>NC_084761.1:20562500-21812500 GCF_028858725.1 Colius striatus
CCCATTAGATCAAGTACTGTACTTGAAATTTATGAAAAGTCTGAGAAGAGAGGAGAGAGCTTAAAATACACTTGAGATATAGGAGCCATGCCTCAGGGTACAATGCTGCTGGGTTCAAATTAGTCCAGAGGAGGGGATGGAGCCAAATCTCTGCTGACTATTTACTATGTTTTCTCTCCTTTTGGTTTGCACAAAGTTATCTGCTGAAGGAAACCCTCACCCTCAGCCTCCCAGGAACTGAAGGAGTGGCAGGAAAGCAGAGCTTACCGTCTGAAATAGGAGCCAAGCTTCCCAGTTGAGGTGCAGCTTGACTTAACAAGACATGGATTCAGGCTGCCTCCTACAAGGTTACATCCTCACCTAAGAAATTTCTAGTTTTGTCTCTTGCAGAGCACATGCTCTCCTTTAGGCAGCAAGTATTCTTTACAGAAAGACCTTTGCATATATTCTCATCAGAACAGCTTGGCTTTGTTGCCTCTAACACAGATCTGCAGTGGTGCTTTATAGCTCTCATAAAGGACTTGGGTTTGAGCTTGCCCTCCACCAGAACTGAGACTGACTTTTCTGTCCTCCCAACCTTGAGCAAGATCAGGCATTGGAACATTCTGAGGGAACTCCTGGAGCTGCCATTTTCTCCTGAAGACATCAGATGCATTATCTAACCCGCAAGGAGGGCTGATTTGGTAGATATGCTCACTGCAGAAAAGACGCAGCCAACATCCAGCAGAAACCCTCCAAACGTACCATGACACACAACCCCACAGCACCCACAAGCCTCCAGTTTGGTGGCAGTGGTGCCATCTTTGGGCTTTGCTGCAAAAACAGACAGTTGACTTGTCCTGCTGTCTGCCTCCTCCCACAGTACAGAGTCCCAGAATGGCAGGGGTTGGAAAGCACCTCCAGAGCTCATCCGGTCCAAATGCCTGCTAAAGCAGGTTCACCTCAATCAGGTGGCACAGGAATGTGTCCTGGTGGGTTTTGGAAACCTCCAGAGTACGATCTCTTCTTATGCTGTGTTCAAAAGGGATATTTTTTCAGCTTCAAACGATCTTACCTCTGCCTACATCATAGGAAAAGCCCTCTTCATGAACTCTGGATGGGTACATGAACAGAACAAAGTGACTCTGTGCTTAGTACTCTCCAAGTAGCCTAAAATTATCAAAACCTAGCTCCCTTTTCATGCTGCGAAAGGCAATTCTGACTGAGGCAGGCAGCTCTCCCAAAGTAGTTCACAAATACTGTACAAAGTGCTGTACCATCAGTGTGTTTAGCACTTGAACAGAAATCTACAGGAGCTGAGTTCATGCTAGACTTGAGCAGGAGAATGTTTAAAGGCACAAGGACTACATTTTTTTTCTTATTATTATAGACACAGTAAAAAACAGAACAGTCTAAGGCACGTGGATCTGGTCTAGTTGGGTCACTGTGCTTAGTAATGACATAAGCAGCTACCTTGCACTATTTTAGGGCATGCTGCAACCTAAGGTAGGACCAAAGAGCATACTGCAGAAGGGCATGTATGCTTTGAAAATAATTTGGTTCATAAGTATTATCAACAGAAAGCAGTCTTTTCTGCAATATGACAAGTCACAGCTTTTTGTGCTTTTAAAAAGAGTGATGAAAATGTAAAATACAATGAAATATAAAATAGAAAACCAGAATATATTCCGAAGTAACAGAGCTGCTGGCAAAAACCATTCTCCTCCTGAAATGTAAGACAATGGTGGGGGAGAAAGGCGGAGGAGGGAAAGATGAACAAGGCAGGGTGATAAAAGGCATTCTAGCAAAGGGCATGGCATCTCAGTCGGTGTCTACTGCTCTTGTGGAAAGTGTGATTTCATTCTTGGCAACGCAAGTACCACCTACCACAGGCTGCTGATGTCTGGAAAAGGGAAGGCAACGTAGAAATGAAGTGTTGTTTGGGGCTGTTTTGCTGCAGCAGCAAAAGGCCAACTGGTGGGCTTCAAAAGAGGCCGGGAAACAGTCAGCCCCAGATCTAGAAGGGTGTGGATCATCCCCTGGGATTAGCTAGCTAGAAAGGAGGAATTCGACAAGAGCAGAAAGCTCCTTACATCGTCATTGTCACTGTCCATACTGCCCTTCTTCTTTTTCTTCTTCTTCTCATCCTCTTTCTTTTTTTTGTCCTTTTCCGGAATGACATCGTCAAGAAAGCTTAAGTCATGCTGGGAGAAGAGGTAGTCCATGGCTTTTCTGACTGCCACGAGTGCCAGGATCTGAAAAGGCAGAGAGACACTTTGCAGTCACATTTTACCTTAAATTGGGAACACTGTGCATTCCTCTTGATGCTGCTTCTTATTCCCACACGTTTTAATTCCTGGTTGTAAATGAACCTATAGAGAACAAGGTGAACCCCTGGGATATCGCTGTCAACTTGGAAGTCTAAATTGTGATTGCTTCATGCCAGGATAAACAGCAGCAATGTACAGGAAAAAAAATGTAACCACATATTAGTCCTGCAGAGACAATGGCCATCTTTACCTGCAACTGACAGGCATCAGACAAAATAAAGAGCCAAAAAAACCGGTATTGTCACTGATCTTTGCTTTCTGCCTACATATGCAAGTTCTCTGGGGCAACCTGAGTAATCATCTTCACTTTTTTCCTCACCACTTCCCTAGATGTAAGAACTACAAAAGCGCCACAGTGTGTCCTCACAGTTTGTAGTGTCAGATTCATTGGGATTGTGTCTGCGTGAAACTGGAGGAAAAGCTTTTTTTCTGCAAGACTGCAATCCAAGGCACGGGGGAAAAAAGCAGGGGCATGTTTCAAATAGGTGTTTACATGGATACTGGGTTTAATATCATCACCAGACAACTGAAGACTGCCCTTAAGATGAAGAATTTGTTCCAAGCAATCAATGACACAACCAATTCCTAGGAAAGGATCTCAGGCGTTGACTTGCATAACTTAATACATGATTACAGAAGTGAGAAATTACTCAAAGGGTGGAAAGATGCCAGGGAGACACCTATGATTATCACATTATGAATGACTTCTGTATTGAAAGTGCTTGTCCTTCAAATAAACAGAGGTTTGCCTGTTGGTTGGATCTTTACAAATTGGAAGTTTATAGTCTTTTTGTTCAAGAGTGCAAATAATTGAGGTTTTGTCATCAGATCCAGCTACTCTTAAGCTGTGATTATACCTTCACTGAGTCTGCACCATTACAACCAATCTCAGCAGACTTAGAGTTCAACTCAGGTTTTTTCTATTACAGTCAATGAGTGCCCAGATCCTAGAACCAGCTTTCAACAGCAGCACAACACAGCCATGAAAGTGCAACAGAACAGCATGTCAGTGGGAACTGCTGATATTCACTGTCTTATATACAGAGCATCTGTCCCAGCAAGAACATTTGGAGGATTTTTTTACTTGTCCCTGTTTTCTGCTTTCCCTCCTCCTCTCTCTTAAATAAGTACTGCAGTTCGTAATTGCACCCACAACTGAAATTTTATGTGTTAACAAACCTCAAACTGGGTGACAGTGGGCCCAGATTTCTTAAGAGAGTTTGATAAAGCTTTGACATTGCAGCAACTTGACCCACTCCAAGCTGGAGATCAGACTCAGCAGAATCTCTGTGCATGCAGCTATGGTCCCACGTGGACCCACGCTTGATCCATTTAGCTCTTGAACCACCTTCCTCCCAACTGCTCCTCCAGGTCAGGCACAGAAGAGAGGAAAGATCTACTCCCTGCTCCCTCATTTAAGATACATGGTCAAGGGTTTTGATGCCTAAGGCAAAGTGTACGTACAAACTCACCATAACACTTGCTTGTCTTCTATTTGGTGTAAGTGCCTAAATGTATCTATAGCTCTAGTAATAACCTGAATGCACAGAGAGCTGCTCACTATTCCCTTTGCTTCATGTAGAAATACTGTATCAGACTGACTACACAGTACATATTTAAGAAACAGTTTTTCTATGTGATGAACATTTTCACTTTCAACATCCAAAGTAAGTTTTAACACACATTATTAGAAAGCAGACATGCATCCTATAAACTTCTGTATAATCCTCCAATGCCAAGGACATGAACCAACATTACTGGCTTTTTACAGAGTCTTAAGGGCTGGAAGGGACCTCTTCATTCAGGTTCAAGGAAAAGATGTTCTTTTCTTGTGCTCTTGATTTAGCTAATCTTTTCCTTCCCTTTGGCACACCTCTTAGCAGCAAGATACATTCTTGGTTTTGTCAGTTTGTGCTATTTAAAAGCAACGGAGACATTTTCTGCACAGTAAGTAGTGTGGACTAAAAAAGGAAAACTATGCACCTTTCATTGGTTCATGCAGCTCCAGAAGAAAATGCAGCAAATCTAACCTTGGCAGCCAGGAATGATCATAACTAACCACAGCTTTCTGGAAAAAAAAAAGCAACTTTCCAGGCTTGTTTTCCTCTAGAGGATTTATGTGAAGGCAGTTGTGGCAACATTGACCCTGTGCAGTCTTACGTCGGTGCCATGAATGGAGACTGAGCTAAGGACCTGACAGGGAGAGGGTGGATTTGCCTGTTTATGGGAGGGTCTGAGAGAGGGATGTGAAGAAGAGCATCTCCTACCATGACAGGGAATATGATGGCAGCCACAGTTGACTTTAGGATCCAGAGGAGGGCCAGGCACACCACCTGCAGGAAGGTGAAGAGATGAACCCTGCGCAGTGGGACGTGGCGCAGGTAGATAAAGTCGGGCTGGTGTTTTAGAGGCATCAAGAGCAGCTTCAGACGGTCCATGAACTGTGAAAGAAAAGAAACAGACATTTAAATGAAACCTAGGATACCCAAAAACGAGATACAGAGCTTTATTCCACTACAAATCCACCTTGAATCACCTGATGTGGGCCTAACGCAGGGTGAGTTAATGTGTTATCTCTACTGCCTCAAATGAAGGTCCTCCATCTATGCTGTATTTGGTGACTGAACAGAGACAGTGAAGTATCTCTCAAAGCAAGGCCTTGAAGTGCCCTTATTCTAAGGAGCAGGACTCCATGTGACCTGGTGGTCAGTATTGGGATTGTTAAACAATAGAAGGGTTGTTAGACACTGGCATAGGCTGCCCAGGGTAGTGGTGGAGTCACCATCCCTGGAGATATTTAAAAGCCATGTAAATGAGGTGCTGAGGGACATAGTTTAGTGGTGGGCTTGGAAGTGTGAGACTAGTGGTTGGACTCAATGAGCTTGAAGGTCTTTTCCAAACAAAACAAATCTGTGATTCTATGTATGTAAACCAAAGAATGAAGGTGTCTGGAAAATGCTCCACCAGCTTCAAAAGAATGGGCCTGAGCTGCTGCAGCTATGGACACAGGGAGTTTTCTCTCAAAGGGAGCACTCCGTTACCCACAAAACACGGCAAACAAGATGAATGTTCAAACTACTGTCAGCATCAAACTCTGGGTCACTTCTGTCACCCTCCCCTGCCCTGCTCCTGCCAAGGAAACACATTCAGCATTTAAAAACAATGCTTTTTTTCTCCTTTTTTCAAGTAAATTGGGAGCAAGAGGTCAACAGAGGTGAAGGCAGACATCATCTTACCAGAGAATAAAGACACCTAACCAAAGAGTGAGAAAGATGGGTAGCTTTTCTGGCAGCATCACTTGCCCTGTGCTGGACTGGATGGACTTGGCATTAAACCAAAATCAGGATTTCTCATTGAGTGAAAAAACGTCCTTCATCAGGGGAAAACAAGCTGCCCAGTCCCCTGACCACCTGGGTCAGGAAGCAGGGGAAATCCCCTCCAGAAGAACCAACCCCTGGGCCAACACGACAATCCCTTCATTGTCCCCTGCCTGAAGGCGGGCTGGCTGCTCGCTGCTGAGACCAGATGGATCTCACATCCCTGAATGAAAGCTGAGGCCGTTTGAAAGAATACCCAAGGAAATTCCCATGGTGCTCACAGAACAGGCAGTCTTTTCCCATTAGAGCACAACTGAGTGCTAAAAAGAAAGGACACAATTAATAGGGTGCCAAAAAGCAACAAAACCACTTCCAGCTTCCTAAGGCCAATTACAGACACTGTGCTGTCAGAAAGGCTCCTTACATAATATTTCCTCAACAACAAAGAAAAGGGGCTTGGCTTCCCCCCCTCTGGCAAACAACAATGTTCCTGCCTGTTAATGTTGCAGAATAGCCCAGTGCCACAAATCACATCCCCTTGTTTACCATCTGTCTGCAACAGAAGATCTGAACCATCCTGGGAGCTCTGCAAGGGCATCGCAGCATCACTGAGCTGGGCTGGGCTAGGGGAGAAGATGGACCCTGAGTCTCCTCAAAGCACCCCCATCTCTCACAGGGCCCAGGCTTGGCTGCTCTCCTGCTAAGCAGATTGCTCCCCTTTGCTCTCCAGCTCAGGCCAGCCAGTCTGTGGCAATGTTTGTAAACAGTTGCTATCCTCCCTGAGTTTCTTGGAAAGGAAAAGGTGGCAGTGAAAGAGAAGGGAAAGGCTAGAGGGTTGTGAAAGAAATCCTGCACTGGTTAATGATTGGCATCTTCTAGAGAAGGCCTGGTGGGAGGCCTTCTCCTGGCCTTTGGAGGGACTTACCTGTACGCCGTTGAGGGAAGCGACACCCATGTAGAGGAAGACACCGTAGAGCACAGGCATGGGGATGAACTGTGGGGGAAGAGCAGAAAAACAGACTGAACAACATTCTCAAATACAATATACTATTAACGCATGGGAAGACAAAACTCCTACCCTGTGATTCACTCAAATTGCACCTATGCAGAGTAATAAAGCAAGCAAGCAATCCTTCTGCTGTGTATTGAGAGCCGCAATCAGGTTTGTGCAATCGCTGGAGAGCTGAGGAGCAAGGCAAGCACCAAACACACCCCAGGCTCTCCCAGTTCCCTGAGACCTGGACATCTCTCCAAGAATCCAAGGGAATCAAGTAAGCAAGTGCCAGTCAGTCAGCAAATTAAAGAACAGGCAGGATAAATGTCTTCCAGTAAGCTTCAAACCGCTTTTCACCTCTTGGTTTCTGGCAAGACTAGAAGCAGAAGGTAGAGAAGAAAAGGCAGCATGATTCTGTGGTATGTCCAGCTCAGTAAGCCATGGATGTCCATCCAGAAAGGCTCTTCTCTTGAGTCCCACCTCAGCAGTGGCGGACATGCCAATCAAATCTCTGACTGCATCATCTTTCGCTCACATTAATCTCTAACTATTCACAAATACAGAACCATGAACTACTTTCTTCACTGCCAGAAACTGCCTCTGCAAACATCAGTGTCTGCTCTCTCAAGTGCTAAGTTCTGCCCTTGTCTCCATCATTGCTCTTGCCATCGGAGACATCTTCCTTAGGAAGCAAAAGAGGCAAATATTACCAGCTGGCACACTCCACAGAACAAGCATCAGTCCCCTCCAGCCTGAAGCACAAATCTTTCCTCAAGGGCAAAAGCCACTGCGTGGCTGCCAAGAGGGGAAGCGCTACTTGGCCCTGTCACAGGCCTGTGTGCGGACAGTGTGGCCTGACTGAGCTCAACGGGAACACCTGGGTGCACACCACACATGGGAGCTGAAGAACAGACTTTGTATGATTTATTTGAACCCAAGAAGGAAGGGAAGAGCTCTGCTGTTGCTGTTGCCCAGTGACAGCCTCCGTGCAGTGACGGGCAGCTGCCACTGAAGGGCAGCCGCAGCACAGCCTCGGCTCCCACACAACCAGCTGTAGGAACATTTGTCTTTCTACCTGTGCATGTAACTCAGAGGCAAAGCACACAGCAGTTTTTCAGTGTTTTCTTGTATTTCCCATTACATGATTCATCATTTACTGGGTCAGAAATATACTTCCATACACATATCCCTAGAGGCCTTGATCCCAAACGCGTGTACCAAAGTCACCATCCCAGCACAAAGCCTCTCTGGCTGCATTTTTCCCTTCCCTCCCCTGTTTCTCATTCCCTGACACCTCTGGTGATCTCCTTGACTGCTAATTCCTCCTTTTGTATTTATTTGCCTCCTTCAATGAGCTGCATTGATATTTCACATTAAAAGCCAAATGTGTTTTTCTGCAGCCTGGGTCAACAACCTGCCATCCGTTCATAGGGAGGGACAGGGAGCCAGCATGTGCTTCACACAGCTGTGGGTGTCCACAGGATTCAAAGCCCTCACTGCATCTGAGGGATGAGATGAGACAAGGCAAGAACTCCTCTGGGAAGGTGGGTAGGTGGCTTTCAGAGTTTGCCTTTCTAGTTTATTTACATTGCTTCCTTTTCCTCCCCTTCTGTTTTGTTAATTTTTTTTTTATTGGATAAAAATGTCAAAATATGATTCTGTAAAATTAATCCTGTAAATGATCCCTAGATGAAACTTCAGTACATTATCCTGCAAATGACACTTTTGTGTTGGAAGGCCTTCTCTTTTGGGAAAGTATTTACACAAGGTGGGGCTGCTGGCTTAGGCACTCTGAGCAAACCTGCTGCTAGCCAATAGAATTAAAAAACTATTTACAGGAAAGTGTCTGTCATTCTCCTAGCAGGGCCGAGGGCATTTCTGTGGAGATCTGCCTCAACAGAGAAGAAACATCAGTGATGTGCAAAACCAGCACAAACACTGCAAAACCCACAAAAACCAAACACAAGATTATTCCATGGATTGCCTGTTTTACTGAATTTGGGATCCCGAGCCTTCTGGCATGAGAAGACTTAAATGTTCTGCAAGGCTAAGCAGTTCTCTGTAGTGGTAGACCCTGCTGTTGGAGTTTGTGAAAGGTCCTGAAATGCTGCCAGGCCCTTCAGGCTGGTAGATGCGGGAGGAGTGTGCCCATTTGCCCTCAGGCCTCCCCGGCGATCTTCCGTGTGCACTTTCAGAGGGGAAGCACAGACAAATCATGAATGAAGCAGTAACAAGGGAAATAATAGACCATGGTGGAATAGAGAAAGAGAGATTTCACCGGGAAAGGTAACACGAAGCAACTGACAGAATGACTATTCAGGCACTATAATAAAAGGCATGGAAATGCCTGTTTGTGCAGAGGAGGAAACTGGTCCCAAGACACAAAAATTAACTAATTGTAAAAACAAACCTAGGAATCAAGAATAGGAACACACTGCCTTTGTAAAGCCACTTTCTCCAATTTATACATAGGTAGCATCACTGCTCTCTGCCTGCCTCGTCCCCTTCAGGCTTAATCTAACTGTGCCTCACAGGTCTCATGCCTTCCAATCACCTCATGACCTAAAACTCATTTGCCTCCTCCAGAATTGTTTCTCCCTGTCTGCGCCCTCACAGCGTTATGATGCACAGTGCAACTCTTCCACCACATGTTACTGTTTCAACATCTTCTGCTTGTACCATTAGTCTAGGGATCTGAGGAGATGGACTTCTGCACTTGACAGCTCCTGTTGTAGGGTTTGGCGCTACTCAAACCATCATCCCCAGAGAAGGCAGTGTCCTCCACAAGGCATGGAGAAGCAGGTTTTCCAGTTTCTTTCCACCATCTGATGTTCCACTAAGGATGTGTTTTTCTGTGTCTATGTCCTGACACATTTCAGATCTTGGAAAGCAGCTACCTACTTAGATTAAATGGTACATCAGCAGCACACCTGTCCAGAGCCTTGACTAAACCCAGAAGAAAAACAAATTCAAGCAATTAAGAAATCACATTTAATTGCGCTGCTTCCTCCAGAAACACCTTTTCCATACTGCTGAGCTGGGCATTGCTTTTAAATCATAAGGACTGTGGTATATTAGGAGAATCCAGTCTAAAAGTATGAAATTTTGATTGCAGTGATGGCTTTTAAAAACAAAAAAAAAGGCCAGGCAAGCTGCAGGAGCCTTGTGCTGGTGAGGTGTTTGTGCTTTTGGCAGTTGCACTGGGCAGGGTACAGCTCTGCTATGGCAGTGGCAATGGTCCCAAAGATTTTTGGCCAAAAATCCACCCATAGACTAATACCACCAGCTGCAGGCTCTGCTCATTGCCAGCAGTTCTGTATATTCTCTCTCACCAAAAAACCCTCCTTGGTGGGCATGCAGATTATGAGTAAGTAGCAAATGAAGATGTTTTTCCACACAGCAACTCTACTATATTGCCAACTGTCCTTCCATCATGCCTTCAGTAGGCTCTCAAGCTTTATCCACAAGGTATTTTCCATAAAAACACAGGCACAGCAGAAGTATAAAAGTGCAAAATGAAAGGAAATAACTTTATGTAAACATGGAAGAAAAAATTTAAAACAAACCAAAAAAATCACAGCCCTTGAGGTCACCAGCCCTGAACTTTGTCACTATTGCTATGTAGAACATTACAATGCTGCTTTTTCCTTCCAAAAGGTTTGCGTTTAAGCTTCCAAAAGACTGTAAAACTGCATCAGTAATTCTCACTAATCTCCTTTTCCATACTTCAGTGATGAGCTTTTCCAGTAGCACAAAAATAGTCTGACAGTTGCTGTGGCCCTGCCTTGGCTGTGCGAGCAGAAGGAAGCAGAAAACGTGATGTCCTTACCTTTAGGATGGGAGCCATAAAGACAGACACGCCAGTCAAAATGAAAACGATGACTCCAGTGACTCTCTGCTCCCTGAAACAAAATCACTGGGTGAGCAGGATGGCTGCAGCTTTCACACTGGCTTTATTCCCTGTTGGACTACTCAAAACCCACAGAAAGCCTGACAACTCATTTTTGCAGCCATATTTTCAAAGCAGACTGGTGATTACAAGCCAACAGCATCAGGCAGGGATCTTGATCCTGATCAAGCCTCCTTTGTTCAAACACCTAATCATTTTTTGTATGCTGCCTTAGCTCCAATGTTTGCATATCAACAGAGTACTGCTACTGAGTAAGGCGGAGTGTGTTTACATGTTAAACATTAGAAAACATTACTGAGCAATTCAGACTCCTTGTACAGCAGTATTTATGACATACAAATAGGTAACACATCATTAGCTCTCCACTCTTTGATGAGTAGTGTATTTTGACTCCTAGTCATAGTACTCCAGTAGCTGGATAAATGGTCCAGGCCTTCATGGGGAACTGAACATGTGCCTTCATTGGCACCCACAGCTGCTCCCTACCATCTAAAAACACTTTGGCCAACAATAACTCAGAGTATTGAATGTTAGGCCATGAAATTTCTATTTAGTTGCCTAAACAAGTGGCCTGATTTCCAGAAGTACTCTTACTGAAAGCACTTTATATCATCTAATTAAGGTAACCAAATACAGAAAAAATTGCTTGATGAAGTGGAGCTGATTGCTGTAGGCATGACAGGTTTACATTTTGCACCACTCTGTTTGCTAACGAATGCCAACTGTCATGGATAAAGAAACCCACAGTAAATGTATCTCCTTTCTCAAACACTGTAAAATTGTGTCTGATCTGCCAAATAAACCTTTGAGGAGTTCCACGGGAGTTTATCCAAGGAATTGCCAGAGACCTGTGCTGCTAAATCTCATAGTCTGGTTTGGAAAGCAGAAAAAAGCAGCGCAAAATTCTTCATGACAACTTTTCAGTGTCCCATGGGCACCAGAGCTCATCCTGTAAAGCTTTATGTACTTTGTGGTGACTTCAACATGCATGCCCAAGGCAGACTGAGAGCTCGTCTAAGCTCCGGTGTGAAGTTTCCTTCCTTTGCTGCCACGCATCTGCACAGGCTTTCCCCCATTGACAGGCATGCACAGAATACAACAGTTTTCTTCGTTTTCAAGAAAGAATATTTGCAAAAGGGCTACACCAGATAAACTTCTAACTGGATATATCCTCTGCAGACAAAAAAAGCTGCAAGGATAGAAAGATTTACAGCAAAACTAAGAGCTAGTCCCCCTGTACCTCTGCATGTGTCCTGCTAAAAGCAAGGCCATTGGTGGTACAAACTGTCCATTGCAGGCAAACAAGGCAATGAAGGTCTTTCTGTTTTGACATACCTCACTCCTAGAAACTTGGGCTGTTCTCCAGGGGCCGAAGTTTCCGTCTCCATCTTCAAGCTGTCGATATGAGCAATGGAGATCACAGTAGCAGCAACATACCAAGGCAGACCCATAAAGGAGCACACAATCATGAGAATGGCCACCCAGAACAAATCCAGATGATATCCAGCACCTTTCTGTGAAGGCAGACAAGAGAACCTTTAGCTTCATTATCTACAGTTCTGACAAGCTCTGACAACAGTAAGCACGGGAGACAAGCAGACTTGCAAGTAGTCTGACCAAACACCTTGTGTATAATACATAGTGCTTGGAGGTTGAGCTGGTACAAACCAAGTGCTGAGACCAGTCAGATAGCTCTTCAGAGGTACTTGATGCAGCAGACCTTGAGTTACAGACAGAGCACACCATCTTCAGCAAAAAAATATACACGTTGTATCTTGTAAAAGCTCTCTCTCTATATATATGTGTGTCTATATTTTTTAATACACATACACACATATAATTCTTGGCTACAGTGTGTTTATAGTGTCCTGAGGGAGCTCTGTATTGTCTCTTAAAAACAAAAAAAGAAACCCCACTATAAAGTGGTATTTTTATAATGATACGTTCCCATTTTTTTAACACAGTAAGGCAGTGACAAGAGACCCAGTGCCCAGCACCATCCCAACTCCTTGCTTCCTCCCTGCAACACGTGCCAAAACTTGACAGCCTCTTTTCACAGCACGAGACAGTCAGGGCAGAGCCAGAGAGTTCAGAGAGGCTGAGCGGATGGAACGCAGGAGAGCGGCTTGTGACGGCATAGGCCATCTGTCCCACTGCTCTGCTACAAGCACACACTTCTGCTGGCGTGGTGGGAGGCCAAGATCCATACCTTTGTGCACCAAGTCATCTCACATTGTGTGAGCTTGGATGTGCACAGAGCTTTAAACATCCCAAATACCCTTCAAAACCAGTACAGAGCCTAACTATAGTTTCAAGCAGCTGTTGTAAAATAACTCTCACTGTCATGACTTAATGAGGTCTACCTGAAAGCAATCTCACAGAAACATGGTGCTTGCCTAAAGGCAACACAGAATCATAGAATTATTTTGGTTGGAAAAGACCTTTAAAAGCTCCTTAAGTCCAGCCATTAACCTCATATTGCCAAGTGCCCACCACTAAACCATGCCCCTCAGCACCTCACCTACATAGCTTTTCAATATCTCCAGGGATGAGGACTCCATCACTTCCCCGGGCAGCCTGTGCCAGTGTCTAACAACCTGATCAATGAAAAAGTTCTTCCTAATCTCCAATCCAAAACTTCCCTGGTGCAACTGGAGGCCATTTCCTCTTGTCCTACCACTTGTTACTCAGGAGGAGAGACTGACCCTCACCTCACTACAACTTCCTAGCAGGGAGTGATCATGTCTCCCCTCAGCCTCCTCTTGAGGCTAAACAACTTCAGCTCCCTCAGCTGCTCCTCATAAGACTTGGTCTCTAGATCCTTAAACCAGCTTCATTGTGCATCTCTGGACATGCTCCAGACCCTCAATGTTGCTCTTGTAGTGAGGGGTCCAAAACCAAACATAGTGCCTTTTGCTGTCTCAGAGGGAGATCTGAACTCCTGCACTTAAGATAGGAAGCAAATGCAGGATCTCGCAGTTGGGACTTCACAACTGCTGAGTTCTTGAGGATCACATCTGGTGCCAGAGCCATCTTCCTCAGCACCCAACCCTAGGCTCTCTTGGGGAAAGCAACCAGAACAGGTCATGGGCTCATACCATATCAAAAAGAGAAAGCTGACCTCATTCTTTACTAATCCTTTAATGGATTTCCACCAGTCAAGTGCTGAAAGTGAATCACAGAATCTTAAGGGTTGGAAGGGAACTCAAGAGATCATCTAGTCCAATCCCTTGCCAGAGCAAGAAGAAGGAGTGAAGAAACAAAAGAGTCACCAAAGAAGGAATCTTCAGAAAAACATTGGACAAATCTCCAAGGTTTGCTATTGTAAAGAATAGTAACCTTTTAAAAAATACTGTTCAATTTGATTTTATTGGAAAGAAGAAATGATCTAGACCTACTTGGTGACCCAGGAGGGAAAGCAACCCAGCTCATCTCAAATAGTCCTCATTGTTTTCCTCATATGTGTGTGGCTTACCTTGGCTGGCCAGCAGCACTGGGACGGGCACTTAGTGAAGACACTAGCAGAAAAATAACTTGTCCTTCTTTTAGTCTACAATAGGTTTTGTGTCCAGAGGTGTTTTTTGGTGCAGTGTAGCAGGATCAGACTCGTGAACCAATGATTAAACAAAAGCATGTGCTCATAACCATAACAAAGGAAGCAGGAAATATATATTTTTAATATTAAACAATACTTACTGGAGTGTTTATACTTCTGTCACTAAAAAAGTACACTCCATGCTGACAACATAACCACAGTCATTGCCTACAAGTTGAAGAGACAAGGGGTCTCTTCATGGGGGAAGAACAGTGAATATATTCTTCCAATGATTAAGAAACTGATATGCCTGCCTAGTTAGGTGCAGGAGACAGACCTAAAACTGAGACCATGTCAATGATTAGCTTCCCCCCAGGAAAGATGTGAGCACAGGATTGAATATATCTGCCTATATCCAGATGGCAAAAAGTGATGTTCTAAGGGCTTTTTTTAAAGTCCCATGAGACTATCAGCCAGCGCTCATCACTGCACACAGCAAAACTTTCCCAATTCTGTGTTCCTCTGACTTTCTCCTCCAGGTCTGCTCAGGATGGTCTTAAACCACAAGGAGGTCCTCTAATGTCCACAGTGACCATATGAATTGAAACATCCTCTGCTTTTTTGAGTAAAAGCTCCATTCACAGCTCTCAATAACTAATAACTGATGAAGCAGATACCTAAATAATGACCTAGCATTACCCATGATTTGAGGGAGTGTTTACTCTCAGGGGTTAGACTACTTGAAATCTGTTCTGTTAGTGGGAGGAGAAAGTCTTCTCTTAAAGGAATTTAATATTTTTTCTGTAGAAGTGACTGCAAGGAAAGGAAAAACCCTAAAGGCATAAAAAATTGCATAGTACTGGTCTGGAAAGTTTATTTTAAAAACATTACTACATCCTAGGCTGTTATATGTCAGCAGATATAAAACTCTTCTTTAAATAACACCCAGCTCCAGCTATGCCCTTGTTATGTCTCAAATCTCTTTGGCGTATTGCTTATCTTTTACTGCACTGCACAGCCAACACAGCTGTCATACTTGGGCCATGTCTGGCCATACCCACCCAAGGTGAGGTCCTGCCATCGCCCCAGCACGTCAAAACCTCCTCTGGAGTGTCTGAAGACACACCAATGTGCCGTGCCTACTCAGGACAGACACCACACAAAGGGATCTTGTGCTGCTGACAGCTGGGAACATCCACCATTTATAATTTTACACAATAAACACAGTATCAGGGCCTTATCAAAACTGCCTGTTGCGAGAAGGTGAGAGAGATTTTCGCATGGAAGCAGCAACACAGTGCTGAGCAAATTAAAATTAGGTCGTGGCTCAGGTAAAAGTTGAGTGCCTGAGAAAGGAGGCTCTTCCAAACTCACAGCCTCTCCCCACTGCAAGCCTGAAAATACACACTCTGTAGATCTGTGCATTATCTAGTGGATCCACTCTGGCCACAATAATTTTCCTTTCTATGCCCATGCATCAGATTCATAAAGTAACCCCTTATAGTCTATGACAGAAGTGCAGGAAGAAAGCTGATCACAATCACAAAGCAGCTTTCTCTCCTTAAAAACAGCAGCAGATGACAGCAAACAGGCCCAGGTCTTGGAGGGAGGTAGGAAGAAAAAGAGATGTTAAAAGTAATTTGATGTTAGAGGAGAGGTTTGGGTGAGCTAGACCTGGGTCTGTGACTAGAGTATTTGAAGTGAACGGCCATTTGGAAGTACTAGCACTATCAAAACCCAGCAGTTTTGCCTAACAGCTGTAAAGGCAGTGAATGATCAGACCCTTCTGCTGGCCCCAGTCAGCTTCCCAAATGTCTTGTTGAAAAGAATGCCAGAAAGCACCCTCAGTGGAAAGCATCCTACCCTTCCTAAATGTTACTTAACATCATGTTTGACCAACCTGAGAGCCTTTTATGAAGATGTAATCAGGTGGATAGATGGTGGTAGGGATGTATCTGGATTTCAGTAAAGCATTAGACACTGTATCCCACAGCATCCTTGCAGTGAAACTGAGAAAGTGTGGGCTAGATGATCAGGTAATGAGGTGGATTGTTATGTGGTTGAAGGGAAGAAGGCAGAGAGCTGTGATCAATGGGGCAGGGTCTAGTTGGAGGCCTGCATCTAAAGGAGTCCCTCAGGGGTCAGTGCTGAGACTGGTACTGTTCAACATATTCATTAATGACCTCGATGAGGGAACAGAGGGCACTGTCAGCAAGTTTGCTGAGGATACTAAACTGGGGGGAGTGGCTGACACACCAAAAGGCTGTGCTGCAATTCAACGAGACCTGGACAGGCTGGAGGGTTGGGCAGGGAGAAATCTAATGAAATTCAGTTCTGCTCTAATTTCTTCCAGCTCTAGCCATGCCTTTGCCAGATGAGTAGTGGGTAGGATGTGAAGGGCCTAAGTCCTCTCCATCACCTAGAAGAGAAGAAGGTAGCTGACTGGTTTTGTGAAATCCAACTATTCATAGTACGGGACATGTTTGTGAAGGAAACATTCTCATATAGAAATGCGTGAGGCTGCACGATGGTGAAACCAATCAAAATGAGTAAGGGCTTACTAAAGGAGTCATGGAGAGCTGGTCCTGCACAGGGCTCTTGTTTTAGGAGGAAAGCAAATGCTGTTTTGTGCAACACTCAGTTTTCAACTGAATCAGCTGTTTTCCTGGCAAAAACTCTAGTTAACAAAACAAATATTGTTCAATATCAGCAATGACATTCCTGAGCTGGCGTGTACATTCAACACAGTCACAGGCCCTCCTCCATCTCTAGCATGGAAGAAGCCCTGGGCAGCTTTCTGCACGTGTGCAAGACACAACACACACCCACCTTGAGCTTGTGCTCCTTCCTGTTGACGATGACAGCTGTGATTTGCTGGTCCATGAAGATAAGGATAGTCACCAGTAGTGCAGGGATGGCTGCTGCCAGGTACACCCACCACGGGTTCCCTCCAAAAGGGGGAATAAACCAACCCCTCTCAGGACTGGTTGGCTTTTAAGGGCAAGGAAAAGAAAGCTTGCATTAGAGTCACAATATAGGAGTGATGACATCCTAAATACACTTGTATTTCCAGCAATAGGGCTACCGGGAGACATTAGTGGTTTGTAACAATTTGGTCCTTCCCAGTAACAGCAAAAAAAGGTTCAAAATATGGAGGCAAGAATTAGATGATAAAATGATACTAATAAAAAAGGTATAATCTGAGTAAAAGGGTCCTTTCCAAACAGCTGGCTACTTTCCTGTTTTGATGGCAAGTCATTTTATACAACACAGATAGGTGGAAAAGGGAACCTCTTCCTAAAGCCACGGAACAAGTTGACAATGACGTACCTTGAATTCACTTGGCACAATTAGCTTTGGTGTGTCCACACCTACCAGGGCATCTATTCCACAGAAAATCAAAATGGACAAGATAATGGCAAAGTCACTGATGAGCTTCCGGGCCTGAAACAGAAGTTGACAACACAGCAGTAGTTAGCACTAAGAAACACCATTTCCCCCATGCTTTAGTTTCCATGTGATACTTCAGGCTTGGTGGCAATATAACTTCACGGTTTCTTCTCTCTTGAAAACACAGGTGTGCACTGTCACACCTAAATGTGCCTGAAAGCCAAACAATTCAACTTAAATGGAAGTATGAAAACAAGCCTAAGGAAAAAGAAACTCCCACAAGAATTGTTCAAGGCAGTCTCATTAACGTTACATTTGACAGCAGTCAACAGCCATTCACACAAAGATCTAGTTCCTCTGCACCTGTGTCTGAAGAGATCTTCTGGGATCAGCTTCCAATATTAACAGATATTCAACATTTACAAATTAACCTGAAAAACCATGACTTGTTCAGACACATAAAATATAAATTCATTCTGTTTATCTACTGAGCTCTGATTCTTTAGGGTCCACATTCACATTCATGGGGTTTTTTTTATGCAGGGCCAGTCACCACTTCTCACATTATCACGGGGTTCCAGAGGTATGTGGCTATAACAAAAAAGTACTGTGATATCCACAGACTCTATTCTTTCAATATGACTGATTTTGCAGTACAGACGGAAAAAAACAAATTGAGAGGGAAGAAATAGTACTTTATACCAGATGATGGAAACAGTCCCAAACTTCTCTTTAGAAGATGAGAAGACTCAAACTTGCAGGACAGATTAGGTGGTCTGTACAACTGGCAGAGATCACATTGGTTTCTCTTCAAATAATATATCAACTTAAACAGATAGGAACACAAACTAGGCTTCTCAGCTAAATCCTCAATAGGCCCTAAGAGTGCAACTCTCCTGAAGACATTGGAATACAACTGAAAGCTGTCACTGCTCAGACCCCAAAATCTAACTGGGCAGGACCCACCATCCTTGTCTGTAACTGTGTGATTTTTTCAGAGCTGTTTTTCCTTCCAGGTTTCCTGGGTTCACATGGTTACAGATAAATTGAGCTGCATTCCAGGCCTGATGGAATTTGTTTCCTTTTTATTAAAAATAATAGAAGTTCAATTGTAGCACAGCAAAAGAGTAAACATCCATGCAGGATAAATCCCTGTGTGTCAGAATGCCAAAAATGAGGGATGCAGGGCAGGTTTCAGAGAAAAACACCGCTTGGGTACACACAGAAATCGCCAGCTTGCACGCTGTCCTGGGAACTTGATTTGGGGAGATAAAACAAGCAGATGCACCTGAGAGGTGCATGCAAGTTGGCTGTAAGTCTGAGCAAAATCTTGTTTACATCAATGCAGAGGTTTTTCAGGTCATCTGTATTTTACATCTGATCCTTGGAGAAGAGTGAGAATTTCTGCTGTAGGTCCCTACCACAACAGGTAGGCTAGGCAGGAGCTGGAGTCAAGTTCAAAGTTTTTGCACCCATTTCTGAGTTTTTCAAGAGCTATGTGGCAACACCAAAGATGTGTCTCTATTCTCCTGTTCTATAAAGACAGCTTGATTACCTGCTTGTACTCCGTGGCAAAACAAAGGGCTTCTTTTCTCCTCCTCAAATACTCCCCCTGGCCATAAGCAGGGAGACTTGTGACATACAGCCAATAGACCCTTTTGGTCATTTGATTTCTGTGGAGCATCCACACATCCTACCCCAGAGTCTGTACAACACATTGGGCTGTGTATCTGACACTGAAAATGGCCAACTGACACTATACATGCCCAAAGGACACTTGTGATTTCTTAAGGCTGATAAATTACATCACGATGTATCTCAGCCTGGAAGTGTTGTCTTCAGCACCTTTAAAATCACTCCCACATCTCCACAACAGATTATGTCTCATTTTGGCTCCTCTGCTGCCTTATCCATGCTCTCAAAAAACACCAAGAGTGACAGCTAAGCAATCCCAGATACAACTTAGTCAACCAGTTCCATGTTTTTATCTTGACCAGTGAAACCTGGATTCCCTGCAATGCCTTTCTCCTTCTGTGCGTGTGACAGCTGTATCAACAGGAAGGCTGAAGTTTGCACTCTGAAACATTACTAGGGTGAAAGGGGTTACTTACAGTGGTTGGAAAATACCGACTGGTCTTGAATTTCTTCAGGGCCATGGAACAGGTGTAAGTGCCAAAGAAGAGGATGAAAGACATGAGGGTGATGTCAGGGACGTAGTCACAGTTGTTGCCCACAAGTTGCCCTCCGTATTTCAAGCACTCTTTTGTTGACAGAGATGACCAGTTAATGGTGGTGTTGTACTGTAGAACAAAAGAGAGTATTTCCATAAAGCTGTGCACAAGGTGCTCAAACTAGGATGAGAACAGGGACAGAGCTCCAGGAAGAATACTGGGAGGAAAAGGGAGGCACGGTGCAGAGGCTAAAAATCCTTGTGCTTCGTTTGCTTTGAAATTCTTAAAGCATCCAAAAAGAGGCTTGGAAACAGAGATAAGCTCTGCATCCCGGACTGGCTTCCCCACGAGGAACCAGAGAATTCTCTTTCTACTAGGCAACTTGATGCAACACAAGAGTGGCCACCAAGTATAAAGAAACAGAGGCAGGTAGGATCTGTATTCTTCAGTAGAAAGGTGTTAATCTGCATCTCCATTTATCTCCACTACATCAAACACAAGTGTGTCTGACCTTATCAAGCTTCATTTCTTTCTCCTCATTGTCCAAAGTTCGCCACCACAGTCAAATGTGGAAAAGTCAGAGTTAGCTACAGAAAACAAAATCCAATTGATGGAACGGGGACCTTCCAAAGGAAGGGCTGGCCACAACATCCCTACTGTTACAGCCCTGGACAATGGGCCAGACAAATACTGGTGGAGAACTATTTGCATCCCAACAAGACACAGATATCAGACTGCAAAAAGTGACTGTTATTAGTAACTAATTAATATGAATCAATTGTGCACACAGCATTCCATAGGCAGTATAACAAGAAGTCCTGGGAGGATCAAGTGAGCAGGTTAAAAATAGCAGTGTCACAGGAAAGGTGGAAGTGTCAGCGTGAGGGTTTTCTTTGTGTGGTCAATTCCTGATCTACTATCACTGCACTTTCAGACTCAAAGGGTGACCTAATCCCTGCCCTCAGCAAGGGCACTTACCATCTCAGCAGAGGAATAGAACAGCTCACCAGCTGACGGCACCGTTGTTCTGTTAAATAACGAGCTATTTACTGCAAGAGAGGATGGGAGAAGGAATACGGTGAGCACAGTGCCGGAAAAGCTAGGAAGGAAAGTAAACTTCAACTATTAAATCATGTGTTAACTCCATCAAACTGTAATCTCTTTGCTCAAGTAATGCAAGTCAACAACATTGTTTCAGTGACTCAAAAGCATCAATTAACAATCACTTAAAAAGCAGAAAGAAAAGGCTGAGTGAAACATTTCAAACCTAGCTGGGGTGTTTTTCAGTCTGTTCTAGAGACAAAAATAGAAAACCAGACAGACAATATAACATTTCATGGTTTTGCAATACTTTTCTAATAACTCTGGATTAAAATAAATATCCACAGAACACTCCTAATTGCTAATTTAAAATTAATGCACAACCCCAAAGATATCCACAAAAGCAAAACTCATTTCAGAATCCAGCGCAAACACACTTTGTGAGTTAAAGAAAGAAAAAGAGCAACTGAAATCAACAGGATGGGGATAATTCCTTTGGAAAAAAGAAAAAAGAGAAGCAGCATCTAGTGTGGCAATGATACGTGTTTTCCTTTTGTTCCAAGGGCTTAGAAATAATTTATTTGCAATTTCATTTAGAAATGCAATCCTTCCTGAGAATAGGTTTGTCTACTATGTCCTCGTGTTTTATTTAGGGCTTGCATGTACTTCTATGTCTGATAAGAATATGTAAATAATATTCATGTATTGTATGGCTCACATTTGTTTAGCTGGAGAACAAATTTGTCTTTACTTGAAATCATCCTAAGGTCTAAATAAGTAGCATGTTCATATGTAGGCAATCTTTCCTGGGCCCTTGACAGGAAAGACCTCATGGATTTTGCTGTGCCTTGATACAGATTTTGCCACCGGCATTTTCATGGCAGGGATCTCTTTGGGAAATCCTTGCTCCTCAATACTGAGGGCAACACCTGAGTAAAGAAACTGTGCCAGGCTGCAAGGCATACAGAAAGGACAGAGCTGAACCTGTCCAACCATCCAACTCCTTTCTTGAGAGATCAAGTTTGAGAAGAGATAGCAAATGTCTCCCTCAAACGTCTCTCATATTCTCTTTCTAGCATCTCCAATTACATCTAAATACGCTTGTGAGGCTTGAGATATGAGGGAAAAGGCTTTTTGGATGGAGCAGTTTGTTCCCTCTGAGCAGAAACATGCAAAGTAGCCAGTTCAACAGAGGCCTTGACAGTACTCAAAACCTGCACGAAGCAGGGAGCAGCATATTGCAACCCTCTAGACCCTCAATCCCCTCCACTGCAGCTATCAAGCCCTGTCAGTGTTCAATCATACAGCTCTGAAGCTTGGCTTTCGGCTAAACAGTTGCTACACAGATATTGTTGGCCCGAAAGTGATGGACTGTGGGTCTGGCTACTTGTTTTGCCTTATAACTTCTTGACCCACCTTATAAAACAGTGTATGTTTGCTCAGAGACACAGACTGGAGGTGCAAAGATCAAAGGGAAGTCCCCGTGGGACATGGTAAGCACTAACTGCCAGAGCACACAGAAATCCTGTTGATGATTTCAAAGGTATTATTTTAAAGTCCTGTGGAAAGCATGGTGGGGCCAGTGAGATACCGCTCCCTAGCTTACTGAGGCCCCTGCTAGTGGGAGAGTGAGCAGAGCATGCTGCAGAAACTGAGCAATGCAAGCTAAGGGCTGATGCAAAAACTCTGGAGTCCAATCTTAATGACACTGAGATTAAAACCAACAGTAAAACAGTCTGAATCAGAGTATGAGGGAAGAAAAGCCAGCTCTACATATGGTATGACAAAACTCAATAAAGTTTTACCTGCACTTACTGTGGAAATAGGGAAATAACTTCCCTGCCTTCAGTACAGCTCCTGACAGCTTATCAACCACTGCTTACAATCTCCTGACTGCAGCAGGCATCGTCTGCTGTAGAGGAAAACTACCAGAAAGAAAGCACCTGCTCCTGCATTACTCTGTCTTTCCTACAACCAGACATCCCCTTCTGTACATCCACCGTGTGCATTTTTGTGCCATTTCCTGAGGCGTGAGAAAAAACTTGCAAACTTTCAGGGGAGAAATGTTAGCATAAAGGATAATTGATGTCCTAACACTCCCTTGGTACTTGCTGCTGCAAGACCTTACAGTCTTGAGCTTTGTTTCAAGGCCATTCCCTACACTACTAGAATCACAGCTTGCTTGGGTTAAGTTCCAATCTCCTCACTTAGGCTGTGTCATCCTCCTGAGCCCAAGGACCAAGAGCCCACCTAGCTGCTGTGGTAAAATTCCTTCTTTCTCTGAGCACACTTAGTCACTGTTAGTGTGCTGAGCAGCAAACAAATATCCTAGGAAGGCAAGGATGATCTGCCTCTACTTTGACATACAGGGCTTTGAAAAAATGCAGGGCATAGAGATTAAGGCCAGTTAGATTTAGTGAGCAATGTGTTACAGACTGACTCCCTGTACATAGCTTTAAGCTTGCATACAGAGCAAGTCACTACCTTTAAAAACAAGCTAACTCAGAGAGGCTGCAGAGCCCCTTTGTGAAAACTTTTGGCTTAAGACTCTGTCCTGGCTGTTGTTCACTATTTTGCTGCTGATTTACTGTTGCGTGGTAAGACAGAAACTCTCCTCTGTAGCTGTGCTGAGCATCTGATGTGGAAACCTATTTATTTAAAGAGCAGGAATTAAATCTGTGCAGTCTTCTGCTTATGGCTGCTGTGTGGGTTTATGCAGAGACACAGCTATACAGATATGTGTGTTTATCGGTGTATTTCAGACCTGTGAAAGGCCAAACTGTCAGCATTATGACTGACATGCCAGCAGTTGTTTGACAGGACACTTGTTCCTCTGGAAAAATTTCTTGCTTCTGTGCATCGAATCCACCATGGAAGGATATGCCACTCAGCAAGTGATGGGAACAGCCAGAGCACCCAACTAGTGCCACTTGCTGAGCCCATACTGTAACCCCAGCACTTGCTGCTTGACACACAGAAGCCTCACATTATTTTTTGAGCTTTTTCTGGATTAAGTTTAAATATGAGATCATTCTGTTAGCTGCTCCACTGACAGACAGTTTGCTGTTTCCAATCTTCTATCTCAACATCTCCTGCTTCTGAAGTGGTGGCCTTGGTGCCTGAGGTGCCCCTGACTCAGCCAGATCTGAGCAGGAGCATTTGGTGTGGCTGGAGCCAAGTCCCAGAGAATTACTTCATGCTGTCAGCAGCTCCAGTACTATCTGGTTGCTCCTTCTGTTCAAAGTCTATTCAATGCTACTTGAAAAACTAAGGAAGAAACATTTGGAGATAATGACAACAAAGTCATCTTTAACCTCAGAAACAAACATCTGGAAAAGGGGCAAATCAGATGATAAGAGAACTGTGGCAGTGAGGGTTTGTGAACTTCATCAAATCACACAAAACTGATCCTCCCCACACTTGCTTACAAAGGTAAGACCAACATTGTATTTCCAGGCACAAATCTCTCAGGAAATAACGTGTAGGCTTCTGCCACATGCCCTGTTTCTTCTCTATGTTCCATCTGTGCCACCATGTTTGCTCTGGGCACTGGGTCTGTGGACCCAGTGGGAAGTGGAGACTTTCATTTCTCATTGACCATTCCTCACTCTCTTAACCCTGAAAGACCAAACACCCTACCATTCAAATGGAAGTAGAACTAGACCAACATCCAAGTGTTTGCAGAGACCCTGTGTCATGGTTTAGGACTAAAGGGTCACGATCAGCCATAAGTACCAAGGGTCTTCGGAACCCCCTAAAGACAGGGAGGGCTCACTCATCTCTTAAGGTCTTGGGCAAAACAGACAAGACTACTCAGCCTGGGGAAGGAAACAAAAATTAACCTGTCACCAACCAAAAACATAACAAACAGAAACACCCAACTGAAAACAAGAGTAGGGAGAATGATGAAAAATACTACCAGCCCCTTTAAGATCCCCTTTCTCCCTCTTCCTAGGCTCAGCCACCTGATCCCGGTGTCTTTAACTCTTCCCCCAATGAAGGGCACAGAGGGGCAGTGAATGTGGGGTCCAGTCAGTCTTTTCCTGATGGCTCCTGCCACTTGTCTGGCCTCCGAGGACGATGAGTTCTTGCTGGTCCTCCTTGCTGCAGTGCAGGGTCCCTCACATGCTGGGCAGTCCTGCACAGGCCACTCTGTCGTGTTCATCCTAAGGGCTGCAGCTCCTCTCTGCTTCCTCTGGGTTGGGGTCTGCAGCACTCATCCCCCTCTGGCACACAGTCTCCAACACTCACCTCCTCTGGCACCGGGGTCCTGTCAGAGCTGTTGGCAACCATTAGTCCTGCCATTGCTCTCTGTGGTTTGCAGGGGAACAGCTGCTCTCTTGCCATGGGCTGCAGGGGGGTCTCTGGCCCGGCGCCGCTCCTCCTCCCTTCCTCCTTCTCTGACTGCAGGGTCTGCATGGTCACCTCCAACTTGCCCAACTCTTCCATCTCCTCCTACACACTACAAATTTCCCCTCTTAAGTAGTGATGGCAGAGGTGCCAGACTGGTGCAGCCAGGCTGGAGGTGAGTCCAAACTCAGCTCCAGGAGAAATTTTGGGAACTGTTTAGAGGGGCAGCATTACAGCCCCCTCCCTGTTACCAAGCAAAAGCAGCTTCACGCAAACTCACCACACCGTACATTCAATAACTAAGGTAAGCATACAGCTCCTAGGGACCCAGTTTCCCACACCTCCTGCACAGAGGCAGCTAGCACCAACCAGAGGCTTTTCCTGTTTGACAGGTATGTTGAGATCATTTGAAGTTTAATTTGAGCACAAGCCAAGTTTCTCACTCGTTCCTCATTGTTTGAAGGGTCCTAGGAGTGGTCACAGCTTCCCCACTGACACCATCCAGAGCACTTCTGTTTATACTTGGGGTTTGTAACCTTTTGTTCCTGGTTGTGTTGCCAGATGTATACAAACGCAGGTATATCCTCACCTGCCTTGCAGCCCACGCTCTACTGATAGGCTGAGTCATTGGATATATTTCTGTTCTAGCAAGGAACTGTCTATGTTTTTCTACTCATACACACAGCCAGGAGGTGGAAAGCTACCTATGTTTGGGTAACACCTTGAATAAATTCAGCTCCTGCATTTGACAAAACAGTACAGTAGATAGCAGGAATGACCTGAGCACCACAGCAGTGACCTGGCCACCACTTCTGCCCCTTAACGGGCTTCTCAGAGGAACGCCATTTAGAATTATCTGCCCCAGGGATGCAGGGAGACGAGGGTACAGAGAGTGCTTCTCCACTGGTAATGTTGCTCATGCCAGCAGTCCCAGGAAGGTCGGCCATAAAGACATTCTAGTTGGCACATAGAGTGAAATTCATCCCTCAGCTTCAAAATTAGGCTAAGAAAGGCTATCTGAAGACAATTGATAAAGAAGGATTAATCTTCCTATTTATTATCTTGACTGCAGCACAAGAGAAAAAGAAAGCAAGTGCAATCTCCTATCTGCAAATTGGAGAGCTAATTAAACATTCTCTTACCTGGATCTAATGGTTCACAGGCACAAGAGTAATGTGTGATATAGTCCACCTTGAACTCTGAGTTGATGGGGTAATGATCTGCCAGCTTGATCATCTTCTTGAAAGCATCGTAAATGAAGATGAAGCTGATAAGGGAGGAAAAGCCTTCTTCAGTGAAGCGGGTAAAGTACTTGACCAGGAAGCTGGCATCAGTAGCGACGAGAATGAGACACTGGAAGGCTGACCAAAGGCCGATCCAGAGACGAAACTCCAAGTAGTCAAAGTCGTTGTCTCTGCAACAAGACAGGAGTGGTGGGAAGGGAAAATATGGGTGTTAGATAAATTCATGGAGGAGCATGACTTCCCAGAGAGAAGTGGTAAACTCAGAGCCTCTGAGACCTGTGCTCATTTAGACTCCTCGTGTGCTCCCAAGAGCTGAGCTCTCAATTTTCAGCCAGGTCACTCCATAAATGTATGAGGGGCAGTTCCATAGCCAAAGTGGCAGAAAAGCATGCAGAAGTGATCAGACCTGCTTACGCCTCCACTAGTAAATGTTACCAGTGAATTCAAGCTCTTTCTAGGCTTCCCAGTAAAAAATCCTCTCTTAGCAAACACACAGCTGAAAAGGCCCAAACACGCAGCTGTCCAGAGCAAGAGCAGCTCAACGCTGACAGCTTTCACCAGCTGAAGACGTAACCACGGTTTATAAATCTCCTTCAGAAAAGCCATCTCCTGCCAAGCCTCATGCTCAGGAGCCTACATTTTCACCTCTCGGGGGCAGTTTTAGCTCAGTGACAGAACACTTGATAGGGTGCTTGCCACCTGGCAAAGCTGATGGCTTCAGAGCTGGCTACAGACTGGTCCTACCATTTACTCAAGTCGCCGCTGCAGATGGACTCCTTCAAGTCTTGGATAGTAATAGTGGAAGATGCCCTTGCATCTCCCATCTACCTGTTTTTACACACCATTTCCAAGTAGAATCAGTGTGCTTTTACACATCTCTACCCCTTGTCAGCATTCAACCACAGGCAGCAAACCTGGTAGCCATTTGGCAGTGTGCTCCAAGCACCTACCCCACCACCAGCAGAAATCCTGGCCAAGAGCAGAGCTCAAGAGCTGTTTTCTAGTACATGGTGTAAAACTGCAGAGGTTCTCCTTTGTTCTCTAGACTAGATCATCTTTGGACTAGATGATCTCTAAAGGTCCCTTCCAACCCCTACTATTCTATGATTCTGCCTCACAGTGGGAACTACAAGTCTGTGATTTTAGAATGGGAGAAAAAGCTGCAGAGCAGGCAGGGTGACAGTTAAAGGCTTGCTGCCAGGCAGAGTCTGCATTTCTGTAAGGATCCTGGGGAAGACGTCAGGCTCAGAACAGGGTAAAGCATCTGCATTCAAACCAAGCCTCTTTGAGGCTTTCTCCTTAATGTAGACATACACCCCAGTGAGAGCTGCAGCCTTTTCACATTGAGAGTCTGACCTGGAAGAGGGGTAAGGGACAAGGAAGAAACAAAGTGATTATTTATAAAAAGAGAAGGGGGAAAAAGAATAACTAAAAGACTCCAGTGACAGCTCTCTGATATATCCGGAGTCAGTGCCTCAGAGAGCAGGAGCTGCCATCCATCTGACCAAGTGTGGAGAGGACGGCTGGCAGAAGCCCAGATGGCAACCTGACTGCACATCACTGAAGAACTTCAAAAGGTTTTAAACTATGTTTTTTTACCCCTCACAGTCCTGCAAAACTTCTGAAGCACACAGCACAAATGAAAAAGCACAGGACATTTCACATGGACAATACAACAGGCTAAGTACTATTGCTGTGATTAATTTTCTTTCCAAGGTTCCTGGAGGGGAAACTTTGCCAACAGCGTGCTTGTGAGGCTAGAGAGCTGAAGGGCTGGGGTCCTGCTTTCCAGCTCAGAAACCCAGCCTCATTTCACAATGGGCACCAGAGAGACTCTGCACAGAAGCAGAGCTCACTCGTCAGGATGTGAGCTGACCCGAGGTGTCCTGTAGCATCGACCCACTCTCTCGGCACCGTGGCAATCGCTGCTCCTGCAGGCACCCAAGGCTAGACACATGGCTGGGGACACAGGCCTTTCTGAGCTACCTCTCCATACACACACATACAAACACACTGAGTCAAACTTTAAATGAATCAGTAGATGGGAAGTCTTTCTAATTTTGCTCCCAGCAGGGAACAGGGTGTTGTGAATATGAACAACCACAAATGCATTATTGAAAAATCACAGTACTTGATTCCAATTTCCTTGTGAGAAAGACAAATCCTGCCATTCTGCTCCAGCAGGTTGTTAGGATAATAGCTTTTGCAACCACCACCTCCCCCTCGAGTTAAAAATAACCACCTTCTCACTCCTAAAACCAAAGTGTTTTTCCACCTTGCCTTTTTCCTTCTGTGTGCTGCACCTGGGCTTTGACCTGCCTGCCAGATGCAAGCAGCTACAGAATGTCTATTCCTAACTTTATGCACTTATTCCAGTCAAGGGAAGAAAAGACAGGTGCTCCTCTCTTGTTCTGCTGTGGAGCTTTCACCAGTCATCAGCTTCCAGATTCCCTCCCTGGGCTAGTGTAATTTTCTAGCCCATTTTTTCTAGCCTCCATCCCTCCCTGCCTATTCACCAGTGAGGGGTAGAGACGGGCTCCAAGTCCATCTCCTCTACCCCTCTTTGGCAGAAGTGAGCAGAGCAGCAGTTCCAGGGCCAGGAAGAGGAGCACTGCATTGCATTTGAAGGTGCAGATCATCTCTCCATAGCATCCTTGACTCCAAGACAAACTTCTCTCTGGCTTGGCATGAATATGGCTTTGTCTAAGAGCAGTCAGAGCGTGCTGCAAAGCCATTCAGGCTTCAAACTCAACAGTATTGATTATAAAATAACTGACATGGACAAGGGGGAGAATCAGACCCTGCCCATTTCATCCTGCACTCCGTTATTTTCACAGGCTCACACTGTCACAAGCACTAGCAAGTGAGTTAAGTAACCAAATGAAATCACCTCGCTCCAAAAAAGCTCAGTGTAGCACCGTGTGTAGGATCACATGTAAATGCATCATCTGCCTCAGCAGAAGCTCTGTACCTCAGAACGCTTCTCTAACATGTAGGGCATTCACAGAAAAGACACGATGGTGTGCTCTCAATTAGTTCTCAGTAACTACCCCCAGAGACTGAATATAATGAGGAAGGAGATACAATTAAACAACTAAACATATACCATGACTCCTGCCTTATTGCAACCTGCAGCTATATTCAGCTTAATAATTCAATAGACCTTTTCTAAAAATAACCACCAAGGGCCAAAGAGCTGTTCCACATCACAGGCGACTGCTTCTCAAAGAAAGCCTCGTAATGCCTGGACTCCAAAAGCTCTTGGTTTTGTGTACCGAAGCACAAGTCTTTTACAATTTCCAGTGCTGTAAACACCCCCTGATGGGGGAAGGGAGGGCTACAAGTGATTTGGGGCATTTTTCGTATAGCCTAAAATCATCTCCTTGCAAAACACTGCCCAAAGTAATTGTATGTGTAAAACCACCAATGAATATGCTGATTCCTTTAGCAATTCTCATCATTCTTTGCCAGCATTGCAGATGTAGGAATACTGAATGAGAACACCTAACAAAATGGGCTCCCTTGAGCTCTGGCTGTCAGCTATTATTACTGTATCAAGGCTAACATGGTGAGGGGAAGAGCAGAATCCAATTTATACCAGTTAGAAGAAAAAAACCCAAGAGCATTTAACACAGTAAAGCTCTGTTGAGGAGTTCTGAGGACACATAGAGATCAATAGCTGTTTTTTACCATAAGTACTTTTGCTTTTATAGGTGATTATTTCAAATGAGCACTGATTCAAGGACAAATCTGGTGTGACCTTGAGACCTGGAGGATTTTGTTACTGAAATTGCCAAGTCGAATTCCTTTCTTTGCTCCTATGGGGAATACACGGCAGCCAGGGAAATAGCAGCTGGAGAGGAACAGCACACTGACTGTAACCAGCTTCTCATTGAGGAGCAGATCTGGCCAAGAATTTCCAAGAGGCCTCAAGGAGATGGGCACCCATACCCCAGGCAGTGCCCTGGGACATGCGTGCCTGTGACAATCCCCAATGTAATTGCACTGCAATCTCAATGAGGAACAAAGAGATGTTTCATTTCATGTACTAAATCCCTTTTCCCCACCGCTAGTCATCTCATTCCCTAGCTAATATTTCATTAGTGTGGGACATTCCTCCCTCCTCCACCCTGGTACTTACTTGCTGAAATTAAAGAGAAGCCGTTCAAAGACAAGGACAGGTCCTGTGCTGCTCAGAATTGTGAGTGGCTGACCAGCAAAAAGGCAAAATATGGCGCCGGTGACTGCTGTGCCCAGAAAGCTTTCCAACACGCCCTAGGGAGAGAGAGGAGTGAGTTCTACTCAATAGTCCTTTCTAGCAGCGTTGTTGCAAGAAAATGAGTAGTTATATCGGTGACCAGTCACATACTGTATGTTGCAAACCTAAGAGAGATCATCTGCCCTCTCTTGCAGCTACACATGAAGATATGTTTGCCCTACACAATTCAGTTACACAGGATAACCAGCAATCCCCTTGTTATTTCTGAGGCCTACATTTTAATAGCATTATATTGTATTTTATATTCGACAAGTGGAGGAGAATGTCCTCCAGGACTTAAAGGATTTGAGAACTCCTTGAACATCCCCCACATCTTTGACAGCAGAGATATGCATTTGCAGGGCTCCTCAAACACACACAGCTGAGCATGGCTAGAGGACAGCTCTGACTCCCTCCAGCACAAAGGAGTAGAGGGGTTTTTCTTTCTCCAACTGAGCAGACATGATTTCTAGATCAAGAAAGCAACTCTCTTCCAAATAACTGTTTGAGTGTGTTAGACACAAACCAAACAAATCTACTTCATTCAGCAGCCACGTGTTGAGATTTGAGTTTATTAGATGTCACCAGCAACAAATAAATTCCATATTGAACAGGCTCCGCAATTACTTTTGGCATGTGTGACAAAACAGCTTTGCTAGAGGAAAATAAAGAGCATGCTTGATGTATTCTTGGACTTTCATGTCCAACTACAGCTGGACAATATCTGCTTCTAAAATGCAAAGTGTGGATGGAATAGAAATGACAATATAATATGATTATTGACTGAGGGTGCATCCTTCTACAAAAATGGCTGAATCCTCTGGACTTTACCTTGTTTGTTCTTACGGAAACTACTCTGTTTACATTTGATGGAGTTTTAAAGGATCGAGAGCATCATCTTCTTCTGAATAAGACATGCTGCCATCAGCATCACCCTCTCCAGGAATACTCAACAATCAGGGGCAGATTTAAGCACAGGCTTATGTGCTTTGCTGTACACCTGTGTCTGAGTCAGGACCCTAATTAATGCTGCATGTGCTGGGCAACTAGCAATTAAGACCACATGTGGACCCTTCTTTCCATCCACAAAAAAACCCACAGGGTTGGGGCTGCATTTTTTCTGACTTATCAGTGGTAATAGGAACAATTTAAGTTAAATTCCATGGCTCTCTTTCTTGGAAAGATCCAAGTTAGTATTTACACTGAGGAAAGAATATCCATAGTGTCATATGTCAAAACAGTATGTTACTATGCAGAGCAGAATATTATTTTTTTATCTACTAAATTCCCAACAGAACTCTCTCTACTGCAATCATAAACTATTTTTCAGGCAACAAACACAATTTCAAAGCACCAGTAGTCCAGCGCTGTTACTGCTGGGTCATTAAAGCAGCAGCATGAGCTATGCAGAGAAGCAAAGGTAAGGAAGGTTTAAAAGTCAGCTCTTCTGGCACATGTTCAGTAATTTGTCAATGCTGCTCAAGGGCAGACAAACCAATCTTGCCTTGGCAGGAGGTGACATCCATTGGTCCTTGCCATGTCTAAGTGCTACTGGTGGTGGCCATTATTAACAGCCCTAGCCCCTACAGGGATCAGTGCAAGGGAGATCTGCTTGTCGTGACATCCTGCAGCCTTCATAAAAGGATTGTAGCAGGTTTTTACAGGCTACACAGACAACAGCCTACAGGCCTTTGCTTGCTGCCTTTGGGGGACTGGTGAGGATGAGACAATTGCTCTCAGGGCAAGGAATAGCATCTGCACAGCTGATTCCCTTTGCTCCTCCCGCATTAGTCACTGAGAGGGCCCTCTTGGCCAGTGCATCTGGAATCTCTTTTCCCTGCATTCTTTCACGTCTGTAGCTAAGAATAGTGTCTTTTCTCAGAAACATAAAACTCTGAAGTGAGCTTTTAAAGAAATGCTGGCCGTGTCAGGCTCTCCAGGGAAGGCAGCACGGGACGGGTGATTTGTAGTGCCTGACCCAGAGCCTGCCACATTATTGTTTACAAAAAACAAGATGCATGAACTGTGAGGTGACAGTCCCAAAACTACTGTTCTATGAGGACAAAATGTCTGGGGGACAACTTCTAGGTGCAGCTCCTCAGCTGCAGAAGATGGCATAACTTTCCCTTGCATTTCAAAGTATAAAGATTCAGTGCAGCTGATGCTCTGGGATGTCTTACAGAAAATCACCCTTCCAAAATCTTTCCTGCCGCAGGAATGTGCAACAGTTTGAGCAACACTTGACATGAACCTGGACTCTGATCTCCCTGCGCAACTCCCTGCAGGAACAACTTGAACTGGGCACCTTGGGACACTTCACCCTGGCTCTGGTGATACAGGAGCATTTGAGCATAAAGAATGCACGACTTGCTCTTCTGTTGAAAACTTGCAGTCAAAACCCTTTCCATGCTCCTACAGCAGCCATGATCTAATGTCTTTTCAAACATGGACAGTGAATAAAGGTTTGTTGAAGGGAGATGGCAAAGAAAAGCCAGTTGTGCCTAAACCCTCTAAACCTCTGATCCATCAGTGAACTGTTCAGTAAAAAACTTGGGGTTTAAATCAGTACATAAATAAAAATCAGTAAATTCAACTGGTGAGAAGCAAGAAAGTGCGAAGTGCACTAATAAGAAAATAATAGACCATGCTTTTCTGCATTAAGCTCTTGCTATGTTAGGAACTGACTGGAAAATTTGTTTTTTCTAGATGCTCAGTAATGATTTTTCTCTGCTTTGCTCCACCTCTGTAAATAGAAGTTTAATGGCATAATGCCTCTGAAGAGTGGGAGGTTGGGGGCAACATCCACAGGTACCCCTCCTTGCTGTCAGTGCTCCTCTTGGCTACACTCCAACTCTCTCCTCACTGTGCAAAACCCCCTGAGAAGCACAGGAGGAAGCATCCAGCAGGACTTGTGTGTTGGTTCCTCCTGCTGTTCCCGGAGGTTTTGTTATCAATGGCTATGCTGTGTTTTTATTTGCTGCAGAGCTTCTTCATTATCCAAGCAGAATTCTTAACTGTAGAGCATCAATGGTTTCGAAACCCTTTTCAACATGAAGAATAAATCACTGAGCTCAAAACAGACTGTTCCTGCAGCTTTTGTCTTTCTAGGGACTTTTCTTCTCTGAGCAATAGGAAAACTCAAGACTGGGTTTTCTCTACTGCAGAGAAAAGTATGGATAACTTGTGTTTTCTCTTCCTTCTATCTCCACCCCCGCATTGTGTGTCCCCTCACAGCCTCAGACGTACTTTGGTAAAATGAGACTGTCACGCTCAACAAATGAATACCGTTTTACATCAGAGGATGCCTGCACACTCAGATCCAATCCCATCAACAAGTTCCATGTGGCTTTTGTATGAATAACCTCCCCTCAGCACGAGAAGTATTAAACAAAACACATTTATGCATCAGTCCTTGGCAGGTGGAAGACAGCAGAGGGATTATCAGCTCTTCTCCTGGAGGCCTATCTTCTTTTATCACCCCTTTCCTTCCCCTGTGTACGCTGTGGAGCCTAGCAGCAGAAAGTCTCCCAAGGGAAAAAGGGCAGCAGCACGGTAGAGCTGCAAACTATGAACAAGGCTATGCATGGCCACACCGCCGAGAACATTGGGCAATGCCAGCAGAAGGGCTCCTGGGGAGGTTGTCCTGTCTCTGCTCAGCCTCTTGCTGCTGAAGATGGGGCCAAAGGTAAGGATTTCCTTTCCTTGCAGAGCTGGTGCTGATGATTCAGTAGCCAAACCAGAGGATGGAAAATGCCAGCATCTTACTCTAACAGTATGACTAAGTGCATGCAATGGCACAGTCACTGCTTAGCAGGGCACCAGTTCTACTGTTTGACAGATGAATGACATATTTCCCAGCTTCCTGAAATGCAAAGTGCTGCTTTTTTAATAAAAATCTTTTCTTTTTGTGTGCACATCAAGAAACTGTACTGCCCATTTCAGTGACAAAAAAAATACTTTGCTACTTGTTAACAAACATTCATGGGATACAAAGTGAACAGAAAAGACTTTGGGACACAATAAAGTAGTTACATGAACAGAATTTTGAATCAAGTAACATTTTCCCTTCCTCTCGCTCCTTTAAAGACTGTACCTTGCACAGATGCAGAGCAGATAGACTTTGCCACTTTTGCAATCTCTACTGCCGTTTGGTCCCATTCTTTTTAATCTTCCACATCATGTACTTGTTTGTACAACTGCTGTGGAGCTGAGTTTTGGAAGAGGTAAGCTATGTTTGTACGGGGGAGAGCAAAGTTTGGCACTCCACCAGCTACTGAATCTTCCTCTAGCCTGGAATTTATCATAGAGGAGTGCAGAGTTCTGGATAGGTGCCCTCCTTTCCTACGTTAAGTTTAATTAATCCCATGTAAATTAATAATCCAGTCATCGTCACTACAAGCTTAATTATTATTCAGAAGGTCAATGCGGTCGCACTGAATCTAGCGAAATACAATCTCCTATGTTTTCTTGCTCTTCAAAAAGTCAAAGGAATACCAAAGTGCACTGCTAGAGCTTAATTCTGCTCCAGTCAAACACAAAGGACCTACAGCAGTGTCAATATAGAATTCCTTTCCTCTAGATTTCATAGAAAACTGAACCACCCTTTGAAGTCCCTACTTGTGTCTTCACCACCAATCCAACCTGTCTCTGGATATGCACTATGGCTCTCGGGATCTGCTCTTCCACTAACGCAAAATTTGTCCTTCTAAAGAATTGGCATTTTTCTCCTGTCTCACATCTGATTTTCTTGTCTTCCCATGAACCTTAACAGTTCTGGGGATTGTGAGAGTCAGGCAGAGGATACAGTGCTATGGTCTGATGACATGGAAAGTCTGAGTCAGACTTAGCAAACTTAACTGGGCGGAAACAGTACAACTAAGACACAAACACAGAGAGCAGATGAGAAGGATTCTTCTTTGTAAAAGGAGCGATGACCTTCTCTGTTGCCTGGTCATCTTTCAAACACCATTTAAGGTTACTGCTTGTACAATTTTCAAAGGACAGCCATCCAACAGCATAGAAAGTAAGCCAGCTTTCAGTGGAAACACAGGATACCTCTATGACTTGTACCCAGAATTCAAGCTTTGTTGGCAGCCAAACACTCCTCTGACTGTAGAAAGCAAATGGCAAATGACATATTTGTTCTTTGTGAAAGCTCTTGCTAACCTGCATGTTTTCTGTAGCATCACCAAGCAATCCTCCAAAAGTGATAGCGTTGGTCACTGTGGCCAGGTAGATGAAGAGAATTGCTGAGAGGGCTTGAATATTTAAAGCATCATAGAAGTCGCTGGCAAAGAATGGTGCTTTCCTCTTTATGTCTTTGATCAAGCCACCACAGAATCTGAAAAGATAAGAGAAGACTCGTGCAAAATGTTTTAGAGTGAAAGTCATCATGACAAATAAGCAGAAACATTGCCATAAATGAAGTATTATCTGAAAGGAGTGAGGTCATCACATTACATAATAGTCTTATCGTGGCTGTGATGGTCCAGGGATATCACTGAGATAATGCTGTGAAGAAAGATAGTATCTTGAACATGTGATGCAGCTGGAAAGAGACCAATTTCAGGAACACAAGCCCTACCTCTGCTGAAACAGACCACTGAAGCTTGCAGTTCAGGAAGTCTGTCTGTTGGCTTTTTCCCCAACTATATTGGTTGACGTAATAATATATATCAAGCCCAGTCTAAATCCCTGCCTAAATGTCTTCAGGTGGCAGACAATAGTCAGGTGAGCCAAACGATCTGCTAAATGGAAAAATATTTCAAACTGATAACCGGAAAAAGAGCTAGAAGTAAAAAAGCAAGTAAGTGAAATCATCTTGGAGAAAAACACAGGTCCACTTGCAGACATCTTCTTTTTGCACAATCAGGGACTAGACAGCACTTAACTCTTATAAACCCCACATGGCTCTGACCACATTGGAAAAGGGAACATCTCTGCTTTTGGCTAAAGCCCTTCCAGCAATTTGAATGCAAACTGCAGCTGTACCTGCCACGTTTACAGCTCTTACAGATTCATCTACCTTCACGGACTTTCAATAGCCAACACCTAACTGGGCCCTCTTTAATTTCTGAGTGCTCAATTAAGATGCTTTATGATTTCCTGGATCTTCAGAGTCCTTCAGACAGTCTCAAGCAGAGCACTAAAAACCCCAGGACACGTTCTCAGCCTATACAAACAGTCTGTGGGGACTGAAAGTGGAAAGTATGAAGCAGTTCTGTGAGGGCAAGAGGGTCACCTCGCTTGGGTGCCAGCAGGTGCCTCACACTGAGCAGAGCATCGCTGACCTGCCTGTCCGCTGCAGTTCCTCGCAGTCCCCGTGGCCGCCACTGCCGTGCCCTCCATCATGAGGTGTGTCTCCATTCATCTGCAGATTTTCTCCACCGGAGTACATGTTTTTCCTAGGCAAAAAAGCAGGGAAAACTGAGGCTCACTGCATCACCTTGCAGCTCCACACACAGTTCTTCCAAACAAGTGTTACTCAGCCTTTCCTGAAGCCATGGTGTACAAAGGAGACTAGAAGGCTTATCTGATGCCAGCCAGAGTGGAACAGAGCGTGTTAAAAGGACCAAGCAGGACTTCAAAGAGTAGGCACAACCACTATGCATGTTCTGAAGTGCCTTGAACATCATTTTAAAGGGCACATAATTGCAAGAACACCTAATTTCTAAGACCTAAAAATATCTCTAGTATTTTCTACGTATAGACAGAGAGATATAGGTCACTCTTCAGTTGTTCAATAAACTCAGTGTACTCTAAGCCCCGACTCTTGCCATCACTTTATCAGAATTGCTACACACTGTCCTTCATCACAGAGCTAAATCTGCCTGTCTCCTGCTATCACCTTTTATCAGAAGAAGGAAGAGACTTGGGGGGCTCTATCCTAATGGCTGGATCCCATTCCCCAGGGGGAAGAACAATGACTTCATCCAGAAACTCATCGATGCCAGCGATCAGGTCCTGTCGGTCCTTGGCTTTATAGGCAATGTCGTGGAATACCTGCAAGGACAACAGACACTCCATGTAGAAAAGTTTTGCACTTTCTGTAGTCCAGACTCCAGAAGGAGCAACCAAGTTTAAGTCTACAAGAATAACTTATTCATTCTCAAAAAACTCTCAGAAAGTATCAGGACATTTGTCACAAGAGTGTGTTGCTTAATAGTGGAGATTGTTATCTTGCAGGCATATTTCTAATTTTAAGCAAAATATACATTTCTAACCTTTGTAAAAAAAAATTACTACAGCAATTATCCATTTCTTTAATCTAAAAAGAGAGTTTAAAGAATGTTTCTGTTTTACTTGCAGAAGATACTTTTACAAAGCCACAAAAAGATGTCAACTCTCTTTTTCTACCTGCTTTATCAAAAAAAGGTTAGTTTTTCAAACCTGTGGCATAGAAAATATGTCAATATTTACTCAAAAATAGTAACAAGAAGTACAAACTAGTTTTACTGAAAGGCCTAGTGTTACTGATGAAGAGCGAATGAGAGAAGAGAGGAAAAACGGCATTAATGCTGAATTTTACAGAAATCTTTTGGACTACTTAGAGTGAAGGTGGATCAGCAAACAATAGACTAAATAAGAACAGTTGGTGGTAGGAAGGAGAACTTTGGGGCTATGGAAACTAGATCACTGCTTCAATCAGAAAAGATAAGAGCTGAGACTGGGCAAGTGATAATTAAGGGAACAATTTGAGAGCAAAACAACATCAGGAGGAAGTAAGAAACAAATACAACGTAAATCAGCTCAAGATGCACAGAGCCCAAGGGACACTGGAAGAAAGAAGCTGGAAATGAGTACTGAAAGCCTAGTCATCTCATTGAGGTGGATGGTTAGGGAGAAATGCTGGCTACTCATGGATAATACATAAATACTGCCTGAGTGAAGCAGTGCTGTGGGACATGGTGCAGCACACAAGAGGCGGCCGTGGGTGTCACCGTTTCTAGGTAATTATGGAGCATCACCACGGGTTACTGCGATTGTGGAGCAGGACACGAGGCACACATCATGACAAGATTCATTTAAAGATTAATTCATAGTCTATTTGAAGGCAGGAAAATACACACAGTGGTTTAAAACTTCCTATAGTCTTCCCTTCACAAAAACAAGAAGCCAGAAGAAATAATTATGCAAACAGATGGAACTAGCAGGTGCTATTTGGATATTTCAGCTTTATATGCGTGCCCATTCCACTCAACCACGCTGCAGAAAAGGACATCATTATTAGCTAAAGTGAATCCTGGGACAACCCATTTCACACAGGAGATGTCAAGACACCTACCTCATCTGACATCAGGGTGGCAATGGCTCGGCCGATCTCATGGTAGGACTTTGCTTTGCCCTTCGGTCCCAGTAGAATGAAAAGAAATCTGTCAAAACAAACAGAGTGTTCCCATTTCAGACAGGAAATTAATGTCTTATTACTTATAACACATGTAGATAGAAACCTTAAAAAGCTATGGCCCTTGTTAGAGATCCAGAGGCTGCCAGTGGCCTCCAGCTAATCCGGCAGCAGAGGTTACATCCTGTGGTCTATCACACCTACTCAGACAAGCAAGGCATTACAGAGTTTTCTCCCCAAACCCTTTAAAAATAGCCTTGAGATCACTATGGCCAAATGCAGCCGCAGCCTTAGGCAGGTGTCAGTAAGTTGCTGCCATCCAGCAACCTAGACTTCAGGATGGGGTGAGGGATGGACGTTCTTCCAGTGCCCAGTATCTTCAAGCAAACTTATCTATGCACGCAGTCCGAGCTGAGTGGATGAGGATCTGTGCCCTGTGCACCACAGAAAGCCCAGTCACCTCCATGGTGATTTACTTGATCCTATGTTACTGGCTCTGGCAAGCTCTTCAATCTTTGTGTAAGATACTGGTGTTAAACATTTCCCTAGTGCTATTCAAGTGCCATTTATGTGACAATTGCAGTGATGTTACTGCTGTCAAACAGCCAGGAGGGAACAGAAGACTTTAGGACACAAGATTTTAGGCACAGTACAGCCTAAGCAGGGCCAGCACAGAGGTACAAGGAAGGATGCTATTAACTATCCACATTGCTCACTGTCATTCCCCCAAGCTATCCAAGAGCACTCCACGTGCTTATTAATGCTCTGCTGGGGCTGAGATCACTATCCCACATCAGCACCCAGAGTAGCTGCCCACATGTGAAGAGAAACCATTTGTCTGCAATAGGGCTTGAACTACAAATAATTAAGCCCAACTTGCATGCCCTGAATTTCCACTCCAAGTATATAATACAAACCAGAGACCTAGAAACCCATCTGATGGCTTCATAGTCACAGCTTAATTCTTAAGCAGGCAACTTGAGCTGTAAACCTACTCTTAGGGTAGGCACCATTTCCTGAAAGAGGTTGTAGTGACGTGGGGGTCGGTCTCTTCTCACAAGTAGTGAGTAACAAGAGGAAATGGCCTCAAGTTGCACCACAGGAGGTTTAGCTTGGAGAGGAGGAAGAACTTTTTCACTGACACTGGCACAGGCTGCTCAGGGGGCTGGTGAAGTCCCCATCCTTGGAGATACTGAAAAGCTGTGTACATGAGTTGCTGAGGGACATGGTGGGCTTGGCGGTATGAGGTTAGTAGTTGGACTCGATGTGCTTAAAGGTTTTTCCCAACCAAAATGAATCTATTATTCTATGATCTGTGAGGGTGACTCTATCTACAAGGTATCAGGAGTTAATTTCTTACATGATCTCTTTGGGTAGCAAATACTTCCAAGACACTGTTAATGACTTTGAAAACACCATGACAGGAAGCCTTTGAGATGGGAAATTGCTGCTCTTGATCCTTCCTGCTCTTGCTTTTGGCAGCGCTAACATGCTATGAATCAAGACTTGCCCACATGACAATACATCCTAAGGAGATTCCTCAACGGAAAAGGCTGTACATGGAAAATGGATGATTCTGCCAATAAAATTGTCTGGCAGTTGTGCCAGTGTAACGGGAATGCTGGTGAAAGGTGGCTGGGTTGTCCAATCTCTGAACTGACACTCATTAGAAAAAGTTTTAACTATGACCTCAAGGTTGGATCTTCAAAGGTACCTAGATCCTCCTGGTCTGGAATGATTTTTTTTTAAAACAAGAATACCTAAGCCTTATCTCAGACACTCCCAGTTCCTGAGCCAAGTTTCCTATGCAAGGCCAAGATACCAGTGCTGAAATGGTAAAAGCCATTACTTGCTGTGGAAACACTCCTCCTTTCAAGTTGATTTCATGTTATAGACAGGTGCCAAGGTGGCAATTACTTACTCATAGCACCCACAGCCTTGGCTGGAGAAACACAAGTTTCCTATAAACTCCTTGTTCAGAATTGTCCCAGAAAAAAAAAAGATTTGATCCGCAGCTATGGCACAAAAATACATCTGTCTTCATGCTCACCTCCTCGCCTTGTTGGGAAAGGCCTGTTACTCCTGTTGGCCATCTCACACAACAGCCAATATTTGGTGGCCTGGGGGATTTCAGGGGAGACCATCATGCCTGTCAGATGGTGTCATTTCAAGTGTTCAGCCTGAGCTGGACTCTGGCTAGTAACCTTGAGACAGAAGTCTCTCTCTTGCATATCAACTCACCCTTACAATTAGTAACAAAAGAAGTCACATGACAGGAGATTAACTTCTCCATTTCACCTAATTTAGCAAAGACTGGCAATTATTGGGACAGTTTTCAGCAAACTCCATGTGTTTCAAACAGAAACACTAATAGCTGCTCAAAACAACTTTAAAGCTTCCTGAATTAAGCCTTTTCCCAATTACAGCAGTACCTTTCGATTCATAATGGAAAATAAACCTTTGCTAAGTTGTCTCCTTTCGCACTACTTCCAGTGTGAATTTGGGTTAGCTTCAACTTCCAGTCATACATTATCTCTCATAGCTAGACTGAAGAACCCTCGATGATTAAATTCCTTTAAATGCCCTCCCCTATTGATCCAGTCACCTGTAGACATTTGAGGCTTTTCTCCTCTCTTTATTCACTTCTATGGCTCTTCCGTGAATCTTCTCTGATATATTGATGTCTTCCTTAGGGAAATCATCCAAGAGCTGGTGGTTTTGTCAGTGCAAATATATAGATGAAATAACCTATGGCTACTCAGGAACTTTATGTGAGTCTGCTTTCCTGAGAAAATGAAGTTAGGAGCACTGACTCGGGCGACATGACCTCAGGTATGGACAAGGAAGTCTTAGGAAACATGTCAGGATGAAGGGGAGAACTGGGATTATTGCTGTGGTGGAGGGAAAGGACATGGCATATACTTTTAGGAAACCTTGTTTGACCAGTTCCAGCATTGATGGAATCATCTGCTACACTCAGGGACAACATCAACCCTTTACCTACGGCACGACTCAGAGAAATATGGTTCTTGGAACACAGCTCTTCCACCTGCTCTCTGTCCCTGGAAGGGGAAGATAACATGAGGCCAAGTTACTGCATAAATTACTGGATTGCTCTGGGCCACCAAGACATCCTCTTTGTTATTTGTCAACTTTCACTGTGTTAAATATATGTTTTCACAAAAGCTGATAATAACATGTGAGAGGTGAGAGGTGCCAAGGACACTCCTCTCCTTAGAAGTATTGTATTAAGTGTTATTTTAGCTTCCTAAAACAAAATATCTTGAGATACAAAGTAAAATGCCTTATACTGTATATTATATCCAAACAAATATTTTCTCTTTAAAAAATCTAGAGTCCTGTTAGTAGGAGAGGATCTGTAAATACATATTCATTGGCATTACTAACAGTAACGCTTCGTTATTGAGTTCTTCATGACACTTTCAAGTGTTTTACTTAAGGTTCACAAGGAGGTGACTAAGCCACACACACCTAGGTCATATCCTCTGCTCTTCTCCTACCACCTGGAACTTTCCCTGGCTTTCACAAGTTACTGTAAAACAATATGCAAGAAAAACTCTTCCTGGGTCTAACTCTTTTAAAACTAGGATGCAAATTACCTAAATATAGTATTTTTTTTAAAGTTCCATAACTTCATAAGTTGCTACCCAGCATTCTCCTGATTTTCCAGGGGAAAGAGACATTCTCATAACCATCTTCTGAAACAATGACATCAGCATCAGGTATCTCCCTTCCAATAAGTAACAGAAGTACCCAGATAGTCTTGCATTTGCTAAAACATTTTCTAAAACACGCAGTTTATCACACTTGCTAAATTCTTTATCCTGACTGATTCAGCTTAGAATTGCCTGGTAGAATAAGACCTTTTAAGGGGCCAAATACTATAAACACAAAGTCACTACTCCATTTTAGTGGTGTGGATTATATCTGCATGCCTTTAATATCATTTAGTTAGGAATACTTTCACCTACGAAATCCCTCACTCCTATTTGTGACATATTCCTCCTCTTCATTTGCCAAGACCAAAGCCAAGCACCAAACCCCTCTCCACTGCACCTAACACATGCTAAGTTATCAAACATCCATTTCTGAAACTTATCATTGCTAAGTTAAGCTCAACGCAGAGAATTTTTATATCACTTAGCTCAAAGTCCCTCTGAAGTGGTAACAAAATTCAGTGTTTCTCCCAAACACTCTAGGCAACAACTTACAGAGAGGGCTGGCAGCCTTCACACCCAGGATACCTGCTCTCAAACTGTGTATGACAGTACAGTCAAAGCACTCAACATCCTTTACTTCCAAGCTGATAATGAGCCAGAAACTCAACAATTTATTATTATGTTGCATCTAAAGCACTATTCTGTTTTTTTTTTCATACTTTACCCTTCTTAAGCAGACAATGACCACCGACAATGTATGAGTCATCTTTTATTTACATGGACTATGCCACCAAACCCGACAAGAATAAATTTGTACTCACAGATGAGTCATTCCAATTCAAAATGGACAAATGTGTCCTGCCCCTGGTAACCCCTGCTTGTGTACCTAGACAATGTAAGCCTAGTACCAAAGCAATATTGTGTACAAACCCAGTAACCTGGAGTTACAGACCTAACAACCAGCTGTAGTGAACACAACCTCCTGGACCTTGGCAGGAGGTGATGGCAAAGACTGCAGGTCAGAATTTCAATCTCGTCTGCCCAAGGAGGCAACAAGGCTTTACGTGCTGTGCTTCTGAGAAATTTGGCTACAATTCTCCAAGAAATCACTTGAGGAGCACACTTGGGAGCTAGGGAGCGAATACAACACAGACAGGCTTCAAAATCACTAATATTTTGCCACTCATTTGGAACGTTGCAAGAAATCTGTAATGTCTGTGACTATCAAGTTCCCATAGAGGGTAAGGGTTGTGGTGAAAACTGTCCTAGGACCACGTTCACCATGCTGGCTTTGCAAGCTGACCATTGGTGCAGAAGACAAGGTCATCCCATGTCCCATCCTTCTGTCTCCTCAAAAAAGAACTAGTTTGAAAAAAAAAGAAAAAGAGAAAGAGCACCTAAAGGAAGACTCAAATTCAGCCAACTCATCCATGTCTATCTCTCAAATCTGGAACAAGAAAGAGCAGCAGCTCTGTAAAGGTTAAAGGTACCTACACAAAGGAAACTCAGTAAATGGAGAAAATGCTTTTAATTTTGAGAGTGATGAGGGGAAGCAGTCCTTCTCTTGTTAGACACCATGTGAGATGCCTGCAAGGCATCCAGTGTTCCCCATAGAGACACATGTTGATGGACTGGAGGGCTGAAAGAACAACCTCTTGATGGACTTCTCCATCAGAATCTGTGGCTGAGACTATTGAAGGAAAGAACACAACTTGACACTGCAGCAATGAAAAGAGATGGAAAAGAGTTCGGTCCACCTTGTATTTCACACAGGTGATCCTTCAAGTTTTGGGCAATGCACCAACATTGGAGACTTCCACATGGTGTCCAGCACACAAATACAGATAAACAAAGGTACGTCCTTTGCTGCCAGACCTTCCATTTCTCAGAGTAAGTCTTTCTGCTGGAAAAGGCTGCTAAAGAACGCAGCCCTGAAAACAAGACACACGAAGAAAAAAAGATGCCTTTGCAGTTAAAAGTGTCAGTTAGGAGGCAACAGGGGAGAATGTGATTCCTGATTCTGCCACGTGCTTTCTAAGTGACCTTTGGGCAAGTTACTTCATTTCATTTGAGACTTGTAGACACAGCCAATTTCCCAGCACTACATATTAGACTGTGCAAGTCTGTACAGTTTATCTCCAAAGCAAATCTTTCCCTTGCTCATGCTTCATCTTTTTCCCCCCCCATCAACAGTGCATTAATACAGCAGACTCCAACACGTGATTGCACATTTCTTTATGAAAATAAAAAGTTAAATCTATTGCACTGCCCAGAGAAGAAGCAGCCATATTCTAGCCATGGTGCAAGCACAGTAGCTAAGTGCATACCAAAACACGGAGCTCATAGCACTGTAGAATTAAATTCAACATGAGAAAACCAAAGTCCTTAAAGTTGGGTTTTTTTAATCTGAAGGGTAAAAAGAAAACTGGGATGTCTCTATACCAATTTCAGTCACTGGTTTTTATTACTAGGGCTGTATGAAAACACCCTGTTGAGAAACTTTTCCTGGTGAGTTCATTAGATCTTGCTGTTTTGTTTTTTTTTTTAAATAAGAATTTGTTTTTAAATAAAGGAAATACTTCAAAAATGAATAAAAATGTACATAGGAAATTTCTGTATACAAGGAAGAGTAATTTCTACACAGGAAATTATATTTCTATGAAGTGACCAAAAGTCTGTAGCTTACTAGAAAAATCCAAGCCAAAGAATGTGTGGAGGAAACAAAAAAGAACAGCAGAAATGAGTAACCTGTTTAACTGTATGTCTACATATTGAATTCTGTCTATCTTATGCACACAAGATTCCTTTTTCTTTCTGCAGTACTACGTCAACATAAATAAACTGAAGTAGGGCAGGACCTATAGATATCATGAGCTGTTCACCTCCACAGGGCTTGGTAGTATATTTGCTTCTACACCACAAGACTGCAGCCATGTCTTACACAATCAGCTCATGGATGCAGACGATAGATTGACTCTCAGCTGGTCTAATGAAATCCATGGCTGCCCTCTCCCTGCAAACTCTACCTGGTTAGTGCTTAGAAAAACAAAGCATCTAGATGGCCTCATGCATTTCTGCAAGCTCTGTGACACCATGTTACGGCTGGGAATGTTTTCTCCCTGCTCCCCTTCTTCCAGCTCCCCAGGTAGGCTTTCACCATCCCTCTGTCACTGATTCAACAACCTCTGTTGACCATCATCCTTTAGGGTAAGGCACTTCACTTCCTCCTGGGACATTTTTAGTACATCTCTAGTTGCTAAAGAGTGTGAGATTTTTACCTAACACAGCATACCAGAAACACTAACTGAATTGCTATGCAAAGGCACCTCCAGCAGGGTATGTCACCATGGGAAGAGATGGCCATGAAGGCCACCTCCCCTCTGTTTTACAGACCAGCATGCTCCTGTGCTGAACACTGGATGTTTAATCCCTCCCCCTCCACTCCTCCATCCGTAAAAACAACCTGCAGCTTTCTAAAGAGAGAGACAGATGCATGTTGTGTTGAGATTACTCGATAGAGCTGGGTGCCCATACTCCTCTAGCAGCCTGTTGCATTGAAATGTTAGCTGTCGTTTATTTTAGAAACCCCAGGTGGTTCTGCACTGCCTAGCTTTGATGGCCTGGTTTTGACAATTTTGTCAGGAACTTGACACTTTAACAAAATACATGGAGAAGCCTGGAGGGAGAGAAGCAGGGGGCAACAGAAGGCTTTGGCTCCAGCGTCTTGCCGACACTGCGGCTGTTCAGTGCACGCCCAGGACAGGAACGCCAGCCCTGCAAGATGGCCGAGACTCAGTGCTGACCAAGGAGATGCTTCATCACAGCTCCTCTGGGCCCTGATGGGATTTCCTTGATTGAATTTCACAGGATGCAGCCATTGCAAATGGCTCTTCATTACTCACAGAAGCCATCTAATGAGCCTCCCTGCTTCGATTAGAGCTAGCATTTGGTTTGGAGGACAGCAAATGGATAATACTATTTCCTGGAAAAAAAATGTTGGCATGGAAGGACATATTGTCTTGATTAATGCTATTTAGTAATGAGGTCGTTCAGCAATCCTAGATCTAACTTCCTGGCTCCTACTACCAAAACAAACAGGACCTGATTCTACATCTGCTGAGAAGCATTTGGAGAGTGGTCTTTTTTTTTTAAAAAAAAAAGAGTAACTGGGGTCAGATTTGGAAGCTGAAATACTGAAGGAATGAAGATTAGCTTTATCTGAAATTGAGCCACTTTTATCTCCCAATACTCCTACCAGAATACCCAGTGGCTGCAAAGAGCTGTTGATATGGTTATTGAAAGAAGCCACGTAATGAAACTCTAAAAAATGCAACTCTAAAAAAGGCAGTTAAACAAACAGCAAGACTAGATCATCTTTTTCCTTTGTTTTGCACATCAAAATAAGTTACAAGTTATAACAATCATATAGCTTTCATTCCATACAATGGCTGTGATACATTCATAGAATCACAGAATCTTAAGGGTTGGAAGGGACCTTGAAAGATCACCTAGTCCACCCCCCCCCGCCAGAGCAGGGCCACCAACAGTAGGTCACACAGGAACTCATCCAGGTGGGTTTTGAATGTCCCCAGAGGAGACCCAACAACACATCTGGGCAGCCTATTCCAGTGCTCCCTCACCTGAACAGTGAAGAAGTTTTTCCTTTCATCTCTTTGGAATCTCTTGTGTTCCCATTTATGCCCGCTGCCCCTTGTCCTATCATTGGACATCACTGAGAACAGCCTGGCTTCATCCTCCTGACACCCACCCTTTATGTATTTGTAAACATTAATGAGATCACCCCTCAGTCTCATCTTCTCCAAGCTAAAGAGTCCCAGCTCCCCCAGCCTTTCATCATAAGGGAGATGCTCCACTCCCTTCATCATCTTGGTGGCCCTGCACTGAACTCCCTCCAGCAGCTCCCTGTCCTTCTGGAACTAAGAAGCCCAGAACTGGACACAATATTCCAGATGTGGTCTCATGAGAGCAGAGTGTTCCAGTATCATTAATGCACTAGCCATGTGCTCTTGTGGTGACACTACATCTCTTCTCACAAAATGTTACTTGCTACAGCCTCAAACCCTCGAGGCATTATTCAAATCTCAACATTCACTCTGTATTGAAAGCCTTTGAAACTGTTCACATAAAATATGTATTTGCACATTAGTGATGTGAAAGACGCAATTTGAACTCCTTAATTACAAGTGAGATGCAAAGTACACCCTTTGTAAGCTGATACCTACAGCAGGCCGGAGCCCAGGTGCACAGCAGCGCTGAGGAACACGGCAGCCTGGGCCTGGGGCGGGTGAGAGGGGATATAGCAAACCTCCTTAGTGCTCCTCATTACCTTTTAATACTGATAATTCTCACAGCTCTTACCTTGGCGGGGTGTTTGTGTATGTATCATGCAAAGACAGATGACTACAAAATGCTCACATGTAGCACATGTTCAGGACATCTATACTGATAATTTTTGTCTACTGTGTTGCACAATAAACAACAGATAATTGTACAACTAAGGGTAGTATTGCTAAGAACTCAAACAGTGCTCGAGCTTCACTATTCTGCTAGATATGTACATTCATTTTACAGTCAGTTATGCATATTCAAGCAGTGAAGTCAAATATTTAAGAATGTAAGATATACTTGTATTTCTGAGCCTCAGAGTAATTTGCAGTGAGTCACAATAAATAAAATATTTACATGACATTTTCCTCAGAACCACTCTGCATTAAAAAGCCAAAAACGGTGTGACTGCCCTTGATAGAACTGTATGCCCCAATTTATCTTTTCTCCCCCTCCCATCAGGACCTGAATTACATCCTTCACCTAATGTGAGTTTTGAAGAGGAGAAATAGATACTGTGCAGAGGCAATCTGAGCTATGTACACTGTGTGTTGGGAAGGAATCATAAGGGGCAGAAAATGCCCCAGCAGTTAAATTTCACATTTACTGTTAAGATAGTATATTTGTGCAATGTTTGGGTATTTTCCAGCTTATATCTTACAACCAAATTCAGGACCTGAAAATTATTAAGTAGCTACAAGTGAGTTGTGTTACTTCAAACCACTAATCCTGACTGCTACGAATGTCCCATGATGGAAAGCATTGGCAAATGTCTTCTTCAGGCCCCATGGTTTTATTTTAAAAAGTGGAAATGCAGTTTCCAGTTCTTGTCCCCTAAGGGCTGAATTCTTACCGAGTCGGTACGGGGACTTCAGTCAGAGCACCCAACATGACTGCCTGTTGCAGCCGGACAAAGGCGATGAAAGGACTCTCCAGGAAGTCCACTTCCCCCACCAGCACATTGGAGGCCTCTGCATCACGGGGCAGCTTCTTCATGAATTTATTCTTCAGCTGCACCAGCAAAAGAGGAAGGAAAAGAAAATTAAGTCTTGTCAGATATGCAATCAGGAATGTGCAACAAAGTTTATGCAGTTTTTACCCACTTTTTCTCCTTGATCAAAAGATATCTTTGGCCAACATGTATCACCGACACAGAACCTACTGGGATATAAATGTTAAGAAGTGTAGCCCCAGAAGAACAATGCTGATGTTGGTGCTTGAAGCCATGATGAATGTGAAGGAAGGTACTTCTTTGGGGAGGAAAAGGTGTGCAGTACTGAGGAAGATGAGTAGATCAGAGCAAGGTCTCAAGAAGAAGTACTGTACCACCTCAGTGCCTGGCCAGCAGGGGAACAGCAGGTGCTTCTTCGGACTGAAAGAGCAACTCCACCTTCTGCTGTTGCTGCTACAGAAACGACTGGCCTGAGGGAAACTAACCCTGAAGGATGGATGCCAGGAGCTGGGCACCTGCACTTTGCTGAGTACATGTCTTTTCAAGTTTCAAGGGAAAGTCTGAGCTTAGCACAGGCTTTTAGGAGGTTTCCTAGCTTGTAACTTCTCCCTTAATCTAAAATTTACTTGAGGTTGTCTGAAGATTTTGTTCCCATTGCCTGTGCAGGCCAGCACATGAGGAGTCATCAGGCAAAAGTGGCAGGCAGGCTGGTTTTGAAACGACACTAAAGGTCTCAGTCACTGTCTGTGGGACAGCCTGGCTCATTACTGCTTCCCACTATTATCACCTGAGCCCTCAGCCCTCCTGCAGCCTGCTGCCCACTGAGCAGGGCATGGAGAAAGGGGACAGAGGAGCACATGCCATCACTAGAGACCTTCTGTCCAGGAGAAACTCCCTGCTCTGCTTTAGAATGATGCCAGATGGCTACTACATTCCTCATCTCCCAGAGATCTGAAGGAAGAGAAAGCCTTGGAAAGAAGTGAAGTGAGAAGGGGCATCCATGAAGAAGAGAGAAATCAGAGAGAGGATTTCCAAGGAAAACAAAAGCATCAGATCTGGACACAGAAGCCAAGGTAGGAACAGTGAAAGGTGAGGAAGGTGGTTGTGAGCAGTACACTTTACCTTGGTGTGAGTCCTGAGCCAGGAAAGGTTGGTGGCACACGGAACCCCCTCCAGATGCTCACAGTGCAGGGTCTGTATTAATTATTCACCTCGTGATGAGGTTCCTAGCACTCTGCTAGCCCAGGTATAAATACCAAGTAAGTGGAGGAGTGTGTGTGTATATATATATGCACACACCAGAGCAAACTAACTCTTTGAAGTACAATCATACCTACTCTTAATGAATTTCTGTAATGCACACCACAGCAACACAACAACATGTGTGGAAGCTGAGGGCAAGGGCATTTCTAAAAAAAGGATCAATAAGAATAAGCAGGCAGGTAGTAGAAATTGCCTGTCTTCATCCTTATAATAGACAGCACATAGAAACTCGCTTCCCCTTCCCAGCCACATCACTGAAATACATGCACAACCCCAACACTGAAAGGCAGCTAACGAGGCTGCTAGTCACTGTGGAGCTAAAAGACCTCTCATGTTTCCACCACCAATTAAACATCCATTGCTTTAGAAGCAAGTTACTGCATGTGATGTTTTACCCTACCACAGCAACTCCTGCCTTGATCCCAACTCTGTCCTCTATCCCATAACGCCTTCCTGACAGAGAGAAACTTCAAGACCCTCACACAGAAGTTAAAGTAAATGAACTGTTAACATCAGAAGCACATACACATATACCACTCTTGCCTGAAAAATCAATCTGCTGAAAAATCAATCATGATATAAGCAGTCCTTCTAGAAATGCAGCAAAGCATCTGCTGTGTTACTGAACAACAGGGCTCAAAATGCAGGAAAGAGAGCTTAGAAGGGGACCTACAAAACTGTATTTAATCATTTCCAGCAATTCTTCCGCAGGGATCCAAATGGTATGCAAGGTCCAATCCTGTGCTCATCAAGGTCCAATCCTGTGCTCATCACCATTAAACCAGAATGCCACAAGAAATCTACTGACCAGCATCACTCTCATCAGCCAACTGCCAGAGTTACTCTCATTTATACATCTTCTCCCAAAGTGCAGCTATAGCTTCACACTAAAAATAGTTCCTCACAGCCTGAAGGTTATTCTTCTCATCTCTGCATCTACGTGCTCTAAGTGTGCCACGGTGGACGTGAGCAAGCTCACAGGGCCAAAATATTCACTAATATTCTCCAACTGTGGAGCAATGTCATCAATTGCTTCTGATTTGATAATAAGAAAACACTGCAGCAGCACCAGCTGAGTGTTAAAAATCAACATCTCCTGGCTCTTTGCTGGTATCTTCCTGGCACTTGCCATCTCTTGAGCCTGGCACAGGCTTGCCCTTCTGCTAGGTTATTAAATTAGTAGCCAGGGAGGGATTTCCGAGTGTCCTCAGAATCGAGATGGCTTTGTTTTAACTTCAGCAGTGGCAGAATTCATTTGAATTTGAAGGCTTTGGAAAAACCCTGTTCTTCTTGCTTCCTAAACCCCTCCCACCACCCTGGGTGATCTCTGGAGATGTTTCGTGTTCATTTGGCTAAGGGTGAATGGTGAGGGAGGATGTACTGCCAGAAACTCCAACAGGGGGTCACACTAAACCTGGCTACAAATCTGTAATGAGCTTTATCAGGTGACTCAGTAGCAGAAAAAATGGGAAAAGGCCCATGAAAGGCAAGAATTATTGATTCATCAGGAAGAAAACTGCTGGAACAATGCTACTCCTGCATGCTTCAGTCAGGATTATCACCAGAGAATATATTAAATATGAATCAAGGAGCATTGCAGAGGAAGCCTGGAACAGTGCTATCAGTTTTCCCATGAACAGTGTTTTGGAGTAAACTGAAGATAAAAAAAATAAAGGGCAGGTGACAAATCCTCAATAAATATTCAAGCTTGCCAAACAGCTTGGTCACGCACTTATACGTGGTGTTGGCCCAAATGCAGGTGACTTTCTGAACCACTGACAAGCAAGATCTCCAGTTAAACCAGCATGACTAATTTTTAAGAGCTATCATTATAGGGTTTTTTGCTTCAAATGAGTTTTGCAGCACCACTCGTCACCTTCTTAAATAACTTATCAGACAGGAGATGGGGAGGGTGCAGTCAGCACTTATAATCCATTTTAAACCATACTCCAAAGAAGCTTCAGGTCCTCAACAGCACTCGAGAGCAAGGAGGGAGGGAGAGAGGGAGGTAGACAGACAAGGGACGCAGCTGGAAGCGCTGTATTCTCTTTCCCTGTGCTCTGCTAAACTGAGCATCGTTCCAACCTGATCACTAATGTTATGGTAAAGGCCACAAGTCTCCAATGCTTCACTTGCAAAAAGGCAGAGAAACCTGAAAATCACTGTTTCCCTAAATGCATTTTAACACTCTGTTATCATCAGCATCACTTCAGGTTTCTCGGAAGCGAAAGCAATCCTTAAGTCCACACAGCTTTTATCGCATCTGTCTGTTTGCTCTCAGGCAGCTTATTGTGCTGTAGAGCTGCCTCCCCTCAGAGGAGCCCGCTGCACAGGCTGTGAGGCAGCTCTCTCTCAACGGTGGCAGTCTCCAGCCAGAAATGCAGGTGTAGAGGAAAGGCAAGAGGCCAGCACGCAGGCCTGGGAAACGGGAAGGAGCACCCGCAGTCACAAGGGCCAAGTTATGTGCCCCTGGACCTCCTGGAAAGATATAAAAAAATTATTTATGGGACTAAGTCAGATTGATTTTCCTAAATCACTTGGCATCACTTTTTTTTTAAAGGCTTCTTCCTTTCTTGTGGGAGTACCCAGCACAACCAAGAGCACAGCTGCCCAACAGCCAAGAGCAAAAGAAGGTGAAATGGAACACTTGGTTGAACAAATGCACGGCTCCTGCCTGTGACCTCTGGCACATTCTGCAAAGTAGTCTGCAAGCTTGTTCAAGGCAAGAGAATACCAAAGACAAGTGGAAACTCCATTAAATGAGTCATTAGCTGGAGCAGCAGAACCACAAAGCTAACCAAAACCCCATGATACAGCACTAAAATTGTAAATAGGGAGGCCCTTTATCTCATCACATTACCGTAATGATGCTCCAGACTTCACAGAGCAGGCTGCAAGGAGCACGTAGGCACTGATCTTCGGAAGAATCTGTTTGCCCTTATGTGTCACAGTCATATTTGATCACCCCAAGCCTAAGGAAAAGTTACTGAACAAAAACCTTCAGCTGTGTGTGCTGGGATTCAGGTGAAAAACACCAGCTGCTCGGGAGCAACCACCTTGGAGATGGAAGTTACAAGCCTATGAAAGCTTGCAAGGAATTAGTCTTTGGGGATGGAGCTCTGCAGTGTGCCATATGGCATCAGTAACTACCTCTGCCTTCCCACTGGATCAAGGCCTGTTACCTTTGTCTACTCATCCCACTCAAATGTCAGTTGCATTGGGAGAGTAGTCCCAATTAATTGAGATGAGACGCTGCTAGTCCATCCACATGCCATCTTATACCTATTTTATGCAACCTAAAGCTTTTACAGCTACTCCCTGTTGGAAAAATCAGCTCTAAGTGAAAGGAGGGCTAGGACAAAAGACAACCAGTTAGTGAAGCGTGAGGCCACACCACATTTGAGTTTTTCTGCTCTGGGTAGAGCAGCTGCCTTCAAGGGACATCCCCTCTGTCCTCAACTCACAGTGCTTGCCAAGTCCACAGCAGGGAAGAGCTCCCATGCTCATAGCAAAAGGAAAAATAAAAGTGTTATTGAGGTCTAATGCCATTAGACAGATACAGTAGATAACTAACAACCCCGTCTCATCCTTACAATAACAATATTAATAAAACAAAATCAGAATGAAAGGGCCATTCACTGATTTCATCTAAGGAAGCTGTAAATAGATAATACCTGCATAACTATTCCCCTTCCCATTAGCAGCACTTAGTTGCTATTGTCAGTGGAACTGAGAGACCAAAGCAAATGCCACTGACACGAGAAATGGAAAATGCTATCTATCTGGCAAACATAAAAAATCTAGTTCCCAGGCTTTTGTGTAAAAGCTCAAGAAGGTGGTTTTTGGAAGTCCTGCTCAGAGAAAGCAAAGCTACCAGGGCTATGCCATCCAGTGAGGAAAATCTCCCACCCCTCTTCTTCTTTACGTCCTTCATCATTTTACAAATCTCCCTCCTCTTCACCAAGCCAGGCTTTTTCAGGCTGAAGACCCCTAGATTCTATTCAGCATCTCCACCAGACAGTCCATCCCAACCAGTTATTTTTCTCTCACCACCCACCATTTTCAACTTCACTACATTCAGTAACTCCTGCACTGCACTATTAAAAACAGACAGTGCTTGATTTTGGGACAAGGAGGAGGGAGGGAATCCATGTGAAGGTTAGGGTATGACCTGGCTGAAGACTCTGGCTAATGGTACAGCAAAACTCAAACCTCCTACTTCCCCTCTGAAAGTACAGCAAAACCAGAGCATTCAAGAGCAGCACTAAGCATTCAGGTTACCATCACAAGCCTAACTGTATATGTGGTGCTTTGTGCATGTCAAGCAAGGCTTAAGGTCCCTGATCACAGGAGAAGTGATCCAGTTCCCAAATTCTTGCTACATCAAAGGCTTGGGGAAAGAAAACTCTCCACAGGTACAGGAAGAGAGAACAGGTGAGGGCTGCATTATTTAACAGAGGCCATTTAAAAATTCACCCCACCTTGTGTTTACTCTGCATAGGGGCATGTGTGCTCACTTCATCACAGCATCATATTTCATCAGGGCTTTCCCACGCTTGAGCACAGACACACAGAGCTTTTGTACTTAAGAAAGGTTAATTCCCCCAGGAATTTGAATCTGCCCGTGTGTCTCTGTTTTTCTGCATCTGTTCACTACACATTTAAGATCATCTTTCCATAAATTATCCCATGACTGCCTCCATCACAGGATACCTTCAACGTCCTGCGTTTCGTCTGTGCACTGAACTCCATTACCCAGGAATGCTTTAGAGGCACGCTGCTGATACACTGCAAGGAGAAATGTTGTGAGCAAAATTGCTCTCTGCATCAAGAAAGAAGGCCACAGCACATGAAATTCCAGTAAACTAAACTTCCTAGGAACTTTTCTTTCAGAAAAGTGGCAGTGATCTGTACTGGAAGACAGTCATTTCCATTTCAGCTCCAGGGAGTGCAAGTAGGTCATCCAGGCTGACAGACCTAAAAATGAGGAACGTCTCCTTGTGACTGTGGAGATGAGGAGATGTTCAAACAGGAAAAGCAGTGAATCTCTCCCACCATTCATCACTGGACTTCATTTCAAAGAGTAGGACCCCATCAGTGCCCTCCCTGTCCATCAGTTCCCCAGGAAAGGCAGGAGAGTTTCTCTCAACTAGGCCAATTTCTTTTCTAACTTTAGAGCTGCCTTTGGCACAGATCCCCTGTTGACATGGAAACACCAGTTTGAATAAACAGTGCACAAACCACAACAAATAAGAAGGGTTTTGTGCCTCTCTCTGACTAACCATATTCATTCAGAGTCGGGTTTTGTCCCACATACAAGCTCTTCCAAAGCGGACATAATGCCAGGCTAGTAAACTCCCCTTATATCAACATATATCCATTTTCTATATGCTATTGCATCAGCTCAGCAACAAGAGGTCCCTGGTTAAACAGATTTTTCTTTAAATATCCCTTCTATTTTACACCTTGGGCATTAAAGAAGTCCCAGCAATTCAGCCATTCGGAGCTGCCAAGGACATTTGAACAGGGCATGACCAAAGGACTTCTCATGGGAGGAGGGACAGAAGTGGAAACAGCACTGGGAAATCCCCCAGCTTCCTATGGTCCACTTGCACTACAGCAACAATGGGGCTGATAAAGGCTGTACTTGACTCTTCTCAATCACTTCCATTCACAGATGAAGCTGAAAAAATAATCTCAAATATTTTCAAATTATTAAGACTACTGAATCACGAGTTAGAATCCCAGCTCTAACACCATAAATGACAAATTGTCTCCTGGGCATTGCAAAGATGATTAAAAGCTTGTCCTCTCCAAAAGGCTGCACTGAGAGAGGAGGCAGCTGCAGGAACGGCACAGTTTGAAATGTCTCACACGGGACAGGCAGAGTGAAACTCCAAGGTACACTGGCAAAGGAGAGCTTGGCCACAAACAGGGCTTAAGCAATACTAAGCATAAGCAAGATCACTACTATTTCCACAGATTAATCATAGGGGAAAGCTTTTATAAACTCTCCTGAAGCACTCGTGACTCAGATACTGCAACTGCAGGCCAGTGTGTGGCCAGAAACTGGCTAGAAAGCTGTAAATTGCATGGGAAATCCTATCTTGATGTGCACTGAAAATAAGAGAGGATGGAAAAGTAACTCTAACAAAAGGCCTGGGCAGCACCTGGCAGGCAGCTGTTGTTTGCCATACCAGTACAGGAATGTATGGTGAAGAGCCAAGTGACCAGGAGCACAAAGCCAACCTTCCACATGTAGGTACTACCCCACGTATAAGTTTCACCAGTGTAGCCAAATTAATCAGCTGTGTGGAAAACTCCTCAGTCTCTTGGTGTACACAGCTCACACCACAAAGGAATGGCTTCTGATCAGTACAGTCACTCAGGTAGTCCCAGAGGGCTGTGGGTCTGTGTGCACACTTGCCAGCATGGCATAATTGAACCTGCAGACAAGCTTTTAATAAAATGAAAATCAGATGGGAGTGTGTGATGCCACCTGCAACAGAGACTGAAGTTTGGGATGCCCCTGTGCAGGCCTTTACCAGATCCCCCACAGCCTGAACTGCTGCTGCTGCCTAGTGCTTTTCCTCCATAGCCCTGCTCTGGACACTTGCTTTGCCAAAAGGCTACTTGCAAGCTCGCAGGAGTTCAGACAAGAGTCATTCAAACTAGGAAGTGGCTGAGAGACAGAAATATATGAGAAAAGCTTACGTGTATTAAACATATAGAAGATGTGTAGCTTGGCTAGGATGCACCTAAAGCAGCAGAAGGGTTAGATCTTTCCTAATTACATCTGGAATGCACATATACATGTACATTCCCATTTGAGCAAACATCTCAGCCTTCAAGTGATGCAGAAATTCTCCCGCCATGAGAAGTCTTCATCTTTCAGACACTGCACTGGTACCACTGATGTATCTGGCAATAGAGAGCTCGAAGCCCAGGAGAGAGTAGGTTTAGATGTTGATTTATTAACTGGAAAACAGAAAAGGAATATAAATAGTCCAAAAGTGCCACTGCCTCTGCTCATTTATCTAGCTGCAAACAACCAGGACACTAACTGCAGCCAACGCCTCATAAAATAAGATAAATGAAGGCAAATCACTTCTTTGCACCACTACCTCAGAAGCCATGTTCTGCCAATACAAATGCAGTGAAAGGGAACACAGCTCCCCTTCCCTGATCATCCTTAAAAACTGCCAAAATGTCAAACAAGACCAAAACAAAACCATGATAAAACAGAAAAATCAAAATTGGGTGGCCTCTGTTGAAGCTATTTATCATCACCAGAGCCATTTGGGTCAGGGCCCAGCTGCCTTCTACAAGACCCTCATGATGCTGAGTTGAAGCAGGCTCTTTTGCTGTGCCATGAATCACACCATCATTCTCATGGCAGACAGGAGCCAGTTCATGCAAATTACCTGGCTTCAATATTCATAAAGAATACACTCTTAACCACATCGGGCTGTTTGTGTGCTCAGCATTGCTGATAGATATGAAGTGGCAGGAGGAACAAATCAAAAGCATTTTGTTTAGCTATGGGGTAAGCTTCCCATGCAGGCTGGAGGCAGCAAAGACTTTCTTTGGAGCCCTCCTTCTGTTTTCTGGTTGTTACACCTCCTGTCAGACAGCATGGTTATCAAGCATGGCAACGGAAATGGCAATAAAAACTTTCCTTCCCTCCACACTTCTTTCCCACAAACCTTTGCCTCTTGTAGACATCACGAAATACCCTGTGACAACTTTTTATCCCATGAGCTTAGATGGGAACCTGATGGACAAAAAGCTTTGTAACACTATGGTGACCCTCAGAAGAACCTAAAGCCCCAAAATAACAAGAGTAAACCAAGGCTGAAGGTCTCCCAGAGAAAATAGACAGACTTTTGCTCAGCCAGACATCCTGTCTCGCTGCTGCCTGCGGATGCTCTCTACAACCTGTCCTATGCAGGTGAATGCTGTATCAACAGCCCAGCTGTTTTGCAGTGTCCACACAGCCTGTTGCCACTGACTCTGCACTATCACAATCAACAACAAACCCTTGTCCCACTAACTCCCCTTTCCACAGACCACCAGCCATGGCGACTGGCCTGCCAAGAGCAGCTGCTGTGTGCAGTGGAGGCAGGGGGCACAGTGTTTTGGCTGTCACAGGCACAGGAGATCCAAATCAATGTTATTGATGCAACTTGCGTGATGAGTAATCTGCAGTTAAAGATTTTCTGCAAACTGTGCATTTTGGTAATTGGCCCTTCCTCTTGTTTCAGCTTTACAATCATTTGCTCTCTGTAAATGAAAAGGGGGAAAGAGTAACATGACATTTTTAATTTAGCGGACATCCCAACCTTACAAATAACCCAGGACTTTATTACTTTCAGATTTTCACATCATTTTATGATTTTGGGTAGCCTTATTCTGATGGAAAAATTATTTCCTCCACTCTCAAATGTAAGGAAGAAAAACAGACAGAGCCAATGAACATCTTCTAACTCCATCATTTTCCACGAAACAATCTCTCCTTAGCTAAAGCTGCTAACCTGGCTGCTTATAACATATCCATAAATACTTTGTCAGAAGGGAAAGAGAATAAAGAAACTGACTTTTAAATTAAGGGGAGATTTGGTTGGATTATTTCAGTGAACAGCAGTACACAAGGAGGACATGACAACAGTTACAATTAGTGCAAAGGTGATAAAAATTATCAAAGAACAAGCTAACCACGGAGGACTTAAATACTGCAGGAGCTTGCACCTCCAGCCCCAGCTCCAAGCACTGCTTGCCCCAGCCCTTGCATGGCTGTCCCACCAGGCAGGGCTGGAAGCAAATCCAGACAAAAGTTGTACATAAAATATACATATATATGTATAAATGCTGCTATAAAATTACTGGTGCCAAGGCCAGTCATATGTAGAGGGCAAGGCCAATGGAGAACCTTTTGAAAATCCCCCATCCATGAGCATAGCCTGTATGTCTCTGCTCCTTCCTCTCTTTCCTTTCTCCTCTAGCTGATGGCTCTTTGCCCTGGCAGTGAGGGAACAGGCAGTACTTTTTCAGCTGGTCCTTTAGAAAAAGCCCAAGTGTCCTCTGTCCTTTCCTGACTCCAACCTTTTCCAAGAGGGATCCTAAGTTCATTTTCTTTGTGAAGGAGCTTAATGGTTACCCAGTAAGAGGATTAACTCTGCAAAGTGTATTAAGAAGGCAAAGAGTATGAGAAAAATAAAATAAAAGCAAGATCAAAGTAAAATCAAACTAAATATGAAACCACCCCTTCCCTAAGGGTAGAGGAACCAACCACACAACACTTAACACAGGTCAACCAAGCGCTATCTATGGTTTTAATAAAATCATATATCTTGTTATTACCACTGGCTATACTCATGCCAGCATACCTTGGGAACACTGCAGATATTGTTTATCACTTATCCTCAGTGCTGTCTGTCTTCTAACTCATCTTTGCAACCTGCAAGAAAGCCACTGAGCTGAAGGGTGACATCTAAACAGTTCCAGCATCTGTGCAGAGAAGTCCAGCCCTTCGCTATAAAGAGGTTTCAGTCACGGGAAAGGTGAAAGTTCTTGTCTTCTCTCACTCCCCTTGATATTGCAGTCATCAAAGAGGCAGGCAGTCTCTCGAGCCAACTCAAAATCTGAACCATCTCTGCAATTCCAGCTCTCCACAGGGACTGAAAACTAAGCTCAGGAGAACAGACATGACAACACGTATCTCAAAGAAGTGCCTATGTTTGGAGTGATCAATCCGGGCTTTTGCCTTCACAGCTGAGGTCCCAGCTGCTTACTGCCCCTTAATTGGATAATCTAAAAAAAACAACCACAACCCAGGCCACCTGAAAGCAGCCTGGCCCAGGTGACCACGTTCAAGCACTCTTGCCAATAACAGGTCAGCTCCAAGAGAAGTGGCCAAGTGTATTAGATAACACACCAATACACGCTGCTTTTCTGCATAGAGTGTTCCCTCTCCCTGGGTGTCCTCTTCTGACCTTCTCTAGCCTTGCCTCTAACCTCCAAGGCTATCCTTGGAAACCATCGTTTGTTGCAAACATGGAACTGAGTGGAAAAATTTAGCAGTCACTAAAGGTGAGGCAACTGTTGTGCGCCAAGAGGTCTGCTCCTGGTTTTTCTGCACAGAGAATGAACCAAAACAAAGAATTATCAGGATCATAAAATGGGAGACACCAATTTTCAGGTTGGACCTTAAAACTTATGGGGAAAGGAGCAGGGTAGCCACAGATGGATCCTCAGGACCTGTCTGCTCCTCCAAAAGTATGGGAGGGAATTGCTGCTAAGCAGAGACAGAGTATCTCAAGATGGAGAGAGTTAAATATCACTGGGGTCAGAGGCTGACAGTTGGGTAAGCAGACTTTCCCAGGTAGGCTTAAAGTGTTGGAAGGTATGGCTGCTTCAGAATGTTACAGCTCTTCCAGTTAGATGAGTGTGCAGGGCAATCACAAAACTAACCCCGCCAATATGAAGCAAAAAAAAAAGGAGGGCTTGAGGTCATACTGCAACTACAAAGCACTGGCCACCAGTACTGCTCCATGAAGAGAAAGAGACAGAAACAAAAAGAAATAAAAGAAATTTTAAAAAAAGAAATAAAAAGGTAGAAATCTCCTGAGAAGGTCATTTCACAGCTGGAAGAGAGCACATCTAGAACTCCTACTTTGATTTTAATTAGGCGTCTCCCTGCCCAGTAAGAACCTATTGAAACACAGATTAAAGGAGTATTTTGGATAGAATGCTGCTACACTGTGAATTGTAGCATTCCAATTAGCATTAAAAGTTTGAGAACTGAAAATTAAGGAGGTAGGTAGGAAAGTTATTGAAGGTATATGGAAACTTGTTCAAAGCTTTTCTTCCTTTAAAATGTGGACACACAATATTCCCCTTTACCTCTGCAAAAATAGTGATCAATGGAAGAGCTCAGGTCTCAGTCCTGCTCCAAGCAACTGTTATAAACTGACTTCATCCTGTCGCAGTTCTTATACACACACAAATAAAAATTGGAATAGCCTCTTTTGCCAGCAGACTCACACCTCACTATATGGCCTCATTAACTGTCAAATATACCAAAATACCAAACTGTCAAATATACCAAAGATACCAAAATACTGACAGCCAGTCACTCTGCTCTCAAGGCAAGAAAACATGTTCTCTTTCCAGTTCCTGTTTCATAAGATGATGGGTTCTTGCCTTGCCTCCTGTATGCCATGCTAAATTCTGCTCCAGAAAGTTGCCAGGCATCATCACAATTTCACAAACTTTATCAAGACAGGAGTTCCAGTCAATCAGTAACGAAAGCTGAGACCTAAGGTGATTTCTGGGGCCAGCTTTGAAAGGCATCCAGTACAAGGGTCCCATTGTGCACAGTTCATCAGCAGGACACGGGCTAATTAACTACACAGCTCTTTGGAACTAGTTAGTTTTCAAGTAACGTTTTTCACTACAGCCAGACATTATCTACATTCAAAGCTATAACTCTGGATTGCACTTCCCAACTGGATTGATTAACAGAGTTCACAATTAGCACTACCAAAACAGCTATTTTTATCCCCACTTCTACACAAAAAGTCTATTAATCTGTATGGGTCCAGAGTCACTTCTGCAGGAGGGGCAACTGAGCCCATGCTCTACTGAGGTCTACCAAGCCTGCTGCAACAGTCAGTCCTAGTTTTATCTATGAGACTCTAATTATGATGTGATTAAAAATCTAATCTAGCAGTCTTTCCAATTAAATAAAGCCATTTCACTGTCCTACTCTTTCCCCAAGTGGGGTCTGTGTATACTAAAGGAAACACAGTTTGCAAAACCAACCAACCAATACAGATAAAATGCTGCTACACACATACACATACATACAACTCTGAATGACACTGAGGTCAATGCAGAACACATTGTCTCCCTTCTCTTTCTGTGAAAGTATCTTTATTTTTAAAATATCTATTTATTTTTAAAAATATTTAATTACTCTGCACTGGCTTTTCAACAAGGATTATGCTGCTCTGTCCCTATAAGGCAGAGTTTCATATACAAAATATTGCAACGAGCCATCATTTGAAGAACTAGAGTCATTCTCAGCTGGACAGCACTACTATGTTACTCAAATAATTTTCTAAAGTAACTCTCATTTGCATTCAGAATAACCACAGGCCTAGAGAATGCTGAAAGACATGGGGGGTGGGGGGAAAGATTCTCCAAAAGAAACAGTCAGGCTTTGAGAATAACCCACTTTTTGAACCAAAACAAAGGTTTTTTTGAAATTTGCACAGAGACCTTATTCAGACACCAGTTTTTAAAGAGTTGAAATAAAATCACTCTTACCCCACAAGACTCTTCAGCTCTCAGAAGGGACAAGAACACGCACAGAGAAAGCCCAAATGATATACTGCAAACATTATCCTAGTTTGAGAAATTGGTCATATTTGTGGAGCCTTGGCACTAAGGCCAATGTTAACTTGATCACTCATCTCCATTTTGGAGGTGTTCTTCCACAGTCAGCATCATTGCCTTTCCAGGTGATCCACAGTTGCAGAGGGTGAGGTGACATCTGTTCTGCCAGCTGCCATAGCAATGACACGTTCCACTGAAGGCTCTTTGTGACAGCACGCCCTGGAATGCTGCAGGGGCTTAGCTCCTGTGCAGACCCTTGCTGTAATCCCTAAAGACTATCTTTTCAGGAGGAAGAGGATATGAAACAATATCTGGATATTTTCTCTCCTTTCTCATGGTATCAGCAAGATGTCATGTATGTGGTGTCACTTGCCTCAGACCTTGCAAGAGTTGAATCTGCTGTTCTCAAGACTGGTGCTTAGAAAGTGGAGAATCCAGTTCCAGAACTCAGAAATACTGTACTCACCTTGTTCATCTTCTGCTTCAGTTGTATGGTACAGAGGCTTTTTCCCCAACATCCAGCTCCTAAACATACACATCACCAAGCAAAGTGTGAATCTGAAGCTTACCTGATCTTTCTCAGGCTTGTCAGAGATGTCATTCAGACTGGTGGAAGTCAGGTTTCTGTGAGTCAGGGCTGGGCTGCCTGTAAGAACAATGTCAACACCAATTAAAGCATCCATTTTGATCCAGTCAGGAGAACACAGAGGCTCAGGCTACAGCAACACCTTTCCTTGAAAAAGGGAAGTTGATGTGGCGAATTTAAGACCCTGACAGGCTGCTTTCTGAGACTTAACGTGGCACATGAAATACGAAGATGCTAATCTTTCATCATCTCTGACCCACAGCATTCCCATGACTCTTAGGACAGTACAAGAGTCTAAGGACTACCCATAATTCCTGGCTGTGGGATAAAAAGCAAAGCAGCAACAGGCTGCTGACACTGATGCTGCTGGGTCACCCAGGATCCAGCCACAAACCCATCTCTCAACAGGACTGGGACCATTGTAGCCACTGCAAATTCCTGGCCTTAGCTCTCCTATGTGGATGGTATCTGCCCTATGTGCCTCAGCATCCCAGGCTTCAGTGTGCAGCTCATGCAGCCAGGGAGGTGGGCAGCTTCTGGTCCTGCGAAACAGCCAAGAGTAAAAATCTACCCTTCTTCAAGTAAGCTCACTGACTAAGCTCATGAACCTTAGACATTCTAGTGATTAAACCAATGTATGCACCGCACTGATAGGCCAAAAGTCACCAACTCCTAATGCCAGATACCAAGAGAGGTAAAGAAAATCCCCAGAGACAAAGAGCTGAAGTAGTTCACCTCCATTTCTTTTCCAAAGACCAACTGGTCATCTGTAAACCTGATATGCTGGCGGTCAAGCACTGCAAAACAGCTCATCAGGAGCTCCTTGCTCACTTACAGACTGCTTACCCTACTCCTGCTTCTCTTCTTGGAAACCAGTAGAACATAGTTCTAAAGAACCTGGAAAAAAAGCCCCACAACTTCAGAATTCAGGTCTACAATCCCAGTAAAAGCAATTGTAGCTAAACCTGAAGAAACACAGAAACAGCCATAATTGTAAAAGAAGGAAATTTTTTGGTTTTTGTTGTTTTCTCTTTTAAAGATTTCTGGGATGGATATGGCATCCTAAACCACAGTGGTCAGTATGCATTTTTTTAATTATTCTGAAATCTTCCTATCCCTTCTCATCCACACTTACAGGAATTAGAAGCTCAGCAAGAGGAGCTGTTATCACAGAGTTTCTGATCATGAACGTTACTGGAAAGACAAAAATTACTCAAAAAGGAAAGGCACCGAGGTATTTTTCAGCTATGTTTCAAGAAAACATTCATAAAACTTATGCTTTAATATTCATACCAAAATGAAAGTGTGAATTTTCAGTGTCCATCAGCTCCCAGTGCAAACAAGCTCTATAACAAATCAGAATACCAAGCAAATAAAAAAAAAGAAGTGGGGAAAAAAGAGATCTGGATGTCCAGAGCTGGGTTTCCTTTACAATGTATTCCACATCTGTGGAGGTAGACTTGAAGCATTTTTCTTCTGAGTCATTTATAATCACACAGTACCTGCTGTGCTTCACTGTCAGACCCAGGAAGGTCAACACAGCAAAAGCCAAGCACCATTAGGTAAACTGGGTATTGCACGAGGAGGATCCCCAGCTTCTCCTCTTCCTGCTGTTACTGTGAGCCAGATTTAAGCCCCACCTATCTCTACAAAGTTTTTACTCATAGAGAGAGAAATGCCACTTGGAAGACTGGTTTCAGCTACGCATATTAGCAACTATCCTCCTAATTATTTCAAAGCCTTAGAAATGTTTACCAATTATGATTGGACTGTTTGATAAAAATCTGTAAGTAGGAGATAAACACATAAACGATGCAGGAAAAAAGCCATCACACTTGCTCACCTGTGTCTGTTACATGGCCTAGGCGTTACTTAGTCTATAACACCTTCTGTGATATGAATATTTAATATTTCTATTCCTTAGAAAGCAAAATTGGGCAAACCCCCCCCCAAATAACCTCAGGTTATTGTAATCCTGAAGCCTGAACTCAGGGCTCCTTTTTCTTGTATGGGGCAATTAATTATCTTTCAAAGGTTGCACAGACACTGCCAGTTCTGGGAAATCTTTGACAGGTATACAATGTGCCCATAAATCAAATTGGAGACTGAAGCTTGATGCAGAGATACGAGTGGCTGCTTTGCAAATCTGAGCTGATAATACCAAATAAAGCACTTGAAAATGCAAAGCTTGTTCATGCGAATAATTGGTGTCATGCAGCTCAGTGAGTCAAAGCAAAATTTCTATCAGTTCCCAGCACCTGAGTTCTACCAACTGAGCGAAATTAAACAGGAAAGTCTTTGGCAGAGTTAAACAGATCTGGACATTCATCGAATCATAGAATGGTAGGGGTTGGAAAAGGGACCTCTAAAGATCATGTAGTCCAACTCCCCTGCTCAAATAGGTCCACCTAGATCAGGATGCCACAGGAACATATCCAGGCAGGTTTTGAAAACCACCAGAGCAGGAGACTCCCCAACTTTCAAGACCTGCAGAGACGAGAATACTGGTGGGCTGCTCTCAGAGCTGGGTTTTCCACACTGCCCATCCACCAAAGGCCAGCCCAAGGGTTTGGGAGAGCTGCGCTTCGGCTGTGGATGGTGAGACATGAGACTCTGAGTTTTGGCATGACTAATGACTCCAACTGAGACGGAACTAGGTATGGCTTCCAAAAAGCTTTGAGAAGGGATAGAAAAAAACTAAGGATTTTATTTTGTACAGTTAATGCTGTTTCAATGTACTTTATTCAGAAGGGCTGCACTACATAGCCGGAGTGAAAGATATCTGCTTCAGATCTGATTCTGAAGGAATCCCTTCATTTTCTGCAACTCTTTTGGTGGCTTTCCAAATTTCTAGGTCCAGTTCTGAAAACAGGCTACAGTCAAGGTCTGCACTTTCACAGATGATATTTTTCCAGTTTACAACCTAGTTTGCTTTGCTTATTAGATGTCCAAGGCTGAATTAGTTCTTAGGAGATAATTACCTTTCCTTCTAGAGGAAGTGGCTAATGACTTTATTGCCTCTTGCTTGTAGCCTCTTCCTCCCAACATGATCAAGATAACCACATCAATCCTCACAGCAGCTCTTCTCAAAGTATCCCACATTTATTCCAGACCTGAATAGACTCATGTGCCAAAAGGCTCATCTGCCTTTTCCAGTTTTATTCCTTAATAAATACCACACTTCTTTACAAACACGACATTGGCTGTACTCTAAAACCATCACAGCTACAGCAGAACTACCACTATAAGGCTGAACAAGGACAGGTGCATGGACTATAGAAGTGAGGGACATCAGACAAAACCCTGTACAAGAAGAAGCATGAACCTCTGGACAGAGGGCTCTCAGGAAGCTCCTTTTGTCACAGTCAAAGTGTTTCGGATGAGCATAAATCCCTCCCTGGAAAGTCAGCGTTGCTCTGGTATTTTGTCTCATAAAACTGCTTCTGTGATAGCACTCCTGTTTCAGTCAGTGACAAGAGAACCTGCACTTCAGAAGAAAGCAAGCTTGCACCTGCAGTTGTTTCTGAAAGTTAGCCCCACAAAGAGCTGTGAGCATGTCAGCCATAGCTCCAGCTTCTTGGCATAACACACAGACCTTACTCACTCCCTTTTTCCATCATCAGACTGGTCTTGAACTAAGAGATCTGAGCACCAAAACTTTACAACATACTCTTTGTTCTTTGGAGGTAGAGAGTGTCTCCCAATTTCAATAGGGCTCTCGCAGGCTAAGATGATTTGTATCTTCATTTCCTTGCAAGAGCCAACTGCTGACAGACAAAACTTCTTGAGCACGTACTATGACTGTTCTCCCCAAAAGTCTGGTGTCTGTGTACATCATCTTGAGAAAATGCCTTAAAAGGTCCTCAAGTTCAGACTAGTTTCAGTACTGACTTTGACGATCTCTAGAACACAGACTGGAAACCACAAGCCTCACCTTTTACCATCTTTGCTGACATAAGGAACTCAATAGTAACCCAGCCTGCATTTAGAAGTTTTCCCCAAGCCCCTGAATTCATCTTGACCACCAAGCAAAGTCAGTAACAGAAACACACTGCTGGAAATGCAAGATGCAACATGTGCAGTGTTGTCTCAAAAGCTATTTGTCTTTGTGGACACTGTGGCCCAAATCTGTACAGCCTAAATCCCTTCTGACTCGTGTTCCTAATGGTTGTGCACCTCTGATGACCCAAAGCCAGGAAGGACGTGTCCAACACCAGTCTTTTTAATGCATGTATATTACAAGCCTGCTCATAAGAGCACTTCTCTGCAGCTGACTCAGTCATTTAGAGGTGACAGCGACAGGAGGTAAACTCAGTCTCTAGGGGTAAGCCTAGCAATACCACTTCTAAGAAAGACCTGATAGAGAGGAAAAAACCCAACCTTAAAATCCTGGAAGTCCTTTGGTGAGCAGCTTCTCTGAATGGAGAAGAAACATGGGAGCAGAAGGAAGCAACAAGCCTCTTGGCCTACAGGCTCTCAGAGCCCTAAACAAACTAGCAGAGTAAAAGGTTTCTGCTGCTGAGATCTCAGCCAAAGGCTTTGGCACACAGTGTTCACTCTTGCACAGTTTGCTAACTAAGGATAATTTCCTGATTCTGGCCTAATTTACATTACTGTCTCTCTGGCAAATGCAATGCAAGTCTCTCCTTGGCTGCACTCAGTTAAGTACTGGTGCAAGAAGTAAGGCAGGCAGGCCAAACCCCTCCATGTTATTATCTCATTCTGTTAACAGCCTTGATAGTCTCAATCTTTCATGGGGAATATCCTGAAATTTGGATTTCTGTAGATTGCTATGGCCTATAAAGAACACCTCTGGGCCTTCCTGGGGGAACAGCATGCTCTTCTGCAACCAGTAAGGCTCTTGATGAGTCATGTTTTACAAAGGATGATTGGAGAGAAGCAGAGCCTGAGAAAAGTCCAGCTCATTGCTGAGAGAGAAAGCTGGCATGGCTTGCTAGCTGTGTGACAAAGGGAGCCTACTCTTGTATTGAATTGATATGGAAATTAAAATATTTAAGCTCATTGCATTTATAATACAGCATTGGTGGCAAAATTCATGAAGCCCTTTAAATGGCCAAAGGTTACTTCAACAGATGGAAGTCACTAGATGGCTTTGGAGGGAGACCACTGCCCAAAGAAGAGTACAGGCTGACCTACCTGTTTCATCCAAGCTGACAAAAAAAAACAAAAGAGAGTGAAAGTGAAATGGAGCAGTGAGAGGGGATAGTGGGGGCAACATGGTCAGCCAGAGCAGCAGCCACTCCACAACCAACACAGGTGCAGCCTCCCTACTGTCAACACGGCAGCAAGCGTTAGGAGAGCGGCTCCTCTGTCTCTTATCTCCCCCAGCTCGCCCACCCCAGCCCCGGCCCCAGCCCCTGCCCGGGACTTACTGAGCCATCCCACGCTGGGGCTGCGCTGCACTCCCATTTCATCATCCAGCGTGCGGGTTGCTAGGCAGGGCACGGAGCTCTCGAGCGGGCTGCGTGCTTGGACGGTGCAAGAAGGAGACAGGAGCAGCAGCAAAGAGGAAGAGAGCAAAGTTGAAAAGTCAAAGGAAAAGGAAAATAAAAAAGAAAAAAGGCAAGAAAGAAATGCTCAAGCAATTGCACAAGCAAGCCAGACAGGAGAGAGAGTGTTTGAACAGTCGCAGTTACACGCAAGTGCACCTTTCTGCATAGGTCGGTGACCAAATTGGTATAAGCCCACGCTTTCGGAGCACGACATCTCTGCTGAATCTCCACCTTTCAGAGTTCAGTTGGCAGGTCTGCAGACAGTTTTCCATCCCTGGTGTCTAAAATTCAGGCATCTTAGAAGCAGATTTCAAGCAACTGAGGAAGGCAGCTGCAGCGCAAGCTGTGCTGAGCACTCCCAAGCTGCGGTGCGGTCAGTAAGGATGGCAGGTACACAGAGCTTTTGAAAACAAATCAGGTCAAGTCCCTGTAGGAGCCAACTCTGAGTATACCAACCATCTCTGTACCCAGGCATATCAGTTTGGGCTTGGGAACACATACCTTAGTCTGTAATGCTTCAAATAATGCACACAATTAAATACATCGGTGGGTTTTTTTCCAACCACTCCTTGAAATGTATCTTATTTCTGACTTAAACTTCTCACCTCCTGTGCTGGTATTATTCAGTTGATACCATCATTCAGCTCTCTACAGGGACTGAGGATGCAGTTCCCACAAAAACACTTAACTGAACACAGCTGAACTCTAATGCAAAATAGCAATGTTAGGGAAGAAAAGTCTTCACCTGTGGCTAGTTATCCTTATCTCAGTGCATCAGCCAACACACTGCAGACAGCCCAAGTGTTATTTTAACCCAACTGTTTCCAAACTACACTGTCAGCACAGTGAAAATAAAGGATGTTCATGAGATGTTTGGGCAGCACGGACACCACCCTCGTGGTGATGGGTAGCATGCCATTATTTAGGGTGGCTAAACACTCACACTTAAACACGTGACAGTTTTCCTCAGCCTCTGCCAGCTTGGTTTTAGTACAGTTTGACCATTTCTCTCTAAGGCTTTCGCCAAAGGCTCTCACAGGTGTTAAATTATATAAAATGCTGGCAGGCAAAAAGCTTTTAAATTACAATGCATAGCAAATGTCACTGCTGAAGCACAGGTAAACATCAATTAGACAGTCCTGGGGCACCTGCATACAGAATGGTGACCACCGGGCTCATTTGATAGTGGCAAACCTGCCGCAGACCTGTGTTACAACGGGGCAAGGACTGCCGGAGAGCTGCTAGAGTGTACATTATTTATGGCAGGACTTCACGGCAAGTGCAATACCCTGTGCCAGGAAAGGACACAAAGAACTCTTAGAAAGCCATTTGACAAAACAAGACACACAAAAAAACTGTCAAAAAAAACCAACCCCAACCTGCAGGAGTTCAACTGAAACGTCAAATCAAAATGTCCTTGTTGAACACTTCCTCCAGCTCAATCTTCTACCAATAAAAGAAATGAAAAGGGCCGTGTCTTTGTAAGGTAATTGAGTAATTATTTGGTACAGCTTTGCCTGCTCAGAGTTTTGATAATCATCTTTTTCCTGCTGAAGGGATGGCAAAGGAGTGCTTTGATTTATCCTCCTCCATCCTCTGTCACACAGGAAGTCTCCATCTTTTGCCCGATTTCTTTCCTGAGAGCAAAAGGATTTCTGACAAAACATCCTCCCACAAGCATGCTCCAGATATCAATCTGTATGACGCAACAGTGAATAAAAAAGCATTCAGCACACCTTTGCTGCTCAAAAGTTCCGTGCCTCTGCCAATCTGATCGCTACCAAGTCTTATCTTCAAAACAAGTGGTGAAATGAAAGAAGGGGTGGAGGATTCCTCTGCTACCAGGGACCAGAGAGCCACAGACATCCCTGGGGAGGTCTGCAATGGCTGGAAATGCTCAGGCATCAGCCTTGGCTGCAGGGTAAGTCATCGGTTCTTTGGTGGCTGAATTTCTATATGTATTTCACGTAACTGCACAGGACTTGGTCAGCTCAGGAGATGGAAAAAAGACCATGGAATAGCTACAGCATGGGGTGCTTTATGGAGAACTCGCCAACAATACACAATGGAGTGAAAATACCTTCGTTTCCACAGGCAAAGTCTTAGCAACTCCTGAGTATTTTCCTTTTTCTGCTTTATGTATAAAGAATGTTTTTGGACACTTTCAGAAGTTTTAATTATTATTAAACAGAATACCAGAACAGGAGTTTATACAAGCTTATCATGAAGGCACACAAAATTTTAGATCCCCTCAGACTTTGTTCTTTAAGGCACTCTGAAATAAGTGAGTTATAGAACCTCAATAGCTTTGAGAGCCATGGCCCAGGGGATAGTTCCAGATTTTAGATCTAACCAATACCCTGGAAGAAATGTGTCATTATTTCATTTGAGGTTTAAGCTTAACTGCCCTGAAAAAGAAAAAGGAAGAAAAATGATGGGCAGAATCCATGCTAACAACATTATGCTAAAATGTTTCCTAAATGAATGTTTTTAAAAGTAATTTAATACAAGTAGGTGCCTATAAAAATCATAGCTTCCAAGTCATTGAATCATAGAATGGTAGGGGTTGGAAAGGACTTTCAGAGATCATCTGGTCCAACCCCCCTGCAGAAGCAAGTCCACCTAGATCAGGGCACAGAGAAACGTGTCCAGGCAGGTCTTGAAGACCTCCAAGGAAGGAGACTCCACAACCCCTCTGGGCAGCCTGTGCCAGGGCCCCCTCACCTGAACACTAAAATATTTTCTTATGTTTAAATGGAACTTTTTGTGTTCCAGCTTCATCCCATTCCCCCTTGTCCTGTTGCTAGATATAATAGAAAAAAGGGATGTCCCAACCTCCTGACACCCACCCTTTAGATATTTGTAAATATTGTCTATTGTGATTGCCCAGTAAGAGCCAGTAAGTTGCATATTTTTATGTGTAACCTACAGCAAGGTCTGATTCTGCTTCAGTAATTAACAGTCCTTAATGAACACTCAAGAAACTGTGGCCATTAAATGTGCAGAGTGTTTTATAATTTACATCATGGTGTGTTATGGGTAAACTAGAAATGTGAAGATTCCCCTTTTAAGAACAGCAGTACCAAGCCGAAAGCTGAGCGGCTTCCCAAATACCTCAGACTGTGTACCTCCTTAGACAAGGGGTGAGAAGCAAGCACAGAGGGGCTGCTGCTCTCAGGGACCCGGCAGCACCATGAATATTAGATGAAAGCATTCCCAACTCTGAAATGAAAGGTAGACACTGAAAGGAAATACCCACCTGGAAAGAAACACCAGGGAAATTTATGAGTGCTTGAGGCTGATGGCACTTTCATGATTGGGATTAGCTGTGTTGAGAGACAGCTGCACTCCTGTCGACCTCATTAAATTTTTATCTGTCTAAAGGACAAATTCTGCCTTTAGAAGCACATGAGAGGTACTCATTGAATTCCAGAGAGCGTGGTATAACTTGATCAGATACATTCTGGAGTTACTTTTTCATTAAAGTGTAAATAATAGATAACAGTAACAACTATTCATGAAGCATTTCCCTTTGTAAATCTCAAAGCACTTGAACTGTCACAGAACATAATGCATGATATGTTCTCATAACACATAAACATCCCAGGTGGGAAAAGAGAGGCAAAACAACATGAAAGCAGAGGCTGAAGGTCAGCCAGTGGGCTAAGCAGAGTCAGGAGAGAATTTCTTGAGAATCAGTCCAACTGAGACAGCCTCTTCAAACCAGACCAAAAAAATGAATGAAAAATCAAGTCACCTCAGAGCTGAGTAAAGGATGCCTTTAGCCATGAAAAATAAGCAGAGGCTGCAGTGAGAACTTAGATGAACGCCCTTTGTCAGCATCACTCCTCCCAGGATAAGCATGCTATTGTTTTCTCTTGAACCAGTCCACTAAAGGGACAGAGCTTACCATCCAAGGTATAGTTAAATAATACGCTGAGCATGCTTTACCTTCAAACCCCTTAAGTAAGTTTTAATTTGTCTTTAACACCCTGAGGTTTGGATGGCTCCTCAAGGAATGACTTAAACTGCAGAAAGGAAGAATTCGGCATTCACCAGCTGCTGAAAAAAGAGGAAGCTGTTAGAAGCATATGGTGCAGTAAAAACATACACAATACAGAGGTGGAAAGTGGATATATGCTGCAAACAGAGCCCATTTTAACCCCTCTAGTTAAGACTCTTGTTGTGTTTGAAGGTGGAACTAATCATAGCAAAGCCATACAGTCAATCCTAAAGGTTTCTTTGCATTTCTATGCCTTAGAAACTCACTGAGATGGGTACTCAGAATAAAACAGTCAACTTGATTATTTTTCAACTGTAACACAGGAAAAAGCATACTCCTGCCCAAACACAGAGGCCCTCCCAACACCTGCTCATCTCCCAGGCAACGTGAGAGAATCATAGAATCATATAAAATCACCAAGCCCAACCACTAACCTCACACTGCTAAGCCCACCACTAGCCATGTTCCTCAGAATCTCATCTACACAGCTTTTAAGTATGTCCAGAGATGGAGTCTCCATCACCTCCTGGGCAGCCTGTGACAATGTTTAACAACCCTCTCAGTGAAAAAGTTCTTCCTAATCTCCAGTCTAAGCCTAACCTGGCACAACTTGAGGGCTTTCCCTCTTGTCACTATCACTCGTTACTTGGCAGAGGAGACTGACCAACCTTCACCTTGCTACAATCTCCTGTCAGGTAGTTTTAGAGAGTGATCATGTCTCCCCTCAGCCTCCTCCAGACTAAACATCCCTAGCTCCCTCAGCTGCTCCTAGTAAGACTTATTCTCCAGACCCTTCCACAGCTTCATTGCCTGTCTCTGGACACACTCCAGCAGCTCAATGTCCTTCCTGTAGTGAGGGGCCTAGAACTGAACACAGTATTCAAGATGTGACCTCACCAGCACCAAGCACAGGAGCATAATCACTTCCCTGGTCCTTTACCAGTGTTAGTGCTTCCTGTGGAATCACAAGCAGACCATGGACCAGCCTGGAAACATCTCTTTGTGTTCCCTTAACCCTTGGTGTGGCAATGCCTGCCTGCAGGACACAGGTTTGAGGCTGGAGCTGAGAAATGAGGGCATCCGCTACACTATACACAAAGCGACTGAAGCAACCAAGCGATGCCTGCCAAAGACAAGTCCGTCTTGTGTCTTGCCTCCCGTACAGCATGGCTACAGTCCAGGATCCTTCTTCTCAAGCAAACTTGTTCATCTTTCCAAAGGTCCAGAAAGAGTGGTAGTCACTTCTATCTATAGACACCACTGCAAATAATATGCAATTTACCTGAAACAGCTGTTCCCTTTTAACAGGAAGCAGATGCCTCCCATACAAACACTGGGGAGAACATGATGGAAAGCCCCAGAGCATGTGCTGGAATCCCAACTAAAATCAAACATGAGTTACCCGCTGGGTGCCCAGTCCTGATATGCCTGAGGTATCTCCAGCCATCTGAAGTGCCTGTCTGACTAAAGGGCAAAAAAACGAGGCACCTATACATTTATGCCTGAGGCTAGCAAAAAATGAGCAGAAGGGCTTGAGGGGCAACAGTTTGGCCACAGCTCCCAAACACCACTTCTCTTGGATTTAGCCCTCCACGGGCACTCCCACCCGTGTGTATGACCCAGTTAGCATGGCACCTGCTCCAGGCACATGGGAATTTGCAGGCCAAAAGCCAAGCCTAGTGATACTAAGAAGAGCCCTTCCCCTCACTGCAGCATGCTCTGGAAGAAGCTTCCTTCTCTTGAGCATTCATCAGCCACCTCATCTGGGCATCCTCCTTCCCCAGAACTGGCATTTTTTTACAGTGCTTTCCAAAGCACAATCCCTTGCTTTGCTCCACTGGAATCCTGAGGGGATACATTAAAAAAAGCTGCATGCCCAAGACATTCCCTTGATTTATGTTATTGTCTCTCTGTGTTATTCACTTAATCACTGCATTATCAAGGCACTTGTACATGACAAGATGCATCATTAAGAGCAATAAATATACTTCACATGCACACACCCCCCTATTGCAAAAGCAAAAGATGATACAACATATGAAATATTAATCAAGTATGACAATAGGTTAGGGAGAAATGTTAGGGTACGTTTTAGAAGCAGAACACAGAAAGCTAAGAGGCCTTAAGTAAGTGTAGCAAGAAGAAAATCATTTCCTCTCTTGCTTTCATTTCTGGGTATTCCAAAATGGCAACTTTCAGACAAATTTTCAGACTACAACAGGAGGCAGCTGACGGAACTCCAGGACATGACAGCAAGCTTAAAATTCCTCTTTTTTGATAACCACTAACATAAAGATTGCAAATCTCAATGTATGGGTAAGTACAGAGCCACTGCCAAGGCCTCTATAGCTGTCTGCATCCACGCACACACACACGTTTACAGACACCACTATAAACACACCACTATCTATTCTGCCCTTTTTAGAGACAGGGAGACATATTCACAACATACACCACAAAAAAATCTTAGGATGAATAAAGCAAGATGGAAATCAGCTTTACCCACACTGGACAACAACTGTATGGTAACAAAATGCAAGCTAGATGTTATGATCAGGTAATTTTTGACCAAGAGTGGCATCGACACCATCTGTTAAAGAAATCGAGCGCACACAAAAGTTTTGTCTCAGCCCAAACATTTCCGATCATCAGCCTTTTAGGTTCAGGCATGGCTGAAGTTTTGTGGTAAATCTCTCTTTCGTGTCATTTCTATATCATCTCCTACTTGCCAGCTGCAAGAGCATCTCTCTGCCTCTTGCTGTGCCTCCCGCACTCAGCTGCTTGCCTGACATCTCCCCTCCTCTGCCCCTCCGTCCAGTGAAGATATGGTTAGAGCAATGTGCCACGGCCAAAGCAGCCTTCAGAGCCCACCACTGATGTGCCATCAGCTCGGGTCTTGCTACACTAATTGTGGGTTAGAAAAGCATTGTCAAGGCAATGCAGTTAGTTTTTGGCAGGCAAGTTTGGTGGGTTGCTTTAAAGGAAAGGCTATAGCCAGTTAGCCTCTGCATTACCATTATCGGGGTTGGAAAACATCCTACTTGCACTGGAGACGGTCTTTCCGATGTCAGCCAGAGAGCGCAGGTTGGATTTCTTGGTCTGGTGCCGGTGCTTCCGGAGCAGCGTGTAGGTGACTTTGTCCTTCAGTTCTGATTTCAGAAGCCCTGTCTCAATCTGGTTGTCAACAATCATTTCTGTCACACAGAAAAGGGGGCAAGGGAGAAGAGAGGGCAATTAATCACAAAGCACACAACTCAGGCACATCAAGGCTGGGGATGGGGGAGGCAGATCATTTTCACCCTATCTGTTTGAAGGCTTTCCTTCTCACCTCCAAACCACTACCACATTTTGACCTTTTATTTTCAATGGGAATGTCTTTTAGACATTTCTTTTGAAACAGAACACAAGCATTTTCGTACAGCAAAGCCCATCAGCCAACAACACATACCTATTGCACCAAGGCTCCCTTCTGTTATTTTGATATTTTCATATGTTATTTTCACTGAGCCTATTTATAATAGGCTGTAGCCAGGATAAGATGGCTGTTAGTTCAGAAAGGGAATCTGCTTTGACTCTGTATTTTTGCCAAGAAGCTACAACTACGTTGCAAGTCCCAGTATGCTCCCAAAAATAACAGCTAAAACTTCTATCAGATTCATCGAGACCTGAGTTCACCCTCACAAGCCTCCGCTAAAACCTAATCTAACAACAGTAAACAGTCCTGGAGATGAGTAACTAATTAAATTACTATCAGAACTGAAGTAAAATGATGGCAACTACAAAAGGCAGAACTTGCTTCAATTGTCACAGGACGTGGCTTTGCCTTTAACTGAATCACCAGGAAAAGAAGTTCCTAAACCCATTACAAAGACTGCTCCCTTTCCATTGAGTCTCTCCTTTCTGCTCCCTTGTTCCAGAAGAGGAAGAAAAAAGGTAGCCAGATTTATTAGCAACCTCTACTGTGCATTACATCTCACATTAAGTTGCTTCCTTGATTACTTCAGTTAACGTGCTGTCCCCTGAGGGAAAGTGGCAGTTCTTATTTGTCTACCAGTAACTTTTATTTGTGCTAATAATAAAAGTTATGTGAAAGAGAAGGCAGAACATGCATCACATTTGCTAACTCAGTGAGTCAGAAAGTCATTCTCTATATGCTGCCCAAGAATGAATGCCTTTTCAGATCACTAGGGAAAAAGAACTCTAGTTCTTCTATCCACCCTCCAAAAAGGATGACTGTATGCACGTAGGTATGGTTACAGAAAATGTTTGGCAAAAGGGTTGTTTTTGTCACACGTCCTTTTTCTGTAAGCTTTTGTTGTTCATTATTCTTGTAAGTGATTTTTTGAATATTTCCTTCAGAGCAGCACACCTGCCTTCAATAAGTTTATCCTTCTCCATTTGGCAAGTACTCCTTCCCCTCCATGTTTCTGATATAACAACTCAACAAGGAGAGCTCTTTGAGCTTTTCTTTCCTGCCTGTCACTACTAGACATCCACTAAGTACTCATGATTAAAAAATTCTGGAAAGCAAGGCTGCAGGCTTCTCGGACGTACTTACCTATCTCATTAAGGATCTGGACCAGAAAAAATGCCCCAACTCAGGACGGTGTTACAGCAACTGCTGATTTGTAATTCGATCTCCCAAGAATTAGATTTCATTTATGTGTTGAAGAAGGATATTGAAGGTGACATCTCGAAGTCAATTCAAAAAGAAATCTAATATCGGAGGGTTAAAGTTTTGGATCACTGACATCAGCTGCTATCTTCTCAAGCAAGTTTAGTTTCAGCACAAAACTTCAGAGGTATTTGGGGTGGTGTTTTTTAAACTTGGCAAAGCTGTGCATTTGGATGCACAGACACGAAACAAAGGAAGATAAATGCCACCATAAGCACCTACAGAACTAAGCTCAAAACTCTGCAGATAACATCAGAGGCAGCTTCTTTAATTCCAGTTCTTACAAACTAGTGCAACACCTGATATATGATAATTTCATGTCAGGATGATTTTGAGTCTGCTTCCTGCGATGATCACATGAAATAAAGCACTGAGTTTCGTGGGAGTTCTATTTCATTTTGCGCTTCTACACCTTTTCACATAATGGCTTCTCATTTTAGAAGGAGGTACATTTTAGTTAAATGTACCTCCACTGGATGGCTCACTTTTAAAATTTATTTTCATCTGTCTTCTCACACGTCACTGGGAACACAGTATAGCTCTCAGCAATGTCACTGAGTGGCAGCCCAGGCCACGGCTATTTTGACTGCAAAAAAAATTGCCATCCCTTTCAGCAGAGTGAAGCAGCAGCTGGTACTGTGGCTGCTCTTCACCTTCTGTTGCTAGAAGGGTGCACCCATCCCATCCAGAGCCTCGCCTGTCTTCAGGGCCCAGCCTGAGACCTCATCTGAAAGCAGTCTGCACAAAGTCATACTTTCTGGGTATCTCTGGCCTTTTACATGCCATGTTTCTGGTAGCAAACAGAAATTAAGTCAGTGTCTGCAATTCCTTTCACATGCACGTAACATTATCTTAGGATATATCTTAAGCTATGTGCTTCAGGGTCCAAATAGTTTTATACAATCACAAAAATCCAGTTAAAGATACACACTAATTAAGTTGATCCCTTTACCCTTTTTCCTCAAATTGAGAACAACTCCTTTAATTTATCTGTTATCTTTCTCCATGTACTTTCTAGTTTTCCCTGTTATTCCTTGGAGGATCATCTCTTTACTTTCCTCTTCTAGGGAAAAACCAGTGCTTTTCATTAAAACCATCAGTTAATAAAAATGTGTAGGGCAGAGTTGAGGGAAAAAGCCAAGGCAGCTTTACTTACCAACTACCTGTGGGAGAGTGGAAGCCTCGATATCTAGCATTATTGAGCCTTTCTCTATGCACGTCCTTAACTCAAACAAACTGTGCAGGGACAAGGTGGCCACATGAGGTTTGCTCCATCGTTCCCCACCTTGTTCTACCTTCTCCTCAAACTTGATCCACCTAGGAGAGAGCAGAGCAATGCAACTCGTGTTAAAGCTGTCGGCTCCTTGCAGACACACATCTCTGTGCGAAGCAAAACAGCTGAACCATGGTGGCATACCAACAAGTTCAAGCACACGCCTTTCCCCACACGTCTCTGAGGCCACAAATCCATGATCAAGTTGCAAAGGCTTAATGAATAGGTATGTGTCAGCTGAGTGGTGATAATGTACTGCCTGCTTGTAAGCTATTGCAAATGTGAGGTAAAACATGTTATCTTTAATAGCTTTCATCAGGACTTAAGCTTTGACATCCTTTAGCTGATGTTTGCTCCAGGCCAAGAGTACATCGGTACCTTCAGCAGCTCAGCTAAGACTCAGTCATTCCCTCCCTGCTTTGCACACCCAGTCCTTAACCTAAAACTGCACCAAACCAACCACAACTCGACTGCCCAGGCCCAACAGAGAGAAAATCAGGTAACAACCACAACTCCAGGAAAAGGAGGAGAAGGGAGGGAAACATATATCAGCATTTCTGGAGAGAAGGTGACTTGTATTCAAGTATTCAAATCCTGACAATAAAATCTGAAAACCTCAGCTGCTGCCAAAAATCAGCAGCACTGAGTAATACTGCCCATCCTCACAGGCTGGCATGAGGCAAAGGGTGTCTGTGATTTAGTCTGGATAAGAGAAGACTGAGGGGGGACTTCATTAATATTTACAAATATCTAAAGGGTGGGTGTCAGGAGGTTGGGGAATCCCTTTTTTTCTATGGTAACTAGCAACAGGACAAAGGGTAATGGGACGAAGCTGGAACACAAAAAAGTTCCATTTGAACATAAGAAAAAACTGTTTTACTGTGAGGGTGACGGAGCCCTGGCACAGGCTGCCCAGGGAAGGTGTGGAGCCTCCTTCCTTGGAGATCTTCAAGACCCGCCTGGACATGTTCCTATGTGACCTGATCTAGGTGAACCTGCTTCTGCAGGGGGGTTGGACTGGATGATCTTTAGGGGTCCCTTCCAACCCCAACCATTCTATGATTCTGTGGGTGGAGGTGAGGAGCACCTCTCAACCAAATCTGAAGTTGTTCTTAGCAGAACAAGTGAGCAACCAAAGGAAAAGGCACAAATCAAGGGGGTCGTTCTTTCTCTCTGCTCTCTAGCTGTTTAATGATTTAACAAAGTTGGTCTGAAAAAACCAGAAAGCTTACCTCTAGTTGGAGATTAGAGCAAAGGTTAAATCCTGTTCTGTGCAAAATACTTTTTACACCCCTAAAACCACATCCCAACAGCAGGGGAGCAGGAAGTTTCACCTCCCTGAGCACCAGGATGCAGCCCACCTCCACCTCCAGCCTTGACTCTGCCCTTGGCTCCTTTGTATTCAGCCTGGGGTCTGCAGAGGTGGGCAGCTTGGGCCTTGGCAAAGGGAGACTTCACCTGGCTTGTGCCTTTCCTGGGCCAGGAAAAGAAATGCCACAGGTCTTTTTCCTTTATTGCAGCAGCCAGCAATGGCTCTGCTATAGGCTTGACATGCAGGAAAAGGAAGATGTTTTAATATCATTTAATTGCAATGCAGAAGTGATTTTTAATCCTACCTTGAGATATTATTTTAATATATGTGGAAAATTAAAATTCCAGTGATTAATATAAGTGGATTAAGACAGCAACCACAGATGTAACATAAATTGGTTCAAAAGAATATTATTAACACCAAGCAAAATTATATTTAATGCTGAGAAATGTATTACTTGAGGATTAATCAATTATGCTTTTCAATTGCAATAATCTCTTTTTTAGTTTGGTTTTTTTTTTAAAGTTGCTTTTTTACTCAAGCTAAAAGACTGATTTTCCTCTCAGACTAACAAGGTTCTATTAAGTTCAGAAAATCTAGGTATTTCCTAGAACATCTAAGAGACTTTAGGCTATATATTATGTGTGAATGAGGTGGCAGCCTACACTGCAACAGCATAAAGGCTGCAAATTACAAAGCATTTGTCTTCTCAGTGAAAAGCCATCAATATTTGCTTTCTGTTTACTTTTCACATTATAATCCCCAATACAAATACAATAAAACAAACAGTAACTCCCAAACTGTTTGAACTATCAGCTGCCCATCTCGCTGCAGTCCCTGGAATAACTCCGTCCCTGGGAAGAGTTTAGGCTCACTCGTTCCAAACAGAATTCACCACCAGTCAAGTGCCTTCCAAACACTCTGGAGCAGCACTAGGTTCTCAAGTCCCCACTGAAACCCTGATGCACACCATCTCCCACGCAAAATGTTGAGTCCTGAGTTAAGCAAAGCTATCCACATGGCTTTCCATACATTTAACAAATGCCTTAATTTTTATGTTTTGTTTTTTTAAAAATCACCTGCTTGTGCAGAACAGCTCATTCACAACTAGAAAGTTTCATGGGCAGCCGCTGAGCGTAAGAAAAAAAAAAGTGATGGACTTTGAGGGTAGAGAAGAATGGAGAGGACGAGAGAGACAGCCACAGGGTTAATGCTTCCTATCACGTTAACATGGAATTGCACAGCTTTCAACAGTTTCCCTGAGTGTTGAAAGCAAAGCTGTCTGCAGCAACCTACTGTTTCAAGGCAAACTATTACCTCCACTGTTATTTGAGCAATCGAATTACCTTCCTCGCTTCTATGCAGATCTGTTCTTGACATTTACATATTCTTCCTGTCTGCCAGCTGTATTTCACTTGCAACAGCTCGTAAGCATTGCCATGACCATGCTAGAGAAACAGCAAGGTGTGACATATAACACCCAAGTCCTGTTATGCTCCTTGGGCTTTGGAAACTCTGCTGATGGCTCCAGCAAGGCTATCCTGGCACTGGCGACTTCCAAATTCAGATACCTGTCAGCATCATTGGCTCCAAAGGGCTGAGGCCTGAGAGAAAAATCTCCCACCAGCGCACTTGATTGCCCCCATAATAACAACCTGCACTTCAAATGCACGTCTGGGAGACAAGAAGACAGTCTGGATATGCATATATGTGAAGACCACCAGCCAGACCTCTGCTGACCAAGATGCAGGAGCCACTTTTAAAAACTATTTTTGGAGCTTCAGAAAGGATTGGGAATAAAGATGTGTTAATATTATAATGTGCAAAAGGTGAAGGATATGAATGTCTTGCCTGACAGAACTTATATAATAAAAAACACACCACAATGAAAGATTAAAACCCAAAAGCTATCCCCCATTCCAAAGTCTTTTCATTCCTTTTCTCTGTAACCTCGTGATCTTTCTACCATCTCCCTGCCTTGTACAATGACAATCCCCATGCTACGGCTGATACACCAAATATACAGTACTGACCCTCAAAATACACTGGTGGCCTTCATCCATTTCATGTCTTTTCCTTATTTCTTGTAATTGCCACTGAAATGCAAATATCCACCTGTTAGTGCAAGACCTTGTCCATCTGCACCAAGTGAATCGATTAGGAGCACCAACAAAACAATCAGAGAGTACCCAGTGACTAAAATCTCCAGGTTACCTTATACCAGCAGTAAACCTTCCCTTTTAATCCTCCATTTCTAATGCCTCTACAGGGTTGTGTTGTGAAACCTACTGTATGCCAGGGATGGTTTCCCAAAATGGCCCTCGACTGTGACCCACAGCCCAACACCATGATGTGCAACCAGGCAATGTGACACCCTCAAGCCCTGGTCAGCAGCTGACATCACCTACAGTCAGAAATGTTACCACATGTAGGGGGATGACTACAGCCCATTTATCCTGGGCCTGCAATGCAGACAGCTGAACTCACATCAGTCAAGAACCAAGAGGGGCAACTAAAGGGCCTCTTCTGGAAACACCTTTTACTCAGTAGCTTTAAGGTTCTTGATAGAAATTTTCTGTGACACGTATCAGTTACTTTTCTATTGCCCATAACACCTCTGGAAGGGACAGTACCACTTCCTAAACCCTTTTATTACAAACACACTTTCCTGAAAGCTTCCAGGCTGTTTCAAGTCTTAGGCCTGCAGCCAGCGGCACAGCTGGCAGCTCCTCTGCCCGCTGAGGCACAGAGCTAAGCAAGCTCCAGCTGGTATGTCCTGCAGTAGCAGCTACTCCACAGCTTGCAGAAGGTTTTGTTATGCAAGATAAAGTCATTTCAGGAAGATACTGGAAAATCCTGAGCAAGATCACTATCACAACAAAACAGTGTGCAAGTCAGGAGGTTGGGCCAAGGTTAGGAATTACACGGTGCCTCAACAGAGTGCTTAAAGCATATAATGTATACATATATCTTTAAAGAGAGATAATCGTGTATACAGCTCCATGTAGCATTTCTACCACAGATGTGTGAAAACACATAAAACCAGAAATCATTTGCTAGAGAAGAAGAAAACCTCCCTTTTTCTCCACAGCCACCGGATAATATGAAGAGTGCAGGCATATCCCATGGTAAGGTCCTTGGAAGCTATGAGCAGGGGGTTCTGGACAAGCGTCCCTCAAGAAATAGCAGAGCTTTGTCATCTGCCATGCAGGACACAGGGCATCTGTCTTCTAATGGCTGACTTTTCTAGACTAAAGGAAAACAGAGCCTCACAATATTCACACTATAAAGGAGAGACTGAAGAGACTGCTTGATAAGAATTACCACCCTAAGATCTGAATCATGAAAAAGCTTTAACAAATTGTCACTAAATCCCTTCCCAAAGACCTGTGCATGGACAGAGGAAAGCACAATCTGCTCTAAAAAGCAGAGGTGGGCAGTAGAGATGACAAAACGCCAGTACTGAACTCATGATAAGATAGAAGAAAAGCAGTAAGGGGGAAAAAAGGATGGCCAACAACAAGTTAAAGAGTAAAAAGTGAAAAGTCTTAAAATAGGCTCTCCAAGTGACCAAGAAGTAAAAATAAAGATAAGGGAGTAAAGGGGTAGGTGGTGGAGCAGTTCATTAAATCACAGGTAAAGATTATTAAGGTAACCAAACAGCATGGGCTAACTGTGAACACAGTATGTGCCCTTAGGACGAGAAGGTGGGGAAAGAGCTTAGCCCAGCCACAATAAAGGAAAAGGAAAAACCTCAAGTGAGGAGGATTGAGAATAGGGAAGGCAGAGACTCATCTGGGTGAGCATCTCTTTCTAGTAGGACATTTCAGATCTTCATAGCAACCAGACTACAATTAGGGGTTTACCTTTTCAGGCAAATCCAAGCCAAATATTTTTACTGGATTAAGAAAATCAGAATTTTATAGAGCTAGTGGCTGAACATTAGCCTTTAGATCATTTATCCAATTCAATGGCTCTTTCAGTAGTGTTCAGAAATAAACCATATGCAACTTGTGTTAACCAGATCAAGAAACCACACGAGTTTTTTAGCATGGTTTTTTGACCATGGTTTTGGCATAGTTTCTTTGACCAAACCAACAGTAGCATGAAAGAAATGGACAGAGAACCTAACCAAGAAACTCAAAACAGGCAACCCAATCCAGCACTTAACACACACCTTGAATAATTTCCTCCAAAGAAAAAACCTTTAGGGTTTTTGTTTGTTTAAAATGAATTTCATTAGTAACTGGCTAGAACAGAAGCACAGTCAAAATTTCCCAATCTGTGGTGTGCAGTGGGGTGAGAGTCAAATCTACTTTTGGGCAACAGAATTGAAGCAGTTTTGACATGCCTGCAGAAGCTTTTTCCGGGCACTGATTTCTGATAATTCTGGTCAAGGCATTGTCATTCTTTGCAAAGCACTATGAGCCCATAGGTCTGTCGGCTCTCCACAGGCCAAACATTCAAATAAATCTGGTACTCCGGGCTTTGGGGTTTTTTTTCAGTTTTCCTTTGTAAGGAGTATTTAAACAAAGCTTTAAATTCTCTAATTTGTCAAAAAAAATGAGTTGAATTATAGAGGCTCCTTTCTGTGGATACCCCAAGTGATCCTGTAGCACAGATATTACCCCAATTAAATGATATAAAGTAATTTCCCATGGGGGTCCTGTGCTGCTGCCTTTCTCTTTGGAGGTAAAGGAAACCAACTCACCTTGCAGTCTCCTTCCACTCCATCTCTTGTCCATCGACAGCCAGAAGCTCATCCAGCTCCGTGAAGAGTTGTGGGGGTGCCGGGCTGTCATCTTCCTCTCCGAGGATGAAGCGGATGCGCTCAGCAGCAGGAGAGACTGCACAGGTGAAAATACTGCGGTTAACGGCCTGAGAGATGACCAGGGATGTGCGGCTCCTCTCCTTTCCCTTCTCCCCAAAGCCATTCAGCCGTTTCTCCAGGCTGTCTTTTCCATTTGACATCCTAGTCACTGCGGACGGAGGGGTGTGAGCAAGGGTACGTCTATCTCCCTTCTCTCCCCTTCCTTGCCTCTCACTTAACTTCTTAAAAGTTCAAGCTGGGAGTAAAGTTCAGGAAAATTTGCCTCTTCCTACAGTCCTTAACTATGTCACAGCAATTTGCAGCCCTTGTAAAAAAAAGTGCTATCAAGCTCAAAACCAATATGCTCTATGGTGCGTGCCCAAGGACCTTTCGTACTCTGATCAGCTGAGATCCTTCACCCCTTTTTTATATGATGTAAAACCAGTTTCAGCCAAACTATTTTGGGGCTCGCTGTGACAGCATCCCACAGCTGACTGTTCCCTCCCTGCCACCCAGGCTCAGGCTCTCATTGGTGTGCAAGGCAGACTGTAACCTCCCCAGACCTACTGCTGGAAAACACAGGAATATTTAACAGCAAGGTTGTCTCATCTATACATAAAGAATGCAAACCAACGCATTTAGTCAGGCACCAATGCACTGAAAAAAAACAACTGTTCCCACTGGGAAAACACTGCCCATTTAGGTAAAAGAAATTATGCTCAACATATGCACTTTTAATAGAGTAAGCAACGTTCATTTGCACTATTAGCTCAAGAAAAATTAGCAGAAACCCCTTCCTGGTGAAGAAACGTGCATGACAGAATTAAAAGCTGAGAATGTCGCTGTCCACATCCCAAGACCAAAAGGCATCTCCCAAAGGCAAGTGGAGCTCATGCAACAAGTGTCACCTTGCTGGGAGACTTCTTGGGGTGTACAGTTGTTTTCTGATCATATCATCTTAAAATGAAGGTGTAATCACATGAAATTTTAAGACAGACATCCTTTCTGCTGAATGTTTATTAGCATTAGAGTTAAACAGCAGACTATGAACTTTGAACAGTTCTGCTAAAAACTCCTTTCTTTTTAAAAGTTCAGCTGTCTGTCTGTTGCAAAATAATTAATTACAGCAGGTGTCCAACCACCATTGATTTTCCCAGGGTAAACAAAGTCTCAATTTGTAACATGAAAAAAGGAATCAGTACAAAATATGTCCCTTTTTTTTTTTTTAAGAAACTTTCATAGCTTTCTTCTTAAATTACTCATCAAAGGTTGATGCAAATTTATTTCTTCATTGGTTAGGGTGATGATGCTTCCATAATATGAACCAGGCTTCTTTTCTATTGAAAGTATATTTGCAGTCACAAATGCCTTTACAATTCCCTGAGCATTCAAGCAGACTGCCTTGCACCAGCTCTATGCCTCAGGGAGGAGGGATAATAACATGCAGAGCTGGAAACCCCTGAAGTCCTTGAGACAGGGTGGTAGCATGACTACAGCTTGTTGGGCATCCAAGCATCTACCAGTCCTTTGGCTTTCAACACTTATGTAGGAGTCACACGCCCCTTCTTTAACGTCCCAATCCAGCAAGGCAACCTCTGAAGAGGTCTTACTGCATGTCTTGATAACTGGGTTGGAAAGTGATTCCTTTCTCTCAACGAAACAGGAGCAAAGATGTTTATAGGTTTATAGTCCTCAGTAGCATTGCCCTTTATCACAGAAACACAATCCCATTCAGAAAATCTCTCCCTGCCAGCTAGGTGTATCAAGCTGTGTTTTCCAACACTACCATCTTTTCTGCACAGCTGCAACCCACCAAGGCACCACAACCTGATGCTGGACTAGACTTCTTTCCAGAAATCCCCATCTACTATCCTTCACCATTTTCATCACCCCAAGATGTGATCTCTACTGCTCTTCCTAGTAGCGCTGTGTGGCACAGCCCTCACCTATCACCCAAGTTCATCATTTCAAGGGTACATTTCATCATCACACTACCTTGACCACAACTGTCTCAGAACAAGTGCTACAGCAGCCTTCCAATGCAGTCCAAGGAAATCACTTTCCAACCCATTTATCAAGACATGTAGTAAGACCTCTTCAGAGGTTGCCTTGCTAGATTGGGATGAGCTGCACATTGCCCATTGTTCAGTAAAATTCCCAGGCTGGCTACACAAAGGTTTTCATCTTTCCCATCAGTCCTTTCTTTGAGAAAATCCATCACTTCCAACAAAAAAATAACATTTTTCCTTAGATACACTCCTAATAGGAGAGAAAAATATTGCTAAGCTGAATCTACAGACATTTAGTTATAGAAAAATATAGAGAAATACACATTAACCCTCTTGGTAATTAGCATTCTTCTATAACCACTAGTTCCTGCAGAAGTCACCTTTTTCATCAGATATGTTTCTCAGAACCTGTGAGGTGCATAAGGAGCACTTGATTATTTGACTTGGATGCAGCAGAGTCACTTTGCAGAATAGTTCCAAAATAAATCTGCAAACACATAACCTCACACATGAAAATTCTCTGTGCAATTTTAAAAGCAATTTGGACTAAAAATCTACATCTAAAACTCATTGTAAACAAACATTAGTATAAATAATTAACATTATCCTATTCTAAAAAGGCAATTAGGCATAACATTTGAGCTCATCCTTATACAGTCGGTCCCAAACAACCACTGGTGCCAGAAGCTCATGCTGCAATCAACACATTCGAGCACCAGGAGTCAGGGTTCAATTTCTCTAACATGTTTCATCAGGGCAGAAATCTCTCACTAGGTGTATCTAGGAAAAAATATCTATTCAGATAGTTTAGATCCTCAGCAAACTAGCTGACAGTGCCCTCTGTTCCCTCATCAAGTCATTAATGAACATATTGAACAGCATCGGTCCCAGCACCAATCCCTAAGAGACTCCACTAGATACAGGTCTCCAACTAGACCCTACCCCATTGGCCACAACTCTCTGCCTTCTTCCCTTCAACCACTTCACAATCCACTTCACTACCTGATCATCCAGCCCACACTGTCTCAGTTTTGCTGTGAGGATGCTGTGGGAGATGGTGTCAAATGCTTTACTGAAATCCAGATACATCACATCCACTACACTACCACCATCTATCCATCTGTTTACCTCTTCATAAAAGGCTCTCAGGTTAGTGAAACATGACTTCCCCTTTGTTAAACCATGTTGACTGCTCCCAATGACCCTCTTGTCCTTTAAATGCCTGGAGACAGCACCCAGGTTAATTAGAAGACGATGCCTGGCCAAAAGGACACAAAACAGCCTATTGCATGAGCCTGCAGATTTCCATGCTGAAGAACACTACCATCAAGTGACTATCATTCTTCATTTCGGTGGTCTCACAGCAGTGCAAAGGCCATGGAGAATTTTAGCTGGACAACCACAGCTCCTGTTTGATGATGTCCAAACTCTATAGTCATCCACCAGATGAAGAGCAAGACTTGCTGGCAGAGTACTCCCTAGTGTCCATGTTCCATTATCTTTCCCCTGAATCTGCACTAATGAGTCTCATGATACTTTTATATTCTGAGCACAATTTCAATATCACAGCTAGAAAAGCAGCAGAATAAATTGACATGCTACCACTTCAAAAAGCAACATGGTGCACAGCCTGAAAGAGAGGTGACTGCAGAGCTTCTAGAGCTGCCAAAGGCTTCAGTTGCAGCTGACAGGAAAATTATCTCTTTTCAGTCATTTTGAAGTGGTTTTATTACATAGAAGTGTTACCCTGATACTTGACCCCATAACATGATAATTCCAGAACCATTCAACATTTTGATCCCTGAACTGCATGATAAGAGGAGTTACAGAAATGCTCCCACAAAGCTGGACACTCATCATACATCACCCCTTTTTTCTTTCCTGCTTGCTTTTGTTTTTGCTAATTTCCTATTAGCTGCATTTAGCACAGATGATAAGGTTCAAAATCCAATTAGGAAATTTGCTGGGTCACAGGTCTCCTACAGCTTGCTTTACCACATGTTCTTTATTGCAATTTTGTAGGTTAATGGGCCGTTTATGGGTTGTTTATGTGCTCTCTTTAGCAAGGAGAACATATTTTCATCTTAATCTCCGGAGCGAACACTGTGTGCTCAGCGCGGGGTGGACAGCTGAGTATCAGGCTTAAAAACTGGAGAGCAATTAACCTGGGGGATGAACTCTGCAGACCTCCCCCTGCCCGACCTTTGAGCACCAACCCCGCCGGCCTGCCCCAGCCTTGACCATCACCTTCGCTTCTACCTAATCCGTGTAGTTTAGCTGCTGCTGGAAGGAACACCATTAACCGACAGGATCAGCCGCCACTGACGCTAAGTCTTTTTAATATTATTTTCCTTGCTGCCTCATTCAAGCAATGTCTGATGATCAACAGACATATGTAGCAGAGAAAATGTTAATCCACAGATTTCCATGGATAAGATTGTATTTTTCCCCTGAATGAGAGAAGAATTAAGGGATTAATGGCAGATGGTAAAATGCTCCAACATAACATTTAAACACAGGTATTGCCATAATATAAAAGCAACACCTCCTACCTCCCCCTTCTCCCTTTCCAGTTCTCACATTTAGTCACAAGCGGCCCATGAGATGGCTTATAAAATACATCACTTGCATAAGAGAATAAATACATCAGCACTTTCTCCTAGTTCAGTTCAGGCCAACTATGAATACAATTTATACCCTCAGGTTCCCAAAGGCAAAATCAATCTCCATCAAAAGAGAGAAATCTCAGGATGCTCAGAAATAGAGAGAGACACATTCTAGCACGACAACCTCAAATCGGCTGCAGCTGAACTTCCCGGCCCGACATCAGTGGGGTGCGCAGCCCTCCCTCACGCCGGGCGCCATGGAGGAGCACGCATGGCACCTGCGGCCCTCCCTGCCGTGCACTGAAATGCCAGGGGGCTCTGTGCTAGCACAGGTATCCTAAAGTCACCCCCTGCTTCAGTGCCAAGGGATAAGTGCCTTGTTTGTCATGGGTGGAAGGTGGCTATAGCCACATGGTTCTCCATGTGTACAATGCTGCCTTGGATGGAGGGATCGGGCGAGTATTCATTTGTGATGTACAAGTAAGACAGCCCCTCTCCAATCAATCAAAATGGCTTTCCTACTGTTTTACAGCTTGCTGTTACCAGCAAATACCCTGGGACCTGCACCTCAGACAACTGCTTCCTCCACTCAAAGCTGAAGAGACCATTGAACACAAAGTTCTCCGTTACTTTGAGTACATATGCAGCCACAAAAATCCCCAAGAGACGTGGTGTAAATCCTTCCTCAAAGCCCGTGGTAATATTATCAAGGAAGGCTAGTTGTCAAATGTGCTTTCCAAATACGCTTATTAAAATAGGACATGATTATACTCTCATTAATTTCTGGGGTTGCCCTCAGCCAAAACTGGCTTCAAACCTATCTGAAGTCAGAGCGAGAGAGTTAAGTGAAACACCTACACAGACACTTTTATCAATTTAAAGTTGTTTTCTTGCTTGCTTAGCTGACTTTTCTTCCAAAATTAATCCCTTATCCAAAACAATTTTAGTTGTGTGTTAATGTTGATACAAGACCTTACACACTTTAATCATCTCCTTTATGATTTATACCTTTGATTAATTGCCATTCACTTTTCCAACAGTTCTTGGATAGATAATCCCCAGTTTGGGCACTTTTAGATGCAATTCAAGTCACTATCTGGAGGTAAGTTTCTACTCAGGATGACTGATGACAGAACCGCATGCTCTAGTCAGCATTACCCATGAGAGGAGCAAACCAGGTAGTTTTTGCTACTCTAATCCCCCTGAGAGTAACAACCTCTGTCTAGGCTCCGTGACTGGCAGATCACAAATAGTGAAACACAAGCAGAGAGCTCTGGAGACTACAGACTGTGCAAAACTGCTCCTAAGGATGAGAGAATAAAAACAAAAAAAAACTGCAATTCACTTGAATTTTGATTCTCACTCATACAAACTCCAGCTGCAGGGCAGACTGTGGACATCCACTATCTGCCCTTGATCCCCTTTCACAACAGGGATGTCATCAGACCTGGACCAGTGCTGATTACACCTTACTGATAAGACCAGAATTCATGCTATCTTGATTTTGTGGTGAGATTCTTGCTCTGCATCAACTTGGCTTGATTAATAAAGGCAAGAGCTAGTTCAGTTACTCAGTTGGGTAAAAATAGCGGAGGAAAGCTTCTGAATCAAGACCAGGCTAAGACTTTGACAGTGAGAATGTGAGATGAGACTTAAGAGAACTATCTAAAAGCAAGCAGCGGAGGCTCTCATGGCTCACAGTTTTAACAGCTTCATTAAAAGACTAACTCAAATGAGTCACAACTAAACCCAAGAGTCACTAAAAACCATCATCTTGGACACCTTCACTTCTTCACATCAGCATCTGTCACACCAAACCAAGGCCATGGGGTAAGGCAGAGAACATGCTCTCAGTTTACTGGCAATGCTATCCAGCATTTCTGGAGCACTGTTCCCATTGGAGCACAGTGCATAGACTCTCCATGCTATTCCTGCACCTTTATGGGTAAGAATTGGTACTCTTGTTACAGAAGAGCTAATGGTCAAGCTAGGTAATATCAGTTTCTACAGAATAACTCAGGTGAGAACTGATTTCCTGACTCCCCAAGAGCTTAATCAAGTGAAGGCATCTTTGAGGGCCACTGCAGAAGTCAATTGCATGAAGATCTAAAGGTGACATCTGCTTCACAGAAACACCTGCACTGGAAAATGCTGCTCAGTGACAGTACTTCGAGTCCTTCCCAGAGTCTGGGTGATCACTCTAAGCAAGCATGAGATTTGTTTTTTTCTTCTTTTGTTTCATTTCTTACGGAGAAAAAGGATTACTTTTTGATCCTGTGCTTGGGGCTGGCTGGCTGTAAGGCAGATTAGACTTGTCCACAGGCTGAACTTGGCAGCCTACAGGGAACACTGACCATGCCACCTAAATCCCATCCTGGGCCATTTGTTTCTAGACTACAGGTTGCAACAGTGAAGAATGATATTCAAGCTGATTGATCCATCTTGAAGCAAATATTCCTCATCCCTTGATCATGACCCTTTCCAGCTCATAAAGAAGAGCACTGATTGCCTCTTGAATAATCATTTTTTTGCTAGACTATTGTACTGTATGACTGTATATGTTCTACTGCAAGCTCCTCTGCAACATATGGAATATATTAAGTCTTTGATCTGCAAAAGATCTTCAGTATTAGACAAATGCTTCCAAATAACATACTCTCTGAAGTGCCAGAAGATTGGCAGCTTTTACATAACTATTTGCTGAGCATTCTCAGCTCCCTTTTTCCTCAGTGCCGTTGAGATCATGTACAAAAGTTTTATCTACAAATATTTTACAGAAACATTTGTTGGACATACAGGGATGAAAAAAGACTCTTTGTCCAAAAATGTCTCAAATCAACTCATCTATAGCAGATAGCTCATGTGTACAAGGTATGTGATGTGGACAATTGATCTGGCAACCCTTTAAACAAAACCAGCATCATCTAACAGAAAAGTGGGTCAACCTTAACATGAAAGGCACTGTCTATTAAAGAAGAAAGTCTTCTAGCTCCAACTGAACAGTTACAATAGACAGACTGTTGCATGTCACACCTCCAGCTTAATTATGAACTTTTCCCAACATTGTTCCACTCAAGACAGACTGTCAATAACTGTCTTCAAAAATTGTTGGTTCTTTTTTTCCAGCTGCAGACAATATCTAGGTAATACATCAGCAGCAGAGGCAGCTGCACAATCCAAATGAAATGCATTATTGATAGCCTCCCACAGATACATGATTAGCCAGTTGAGCTAGACTATTTCATATCTTAACAATTCAAGTCCCTGCCTGCTGAAATCAATGCAAGGTTCCACTGATTGCAAGGGTGTGGAATTGGGCGTACATGGACCACGCAGCTCTCCATGGTATGCTGTAGCTAGATGCTAATCAGTAGTGACGAGCTTCCAAACTGCTAAAATACAAGGAAAATTCATCATCACTTTTAAAAAAAAATCTAGAATCACCACATGCCATCTTTAATTACATGAAAGGCAATGATGCTTCTGACACTTATTTTTTACTGAACAACTAGCCCATGCTTCTGTACTGTAGCCTATGCCCTGTAACAAGCCATACTGTTTATAAGCCCTGGCAGGACATAAAATACATAACAAGCAATTCATTACACAATAAGGATAACTATGGTACTTTTGGACTAGTCCTGGAGGTCAGCCATGTTACTTTGAGTTGTGTGAAACTGCTACAGCAGCACATTTTTAAGGAGCTATTACTGAACGATTGCCAAAAAATACTTTAATAAAGAAAAAGTAGCATCTAAAGAAAGCCTAGCTTTCTTCTGAGCTTTGTCACATTTCCCAGTGTCACACAGATACAGGATGCTCTCTGGCATCACTCCTCCCTTGGACCTGAAAAACAGTCAAGTCTCCAGTTAAACCATTTAGCAGTACAGTGGCTGCCATATATAACAAGGTTCAAAAATTGCTCCCTAGTTCTTAGTGGTTTTCTTTTTCTTTAGCCTTTCTCTATTTTCCTTTTTAAAGTTGTATGGCTTTATCTATCTCTTTTGCAGAGACATGTGCCATTTACCTCTCTGGAACCCTGCTGGGGTCCAATTCTAGTCTCTTAAACATCTTAATCACATTCGTGATCATGCACAACTGCCTCTGAACTTCCAGTGGCACCAAAGGCACAACATGGGCACAAAGCAAACACCCAACATGAGCTAGCAGAGGAGAAAATTTCTGTTCCTCTAGCAATCCAAAAATGACACCATTTTCTCTTCCAACATTGTGATGTGGCTCCCTCAAAGACCATTTTAAAGCTGCTTTGATGTGATATAGTCATGACGTATTGTTATTTCTTTGCATTAGCCACAAGCCTTCCTGTTAAACTATTAATTCAGTTTACCACAGATCGTTCACCTGTGCCCCCTTTTTCAGGTAGTAGTGAGAGTATGGGGACATTTTTAATGACACAGCTACAACATCTTTGGGCTCTTTCGCTGAATTTAAGCTTCCATACAGCGACAACAAGAAACTTCCCATCCCTCTCTGCACTTTAAATCCAGCCCTCCGGCTGCAATAGACGATTTTATGCCTATTAAGCTCTTCTTACAAGCAGGGTTTCATCATTGTCTATTTGTCCTGTTCAATCAATCTCCACATCAATTCTGACCACTTCAGCACTTCGAGAAGTCTTCTTCAGTGAAGGCTCGACAGAAGAAAACCAATCCACAGAGGAAGCGAGCCAAGCATAAGCACATGAGGATTCTCATGTTTTATTCCTGCAGCTTCAGCGGGTGCCCAGCCCTTTGTCCCATGTGCTTTTCAGCCAGCATCTCTGGCTGAAATGGAGTCCATTTTCATTGCCAGGCAGCATTTCAAGGAGTACTGAATGTCTTTGGCATCCAACACTTTTTGCTTTCAACTCTTTTCATTCTGCTCCCTCTGTTTTAAATGTTGGAGGAACAGAGAGAAAAATGCATTATTATTCCTTACAACCATTGCAGATCAACCTGTGTACAAAAGCAAAACACACACACTGAGAGGGATCTGCAAGTTGCTTTTTCTTCATAAGCACCTTCAAACATCACATAGGAGAGAGATGCCACAGATTCCTATCAGCCACAAGGCTCAAAAGCTCAAATTACTGCTGAAGGAGAGGAAGGAGGGAGAGTTAAATTAATTTTGTCTAATTATTCTATTGTCTTGCACACAAGACCCCATATTTATGACAGGGGTACCAATAGTTGGGTCCCATCTGAGTGGTTTCATTTGGCACGTGTGTAAGTGGCAACATGGAATGCCAGGGGTCAGACGTTGAAGCTGGGTACCACAAATCTGGCAGAACAAGTAATACGAGAAGCTCCATCAAGGTGAATCCCATTTTCAAGGCTGACAAATACTTCTTCAGCATGCCTAACGCGACCTTCTTTTCACCACCAAGCACAAAATTATCAAAGGTGGTGTCAGTTACTAGGCATTGCTTTGAACAGCAATGAATGCAACTCTTCTGCTTGGGTTGCATCAAGCACAGCCAAGGGGCACTGCAGTGGATGACAGAGGGAAAATTAGGGTACAAAGAAACATGAAGATGTGTCTGTTACTGATGTAAAGGGAACTTGGTTTTCACCTGAGGTGGTGATGGATGTGGACAGCACCCCCTTTCTCCATGTGACAGACAAGGGATATGCATTGAGTGTTCTAACAAATGCACATCTCTACAGTTGAAGCATTAATATGTGAATTCAGTAGCCTGAAACCATTGGAGGCTTTGGAGACCACCTGATTGGGAATATCAGCAGGAAAAGGCGCCAGCCTTCTTTGAGATGCTTTGAAAAATTTTTTCCATCACCACCTGAAAAGCTCCATTCAGTGACAATCTGCCCTTTTGGCTCTTGAAGGTTAACAGCTACTTATCTAAAAAGCTGCAAGGCCAGCATGAGAATTCAGACAATGCTTTCATTGACTTGGAGAGCAGCAGGAACTGGCCTGGCAGTGCAGTTACAAAACCAGTTAGTTTCATGTTTGGATGCTGGTTTTCCTCATATTTCCCTACCACGGCAAAGTAAGTTCCATCAAGTAGATCAGCCTCTTCAGATCTGCACCTTAGGTGATTGCATTTATTCTGTATTTTAAATCCTGATAAAAGCCTGTGCTCACTTCCCTCACCCAGCACTCCCCTCAGCACCCCTGGACATGATGTGATCATCCTGATGAAATTGTCACCGTTAGTAGTACAGCAAAGCAAAGATTTTACTGGATAAATCACTTCTCTGTGTGCATTTTCTTTTTCTCTTTGAGTCAAAACAATTCAGAACAGGGCTCTTGCAATGGTATTTCAGTAGCAGAAAGACTCTATTGAGATACAGACACAATAACCAGTTTCGTGTCTGCCTTTAAAAATTAACCACCATTAACTTCAGGCTCAGAGTGGCTCCAGGCTGCCACCAGCACACTCCTTCCAACTGGCTTCCCAGAAAGAAACTCCTGATTCAACTTGTTTTCAAAAGGCTGGTGACATTTCTGCCGCTCTTGCTCTTCACCGGTTTCCCCTTGCAACAGCAAGTAGAGTTCAAGCTTCTGCCTCCTTTTTACTCTTAGCTTTACAGACTCAGCCCCCATCTCCTACATGAGCACTAAACCACCACAGAACATGATTGTGCTAGAAAATCAAACAAGCTTGCTGGTTCAGAGACAAGGTCTGCACAAGTTCTGCGCCCTTAGATGTGCCCCACTACTCTGAAGCAGACCAAGATCCCATCCCTCCCTAGAAGAAAAAAACTCAGCTGCTTGGTATCCCTCACGCAGTGAACTTGGAAAGGTACATAGTTAGATCAGCTGCTGACCTGAGGAGTACACTGGTCGATATTTGGAGTTGTTTTATCTAAGCTCCCAAATGGCAGATGATCTGTTATTGTCGAGAGGAAGGGACGTAAACTGGCAGGGCATCATACAGCAGGCATTTTAGCAAACATCGATGGAAAATTCATGTCAGAGAAAGGAAAACAACTTGAGATAAAAGAAGTCTGGAAAATAAAAAAAAAATTCTTTAAGCAATCAAGAGAAGGCCAATGAAAAGATCATGAAAAGCCATGTCAGGCTAGCAATGTATACCCTCCCTTGGCTGCAAGTCAACTGGCCAGGTTTTGTGGTTGACCTTAACATCTCTTGCGCAGATGAGGAAAGAGCTATTCTTATTAGACTCCAAAGTGCAAGAGAAAAAATGGACTCAGGCAAGGCAGTAGCTTCGGTGGATTTGCTAAGGTCTCACCTGTACTGGAAGGTAGTTTTACTGTTTTAAGTAGTAAATTCAATCAATGAAATGTAAGTATGAAATATTTCCACTTTTGGGAAAAGAATACAAGCAGGATCTATACTAGTAAAATAGTGTGCAAGAAAACTGACAGACCATTATCCAATATAATTTCTGTGGCAAAATCAACCACAGGCTGTCTTTCAGTAAGTGACTGGCCTGTAATTAAGATCGATATACTCATGAAAAGGATACTGCCAAAACTGAGGGAGGGGCGAAGGGATGGGAAGGGATGGGAAGGGAAGGTATTTTTAACAAATCTTCTTTTCTTCATGAAAAATGAGAACTGTGGTATCTAGAAGCATGTTTGTAGATACTTATTGCAAAGTGACACACACAGAGATACACTTTGACTGAAGCAACAAAGAGGCTCAAGAGAAGAAAGCACAAATATACAGGATAAAGAGGCAAATCCCCGCTTCACTGTACTACATCTTAGTCCACCACAAACCTAGGTCAAAGCAAAACTAGCAAACATGAAACATAAGGAAGATGTAACCAAAAACTGAAGAACAAGCACACAAGGCATACAGCAAAACTAATTATTTAGGAACATTAGCAGCAGGAGCTTGAGAACCAGTGAGTGAACTGGACCACCTTGGAGTGAGACAGCCAATTAAGAGGATTAAAGATTTTTCAGAAAAGCAAAGCAGTTTCTTCTGTGAAACTTCACCACATAGGTGGGTGGAAAGACACTTAACCTCTTCAAAGACTAAAATGTGAGGCCGTTCAGACATGAAGGTGTTTGCAGAAAGAGGAAGAAAAGGTAGAGACAAACTCAACAGCACTAAGTGGCCAAGAACGCTTTATCTCACACCTCACAAGACCCTGTCCAGCCCTGAGGTTTTAGCAAGGTCTGGAACATTTAGTACAGCCTGAATAAAACAATAATCAATCCTTGAAATCACCATGAATTGGTACCCAACTAATTGAACACACTTTTCCATGGGATACCACCTACTGCAGCAGAAAGAAACAAATTATTGTGACTGATTTCCATTTCTTTCTAGACTCCAGGTACTGCCCTTTGGAGGTTTTCTGCCACTGTTCAACCACATTGCACTTTCAAAAAGCACACAAGGTTAGCATGCCTTTATTTTTCCTCCACTGCTAAAAACACAGCAAATCTGAGCTGCCAGAGCCTGTTGGGACTTACACCGACCGGGGTTGCTGTAGTTAAAAACAAAGCCATTAGCAGAGTTCTGGAACCGAAGCACTACTTAAGCAGATTTTTTTCTTTCTTTCTTTTAAGCTCCTAAATGTAACTTTAGCAATTATTGGTTTATGTAATTGCCTGACATTTAATGTTTACAGCAACATTTTACAACTAATTTACATGTAGTTCACTAAATGCTTTAGGGTTAATTGGTCTTTTGTTGTGCATTAAGCAGCTTGTTAATTATTAGACAGTTGGGAGGAAAAAACAAGTAGGAGGTCAGGTCGAGGATGGCTTGGACCAAACAGAATGGCTGCTTGTAATTAGCAAAATGGTGTGGGGGGGTGATTTTTTGCAGGCATTGACCTTCCTAATGGTCAACCCCGTGTTCAGCCCCATAGCATGCATGCCATGACTAAATGGTATGTTATACAGGATCAAGTTATCTCCCTGAGACCTATGAGAAGAGAGAGAGAGAAGATGCAATTTCTTGCACTTGGCATGAAGAACGTAACAGAGAAGGTCCATATTTCTAAACAAATCACACAAAACCAGTGGAACAAGAAATACAAAGAGGATCCAGAGTGATGTTTGCCTGGGCCATCCTTAGATGACCAAAATCAAGCACCCATGTTTCCCAGTTTCTTGATTACAGCACACTCAGGTCACATCTCAGTATGCTGTGGCAAGAACAATTTTATACCACTCATGCTAGAAGGGAGCCCCAGGAGCTTTAAGAAGTCTCTGTTCTGAACAGTCAGCCCAGATGCATCTGAAGAGATCAGAATGAGTTTAGAAAAAATCCCAAACAAACCAAACCAAACCAATGTGCTTCCTTGGGGCTCTACTCCACCTGCACTCCCGTCTAACAAAAGAGTGCTTTGGACACAGTATCACAACTTAGAAACCAGCATTAATAACTTAATTACCAAGTTGGCCCTGCTTTGAGCAGAGGTTTGGACCAGATGACCTCCATAGGTGCCTTCCAACCTAATTTATTCTATTCAATTAGTGAACTCCACAAAGAGCTGATCTCCACTCCAGCTATCACATCTGCTGCCCAAATGTGAACACTTTGCCAGGTTTTCAGAACAACTTTTAGTAATGAAGAGAGACTGGAAACCCTACATTGGTTTTAATGATCTGCTTGGCATCATGGTCTGCAAGTTGAGATCAGAAATTAAAGTAACAAAAGCCAACTCTGTATATTAGAAGCATTTGCAAAAAAAACCCAAAAGCATCCAACTTGAAAAATTTCTGTACTGTCTTTTCCATGCACAGCATTCTCAGAGCTTCTTTTCACCAAGTGACCTAACTCCAACTTCTTTGCCTTTTAGTCGGATGGAGCTACTACTAACCACGTGTCCTGTGGCAACCCAAAATATTTAATTCAGGAGTCCACACCCAAATTACTCTGGATGCTGCACAGATACACTGTAGGAGACACAGTAGGAGAAGTAGGAGACACCAGAAGACATGAAACCAAACAGACTGGGGGCTTGGGTTTAAAATGCATTAGAGAAATCACATAAGTTTCTTATATGGACATTCTCATTCAGAATTGAAGTGACCTTTATCAGATACATCCTGACTGGAGTAATTATATACTTAAATCCACAGAAGATTCTTTTTCCAGGACTCTCAATGCTAACTAAGTCTTTGGAAATACAAAAGGCAGCCCTAGCACAAGCAGACTGACTCCACTTGCTGTCCCTCAAGACCAGACAGAGGACAACACCACTGCTTTGTGTTCAGGGACTGACCTTGATCAACTCAACATGGAGCCAAATTTCACCTTTATTTTTCAAATTCCTCCTCAAGCATAAAAAAGCAGCATTCAGGACTTAAGGAAAAAAAAAGATGGAACAAGCCATCCAGATACTGGTAATAATCTTTAAACAATATTTTCAAACACTTCCAATGTATTCCATCAGAACAGCATTTCCTCAAAGGTAAATCACTTTAAAAGTACTGATCTCCTTAAGAGTTGTTAAGTGCTACCTTTATCTCTTTTCAATTGGTCCCACTGCACTTTAAATTGCTTTTTGAAAGTATAGAAGTATATAAGCATGATGTGTAGAAATATTGAACTGGTAAAGTACAGGAATTAAAGTTTAAAACTGTTGTTTTACTGTTGCTCAAATTTCACTTGCCAGGAATAAGAAATGTACTTGTTCTTTTAAAAAAATACTTGATTATTAAGACAGTCTTAATGTGTGGCAAATTTCTGCAAATGATTCATTGTTGTAACTGAGCAAGGGGTGCTGCTGCTTTCTTTCTGACCCCATGAACATGCACACGCTCTGGGTGGGTTTAAGAAGAGCAGCAATGAAACGTCACCTTTCCTGAGCTTGAACCCTTTTCTGCTCCTAGTGCTTCAGCCACTCGTTGCCCTTTCTCCAATGGGATCAGCCGACTGTGGACCAGTCCATTTTGCAGACTCAGCTTAGCACGTGGCCACAAAACCAGTCAGATGGTCACAAAACCAGTGAAATGGCTATGAAAGCTGCCAGATGGCCATGACGGCGAGGCCAGGCGCTGCTGTCGGGAAGCTAGAAAGCAGCTGAGGTGGGATGGCAGCTTTGTACAGGAGCTGTGTCCCCAACAGAGTGAAGTTCAAGTTCCAAAGCCTCCAGGAGAATCATGCCGTGCGGGTAAGTGAGTTCAGGCTGCGCTGTCGAAAGTTCACAGCCCAGCAGCTGGGCAGGGCTCAGCTAATACCAATATTGAAAGGACCCTGTCCCAGTGCCAAGCACGGAGTTCCTATGACAAAGGTCGCTTTGTCTCCCACCCTCCTCCACCTCCCAGCACATGGGAAACTTCAGAAATTCTCTCGCCAGGGAGAACATCTAAGCTGAGCAACTTGGAATTACAAGGCGTTCAAGGTTAGTTTGCTGCTGGAGCCAAGACATATTTCCAGTGCTTCTCAGGACTGAAAACAACTTTCTACTTTTAATGACTTGCCTTTTATCTTTAATAAGGGATTAGGAGTTATTTTTCCAGCTAATACCTTAAAATCCAGATAATCATAAAAGCAATCGGTAATACCCAATATATGTTAATTACTCATTTTCTTCTCGTCTCTGGTTGGTGTGCTGTCACTCATGTACATTAATTTGTCTATAATAAGGCCTCAAATCAAAATCAAGAAAAAGCTTCATGTTCTCTGGGGAGTCACAGATTTAGACTTGGGGGATTAACACCAGATTATATCTGCAATGACAGTGAAGAAAACAACATTACAGCCAAAGATGTGCTGAACTATCCAACCAGTCACCTATTTGTGATCTCCCTGTGTGCCAACTTGCCACGGGAGGCAAAGCAAGCACAAGGCTGCTATAGGGTAAGCTAACAAGGCACTGGACATACTTTACAGTTAGATGGCAATAAGGGGAGTCAAAGCTGTGCTTGCCAAGTTATTCTCAGTGAAATGCAACCCTAAAAATTGTAATTTTCCTTAATAAGCTACACTGGCCTTTCCAGAAGCTTTTCATTCAAGAACAGATGGTGGCAGAGCGAAAAGCTAACAGTGCTGAAATAATGATGATAAACAGCACGTTGCTCAGACAGGTATACCTACCATGGCAAAATAAAATTGAATTCATGAGATGTTGTTACAAGACAATATCCAGCTACCTGTATCTTCTTAAGGATATGGAAATGCAAGCATACAGGCAATTTTCTTCCAGCCAGGTTGATGAAAGTGCTGGACCAAACACTGCTGCTGACACTTCCCATGCTGCTGTCTCACCTCAGGAAGGTCGGTATTGCTGGAGTGCACCAAGTGAAGGAGACACTTCTGCAAGAAAAGGGGCAGGATGTCTCCCAGAAGGCTGAGTTCCAGATAAAACCCTCAGGTCACAGCCCAGTCAGGACGCAATTCTCACCATCACCAGCAAGGTACCATACAACTGCATTCAGTACATTGCCCAAGGCCTGTTTCTCAAGTACAGAGCTACTGGTGAGACATTTCAGGTAGTGATGCAATTTTTATACAAATTATGTTGCTGGTAAGCTCAAAACTAAAAAAAAAAAAAGTGCTTTGTACAAGTTTCTGTTGATGCCCCTGGCATATAGGATACGTTACATTCGTGTAAACAATTTGCTCCCAAAAATAAGGGCAACTCTTTGGTTTGGTTCAAGGAACAAAACTGCCCATGCTGGACAAAGCTAAAGCAGCCATTGGCAGAGAAGTCCATCAGACTACATGTCCCTATCCAGACGACAGCTCCTCAGATAGCAAACTGTCACGTTGCATGATGATCTGAGAGATGTGCAGGACTGCCTGCAAGCTCAAAAGCTTGTCTTGTTTTCCAAATTTTAGGGTTGAAGCCTAGTGTTTGAAAGTTCTCCCTTTTCCTAAAAATTACATCATTACCCTTGAAAAAAATGCTGTCACAGGTACTAAAACTCAACTTTTGCAATGCATCAAGGAATAGTACATCTAGCCTAGCTATCTATACCTTTTGTTGCACAAAGCAGTTTCTAAATTGGAAACAATTACACTTTGTGACAAAGCAGATACCCAGAGACCAGACATTTGCACCTCGAAACCTAACTGCAGGAATACAATGCTAAACTACAGAGAAAATATACATTTCACAGAAGCTTTCCTAGAGCACAAAACTAAGATCTTGGGGGGGAAAAGAAAAAAAGGGCAAGAAGGAGGAGCTGGGTAACTACAGACCAGCCAGCCTCACCTCCATCTCTGGAAAGATGATGGAATGGCTTATTCTGGGTTCTGTCTCCAGGCATTTGAAGGACAAGAAGGTCATTAGGAGCAGTCATCACGGTTTTACAAAGAGGAGTCACGTTTGACCAACCTGAGAGCCTTTTATGAAGAGGTAATCAGGTGGATAGATGGTGGTAGTGCAGTGGATGTGATGTATCTGGATTTCAGTAAAGCATTTGACACCATCTCCCACAGCATCCTCGCAGCAAAACTGAGACAGTGTGGGCTGGATGATCAGGTAGTGAGGTGGATTGTGAAGTGGTTGAAGGGAAGAAAGCAGAGAGTTGTGGCCAATGGGGCAGGGTCTAGTTGGAAGCCTGCATCTAGTGGAGTCCCTCAGGAGTTGGGGCTGGGACCGGTACAGTTCAATATGATCATTAATGACCCTGATGTGGGAACAGAGGGCACTGTCAGCAAGTTTGCTCAGGATACAAAACTGAGGGGAGTGGCTAACACACCAGAAGGCTGTGTTGCTATCCAGTGAGACCTGGACAGGCTGGAGAGTTGGGCAGGGAGAAATCTAATGATATTCAACAAGGGCAAGTGTAGAGACTTGCATCTGGGAAAGAATCACCCCATGTACCAGTACAGGTTGGGGAATGAACTCTTAGAGAGTAGTGTAGGGGAAAGCAACCTGCATGTCCTGGTGGGCAGCACATGAGCATGAGCCAGCAATGTGCCCTCATGGCCAAGAAGGCCAAAGGCATCCTGGGGTGTATTAGAAAGGATGTGGTGAGTAGGTCAAGAGAGGTTCTCCTCCCACTTTACTCTGCCCTCACGAGACCACATCTGGAATATTGTGTCCAGTTCTGGGCCCCTCAGTTCAAGCAGGACAAGAAGCAGCTGTTGAGAGTTCAGCACAGGGCCACCAAGATGCTGGAGTGGAGCATCTCCCTTATGATGAAAGGCTGAGGGAGCTGGGGCTCTTTATCTTGGAGGAGAGGAGACTGAGGGGTGACCTCATTAATGTTTACAAATATGTGAAGAGTGGGTGTCAGGAGGATGGAGCCGGGCTGTTCTCAGTGATGTCCAATGATAGGACAAAGGGCAATGGGTATAAGCTGGAACATAAGAGGTTCCAAAGAAACATAAGGAAGAATTTATTCACTGTGAGGGTGAGGGAGCTCTGGAATGGGCTGCACAGATGGGTTGCTGAGGCTCCTTCTCTGGAGACATTCAAAACCCACCTGGATGAGTTACTTTGTGACGTATTCCAGGTGGTCCTGCTCTGGAAGGGGGGTTGGACTAGATAATTTCTCAAGGTTCCTTCCAACCCTTAAGATTCTGTGATTCTGTAACACAGCATAGATTCAGTTAACAAGCAAACAGCTTTCATTGCTCACACCAATAGCATCTCTGTCACAGATCAGTAGTCAAATTCCTCTCTTTCAGATTTTCACCTGCAAACCACAGAATCACAGGTGGGCCTAGATTGGAAGAAACTGCTGGAAACCATCTGCTCCAACCTGGTGCTGAAAGCAGGGCCTTTGATTAGGTTCCAAGGGTGTCATCAATCCATCAAGCCAAATCTCCAGCATTCCCAGTGAAGGAAATTGCACCACTTGCTCCAATTTTTGCTCTCATGATGAAGAATACTTTTCTCATACCCAGACAGAATTTCCCCCGGAGCAGCTCATGCTCACTCCTTCTGGTCCCATCACTGTGCAGCCTTAGACTTTTGGGTGGTTTGGACAAATTTTTACCTGGGCAATGACTGGCAGACATAGACAACTGTTTTCATTTCAGGTGTCTGATGTAAAACACAGGTGGAATCTAGTTTCCAGAGATGAGGATCACTACAATTTTGTTGTTATTGTTAGGTTTTCTGAAATATTTTCTAAAATTTTAAATAGAAATGTATCCCTGATTTCCTTCCCCCTCCTCTTCCTCAGAAGAATTGTGAGCTCAAGGTAGATATCTAAATGGAAAATTGAAGTCCTACCTATTTCATTTGGGCAGATACCAGCAAGAACATTAGCTTCTCCATTTTAACCATCTATGTGCCAACCCACAATTATACAAAAAAAGTTAAGTATCTGATTTACTGTTATGTTTAATGTGGCTAAGACGCAAATAATCTACCAGTCAAATGCTTCAGTATTCAGATTGCCTTTGCTATGATTTTATTGCCCTGTTGAGTTGATCTTCAACAGCCCCACAGGTATCTGAGCCCAAGGTTTCTCTGTTCACAGAAGAGTACAGCATCAGCAATTCGTAGTTCATTGGATGCAACGAATTTGGGGAATTTTCTGTATCTATAAGATTTGGGCAGCAACAAAAATAAAGGCAATGGCAAGTACAGATGTGTGTATCTGTAATTACATAGAGTATTTACGTTCTGTCCTCCGTGCACTAATTTCATCAAATGCCTGAGCCCTGAATAGCTTAAAACTGGCTGCTTTCATTCAGCTTGCTTCACAATTCCTAAACTATACAGCATCCAGCGGGTAAGGAGGGAAACAGCAAACCATTCCCTTCCATTTTTTTTTCATATTGCCCTGAGATTTATACTGTGAGAACTGAAGCTCTCAGTGAATGTACAACAGAATTTGTGGAAAAGTCACCAATAATAGCAATAACATTCAACATAGATGAGACTGTCAGCATCCACTTTTTCTACACTACAGAAGCAATAAAGCCTTACCAGAAATAAATACTTCAAAGCAGACCTCTGACAACCTTTACATTGGACTTTTTTGGCATTACAGTATCCAATGACACATAGCACAGTTACAAACACCTTGGTACTGACCACATTGTCCACTAGCTTCCACGGCAAATAAGTTCTGATGTGCTGGGTATGTTTTATCTGCCTGACTGGTATCAGCAAGCCTCCAAACTAGCAGTGTAACGAAATACTGAGAAGTAGCAACCATACACCAAGTGCATACACAAACTCCCCACTATGCAAAAATTAGTTTAATTAGCTTGTACATTAAAACTGAGCTCTCGTCATCATATTCACATACTTTTCCATGTTAATGCATCTTTCCATTTAGAGACTACACTGTTTGGAATCCCAGCTCTCTTGCAAGCACACACATCTTGTCGAGTTGGTTTCCTGATAGTTCAAAACACCTTCCCCTGTAATCTACAGAGCCAGGACTCACGTAATGCCAGGAATCATCTGGTTCTCAGCTCTATTAATAGAGGCTCTGACTGCAGACCAGTGCCCGTGGCCAAGGCAGCACCCTGGGTCACGTAATGCTGAACGTGTTCCCCATCTCTGGAGCATGACGTGCATCAGCCAGCAACTGCAGCATCCCCAGAGCCTGCGCAAGATGTCAGCACCCACTGCTTTTCAAGTGAGAATAACCAAGTCATCAGCTGTCTCTTGCAGGAAGAGAGACTTGGCCATTTTCTGCAATAGTGACCCTGTTGATATAAAAGCACAGAAGAAAGGAAGCAAAGCCACTCCTGTTTTCAAATGTAGGTGACTATCCCTCTTATGAAACACAGTGACACTGCCAGGTCCTTCAAGCAACAGTCACAGCCTTCAACAGTCATAGTTTTGTACTGATGAGAACTCCACTCAGTCATTTCTCCATACAGAACTTGCATTTAAAACATATCTAATTTACATACTGGCTAATTTTTAAGCTTCACATGATCTCTGTCTTAACAATTCCTTCCTTAGCTCTTGCCTATAGCTGCTAAAACATCAGCTACCTGCATGACAAGCAGGCAGTTCCTACTTTCCTCTGGCTCCTACTCACAATGCTCACTGTTTCTTATTTCCCTGGAACTCTCAAAGCATTTGCTAACTGCAGCAGTGCAAATTCTACAGTGCAAGTCTCAAGATACGCCTATAGGCCCTGCATTATAAATAAACTATGCAAAAAAAAGAGTAACTTTCAAGTATATTTACATCACAGCCACTTAACATATAGAGGAAAATCAAATAGAGGGCTGAAAAAAACCCAGAGATGCTGGTGAAGTTCTGAGGAAGGCCAATTTGTTCTTTCATAGGTCTTTAACACAAAGTTTTGGAAGGAAGCAGGCAACAGGGAAGGTAAACTGGCTAGGATCACCCAGATGGTGAGTGTCAGGAAGCCAAAAATGCAACTTGGCTAGGCCAACTTCACTGCAGTGTCTTCCCCATTAGATTATATTGCCTATTACAGAGCTATGCTGATTCTCTTCCGTCGCCTGGAATACAGTTTAGCACAGGACCCAAAATGAATTAATCTCCTATTGAGTTAAGGATGAGCAAAAGTGGAATGTAGAGGGGCAGGGAGAAGCTGCAATTTTTTAATCTGTTTGTTTGTCAATGTCCTTGAGACTGTTGGCAAGAAAGGAACTTGTTATTTGTTTGTATCCTTTGCTTGGAAGTTAATTATATTTTCAAGTAAAGCATGTGATTTTTAGGGACAGGTATAAAAAAGAAAAGTGGTTTTCTGGGCATTGAAAAGCTTGCTGCTTTCCCTTTAATTTCAAAGAACTATGGGAAACCCCTGGAGAGTGACAACAGGCTTCATATAGGATCTCCTCTTCTGAAGACATGCAAGGCAGGTTATTCCTTTTCATCTTACATTTGACAAGGGGGTAGAAAGAAGAATTTCACCTTGGAAGTGATAAAAGCAGTGGAACCTCACATGACAAGGCTTTAACTCCTTTAAGTTGGAGAATTATTTTCTTCTTGTGTGGATACAGCAAAAGAGGCATGATAAATTGAAGCTTCTCTTCATAGCATGGAAAAGGGTACCACATTCCTACAGGGGAATATCCGCTCTGCATGATCAGACCAACAGATCCCAACACTAAGGACTCCTTGCAAACCCAAAGAAACAGGAGATCTCTGCATCCATAAAGCATTCCTGCTTCTGCTACAAAGCCCAGGCCTTTCTCTACTGATATCCCAACTACTACATACCTTTAGTTATGTGGAAAGTCACTTGTGATGCCACACGACTAGAGCACTAAATCATTACTTCTTCAAGACAGCAATACAAAATGTGTTCAGGTTTTTTTTCAAATCCTTTGCTTTAAAATATTTTCTTAACAAACAGATTTAAAAACTAACAAACGGAATTAAGATCTGAATTATACCATAGTCTACTGAGGACATGAAAACTAATAAGACAGCACTGAATAAAGAGCAGAAAGTATGTGTTTGATTCTGAAGACTACAGCAAGTCAAATTGCTTAATTCAAGTGAGAATAACTAATTATCTGAGTCGAGACTATGCAAATGTGCTAAACTAGTTTTTGATAGCAGTAACTGTCAAAAACACTGTGGAAAAAATATTACACTCAGTTAATATTCTTAAATTATTCAACTCATTAAAGAAATTAAATGGGAGGTGACAAAACAGAAGAGGTTGTTTACTACTTCTGAATTCTGAGTTATAAAGGAATGGGAAGAGGAGATCTAAGGAGAATGGGGAACGCCACTCGCTCATTAGCTCAGATAATACTTCCCGTGATTCCTAAAGGGATTTTGATCGGGGGGAGGGTGAAGCAAGCAACGAAACTCTCAAGTAGTTGCACTATAAAGGCAGCATTCTCGTACATTTTTAACTGAATTTCAATTTCAATCCACACAGAATTTGACAAAGATGACATAAAAAAGGAGTCCACCTGGATAACACCATGAACACCTGAACATGGACATCAACAGGCAGGGTTTGCACACAAGCTCTGAGAAGAGTCAAAGCCAGGTTAAGCAACAGAGTTGCAGGAGCAATACGTCTGAGCAGCAAACAGGTATCTGCTTCGGGGTCTACTGAATCACTCCCCAGACTTGACTGTGCAAGTTACCCACATCTGCAGTGACCATAATGGCCATTTACAAAGGCCTGTACTGTGTGCTGCCACCCACACAGAGAGGCTTACTTTTAGATGTATGTGTTCTGCCTCTGCTAAGTAAAAAATGCAGTGTTTCCTACTTTCTAGTGCACAAAACTGAAGATGCTGAGTATCTGTGGATTACATTATCAAATTAAAACAGGTATTTGTAAGTACAACTTGACTATCAAAACAGAACAGTAGATTTAGTGTGAAAGAAATATTAACAGCAAATCAATCACTGAAAATCAAATTCCCTTTAGGAAGTCATTACAATTATATAGCCAGATTAAAATTCATTATTTAAACAAAAGTTTCCTACTTGCTCATTCAAATCACTGATAACAGTGTGATTTCTTTTTTCCCATTTTTATTTTTCAAGGCAAACCAGATTCCCTGATGAAGTGTCTCATACATTACTTTGGCTACTGATTAAAATTCTCAATGTGAAACACACAGTTTCATGGCTCCAGGAAATAAGAAACATTACCCTAACCAAGAAAGAAAGGAGCAGTCTGCAAGCAAGAGGCAGCAGTGAAGCTACAGAGTGGGAAGGAATTCATTGAGAAGGGTAATGCATCCACCTCAGCATCTCAGATTGCTGAATTTTAACAGTTTTTTAACAGTAAATACACACACAGAAGGAATTTTAAAAAAACAAACCAAACCAAAACAAGAAAGCTTGGCTTAAAGCCTAGTCAATTTTTAAAAAGAAACAGGAAAATTATGTTGTGAACTACTCTGTTGATTTTCAGGGAAATTAAATTTCCCATCTCCCTCTGTCTCCCAGCTCCAAGTATTTGCTTAAAGCTATATGTAAAGCCAAGCCACCACACAGAGGGAGGAATCTCCTCATTTCCCCAAGCAATAAAGTGCTAGGCAAACCTTGCCAGGGATACAGCTAAGAGCAACACTATTGTCACTAAAATCCTCTTTCCAGGAGTTACTGTACCATGCTATGTCACTTATGCCAAAGTTTTGAAGAAGGAAAATTAACTTGTTTGGGGGCTTCACTAATTTCAGAGTGAGCAAAGAGTAGCAGTTTGGTGTCACTGATAAACCCTTGCTACAGCAGTTAGTGAAAAAGATGCCTAGGCTATGAACTGGAAAATAATCTCTTGCAAAGGGCTGCCCTCATCTGTACAGAGGAATTGTTCCCAAGTCTTTGTTGCCTTCTGTTTTTACAAGAAAAGTTCAAAGAATTTTAAAACTTTGATGCAGCAGCATATGTGAAGTCCCACTGTGGACAGCACATGTGCTCATACATCCACATCAATCTGTTTTCCTCCCCTGAGTTATTAGTAAATGGATTTCATGCAGAAGCAAACTTGGAAAAGAAAAAAAAAAAAGGTAATAAAATAAACTTGCTAGCAATGTGCTGTGCATTACCTGCTGTACTTGGATTATACCAGCATCTCTCCCCATCATGGGCAACACTGCACTTTTCAATACCCAAACCGTAGCAAATATCCTAAGGGCAACTCCATCAGATGGAAAAGTAACTTCAGAAGAAACAAGCAGAGACTATTTGCTACGTGATTGCATCAAATGCATTAAAGAACATGTAGAAAACAAAGTCAGAAGCTGCTTTCTAGGTGTTTCTCAACTTTGTGCCAGTGGAAAAGCCACAGAGAAGCAGGTAGCTCTTTCATATACTTGTTCCCTCAACCACAACCCAGGTTCTTCTGCTTGATTGTGAGATGAAGTCAAATGCCTGCCAACAACATCATGTCAAAGATGGGAACAGATCAATTGACTGCAGCTTCACAGGCAAAGAAAGATGTGGTCTAGATTAAAACAGCTTTTCTTCAAAACATGTCAAGTTTTTATCCCTGAAGAGAGACAGGAAATTGTGAGCAATAAACCTCAAGGATTTCTTTTCTAAGATTACTGCATTTGAAAGATGTCCTCAACTAGAGATTCCCATTTTAAGCACATGCTTTGCATAACTGAAAAAAATACATGACCTCGATAGGAAGTAAAATATTTCTTGCAAAACATTTACCCTTCCTCTTGCTATGTAAAATCTATCTGCTCTTTATATATAAAGGATATCAAACCCACATTACTCAAAAAAAAAAGTCACACTGGATTTAATTGGAGGAGGATATTTTTATAAGTTACGTGCTGACTTTATGCTTCTGAAGCCATCAGTTTCCAAGAGCAGAGCATCTTCCATGCTAAGTGCTATGTGGGCTTTAACAGGCGCTCCCTCTGCAGTGTCAGGACAGAGAAAGGCATCACTGCGCTTGGACAAGCTCCACTGAGCTCCCCACATGTCAGAAGAGGACAGTTCAGAATCACCAGCCAGATGTGCAAGGGACTCTCTGGTTCACCATGTCAGCCATGGCCTTAGGACCTCGGGGAGGCTACCAGATACCTGTGGTGCTGTCCTAGCTCATCCCAGTAATCTTAAGAATGAAGATGTCACTGACTGCAAGAGTAACATATCTACAGCAACACCAAGTTCAGCTTGAAAAGAACTTAGAGCTAAAGTCTTCAATGGCTCCACACGGGAGACACACATGAAGCTCTCTGGTATGAGCCAGAAAACTCCAGCCTGTACCTAAAAACACAGTTGGTACACTCTGAAAAACACAATTTCCTTTTTTTACCTTCAGTGAATACCTTCCCCCACCAGAAGAGATTGCAGATATCTTAAAAAACAAAAAACAAACAAAAAAAACCCAAATCACACTACTAAGAAAGGAAAGAAAAAAAAAAGAAGAAGAAAAATGATAAAGCCCAGAATTGTGCAAATAGCTGCAGAACAGCAGAAAGCAGATCAATCAAAAAGTGCATACATGCATCAGACCAGAGTGAAAAAGAACTCCAAGTGTGCAGGTGATCAATTTCTGTGTGCCTATAGCTAAATCCACATACAGGTCTTTGAAAGCCTGGGGCCACTCTGACTCTGTGTGACAGATGAAACAGAGCACAACTCACCCCCACAAGTAATAAATGTGGTCTGATCTTCAGGGATGTTACAATAGAGGACTTGCCACTCCAATTTCCTTGCTTTTCATGGTATAGATACAGTCCTGGGTTAAATGGTGGGTTTTTTTTAAGAAATAACATATTTTCAGTGCAAAACTTGAAGCAGTCAGATAACCCTCTTAGATAAGCACATAAACAAGTATGCATGCTGGCTTACTTCTAGGATATTGCACTGTCAGAAATACTTGTGTTAGGGTTTTGTCTCCAAGACACCATTTGTCCAATAAAGTGTTGCTCACTCTACCCTAAAACACCCTATCCCCCTTGCCAACAGGCAGGGCTTTGGATACCACCACAGAATTGATGTCTCCTCTTTCTTCCTCCCACAGACTAACCCAAGAGAGCCCACAAATCCCTCTTGAGATCCTCAGTACGTGCACTGCTTCTCTGCTTTTTCCTCACAGGCACATGGTGACACTCAAAGCAGATGGATAACCATGTTTATGATGGAAAGAAAGGCAGGCACTACTGGCACCCTTCCTTGCATAAAAATCTCTTGGGAGGATGTTTTCTCACAGGTTCTACCACTTCTACATCAATGGCATTTGACAGCACACCAAATACCACCTAACACTGTCCTACACCCATACAAAGGTCTCAAGCTCTTTTAAAACTTGTAGCTAAAGCCTCTCCTCTTACAACCTGAAACTACAGTGGTAACAGTGTTCTTGCCAGAAACAAGTCATTGACAGCAGCAGCTCCTACAAACACTGTGTTAAAATGAAAGCTGACCAGGCAAAAACTTTATGTCTTTCCATTTCTTATAAGCACCAGATTAAAATGCTTGCAAAAAAGCACAGCATCATCACCACTTCCAAACACTTCAGACAAGTATAGGCAGCAAGTGAAATTGCTTACAATAAATACCATAAGCCTGACCCACGCAGACCCACAGAAAGAAAAAAGATGTAAAATTGCAGAAGCTAATCAAAGGTGAAGCCTGTGGCTACACAGACTGCAATTTAAGACCTCAACAGGCACCATTTTTAAACAGTTCATAAATGTTCTTCTCACCAAAAAAGGACTTGAAAAAATATCTGCTTGTCATAAAAAACAGAAGGAACTTTAAATGCTTCTAAAAAACTACACTTGCTAATAAATATTTCAGAAACAGGAAAACTTAGGTCATTAAATTGCAACATCTGTTCATGCCAGTGAAAAGCAAAAATGTATTGATATCCGTACCAGTGGTTCAACCAAAAGAGAAAGTGATGATGATAAGAATGTTTTGAGTGAAGTCCCTGAGATGGTGACTTGATTTCTGCAGTCATCAGACTCACCACCAACTTTACTGAGAACAGAGGTAACCCCAGGCTTCCAGAGCTCTCCCCTAGAGATGAAATCTCAGAGCAAATAGTAATACTTATTTCCAAAACATGCCAAAGACCAGCAAGCTTTGTTCAAAAAGAAAATATTCTTCCCAAGTCTCCACATTTCACAGTAACCCATGAGTCAATACTGCAATTCTCCATTTAAAGAAAATGGGTGAAAATAAATGCAATGGCCTTTTCTGGTCCGTCTTAGCCTCACAGCCCAAAAGTTGTTGTAAAATAATCATTATCAAGCATTCAAAAATAAAGAGCCAACATAAGCACATATCGATGGAGCATTTACACAATTGTTAGATGCAATACTACACAGCATTTCTGCAATCCATAAACACACAATCCCTCTTTTCTCCCAGAAAGCCATCTTATCTGCAACTCTTGACATGTGTGTATTAATATTACTTCATCTTTTGATAGTTCTTTCTATCTTCAAAGCCCTTCAATTTCATTAAAGCAGCCACATTCCCTTTTGACAACAGGAGTGAACAAGCTCTTCCAAAAGCATTACACCTTCCATTTCTCTGCCCTGCTCCCTTCTGTGCCAAATTCCTTGGCAAAAATAGCTATAAACATTAGAACTTTGATCAATAGGTTTTTAGCCATTAAAAGTATGCAATAATGGCTGCAGAATGATGAAGCAAATACTTTTGTACTTTTCCATTTTAAAAAAAAAGTATCTCATTATGTTATCAAATGACAAAACGATGAGATTAGTCACGGGACAGTACTGAAAAGAGTCAAGTAACAAACCTTAGGTTAGCCGTAGATGTAAAGAAGTCACACTAATTATTTTCCCCACCCCAAAATAACATTCAGTTGCACCTGAGGGATATCTAGGGTCTCTCAAAGCATGCAGAATTAGCCACTGAGAGAGAATTAAGGTCTGCTTCTGGTGCAGAAAACCTAAGAAATGGATCCACCAGACTATTTTTTACAGAAAAAAAAATCTGTAACTTCTTCTCCAGAAGGGCAAAGAAAAACTCCTCAGTTTGTTCATAGGTATTATATTCACTTTCAGGGAAAAAAAAGAAAAAGAAAACACATTCACAGCTTCCCAAACGCTGCCAAGTTTCAGTTAGGAGCCTACAGCTCCAACTGTTGTGAAATCTGGGATGTCATGGAAGGCAATGCTTTCTTTCCACAGCCAGTACCAGCTGCAAGCTGTTAACAGTGCTCAAGTCCTCCACAGGACTTGGCTTCTGCAGGAGGATTTAATGAGGATACGGTTTGCTAAAATCTCTTTTGCTCTAGTGATTGAAGAAGGACATTCCACAGAAGTGGGGTAACACAACCTTGTTCATTAGCAAACCTTATCCAGTCATTGTCTTCATCAGCTTCTTAATATTAAAACCTCCCGTAAGTGCAAAGCAAATGTTTTCTGGAGCAACATGGACACAGCTGCCTGAAGCAGGCCTACCAAATGGGACAGCAGAGTGGCAGTGACCACCACCACCAGCTACTGACAGGTATTTTCTATGGAAGACAGAATCAGCACACAACCTCCCAGAAACAGGTGAGAAGAAGCCTGGCTTACTTGTGACTGAAGGAGAAGGTCAGCAGCTGCATCACCACTTCCAAAGGCAACTCAGAGCTGCTCATTGCCCTAACTTGGAGAAAGATCCCAGCCCACCAGGACCTGGACACTAGGTTTCCCTTTTTACAAACCCTTTTTTCCCACAACAACAGAGATAAACTAGGAAAATACCTAGCAGCCAATTTAGTGACAGCTTACCTGGCATTAAGACAAGTAAAAATATTAGGGAAAATGAGAATGTTCCTCATAAGTAATGCTTGGAGAAGAAAGCGCTTTTACATTACTCCATGTACAAAGGGAGACCAGGATGAGCTACGTAAAGCACTCTGGAAGCTTTCCAGTGAAGAGATAGCCTTGCTTATCCTCCCTAGGATCAGTTTACAGTAAATTCTGGCACGGGGCAGAAAGCTGTCAGCAGAGCCACGCTTCTGGAAACCCTGCACAACTCCAGGGTCAGCCAGGGTGGTGGGCAGGAGGCCGGGAATGAACAGTCCAACTCCAGTCCTGTTTGTGTACTGCTTCTCCCACTTGTGACAAACGAAATTCTTCTTTGGTTCTAAAACCTCGAGGTCATTAGAAAGTGAGCTAAAGAAAAGGCGAAAGGACAGTGCAAATCTGTACCAGAAAGAATCATCTGGCAAAGCTGCACTGCTTGCATCATCCCAGTGCGGCAGCGCAGCCCAAAGTGCTCCCTGAAATCTAGCCCTCTGCTAGGTTTCCCCACGTAGGCAGAGAAGCTCCACTTTGGCAGACTATTTATATCAGCAATCTGCACAGCACTTCAGCAGATGCTTAGCTTTAAATATGGATTTAAATCTTCTTGAAAACAGCCAGGCTAAATATATGCTTTGGGTTAAATTTGTTCCTCAGTGCTGTCCTGAACCACAGCTCACTCTCTGCCTGCACTGTTCTTACAGGTGCTGACAGAAGATGGACTGGCAGCCTGTCCCTGCACCACTGAAGTCCCTCCAATCACTACAACAAAGTACAGCCAAATCTCAGGAGATGATGATACTGGGATGTTAGCCCTCTTTTCATAACAAAGGGCCTGACAATCAAAAATGCTCCCATTTAACCCCAAACGTGGTTTTGCCTGCAGTTGGAAGCTTCTTATTTATTGCCAAAGCATTCAAGGAACCCACAAGACAGAGAGAAATCTCATCTTGAAGGCGAACAATTAATTAAAAGATACTGCCTGCTTTACACATACATGATTATATAGTTTTATATAGACCAGGTAAAAGAAATCTTCCCTTTTCACTGCAGAATAAAAGCCACACTGACACAGCTGGAATGAAAACCAGGCTCAGAGTAATAAAAAGTCTCCAGGGCCATTTATTTGTACAGTTCCCAAGGCATGCTATTCATCCCCTAAGGTCTTCAGTTACCACTGTGATACCCCTCATACCTCATACCCCTGCTACCATCCACATATGACATGCATCACTTGTGGGAGCTGCAAGAAGCTGCAAAACTCTCCCCGCCACGCCAAAGGAAAATCACCAAAGTGTCCTACTGAAATAGGATATTTCAGCCATTAGTCTAAATTAGGAGTTTAGAGCATGAGGTTGCTATCTGAACTATACAGCTGATAAAATTTAGCTGTAAAACAACCACGTGAATAATGTAAATCAGTATATTCTGTGGTTACATAGCTGTTCCTTTTGCCTCCAATTAGTAAATGTGACTCTACAAGTCACAACAGTAATTTATCTTAAACAGTTCAACCCCAACTAACCCCCATTTCTTCAAGCAGACACAAAACAACTGTTCTGGATGGCACTACTTTTCTGTGACTAGGAATGCAGAGTATGTTTCAGCCCAGCTTTAATGCAAAGCCTAGACTAATCCCCCTAGAGAGCTTTAGCTAGACTTTGCCAAAGGAACAATTGTTGCCATTAAATAAGTTTATACTGTTTGGTGGTGAGCACTTTGTTTCTGCAGAATGAGCTCTTATTCCCACGATGAAATGCATGCTGGAATGAAGTCACTTGACTGCATTTCTTCTTTCTATAGACTCATCCTTCTGAAGTTTCCCATCCCAGGCAATTTACATAGAAACAGGCTGGAACAAGAAAACCATGATATACAAAGTAGGCAGAACAAGTCCCAGATAGATAAAGGTAAACCCAAATAACAGTAAGTCCAACAAAACGGGGTCAGACATGTTCTCTAGGAATATCCAGAGCACAAGGAAAAGTCTGTGCTCAGCTGAATATGCAAGTCAGCACACTGCTCACAAGCCAGAAGCAGGAAGCAGACTTCCTCTTCTCTTCAGCATCTGGAGCCTGACAGATCCACAAAATGTCCCAGAAAGTTTTTAGAAGCCTAAGGACCAAATAGCCAAAGTCACACATGGAAATCCTCCCACATACACGAAACTCATTGCCTTCATAGATTTGAAACTACTCAGTTTTGTGCAGCTTCTAAAAGCTCATCTTCCCAACTGGAGCAGATCTACCCTACCCACATAATTGCCCCCCAGAGAGCTCACAAAACTTTGCAGATCTATCATTTAGATAAGGTTGGATGTGGCTTGAAGCAATGTGGCCTAGTGGAAGGTGTCTCTGTCCATGGCAGGGGGTTAGAACTAGATGGTCTTTAAGGTCCCTTCGAATCCAAACCAGCCTATGATTCTATGATCATTTGCCATCTCTCAAATTTTTTCTCTCCACGCAGAGATGATGAATCAGTCTCACCATCACCCACAGATCACAGTAACCACAAAGTGTTTGACTCTGAAGTACATCAGCTCCCATAGGACATGATTACCACCCTCCTACCGCAACACTACCAGTCCCCTTGCGTGCGGCACTCGGCTTTTTCAGTGTGAGTTAAGGTGCAATGACACTGCAATGACACATGCTCTGGTGCTGCTGAACCAGAGCTCTTCAAGTCCATCTTTATTTCAGAATGGGATTCACAGAGGCTGATCACCCTCCACTCCTGTACATGGAGAGACTCACCCATCTGGACTACAGGCCACAGCAAAACCTTAATTTAGCTTCTCCCAGTCTGTACGACGCCTCTCATTGCCCAGATTTGGTGCAGGGCATTTGGTGAGCACCTTGGTAGCTAAATCTTCTGTTTTCAACATAGCTGTTCTGACCTCTTTGCATAAAATGCCAAGCACACAAAGTTTCGCTGCCTACAGTGAAATTGCTCTTTCCCATGAGCGGTGTTATTGCGTGTGCTCCTCTTTTCCTGATTTCACATCATGAGAGTTACTTATCCATTTTAAAAACAAAAATAAACATATCCCCCAAACCCCAAAATGTTATCAGTGCTTTACAGCCAAGGACCAAATTGTCACTGTAGGACTATAAACTTTTGTTATTACTTCCTGTATTGTGTACATAAAGCTAATCTATCATCTGTATCATCCATCCATCCTGTCAGACCATATTTGTCCAGCTTCCCTAGGGCCAAGCACTCTAAGACATATTTCTAACCATGATGGGTGGCTCTCTGAGGCTGAATGTACAGCTGACTCATGGTGGAGCCTGCTTTTCCCTTCTGTGTGCAAAGAGGTTTTGACACCTATGCTTTCTGCTTCATTTCAACCTTCCAGCATCCTTCCACTCGCCATTGCTTTTAAATTAGGAAAGTTGTTTGGTTCCAAGGAAGCGAAAGTGCAGGTTTAACAGCCACAGCCTTCTGCTGCTGATCCCACATTCCCCTAGCAGGAGTGCAAGTACAAAATAAGGACACGCACTCCACCTAGCAAAACAAAACTCCCACGTCGCTTCATCACAGAGAAGCCAAGTTATTAATCAGAGTCTGAAATCCAAGCCTAATAAGTCATATCGTTATGAAACTGCTCTCGGAGCATGAACACAACAGAGAGTAATTGCTGGAGGTCTCACGATGCTCAAAATACCTCTCCTTTCATGCACAGCCATGCAATTCACAGGGTATTATATACCCATAGCTCAGAGCTAAATCCAACACCCGTCCTCAGTTGGATGAACTCAGTTCCCACTACTATATTTAAATATCAAGGTCTCCAGTTGGAAGCCAGACTTGAACTCAAGCCCAACACCACATTCGGGCTGAGACTAGTCCATTCATATGTTTCTTCACAAACAGAAGGAAAGGCTCTGCTGATTTATGCATACTTTTATTTCCATTTAACTGCTGAGGTCTACACTACTCTTCCAGTGAGTACACTAACCATAAGGCAAAATGCCCCAAAAGGGATCTGCCTTTTTATAGACATAACTCTGGTGATACAAGTACAAACACATCTATATAAGAATTGCTTACATTTCAGTTACCATCTGCCCTCCTCTTCAGCTTTCAGATGACCAAGCTCTTCCCCACACATAATTTTGATGTACTTAATATCATTATTTTTAAGTTCACTCAGTGGATTTGAAGTCAGCAAATAAATCTAAAGACTCTCCCCTGCTGGAACAGATGTTGGATCAAGATTCAAAGCTGAGCAGAACAGCTCACAGCTCTCAAAGCTTTCTTTTCAGATATTATACAGACTTATTTAATGAATATACCGTTTCTCTGGGAAATGGCTGACACTAACAAAAAAAGAAAGGAAATCATTTGCCATGATTAAAGTATCAGGGATGAGGCCTTTTCCACCCTATCTTGTTTATTCTTCGGGCTCATGACATTGAAATTTCATGCATCGTTCAATTTTCTTTGCCTTTGGTGGCGGTTCTTTGGCTTCCAGTCCTTCAGGTCATAGGTGAACTAGTTTATTTTGGCTTATCAGAGTGTTAGAGATAAAAAAGTTAGAAGAGATAAAAGAATGATAGGCCTTGCCTCTCGATAAGTTGTTTTTTCTTCCAGGCATGAACACATTCACAACACAGCATCTGCTCCAGTGCAACAGAAACTTAAAAGCAAGTTTACCATCCCTAAAATAATTCTGGCAGAAAGAGTAACCCAAGAGTGGCTCCTTGGACAAGACCCACAGCTGCAGAAGACTCAGCCTGAATACAAAGTTTTCCTCAAAAGCATTTGCAAGGGTACAAAGAAGCTTGTTTCTTGTGAATGATGATGGAAGTGTATTTATTTTAGGGTTCAGGTTTATGCAAGCAAGAGCTCCAGCAAAGCACATGCTGCAGTGATATTCTGTAGGGAGGTAGAAAGATTTCTGCTATCAGCAGAGTATTTTGTATACAATTGACTTACTTTTTATTAACACTCCCATTTTGTCTTACCAACCTACTGGCATCCGAGTAAAACAGATTTTTGGCCTCGAGATCTCTGGTTCACCCTCCACACATTTCTTAATCATCTAATTTCCTAACAGCTTCCTTGTGCAATCAAAATTATCTGTGTTATCTTTTTGCCAGCCCAATTTGAAGGAGGAAATAAATCGGGGAGAGATGTGCCAAAAGAAGAAGGGAAAGAGTCCAGAAATGACTGGTATTAGGGAGAAGGGAACAGCATTGCAGGTCTACAGACATCCCTACACCACTCACCATGGTTTTGCTAAAATGCTTATTGATCCTACTCATTAGAGATCAGCAGCATCTGCTGCCATCCAGAGTAGCCATCTGTGCACTCATTTCCCAAACCCACAATCCCAACTGGAGGAGGTTAGTAGGTCACGGGCATAATTCTCCTGGGATGAGAGGAGACTCATCTCCATGCCACAGGAAGCCCTTGGAGAGGCCCTTTCACTCATCCCTACCCCTGACAGCTGCAACCTACATTTCAGTCCCTCCAGAAGTGGCTAATCTGCCCTTCTCCTAGGGCAGAACCAAGAAGTGATAGGCAAATCTACAGCAGTCATGCTGACGAATAAACAGACTTCAGAGCGTGGAAAGAAAACTATTTTAAAAAAGACAACAGCTTCAAAAATAACTAGACTAAGGATCAACATTTTAAGCAGTTCCAAGAGGAACAGTTTGATGAGATTCACAAGAGCCCACAGAGAACACAAAGTAGGGCTTAGAGAAGAAAATCCAGATGTTGGTTACAGTTACATTGGAGGATTTTGTGCAGAGCCTACATCAAGATTTCCTAAGAACTAAGCAATGAGTTTTGCTTGTCACAGGGAACTAGATTCTTCCAGCTCACAGCTCTATTTCCAGTGTTCCCTGTAGTGGCAGACCCCAAGCCTATCCTGTTCCTCCCTCCATCTCAGCTTCAGTACATACAGCCATTGGTATCCTTCCTGTAAGGCTCTCTGGAAACCAAGCTAAGTGGAGAACTTGTAACTTGCCTGATCAACCCATGCTCCTGACGGTCACTGCTCTGTCTGGGGCGATAGTGACTGAACAGTGACAGCAGAGAACATCTAATCTACAACTTTTCCACCAAGTTAGGAAGGATCTCAAGGATAGTGACTTTTCCTTTTTTTGTTAGCAGGGTACTTGCCATCACACAGCATTCAACTCCAAAGAGGATCCATGCTACATACACCTAAAAACGAGGTACAGAGAAGCGATGTGACCCCACTGCTGGCCAGTTCACCTGTTAATCAGTGAAACTGAGCCTCATTTGAACAAAGCCGTTCTTTCTGGTCAAACATGAGTCAGAAAACCTACTGTATGAAATGTGCACAAAATAGCAGGGGAATGCTGAAATAGTTACCAGGTTCAGTGTATATGCTTTGAAGCACTTCAAACTCTTGTTTATGTATACACAGAGAGAACCCCTGAGCTTTGGGATGGCTTGTTCCCAGAGCATCCAATGGATTTCCATAGAGTTTAATCCAAAAAGGGCAGCTTTACAGTACCAACCATCACCTATACAACTCAGCACCCCACAGCTATAGAAATATCTTTGGCCTAAAATCAAAATGCTTCTAAATGAGATTTTTTTTTTCCCCACATGGTAAATTCCTTAGACTTTTCTGTCCCTTAGCAGTTTCACGTGAACACAGAGAACAGAATTAGGCAGAGAATTAAGGTGGCTTAGGTAATTATAGCAGCACATGCTATCAGTTCAAGTCAGAAGATTAGCACTGCGAGCTTCCAATTAAAGGAGGTCTTCCCTTACACTGTGAAAGGAACTGGCTTCTTTTTCACTTTGTCTATCTAAAACATGAACTATGGCCATGTCAAAGGGCCAATATATACCATGTAAGAACTTCCTAGTGGCACTTCTTCTGGCCACTTAAAAACTGAAAAAGTTTCAAGATGAGTTGAAGCAGCACTTTAAATCCACAAAGCAGACAGCTATGCACCCTGTGGCTTTAAACCCAACATAAAAGTTTATATTGAGTTATCTGCCTCTACATCTAGCATGACTAATTGTGTCACCTTTGGCTGAGGGAGATTTCTAATAAAAACTGCCTGGCAAAGAAAAAAGCAGCAAAGACCATTCTTAATCAAGGATGGCTTACTTGAAAAGCTGCAAGCAAACCTGCAGTTAATCAAGGCAGAAGTGACCAGTAAGTGAAAATTCTTTGTATCACTCATACCTACCCACAGAATGAAGGTATTTTGAGACTGATTCATCACTTTATTTTGCAGGTTATTTTCTCTGTTCTGCCCAGACCACGTTTATCAAATGTACAATACTCAATACATTATGTTTTCTAAATCCTGCATGACACAGCCCTAAGTCACTTCAATAAACCTTCGTAAGCCAGCGAACTCTGCTAAGGTGCCTACCAGCCATGACGCAGTTCAAGGCCACTAACACAAACACGGAATGACTTGACCACTGTCTGAAACACAACAGACAAGCAAGAAACAAGTAAAGCTTGAGAATGTAATTTCAGTCTATGCTGCTCATTTCTTTTGAGCAAAGAGCACCATTGCAATGATAAGGCTGGTTTTCTTTGTGTGGCTAAACAGTCACTCATTTCCTAATGACACTTTTGTGGGACTTCAGAGGCTTAGGAATGCATGGAAAAAAATGACAGAAATGCTACTGGAAAGAAAAAAGTTCCTGGAGAAAGTAAAGGAGAAAGATGGTGGAAGAAAGCCGAGATGTTCTACTGGGGAAAGAACACGGTGTAGAGACACTTGTACTCACACCAGTGTGCACAGTGCCCTCGGCACCTCAGCAGCTGGCAGTGGACAAGAGGAAGCTCAATAGATGCAGCTTCTATCCCCTTGATTGTCAGCCCCTTGTTCTTGCACCCTGGTATCAAGCAGAAGCCTAGTGGGGAGAGCTTCAGATGTCACAGCAGAGGAAGAAAAAAGGTAAAACTTAGGGAGCAGAGTTTGGAGCATCCCTTAGGCAGGAGGCTTGCTCAAAGCAAGTGCTGCAAAACTGTGTCTATGGAGGATAAGATTAATTTTCACTAACACAAGCTCACTGACATAGCTGTCCCCTTTGAAGACTTTCAACACCAGACTTTCAAGACTTGCCAAAGGCACATAGGGCAGCTGGTAGCAGGGTGAAGCTCAAGTGCCACGTGCCATGATCCAACAGGTACATACACACGGACTTCCTGACTGACATCTAAATTTAATCGGACCTAACATGCATAACTTATGCAGGGACAGCTGCTCCTTTTGCCCAATCCTTACTTAAAAACAACTTCAAAAATGGCACTAAAGGGAAAAAAACCCACACAAGTACTATACTTTTCTGGATAGGAAAAGAAATAATCCTCTGCACCACAGGCACTCAGTATTTACCTTGATGACCATTACTGCCAGGAAACATCATTTTCTGTTATTGTGCATGGGAGTTTCAGTACACACCTACCGAGGGAGGAACAGTTTAGGACTACCTTTTATCACATGTACCCACAATCTGGCCTTTGCAAGGGAATTTAAAAAAAACAACTTTGCCCCTTTCCCAGTTGTCACAAGCAAGGAATGAAAGCTTGGCAAAGATACAAATGTTTTGCTCTGTATCAGAATGAGATATTTTAAAAGTACTTCATTAATTATTGTATAAAACATAGCAAAAGGGGAAAGGGGAAAACATAACATGGGAGAGTGCAGGCAAGAGCAAGGGAGCAAGCCTGGCAGCGATAAAAAGCTGCCCCATTTCCTCATCCAGAAACAGCAAAAAGCAGCCACCTGCTCCTCTTGGCCTCCTGGGAGCAACTCACCCACTGACACGTGCCCACTGGCCCACTCACTTGTATCAGCTCCCAGGACTGCCAGCCTTCAGCTGCACAGCAAAGGCATACCACAAGCACAGGCAGGTTAGCACCATTCTGTGCTGTAACCCCATTTTCAGCCATGCATTTACCTAAATAAGGTGGATGTTACGTGCAAAGGAAGTGAGAAGTATTTTAAACAGACGTAAACCTTCCGAAGAAGCCCTTCTGTGATCAGCATATACACAAGTCAAGTTAAAAAAGAAAAAAAACAACACTTCAGTCAAGAGGTGCTGCAGAGAAAGCAATTTTTTTAATTAGCTGAGAAAAACCCAGTAATCCTGCCAAGAAGAAAAAAGAAAGCCTTTGCCAAGGGTAGCAGTTCACATCTAGGCCCAATCTCACATCACCATATGCCTTCACCCTATGCAGTGCTTCAGTGGATGCTGTGAATCTTAGCAGTTTGAACCAAGCTACAGGAACAAGAGAAATACCATCCAGACCATCTCTCACCAGTAAGAGCTGGAGTAGTTAGTGGGTCAAAGGAAACTGTATTTAGTTGCTGCTTGAAGTACTTGCACGTGCCTCTTCTCTGTCACTCATACATCCAGAAGTCCTGCTGACTGCCAATCAACTGTGTCTTCAAGTAACCTCTCTTTACATCTCCTCTCCCCACCTTCTCTCTGGATCTTTTGAGGTCACAGTCTCTCTCATGAACCCACTCACAAACTCAAAAATATCCGTCTTGAAACCTAACGCATCTCCAGGTTTGTATCCCCTGCAGTGAAAGGTAAGCCCGCATCCTGACCCCCAAAAATGAGGCAACCTGCCAGGGATGACAGGTGTCCTGCCATAGAGGAGCCTGACCTGCTAGAAAAAGGTCCCTAACCAAATATTTGGGATCAGAAGGCAGTGTTCTCCTGGGCAGTCAGGCCTGCAGCCCAGGTAATGAGAGGTTTCTGCCTACATTAGGCAATCTCTGCTTTGCAGGGTGAGAGCAGACGGGAGGGCTGTGTCAGCAGGCACAGCTGACCTCCTCACCTGCGCCTTCCCACGGCCTGCCTGCCCCTGAGCACCTTCCCATGCCCCTGAGCACCTTCCCATGCCCTGTCCCATTTACTCAGCCAGCTGCACCCCAAGGCCCTGGCTGGCAGGCCCCCAGCTATGCAGAGGCCACGTCTGCAGTCGAGGCAGTAATTATTTCTGTGTTCACCTCTGCAGTTGCACTGCACGTGACCAAGACACACTAGTCACAGCACCAGAGATGCAAGGGACAGAACAAAGCACACTTCACCTGCCTCCACCACCTTGGACCAACCCACTAACCTGCTGTGTGGCTCCGGAACACCAAAATACCGAAGACTGGCTTATCTTACATTTATGGGAAAGTCTCCCTGATCACCTTCCCTATGTAAAATATTAATAAAGAAAACCAAAATCAAGCTCTTTGGCCACTGTATCTGATATTTTTGAAATGCTCTCAACATTGCTCTTACTGTGGTGAGCTGAAGGTAAAAGCTTTTAGAAAATCCCACCCCATGTCTTGAAGAGCCAGGAAAGAAATTGGATTGCTGAAAAATCCAACAGCACTAATAACAAGAGGACTCTTGGCACACCCCTGACTGTGCTGCATCTGCTCTGCTAAGTAGGTACATTTATTTCAATCCTGTAGCTGTCTCTTCCTATTTATAGCTGCTAACTTAATGAATTTTCAGGACAGACACCAAGCCTGAGCCTTCCTAAATTGATATTTAAATATCCTTGCTGAATTAATTCAATCTCATCATGGATGGACTGTTCCACAACTGGAACTTGCAACTTCCACTCCTCACTGGAAATCAACTGGGACCTTCTCCATAATATGGGATCTTTTCCTGCAAGGCAGGCATTCTGAGCTGGGAAGCAATACCAGAATCTTACTTCATAGTAAGCCAGACTGCCTGTCAAGAGGTAAGGAAGACCATTTAAGAAAAGTCAAAAAGATCACACATTGTTTTAAGAGATACACAGTTAAATAGCTACCTCACACTGAACTTTAAGATAAACAGGAGCAATTCTGTAAGTGGCCCAGCACAGGTGTTCTGACAAGCAGTCTCTGGCTCAGGCTGTAGCAGGTGCATCACTTCAGTAACCTTCCACGCAGCTTGTTTGCCATTTTATGTAGAAGCGTTCCTGAGAAGAGGCAATTCTCTGCTGGAGAGCTGGAAATTTTGCTCTTTGTAAGGAGAGACCTGCCACAGAAAGCCTGGAAAACCCCTGCCAAATGCATGGCAGATGTCAAACAGATTGCATTTAAAACTAGAGTTGGTTTCCACACCAGTAGGCTCAAATTTCTTTTTCCACAAGTGGTTTCAAATAGAGCCCTGTCTCTGTTTCACAGGCAGTGCCAAGGACAGAGCCTTCTGTCTACTCCTCAGCTCCAGGTGTTCCCTGGACATGAAGGCTCGCTCTGTCTCCACAGGAGACTCTGTCTCCATGTGTATTTCACAGCACAGTCCCCAGCACACTGCTGTGGGGAAGAGAAGGCTCCAGGGAGACCTTAGAGCAGCCTCCCAGGCCCTAAAAAGGCTGACGAGAAAGCTGGTGAGAGACCTTTTACATGGGTCTAGAGCGATAGGAAAAGGGATAATGGCTCCAAACTGATAGAAGGGAGATGTAGATGAGGACTGGTAAAAACCTCTTCCCTGTGCAGGTGGTAAAGCACTGGCATAGGTTGCCCAGAGAGGCTGTGGCTGCCTGATTCCTTGAAGTGTTCAAGGGCAGGTTGGATGGGGCTTGGAGCAACCTGGTCTAGGGCAACTTGGTAGGTGTCCCTGGCCATGGCAGGGGGCTGGATGGAGACAAGCTTTAAAGGTCCCTTCCAACCCAAACCGTTGTGTCATTCTATGATTACATGACTATGATTTTAGCTATTGCGTTTATGAGACAGACTTGCCTACTTCAGTGCTCTGTTTCAGACGGTAGATGAGAAAAGTTATTTCAGGCCTTGTGTAAGTAAACTGATCTTGAGTAAAGGTGCAGACAGACATCAAAATACAATGGTTCTCAAGAAACATGAAGCAATACCACCATAGGTGAACAGACTGTAACTTAACCACTGGTGAGACAGTTAACGATCCATAAACATCTGCATGCACACTGAAGTCTTATAGATTTCAGAGGAGTTGTGGATGTGATGAAGCATTTAGAGAATCAAGAGCACAAAGGAATCAATGGACGTTTCAGCCCCACAGGTGATCCTTCTTTTCTGGTAAAGATTGCATTGGTGAGTGAGAGAACAGAAAGAACAGCATTCAGGGATACCTGGCTAGCACCATGCAGAGGTACTGCACTTGATAAACAGATGTTGGAAAACTTTATACATACACATACACAGAACCACTATCTTATCTAGGTACTTAGACCCAGTGGAAGACCTGAAGAACCTCCAAGGAGCAAAAACCCTATTCGTTATGCAAGAAGCAAACCATAACGTAAAGGAAACAAAGGATACTAATACCATCAACTTCAGGGCATCCACACATCAACCAGAAGCAACGTATGAAGTGTTATACTTGGATTTTAAAAAGCCTCCACTTAAAAAATCAGCATAGTGAATTCATGTTATGAGATTGCTCACCACAACAGCTTTTATATCACTAAGCATTTCAATAAACCAAGCTTAAAAAAAGGAAAAAGGTATCGACCGATGTTGCAGGATCTGTCAGGTTCAGACAATCTTATTAGAGACGGTGACAATTCTCTCTCCATGTCAGACATCCTCTACTTAAATGAAGGTATTCAGCAGCAAACTCTTTGCACAAATATCCCAACTGACAGCAAGTTTCAAGAAAGCAGGATTTTCCAAAGTTCCAACTTTCCTAGCCCCAGATAACACAAAACTTACTTTTGAGAGAAGGCTGCATTTTAAATCATAATTGTTAAAAGGCTCATATTAACCTATAGTGAGGGATCATGCTTGATAATCACTACAGAGGGACACAGTGATCACATACATAGCAACCCTGACCCATCCAGATTAAAGCTCACCTTTGCTGGGAAAGACCCACTCCACCCAGATGACAGCACAAGCCTCAAACAGTACCTTCATGAAATGACTCGGCTGCAAATGTTTTCTCTTTCACAAAATACTTCTCCTGATTCACACCTGAGAGTTCAGGAGAGTTTTTTCTTTTTACTAAAACCTTTACAAACTTCTGCTGGTGAGTGGAAGAGGAATTTCTCTGAGCACATTGCAAACCTTTACAAACCTTTGATGAGATGACATTTCATCCCACCATTCCCTCTTGCTATAGGGTTCCTCTAAAAACCACTTCAACAGACAGATTCAGATTTTCAACCTCTTTGCCTATTTTTGGTTTTGTGTCCTGTAAAAAGGATCATAGTTATACCCTTCAGCTGGTAAAGAAAAATTCAGGAAGCTTAGCCCACATGTGACCGTATGCAGAAGAGCTGCAACTAATAGCGTAAAATGAAAGACAGCTTCAGTGCACAACCCCTTACGCCTCTTAGAAGGTTTCCCAAAGTTTAGACTCTGCACTTATCTACTTGTCAACATTTTGACACCTGACAAACAAAAAAAAACCAACCAAAAAACCCCAGGCTTTACTCTCTTGACAGGTGAAAGCGCTAAGAAAATCCTACCAAAGAAACAATCCTACCACCAAAGCTAAGTATCACAGCCATTTCTGAAGCCCAGCACTGCATGGGGCAGAGCACCCTGAATACCCATTCCCAGTAAACTAGGAACACTGAATTTCCTTTTTTCTCTGCTCTGTTTTGTGAAGTGCTATGTTGAGTGTAGACAATCTTTCATTTTGGCAACAATTTTTCAGCCCTCTACGTGGTTTGACCAAAACCAGTCAGTAAACTAGACCGCACTGCAGCGAGGCTCTGCACCTCATGGCTTGTGGAATAGCCTCTTTTATACTTGGCCAACAGCAATAACATATCATTGAAAGGAAACTCTAAACTTTCAGCCCTTGAGCAAACAGAAATTCCAAAGACTCCCGCTTGGTCTTTAAAGGCAGGGAATTTACATGTACAAGTGTTCGTATGCATGTAAAATACTATACTTAGGATGAGGATGAAGATGCCCCATGTTTACAACTGAAGAGTAATGTCAGCAGTCAGCTTACTGTCCCATCAAAGCAAGTTCTTTCTTTATCCTGTTTCCACATAACAAGACTTTGTGATACAGAAAGACCTGAAGAAGGCAAGATGCTGCAATCCACTTGCCCGTTGCCTTCTCCCCACAAATTGCAAAGAAGGGCTCACATCCTCCTCAAACTTGCAGGCTGTGTCAGAGCCAAGCAGGGAGCATCGCTTCGCAGGAACGCAAGGCACACAAGTGCCATGCCCATACCTCCTCACCCCTGCTTCTGAAACGGAGAAGGAAAAAGAAAAAGCAAGTGATGCCTCTAGCCAACTTCCTGAAGACGTGGTTTCAGCATGTCTACTGCTAGCTAGCTTTAAAATCACTCCAAAGAACAGAGAATTGTCAGTCTTTTGTTACCTATGTTAGTAGCATCATTTTTGTGATTATTTTGTGTAAAATGCCTTAGGGATGGGACTGAGTCCAGAATTGCAAGGTATAGCTTGTCATACTAGTCCCTGACTACACATGAAATTCCTTAAGACATTCTAGAAAGGGACAAATATTTTAGATTTTAGGCTTCTTGCTCTCCATTTGCTTGGAATTGCCTTTGCCTATAAAAGGACTTTTACTCCAACCCTTGAATTCAAAGTCACAGACGGCTTCTGACTTTCCAGAAACCACAGGCCATGCACAGAGGAACTGAACAAAGCTGACAATTTCCATTCTGTCAAAGAATCATATGCTTTTCTCTTTGTTTCTTCTGACGTGGTAATAGCTCACATCAGCCCAATTCTGTACCCCATATTCCAAGTATTTCTGTTCTACACATGCTACCAGAAGTTTCAAAACAGAGAGATTTGCATCTTTGTTAACATATACCTTCTGCACACGCTATGTGTCTAAGGGGCACAGAGCTGGGCCAGGCCAAGGACAATTCAAGCTAGCTCTGCACAAGCACAAGCGTCTCTGCAGAGCCTATCTTACCACTGTGTATGTAAACATAGTGTCTACACACAGCCTGCTACAACAGAGCTTACTGAGAGATGTGATTTCATTGGGTTTAAGCCAGGGAGGTGAGCCAAATTAACTTGGAGGGCAATCAGACAATGAGAAGAAACCCCTTCCCAGATCAAGCAAAGGTGTATTTCCTCATGGGAAAGATCTCTGCACGTCTGTAGTAAAGAATGAGGAAGAGGGAAATGGATTCAGATCACAGCCTGTGCCGAAGAAGAAGCTTACACTTGCCTTCCTTGTTCCTTGTCTCATCTCTTGCAAGTAACAGCAAACTATATCATCTGCTTCACACTACGATAAGCTGAAATGGCATATCGGCTGACCCAAGGAGGCAGAATCAAGCTTGACACCTCTGCCCATGCCAGCTGACCAGCCTCCTCTGGCTTTTCTCTGTCCAGCTGAGTCTTTCCTTCACCCCATGAAGTGCATTAACAATCATAGTTAATTGCAGGCCAACTGGATATACCCAAAATACTAGTGGGTCAACACTCTATCTATTAGCACTACAAAAATCACTAAACCTTCCCTTTGAAACTCTATTTTCCTCATCATCTCTCATTATGCTATCCTTCCCCTTCTGCAGTGTTTTGACAGCATAAATGTTCATCTCTTTTCCAACTCTTGGGTGTGTTTTAGGCAGACAGAAGGAGGGTATTTAAACCCCACTTGCCAGTAATGCAATAATATATGCTATTTTATGGGTAAACTCAAAACTGTTCATATAGAATCATAGAATGGTAGAGGTTGGAAGGGACCTTTAGAGATCATCTAGTCCATCTCCCCTGCAGAAGCAGGTTCATGTTTGTATGGACAGTCCAGAACAACTATTGCTACAAAGTTTATCCTTACTGGTCATAAATGGAATCCAGGGCCAGGCTGGTTAAAGGAGATGGTGTTAGAAATAAGACGCCAGTACACTCCATCTGGAGCGGGGATTTGTAACAGTCTGTGGTTAAGGGAAGCCACTTTTCAGCCAGCACCAGTGTCAGCAGCCCTGCCCCAGAACAAGGGTGTGAACTCCAATTTTCTCTAGGAGCGCAGAGACAGCCCCTGCAGGCCTGGAATATACTGAAAGGGCTCTGGAGCAGGAACATTGCCTCCAAGCCTCCTCCTCAGTCTATCACAGAATATCCCTGTCTGGATTTTTGAAGGAAGCCTCTTTCCCAAGCAACTATTTACTTAGGATAAAACAATCTGTTATGTTCAGTTTCCCTATATCTGTATATGTCCAATTTCCCAAACTCTCTCCAGATGGGAGAGCTGAAGATTGTTTATAAACTACCATAGTTTGGCTTGTTTGATAGAATTGGACACAGATTAAAAAAAGACATTTCCAGACTGCTCCAATTCCCAGATACAGAAGCATAGCTAGACTAGTTTTGAACTGGAACAAAACATTTATAGGGAGTGTTTGCATTTCTGGACCTGTTTCCTCTCTTGCCTGTATCCACGGACATGTTTCACCAAGTTCGTTTGTTGTAGGACAAGCAGCTTGACCTGGTGAGTCAGCAAATCCACAACTGGTCAAAATCTGATGGCACAGTTTTCAGCAAAGAAGCTGAGAAGTCATCTTCAGGTAAAATATCTAGATTTAGGCTTCATGGTCCTTAGGGACAGATCAAGAAATAGAAGGGATGCATCAAATCAAAGCTGTCTTAAGCTTTCTACTCAGTAAAAAGTAAGCCCTCAGTATACAGGGACAATCAAGCAGTTTCCTAAACTTCTAGGAACTATTTTAACAACCATGTTATTTAAGATTTTGCAAACCAAACTTCATATGCCTGTCCTTGTATATGAACATGAAATAAAGTACAATTATATATAAGCTGAACTGACAGTGTCTAATAACTCAACCAAAAGAAGGAGCTGTATAAACTCTGGATTTTATCAACTGAGACACACCATACCTTTCCTCGGGATGCTTGGATTTTCTTCATGTAAAATTGGTTAACAAACCAGAATGTATCAATCCCAAATCTTCCAATTCTAAGGAAAAGATTGAAATGTCCTGCAGCTCAATCCCTTCATCTCACCACTAACTACAAAAACAGCACTTTCATATTATTATCTCATTAAACTTGCACACATCAATAATCTTCTCTGCAGCCTTTCCAAAGATAGTGTCCTACATATTATATTCACAAGCCAGTACTCATGGAGCCTCAGTCTCTGATGGGTACCTGAAGCATGTGCAAATCCAATCCTGTTTTTTTAATGGTGAGCAAAGTCCCTGGTTACAGCCAGCCATCACACAAAGTGCTATTATGCAAAAGTCATTAACAAGGCTGTCCCAGCAGACCTTAATCCTGGGAACTGCAACACCCTTGCTCTTCTATTTTTGTCTCTCTTCAGGAGAAAGGTACTGAGCTGCATAAGACTCAGGATTTCCTCTTTCCTTGGTGTCCAGCCTTTTCTGATGACATGGAAATACTGTGTACCCTGTACACAGAACAAAGGAAGACCTGGGGAACTAAAGGCCAGTCAATCTCACCTCTATGCTGGCCAAGATCATGGAACATACCCTCCTGGAAACTATGCTAAGGCATACAGAAAACAAGGAGACTGGTGACAGACATCATGGCTTCACTAATCACAGGGCAAATCTAGTCTGACAAATTTGGTGGCCTACCACGATAGGGTTACAGCCCTGGGGGATAAGGGGAGAGTGACTCACGACATCTACCTGGACTCATGCAAAGCATTTGACAGTGTCCTGCACAACATCCTTGTCTCTAAATTGGAGAGGCGTGGATCTGACTGGTGGGCCACTCAGTGGCTAAGAAACTGGCTATACGGTAGCCTCAAAGATTCGTAGTCAATGGCTCAGTATCCAAGTGGAGAGCAGTGAGGAGTGGTGTTCCCCAGGGGCTGGTTTACATCTTTGTGGCAACATGGACAGTGGGATGACGGGCATATCAGCAAAGCTGCCAATGACCCCCAGCTGTGTGGTGTACTTGACACACTGGAGGGAAGGGATGGCATCCAGAGGGACCTGGACAGGCTAGAGAGGTGTGCCCATGCAAACCTCAGGAAGTTTAACAAGGCCAAGTTTAAGGTCCTGCACATGGCATGGGGCAGTCCTGAGCACAAATACAGGCTGAGGGTTAAGTGGACTGAGGGCAGTCCTGAGGAGGAGGACTGGGGGATGTTGGTGGAGGAAAAACTGAGTATGAGCCAGGAACATGCACTTGCATCCCAGAATGCCATCCGCATCCTGGGCTGCATCAGAAGGCTGCTCTATTCTGCTCTGGTAAGACTCCACCTGCAGTGCTGCAGCCAGATATGGGGCCCACAACATAAGAAGAACATGGACCTATTTAGGTGAGGAGGCCAAGAAGATGATCAGAGGGCTGGAGCACCTCTGCTGCTGGGAAAGGCTGAGAGAGTTGGGGTCCGTCAGCCTGAAGGAAGCCTGGCATTACTGCATACACAGTACTAGAGAAGAAAGGTTTTCAGCAAGCAAAAAAAGTGTAGGAAACAAATAATTCAGGTCAGCTATGAAGACAAAAATTTCAGAAGGAAAAAAATATCCCTGGGGATATGAGGCAATGTGTAATTCAATGTTTGGAAATGCAAGAGAGTAATCTGAACTACTCCTATCCTTTACAGGATTCTAAATCAACTGTGCCAGCTCGTAAAAAGATCTGGCCACCAGCACAAATGGCAAGTCCCTGGTAAAGTATCTGGACACATGAGAGGGGGAACAATACAGAAAAAGTTACAAATGATGTAGTATTTATGCTATTGCATGGGACAACAGGAATACTGTGTGGTATTTAAGTGATCCCACTCCAGAAATACATCAAGCAAAGAGGTCAGAGTGGAAAAGACTATGGGAAAATTCTCAGATAGAGATAGATGAATGAATAACATGCAGAGTAGGCAAGAACACACCAACCTGCAGAAGCAAGAGAGGAAAAAATACCATTAATCCCATCTCAAACGACACAAGACAGAAAGAGTGATGAACAAGATGAAAGGCAGAAAATCAAAATCTGATAGAAAAAACAGGGCACAATCATGGGCACAAACAGAAAATTTCCACAATTAGTGGAAACAATTCCCCCAGGATATTGATACATACAGAAGCCAAAACCAAATTTCTACAGGTCTGGTCACCGGCACACCAAAGAAGAACAGACATGTAAATACAAAAATTAAAACTTCAAATATCCAGAGCTCTTGAAGACAGGTAATTATGTCTTTCGGCATAAACCCAGCTCCTGGGTTCTGAGTGTTCACAAGAAAACTTCCTTGGGACAGCTGGGGAACTACAGTTATGAGCAACAAATGGACTTGGTGACTTGAATTCCTCTTCAGTTGCTGATCTCCAAAGCACCTACCTGACTGAAAGTCACAGGCCCTGGGCTGTAAGACACGACTGATCTGATCACATGTTACTGTATTTGAAGCAACTCTCCAGCAATGTAATTTCAAAATCAAAAATTCACCTCTTTCTTCAAACAAAGATCAGGTTGTATAACCCTTGTTTGCTCTTTTCTCGCATAGGAAGCATTTTCCCCAACTTACAAACAAGTTCTTGACTGAAACTGCAACCATCCATGAGTGGAGTTACAAAGCATCCAAAATGGACCTTATCTGTCTAACAAAGTTCAGATATTCAACTCTTACAGATCCTCCAACACACAGTAATGCTACATTTTCATCTTCTTTTGTTTGCAGAACTAAGATGTGTTCTAGTTCCTTACTAGAACTTACTAACATGACAAGTCATTGATAGAACGAAGCCAAATCCCAAGTGACCATGTTTCTCACAGCCGTGTTTCTCACAGCAAGGACATTAGTGTTTTTTATCAGCCTGCTCCTATGAGGTTGTTTCTACCCAAAACCACAGGGTGCTTGACTTCTAGATAGGATACACATCTTGAGAGCCAGGGCAGAAGCTGCAATAGATCTGTCTAGGCACCTAACTCAGTCTTTGTGTTTCCTTCCTATCTTTTTATACATAATGTTAAATTGCTATCTAAAATTTGGTCTGCCTCTGGCTGACATGAGCTCAGGATCAAACTCAGGTGATACACAGGCTCCAGCCTGTGCCTTTCCCAAGCCACAGCAACCATTCGACAGCAATTGATTAAGGCTGCTCTGACCCTGCAACACAAGATGACCGTTTTCGTGGTTCCAGTTTTCTCTTCCGTGATCAGATCACCAGACAACAGACCATTGTAGTGAGCGACAACTGAAACCAGTACTTACTGAGTGGTTTAAGGATGCTGCTGCTTGTCTCATCAGCATTTTCTACATCTGATTTGTCAGAGTAGTTCTCAGAGATTTTCTCCTTTTCTTTCTTTTCTTTGTGCCCAGGTCTTCTTCTATGACGCCTCCTTCTCCTGTAGCTCTTCGGTACATGGACCCCAATATAAATAGTGTGGTGACCTAGAGAACACAAGCACAGCAAATAGTCACTTCAGTTGCATACAGTTTGTGCATCGCTGGCCAGTACAGTTCATGCTGTATTTCATTCCAACAGGCAGGCAAAGTATCCTTCATTGCTGGCCTAACATTAATTAGTACTATGTTTCCCGTCTCCAGACATGAGCTAGGAGCTGTTTAGCTATCGTTTGGAACAGTATTTTTTGGTAGAATCGTTTCTGAGAGTGCATGCCAGTGCAGACTCTCTGACAATTATCCTGTCCTTGTGACTCATTTAAAAATAAAAATAGAAACCACAGAAGGCCATCAAGCTCGCTTTGCAATATCGAATACGTTGCTCTTCAAAAACATTCTACATTAATGTTTCCACTTGTTTTACCAAATACATTGGCTGGACTTAACACCTACCTTGTGCAAACAGATCCAGCTTAATTGAAGAGCTTAGAGCAACAAAACTTACATCACTTGACTATGTAATCCATTGTATAACAAGTGTCAAAGTACTGCGAGGGTATTATTGTAACACAGCAGATGTGGAAGGACTACTGACAGAAGTTACTGTAAACTACTAAGTACTTGACACTTTCCAAAGTAAAAATTAAGTAACAAGAGAGTTAAGTGCCAAATTTCACATGCTTTTTCCCTTTCATACAGATTTTCGTTTCAAACTGAAGCATTTAACATTTGCCAACTGTTATGTCTTTTTGATGAGTTTGATTAAAATGTTTTCTTTTCAAGGCTTTCTGCACTTCTACCAACATGGGATAAATATCTTTCCTTGTGCTTGCAGGAAATATTTACATGTCTTCAATTGAGACATTTTACTGTAAGCTTTAAAAACAGTTCCTTCAGATTTCAACCCTGATAGATGACAGCTGTATTCTATACTTCTGATCAACTTTGTTTTCCCCACTCATGTCCCAGTGTAGCCAAGCAGAGTTCCAGATAAATACACATGCCTTGTTACTGACTGAAGTACATTTATCTGAATGGATGAGACACAAACGCACGTAAGCATAAATGTATTTATCTGCAGGTACAGTCATTTACTCCTGCTCACAGTGAAGCATTTCTGCAGAGCTGTCCCTCTGCAGAGTCATTGCCTCAGTCACCTCACATCCATCTATTCTTAGCGAATGCTTAAACCTTACATGAATGCATGGCTATTAAAACTCCATGCAAGTGTAACAGATGACATATTCAGGCATAGGCAGAGGCTGCAGCTTTTGGAGAGCTGCATTCCATCCTGTGGCATTGTCCCATCCCAACTCATTTGGTACAAGCTCCCCAAAGAGCAGCCTTTGGATCCCAGCCTCTGTGACTGCTCTGGCTTTAAGCAGGAGGCAAAGGTAAGATACCCCTAGCTCCAGAACCTACAGATAACTGCCACAGAAAATATTCATCCCAAACACACTCCATAAAGTGAAATTACATCACTCCTGAAACCATGGGAACATCTGTCAATTGGGTGGGCACCCAAGAAGACAATGGTGACGAGGTCTTGAAGCCAGACAAGATGTGCTTCTGTGTTCCTGGACAGAGAACTCTGCAACACCTCTCCGTCCTGCTCCAAGCTGCATCCACCTCTCTTTTGCACCAGCAATACTCCATTTTGCTCATGAATAAAAATTAAATCAAGTGAGTACAGAAGTCAGGCTTCTGTTGATGAGACAATTTTCTCATGACTTGAGAGAAATTAGAGAGAAAGCTGGCACTTGGCAGCAGCCCACCTCACTCATTACAGTGTTCACTGCTCTCTCCTGTCACGTCCCAGCTGCGTCTATTAGTACCGTTTGCCTTTCAGCAGCTTTACAAGGCTCCAGTTGAACCACCTACTTGCAAGACACGGGAAGCTGCTTTGAAAATGCCAGCACAAAGCCAGAGACTGCAGTCAGTGATTAACTTCACTGTTAAAGATGAGTCTCATTCAATAAATTTGACTTTGACACTGAGCAACTGAAAACTGAGGCACAAAATACCCAATTTCCATAACAAAACAAATTTTCAATGAAAAATGACCCTGCACTTGGCATTTCAAATTTCACACACTTGAGATCAGCTGTGAAGTCTGGAGCGTGCTTCCCCTTTTTTTTGCAGGTGAATTTTCATACTGAAAGCATCCAAGGTCTTGACCGGAATGGCTCTCCTTGATAGCAACTTTAAAATAGCTGAGCTCCCCAAGGGCTTTGCAAATAACAGAATGATGACCTGTATGAAAGGATGGGGCCAGAAGCTTATGAAAATAGCTCATGCCCTACGCACGTTGCACTGTCTCTCATAGCCATCTACATACATGCTCTAAAGCCCAGCAAGACTATTTGAGGTATACAGGTCTCCAGCAGTAGCTCCTTTGAAAGGCAAATACAGGGGACAAATGAAACTTTTCAAGGCATGCGCCTGAAAAAGGCGTTTTGAATACTGCACTCTTACTTCCCAAAAACTGACAAAATGAAAAGAAACAAAATTATTATCCAGAACAATCACTTGAAGAAACCATGTTCATCCCCAGACTGACACTGTGTGACACATTTTGGCTCCAATCTGTTATGAGGAAATTGTAATAGAAAGCAGAGGCTTATAAAGAAATTCCCTTCTCATTCACAGACAGGACAGCACAGCAGTGCTGGCCATGGCCCTGAAACGGATCACATCATCATTCTGGGGGCTAGAGCACTACAGTATGCTCAAGCTGTAACTATGCAGAAAACCATACTAACCAAATAAAAGAGATACACAGAGACACAGTGGCATCAAAATCATAAAATCGTTTTGATTGGAAAAGACCTTTAAGCTCATCAAGTCCAAGCACGTTTCTCAGTACCTCACTTACACAGCTTTGCAATATCTCCAGGGATGGGGACTCCACCTGGGCAGCCTGTGCCAGTATTTAACAACCCTCTCAGCAAAAAAGTCATCCTAAGACACATGCTAACAGCTGTAAAGCGTTGGTGGAAATCTCTTCACTGAGAGCAGTGAAGTTATAGATACTTTTTAGCCAATATTATCTAGGCTGAGACTATTAGAAGTTCACCCCGACCTGCACATCTCCTGCTGCTGCCAGACACAGTCAGTCGCACAACTGTCTGCTGCAGTACCAGACACTACTAACTTGCCACCTCAAGGAGCAGGACAAAAAAAAGAAGCAGAAATCCAGGATTAAGCAAGGTCCAAAATGAGGCAGCACAATAGTGATGGAAGAAAAGGCACCTGTGTCTGCTGCCTTCAGCCTAGAGTGTTCAGCACCATGATATTTGAGGAATGGACTCATACCACAGAGGGGACGGGCAGACCCACAGTGTCAAAGCTGAAGATATCTGCAGCAAGACCTTTGAGCTGAACACCTGAAGATAGGATTTAGCTCTAGCATGTCAATGGAAAGCAGGAAGGGTATTCCAGCAAGTAGAAACATTATCTTTAACATAGCAGATGGCATAAAGGCTGCACAGGGACAGAGCAGAGCAAACCTCATCTGAGCATAAGCAGGAGCTGTAGAGTAGGAGTGGCTTCAGGATGGACAGTGAAGTGATAGCCATTCCCAAGGGATTTGTATGGCCAAGATAGCATCCAAAAGCCAGATGTAAAAGGACAGGGAGACTTCAGTATCTGTATAAAAACAAGGTCCTCCATTGAATCACTTTAATTCTGTGGTCAGCTTGATAACAGAAACACATCATAGTAAGCCTGTAGTCTTAATACTTTAATATGCTGCCAACAGAACTGGACAATCTCTTTAATCTTTTGAGCACATGTGCACAGGACAAATTTTGGTAATATGAAACAACGTATATATGCAGGCAAGCATCTGCATTACTTAGCTGCTTTTCCCTATTCTGCAAAGGAGAGACTTACTTAACGTTGTTTTTTGTCTTCCCCCTGCCTCCTCCCAGTCTGTTCAGGGAGGCCAAGCAAGACATTTTCCTTTTCTGCATACTTCAAGTACTTGGCCTCTGTTTTTATTGTTGCCAATGCTGAGATAAACTTCTAGGCTCCCTTCCCAAAGCGCCTGGAAGGAAACAATTGACACATACTCTCAATGCACTGTGTTTCTGAGACACTTCCTACTCACTGGGGTAACAGAGCCTTTCCCATGAGAACCCTTGACTACAAATGGTAATGCCTGATAAATGTAACGTGACACACATGCACCACACTATGATCCTGAGCTTTGGTGGAGGATGGAAATACAGAGCTGAGCACTAAACTTCTGGTAATCCAGGTCCCGCTCACATGTAACTTTCTCTTCTACACCTGGCATGGGCCAATTGCCACTTGCAATTGCAGCCCAGCCTTTCTTGGGGGCTGCTCCCTTTGTGCTCCCTGCTCTCCCCCAGGAAAACGATTAGCCTCTGTGTGCACCTCATTAATTTTTAAAGCTGTTTTGGCTGACCAGAGGCATGTATTTCACAACACTAACAACCTGTAGGTAAGATACACAGCAAGACCTGCAGGTCAAAGTGGCAACTTTTCTATTCCAGAGGACAGTGGTGGGTCATGGTTTCCTTGAACTTACACCTGCTGTGGCTAAAGTTTTTGAAGTTAGCTTCTTGTGCCTAAGGAGAAACTTTGCTGTGCACCAAATTCCAAGGAAAATCATTTCATCTGATTATTAATAGAGCAAGAAGTAGTTATCTTCAGAGAGGTGTTTTTTCCCCCCTGGAAACATTTTGGTTGAAACCACATCTTTTGCTTTATTAAGAGCTATTAATGAATAGCAGCTCATGATTCAGAGTCCAGATTTAGTTTGGGCACAGAAGACTTCCTGAGTCAGCTTTACTAGTGAAAACCCACTCACGTATGACCAAATTTAAGTTCCCTCCCTGCCTGCAAGTATATCTGTTCATCTCTCATCCATTCTGGCCAAGCATGGTCTTGTTGATGTCCTGGGAATGAAACTATCTGAATCTCATGTGCACGCCACACAAGTTCATGTGCTGACCCCAGCAGCTCTCTGACAGCATGAACAAAAGCAAGCAGCTCCAGACATCCTGCCTCAACGAGTCTGGCCGCCAAGCATACTGCCTCAGTGCAACGTCATGCTATTTCTTTACCAACTTAGTCCATTTAAGGAAATATGGGGGTTAAAGAAATGTAAACATAGGAGGGTAAAAAGTGTACTGAAAAAGAAAAACAGTAAGAAATCTGCAAATCTGAGGTTGTCTTACCTGGTAAAGTTTAAGCTACCCATTAGTTTCTTGTGGGGGTTTATGTAGCCAAATTTGTGTGTTAGCCTAGCCTGACCATCTCCTACCTGCACAATCCTGGTCTCCTTTCAGGTGCTCATTTCCCATCACACATTGAGGTTTGCAAGAAATTTTATCAGGGTTTATCAGGAGAAAAAGCCAGGACCTGCATCACACACAAGCGTTCCTATACCTCTATACCCATCACTCTGTCTAGGTGTTTTTGCAGTGGCTGAGGATCCCTTTCTGCCCAAGGAGGAAAGATAGCAGCTGTTCAGAGACCAAGAAGCAGGGTGTACATGTAGTGCATGTACCAAGTGTCTGCCCTGCCCACTGCTAAGAGAGGGGCAATGCAGCTGAGAAAGAATCAGGACAAGCCTGACATTGTCAGCTGAGGATCTGGCTAAATATATGTGATGAAGAGACCTTGGGAGCCACTTGCATGAGAAATATGCTGGGATCAGGGGAATTATTTACTCTCCGTGCAATTGTGTCAGCCCTGAATTGCATGTCCCAATGCCTGTGAAACACAAACCATCTATATTGTTCAAACATGTGGATCTATTCAGGCTACAACACAGGTAGCAAACAACAGAAACCATCTCTATAGAGAGAAATCCATAGCTCAAGTATTGTTTCCCAGCACTTGTTCTGGAATCACACGTGCTTTGAAGAGCATTAGCACTTCCCACCACATCCTTGGTAAGAACCCAATCCGTCCCAGAAGCAGCACACAGAACCATATAGACCCGATGTGTGACGCACTCATGGAGAGTTACAGAGCTCAGGTTTCTCATGAATTTTTAATTTAGGTGATTTGGGGGAGCTTTATCCTGCCATAAGTCTTTCCACAAAGACTTTTATATTGTATATCTCAAGACATTCATGTAATAGAGGATCGGTGGCCATGGTAGAGTACTACCAGAAAACCTGTCTTAGGGAAAAAAAGGTAGGTCATCAGACAGGATTAGATTATCTGAGGTGGTACTTTTCATGCTAGAGGTCTCTGGTTTCATCTGCATACTGAGTGGAGTCTACAGCTTTCTGCAATATTAGTACATGATCCAGTGCAAACTTTAAGCCTGAGACTGTGTAAAACTGAAGTCTTTTTTTCATTCCAGATATCTATAGCCAAATGAACAAGCAGAGAGAGATCTGATTTACGATCCTTTCCATTTTTAAGCACAAACTCTTCTAAGAAAATGATGACGGTGTGATGGCTTTTGCTTAGCAAAACCAAAACTTGGAGAAAGGACCTGAAAGTTTCAGGATCAAAGGATAAAGTCTGTCTGGTGCGTAATATCTAAGAAGAAATCTCTTCCACATGACCAGGGCTGTTGAGACTTACGAGTCTGGTCAGACAAGCCCATAAAGAATCTCTGACTAGCACTTTAGAAGGAAATGAGATCAAAACCTAACATTATAGATTTATAAAGCAATGAAAATTATCAGTTTTCACCCGGCCCTTGTTTTTACTTTCAAGGGTCCTTTCCAAAGAGCTGGGAGAGTCATGCTGAACCTCATCAGGCTTGGACAGGCTCACGCGGACATATCCACACAGTCAAGTACTCCACAAGCTCTGGCACTTATACCTGCTGCCATGGGCAGCCACATGTACCCAGGCTCTCAAAGAAGACTGGGGCAGATATTTCAGGCCATCCAAACAAAAGGCTTCACTCAGGATGCTCCAACCATTTTCTTTGGGTCATGGCTGATCTATAATAAGATACTAGCAAGTAAAGGTGTGCCCTTCTCTGTCCATTTCCGCAGCATAGCTATCATGGATGGTATGGATACCTGGGTGGCGTTGAAACATTGCATATCCTCAGGGCATGGAAGCTCTACTTATTGATGTGGCTTCTGAAATATCCCAGAAGCTCAAAGCTTTCACTCCTACCACTAACAAGTTACTAGCTCTTTGAGAACTTGTTCCATAGTGATGTCTAACACTTAGGAATCTGCACCTACCACAGCTCTCAAGTCACATGAGATGGGCAGGCAATGCAGCCCGCCATGTGCTTGGTCAGCAGAAGATGGTACAGCACACCTTTGTAGCCAAGGAGGTGTTGGCATACCTCCAGGCATGCAGCAAGATGTGGCACTAGCCAACACATCACTGGGATTACAGCCAGCCTAGCGCAGCTTTTAGTGGCCACTTTTCAAACCCAGGGTGGAAGCAGAAGGGTGCTTCTTGTTTTGTGTGAGAATCAAAGGAAATAAATTACATTAAAAGCTGATAGCCCAGAAGGACAAATAAATCACAGGGATGATCCATTTTAAAGGAGAGATACTAAAAGTAGCACTAAGCAAGTCCCAAACTAAGCCCTGCTTAGTTTCAAATCAGCTCAAGAAATAAGAACAAAAGGCCATGTCGTCACGTGCCGAGTGCCCTTAACTCTATGGGATTTTAAAATGGTTACAGGTGCTGATGCTAGTAGAGGAACAGGTGCATGCCCTCCACCCTGACCAACTCCACCTTGCAGGACAATCCTTTTAATGGATTTAATGGAATTGAAATTACTCTCAGTTCCTCCTATATAAACACTGTTATTTCACCTAAAAAATTCCCAGGACTGATCACAAAGAGTATTAATTTCCACACAGATGAAAGCATAGGCCACATGCAGCCCCAGGAGGACCCTACACTGGAGCAGGTGGGTGCCTGAAGGAGGCTGTGACTCCGTGGGAAGCTCACCCTGGAGCAAGTTCCTGGCAGGAGCTGGGAGTCCGTGGAAAGAGGAGCCCACACCAGAGCAGGTTTGCTGTCAGGATTTGTGACCCTGTGAGGGACTCAGGCTGGAGCAGTCAGTGCCTGAAGGGCTGTTCTCCCAGTGGGTGACCCACGTTGGGGCAGGGTGTGAGGAGCTGCCCCCGTGGGAGGCCCCATGCTGGAGCAGTTCATGAGGGACTGTAGCCCATGGGAAGGACCCACACTGGAGTTCATGAGGGACTGTCTCTAGTGGGAAGGCACTCCACACTGTAGCAGTGGGAAATGTGAGGAGGTCCCCCCCTGAGAAGAAGCAGGAGTAAAGTCCATCTGTAATGAACTGACCTCACAACCCCCACCCCTCATCTCCTGCACTGCTGGGAGGGGAGGAAGAGTAGTCCTGGGAAGAAAGAGGGGTGGTGTTTTAAGATTCAGTTTTACTTCTCATTTTCCCTACACTTTTTTGATTGTTTATTAATAAAATCAAACCATTTCTCCCCAAGTTGAGTCTGTTTTGCCCATGATACTTATTTATCTCTCTATCTTATTTATTATGATACATATTTATCTCTCCCCTGTCCAGTTTAGGAGGGAAAGTGATAGAACAACTTGGTGAGCATCTATCGTAAGTAAAAACTCATACGTCAGGTAAATAGCAGAAGATTCACTGAGCCTTTTGGTGAAATCTGGGTGAAATCTAAACAAGTTAGCATACCAGTTGAAGAAAAATCAGATCCAAATCCCTCCCATTCCTCACAGCAAAATAGCCCCATGAAGTAGCAGAACAACAGAGAAGATGCATTTCCCTCCAGAGAGAGGACAGCCCACACAACTGGAAAAGACTTGGCTCTTTTTGTGTCAGTAATGACTTGAATAGCATAGGAACATGTATGTCTGTCTTAACTGGGCATAAAATTACCTCTCCACAAGAAGTTTCCATGAAGGGAACACAAGGTCCTTTGAGGGCCTGAGTACCACAGGACCAGCAACAGCAGGTGGATGCCTGGAGTTGGCTAAAGAGTGTGAGCTAAGAGACTGGGGGGGAGAAGCAGAAGAAATGATGTCTGTATGGCAAAGACTGGAATAACGTAGCACAAGGCTCTAATCAGTTAGCTGAAAAAACCCTGAGACCAGGAAGGCTTTCACGCATAGGGCCCTTAAAACAATGGTAGTATGTAATAAACTAGTTCTTCCATGGTATGTGGCTGTTGGCCAAAAAAAAATGTCATTGTGAACCCATTAAGTGAAAGGACAATGATAAGGGTGAGTAGGGGGTTCACAACCTAATAAATGCCATCAGAAGTGCCTGCCATGAGAGAAATGCAGCAAAGGGTGAAAGAGGAAACAGGGGCTCCAAGAGAGACAAAACCCAAGCTACTACGCAACTGACAGATGAAATATGATGGGACAAGATCAGCAGTAAGACTGCTCTCTCCAAGTCTGCCAGCTCTGACAAAAGAACACCAAATTGATGGCTAAGATGAAAGAGAGGACCTAGCACAAGCAGTGAAGATGCAGTTACTTAACAGAGCAGGGAACTTGTCCAAAGACTATTTTATGTATTTGTATTGCTGCACTTCATATATTAAAATGCAGTCCTTCACTAAAATCACTACAAGCTATGTAGGGGAATACAGCACGTTGAACAGTGACTTTCGTCTCTTCTTTCATAACATCAGGCTCCTAGAGCTTCAGTATCTTCAAAAGGTCAGTTTAATCTTTATGTAAAGTGACCTCTGCAGTCTTTGAAAGGTTCCCATGTAAAAACACTATAGTTAGCCAAAAGGAATGCCTTCCTAGCCATCTGTCTAAAGTTTGCACTTCTCAATGTCAAGCATACACTCACTCACTACTCATCAATGACTCAGACTTGAACTGCCAAATTCCTAACAAGATTCAGAGGCTACTCCAGAGAAGCATGTTTAAAAGGTGAGTTAGCACTGTACCCTGAAGAATGGAGTGGCTCTAAAAGATGGAGCTCACATAAAGTCAAGTCAGGAATATCTAAACAAGAGAAGAAAACAAAAAAATGGTATGAAGTCTTCATTTGACTTGTTGAAGATCCTGCAAATCCTGTTTGTTTCGAATGAGCAGACCAAGTCAGTCACACTGAGAATTTCTAGATTCATCAGAACATGAAGCCCAGAAGACACATGTTGATGAAAGCTACAAGGCAATGCACCATGACAGGAAAATATAAGGAAGCTGGCAATGAACTAATCAGTGGATGTTATTTAGACAGAACAACAAACATGTGTTTGGGGTATTTTCACTGAGTTTTATATAAGAGACTCTTGTGAGACTCTTATCCACAACCCCATAAGCTGCTTTTCTTTCTCTCCTTGTTGGAGCCATGAGAGGTTACAGAAGCCACCAAACCTGTCCTGCTGTGATCTGATCTAATCTGCCCAGTAGTGTTTGGATATCATAGAAAGAAACAGAAGACTAAGAATGCACAGCTCTGGGGAACAGGGGAGGGGAGTCATTCTGGAATGCTTGATTGAAGTTTTAGGCCAAGTTGTTCAGAAGAATGGTACTTTTGGATTTTCTGGCATCTGCCTCAAGCATTGACCACAGTTCCTTTAAAACTATGTCCCCTTCCAAAATGCCCCAATGACCACCCAAAATAGCCCATCTTGGTGGAAAACCTTGTCCTTATTTTCAGTATTTCCATCTCAATAATTACCAAGGCTGACTAAATGAATACCAAGCTGTATTTTGCACTATCCAGTTCATAAATGTAGAGAGGTTTTAGACCACTCTCCAATATCTGTCAGAGCTGTGGTATAATGACTATGGCATCCAAGCGCTGTCCTCATTTCAGGAGAAAAAAACCTCAAACTGCTTTGTAGGTACCAGAGGCTGGCTGCTGCTTTACCAAGGCATGCCACTGAGATCTGCACTCTAAAGTCTGAAGCAAACACCAAGGTCTTCTGAGAACATGAATTCCTCATCACCAGCAGTGACTGCATGGAATAGCACATTGTCCAAAGCAACAAAGGCTGGGCACAGCTTAACAACAAAAACAAGTTGTATAACTGCAACATGACAGGCAGAGGTCTACGTAAAACACCATCTTGATGCCTTGGGTTTGCACAGTGCCAGGCAGCTTATGGGAAGTCCTCCTACCTGCCTGACCCTGCAGTACTGCCCCAGTAGGAACCGGGGTTGCTGGCGGCGGGGCACCATGAAGGAATTCAAACAACATGGTGCTCATCAGCAGGAGCCTCCTTCACCCAAAAGCCTCTGAACACCTCTCCAGCAGCACAGTGTTTCCACCAAGGAAGTGTCTGAGTTTCCTATACCCCTTCTCAGCTTTCTACTGCTAAGGAAGTTGTCCCAGTGTTTCACAACTAGACTAGGAGTATCACCCAAAGGAAAGGAAGGGACAGACTTTCATAAAGGCTGAGATAATGACAGAACTAGTGTACAGACTGGAGTTATCTCAGCAGAGATAGATCTCAGCTGTATATATATATATATATATAAGCAACCCTAGCATCAGTTTTCAGGTTAAGCCCAGCACCACTAGTTCTGGGTGCACAGATGGGAGAGGGAAAGACGTTCCTGTGTTCCATAGCTACACAAAGGCTGTGACTGTTTGAGGTGGCCAGGCTTGAAGGAACCCAATGCTGACACAGGGTCAGGTATCTTCTACCTTCTGCCTCAATATCTCCCCATTTGCCAAGTGATTTCTGCCATGTACCTTCACTACTTCTCTGCACCTTGACCCATAGCATGGAGTGTATCTCTTAAAAATTTATCAATTCAGTGAACGGGCAAAAACCCTTTGATGGAGTCAACCAGAGCAAACACTAGCATTACATTTTACAACCATGATTGGGTCTCCCCAACACATTTTGTGTTACCTTTTAATTTGAAATGTCCCAGAAAAAAATCAGGAAGGGTAAATGGCATATCTGGGGCCCACACCTGAAGACTGAGCAAAGGCTGTATCTGTTCTTCAATCTCCATCCTTAATTGTCATATCCAGTATTACTGTACCTTAAAAAAGGGCTGTTAGGTAGATGAAGGTGCATGCAATGGGTGGGAGAAGACAGTTAAAGATGCTTAGACTTGCATCCTAACTGAAATGTCCCAGGAGAGAACCAAACCATCATGTAACCTGCAGCTGCACAACTACAACACTAGCCTGCATGGACACTGATCCTGAGCAGCACCTACAGAAACTGAAGCAAAACAATAGTGGGCTTAAAAAGTGACCTTTGTAGGATTGTTATCATGAGGACACTGACACAACAGAGGCTCATGAACAGTCTCTGGACAGGACTACTATGCACTGTCCAGGTGCCTGCGCCTTCGTGGTAAGGACCAGAAGCTTTAGCAAGGCTCCAGTAACTAAAAACATCCACTCAGAGAAGTTGCTACCATCAAAGGCCATGTGATGGCCACCTTTCTAATTAGCATAGCCCTCAGCAAAATTAGTTTCACCATCAGGTCAGAGAGTTGATCATTTCTAAACCTGTAAGAGGTGGAAAAGCCAGTTACTGTCAGAGTGGTATGGAAACGCCTTCCTTCATTGCCACGTACCTTACTCTCACAGCACCTACCAGTGCAAAACTTATCACCTCTTAAAAGAAAACACCACCCTTCCATCACAACAGGCAAGCCACATCATATATTGACTCAGCTGTTCTTACAACATTTTCTTGATTTCTCCTTCATGCACAGTCAACTTATCACTACCTTATGTAAAGTAAGTTTATCATTACCTGAACTTGGATTGCAGTTTTTCTCACAGGGCTTGGAGTAGGCAGGTATCAACACCTTGTCACACAACCCTAGGAACTTCAAAGCTCATGCTGATTCCTGACCATAGACCAAAGATATCCTCCATGACCAGAACAGTATCCCATGCAGTGATGGGGGAGACACACTTGCTGGAAACTGTGTATAGTGAACACACTCATAGATTTACTACCATCAAACTAACAAATTACTGAAAAATCTTAATGACAAAAATTTGTGAACAAACCACTTCATGAGTGATTTGTATTTCACAGACATCATGGCACTTGTACTATTGACTTAATCACCCCCTGCTCCCCACAAAAAAACCCTGCTCTCAACTTTTCCATAGGGATTTATCATATTATCTAAAGTCTGCAGTGAAGCTAGCTGTGCAGCACAGCATTTAGGTCCTAATCTGTGCTTGCCATTCCCAACCTGTGCCAGCTGCTGTACGGAAAGAGAGCAAAAAGGCAGTGCCAGAGTTCTCATTGTTTTGCACAAGCAAAGCCTGGCTTGGTTTTACCAAAGCAAATGTGTTACCAAAGCAAAAGTGCCCATTCTATCTCTGCATATAAATGAAAGGTAGCAAAGTATATTAATGAAGTACCTTCTGTGCTGAAATTTTATCTGATGAGTTTTTAAATCATATTCTTTTCAGAAGCAATTAAAAACTAACTGATATGGAACAGATCTTCTGGTTATTTCTGAAAATGGAGAAAGTCTGCCTTACAGTCAGTGATCAAAACCTGAGAGTGGGGATGAGAGAAGAAAAAGGAAACAAAGAAAATGGGTAAATACAGCTCATTTCTCCTACCTTCTGCCTGCTGTTAATAAAGGTAAAGATTTTCACAGTTATCTTTACCCTTTCAACCTCTCTCCTCATTGATTCAACCATCAAGTAATGATCTTAGGCTTACAGCATCACACAGCTTTCTACCAGTAAAGTGAAATGACACAACAGGGTCAAGAATAGAAAGCAATAGGGAGTAAAGTGTGGGGAAGAGTCAGCTAAAACAGAGAAAGTAGTTACAGAAAGTTGTTACAAAATCCCTATTTGAGGCTCTCTATATAGTAAATCCCATAACGATAACAGAATCCATGGAAAAGTTTCCACTGCAACAGCATTTTTCCTGACTTTACTCCTACAGCAGTGGTATTGAAGAGATACTTAGCAGTGGTATCTGAGATACTCTCGAGACCTCTTCTTTGCAAATGATGTGAAATGTAGGACAAAACACCTGATATGAGTGCTGGTCTCCATCTCCTCATCCACACAGCCAGAGTGAAAGCCTTCCAGCAGGAGAGCTGTCAGGCTTGAAATCAAGCATTCTCCACCCCACCATGAAGTCAAGGTGGCAGCAAGCCCAGGGGAAGTTATGCTCAAAGAGCCAAGAATACCTTATCTCAAAGGATAAGGTGGAGCTTTATTTTTCCCCTCTTGCAAAATTGGTTATTAAGTAATCTGTTTGTGTCACACATACCAGCACTCCTAACAGTGGCATTACAGCAGTATGTCATTACCTTCAAGGAAAGGAACGTGCAGTGCTCAAAATGAATGGGAACAGATTTCTCTCACAGGAGGTTCAGCTTAGGGCAGCACCTCTTCATGATTTCCCCCAAGAAAGCCTATATCTTCACACTCACTTTCCCTCCACACTCTGGCCTGAACGCAGGCAGATCCATCACCTTGCCAACTCACCTGCTGGGCACTTACATGCAACATCAGTGATGATCAGCAAAGCATCACTTTGTAACTAACGTATACTGAATTCACCAGTTGAGCCCTCCCACTGATAACGGTAGTAGGGGATGAGCTAGAATGGAATAATTTTCCAACATCAACAGCTGATATCCCTAATAAAATAGCAACATATTCCATCGTAGAACCACACTGAGGTGCCATCTCGGAGAAGCATTAAACAGCCCCTGGAATCAGGCCAAAGGGACATACTTTTGTCAGGTATGTGTGGTTTCTATTAACATTACATTTACTCATCAAGGGCATGACTGACAATTGCCTCAAGATGAAAATGTCTCAACAACCCACTGACCAGAAAGGCTCGTTTTTCCCTCTCCTTAACAAGCAAAGTCCTTCCCCCTCCCCTACACCACTACATAATCAAATTAGTGACTGACGTGATAATTCAGAGTTTCTATCTCCATCTCATAGACATAATGCAAGACCACCAGCTACCAATAAAATGATACTACTCTGTTTCTCTCTTCTTGTGGGAATGTGAAGAGAGAGATGCTTACAGTAACAACTTGAAAATTCTGTCTTCAGAACTGTCTTCTGTTTGAAATCAAACCAACTAACAAGCAACAGAAGCATGTAATAATTTTGCAGCAGGGTTTTCCTGTTCTCTCCTGCAAGCTCCTGTGGCTGAGGAATCCCCAAGTCCCATAGCCTTAACGCTACACTGTCAGCTCTTTCCTCATAAAGGTTACAATTCCCCTTTCCCTGTCAGAGGGAAAACGGTCTCTCCACTGAGGTGTTTGTTTCTCCTATAAGTTCAGTGAGATTTAGAGTAGCTTTAAAGAGCCTCCTTGAAAAATTTGATGAATATTGACTGCTAGGTTCAAAAAAATACTGGGAAAGGAATGGAAAGAAGGGGGAAAAGAGATAAAAAACTTTATGGTATGTATGTTGTTTCCTCATCAAAGTAGGCCAAAAATAAAAACTATTAGAAAAATACAATACACCTGAAGGTAACAATTCTACTTGCCGTTACTTTCTTCTACAGAGGATGAAACAACTGTGAACCTTTTAGAAAAGCAAGTTATAACCATACCATGAAAGTGGCTGAAGTAATGGAGAGCACTTCAAAGCTAACACCTTCAGGTCTCTAGACAAATGTTCTCCCCACCTTGAAAGACTGCAGAAATCTAGCAGAAAGATTTTAAAGCATCTGCACAAAGTATCATTCAAAGGTCTTCAACCTGAAGTTTTAGCCCCCCCATTGGAACTTAAACTGAACAAAAGTAGATTTAGATAGGATAAAAGGAACACGTTGTTCTCTGTATGCCTAATGAGGCACTGGGACAGGTTGCCCAGAGAGGCTGTGGCTGTCTGATCCCTGGAAGTGTTCAAGAGCAGGTTGGATGGGGCTTAGAGCAACCTGGTCTAGTAGAAAATGTCCCTGCCCATGGGAGGGAATTGACCTAGACAGTCTTTAAAAGATCCCTTCAAACCCAAAACCATTTTGTAAGTCAACAGTTCATTCTACACATGCAGACTATGACTGTACACGGGATGCATATGTGCCTATTAGATACATACAAGCACTAAGCATACTTATATACAGGGTACACATCTGTGTGGAGAGTTAGATGTAGCTGAGGACATGGATAGAATCATAGAACCATTTAGGTTGGAAATCTTCCCCTCTAAGGCAAATAAGATCTCTTCAAAGCACCAAAACCTTCAATGATGACTTGCACTGTAATGCCCCAGATTTGCCAGGTACACTATGAACTCAAGGCTGTCTCAACTCCAGAAGAGTGGAGCGGCTGAGCAGCAACTCATCAGCCGCATTGCTCCAGCGCCATACGTGTGTCGTGACCTGGCAAGATGCTCCAGCACCAGCGCCGGCCCCGCCACAGGCAGCACTCCTGCTGTGATGCAGCCAGGTCACTCGCAGAGCCCAGCAAGATCTGAGGTGATGCCTTCAGCACAAACAAGGCAATTAGTTGGAGCTCCAAGTCTCTCCAGAGGCCCAGAGAAGCAGACACAGTTCTCAAAGGCCTGTCATGTGCAATTCGAAATACTTGTTTCACCTCCTCTTCTCTTTTCCCCAGCGAGATGAACTGCAACTGGTCTGTTAGACCAACTCAATCAAATGACAACATCTACACTGAAGGAGGGAGATAAACACACCACATCTACAAATATGACTTAAAGCATTAACCACAACCCTTTTCATAGCACCTGCAGACAGTGAAAAGGACACTCCCACATGGCTCTTCACAAACAACAATTTGTATTATGTTCTTGGAGTGTCAAACATGGGCAATACACACCACAACAGCATGTGGCAATATTTAAGACAGTAAATATTTCCCCTCAAATATTTTTGCTGTGCCAAAATGTCAATTATTCTACAAACAAAAGACTAATACAAAACCCCAGTCATTTCAACCCTGCAGACAGCAAACAGCCTAATTAAACCCAACATGATGATTTATAGCTACTGAGCACAGACCACTTCATACAACAGAGGAAGAAAACACACAGGCTTTTTCATCGAAACGACTGGTTTGGTTTGCTGGAAGTGTTCCAGTTCATCTTTTTGGAGATTATTTTCCTTTTTACTGCTCGATTCTTTACCATCCATTACCAGTGACAATGGCATGGCTGTAACATTACAGCTTGCAAAATGTTTTAAACCAAAAAGCCACAGACATTTGTTTGCAAATAAATTAGAATAAAATTATTTACCTCAGTCAAGAGGGGAACTATAGTGCTGTGAGGTGAAATACTGGCCTCCTTTCCCTTCTAGGTATATACCCTATCATTCTTTCCTCCTTCTCTCCTACTAGTTTATCAAGCACACAATCCTTATAAAATAAGAAAAAGAGAATTTGCTGCAAATAATTAATTCCTATCAGCTCCATAATTTTCCACAAACAATGTTAATCTAAACTCCTTTAAATTCCTTTCACCTTTGAGATTTCCACAACATTTTTAGTTAGAGAGAAAATAAAAACACTTTCAAAGGAGTCTACTCTTTTTCCTAACAAGTGAGGAAATCGTTTGCTCTGTTAAAGAGCTCTTCTCTCAGGAAGGAGAAAAAATCATCTCTTTGTGCTTCCTAAGACAAAAGGATAACTCAAGTAAAGGTCCTCTTACTGCCTTATGTCCACTCCAACACTTGGTACAAATGCTGCTGGTTTTTCCAGTTTGCTTCTCTATCTGCAACACCTGACACCATATTCCAGCACTTCCAAGTGAAGCAGTGATGGCAAGCCTTGACAAAACTATATTCACAGAGGAAAGGAAACCAAACAGTCCTGATAATTCACAGGCACCATGCAAGGCACAGCAAACACGGCTTTCTGGAAGCATAAACATGTGCATGTAACAACAGTCACTCCTGAACTGAAAAAGAGCATTTTAGAAAGTCAGTTTCACCCCGATTAAGCTTATCGGTGTTTCAGACAATTTTAAGATTGATTACTTGGCAAAACAAAGGTGCCCTTTTTCTCTGCTGACTCGTGCTGATCTTATGTATAAATACAAATTGTGAAGGCACCTTTTCTCCCCAGCAGTCCAAGATATCTTACCTTCCACTTCTTCTTCATCACATACATGTTTAAGGAAGGAAGCCCCTCTATCCAGTACTGCCTCGTCTTCCATCCTATAGTAATAGAAAAGAAAAAAGGAATGCTCAGACTTCTCCTGGAGTGAGCTATTGGAACCAGCCCAGGTCCTGGGCAGGTTAACTTGCAGGCTGTTGTTCATGTTCCTGCCGGCACTCTTGTTCTCCTTCCAGTGCCTGCTGTTCCTTCATAGAGCTCCTTTCACACGGCGTTTGGTTTAAGCTGGCCTCTGACCTTGAGAGGGCATCAGTGGTGACAGGTGTGAGAAAGGTAATCCCAGCTAGAAGGCTTTGGGGTTTTTTTCCTGTTTCTCAATTATTTTTCTTTTTTTTTTTTCCTCCTCTTTTTTCTTGTTTTCTATGCACAGACACACAGGCAGGTTTGAGACTGTCTACACAATAGTCAAGAGTCTGTAGAATTCCAGTTTCTCTTTTAAAGTTCTTCTAGAAGACAGCAGCTGCAGAACCACATACACTAGCAAGCATGCACGCTACACACAGACACACACACGGGGAAACCAGCCTTCAGACAGCCTCTTAATACCAGCAAAGCACACTTGTCTGTCGGGAGGCAAGCTTTGTGTCACATGTTGGCCTTACGGAAATCTGACATACGAGGATTATCCAGAGACCAAGCTACAGTAAGTCAGACCATCACAGCAGTCCTTTATGTGTGTCACCCATTCATTCATCTATTTGGGGACAGGTTTTAGTAGTTGCCACCTTCTCCCTCCCTTTTTCTCGCTGCCTCTGATCTGCTTCTCTATACAGGAGAGACTTCTATACCTCCACCACTGAAGTCCTCCCGTGGCACTGCCCAGAGCTCGCGCTGCTGTATTTCACCCACAAAGCAAAACCCTGCAAGGTTTCCCAGCGTTCATCTGCAAAGTCACTTTCGAGAAGCAGATACAAAAATGATTAAATAACGAAGGAAAAATAATCTAGCTATATTAAATAATCTCCTTTTATATCACTTAGAGGCTAAGCACACATTTCCTGGACAGTCACAATGGAAGCTTTGTATCTTAATTTAGCCAGAGACTGAGATGGTAACATTTCACTACCAATAGCAAGAAATAGGTGTATGTAGGTAACAAGCAAAAACCAGTAACTTTTACTTATATTCCCTGAATGGAATGGGGACAAACTCAGTACAGAAAGAAACAAAGCCTCGGTACAGAAAGAAACAAAGCCTTTAAAGACCTCTTCACATCCATATCGCTTTCACTTGTGATCCCACAAGATCCTCCAAATGCAGTAACAGCAAACAATACAGTTTATAAGGGCAAATTCAAATTCAGGAGAGGATAAAAACTGAATGAATGAGTACCAAGAAATCAGAATGGCTGAGGATATCTACATTGCATATCAACACCTACCTGAACAAAACCAGAAGATACAATTCAGACATAAACAAAAGCAACAGAACTCTCATTTTCTGAAGGTAGTAGCACAGAAGCCATTCTTCCATTTTTGCCAAGTTCTCCTCCACCTCAAGCACCTTTACTAACACACCATTGCCCTCATCCTTGGCTCTTAGTCTGCAGTTCAGCTCCCATGAATGTGTCATCCATGTCACAGATGAAAAAGAACACAGCAAAACAGGTCGCGTTCAAAATCAATAACTAAGCATATGGAAACATCCATTTTTCTTTTGCATTACTGGATGGCAGCAAATAGTACAGCACCATACCCAGATTCGAACATGACCATTAGCTCCTAAGCACAGGTCCAATTCAGATATTTGCAACGAGGCCCACCTCCATACAGGCTGTTTTTCCCCCACTGTCTGCTGGAAATCCAGAAGCCAGAGGACTTGAAGAACAAATTTTCCTGACTTTGAGGTACCATTTTGCAAGTAGCTTCTGCCCTGCATGAAGGGGTAGGACATGCTTCTTGCTGACAAAATACACAAAGCCAGCACTCAGGCACGCACACAGAAGCCTTCCCCGAAAGCTCCAGTTCTTCATTAAATTATTCAGGAGTATTTATGCATCTTTTCTAAGGCAATAAAATGGCATATATTTCATGGATGCTCTTGCCTGTTTGCAACGATTGTGAAGGCACATCCTTTCCTTAACAAAAAAAAACAACATTTTTTCCCCTAGAGCAGCACAGTAGCTACTTGCTATAAGCACAACTGAAAACATCTGGAACAGATGGGACTGGATTTCCAGCCCAAACACAAACCACACATGCTTTATTACTCTGTAAAGTCTTGTTCTTACAGTTTCACACACAACATGCCCCGGCATCTGCCTCTGTTCCCTGAGCACCAACACATTCAGGCCTCTCAGAATGTGTGTATGTGTGCAACCACACCTGCACATCCCACAGCCCCTGGTCAAACCTCTTTCCTTGGCCAGTTTCTCCACATTTTCTTAGGCAGAATCTCCACTCACGCAGCAACAAAGAAGCAACAGCCTCTTGGCAGGTGGGCAGAGGGAGAAAAGAGGGGAAAGGAAGGGAGCAATTTCCACTGCCTGCAAGGAAAATACAGTGCTGAAAATTCACCAAGTGTCCTCCATGTAGTAAAACGTCTGCTCAAATTCTCCACCACAGCAGTGCATCTTCCCAGCATCCCTCTGCCTGTTGCTGAGTACCCAGCACCTTGCTGGAACAGGCCCTAGACACCTTTCCTCCCTTTGATAAAATGATCACATTTAACAGTGCACTTTCAAGCTGCGGAGGCTTGGAAAACTGCTTACGACATACTACAAGGCTGATGCCTTCCCCAAAACGCCAGCAGAGCAGATCCCAAGGAGCTGGGGGGGGGGTTTAAAGGGCCAGGAATAGAGCTTAGGTCGCCTTGGCAAGATGCCTCATCTCTAATCCGCGGGAGTTTAGTGATTAGACTCCCAAGCGCCACCTCCCTTGACTTGGTCTTTTCTGCCCTTCTCAGATTACCGCAGGATTTCTTCAGGCCAAAATCTAGCAAGAAAACATCCTTTGTAGATTTGCACAGGGGAAATATTTCAGCCCCCTGGAATTTTTCAAATAACATCAAGGGGCAGTTGCAGATTTAGAAAGAAAAAAAAAAAACATCACATGAAATAGCAAGAAAAACTTCACTTGGGTCTTCAGAGGAAAACTGGCAGAATCTTATCAGTAAAACACTGCAGATATTTCTACCATCCCAGAGAGGTGACACACACACAAGATAGAGGAAAGGGTGGAAGTTTTTTTAGGGCCTGAACAGAAAGGTGCCTTAGTTTAAGTCTTGTAGTAAGGTAAAAAGCATGGGATATATAGTCACTTTTTTATCCAGATCCACATCCTCATTACTGCTACCAGAAGGTTTTGGAAACAAACCTGAAATATTAATTAAAAAGTATTGGTTTTCTATTTTCAGAGTTCAGACCTGAGCAAGTCATGTACTCTGACAGAATACACCCAAGTGAGCTGCTTCAGTAATTGGCCTCTCTGGTTAGATAATTAGATCTGTACCCAACATTTTAGAAGTGACAATATGTGTCAACAGGATTTTAACAAGAGTCACACAGAGCCTACCCAACACAGCATGCAACTCCAACCAGAATTTGCAGACCGCTTGCAGGTACAGCTCACAGAAGTATCCTGCCAGACTACTCAGAAAGAAAAACACCAATTTAATACTAACAAGGATCCTAGATTTCATAAGGGAGAGGAAGGTCAGTATAAAATGGGCAAAAGTGACAGAAATCAAAAAGCACAAAGCAGAAGAGATGATGAAAAGACTGTTCTCCAGCAAGCAGAGTTCATTCTGAGAAACGAGCAGCTACGTTTGGCTCTTTGCTCTGGGTAACTTTTGAAGTAAGAGCATTTCTGGACATTCAGCATTAGCATAGCAAACAGGATTGGGATTCTAAAGCAAAGTGGTGTGGCTCAAACTCAACTTATTTGCAAAAGGCAAAAAAAAAAGTTACTTGAAACTCTTTGTGTCCTTCCCCTTGGCTACACGTATCTGACAGTCTCTGCTTTGTTCAGCATACTTTAAATTCTTCCTGCAGGTGTCCTTGTTTCAGCACTAAACAGTGGTAATACACCAACACACCTTCACAACATTTCTCAAGCATCAGGCAACCTCAGCTTTACTGTTCCTTGTCCCAAGGGAGGCAGAGGCTTGAGGCAAGCCCTCCTCCTCCTCCTCCTCCTCCAGCCACAGATGGAGTGCTGCCACCGCCCGGCCACCGCTGCAGTGGCCACATGAGACACCCAAGCTCTTCCATACAACTCGCTCAAGGTAAATAGAAACATAGCTGGGGAGCAAGAAATCAGAGTTATTACTTGCTGTATCGGGTTTGCGTGGCAAGGTTTTGGTAGCAGGGGGGCTACAGGAGTAGCTTCTGTAAGAAGTTGCCAGAAGCTTCCTCTGTGTCTGATAGAGCCAATGCCAGATGGCTCCAAGAGAGACCCACTGCTGGCCAAGGCCGAGCAGTTAACATTGGTGGTAGCACCTCTGGGATACTGTATTTCGGAAGGGAAGAAAAAAAAACCCTGTACAACTGCAGGTAGCAAACAAGGAGGGAGAATGTGAGAGGAACAATTTTGCAGACCCCAAGGTCAGTGAGGAGGGAAGGAAGGAGGTGCCCAGGTGCCAGAGCAGAGACTCATGGTGCAGCCCATGGTGAGGCCCTGCCCCTGCAGCCATGGAGGCCACTGGAGAGCAGAGGTCCACTCACAGCCCAAGGAGCACCCCACACCAGAGAGGGTGGATGCCTGAAGGAGGCTGTGGCCCCATGGGAAGCCCACGCTGGAGCGAGTTCCTGGCAGTACCTGTGGAATCATGGACAGAAAGAACCTCACACAGGAGCAGGTTTGCTGTCAGGACTTGTGACCTCATGGGGGACCCACACTGGAGTAGCCTGTTCCTGAAGGACTGCCCCCATGTAAGGGACCCACCCTGGAGTAGTTCATCAAGAACTGTAGCCTATGAGAAGGACTCATGTTGGAGACATTTGTGGAGGACTGTCTCCTGTGGGAAGGACTCCATGCTAGAGCAGGGAAGAGTGTAAGGAGTCCTGCCCCTGAGGAAGAAGGTCTAGTAGAGAATCTGTGATGAACCAACAGTAACCCTCATTCCCCATCTCTCTGAACCACTGGAGGGGAGGAGATAGAGAATTCAGGAGTACAGTTGAACGTAGGAAGAAGAGAAGGGTGGAGAGAAGATGTTTTTAAGATTTGGGTTTATTTCTCATTATCCTACTCTGATTTGATAGGTAAGAAATTAGTGTTTTATCCTCAAGGCGAATCTGTTTTGCCCATGATGGTAAATGGTGAGTTATCTCTCCTTGTCCTTATCTTGACCCATACGAGTCTCATTATATTTTCTCTCTCCCCTGTACAGATGAGGAAGGAGAGTGATAAAGTGGCTTTGGTGGGCACCTGGTATCAAGCCATGATCAACCTGCCACACTTGCTGATAAGACTTGATGATTCGGAGCATTTCAAATGTCTTTTGCAATCAGGAAGAAACTCCAGCAAACTCTGGACTGAGCAGAGAAAAGAAAACCAAAACCAAACACCAGAGCCATCTCTGTGATAGCATAATGCAGAGCCCATGTGAAAGTCACATTTTAAGAGTAACCTTTCAGCAATAAGCCAGGGTGCAGTGTGTCAACAGCTTCAGGGAGGAGAGAGGACCACGAACACTGGGTCACAGCGCAGCAATGCCTGCCAGCTGAGAGAGCAGGGCTCCCAACAGCATCGGGTCAAACCTGCTAACCTAAACATGCCTGCCCAGCCATGCAGCACCTGCCACAGCTACTGCTTTACAACTCGTATGGGCAGCTGTGCAGAAGCTGTCTGCATTCATGGGAAAGGCAAGTAAAAAAAGCATGCAGAATCAACCACACTTGTCTGCTTCTCAGAGCCTGGCATAATTTACCTGTCACAAGTTTTTCTTCAGAAAACTGCTATCCATAAAGTGGAGTGGAAGCACGATGGATGGGTGTGCTGGAGGAGAAAAAGAGCTAAGACCACATCAGGCATGGCTGGCTAAGCTGTGCAGCGGGTCTCACAATCCTGCAAGGACTTCACCTGAATCTCCTCATACACTGCTCCTTCTCACCATTTACCTCCCAAACACAAAAGGGGGAAGCTGTCCAGCACAGAAGTCATTTTTCCTCTTAGAGGTTGTAACGTAGCTGAGGAGACTCTACAGCTGGACAGACGACTACCTCTGACAGCTTCACCTGTTTGGACACTCCAATGTCTGCTACACAAAGGACTGCTGTCCCTCTGCAATTCCTCCCTGGGCTGCTGGAAACAAAGAGTGACCCATGCACACAGACGCATCAACAGCCTTTTTGCTCCTGATAATCATGACCAAAGCTCACAAAAACAAATATGACATAGCTCACAAGGAACAGACACAGGTACAATCACTGCCCCACTCCACACTGCTCCTCCCAAGGTATAAGAGAGCTGCTTGTGACAACCAAGATGGTACTCAAAGTCCTTCACGGGCTGAAACCCATCCTTCGCCATCATCACTTTTAACAGGAAACATCATTCAGCTTTCAATGGCAGACAGAAGAATGCAAACATCAACTTGACGTGGAGGCCCACACAGACGGAATGCACAAGGTCTGGATCTGAGTAGAAAAGAGCCACCAAAGGCTTCCCTGTCAGCGACAACCTTCACTATGCCACTCAAGTTAGCTGCCAAGTGTATCTCAAAGATAATGAGTCAATAAGCTAAACAGGCTTCTTCTGACAACAGGCTGCAGAGAGGCAGAGATAACATTACTTCTTTTTTCTGCAATCTGTGAAGCATTCGGATACTGCAGTCATAGTGGCCAAGAGGAAACTAGGAAGGAGACTTGGTCCCAGTTGAAGCTTTCACAACCAATATGTGAACAGTTGAATAAGCAGATGTAATGTGACCAATTCCTGTCTGGGGGTTAGATGTACTTTACTTTTCTCACGTAGTTGCATATGGGCTCTATCACATAGAAAAATGAGCCTCTGACTATACTCAGCATGGTCTGGTTGATGCACTTTTAGAAAGCATTGCCAAATTTATCTTGGATGCATTTTCCCCTGTCAGCTCTAAAATAGCATTTATTTACATGCTTCCTCAGCAAAAGGTTGTACTCACCATGAGCAGAGGACAGAAGCCTCTGCTTTCTGCAGAAAGAACTTGCGCTATAATATTTTTTTAATCCAAACATAAACCCAGCTTCTTTTAAAATAACTCTGGATAATCAACAGAGAGCTAATACCAAGATGACTGCTTTGCACGATGCAGTCGAGCAGAGCAGATGCAGACTCATATCAGCTCTTCCCCCTCCTGCAGACTTTGTGTCTGACTGGAGAACGCCATTTCCTCTCTCCAGTGCAACACAAATGATCTCCTGTACAGAACCATGAGACAATTACAAATGCTACACGTCTAAAATCTGTAAAATCAACAAAGGTGCTAAAGCCCCCTTTTCTCTGACAATGCAGGACACACAGGAAAAGACTGGAACACACAGAGACTTGAAGGAGCATTGACTGTTCATTTGTTTTGGGTTGCGCTTTTCCGTTTTGCAGTATCCGCGTCTATTTTCTCCTTCCAATCAGCACCTGTTGAACCACGAGTGCAACACAGTTGCTGATTAATTGCATGTGCTGCAGTGAAACAAGGGGGAGGCAAAAAGAAAGTAAGCTTTGGAAATTTATCATCTTAATCCCAATTTACAAGCAACTGCACGTTCAGGATTAGTTCTCTTTTCAGAGAGCATGTGGATACTCAAAGGTTCGCTGTTGCTTGCTTGTGTCTCTCAAGCATGACAGTGACATAAGCCTTCTGTTGCTTGACACTGAAGCACGCTTGTTAAAACAGCTTTGGAGAAAGGATGAGCAAAACACATGGTAAGTATGCCCATCAACAATCCACATCAATCATTGAGGTTATGCTTCCCATCCTCCACCTGATTAAGGTTTCATTTCTAGTCCTAAATAGGTCAACAAGAAAGCTGGAGAGGGACTTTTTATGAGGTCCTGGAGTGATAGAACAAGGAGTGATGGCTGTAAACTGAAACAGAGTGAATTTAGATTAGATATTGGGACTAAGTTCTGCCCTGTGAGGGTGGTGAGTCCACCTAGGTCCAACAAGATGGCATACATAGGAAACAAACCACTGGCCCAACCTGGTGTACTTCTGCACAGAATGCAGAAGGTAGGCCAGCAAAGCACAGCTCCTGTGTCCCTGGCACAGCTTTGTCAAGAACTATCCCTCCTGCACCCATCAGTGTGCTAACACACCTCTGCATTCAGCTACAAGACAGCTTTTCGCATTTCATGCTATTTCACTTTTTTTTCCTTTTTTCATGCTCAGTATGTTCTTGAGAATAAGTCCTTTAAATAGACATATTCTCTCAGTGCTTCTTTGCCTCTCAGCAACCTCCTTTCTGAGAGGTTGCCTCCTCTTTTCTGTAGGCAGCCATTTCATAGAATCATAGAATGGTAGGGGTTGGAAGGGACCTTTAGAGATCATCTAGTCCAAACCGCCTGCAGAAGCAGGTCCACCCAGATCAGGTCACGGAGGAATGTGTTCAGGCGGGTCTTGAAGACCTCCAAGGAAGGAGACTCCACACCTTCCCTGGGCAGCCTGTGCCAGGGCTCTCTCATCTTCACAATAAAATAGCTTTTTCTTATTTTTCTTATTTCCCTCTATGTCTCTGCCCATTCATTCAATTCACGTATTTTCCCTTTCAACTGACACTGTGGCCTTGCCAGCAGGTTATTAAGACCTAGGGGAAACCATCAAGCAAACTACTGGGTGTTTCTCAGATTAACCAGGCAGCATCAAATAAAATACAAACCTTGATACAGGTTATTTGAAACCTCTCAGTTATGTGGATTTCACTCCAGAGAGTGTAACCCAATTGTTCAGGAATACTTTGCCATGCTATTTAGATTACTGAAAGTGGCTTTATTGATCATGAATCACTTTTGAAAACTGAGGGGTATGGGGGTAGTGACTTTAATTTGGTTTGGTTTTGTATAAATTCCTAATTAAGCCATCTCATCATTACATGAAGTGTTTCACTTTACAGAGGTATTGTTGGGGATTGAAATGAAGGCCCATTGTAAGATGTAAATGTGAGTCTCAGTTCTGGACTAAATCTTGTTTTCAAAAACTTACTGACTGGAACATCAAGAATTCTAAAGCTTTATCTCAACTCACAGGCAAAACCTATGAGAGCACCTTCCTGAAACCCAGCTAAAAATTCTTTTAATTTATTTTGACAACAGAAGTTACATCATTTGGATTTCAAATTAAATCTGTGACAACTTCAGAAGAACTCTTTAACTTGGGCATGTTCCAAAGGAAAAACAATTAAGAGTGAACGAAATTGAAGCTGTCTTCTGTACAAACAAGAAAGTGGCATTATTAAAACAGAGGGAAATACAAGGGAGAATGTTGGCACTGGAGTCTAGAGTAGGTGTAGCAGTTGAAGCCATTATTTTATTACGTTTAGATTGCTTACCATGAAATGACACAACATTATAAAACTGATAAAGTCAGTTACCTCTTTGTTTTCATTTTCCTCCTCTTAAAGAAAACCATGGAGCTGTAACGGGAGACATACCAGCAAGGAAAGTCACATTTCATTCAAGTTTCATTTTGCACCTCACTTAAAGCCGTCTCTCCAGCAATACAGGGGAATCTTTGCAGCTGAGCACCCACTTCCTGACATCTCCCGCATACATCTGCTGCATTTAACATAGCCAGAGCCAGGAGAGGGCATAGAGATGCTCTGGAAGGTTTCACTTATGTAGGAGCTCTATGAGCCGAGCCATTCAACAGGAAGAAGTGATTTCGCACTGCAAATATTATGAATATATCTGTTTGAGGGTAACATAAACCAGACGTTTTTGTAGCTTAATCTTCTGCAAAGTGTGAAATACAAATCATAAAAAGGTTCTCTCTAGAGGCAGAATGGTGTCAGGTTTTAAACCCACAAGCAGTAGTGAATTTTTCCTAAAAATTATTATTTCAAGACAGCCAGCAGAATTTCTTTTTTGCCATGACTGTGATAATGTCATGTCCTGAAATATTTTTGTTACTTTTAAACCTTTATAGGCAACTTCTTACTTGATGCTGTTTTACACATCCATTACACATGGCTGTTCCTACAATTTTTTTTCAGTTTTGCAGAAAGATTTAAAAAGAAATGGAGTTCAATTCTGTCATGAAAAAGTTCCTAAAATATCTCCCACCTGCTTCAAAGCATGTGCTTGGACAAAAAGAGTTAGCAAATTCTTAGGAGCAGTTCAAAAATGGGAAAGTGGCAAGAGGAGAGTGTGCATTGCAGGAGTGGACTAAACAAGAAGGTTAATATGAAAAGGTAACTTCAAGCCATACAGCATATGTTTGCCCCACTTAAAGAAAATTAGGCTGGATATAACAGATTATCATTTAGTGCATGATTTCAGGCTCAATAAACCTTAGGTGAAACTGCTCCAGAGGGCTGATTTATGAGAGCATTTATCACATGCTCTTCAACTAAACATGTGTCTATTGAAAAACAATCTTGTTTATGTAGTAGTTGCCTTTTGTTCAAGCCTCCTGCAAGAGTCTTTCTCCAGAAATCTGTGCCTAAGTGTACTGTATCATAAGACCAGATATCATGGTCTAAGAACTGCCTGCAATATTACAGCATGTGTTTTACATCAGCTCAGCACACAACATCAAAATAGGTGTAAGACATTAAAAGTACATAAGAGACAGGGGATCTGCATAAAACTCTATATATGCAGATGTATAAACCTAGACAACAAAAGAGCGACTGCAGGAATCTTCTCAGCATCTACTGAATGTTGTCTATAGAGTCTAAAAAAGCAAGGTATGGGCAGCTAGGACCTGACACACTGTTTGTCACCTAAAGACACGGATGTTGAAGTAAGCGTCTCAGTCTTGCCAGACTGGTTTTTAAAAGAAAAAGGGTTATCTGAACTAGGAGTTCCTGGGTTTAAGTCCATTTCCCACTCAGCAAAAGAGCAGGCCCTGTGTACAATGCAGGGTGGGGCAGCACACCCAGTGGCACTACTAATCCAGACCTGGTTTTCCCCAGGGAAAACAACCCAGTACTCCCAACCTCAGCTTCCCAGCAAGCAACTTCTGCATTCATCCTCCCAGGTGGCTGTCTGGCGGGAAGTTTCTTCTCTGTAGCAATAACCCCCTGCACACAAAATACTCCCACAAACACAAAATATGTAAGACTAGTTTATATCTTAATTTCACTTCTGTAATGACAGTTTGGAACTTCTCCCTTCCTTAAGGCTTCGCACTTTCAAAGGCACGGTTCCTAGAGCTGCACTTTCTCCTCCCCATTCACCTTCCGAAGCATCTCTGGGATGCTGAAGTCATTCTAAAAGCATCACAAAACTCCAGACCACCGACATTAATATCAGGCCTGAGCCAGGCCAGGCCCCAGCCAAGCACGCAGTACAGAACATATGCTGGTGTTACGCTTTCTGCTGGGAGGAGGACAGATAATACCTGATCCAGCACAAAGCTCAACTGGCAGAGGCAGAAAGCTTCATTGTATAAAATGTTTTGGACATATGTGAAGCAGCCAAGGGAGCTAATGCACCTTCAGCACTTCACAGAGTGTGGTCACAGCATTTCTGATCCAATTCTCAGCATTCTGAAGTGATAAGCAGTTTCATGATCTGCTGGTTTCAAAAAAAAAATAATCCAGCATAAAGGATATTTTTAACATGGATGATTTCAGTAATCTGCTTCAAAACCCGATCTCCTACACAGTTCATGTGGCACAACTGAACAGAACTGAACGGCTTTACACAAGAGGGAACTTCTTGAAGCACTCTCGTCACCAAAATCCATGTGTGTGCTGTCCAACTACATTTTGTAGAAAGTACATGACCGAGACCCATAAGCATATCAAGAGTTTTATTTGATTTCTAAATACTAGAGGCCTTGAGGGGGGAAGGAGAGAAAAGGAAAAGCAGGGAGAAAGGGTGGGAATCAATATCTGCAAACTTTAACATGTTAATTTCTACAAGTTAGTCAAGTTACTCAAAAGAAAGAAGGGATGTGATACCATTTGAGGTCACATCAAAAAGAGTGTGATTAGAGCACACAAGTGTAAAACTAAGATAGAAGAGGCAAATTCATGAATCCAAATGTCAGCGTGTACATGCAATCCAAGTGGAAGAAAGACAACTTCTCAAAAAGTATTAGGCACAAAAATCAGTGGGCTTTCAGAGACTGAAGTGCTCCAAGTTAACCTCATCCTTACTTTAGTGACAACTGCTTGCCCAGAAGCCTTTATAGCAACTGCTCCCCAGAGGAAGACGAGACAAAATCTCTCCTGAAGAAGGTCACTGGCATTGGTCCCAGTCTGTGCATAAAACACTAATTTAGTAATAGTCAATCAAAACTAATGTAGAGCTGATAGCTAGAAATGCTGACGATTTTCAAGTAAACACCATTCTTACGTCCACCCTCTACCTGGGAGGGGGAAAAAAAGCAACAGCACAAAAAATCCCAAAAAACTGCAAAGTACAAACCAGTGCAAGTTGCAAGTTTACTAAAGGTGAAGAAAAAACATTTTCAGAGAGAGAGCAGAGAAATACAAAACCAAGCTGTTTTAAAGCTATCTGAGAATAAACTGAAATAAAGAATTTCATTACTTCCATCAGTGTAAACTCCAATCAGAACAACAGAAGATAGTAAGTCACAGCCCACCGCACCATGAACCCGGGAGCCATTCTGTCTCTCAAGAGTGCTGAGTGCTTAGCAAAATACCAGTTACACCAGCACAAGTCCCAGAACCTAAAGGATGCAGGTGCCTTAGGAATCACCCCCACGAGGGCCATTCAGCAGAAATGGGGCTGCAAGTGACAATTCCTTTCTGTATCATCACAGAGACTTGCAATCCTGTTCAGAAAGATCATAGAATCATAGAATAGTAGGGGTTGGAAGGGACCTCTAAAGATCATCTAGTCCAACCCCCCTGCTAAAGCAGGTTCACCTAAATCAGGTCACATGGGAACACATCCAGGTGGGTTTTGAAGACCTCCACAGAAGGAGACTCCACACCCTCACTGGGCAGCCTGTGCCAGGGCTCCCTCACTCTCACAGTGAAATGTTTTTTCCTTAAAAGGAAAAAAGAAGCTTTTTTGTGTTCCAGCTTCTTTCTATTACCCCTTGTCCTGTTGCTGGATACAACAGAAAATAGTGATGCCCCAACCCCCTGACATCCACCATTTAGATATTTGTAAATATTAATGAGATCCCTCCCTCCCAGTCTCCTCTTCTCTAGACTAAACAGCCCCCGTTCCCGCAGCCTTTCCTCATAAGGAAGATGCTCAAGCCCCCTGATCATCCTGGTGGCTGAGGTCTATCTAAGAGATCCGTCTATTCGTCTTCAGGAGCTATAATCAGGCTGAATCACCCATGTCTGACCCCTGGCTATCACTAATCAGACTTACACCCACATGCAGGGAAACTTTTCTGCTACTTGAAATATCACATCATGATATCAGAGCAGCAGGTTCATATGTGGTTTTGCCAATATTTTCAAAGAAAATAGCTGTGATGGAGCAGTAATGGTCACTGGGATAAAAGACATGCAACGGGAACCTCATAGCTGTGTCTGCTAGCTTCACAAAAGAGCTCACCCACACATTCATTGCTGTGACAGCACTTGCAAAGAGAGCAAACAGACACTTTGCACACTTCTCAATAATTTTTTCTGCAGTGGCCAAGTAGAAGCAGGTCACTGGTGCATGAAGCAAAGCACTACCTTTGGGTACCCCTTGCCCTTCCACATGCTTTGCTGATTGATGAGAGCAAATGCTTTGCAGTGACCTACTTACCACCTTGACTTTGAAGCATGGTGCCAGCGAAGAGCAGACCAAGCCCGTGATCTTTAAACTTGGACCCACAGACTATCAATTAGCCATTAAGAGTCTGGCCCAGACCAGGCAGGGGCACATGATTACTTTTTTTGACGCATTAGTGAGTGAACAAACTGATACAGGCTCTTTTGCCACCAGGACACTAACTGGAACAGAGGGAACATGATGCAGCATAAAAGCAGAGTGGTAGAAGCAGACAATGCATGATCCTGCATAAAGTCAATCCATTTGGAAATGTTAAACTCACTTTACCAGCACAATGAATTTGCTACTGGATTGGCATTTTGCTTCACGAGACAGTCATGTTCTTAATTTGGTTCTAAGTGCCCTAAAGCTGGATTTACTGTATCTTCCAACCACAGCCAAGAGCACATAACTGAACTGCTGAGCAGGCAACTCCCAAGTTTTAACAAGACTGTCCTCTATATGACATCCATTTAAGGGCAGCCCAAAATAGACTTACCCCTATCAGCCTAAAACAAGACTGAGAACAAAACAATAACCCACAAGCTGAAAAGTAGCTTCTCGCCAGAAAGTGCTCATAGCTACTTCTTAGTAACAGTGTCCCACTGTCATGGAAGAACAACTTGTGGGGAAAAAAACTCATGGGAGCACAGTGATGCTGGTAAGCAGAATAGCTGCAGGAAGTCCTGGGTCCTCCAAAGTAACCTAAAAACTAGCATAAATAACTAATGAGCTTGTCAAGAAGACCAAGCAGATTTCTCTAAGGAAAGAAAAAAAAAAATGGAACTTTAGCATAGGTATTGCTTTTGGACAATGTCTGGAAAACCTCATTTACTCTAGGAAAGGACTTGAACAAAAAATATCCTTCTGGATAGAAACAGCCTAAGAAATGAAGATCATTGGCATCTCCCTTTACCAAAGAAAGGTCATTTGCGTGGCCTTTTAGTTACTCAGATTCCTGTAGCGTTTTACAGCCAATCAAGCAAGTTCCCAGGTTTCTATGCAACTCAGTCCTTGACAATGAGGGATTCAAGCCATGGCATTTTAATATAAGATATATAAAAAATATTTTATAGCTCCTATTCTCTTTGCTCTTCTTCCTGAACTTTGTCAAGTAAGAGTTCCTACTTACGCTTTATGAACTATAAACGCAAAAACATCCTCAGGAGCCATAGTCAATGTTAACACACTCTACGTGACACACAGGTCACAGCAAAACAATATGCAGGTTGATTTTAAGTAGAGCATGAGAATTAGTGTGCGGTGCCCATGAGAGTCAAATTACAAACGTGACAGGCCAGGACTGTGTGCTAAGATCTGATACACAACCACACTGAACCTGGTTTATTTCCTCATGTTGATCATTCACTGTCCACATTCATTCTGCTTTTCACACACATTTGCCTTGAGAATAATAAATCCAAGAAAAACAACTTTCTGTAACAGGTCCAAAACAGTTGTTTTGCTTTGGTAATATATATTCATAAAAGCACAACAGGATAAAGTAACTTTCACACTCCTTTGTAGATTGGCAGAGCCAAGGAAATATTTTGGGAAAAATGTTAAAAAGGGTGGAAAATGGAAAAAAGGGGGGCAGAAAAAAGGGGGGGAATGGAGAAAAGAAAGGGGAAAACAAGGAGAAAAGAAGGGCAGAAAACAAGAAGAAAGGGGGGGAGGAAAAGGAGAAGGGGGGGAGGAAAAGGAGAAGGGGGGGAGGAAAAGGAGAAGGGGGGGAGGAAAAGGAGAAGGGGGGGAGGAAAAGGAGAAGGGGGGGAGGAAAAGGAGAAGGGGGGGAGGAAAAGGAGAAGGGGGGGAGGAAAAGGAGAAGGGGGGGAGGAAAAGGAGAAGGGGGGGAGGAAAAGGAGAAGGGGGGGAGGAAAAGGAGAAGGGGGGGAGGAAAAGGAGAAGGGGGGGAGGAAAAGGAGAAGGGGGGGAGGAAAAGGAGAAGGGGGGGAGGAAAAGGAGAAGGGGGGGAGGAAAAGGAGAAGGGGGGGAGGAAAAGGAGAAGGGGGGGAGGAAAAGGAGAAGGGGGGGAGGAAGCAGAGAAAGTAGAGAAGGGAGCCGAGAAAGGAGGGAAGGAAGTGGAGAAAGGAAGGGAGGAAGCAGAGAAAGGAGGGGAAACAGAAAGAAGGGGGAAAGGAGGAAAATGAAAAAAGGGGGAAGGGGAAAAAAATGAGGGAAGGGAAAAAAGGGGGGAAAAGGGGGGAAAAGAATTTCTGGCATTGGGTGTATCAGGCATGGTCACAAAGCAAGCCAGCGTGTCTGGGGATGGACAGGGCAATGCAAGGCCACATGCGTGGACAGCACCCTGCCAACTTGGGCATTACCTGGTCTCTCTTTAGCTGTTCCAATTCATCTTTCCATCCACTATTCCTGGGTGCTGTACTTGCACAAGCTGGTGCCTGCCACTAGTCATCTTTAACTAGAAATCTTCATTCCAGAAGAAGGTACAATGGTGGCCAACTCCAGCTAATTTTCAACAGAGTTTGGATACGAAGGTGCCTTTTGTCCTTTTGGTGATAAGGGCCTCAGTACACAAAACAGATAAAATGTACTCACATCTTAATCATCAGCTACCTGGCATTTTCTTAAATACAAGGTATAACAACACTGATCACTGAACCTAGCTTGTTAATCTTCATGTAATCACAAATTTCTGAGACACCTGTTAACAAAGAAAAGCTTTATGCCCAGCATCTAATTGCAAAATGGCTGTTTAAAGGTAAAAGGAAAATAGTCTACAGTAATATTAAATCCCAGTTATCTGCACTTATTATCTTGCATTTTTTTATTGCTAAGTGGAATGACTAGTCTGGGAACAGGGCCAGAAAAGTTGGGCTGATACCACAGTTCAAGACGTCACAGACATTATCAAGAATTTCAAATTAGGGTCATATGCAGAAGCATACTGATCTCTTGGTGAAAAACACTGAGGTGTGAAGTCAAGCCTCCTCAGGAAAATACTAAGCTGATTGTAAACCAAGGCACTATTGTACCAGGAACACTTAACACAAATTTGTCTTATTCGTCATTTAAAACTAAAAAGGCAGAAACAGGTTCAAGAAAGATCGTTTCATTTGTAGAAAAGTAATTACAGAAACTTGTATTTTTCAGAGAAATCTCTGTGCACTCCCACATTTCCCCACCACTGAAGCTTCAGAGGACATTCAGGTTACTTGCCAGGAGATATATTTTGAGCTTAAGGTGGTTTTGCAGTGCTTTTTAATAAATTAAGTTGTATATCCATCGCTCAGTGAACTGCATTGGCTCTGGGCTCTTCTAACTTGATCTTTAATTTGAGTAATTATTTTAAAAGCTGGAGACATGATCTCTCTTTATTCAGTGTCTGGAGAGGATTCTGACACTGCAAGATACAGTTGGGGTTTCCACAGAGTTGTTTTGCAGCATATTCCTTTTCAACAAAAATTATACATTGCATTTTTGGCAAAGGGAAGAGACGCACGATCCAAACAAAACTTACAAAATATGGAGGTTTTTCTTTTGCAGCAATTCCTGCTGTTTCACAGTTTTATTCACAGGACCAGAGTGTCCATCCCAGGTTAAACCATAAAATGATGACCACAGTTATGTGCCCACTCCTTTCATTTATACTGCAAATAAGAATAAGCCATGAAATAGAGTAGTCAGAGCATCATGGTTGTAGTTCAGTGCCCACAATAGTCAAGGAAGGGTGCCTGGGCTTGCCTCCATTGTCAGTGAAGCAGGGGCCCGAGCCTGCACTCAAGCCCAGACTTGCTCACATTCTTTCCATGCTAGCAGGCTCTCAGGCTTAGCTTCTGAGTGCTGCTATGACAGAAAATTCAAGGCCTAACACAGCAGATCCAACTTCTCCCTCTTGCCACTGGACACTAGCAAAGTTGCAGGTACAAGCCAGTACAGCAAGCCAGTCTCGGCAGCACAGTGCATGCATGTGCTCCCGATGTGAACCACAAGGCTTGGAGCCAGGGAAGCAATTTGCACACCCAAGCCTTCGAAGCATGCACACATACCCACCCGTGCTTTGAGAGCAACAGCATTCCCAGGCACAAAAGATTCCTCCTTACCCCCACAGCCCACTCAATGTTCTTAGTCAAGCATCCCAGCAACACAAGTCATCTTATGGAACTTTGTCAGGTACCCAGCCTTCGTTTTGCATGCAAGGCTTAGCTGAATTTTCCTGAAATGGTTCTTTTACTTTCATCCTTGTAACACATCTTTTAAAAGAGCACTTTATCTTTTTGAATGGATCTATTTTCATTTTAAATGTTTCACAAAACTCTTTGTTCTTTTTACAGTTACACAAGCTATTTACACTAAGCAGAGTGAAGTATCAGGCAGATTAAGGCATTCATCAAAGGTAGTCTTTTCTAAATTCAAAACACAGAAAAGGCATAAACTCACCTTTTCCTTTACTAAGCTAACTGAAACACGTTTTTGTCTGACATGAGAGACAGCATATTCAGGACTCTGTTTTACCCCAAGGTGTCAAAAGCCCTTTTCCTAGGCACAGTTAAAAGCACAACATATACAATTTGCTGAGGCCATGGAAGGCATTCTCAAAGCTTGTATGACATAGAAGGCATACTTTGAGGAAGACGGATTACCTTTCCTTCTAAAACCCAACTGCTGCTTTCCCATATATAAACTGATCCCTTACATTTTCATTAAAAGGTAGAAAACATCAAATCCACATCATTCTAAGTCAGAAGCATTTATATACAGATAGGGAAAATCTTTGCATATGTCACATTCCCGTAGAAGTACTTTGTGCTCTTTAAGTGAGAGTAGTCTTTTCTTTCCAAGTACATTTTGGCGATGTGTCGGTAATACACAGGAGACAAACTTGCTCCAAAATGGAAAGCATTTCAAGTTCACACTCTGCTAACAACATCTATCTATTCAAGATGGTTTTTCAACAATATTAGTGATGCCGTCTGACAGGGCTACAGGTGAACTGCAACTGAAATCACAACCTAGGCAGTTGGAATAGATGATTGCTGTAGGTCCCCTCCAACTGAAATATTTTAGTCTACTCTAAATAATGACTCCATTCTATAACCTCTTTTCTTAACACTCTCCTTCAAGCCCCTATCAAAGATGCACTGAAGACTTTGCACTGGTCTTCAACTTCAAACCGCACCCCACAAGTAGCTTACGGTTGCAATCTAGACTTTGTTCCTATACCCCTCTGGCCCAGTTCAATCCGTCCTCTCTACTCACTGTGCTATCTCACCACGCATTTCTCCTGCCCATACTAGGGGAGATACTAATACAGGACTCGACCCAGCATGGCCTGAAAGATCGATGAGTTGAATTGCTTCAAGGCCAGAAGTTACCTGTGCTAAAGTGCTTTGTGGGATTAAGGCAACAATCTCACAGAAATTAAAACTCAATGAACTGTAAGAAAAGGACCAAAACAGGAGCCCACTGTACTGTCAGCAGCAATGTCAAGCATGCTGTCACACTCCAACATCACAGCTCCAGATTTCCAAGCTTTCTCTGCACACCAATAAAGATGCTCGGTGCCTTTTTAACCATACCTGTCAGCAGCCTTACAAAGGCATCTGGCACTGCTTCCACAGAACATCCCATTCACGCTTCACTCAGGACAACCTCAAACTCCCCAAACTCATAAAAACCCAAGCCTAATGGATCATGAGATGTTAAACAATTTACGTGGAACTACTCCCAAGGCGCTATATTCTGTATTGTTGTGCCATTAAGGCTTGGGAATGAAACAGCAATGGACACAGAAGAGAACAAAGCACTCATCTATTTTTTTCATTGCTATTATTGTTTCGGCTTAGAAAGACACACACGCTGCTCTGTTGAAAAGGGCTACTGTTCTTTAGCTGTGCCATTTGCTCGCTGAATGCAGGAACTGTCAGATGTGGAAGTGATATCAGACTATTTGAATTTAAATAGAATTTGGGTAAAATTCACTTTATGATCATCACGTTTGCCAACTATGAGATCTAAGCAAAATGAGCATGTACAGTTTCCATATAGAATATGCTCTCATTCAATTCCAGTGCAATGAAGCAGTTTAAATATGCTCCAATACTGCTTTTCCTTAAGCTATCGAGTAACTATTTCTCAACCTTATTCTAAATACAGAGTCTGCTCAGATTTAGCAACCTTGATGACAGATCTTTATGCTTATACATAAGGGTTGACAATGCATCTGAAGTGTTATGTAGTCACAGGGACAATAAAAGCAGTTAACTTTTGCAACCTTCTTTTCAAGGGTAAGAGTTGAAATTACAGGCTCAGAGCAGAGCTGATTAAGTAAAAACTTTAAAAAATCTTAAGGTGAAAATACGGATAAATACTTGAAAATACTTGAAAATTCGGAAATTTTCAAGTTTCACATACCATTGAAAGGAGAGGTAAATACTGTTTCTGCACCTACCATATCAAATAGACGAAATACAAAGGCTTTAATAAAGATATTTAAAGTTATCTTTAACAAAGATAAATACTTCATATGAAAGACTCCAGTCTTCTTCCACATAAGATTAAAGGCACATTTTCCCACTCACAATCATTTGTGTCCATATCCAAGTTCTAGATTTAGTGGTAGGAACACTCTAACGGATCAACAAACAAAAGTTCAAAACCAGCCTCAAAAAAACCTGTGGCAAAGAAATCCATAGCTAATGGATGCCCAAACTATTTACCAAGTAAGCTGAAAAAGCAGACCTTGAAATATGCCTGAAAAAGAGGAACACAGACAAGCCTGTTCCAATTTATAGAGAGACCCAGTTTGTTTCACGGTCTCTGGTTGGATCCAAGCTTTTCTTTTCTGAAACCTATACGAAATACTCACTATAGATCGTACCTTGCAGGAATAATTTGTTTACAAGGTAAGGAAAATTATATAATGAATCAAGCCAACGTTTCTATTTCAGACTATTTTATTTTTGTTTATTATGGTAACATTAGATTTGAATTATGTCATTTTTACAATTATTGTTAATAACAGAATAAAGGGATTTTAGTAATCCTTTAAAAGAAGTAATTCAAACAATTACCACCACAATCAAGTTTGGTTTTTCAAGGCTTACCATGAGATGCAAGATGTATGGATCAGTACTTCAGGAAAGACAAGGCTTATTTCAAGTCAGATTTAATATAGAATATTTAAGCAAGCATGTTTTATATAGTAGCAAAATAGAAACATGACCCTATTGCCCTATAAATGTAGTTATATAACAAAGTTAAGATATGAAACTCTGGAACTTGGAAGATTTCCCCCTGTTTGAGTCATAGTAAACACATTAGTAGTAAACACACCTTTTACATATAAATAATATATACATATTGTTAAAAAAATTAAATGCCCCTTCACACTTTGTTTTACTTTTGCAGCAGAATTAGCTCTGCTAGCAGTACACACTTCTAGAATTCAGATGTTGAATGGTCACTTGCCGCAAATTAAAAAGACTCCAATTCTGATGATGTCAAATCACCTCTTCTGATTTTTCTGGTTAGAAAAGCCATTAAAAATAGAGTCATTTGCAATTTCCTCCACTGTGCTCAGAAGGCTCAGTCATACCCAAATGGTATGGATCACAGCTGACTCATGTACGCTAAAAGTTCTGCTCTCCTTTTATTCACACAGCTGTACATTTGGACAGAAATCCACAACTCTGTAAAACAAACAGAACTGAACACCAAGAACTAGGATGTAGGTTTCTCTGGGTTTTTTTCTGCTGTTTCTCCCATAAAACTCATGCAAATTCCATCCCTACAACTGACAGTCCCTGTGATAACTTCAGAAGTTCCTTGTGTGAAAACCTAGTAAGCACAGGAGAGAAATTCAAAGACATTTCTACTTCTTCAGTTAACATAATTAGGCAATTGAAAAACAAGAGGACAAATGATACCACGGGGCTTCCCAGCTCAGCAGGTCACTGCGCAGCCACTCTGTTTAGAAAAACCTGACGCAATAGACAGCTTACATTCTCCTAGACCCTGAAGGGTTAGTGCACAGTGCTGTACTAGATACTTTTATTTCACAGGAAGTTGTTTCATCATAACTAAAATCATGCACTGATTTCCAGGGCTTAACAGTTAACTTCATATCGTAATATCCTTGAGTTCCATCTCCATGCAAGCTTTGACCTGAAAGACTACGGTCACTCCTTGAAGTCACTGTTCAATATTGAGTCATGAAGATCTAGAGATGATAGTAGAGATTTACTCGACAGCTTACACTCCAGCAGGTTGTGGTGCAGATTTAACCAAGTATTTTTAAAGTTCTGTAGCTTTTTATTTTCCCCACACGCTGTTTTACCACCTAATTATGGGAGCCGTAATTGTCTTCAACACTGTCCAATAGCAATAAAAAGCATTCCTGTCACAAACTGCATAAAGTCCCAAGCAAACTCAGTAGAAATGAGATGCTACAGCAACTCAAAGTTCAAGGGCAGGGGAACAGAAGCATTGCTCTGAATAGTTGTAGGACCTCACTGCAACCTTGGTATTTTTATTGCTGTATTTTCATTTCAAGCCACCCAGTGAAACACAGTTAAGAGAAAGACCTCTGCCTCCCCATTCAAGTCCTGCTATTTCGAGGGAGCACAAAAGAGAAGCTTTTCTTTGACCAGAAGTAGCACAATGCAAGACACACTTCTTTATCAATACTAACCATAAACTGCTATTACCAGGTTTTCAAAGAGCACTCCCTTTTGAGCCTCCTAAATGGATTTGAAGCTGGAAGCAGCTAATTGACTTTGAAGGAGAAAACCTGATAGTAGTTATCATAACCCTTTTAATTTGCTCAAAGCAAAAGTTCAAGTTCTAAATGTAATGCACAAAGAAAATACATGAAAGGCGGGTTGCTGGAGCATGACAAGGATGCTATTTCACTAAGGCAACAAAGTAATTTTTACCAGCACCACAGAGGAAATCTCCCCATGCCACAGCACCAGCTGGAATGTTGTGAGTGCTATTCTCCACAAGGCATCTTCAAACCCAGCGTGAAGTCCTCTGGTGCTCTCAACCCATAGAAAGAAATTCCAGTACAAACCAGTACAAACTACACTATTTTTCATAGGGACAGATACAACAATGTAATAACATTAAATTAAAAACTATGTGAGAAGACTACCAAATTCACTCTAACAGCCCATCACAGAGGCATGCAGAAGCATCATTTTCTGTAGCCATGGGAATAAAGGTTTTCATGCATGTACCTTCGTGGAGCAGCTATTTTACCCAGTGCCTTTACTCAATCAAGGCAACACCTCGCCTTCACAAGTGCTTCTCTCTGGCAGGATGGCATCTCCGACTCTAAGAACTGCTACCAGAAAATAACTGTTTGCAGACTTATTGGCGAAAGATTAAGTTTTCTCTTTACCATCTCATATTGTGATTTTCATTCACAATCTTGTCCAAAACACCTTCCAGCTCGTTATTTATTATGTTCAAGAAGGCAGTACAGATAAAAATTCTCCAAACACCAACAGTTTCTCCACCATGGCTGGCAGAACACTTGGGTTTGTGAGCAAGGCACCCTCCTCTCCAATAAGTAGGTAGATCAGATAAAAAAAGGAGTTACATATTTTCCCTTTTCACGGGGATGTTTTCCTTTGAACTACACTCTGTGCACAAATTCAACCTTTTCTTATCAGTGTAAAACATCAGTGATCGAAGCATTTGCCCTACACCCACAGTAGGTCTGTGAAAGCACATTTGGAAAGCTCCTCTGCAGCACTGCTTTTCAAATCCTGCTATGACGAATACCACCCTACAACACAAGTGCAGGAGTGTGGTTTCTGACTGCAGAGGAGTTTCAATATTTAAAACTGTAGCACAGAAGTTGAAAGGAAAAATCTTCACAGTTGTGAGCTGCAGTAAAACCTGCCAGACCTTTCTGGGAGCTGAATGGATGTGTAGAGGGTGTTGACTTCCTAGGAATGCCCTGTGCACACAAGTGAAAACTTCAGCCCTCCTCCCATCGGCTGGGGAAAAAAAAAAAAAAAGCCAGTCCATACTTCCTTCTCACCCCACTTTCAACTCTGGACAGCAGCAACACACCAGGCTGCCAGTTCCTCCTGGGCTACCGATCATTCCTCTACAGTTGCCAGTCCCTTGAAATCCTGCAGCTTGGAGCAGTCTCCTCTTAGTCCAGCTGCTGCTTTAACAAATGTGAAATTCACACTCAGCAGCAGCAAAGGATAAGTTACGGGGAATTCCTTCCCATGTTGTTTTTGGTAATTTAAAGTCTGGGTTTACTTGACATTTGCATCCAATGGGGGGTGGAGGGAATCATAGAAAAAGCATCACTACAAAATGATGCCTTCCCACAGGCAGGTGAAGCTACCGAGAACTAAAGTCACTAGCTAAAATTAAGCTTTATAAACCTGCACTCCACCAACTCCTGAGATGATAGGAGACCATAGAAAAGGTCCTTCACCACTTGCTTCAGCACTCAATGGAAGGCAAGAGAAGGAAGGGCACAGACTGTGACAAACCAGTTCACATACATGCATGCATGTGAACAAGCACACACATGGATGCAAACAGTCCCATTTAACCATTCTGTGTATGACTGGAAATTACTATGACAAAATTAAGTCCGTCACGTAATAGTTGCTGGGGCTTGGGAGCTCCAAGTGTCGGAGGGTTTTGGTTGGCAGTGTGTGTCTCTATATATCCTGCTCTTAATGCACAAACCATTTCCTTTGGATTATCAATCAAAGCAAGAGCCAGGCATATTTCTGCAGACTATCACATCAGCAATTAGTAAATTCTATTCCCACATGCAATATGCAACTCTGCACATTTTGATAAATCCAACTAGCCAAGTTTCTTCCGTATTTTTAATGGAAAATACATACATTTCAGGAATAACCAGAACAATAAAACCCTGAAGTAGCTAACAGCCTAAGCACAAAGTCACATTTAGATGCACAGTAAAATGCACCTCCCTGACACAGAAGAGACTAACCTAAACAATTCCATGACGATATACGTATCTACACTGCATGGTGCGGTTCTCTGACAAAGCTGTTACTGTTAGGACCTGCTCTATGAGCCCAATCTCACTGCTATTCATGGACCTAACTTCACTTATAGGCATAGCTCTGCAGAATGATTAAATAAAGCTTTTGCAGAGCCAAGCTATCCTCAGAGTGGCACCTTTTCCCACATCAGGCAATACCAGGAGGCTCCTGGCTTATTTAACTACATGGGCTCCTCCTGAATGCTGGAAAGGATGCGCTCCTAATGAAGGGAAAAGGATGATTAAATTCTCCTTTCCATGTTTGTACTAAGCAGCATAGCCCTGGACACAGTGCTGAGCAGGAAGCTCCCAAAAGGCAAAAGAGGCAGCAAGCAGCTCTTCTCAGCTAAAAAAAAATCCCCATAAGGCCTCATACCAGGTGAAATGCTAAAAACTTGAGAGGAAATAGGATTTCCTTCAACTGGCTGCTGCTGACAACTCACTGAAGCACAAGGATAAATTGAAACTGTAACAAAAGTTTTCCAACACCGTGAAGCACTTTCAAAGTTACCACCAGCTACTGAGTGCCAGACAAGTCAGCTACAGAGACAAACCCCATCAGAAAGAAACCGAGGGGGAGAAAAATGTGCCCGGCCATGAAAGCCGTGAGCACTCACGCTCCTCACGGAGCAGCACACGCTTCCTACGGCCGGCCAGCTACAAGTGTCCGGGGCACGCTGCTCGTCGTCGGCTCGGATGCTGCTGAGGGAGCGGCGGCTCCGGCTGCCCGCCCCAAGGGCCGGGAAGGAGCACGGGCAGGTGCGCCGGGGCCCCGCCAAGCCCCCGCAGCGCCCCGGGGCCCCCAGAGCCCACACCCCCCCAAGCCCCGCTCACCTCCGGGGCTCGGGCTTGCGGCGCTCCTCCAGCTTGGCGGCGGGCGGGGGCTGCGGGGCAGCCGTGGGGCGGGCGGGAAGCGGCGGGCTGACGGGGGGCGGCGGCGGGGCGGCTTCAGCAGGCGCTGCGGGGCATGGCTGCGCACCAGCCCGTCTCTTGGTACCTGTCCGTCCGTGCACACAAACCCCCCGCGTGCCTCGCTACCCGCTGACGGCTCCGGCACGGGCTGAGGGCGCCGGTGTGCCCGCGGAAGAGTCCCGCGGCCGAGCGCTAAAGGCGAGGCGGAGCTGAGCGGGCTGTGCTGCCGGCGCCCGCCCCGGCCCGCATTTAAAGCCGCCCGCAGGCTCGGACGTCCCCTCGCCCGCTCCCATCCCGTCCCATCCCATCCCCCGCTCCCCTCCCCGACCGCTCGGCCGCCGCTCGGCGTCACGGGGCCCCGGGGCGGGGAGGCCGGAGGAGGAGTCATGCGGGCCGGGGCTGCCGGGGCTACCGGCTCTCCCGTTCTCCCCGCCCCGCCGCCGGCCGCCCCGGGCCCTCGTCGGGGCAGGTGTTCTTCGGCCTCCCATGCGGTGAGGGAGGAGAAGCGGTCCTGCCCTGCGGACCCGCGGCGAGTTTGGGGACCCCTCCCCATCCCCTCTGCACTCTCTGCCGCCTCACGTCACTTCTTCCGTCAGTTCATCACTTGCTGGCCGTTTTTTCGTAGCTACCCTTCCAACGACCCTTTCCACGGCCGGGCTCTTGCTCAGCCCAGGAGATGTCCATCGGCCACCCGACACGGGGAGGGGTGAGTGGTTGCTGCTGTGGCACGTTCCCCACAACAGCTTACTGCGGGCTGCAGTCTTTCAGAGAGCACATCACACTCACACAGCAGAAACCCTGTCACTGAAAACACACAGCCAGCCAGGGCAGCATCTTGGCCAAAAGCCTGGCAAACTAGGAAAAACGTAAAAAATTACATTCATCCCGTTCATTACAATTTAGCAAGGAAACAATATCTTATGTGGTGCTTGCTCCTCATTAGCTTCCAGTGTGAAAGGCTCACCCATCACCAACCACTGCTTGCTGCCCACATTTGTAGCCTCAGTTTCCCCTCTCCCTTACACATTCCATTTACACTACTTTCCCTTCAAAAAATTATTCCCAGATTGATGTTGGAAGACAGCACTAATAGCAATATCCCAAACCTTGCTCAGTAAGCTGCACCTCTTGCACTCAGCGCTGTCCAGGCCTAAGATGACAAAATCCATCAAATATTTTTAAACAGCGGGACTCTTCCAATGGCTCACAAGTAACATGGCAGAACAGCAATCCATCAGGAAAGGACTTGGACTCTCAGGAGAACAAAAGAGACTATTGTAGCCACTTCTTCAGCAAGGTTTAGGATTACCACATGGCAACTGCCTCTTCAGCTGCTCCTCAACTACTGAGCTCCACTTTTGTCACCCGTCCAAATTCAGTATTAGAGAATAACATGCAATCCATTGAACAGGCAAAAAAACAGCAGTAACAGAAGCCACAGCATTTGCAGACTGGAGAAGTGATCTCCCTGCTGAATTCCTCCTCTCCCTTCTGCTGTGGTCAACTCTGCACTTCTCTCACCCCCTGAAAATGGGTAAATGTCTTTGAATCACTGTCCCCTCACCCCATTTTTAATGTTTTCCTCAAAGATCTTGGGCCTAGGGTCTTCACCAGGACTTGGGCTCCTCTGCTCCCTTTAACAAATGAGATTCCTGAAGTACCCTTTCTTAAACAAGCAATGGGTTTCCAATGGGCTCCTGACAGCATAGCAGACTTTAATCGCTTAGAGCTGCATTTCATTTGCAGTAATGACAGTACCTGTATTAATGAAATAAAAGCACTAAACCAATTGAGAAGCTTTATATACCATAGTTTTAACTCAAATAACTACACATCTCCAACCTCTTCCCAAGACAGAAGCAATTGCTCAGAATGAAGGACTTCTTTCTTCACGTTTTAACTCCCTGACAACATTCCAGTCAGTTTGTACCTTCAAGTTCTCTTTGTGAATGAACTGGGAAGTTCCTTAAGAAGATATATGTTGGCTATTTCATAAGATCCCTGTTGCTTCTTGCTACTTAGACAATTAATGGGGGTTTTAGGATCCTCCCCAAATGTTTAGATCCCTCAGTGAAAGCACCTCAGCAGCTGGCCCTTGGCTTGCTATTTTAGAAACAAATCTAAGTAACTCCCATACCAATTTCATTTCCTCACATTTCATTGTAACTTCAAATACTGTCATCTGAAACCTATGCATTTAGTTTTCTGGCTAAAAAATTTGACATTAGGATGTGTGATTTTAAGTCCATCTTTAAATATACCGTCACTACATTTAATGATCTAAAACCCTACCAAAACCATTTCCAGGAGTCCTTAAATCAAGAGCCAAGGCAGTTATCCCAGCCAAGATTGAAAGTGAGTACACTCTACATACAGAAAACATCCAAGTGAAATGACCTAATAATCCTGTCTGTCATTGTGATTGACAAAACAAAAACTGATCAGCTAGAGCCAACTTGTCCAGCATACGGTATATATGTACCTTTTGGCATTACTTACTTTGGCCCAGATATTACTTCTTAAAAATGAGCCAGCCATTTCCAATATTTCCTGTTTGATTTCATAAACAGAGATAAGCACTCCACTCAGGACTACAGCCCACTAACTTTCCATCCACAGAACAAACACTGAAGAACCTGGTTGGTTTGGGAAGTCTTTGGCTGTCTGTTTAAACCTGCCTTTCAAGTCCACTGGCTTCCTCCCCACGCATAAAGACTGTGAAGAAGAGGTGTGCAGATAGCCTTGGCTAAAACCAGCCTCCTACTTGCAACCAAGACAATAAAAGCCTGCCCCAACAATAATCTCAAAGGTCTTTTCCAACCTAAATGATTCTGATTCCATGTTACACAAAGGGGTGACACCTTCAACTAAATGTCTGCTGATACACAGAAAGTCCTCTTCTGCCTTGTAGCCCAGCACACAATTCTCCTGTGAGGTTGCACAAGGCAACATTGTCAATGACAGCATTTGTCACACATACAGATAACGAGAACAACCAAAGTTATGATGGTAAAGATTAGAGAATACAGAAACACACATGCCCTAGTAGAATTGGTAGGATGAAACTTTCCCTGTGGGCAGGTTATTCCATAAATATATCTTGCAGCATTTCTGCTAGATTCTTGAGAATCTGCCCATGTTGACCACAGCGCTGTCAGTCAGAGATGGTGATGAACTAGATGGAAACTGGCAGCTCCTGCATTTCCAGGGCTTGGTGCAGACTACCAAGTGATAAAATATTTGCATTGGATTAAGTTAGAAGTAATTCCATGTAAGCCAGGAAGTTTCAGAGGATAAAACTACTTCAATAGAAAGAACTAGGTGCAGAGAGACCACAGTTCTACTTGCCTAGGAGGCTTTTTGTATCTTTTCCTTTGTTGACAACAGGTCAGAGCCAAGTCATCATTTACAAAAGTAGGCTTAACCCTGAACACACTCGTGCATGCAAGTAATCCTCTTGACATCAACAAAATGAATCATACATATTGTCAGAACTGAATCCCTGTTCCTGAGCGCCTTGAGGTCTCAGACTTTTTTCTTTGGTTTTAAAAAGATAAAACTATGCAGCTCATTCTAGCTGTTGAACTCAACAGAACAAATTCCTGCTCTACATTCCTCAGTATTACAGATTAATTAGTCCAATAGCAATGATTTCTAAGGGCAACTGTGAAAAACAATTCTGTAGGTCTTGTATTTGTATTCAAATCACCAAGAATAAAATCTTGTCCATCCTTTCCATCACTCCAAGGAAATCTAGACAGCACTCAACATCTCAGCAAGCCCTACCTGACATCAGGTTATTAAAGATCTAATGTAAGTAAACCTGTTGACTTCTGAAACTTGATTAGCAGGTTCTGTATTTTCTAATCATACTGCCTCAGCCCTTAAAACAACATCCAATGGGAAGCTGCCTTTTCAGAGTCCATAAGAGTCCAAACTCAGCCCCCTGACTGCCCACTCACTGTGAAACCACATGCAGGGCATCATGCAGCAAACTGCCAAATTCCCGCTGACTTCCCCTGCACTGGCTCACACTTTCATCTTTCAAAGGAGGGAGAAACGGAAGGTGCAGAAAAACATTCAGCTGAGGTAAGACAGAATTGAATGTTGGATGCTTAAGGGGGTTTTTTTGCAATGTGTGCTTTATGTGCTTACCATTAATAATACATCATCTCTGCTTGAGAGCAACGAGCAATCCTGGATTGCTGTGATAGCAATGTAGGCCACAACAGTCACTTCACTCATGGCAAAAAGAGGAGAGAGCAATAGGGATTTTGTAGCCTGGGTTAGTGGCTTCTGGTACCTACCAGTACCCCTCATGACTTCTGATAGCATGGTGTATTCACCTGACAAGCTTTTTCAGTAGATCTCAAGGTTGGGAGGTTAAACACTTGGAGGCCAGACTATATGAAAGCCAGAGTTGTGTTCTACTTGACTGGGAAGCAACACAAGTTTGTGTTTTGTACAAATCTGCAAGCAAGACCTGCCAGTCTCTTACTTTGAGGATTGCATTTTCTAAAATACTTGTATTTCCTTGCAAAAACGTCCCTTATCTTTCCAAGCAAGAGCAACTCCTCCACTCACCAAACTGCTGTGCCTATCACATCAAGTAACAGCAGAGCTGTGGGGCCACGCCAGCAGGGCAGCACCAGCCTGCTGGCCTGCCCCAGCCTGCGGCGATGCTCGGGGGCCCTCTGCTGGGAACCTGCCCCCTACCCCTAACCACAGGCACCCCCAGGTCAGCAACCCTCCTTCCTCTAGGAGAGCAGGGTTAGAGGCAACCCCAGCTCTAGCCCCCTGAGAGGAGCGAGCAGCTGGTAGCCTCTTTGCAGCAAGTGAGCTGGGCTTTCTCCGGGACAGCTCAAGCTCCCGGCCTTGAGATGCTTGCCAAGACATCTAACTTATTTCAGATGCCTGAAGCTGTGTCTTGCTCTGTGCTGGAGGGCACGAAGCCAAACCAGCCTTTGGTCAAAGAGTAAAAAACACAGATCTTTGTTAAAATAAAGAAAATGTGTTTGTTTACATACCCACAAAAAGCACCAGAGCATTGGATGCTGAAGCACACACTTCCACCACCTACAACTGTTGGGATACTGAAACAACAAATACTCACCCACTCTAGCTAGAGCAAAAGAGAAGAGGGCTAAAGAGAAACAGCGCAGCCCAGCCAGCTAAAGCACTTCTGTGCTTTCAAACACTTTGTCTCTTCTCTGCTTCAGAGACAGTTCATGCAGAAAGCAGGTCAGAAGGGACTGAGATTTTTTTCATGTCTCGGGACAAGAAAGAAATCCTAGGGCTTGAGTCAACTCCCTTTAGAACAAGACTAATTGTATCTATGTGAAAATGGGGCACAGAACTGGAAGCACCCCTCTGCTGTATGATAGATATGGGTGGGCTGCTAATGAGACTGGCAATATTTATACCAGGAGGATTTATTTTTGTCACTGTTTCTCCCCTAGCTGTTAAAGGAGGACTTTTTTTTTTCCTCATTCCTCAGCTATTAGCATCCTCTGCCAAAAAAAAACCCCAAAGCTCAGAGGCATGGACCAAGATGTCCTCCAGTCCTCCATCTTTATCGAAATCCTTCTCACTGTGCACCAAGTGAAGAAAGCTTCTAATATTTTATCGCTGACTGGAAGGACCTGGAGAAATCTCACTCCCTCTCAATTGTAAGGCCAAGTCCACCGACACGACTAGAATAGATAAAACTTGCAACTTACTATCAAAACTCAGCAGCCCCCTCAACCTTCTGGTTGAAGATACCTTCCAACATGCAGAGATAGGCATTAGGGTTAGAAGGCAATAAACTAGGAAAACAAACTCTGCCTGCTTCTTCAAAATGGAATCCTTGCCTCTTTGACACTGATGGCATCTGGTTTCAGGTACCAAATATCCTGCAGCAAAGAGTAGCATGAATGGCAGGTCACTGGGACCCTCTTAATCTGATGCTGAAAATCCCAGTTGGATACATAGTTATGCTTGGGTGCCTCCAAAAGTGGATTCTGAAACAGAACTTTCCTTCCAATACAGTTGCTTACAAGAGATAGACAATAGCTGTAGGGCTTAGCTAAGGGATGCAAATCTAACAGCTTTCCACCTGGTAACATCCAAGATCTGATATTACGGTCTTCTTCAAAAGATGCCCTCTATCTGACAGCTGCTATCAAGGTGGCATGTTCTGCAGACACCTCCACAGGGTTTTGGAGATGCCAAATGGCAGCAGCAGGAAATCCAAAATATAGCATGCCGCAGTATCTCCCTGTGAGATCCCTCCTGCTGGGGAACGCTCTCTGCACAAGGCGAGCACATCCAGGACCGCACCACGGGGTCTGAAAGGCTTTGCTTGTGGCTGAATCAGATGAAACAGAACAAAGCAGTTTTGATGGTATAAGCCACAAACTGAATATTTATAGGAAATGCCTTGGATAAACACATTTGTTACTTCAACAGCCATGAAGTCAAGATACGTGTGGCTTCGCCTTATTCTAAAGGCAGCATCAGTAGCACAAGTACTGTATAGATAAATTACCAACTTCTCTACCTAACCCAGCCATACATACACCTGCACATCCTGCTCAGATGAAGTCTTGTGATACATATTCAAAGAAAAGCTGTGGAACTATCAGAACAGGGAACTGCATAGGAAAGTCTGTGAAGATCTACATGGCTTAGCTCCAGACAATTAACCATTAATTGATTTCCAGTACTGGTTAAGGTTATTGTTCTCGGAACATTGTTTTTTCCTTACTTAGCCAATTTAAACAACAGATTTTCATCTAAATGTTTCTTCTCAGTTCATCTCAGCTCTTTGCCTTTAACCATTTTCCTATTGTAATACCACTGACTCTTTATTCCCAGTGAACAACAGAATTTCCATTGATTAGCTTTAAAAGCTTGCCTATTTTTTTCCCCTGGGGCCACCTCTTTTGATAAGAAGAAAAAGGCTAAACAGGAGCAACTGATAAAGTAACTTGATCCTATTTTCCCTTCTGTCATTTCATTTTTAAATTCCAGATCATTTTTATCAAGGACAGTTTACAATGCTGTACACCAAAAGTTGGTTTGGTTTGTTGTTTTGATTTTTTTCCCTTTGGAAAGGCTTCAGTTTATTATCCCACTGTGTATTTGAGGTCATCAGAAAAGTTTGCTTTTCTTTTCAAATAATTAAACAGCAGCATTATCATTCACTACTCAGGATTTTCACATCTCTTGCTCTTTCTCTACTCTTTTATATAAACAGATCCTAAACAAAACATCTAAAAGCAAACATTGGCAAGTCATACTTAGCCAGAAATTTGTGCTCTATAAATAAAGCTTTGAGGACATAATGATTTTTAAATTATTTGTTTGGTAATTCCAACAGAAACAGACTCTTTTATATCAAACAACGATTCTCCAGGAACCCATGCAACTCCAAAGGTCTTTGCCACTTTAGGACAGTACAAAAAGCAAAGCATCCTAGGAAAACAACAACAACAAAAAAATCTGAGTGAAAATGAAACTGCATAAATGTGGTGTCCAAGCAAAAACAAAGGGAAAAAAAAACCAAAAAACCAAACACACACCCCACACCCCCCATTCCCCCCCCCCCCCCCGAATGCTTTTGCTCAGAGGTTACACCCAGTCACAACTGTTACTAGCAATGGGTTTGCTCTGTCCATCTCAGGCAAAGAAGCCCTGACACTTTTGCTACTGTTACAGACAGCATTTCTATGAAAACTTTCCGGTGCTTGAGAACTGTTTGTACAATGGGAAGATTCTGACAGCAAACCCACGACCAACAGCTGCCCTCTCTCACCACGTTTCTCAAAGGAGGGGCACAGCTGTTGGAGCTCTTCTTCTATCATCACGAATTTTTAAGAAACACAGGGACAAGTAAAGAGCAAGGAGAACACAACATGGCCTATAAGATAACTTCTCAAAAGCCATGAGGCTAAAAGGTTCAAAGGCATCACTGAGAGCTTGCTGCTCTTTCAACATTCTTTCCAGCCCAGCAACCTTCTGCTACAACAGTTTTTGCAAGTTTGGACAGATAGGGAGTAACTCCCAGCATGTAGCCCAAGATTTTAGGGATTCATCACAAAGGAAGAGAGAAGCAACATGAGCTGAAATCACCCAAAGGCAACATATTCCCTCTGAAGACCTTTGGATAGGATCACAGAATAGTTTGAGTCAGAAAGGACCTTCAAGCTCATCTTGTTCTTAACCCCCTGCCATGGGCAGGGACAGCTTCCACTAGACCAGGTTGCTCCAAGCCCCATCCAACCTGCCCTTGAACACTTTTCAGGGCAGCTACAACCTCTCAGGGAACCTGTGCCAATGCCTCATCACCCACGCAGTATAGAGACCTCCACAGATCCTCACAGGATAGATACCTTGAAGTACAAAGATCCTTCCTGGCCAACTCTGTCAGTTATCCTGCTCATTGTTCCCAGTGTTCAGTGACAGCTGAGCCACGCGCTTCAAGTAAGGCACTGCCAGCAAGCTCAGAGGAACTGCACCAAGGAGAAATCTACCCACAAGAACTGTTGCTGAAACCACCTATTTAAACACCTCTTGTGGTTACTTCCAGCAGCAGTCACTCAAGAAAGCCACAGCAAATAGCCCACATAGGAGCAAACCCCTATCACCTCTCCATAGAAAGGAGGCAATTTGTTGAGCAGAAATTCAAGGGCAAGGAATGTCTGGTGCTCTGCAAGGAGGGGCAAGGGCAGGCTGTGAAGCTTTGTTGTGAAGCATCTCAGAATCACCAATCTGCAAGAAAGGCTTATGGGAGCAGGCTGCCACATACGAGAGAGAGAGAGAGGAAGTACACCATTGGCCTCAGCTTCTCCAGGCTTCCAGGAAGCAATATTAATTGAAGGCGTATCAGCTTAAGGCTAATAGATATTAAGGCACTGTATAAAGTAAAAATGTGCAGAAACAGTACCTTCTGCCTTAAAAACTAATAAACTCAGGCTTCACCTCAACATTTATGTAGCAACAGGAGATGACTGTCTTGAGACAACATTCTGTTCTGTGTGCTTTACGGGACTCAAGGCACGACAGAGTATTGACAGATATGAAGGAACAGCATGTTCTGGTGGAGCATTTTAAGGAAATAGTAATGCTGTCAAAGGGCAAGCTTTCATTTTATGCTTACACAACACCAGAATAAAATATTTCCTTTGGAGAATCTCACATCTCATTTTATTAATACAAACATACAAGGAACATCTCTATTTCTCAGAACCTTGAACTTTTTGCTTGTGTTTTCCCCCCACACTCACGCTTCAATTCTTCCCTATCAAGGAAGAGAACATCCTCAAGGCATCTCTACCAAGTCTTCCTCTGAGACTGGGGCATTTTCTTACAAAGCCATTACATGAGGTGGAGTTGCAGTTGCCTCCCAGGGCAGGATTTTGTCTTCATTTTTGGCCTCACTTCTGGTGGGAAAATGCAGCCCAGGGCACAAGCATCCTTTGTTTCTCTACTGCAGCAGAGACAGCATAATACATGTCCAAGCACCAGTGGCATTCCTAGGCTTGATGTCCAACTATTCCAGGTGCTACTATTTCCTACAAATAGCATTATCTCAAACCTTTTTTGCCGTGAAATGTGTTAACACTTAATGTAAGTTACAGTGAAATCCCAGAAGGGTGAGGGTCCCAAAGTGGTTCAAAGTGTACAAATGCAGAAACAAACTCTCCACCTAGAGCATCCACTTCTGAGATGCCCTCTCTGCCTCAATCCAATGGCCAAGGCAGCTCCCAGCCAGCCTGGTGGCAGCCAAAGCCAGGGTAAAACACTCATACAGAAAGGAGAGCAGAGACAACACACGATTGTGGGCAGGATCGCTGGCTTCAACTAGGAAGGCAGGGCAATGGTGCTTGCATGCAAAGGGGGCCCAAAACACACACTACCACAACGTTTCTGACTAATCTCTCCTGTCATTGCACAGCAGCTTCCTGTTATCTCAAAAGTAGTATTTTTACAATTCCCTGCCTAAAAGGGACCGTAATTTGGGCTGAGTCAAGGAAGCCTTCTGAGCCAGGATTACATCAGAGGCAGTAAGGACACTGATGCAGCAGAATTTGGGGGAAACTGTATTCCCATCAGTGAGAACAATGTCTTTTGTCTTTTTCTTTCTACTTTGCTGCCTATCTTATCTTGTGAGGTTAAATTCCAACTTCCTTTTCACATCAAGGCTTCTTACTGAGTTGATGGGGAGATTCCAAGGGATATTAATTGTTGTTTGAAATCACTTCAAAGGATCTTTTTTCTCCTCTTGTATTAATAGCCGGAATGAGGAAATTGGTTTGAATTTCATACTTACATCTGCTCCCCAAGTCTTTGAGCATTTCAAAAGCCCATCTTAAACCAAACCTGTTTCTATTAAAAGGCTTCTACTCCACACAAGCGCTCACACCCATTCCTTTCCACTTCCACACGTATCTATAGCCCCACTTTCCAACTGGCAGCCCAAGGTTCCAGAAATAACCACAAGAAAGGCTGCCATGAAATCTCCAGCCAAGTTTTGAAAATCCAGGCACTTTACACGAGCATTAGAGTACTTCATCTGAAGTCAACCTGAGCTCAGTCTTATAAAGGATCAAATACCAAAAAATGTGAACACAATTACTTTTCTTCATAAAAACATGCAGGATAACAGTTGTTCTACAAGCCTGTTAGTGCATACTTTTAACAGTCTGCTAATGTTCCTGCCTCACTGGTACTAGCTAATGGCTGAGTTTCATTCTTAAGTGCCATCCCCCACACCCCCCTTAAAAGTCTATGCTACGGTGATTTTGAAAACTGGGTCAAAATGCAATTACTACGTTCCCATGCTTTGGGGTGGGGAAAGAAAATAAAAGGACAAAGAATGGTAAGAAGAAATACCATTGGCTGTAAGCCAGGGTTATGCTTCTCACACTCTCACCCATGCTGCAGCCCAGAGCAGCCCTGAGCCCTCTCACAGCCAGTTGTTTCCCAGCAAGAGCACTGGGGAAGAGAACGCTTTGTCCTAACACAAGCGTCCCTGGCCAGTCCCCCGGCTACCCTGGCCTGCACATCTGTGCCAGAAGATGGGAGCAGGCACGAGATGCAGCTGATGACAGGGAGAAGATCCAGAGAGTGGGCAGCAGTTCCTGCAGAGGACAAGCTAGGTTTTCTCAGCAACAGGCAGTCGCTGCCCTGTCACTCTCAGTCTCACAAGGGAAGCTGTGGCAGCAAGGTCAGATCTCCAGAGCTCTCCCTCACCTTGCCATCCACGTCTTTTCTTTTGCTGTGACAGAATCAATATACCCTGGTACTTCAGTTTCCGCACTCCACTGAGAAATACTCCCTGGTTCCAAAAGGCTAGTGGGCCTTCTTGAATCGAGAACTAACCATCAGCTGCTTCCCATGTGACCTCGCTCCTCACTGACTTGCATTTTGCAAAGTCACTCACCTTCTTGTATTAGCAAATTATATTACTTTTGCAGACATATCAACAAACTCCCTGCCTTTTTCCTCTCACCTGTAAGTCTGCAGAAACCAATTGTTCATTTACCTCTTACAAGAAACCAGCTTTACTAGAGGCATCTGCTTTTGGTGTCATCATCTACTACTTCAGCTGACAAAAACTAAACTCTGCTTTCATGTGTAAACATTTTCCACAGAAGGAAAATATTTGCTGTGTGTTTAGACATGCCCTTATTATTGTCACACTTATGACACAATCTATCATACCTTATCAAATTGCACATCTTCAGCATGCAGATGGTTTGTGACAACACGTTTAGAAGGCTTCCCAATATGGAAAAGTGAATGACTCAAAGACTTATTTATTCCACGTCTTCCTAACTAGGTCTCTCTGAGAAACACAGAGCCCATTACACACATCCCCTTGTCTTCCTCTGCCTCACATTATTTCTTGTACCCATGGTTATCACAAACCAATTCCCTCTGCTGCTCTGATCCCCAGCCTTGTTTTCCACAATTCTCAAAATATCAGTTCCAGCTCTGCAGCGTTTGTTGGCTCTGCTCCCAATTAATAATTGCAGGTTAGAGTTGGGTAGTTATGGCTGCAGATTAAGGCCTAAAAACCTTCAACAGTTTCTGAGAGACAGAGACATACAGCCTTTCTTTTCCTAACACCAGTTATCTTGCTATCACAGAGTTCCAGGGAGATGTTATGCCACTTATCTTAATGATTTAAATAGATCAAAAAGTTGGCTCAGCAAGAGCATTTGCCACTGACAACAAACCACAAGCCTGATGTTATCCAAGAAGTAACTGTAATATGCTAGCACAGGCTAGACAGATCATACACAGGATAAAAAAGGAAAAAAAGAGTTTTCATTAAATCACTCTGTAATCATCGACATAGCAGCAATTAAGCAAGCAATAACACAAGGCAAAATAGACAGGTTTCCACTGGACATCTGTATTCTTTCAGGCGTTGTAAGGCATAGGATTTCACACCTTCTTGAGAAAATTGAACAGCTTACCTTCAGAGGACTCTCCATCTCCTAAGGCTGCCTTCAAAGCTCTCTTGCGCTACAATAACAACCTGGTGCAAAAGACCTTGCACCTGAAAAGTCTTACACTGGTCCTGCCCTTTAACAACAGGAAATACTGTGAAATACATCTGCCACATAGGAAAAATGGAGTTAGGATTTCAGACTGAAAGTCATTGCATCCCTCCTGAATGATTCTGCCTCTCTGTGCTGGGTCTCAAACAAGGCTGCTAAGACCTACCTCCAGTCCTTCCACAGATCCAGATGTTCCATCGGGTTCCTTTAGCAGGAAGAGAACCAGCAGAGGCTCACCTTCCACATTCACTCCAGCTCAAAGAGAGAGGCAGAGCCCAGCAAACATGGTCCAAGATTGGAGGAACACTTTTTAGCTTCAGATCTGTTATGACATTTACTATAGCCCACTCCATCCCTCCCTTCTGCCCCCCCCCCAAGTGAAAAGGATCAAAATAGTTCCCCCCTGTGACATTTTGCTTCATTTGACCAACTGACTATGCTCTGTTAAAGGCACTGAAAGCCAAGCAAGAGCAGCAATGCCACTCACCATGGAGTGAGTGCAAAAGTAGGGGCAACACTGAGAAAACTTAACTTTCCTGCTGCTGGCAAAGAGGGCATGGGTCCAGAACATATAGGAATATCCCACTATTGCAATTTGCTTTGCATATGCCTTAGGTGTAAGCTGAGCCCTTCACCTAATGACATTGAAACTAATACGTGTCAGCTATCTGTCTGTGGTCCAACCTGCCCATTTTGGGGCTGACTGGAACTAGGTTGGCCGTCTCTCCTGCCTCCAGAAGGGTTTTTCAAGCACCTGACCCTTTCCTCCACCACCTCATTTAATCTCTTCCCTCATCTATTTCTCCTGGAAACACAGTCTCTCAACAAGCCAACTACCCTTATTTCTATCTAAGCCCTTAGCCCTACTCCTGCCATGGGACCTCACCAATCTTACAGCAGCATGAGGACACAGAACATAATTGTAGCCAGCTTCAGGATGCCAAGAAGCATAAACAATAATGAGTTCTGCCCTGCTGAGAAGGGAGAGCTGAGTCCAGCTCCAGATGAAGACCAGATCACACCTGCCACCAAAACAGAAAGAAGCAGAGCTGCAATGGGGAGCCAGGAGAGCTGAGCTTGTTAGTGCCTGTGCTGAAGGAGGAAGGTAGAGGTGAGTAGCGGCCATCCCACCCAGCAGACCCATCCCTATGTGGGGGGCTCCAGCAGCCAGGCTGTCTCCTTGGGGTGTTTGCACAGGCAAACTAAATGAATAGCTTTGCCAGGTTTGCCACTCCCAGCTGTCTGATGCACTAGGTAACTTCACGTCTAAAACCTCTTCATATATGTTTCCATGCTAGGAGAAAAGCAGAAAGTGTCTTCATAATAAAGGAGGTCAAGCGGGAGAACAGAGCCTCCTTATCTCCTTGATATACTCCCCACAACCGTCTCACAAGACTGAGTACATCTCACTTCCAGTTCTACTCAAATCCATCACATACCTTACTTAGCAGGTACTTCTCCTGGTAGACAAGCAAAGAGAGCACATTTGCCTTCGTTTTCAAGGCAAGTGTATGAGGTAAAATACAAAACTCGGAAGCTGTTCCCAAAGAAACCCCTTCTCCCCTTCATCCTGAGCACTGCAAGTCTCTAGAAAGTATTTCATTTCCAGCATGAATCAGCTCAGATCACGTATGGCTGAAGTACCTTTGCTTTCTTTTGGTTTTTTTTTTAATAAAGCTGTTGAAGCAAGTGTAGCTGTGGTAACGGCAGCTTTGACTGTAGCATTTAGATATTACTGCACAGAACTTGCCAGCATCCTGCTGTGACTGAGACCATGCTGTGCTGTGCAAAGACAAGACTCAAAGATAGCCTCTGCTCCAAAATGTTTGGTATCTCAGTAGACCAGGAAACAGAGGAGGTGCTATCATCTGTGATTTACAGATGGAGGTACGGAGAGGAATGGACTTGATCATGTGCCATCTGCATTGAAGAGAGAAAAAAAACAGCTTTAGCCCCACTCCAGTGCCTTACACATTTTTTTCTCATCTCAACATACCTCTAGGCAATGGAAACTCATTATTAGCCTGCAGTTAAGCCTTACAGGAGATTTTCCTTTGATAATTAACTCTTCACAACACTTACTTTTTCTTGCTACGTTTTGCCAGGACCTTTGGGAAACAGGGACAAAATGTTTTAAAACTTTAAAAAAAAAATTTGTTTGAAGAATAGTAATAAGCAACAGAAATAATGCTCAGAACTGTATGTTAACTGCACAGTGCAGGAAACAGCCTGCTTTTTGCCCCAGAAGTTAAGCAATGGATAGTTTCTACAAGGACAGAAACATTCAACAGGTCCAAACACTGTGATGTAAGGCCTTTTATTTACAAAGCTACCTAATATGTAGCTCTCCCAAGCAGTGGTGGAATCAAACAAGGAGATAGCTTTTGTTCTTGCAGCTTCAAGTGTCTCTCAGACAGTACCTGACACAGAGAAGCTCTCCTTCTCAGCCTCACAGTGTGACTGTCTATCTCCAAGCCTATCATACTATTGCCGCTTCTCTTCTTTGCAGATAGTCCCAATTCTCCTACGGCCTTACTTCTGCAGTTAGGCCAGTTGCTGCATATGTTCTCTGAGCCATTCCAGCTCCCTTTCAAGCATGATGTGCAGCTGTAGCCCCCCTGAAGTATTTCTCATCTCCTGCAGTCTACTTGCATAACAAAATTTAACACAGTCCGTGTATATACCTCAAGACTAATTCAGCTCTTAACACACATCCTGTTCCTTCAAGAAGGTGATCCCCAACCCCATTGCTACAGCTTCCCACTTGAAGCTCATGGAAATTGTCAAAAGTATCAATGTAAGTATAAATGAAGAACAGAAGTTGCAGTGCCAAAAAGCAGCAAGCCTGGCTTTGGGAAGCATTGCAGCAGAGCAAGAACTCCACAGCCACACAGCATGAAGCACCAGACTGCACCAGCTCACCTTACGCATGCAAGACATTCAGTGTTTGATGAAACAGTGTTTATGACTGAGTAGATAGCATCTATTCTGCCACAGCCAGCTCAGTTGCCACCTGTGCTAATGTATTCAGAAACTAAAACATGGCTCTGTTGTCATACCTGGTCCAAACAAAGTCAGTACTGCCAAATTATAACATACAAGTCTGAAACACCTGAACAGGTAACCGCAACCTGGTAAGTAGCCTGTTGGGTTATTCCTTTTGGGGTTTTTTTTCCCTTTGGAAAGCTGGAATGGCACCCTTACATTAACTTGTACTTAGGAACCAGGCCAAAATAATACTGCTACCAGTCCAAGAACACCCATTAGAGAACTGAATTCTGTTCAATTCAAATGTAACAAGAAAAAAAAAAGGTGAAAACACATACAAGAAGAACACAGCAGATTATTCAGCAGTTATCTCTCCTCTAAGACATAACAGTTTGTAAGGATTTTGTTAAACTGGAAGGAACTTACTATTGATGTCACTAAAACTCTGACAGGGGTAATATTCCAAATTCAGTGTACAGCCATCACAGAAACCAAGAGATTTTAAAATTCTTCAGCTCCATGGAAATTAATACCTGATAGGGAAGGGTGCTTTAAAACAAACAAAGCTATTTCTAACTGCATATTAAAATGTACATTTCTGTCTTCTACAGCTAGCAGGGTTTTCAGACAGGTAACAGAGCACACTAAAGCATACTGTGGCACTGAATGCTCGAGATGTGCCTTTAAAGATAAATTGCAGAAGGAGATGCAAAGGTTAAGTGAAAGCCAATTCCTTCTCTGGAAAGCCTGCTTCATAGCAGCAGACACACAAAACCTGCCCCTGCTGAGGCAGGGCATGCACCAAGTGCCAGGAAATAGGTGTAAAGTTGCGTCAGGTATACACCCCAGAGGAGGCAGCTGATCAGGAGAACATGTGTATTTGAAAGCCGAGGTAGAACTGCTTACGTAGCAGCTCACCTGCCCTGCCCCAGGTAAATTCAAGACAGTGCTATCAGTTTCCTTTTCTTACCTGTGAGTGCCAAGAAGCGAAGCAATCCCAGGCACTCCTTTCCAGAGACATACGAGTGGGCTGCCCCAGACAATGGCCTGTGCTCAGCAACAGCAAGCAGACGTCAGGAAAAGTAGCCCTCAATCTCTGTCTTGGTTACTCCCTTTGAGAATTGGTACCTTCTACTCCTTTCAACATCATCGGATCACCACTCCCATCCTGTAGAGATGCCACACAACTGGAGATGAGAGCAGGTCATTCCTACCCAGAGGCCTGCCCAGTTAAAGACCAAGCAATGCCAGCCTCTAGCCCACGCTGTGTGTCCAGTTCTGAGCTACTTTCTCCAAGTCTCTCTTTAGGAACAAGAGAGGCTGTTTGCTCCACTGCATCTTGCCAAGCCTCTGGGGTCCCTACCAGAGGGTTTCTGACCTCTCTCACAGGGATGACAGGCTGGAGTTTGAGGCCTCAGGCCAGCCTCTCCCCAGCCTACTGGCTTTCACTGTATGTCAGAATCACCCTCCAAATCTCTACTGAAAACATGAGGAAGCAGAACTTTCTATTGGAAAAGACACAGTTCAATCACAAACATATTTGTTTAGAGATACCTCAAAAGAAAAAAAAAATCCATTTCATCTGTTATAATCATGGAGGTAGCATTGAGAATCTCTTTAAAATGCACTATTACATCCATATGGTATAAAATTACTAGTTTATATATACCCTGTCTGCAATCCTGAAGACTTGTACCGTGCACTTGCTGAACATATTTTATTCACAGAATGGTTTGGGGAGGAAGGGACTTTAAAGCTCATCTCATTCCAACCACCTGCCATGAGCACAGACACCTTCCACTAGACCAGGTTGCTACCAGCCCCATCTGACCTGCCCCTGAACACTTCCAGGGATGGGGCAGCCACAGCCTCTCTGGGCAACAGATAATTTAAAATTGCTTGAAATGATGCAGTTAGGCTATTATAGATGACTCAGAGGCCTCCATTGAGTCCCACTACAGTAGTGCAGAAGATATGAAGGAAGGGATCAGGAGGAGAGAAAGCAGGGGTATAAGGCCCCAAAATTAATATTGATGAGGAAAGGAATGGAAAATGGTAGTCAAAGAAATAAGACAGAAGAAGAATTTCTACACTACAAATCACAGCTTCTGCTTGCCAAAGGAAGATACTCTTCCCAGCCCTTCAAGAACAAGAAAATCCCTGGTGGACTATAGATAGGGCTTGCTCTAGTTCCCATTAGGGTCAGGCATCTGCAGCTTGTATTTATAGAAGTGCGTTGTCCTCACCACACCGGCTCTTGTATAATATTGCACGCATTGCTCCCCTCTGCTTCCATTCTCTCAGATTACACGCAGGCAGTGCAACGTGATGCACCGAGGAAGATGATGCTTTGCCCAGCTAGAGTGCTGCCAGTGCTGCCAATCAGCCCGCAAATCCCACCTAGCAATGCCACCCAAGGAGAACTTCCTGCTCAGAGTGTCTGAAAACTAACCAACAGAGAAGCATCAAGACGCTGAAATGCAGGCAGAGTGTTTACAGCCTGGCACTTCAGCCGTTCTGGAAGGAAAGCTGTGCATAGCCTTTAATATGCACAGCACCTTAATGTGCACAGCTTTATATCCTGGGAAACTTGACATAATTGATGAATTTACAAGCTCAAGGCTGGCAAAATGAATCGTTCAAGACTTTTCCTCATAACTTTTTTTTCCTTCTTGCTTTGTCCAAAAAAGACCAGATCCTGACATTTTTCTTCAGTCAGTACCCTGTTCACAACGCCAAGTAGCCAAGAAAATTCTTTTACCACCTGAAAGCACCTAATAATTTCTATTATTTTTCTGGGATTTCTATTAATCTTTTGCTGCCCACTCTTCTGACACATTGCAAACCATGGACTGCAATGCAGTTTAACAACAACAGATCCAGTTATTTACTTAGAAGATTATTTTTTTAAGCACTCGCTTTGTAATAGACTATCAGACAGAAAAGACACAGGAGACTCAGAGCTAACCACACTGCAAAACCTGCCTCTCACAGGATAACACCACTCAATCCTGTTGCTAATGTTACAGGAGGCACAAAACAACACCTTGTTTAAGGAAGCAATTTTGCAAGACCTTTTTACATAACAGTTTTCTAAGACTTACTTCACATTCAGGATATAGCATGGCAGTTTAAAATGGTTCACAGTCCCATGCAACCAGAAATTTTGTCAGAAATTCCTCCTTTGTTAGCTACTTTGCCAAGTTCCCAACTATCAGCATAATGCTTACACATCTATGTAATTCAACACTTCTTTGTGCATAGCTTTGCAAGAGGGCATTATGGTCTGTGTACCACATCTACATGCTCTCTGCTGCAGAGGCAGGTGCCATTTTGTCATTTGGTAGTAAAAGCTGCACCAAATTGATGTAGAGAAATCATCTACATTCAGACAAAATAACCACAACACACCTAAACCAATGACTATTAATTGATATCCCTAGTTCAGCAGACTTCTACTAAATACAGGGGAAAAAACCCAAACCCTAAGATGCTTTACTATGCTAGTAGTACCTTTCCACCAGTGCCGTCCAAATTCTTCTGTCTTCCTTCCACCAAAAGGCAACCTGATCACTGCTTTAACCACCCTTTGTTCTCTTCTCCCAGCTACTAGTACAAAAGTGGAATAAAAAGGCAGCCCAGAGGCTATCAACTTCCTGCAAGAAATTCCCTCTTTCCAATTCTTACAGCCTTGCTGCAAAGACAGAAGCAGAAAGAGCCTGTAAGACTATTCAGGGCACCTAGTAAAAAACATTTCTTAAGAGGGCGTGAGCACCAGAAATGAAGGAGCACGGGAAAGGAGAATGCAACCATGAAAACAATCCACAAGGGATGACTTTCCTTTTCAAGATGATGTGGAAGAATTGCATAATCAAAGCTACAGGCCTTCCTGCTTCTTCCTGTGTCAGTGATCCTGCCCATTCTGTCCTCCTTGTCAGTCAATGCATAGAAACTTTCAAGTTTATCAGACTGCAGGAATCTTTGGCATGGATATTCACCCCTTATTAAGCACAGTGTGTATGTGATTATGCAGGAAAAGCTGAACAGAAATGGTATCTCCTGAGCTGCTGTGTTCTATCCATATCAAATTCCTGTGATACTCTACAGCCAAGTATTTTTTTTCCATCTTTGTTTTCTCTTTCTTTCTAGCTGCATGAAAAAGATTCACTCTATCCTTGCTGATATCATATTTTTTAATATCCTTAAAATTTATTGCAGGAGTTGCTGGAATAAAGGTCTAATGAAAAGCAATTAGAATTAGATCCATAGTATTTCTTCTCACACTTGAGCACAAACAATCAACTAAAGACACCAAAACTCAACACACAAGGGAATTTACCCATGATGCAAAGACATTAAGAAGGCTGCTCCCTCTCTGAGCTGACTCCTAGTTGTCACGTTTATACAACTGTCACCGGAACACCATAAGATGTTACATGCCATCAATGTTGCTGGCTGAAGCAGCACAGCTTCAGAAAATAGGTTTCATTTTTCTGAAGCCAAGGAACTTGATCACTGCTACTTTCACTCCTGCTGTGCATTATTAAAAGGTCACCAGAAACGAGAGCTCTAAAATGGTCTCCGCAGTTCTTGTTAATAGGATCTTTCTCCTCCTTGTATTGAAAAGCAGTGAAGTTTAACTCAATTTAGTAAGCACTATCTCTGAGTCTGAGTTGGCACCTAGTGAAATAAGTGGGGGAACTCAATCCTCCTGAAATTACTTGAAGTACTTTGCTAACTCAGAGAAGCATTGGGCTGAAAAACCTGCAAAGTCTCTGTACTAATCAACCAAGGACTTTACATTACTCTTTTCACTTCAGTTTAGAGCAGATGGACATTTTCAGTGGTTATTTAGTAGCTTGCTGAAAAATACCACCTCTTCTGCCACCCTGACAGACTCTCCGCTTGTTGACCATGAGAACACAGCACAAAGCTAATCTATTTACCAAAGTACTTTCCCTGGTGTGGGATGGAGTAAGGTGCACCTGGAAGAAGAATAAGAATCGGCAGTTAGGCAGGGAAAGAGTGCTGCTGGAGGCATGGGTGCTTTATCTTGTGTTTCATCTCTTCTGCTATGGGAAGGCAAGAATGGATGTAACAAATCTGCATAAATACATCAAAGAAAAACAACTGTCAGGAGTCTGGAGTGATTTGGGAAGTGAAGACAACTCTGTTGTTACCTGGCTGCTCTCACATAGTGAAAAATTCATATCACAAGAGAGTGGTAATCTTTTTAAGATGATGAAGCATCTATCTAAACAAGATGGAATCGAGTAAGAAATATTATTCATTTTTCTAAAAAACAACCTCCCATAAATATTTTTGTGGGAATATTTCCCAAGGAAGCTCTCCTTCTAAGATAGCCTGAGATCAAAAATAGTGACCTACAAGATACCTACAAGAACTACTGTGGAGATATCTACAAAAGCTACAAGAACTTTTGCCAGTGTTTTAGCTAGGACGCGTCTATTCCTTCATCCTACACACGCTATGTCATCCTCTCTTTTCCTCCAGCATCAAGGTTTTTTATCTACCTTTATTTTGCTCCCTGGCACACGGCATTTCTGAGACTGTTCCCCAGCCTCAGATCTGTAACCCTTCCCACATCTCTACCAATGCCACCATTAATCCTGTCCCTTATCTATATACGTTACCTGATCTCTTTGATGAGTTATGCAATGTTTATTCACCGCTCAATCTTCTCTGATTGTATCATAGCAACATACAACAGTTTATGGTGGATATTGTGTGAATGTTCTCCAACAGAACACGTCTACAAGTCCTGATGATTTCCTGGATAATGTTACGCTCTTTGGAACAATAACACTAGTCAACAAGTTAGCTTTAATTTTATGCTAAAATTAGAGCAGTTGAACATTATTTATTTCGAGTCCACTGCTTTTATTGAATACCAGGAAGCAGCGAAAATGTGTCACAAAGCATTGCAACACATAGAATTTCATCTATGACATTCATGCAATACTGTTTGAAAATTTGAGCAGCTGGAACAGAAAACACTACATGGCAACCACACAAAGTAAAAGCTAAATGTGCTCACCACATTCCTATGTATAAATACATTTGTAAAAGGGAGACCTAAACCCTTTAGATTAGGCTGCCCAGAGGGGTTGTGGAGTCTACTTCCTTGGAGGTCTTCAAGACCTGTCTGGACTTGTTCCTGTGCAACCTGATCTAGGTGACCCTGCTTCTGCAGGGGGGTTGGACAAGATGATTTCTAAAGGTCCCTTTGAACCCCTACAGTTCTATGATTCTATGATTTCAGAAGAACTTCTCGAGTCATAAAATGATTTTCAGACAAAGATCCCACCCGCTAAAGTACTACAGAGAAACATAAACAATCTTTCCTGTCCCGAGATGTCTCAACAAAAACTACACCACCACCTAAATTCAGCCATCACACCATGATCGGTAGCTACAGGCATGTGACTTGCTGTCCATGTGTGAGCATCCCTGCCACAGACATAGAGATGATACAAGTGTCAAGGTCTCTCAAAACTGCACACAAATTTTTATCATGAACATGGCACAACTAACTATTCTCTAATACTAACAGAGCTGTGAAAGCATGAAAAGTGGCAGTTAAATTAAAATCTAAGAGAACTTAAGCAGCAGAGAGGTGATTCTTGCTTTTTAGGGAGATGAAGCTCATCATCATCCTTCTGCATATCCATTTTCCACCTTCTGCTATCAACCAACTTACAGAATACATAAGTTTTATTTAAGTTTGAGGGAGGATCTCTCTCAAAACTTCAAGCAAAAACAGGAAGCAAGATTTAAAATGTGACAGCCCTACTCTCCTTTGTATCACCCTGAGCATTGTCATTAGCTGAGGTCATAAACCATAAGCCAATGTATACCTCAGATAGATAAATTTTTCCAACAGTCTTTTTTATTGCTGTGGAAGGTGCTGTATTAGGAAATCACACTGAACACAGCTCTCATGGACATAAGGAAAAAGATATTTCATATGTTTTTTCCTATGTACAATGGCATAACACTGGATCCCAATCCTAAACAGGGGACTGCACTGCAGCTAAACAAACTCCCTCAGTTAAGTCCCAAACTGCTGCAGCTTTCATAGCTGCTGACTGAGCTTTAGCCTGTCTCCCAGAATAAGCTGCATTCTAGCAGCACGCAGAACAATTCAGACATTTCTTAACAAATCAGTCAGGCAGGTATAATGCTCAAGTAATGTTTAGCATTCACATTTATTTTGTGACCAAACAGTCCTGGAAGTGCTAAAATGGCCATCAGTCATTGGCTTTATATGGAGAAGTGCCTAAAACTATGCAAAGATCTAGATTTCGCAGTTTTCTAACCTTTGCTGGTCAAGTCCCATCAATTGCTAAGCAGTACATTCCCTCTCCATTGCCAATTGAATCTCTTCGTAATCCTTGAAGGAGATCCTGCTTACAGAAGCAAGTCCAGGATCCCTCCTGCAGGTTTTAGGAGAGATGCTGAACCTTGTCTTCATAATCCAGTGTTCTCCTCCCATATTCTGTAAGAGTCAGTTTACAACTGGCTTCTCTTTACTGACTTCTCCTCTGCCTACCCTGGACAGTCATGATCTGGAAGGAAAACCTGATCATTCCTATTCTTTTCAGGATTTAACATTTCCCTGCATGCCTTCATCTGGCTGGATCTGTATACTCCATCAGAAACTACATTCTCTACTACATTCGCTACTACAGAAACACATTCTCATATGCAGCATTTGATGCTGTCTCTTGTCACTGAACACCAAATTCCTCCCTGTTACATTCCTTTCCTAATTAACAAATCAATGGTGACTTAATGCAGCAGACAAAATCAGTTTATCAGTCCTAAAAGACTGCACCTTCTTCTCGGACTCTGAGTGCTTTTCAACTTCTATTATCATTGTGCACACCAACTTGCTTGCAGGGCTTGATATCAGATAAAAAACTCAGTCTGGGATGTGAAAGAGCAGGCTTTTTTTTCTTCTGCCCTGGGATCCCGTCAATAACACAAATAAGATGTATCCTCAATGTAGGAGACAGAAAAGCAAAATACAAGTTGCTCATTCGTTCCTGTAGTGGCTTTTCAGAAGTCCAAGTGACATTTCTCAGTGAACAAGTAACACATACAGCAGATTGCTTAGGATGAAACATTTGACCACATCCAGAGTTAAGTTACTTATCTCTTAACAGCTGCATGCAAAGAAGCAGCCACACTGTGGACTTACTATAACAAGTGACAGTAGAAGATATCTGCATAGACATCTGGCTGCAGTGACAGACCAGCACCTGAGGTGCACAAGGTACCATACGGAAAACCCATAGAGTACCACTGGCTGACCTACAGCATTTATCACCATGGTTTCAGCACAACAGAGAAGCAGGTGTAGCTGCAGGGACCAAAAGGGTGTTATAATCACATGAGGGTAACATATTTTCATAGAGTCATAGAATTGTAGGGCATCGAAGGGATCTTTAGAGATCATCTAGTTAAACCTCCATGCCAAAGCAGGTCCACCTAGATCAGGTTACACAGAAACACGTCCAGGTAGGTTTTGAAGACCTCCAAGGAAGTAGACTCCACACCCTCCCTGGGCAGCCTGTGCCAGGGCTCCCTCACCTGAACAGCGAAATAGTTTTTCTTACATTTAAATGGAACTTTCTGTATTCAGCTTCATCCCATTACCCCTTGTCCTGTCACTAGATACAACAGAAAAAAGTGATGTGATGCATTTCATAACATGATAACAAATAACTGACAAATACTCATCAATACCCTCAGCTAAATTTCAGGTATCCTTCCACTAAGAAGGAATTAATTTTATTAGCAGACAAGATTTAATGCACCTCAACATTCTATCCTACATTGTCTGAGTCCACTGAGGACAGAGGTAACTAAACCTATAGTATTATATGTCTTTAGCTGCACAGGCAGTTGAGTCAAAAAACCAAAAAAGGCAAAACAAGAACAATCAAAATAATCTGAAATCAGATTTCTCAAATTAAGGCCTTTTCCAATTTACACATCATTAGCAATTTTCTTATTTCCAGCAGGAGAAGAGAAGATTTTATAATAACAGGTTGTGTCAGTGTATTCAGATTTCCTGCTGTTAGTTACTAACTTGCTTGAATAGGTCACTGACTTCTATATATTTCAAATTAAAACGTAGCGCTCTCAAATAATTTTCAAATTACCTGCTAATATTTTACAACAGAAGAGCCCAAATGTACAAAATAAACAGGCACAGATACACACTTATCCACTTAATTTTTTCAATGTACACTTTCTTCACAAAGTAAGGTTATCAGTGATTTCAGTTTTCTTCCCTATGGATTAGCACTCGAAGCAAAAACCATACTTCTGACTGTTTTACAAAGAGTTTGATACATTTCTATGCCCAGTGCGTCACTGTGATATTTTATAATATGCAATGTCTTCCCAAAACTATATTTTACAAAACCAATACTTATTATTTATTTCTTTTCAGGTAACAAAATGCCCTCTAAAGCAATAGATGTACTCAACTTCAGATTTGGCCACCTACTAAGAAAAAGAATCTCTCTAAACCATACTGAGAGCAGAAAGGAAAGTAACAAAAACTCCAAAGCTTAGCCCCAACTTACTCTGCTCCCCTCACCCATCAGCACAGTGGGGAAGGGGCAGGTATGTGCCACTAAGGTCAGGGTGAAGCTGTCCTTTTTGGCAACAGAATAATCCCAGAGAACTTAGATAAACCCTTCCATCGTTCTTACTAAGATGTCATGACATCAGCACACAAAAGAAGAGGAAAAGATACTAAGTGTATTCACTGCAGGGCCACAAAGATGATGGAGTGGAGCACCTCCCTTATAATGAAAGGTTGAGGGAGCTGGGGCTCTTTGACTCGAAGACGACACTGAGGGGCGATCATGTTAATGTTTACAAATATGTAAAAAGTGGGTGTCAGGAGGATGAAGCCAGGCCCTCCTCAATGATGGCCAATGATAGGACAAGGGGCAATGAGTACAAGCTAGAACATAACAGGTTCCAGAAAAGAAACACAAGCAAAAACTTCACTGTGAGGGTGATGGAGCACTGGAACAGGCTGTCCAGATAGGTTGTGGAGTCTCCTTCTCTAGAGGCATTCAAAACCCACCTGGATGAGTTCCTGTGATTCCTGTTCTGGCAGGGCAGTTGGACCAGATGATCTTTCAAGGTCCTCTCCAACCCTTAAGATTCTATGATTCATTAACTCCATTTTATGGGAGAAGCCACTGAGTTTCAGACCACGTAAATAAATACATGACTGTTACAGAAGAGCAAGGACAAGAAGCAGGTTCTCTGACACATTCCAGAAACAAAATATGGCTGTTCCATCTCTGCTATCACATGCACCTGATCTGAGTCTCAGCAAGGTCCACTTTTCTAAGAAAGAACATCACATCTCAGGGTGACAGCTCTCACGACTTTTACTGTTATTACCATTATCAAAGATATTATGAAACAGTCTTCCTTGGAAGCTCTATTTGGCTTTGATTTTCTACTGGAATAAGGATTCAGTTTTCCTTTTATATTGTTTATTTCTGTAGGGATTAGCCTTTTTAAGGAATTTCATGTTATGACTTTTTACACAGAAATAGATGCTGACTCTATGGAAGACGAAAGATGAAGAATCCAAAACCACCACTGTTAGCACTACTAGCTAAGCCTGCACCACCCCAGTCTACATATGTGGAACCCTAATTCTTAGAAATACTTGATTTTAATATGTTAGTAACCCCTCTCTGTCCACTTAACAGTCATCCTGAACAAATTCAGTCCTTCAAACCAATAAATACACAGAAACAAGATTTTCTTCTCTGCTACAAACACGTAAAAACTCAAGGATAGAAATGTAGGTCCAGTGCTAAGGATATATTGGCTGCATCATCTCTCCCTTTAGAAGACTTCACTCTAAACTCCCAAAACAAGTCTTAAGAGACACATTTTCTAGGCAAGGAAGCAATTGCCCATCTGCTTAAAAAGTCTTTCAGATACCCACTTTTCTACACTGTGAGAATAAACGTCAAGTAACCTTCAGCATGTTCAAATTAGATCCACCAGCAATGTGTCACTTCTTGACAATACACATTCCATTTGAAATCTCTGTTGAAGGATCTACCATCTGCATGGCAAAGTCACCTGGGACAGAAAGAAAGGTTATTCCTAAAATGTCACCCGTGACATGAAGGGATAGCTATTCTCCAGATAGGCTCTCTGGTGATGGGTGTCTTCTCTCCCAGTTACTCCCAGTGGAAGAGGGCTGGCTAAATCAACCGTGCGGGGGGGCTGCCCCAAGACTTGTCTCTGCCCTTCAGCACCACGGCCAGCGCTTCAACTCAGGCAATGGGAGAGGTCATCAGGGCCCGTGGTGAGCTGGGTTGGGCCACTAGCCCAGGGCTGGCCGATGAGCCCAGGGCTGGGCAGGGTTAAGATGGTTCTGGTGTCAGGCAGTTGAAGTGCTTCTGGGTGAAGCATGTACTAATTAATCAAATGTTACAGGTAACATCAAGATGGTTTGCCTTGTCTTAACACCTCGTTTCCATTTTACGTAAATAACAGTGTCTCAAATTTCTTTTAAGCTGTTTTCCTAGATCTGCTTTAAGTTTTTTAAAACTTAACAGTACTAAAGGATGTATAAAGGTTGAATTTGGCGTAATCGGCCTTAAATATTTATGGGCTTTGTATTTATTACAGAGCCTAGGCCCCCCACACATATGTGTCAGCATATCCATTTAATGTTAAACATTATCAGCGTTCAGATAGGAAGAGTTTGTATCTACTGCAAGTCAACAAATTAAAAGTATCATGTCAGGTTATAGGTTTATTTCCGGTTTAATAGTGTTTTAGAATATTATGCAAGGTAGACAAATTTCATATTGCTAAGGTGGGGAGGCATCTACCAAAGTAGAGTCACTAAATACCCCATTAGAAAGATAACATTCTTAAATGCAGTTGGCCCTAAATTAAACATGATTACCAGGAAATTCTAACAGCTTGGTGAGAATGCTCTGCATCACACTTACATAAATAGACTTAAGCTTGTACTTAAATGCCAGTCTGATTCTCAAAATCAGAGTAAGTAAATGCAAAGCTAATTCTGGGCCAAGGTAAAAACAGAAAGCAGATGTAGCCATTAGCACTGTAAGTCACTTTCACCACTATATATTCTTTGTCTATACTTTGGGCTGTAATTTCATATTATAAGATACTGGCTGCTGAAAAGCAAATTTCAGCAGAATAATTTGTCCTTCCTTAGCCCATCCTGCTGTTTATTCTCTGGAGAGCTTTCTCATGCTTTCTTTTCGCTATTCATGCAGTCAAAGCTGAGAAGGAATTTGGGCAGAAGGATTTTCCTGCATATAGCTTACACTGCAGAAATGTCTGCATTAACCTCTCCAATGAGCCTCAGATACATCTAGGCATAGTAAAGTTAGATTCCCAGCTACGTTGTTTAGCTCATGCTTTGCCCAAGTGTTTGGAAATTTCAGAAAGCAAGGCCAGCACTAGCACAAGTAGAGAAATGCCTGTTCTAGGCAGCCATTGGGTCTGCAGACACCTGCCTGGCAAGAATCCCTGTCCCGCATGGTTGACATCACATCCTTTTCCCTACTTGGGATTCACATGTCATTTGTGCACATCAGCTCTTCCCATCCAGCATCTCTCTGGGCAGCTGTCAGTGGCTCTCCCACAAGGCAGACTGCTCTGCTACTGGATGACTATCTAATGATAGGCACTCAGCAGTTGGCAAGCTGTTGGAATCCCACAACAGAACTATAATAAGCATGGGGCATGACTAAACCTGCAGTGTTGTCTACTTTTCCAGTGGCATTGTGCCATAACCCATATGTGATCAAGAATAATTTTTTTTAATGTGACCCACATCCTTAGCACTCCACCAGCAGCATATCACCACGCACACAGCTCCCTCTAGCCAGCAATCCAGGTGGCTCTAAAGGCTGTATTGTACAGCATGGATGCCCTCCCTGTAGAGACAGGGAGACAGAAATACAAGGCATATCACGATGCACACCAGCAGACAAAGGAGTGGGGCAATGAAAGCAGGTTTACTTTCTCAATGTTATCTTTCATGCACTAACTAAACATGAGACAAGTTGAAATTCCACCACTAGAAGCTACAGCGAGCTCACTGCCACATAGTTGATCCACCCTAATGGGAAATCCGCATTTCTGCGTGGCTGAGCAGAATCTTTATCGTACCATTCTGAACACATCGTATTTCAAACTTGTTCACACAGTAACTTTAAAGGCACTCTCCCTTGTATTTCAAACAACACCATGTAGGCAAAATAGTTGGCACCACATTTGAAAAAGCAGAGTGACACCTTGCACCAATTGTTTACTTTCAGATGTATTATCATCCCTCTGGCTATCACTAGCTCCTACCAGCTTTCTTAAATCTTTGCACAGACATGAACAAGGAAAGCTTCGAGTACTCAGTCTGCAGTTTTTAATGAGGAATGCCAGGACTTCAAGCTGAAAAGGCAGAGTTAGCTCTTCCCCAAATGCCAAGGGGGAAAACAGCCGCATGTGACTTCCTCAAGCTTTTGCTGCTGGAAGCATAACTGCATTTCAAGCACTCCATCTCAGCCAGTGTGCTAGCCCCAAATTCCTGCAGTAAATGCTTAACCCCTTGTCTTCTCAGCTTTCACAAACACTATTTGGATTCAAATAATTTGCAAACAGCCCAAACTACTAAAAAAAAATAAATAAAAAAAGAAGGCAAGCGAGTCTTTACACCAATGTGTTCTGCAACTTCAGTTTTCAACACAAAGGTCACACCAGTCAGTATCCTACAACTTCGCACAAAGCAGTGATGAAACGTGCACATGCATGTACACAGGCATGTATAAGTAGATACATAGTCTCATAAAGAGAGCAGCAACAAAACAAAGGAAGGAGTCATTCCTTTCTCAAGTCACACACAGTTTATTAAAACTGGATTTTGGAAGCAGTCCAATTCTAATCTCTTGCTCTGAAAGAGCTCAATGCCTTAAACATATACAATATGTCATAAATATTATTTCAGTTTTCCTTTTAATTCCTAACCAGGCAGGCAGCTGGCAGTGGCCCTATTTTAAACACATAGTAAAAGGCACACAAAATGACATTAAATGGCCTGTTCAAGTTCAAGGAAGTCCAAAGGTCAAGTCAAACAATACAGTTAATTTGCTTTTTTTTTTTTAAACATCAATAGATTTTGAAGAGATGTCTTCCCTTTTTCATTTCTAGAAAGAAAAAAAAGACAGACCCTTTAAGCCACCTCAGATTGTGTACCTGAGAAAAAAGGTACTCAAAATCAATCATATTAAAAAACCCTCTTGACTAACATCTTTGTCACAACACTATAGCACACTAAACTTTGAAAACTTTCTGTTAAAATGTACTTTCCTTCAGGACACTGCTTCCAATCATCACCTAGAGCCAAATATCATTATATGGTCTTACTTTGAACCCTCACCGCATGCCATCCCTGATCCTACTAGTGTTTGCCTCAGCAGATCTGTGGTTCAGACTTTGCAATTCTGCTCCTCCAGGCCAACAACAGGAATAAAGTCAGACCATGCAAGCCTTCACAGAGCACAGTACTGAAACACTTCTGTTTTGACCTCAGTAACTACATAAGCTGTACATACACATAGCTTTTCTTCTGGACTTATTACTCCCTACCTCTGGAAAAGTTTTTGTGTAGACTCCCTCGTCCGGTGCATGAATATAACTGCTCACTTGAGTTCTCTGGGATAAGCCATCTTCCTAAAAAAGTCTAACTTCTTTTTAAATTCTTTATTGCTCTTTTGATTTTCAGGTGAGCAGCTTATTTGAAACCAAAATTTACAATTTAGTGAAGGCTCAAAGACATGGGTTTAGACTAAATCCTTACCTACTGCCTTTCAGACCTGGGGCTTTTACCCAGATTGATGGAGGTGCTTATTTCTTTGCTCACCATTCTATAGCTTTTACGGATGGTCTCTCAAACACAACTAGCCAAGCTACTTTGTCTTCTTCACTAAGAGGCATAAATTTCTCATCAAATGATTCAATGTTATTTCACATCACCACCACATTCGTCAGTCTTGAATCCAAGACCTTGCATTTTAAAAAAGACCAGTTACATAGTTGATATAGTTCATGACTTTGAAGTAACTAATTTTTATGGTCGCCAACCACAAAGCAACAGCACCATCCAGTGGCGTCTTCTTCAGGCAACACTTTCGCGAGCTATTAATTGCGTGTACCCCTCCCAGGGGTACTCACCTTGTGAAACTCGGAAATACCAAGGTACTTCAGCTCCCTCAGTTTCAATAATGCAGTCCTATTCTCGTATTTCTTGTGCATTTTGTATTTCCCTGAGAAAATAAGACTTCATTTCTAAAGGGGATAACCCCCAACAACACAGATGACCACAAATGATAATTTCTGAAATTTTAGGAGTCTCTTGTTTACATACAGCATTGAGATCGCTTTCCACAGGTATCTCGTGCATAGTCTCTCGTGGCTGAAACTTTCAAACCATTACTTAATACAGGTCATTCTGACAAAAAGCTCCTGTATCTAATTGCTGTCACGCTTGTCAGCAGTCTTCAACCACAAGTTTTAAAGAGAGAGTCACTGATGTTTCATGTTCTTTGGGAAAAATACCAGGAATCATCAGGCAATGTGGTCAAATCCTTGTCAGTCACCTGCAACTCATTATTAAATAACATGTAAACAAAAACTTCTGGGGAAAAAAACCCTATCATCTAAGTTTAGTTATGTATTAATAGTTGTTTATATTTAAAAAAGGTATCATGTGAGATCAGGCATCTCCTCATACTGCTGATTCCATAGCAGCAAGTTTATAAAATCCAGAGCTGACAAAGAACCTAAGCCTATGTTAAAATGTACATTCATAACAACTAGAAACTAAGTTAAGAAAACAGCAAACCAGGGAGCTTCCAACAGTTCTGAGGTGTCAAGCACTCCCTTCATCATTGAAGATAATCTGAAACCTGTCAGTGACCAAGGGAGCTTCCACATCAGTTAGGAGCTAAAGGGGACCTCATATTTGGAATTTCCAATCTGCTGGTCCCAGAGGGCTTCAGACTATAGCGCCTAACCATTCTCAAGACAGACAGAAACACACTAATTTTTAGATGACACTCCTACTATCTGTGACCTAAACTCTTCCTTTTTTACGATGAGACAGTACTATCCTTTGAGATCAGTCCTGTATGGGTATCCATTGAATCACTTGAATGTAGTTGAAACTAAAAAAACTTAAGGACTCTACATCCAAGCACATCCACATCAGCTGTTTGGATCACACCTAGCATGACAGTACATCTTAGCTGTTACCTGAAATCATAGCAGGGATGGACATTTTAAACAGCAACATAGCTTTTGGAGCCATTCCTGTTTCTGCCTTACTCAGGAGACCATCTGTGTAGTCAAACACATCTATTTCTGTGACTTTTTTGTGCCAAAGCTTGGACTTCATCAGCAAGACACCTCCCTTCTGTGAGAGGCAAGTTGTATTTGAGGTCATCCAGTCCTCTCCCTACTCAACCCACACATTGTTTTTGCAAAATAGTAATTCCAGCTTGCTTATGCTGCTCTACTTTCTGCAACTCACCTAGGACAAAGGGTTATCTCTCTGATCTTTTAATGGGTGATGTAACAACATATTGAAGGAACATCCTTGTTAAACTAAATTCCTCTCAGGTGCCTTATAATTATAAGCCAACAGTAACAGAGCTGTAACAACAGAAGAAGAAAGACTACCTTTAGTTATTTGAGCCAGAAGATGACTCAAAACAAAAAAGAAAACAAACAAATGGCAGTTGTGTAAAAAAACGGAAATAAACACTGTACACCCTTGTTATGGAAAGAACTGGCACGATCTCATCTCAAAAGTGATTTAGGTGCTTAATTCCCTCTGCAACTGATTTGAATACTCAAAATTCCTGAGTCCGTGAAAGTAAGTGCATATTTTGTAACAAAATGTTCTTTTACCTACAAGAAAGTGTGATTTAAAAGTCAACTGTAATTAAATGCTGACAAATCTCTGAGCCAATAACATTTGTAACAGTAGCACAGACACAGTGTCTCATTGTTAACACTACATTTTACACTCTGTGGCGACCAGTTTTCCCCTTTCTTCTACAGCATTAATTAGGCATGAACAACCAGAGAGGCTAATCCTTCTTTCCTTTAGGTTCGCAGGACCACAGAGGTTCTTCCCACAAGGTATTTTCCCAACAGTCTACAACCCAGGGCACACTTGCTCAGCCCACAGCCACATCCTAAATGCAGTGGAGGATGTCTGTTTAACTTGAGACTGTTTAACTGTTTAACTGTTTAACCAGTTTATGTTTTTCCCCTCTTCCCATCATATAGCCACAAGCTGGAAATGCCTAATCAAGATATTTAGTCATGTGTACAGCTGAAGCATACATTGGTTGTGAACTGGTCAGAAAGAAATGACCACAGCCGTTGCTGTGGACTTCCTCATTACCTTGGATGCATTTCTGCTCTTTGTACTTCTGGAGTAAGGCACCTTTCAGCTTTACAGCAGCATACACTGGAAGGTTGCAAGAGTCTCACATACTGTCAGCCATACCAGGAGCTCTACAGGTGCCTATAACAAATAAAAGAGATTATTTATCTTGTGCCCAGAGGCCTCAGAGGGCTCAGGGTCAAACTGCAGCAAAAAACCACAACTGTCAGTTGCCAGGTGAACCAGTCAGTAGTCTGTCTGGGCCAGGCTGCAGCTTAAAACTCTTCTCAATTAGATGTGCAGGCCCTAGGGCTCTGCTGAAGGTGAATTCCAATCAGGACATCAGAGCAGTTTATTATCACAGAGCAACAAGAAGGTCTTTTTTTTCTCTCTGTGGCCAAGACAAGCAACAGTGGGGCTCGATGAAGGCAAAGAGATGGTTATTGTTTCACAAGCATTTGGCTTCTGCTCCTACCTTATCCCTGCTTTTACAGCAAATGCCACACACACCCTTCCTTAACAAGCAGGGAAAGGAGGAAGGACTCTCAAGGAGATAGGTGAAATCAGGTTGTTTGTGCTGTTATAACTTCAAGAGTGACTGGGGAGATCAAAACTGTTTTGGACATCAGTAAAGTATCAGATAGCCAGTCTACTCTTGAACCACATTCACTGCAGAAAGGAGGAAATAAAAGCAAAAGACAAACCCTAAGGCCACAGCAGCTAACTGGAACAACAAAAACCCACCACAATGCAGAGGCACACAACCAAAACTGTTTAACCTGTAGCCAAACCTGGGAAATCTAGAGGATGAGCACCAAGGACAATTCTCAGAAGGATCAATGGTCAATATGGGAACGATCTTCAAGAATTAGCCTCCTTCCATTCAGAGCACACTCTGAGAGCCCATGAGTCCAGGTCTCCAAGGCTACAGAGAGCAGGAGCATCCTATCACCCATCTCTAGCATCCTCAACAAAACAGATTTGGCAGTAAGGCCCATTTTGCTGAATCCCTCAAATTCTTGGTTAAGAAGTGATCACCAATCAAAACCAACAATTATCTTCCACTTTAAGGAGTTACCACCAGGCTTCTCAATCTCCCTGCTTTACTCAAGCTCCCTCTCCTAAAGCCAAGTGTCCCTACTCCAGCCTGCCACACACAATGCCTAGGTAACACCTGCCACCTTTCTTGTTTCCTGTTCTACCAGTGAAGCCTTACAGTAGAGAGGGGCAAAAAGGAGGATGTGAGCATTTAGCCATTATTGCAGAGGGCCTTCTTTGAACCAAAAAGCCAGTGCACATCACCGTAGCTCACCAGAGCATAAGAATGGAAAGTCTACAGCAGTACTAGCCAGGAAACAAGCAGCAAACAAAAAAACAGCAGCATTCAAAAAAACCACAACATTTGCGTCTTAGTTTAGGACTGATGGAACAGGAACACGCAGATAGTCTCCTTTAGCTTGGAGCAATGCAGCTCCAGAGCTTGATAACCAATTCACATAGCAAGTGAATGAAGACATTGGTAGCACAAACAGGAGAACAGGGTGGTTGGTTGAATAGCGCCCAGGGCACAGCTGACACCCTCCACAGTCATCTGATGATCATGCAGTACACTGAACACTTTTGAGGCTTTCAACTCAGGGGATCTGAGGTAAACAGCTTAGCTTGCTTTCCACTTTTGCTTTTCACCTTAGGATACCTCACACTTAGTTTGGTAAACCCCAAAGCTCTAACCAACCTCAGAATGACTCTACTTCAGACATCTCATGTTGCAATGGCCTGGGTATAGAGCCAGGCTTTTGCTACCATGCTGACTACCCTAATTGCCTCCATTCCAAATCCATAAGGTGAAACTGTCTCTACATAACAGCATTTTTCTCACCTTAAGAGGGGTCTATTTGATCCTCAGACCAACTGAGGCATCATAGCAAAATCAGGGCATCTTGCTGCCTGAGTAAGTGAGAAGCAGCACAGAGAGCTGACATGCACAATGACACCCACTTCAGGGATAGACATGAGTTGGTCAGACTTTTATACAGACAATGTTCAAGGAATCTTTCTACATAAGAAAACCAAAACCCAGACCCCATGTACTAAGAGATTACAGGAAAGGCAAGCATGAGACAGCAAAAAAACCCCCCATAATTAGCTGTTACAATTACTGAGTGCTAACCATGCTGTGTGTGGTTACAAAGCTTCCACGTTTGGAATCACAGACCGACCACAAACTGGCAAGATGCTGCAGGCACATTTTCTGATTAACACTACAATGCCTAGAAGCTCCTTTGGAAACCCACGTAGAATGTGGCAAAATCTGTCAGGGTCTTAACAGGCACCACTGGGCAGGAAACATTTCTGAAAGTCCAGGCGAGTTCACCTGTGCTCACATAGAAGTTATGCTCCTTTGCAAAGCTAAGCATCGCTGGGAAAACAGACCAACAATTTATTACATAGAGGTGACAGGCAAGTTGGTGATATCCCTTGATGATGAAAGGGCTCAAGATTAAGCCAAATCACACACAGTCCTCGAGTAAGGTCCTGGACTGTGCTAGGTTAGGTGTAGTCAGAAACAGAAACAGAAATGAAGTATGTAAACACAGGCTGCATTTTGTATCCAAGACAGATGAGGAGACTGTTAGACAGTTCTCAGCAGAAAAACAATACAGTTGGCTTTGAAAAGTTGTGAAATCGTTGCCTGTTTCCAACTAGCTGCCTCAGTGATCAGAAAGGATGAGCAATTGTTCCTGGACTGGGAGGAAAACATAATCAGCTTTCCCAAATCATTATGGAAAATAAACTCAACAATAAGTCATATAAAAGCACGAGCTGCCCAACAAATCTCAAATGACACGTTACACTTGCTGAGAATCCAGTGGAAGAAGGAAGTCTTTTTTGCTACTTTCTAGCTGATACCTGAAGGTCTAGTATGGGGAGCTACCCAAGTCCCAGTTATACCATTTTATCTGGGGCAAGTAAAAGGAAGAAATATTTTGTGAAGAACAGCTCGGCAAGTCTCTTGGGAGGGTCCCCCCTTGAAACCACCAGATATTTAGATATAACCCCTTTGATCCCAGAAGGTCAAATTCCATTAAGATGTCACACAAAGCCAACAAATTACAAAAAACAAAGAAAATGTTCAAGGATTCAGGAGGATGGAGCTGCAGAAAAATAATACTAGGACAGCAGAGGGCCTTCATCATGAAAAAAAAAAGAAAAATTTGAATTTCTTAACAGATAAAATTCCACTCAAAAAGTCAATTCTGCTCTACGAGCATATGAAAAGCAAGTTCACTCGAGACAATCTATCATCATGCCAAATACTACTAGTGACTATTGTGAAGGAGCCTGTTCTATCAAAGGAAGTCCACAGCTCAGCAAAGCTACTTTTAAGTTCTTAAACACCCTTTTAATGACTCTCTACTGACTTTGAAATTATTCTTTCAGATGCTCAAAAGAATTTATCTAACTCAGACAGCACTCAGCTTTGAAGAAACAAATGGATGAACACTTAAAAACAATTTAATTAGAATATTGCTGCAAATGACTGGAGATGGGGGTTGTGTAACATTATGCCAGGGGCAATGAGCATGCTGCTGTGTTAAGCAATTTGTAAGAGTAGTTAGGACAAGAGAAGAAACCAGAAATGGGGCTGGGGTGGAGATTTTCATTAGCCTCTAAAACAACTTCCTGTTCTACATTAATTATAACTAATTAAATCCATTAATTACAAGGAAGTCGTAATACTTTTTTCCTTTTCTTAGGTAACATCTAAACACATTGAATTCCTTACTATCAGAAGAAATACAAAGACCTCTAGGGTGAAATGGATCTCTAAATACTATAGCAATTTATCTTTCAGAAACAAAGGCAATTTTCGCCCACGTTAGTTATATTTGTAGTATATTTTTCACCTTAGCATCTCAACAGTACTGTTTTCACATTCCTAGAGTACTTTTTTTCAGAAGTAGTAAGAGTCAGCCCCTTGTGTCGTTACTTCTGCTGGAGTGGAATCTGCTTGGAGGTGGGGAGGGGGAAATCAACTTTCTCACAAAAGAGAAGCTTAGACACAAGCTCTCTTCAAGAAGCTGTGCTGCATGTTAAACATCTGATTTCTCCACCTCCCATCAGTGACTTTTAAAAACTGAATACATTTATTCTCAAATCCAATAGAATTAAAATACCAAGAAGGATAAAAAGAGGAAAATATCCACACAGCTCCTATTAAAAGCAAAACATGAGCACTTGAAATTGTAGGAGTGTCACGACAAACCACCACTGCTCTAACTCCTTTCATTAAACATTTACAGAGACCTCATCTGCATGTCTCAACCTCAAGCAAACAAACCGAAGTTTGAAGTCGGATGTGTTCAGCTGGCCTAGAGAACACTTTCCCTCTTACCCTACCACATTAAAGATGTGAAACAGATGAGAGAAGCTCAAAACCACTGTCAAGTGTAAAACCAAAAAAACTCTTTTCCAAGTCCTTTCTGAGCATATTCTTCTAACTGGGAGATGCTATGAAAACAAACCCCCCCCCCCCCCCCCCCCGCCCCCCAGCACTAATGATGGGCTCCTCTTTGACAATATGCCACATGCCAGGAAAAAAAAAATAAACAAACCCTCATTCTCTTACATCATGTGCTTAACTAAGACCTAGTTCAAATAAATAGCTTTGCCCAGACCTTTACACTGAGGCCAGGTCTGTACTGGGAGCTGTTGGTACAGCTATACCTTGCTTTATGCCAGCAAAGGGCTTGTAGAGTGAGCACAGCTTCTCCCAATGAAAACACACTTGCAAGTGCTTGATATAAAACCTGCACTGATATAAAGATCTTTTTAAGCAAAATAAATGTGCCAGGAGAAGACAAAGGACAAAACAGTCTGCCAGATTTGTTACGGCCTCCTTCATTCTTTAGCCTATGTTTATTTGGCAGAGAAAGATATCAGTAGATCCCCTTCAATGCAGCTCTTATTCACTAACTCTGTCAGGAGTGCAGACACTCAACCCTACTACCACCCTGAAGCACCTAGCCACTTGAAAACTGCTTCTTCCGACTGACATTCCACTCTAGTGGCAGCACTATCCTAGCATTTCCAGTGTCTAGATATGGAACTGATATGAGAGAGCACTACCAACCTCAATGTCACTGTAGCTTTATAGCAAAGTCTCCTTAGCCCCATCACCCACCATCTACAAGGAGCAAAACACCAAACACTTCCCATGGTAAGTGGCCCAGGACATAAAAACCTACACAGGAAGAAAGGGAGAGAGAGAAAAAAAGACAGAATATTAAAATTCTTCAAGAGACCTAACCCTTGCATTTTCTTCTTCTCACTGTGGCTCCTTCAATTGTCTAGCACACAGGAACCAGAACAGAGATTGTGCAGTGTCACTGGCAAGGCAGGACCTGAGCACCCACCTGCTCTCTGAACTCTGAAGGTAGTTGCTCAAGATAGAGGTTAGTGGCACAGATTGTTCTGTTGCAGCAGTACTAGGATTACCTTCAACTGTATGCTATCCTTGCTTCTCTCTGTCAGGTACGGGTCATAAACCTCGTATCTTAAAGAAATGCTCAAAGACAAGTGGCACTTTCCACTTACTTATATAGTTGTGATCTATAGAAAAGCAAGTCAAGTTTTATCCTTGTCTTCTTTAGCAAGAACAAAAATCCTCACCGTTGAAAAGACCTTTCACATTGTACTTCCAAACCTGGAAATAAAAGTCCATCAATCAATTTCCTTCTAACATGTGGAAACCTACTTGATCCAGTCTCTGCTCGACTCATTCACTCAGCACGTTACATGACATGTTCTGCTTTATTCAGGTCATCGCCCATTCCCAACTCTCACTCAGCTGTTTCAATAAGGAACACTGCATAATCCAAAGCAATAGGTCAAGTACAAAACAGATTTTGTTCCTGTCTCTGATGCCCAAGGTCACACAGGAAATGGATGATCCACTCCACACTCTGTCTCAACTTAAGTCTTCTCTAAAAAGAAGGGTGTACAACTGTATTAGGAGATGATAATCATAGTAACTACTTAATGAAAGCTTAAAAAAACCTCAATGTAGTTTTCAAAATCACTTTTTGAGCATTTTAACAAAATATCACACCTTCTTTACAATATATGAAGCATCTCCTAATTAGTTCAAGGCATATTTCACTGGTAATCTATTCAGGTAGCAGGCAGTGGATACACTTGACTTACTTGGACTGCACTATTTCACTGCTCTTCAGAATATCTTCAGGGAATTCAAACAAGACATTCCTAAAGCATTTACTTTCTACATTTCTGGTTTAAGTGTCATATAGTTTTCCAGGCGCACAATAAAAATACCGACTAATTCCACCAACTTGGAACCCAACTAGCTCTTCTCCCAGAAAACACCAAACTATTTGTAATTGTCTACAACACTAACTGCAAGCTGTAACCTGCAGATGCCTGAGGCCAAAGGCCAAAGGTTTTGCAAAAGGTAACAGAGAAAGTAAGTCTTCTCTCAGGAAGCTTGCATTAATTCCATACAAGCATGAAACCTGTAAAAGTGGTCTAAACCAGTGCAAAAAACAGCTAGTGCACAAGTTCAAAACTTGCCAGCCATCATGGGCCTCTCGAAAAAGCTAAGAATTTTAGCCACAAAAAATACCATCCTGTGGAAATAATTCTCCTGTCATTGCTTGTGCAAAGCAAAAGCTAGTTGATGAAATGCTGCTGTTCGTTGAAAAGAATGTCCACATCGTACAGACTGTTGCTGAAGCAGAAACAGTGTTTGTTTTACTGGCAAAACAAACTGGTAAAGCCCCACTAGCCCCAGCAGGCATGTGCAAGTCACTCAAGTCATAGTTCCTATGACTGTCAGTGAATTTTACATGCTACAGAGATTTTAATGGATCCCATTTAGCAACAGTCTACTTCAAAGCTAGCTATACCTCAATCTCATCCTAGATTACAGCATAACTGTTTCCTGTAAGGGCAGAAAGTCTTTCCATCTTGGGTTCTTGGTTTGATTTCTGTGTAATTATTTTGAAATTAAGTTTCAATAATGAAGATGAGTCACAGATTTAGTCCAGGGCATCTCATTCTCTCGTATATGCTGGTAGACAAAACTGTAAAAACCATATCAATTAGAAGAAAATCAGCTCTACCATATCTCCCTTTCCAACATCCGTTTGCCTCTTCAGCTGGTGGGATCAAACAGGAGCACTTTTAGCAGGATTGTCCCTAGACCATTTGTCAGTGTCTGTGACATTAGCAAACAGCTTGTTTCTCTAGGTCTACAGTTTTTAAAATACAAACCAATACATGAAATAACTGTCCTGGCACAATTAAGGCTATACCTTAGAGTATGTGCGATTCACTGAAAACCACGGACACCGTCCAGAATCCGGACAAAATTGGATTAATCACAAAATGTTCTAAACCTAGCATGTTTCTTATGGTAGCTTGTTTAAATTCAGCCTGAGACAGGCTAATTTTCTGGTTTATCCTTAGCAATAGCCAATGTCACAGACTAAAGGCTTTATTTGCCTCTCCCTTGCACTCAGCTTTCTCTCAATCCATTCCTGTTGATCCATACCAGCCTTCAGATTACCCATTCTGCTGCACCAAACTCTTCAGCTACAAGTTCTTCCACACCTACATTCTTCATCTTCCCTTTTTTAGGAGGGAGGACGCAATATCATCAACCACATACCAGCAGCAAACATCTCCTGGTCACTAGTTTACTTGAGTAAAGACTGACAGAGACTGGTCATTATTATGTGAATCCCCAACTACCAGGGCTGACTACACTGCCTCTTGAAGCAGTTTCTCATCTTCCAAGTGTCTTAAGTATGTGGTCTGTCTCTATTGCCACAGACAACAGTTTGCAGAAGTTATATTAGTAGAACTGTTATGTTCAGTCCCCTTGTTGCACATCATTTGACAACTCTCACGCAAGTATTTCCAACTTTTACATTTCCCAGATGTGTATTTTCTGCAGCATCAGGCAATTGCTTACAGAGACAACATACCCTGGGCTCCTGCTACCATTACAGCTTTTTTGAGTAAGAAGGTACTCTACTCATTCATTATCTGCTTACATGTCATTTCAGGTATATCTATGCATTCATTATTTCCAAGCTCATCATATTTCTTTTATTTAACTTTTATCTCAATTGTCTCTCTAAAAAAGAGCAGGTAAGAACTTCCCTCTAGCTCCTTCCATCCTCCCCAACCATTCCTGTAGCAGTTCAAAGGTTAAAAAATGCAGAATAAATCTTAAGGCACTCCTTGCTATCAGGAGTGCAGGTGCTACCAATGAGTCATGCTCAGAAAAGCAACCTGTCCAAGACCACACACTGTCAGCAAGTCACAACTAGAGCCAAGGACATTCAAACACTAATACTTCTGTTATTATTTCAGATGAATGCAAATTTTACAAACAGCCCACAGTCCCCTTAGGAAAAAGAACAAGAAAGGACAAAACAAACAAAAAAACCCGCACACACCAAAAAAACCTAAAACTGAACTACATATACTCATAATAGCCATTGGTTAACCAGAGCTGTGATCTTGAAACTGTTAACATAGGTCAAAGGCAGTACTAAAGAAGAAAGATGAAAGTTGCATTGGGGTGGCACCAGCTCCCAAACTGAGGGTGCTGATGGAGATGCCTGCAGGGTAGATGCACAGCATCTAAAGCACAGTGTTCACATCTATGTGCACGTGCCTAGGAAGCTGCACTGCACCTGATGTCTTCCCTACCTGGGAAGTAAGGAAAGCCAACTGCACTTTGTATAAAGTCCTAAGAGTTTATAATACACAAAATATACTGTCAGCTCATCAAGTTAACATATTCACAGCAAGGATGTTAGGAAAAACCTTGCTAGTAAATTAGCTTCTAGACTTTCTTGCCTAGAAATCAATACATCAACATGGCCACAAGAGATAAAATCAAAGAAATAAAGCTGCCTTCTATCTCAAATAAAAGGAGAGACACTTTGCATGGAGTCATGCTTGGGAAAAAAAAATCAAATTACTTGCCTTGTTCTGTGAACATAGTGCTCCCTTAAACAGATACTATAAAGACTTTTAGTAAAACATAAAAAACCAGAAAACCTCAAAACATAACACCCTGAAATCACACAGCAGAAGTAGAAATTGGTACTTACATGAAGAGGTTGAGAATTGTACTATCTACAGCTAACTTCAAGACCTTAAGTATTTCCTAGTGAAAGACAGGATCATACAATGGATATACTGTTCCAGCCAGCAGGAAACACTGTAGGACAGACCTAATCCCCTACAGAAATGTCTTCCAAGATGTAAAGTATCTACAGCTATCCAAGGCAAGGATCAGTATGACAACAGCCAGTAGTTTAGTCTAGGCATATAGACTCGGACTGCAGGAGCTCAGGAGGTAAATGACAGAGCAATGCAGGTATCACCATCCAATGTGTATGCTGCTATAAGTAAATAAAATGCAAAGAGCAGTAGCATGACAGGCACAGAAGGAGAATCAGGTTATATTCCGGTGCTGGAAACAGAGTAAAAGAATAGGCAAAACAAAACTCCCTAGAACATAGTGCACAAATGTAGAGATACAGAAAATTCCAGACAAAAAGTGGCTAAAAAGGAGAGTTCTGCAGAGGGACTTCAAAAGAGACAGAGACCTTCAGTTCATGCTCCACAGCAAGCAGAGAACTGCTACATTCTCAGCAATGCTTTCTGACCTACTGTCAAATGACTCCAGCTGCAGTATCAAGACAATCCCAGAAGCAATGCTAAGAGCAGTATTTAAAGCCCAAACTGCAACCAGATGCTGGAGATGTCCTCATCTGAGGGCAACGGGCAAGTGCAAATCGTCAATAAAACATGGAACTAAGATGCATTATCACTTTGAGTGTATCATGGGTGAACAACCTTGGGAGAAAAGGAAACGTTCAGATAGAAAGTTAGAGAATTTGTCCATGCCAGAGACAAGTCAATCAGCCTCAATGCATGCATAGACTAACTGTAAGTCATTAATAGACATCATGAAAAGCCACTCCTTACATGAGCTAAATCATTACGAATGTGATTAAGATTCCAGCTGTATTGTATAAATTGTGTGTGATAAAGCCCTAAGACTTAGCAGATACAATTAGAAATTATTTCTAGAGAGTACCATGCCATAGTGTCACCAAAGATCAGTCCTGCCTATAGTAAAATGGTGAACAGGATGGGAAGCCACAAGGAGAACAATTATCCACTAAATCACAACCATCACACTGTCCTCTGAGGAAAAGGCCAGTCTTGTTCACAGCCATGAGTACATTCAAAAGGCACAGAAAGTCAGTCTCAGCAGGTAAGAGCTGAAACGGTGAGATCAGTATGTACTTCACAGCTGAATGTCTAAGAATAGTAGGGGCAGTCATTAGGTACAAAAACCCAATTGTAAGTGTACACACAATAGCATGAGGCACACTGAAAATAGAGACTGCCTGAGAAAAGGAAGGCTTACAGCCTCAAGGAATTTCAGTTAATTCTCCAGGACCTAAAACTGCTAACTCCACAAAACAGAGCTATACTCCTCTGCCACAATACACTGCAAGCCTGCCATTCAGAAATCAGAACGTTTAATGCAAGAATGGCAGTTGAAGCAAGCCATAAAAGCTACAGCATCCTAACAAGCTATTGTCAGACTAGGGCAACAGTACACTGCAGCAGAAACCCCGCTTGAACAAGCCTTTCAAGTCGGTTGACATGATGCCTATTCCCTAGATAACAATAAAGCAGAGACAGCAAAGAAATTGTTGACAAGGACAAGCACACATAAAGTACCTACCCAACTGTGCTGGCCCATTGCAATAAACCCTCATGATACATGAAGCATTGCAGATCAGAAACAAATACCTAAAATGTCAATTCTCTCTTTCTATGACAGTGGGTCTTCTCCTCCCGAGGCGCAGCAAAGACAGGACAAAGGCAGCTGAGCCAGACCAGCAGTCTGCTGCAACAAAACAGTCAATGACCTGAGGCCACTGTAGGCAGCTGAGAGGGTCAGGGTAAAGGCCATGCGCTAGCCCCACAGAGAGGACAAAGCCAAAGGTGCCGCTGAAACTTAGCAGAGAGCAACCACTATCGTTTTAAGAAACTAGCAGGAGCAAATCTGAACATAATTATGACAAGTATGCACTGTCAGCATACATCCATAGACAGTGCAGAAGCCAGGAAGTTAGGAAAAGCCCTGGCAAACAGCTGGGCTAGCACAGGGGAAATGCTCAGAAAAGAGGACCAGAAAACTTCAGATACCCAATTGGAAGAGAGGCAGAAGCCACATCCTCAAGTAGGCTGCATACTATGGAAACACTGGCTTTAGCAACTCTGTTACAACTTGTGTGAGATTATGATTTTAGTATTTATTACAAGACAAATAACAAGCCAAGAGGAATTTGGAGAGAAAAGCTGAAAACATAGGGTAGAGAAGTCTGGAGAAAGCATGGGACCATACTCTGAACTGCAGTGGCAATTACTTTGTAAATAACACTGAGGAGCCAACTGTCTTACTCTAAATTGGCCAGTACTATCAGCCACCAAACATAGATGGTGCAAGCTGGACCACCTTGACATTCTGGAGATACGTGTCACCTGCCTAAGACACTGTGAAGAGCAGTCAGCAGAAACCCAAGCAATGGGCAATAGCCTCCATTCTAATTTGGCATTCACTATGTTCTTATTTACACCGATATTTATACCCATGGATCAAAATCTAGAACAATAAAAGTAACCTACACCCAACAGCCTAGACTTAGAGGTTCTGTGCATTACCTTGATTTTACATCCACGCTTAACATCAATCTAAGGTAAAATAAATCCCTGTACAGAATCCCCACTCCTTGTCACTACTGGATTTCAATCAGTTTTCAGAGGATCCATACCAGCTCAGCTGTATATTTGGCACAGGACGTACTGTGAGTGGTTTCAGTTACGAGAATTCAGGATTGCTTTATTTTCCCTGCACAGTGCCAGCATTCATACTGCTCACTGCACTCACGCCTGACAGCTCTGCACTAGAAGACTGTTAATGCTCAGACACCTGGGGATTAGCATCATCCATGTGCCAGTATTCACTCACAGAAGAGAACAGCTGGTGGCTGCATGGCAGACCTCCCATTAGCTCAGCCTTTTCTGGTCTTTCACTTAATCCAACAGAGGCTTGCTTTTATTCCCCTCCCCGCAGAGATCAAGATTTATCTCATTCAGTAGAGTGTTTATTTAGTAGTCTAATGTTTTTGCTATGGCAAAGCAAGGAAGTGACCTCTTCCTTCTTTACCTTTCCCAAAGCCATTGACTGTTAAAACAGTACCACTGTTCTTGCAGCCAGCTCAGCAAAAGAGAACTGAGGACACGATGACCTCGCGTGGCAGACTCTGTGCATCGCCTCACCATCGCCACTGGCTACAGGGACTGCAGCACAGTGTTTGCCATCAATGGTATTTCAAGATTAAATCTGTAATAAGTTTCCTTTCCTCACAAACCGTGATAGTTTTCAGTGGCCATGCTTTCCTGTGACCTAACGCAACACAATTGATGTTGCACTCATGACTTTTAATATCTTTTAAAACCAATAGTTTCTTCTGGCCATGAATCTGGGCCAGTGACCCCTTTCATGAGGGCATCAAAACATCCTAGTAAAAAATCTAAAACCAGGGCTACATTCATTCTCATTTATCTCATAGGGCACTTCAGACCTACCCAACAGCACACCAGAAGGCTGGGAGGATTAGTTATTTAATACTGAAGACATAGAGAGATATCAATATTTTAAAGATTAAAAGATTTGAGGCAAAGAGTGATTTATGGTCACGCAGTGGCTCTGAACCAGAGCTGGGAAGACAACCTTGCAGTCCCTTACACACAGCTATGCTGAAACCTCTTGGCAACAGCAATTGCACACAGCTTTTTTCCTAAAGTATTAACAGCTTATGGTGAGTTTTTCCTGTTGTTTTTTATTTCATGAATATATATCTTGGAGTCTTTAATTACTGGGAAAAGAACAGAATCATTTCAATATCAACCACATTTTATATAAGATTGCATTATTATGAAGTTTACTTAAATAAAGATAGATAGAAATAAGTAACTGGCACAAATATGGGTTTTTTTTAAAGTTCTATCTACACAATTGGTTGCTGTTCTAAGAAGCATTAAGAGAACTTAAAATCCACTATAAAGAAAACTACAAGGCCCAAAAATAACAGCAATATCACATCTACTTCTCACAGGTGTACTTGCATAGCAATTAAAACATTACCAAACACTAATTTCATCCACATCCTGACAAAACGCACATACCAATCTTTTTTCCCCAATCGTGATGACATTTGATTATAACAAACAAGCATTTCTAGCCATCAAAGTACTTCTCACCCAAGAGAAAAGGGACACAACACTCAAAGATTGAAAAAACATCATCACCAAATAAGTAGGTATCAGTTCAGAAACCACCTTTATCTCCAACAGGCAAATAACCAATACAATAAACCCATTCTGTGGTTGCCTGGGAACAGATTTAAGCAAAGAAAAGAATGCTGGCAAATTTGAAAGGCTGAGGAACTGTTAGAGCTCCGAGGCTTAGGCTGACTCACAGGCAGAAGACTCTCAGGACATCTCCACTTCTCTTTATGCTGCGTCTGTCCCACATACAAGTAACTTGAGCTCCATGTACTTCAGCCCAGCTACTTGCAAAGCCCTGAGAAGCTTGGGGGTGGGTGGGCTCTGTGTTTGCATTTGTTGGGTTTTTTTCTCCCCAGCAATTAAAAACACGCAAATAATTGGTCACGACTCCGCTCCTTCAAAACCCAAACTTGGCAGTCAGAGCTTTTGTAAAGCTTTCTGGAACGAGATGCAGATAACCTGCCACAGAATTTCTGTGTGCTGTGTGATGGGTTTTAAAAGAAGTCTTTATTAGAACTCAGACTCGCTTCCTCCTTGCAGTGAACACTGTCATTTCAATTCCTGTAATTAAATCCACAATTTTGACAGCTCAAACTACAGGAATAATTGCACTGTTTGTCAAAATAAGTTGTTACTGTTCAGGCTGATGCCAGGAATGTTTTAAAGGCTTCTAACTATGTGTTTCAAGTAAATTTGAACTGAATCTCTGTCCATTCCACCTCAGTTTCTGGAGCAAAGATCTTGAAATCTTTCCTTTTACTAGGAAAATCTGAAGCACGAGATTTTCTACCATACTGTTGCAACATTCCACTATAACGTAACTATTACACAAACACTGCCACTGATCAGTAACTTATAGACATGACACATTTTGTATAACTCCGTGTCTCTATCCGAGAAGTTCATTTCCTGCATACGAGAAAAATCTTAAGCCAGTCAATGTTTCAGAGATGCTCGGAACTCATACACCAAATACATCAAGAATACATAATGTTAAATTCATCCTTTTTACCAGGATTACGTACTTGCAATGCACAACATCATTTCTTTTACGAGACAAGGAAGACAACACTATTAGGCATTGAAAAAATCTTCCAACCAGCTTTATTTTTTCAGTCAACGGTTAGAGAATGCCAGCAAAATTCCAACCACAAATGAAGAATGAGCAGGTAACACAGGCACCAGAGTAAACAATAAAATGCTTTACAAGAAAATGTCACGTTCAAAAGCCAACTGTGCAGTCATTCAGAAATGTTTAAAGCAGAACAAAGTAGCTCATAAAACATAGTACTTAAGATGTGTACCCTGTCTAGATTCTATTTTCTGCACCTGAAACAAAAGTGGCTCAGTAATAACAAAAGATGCACTAGTACAGCAGCTACTCCACAAAGGTCTCCCCTTCTCATGCCAAGAAGATGCCAAAGGGCAGCCTAATTCAATTACTGCAGTATCTTGTATAAGCACCCAGGAGACCCAGTAAACAAATGGAGAAACTGGAACAAAAGCCGGAAGTCACTTCTGACATCCAAAACGTGATTCAGGAAAGACTGAAAAACCCATCATTTACAGAAGGAGGCCATTTGCAAAATTTTCTTCTTCCTTTTGTGGTACTCATCAAGCAAATGTACTCCTCTACCACTACCAAAGAGCTCTGTTTTATTAAAAGATAAAAAAAAATTAAATAGGGAAAAGAACAAACGTGACAGAGGATGGAAAGCCTCTTAATATCCTGGTTTGCAGTGCACATTAAAAACAGATATAACATCTTATTTGTTATCTACAGAGTTATATCCACATTTTGATGTCTTTTAATTCAATGTATTCTGTGAATAACTTAACCTACCAAAATTGTCAGACAACTTTTTTTATACCATACAATATCAAACTCCAGGTTATATTAAAATTCTCTCACCAGCAAAAATGTTTTGTACTCCTCAGAACAATGAGACATCCATTACAAATCAATTCCTCTAAAAACACAACTACATTCTTAAAAATAAAATAGCTGCTGAGCACAAAATAAATTAAAAGAGACAATAAAATATTTTGGAAAAACTTACTGGTCTGATTAGAAACAGGTGCAATGTTTGTGAACTCTCATAATTCTAGTATCTTCCGAATTTGTGTGTGTTACTTCATATAATACTGAACAGACCTACTGAATTATTTAATAATTTCCCTGTTCACAAAGTTTGTTTGTTCCTCAAAATTAAATCAACAGGATTGAGTCCTGCCTCTCCAGAGGCCTTCTATAAAAGCAGAAGCTGTACTTCAGACTTTGATCGCACAGATGTTTGAAACAGTTTGACTCTGCACTTCAAAGAGGATTATAACGTGCTCAGAAATTCTTTGACCTGCAAAAAGAAACAAATATGGTTAATTAAACTATTTATCAACAGAAATATACAGCACCTGCATTTACCTCTCCATTGCTTTACATGTTACTACAACCTACAGAAAGAGAAACTGGGAAAAATAATCCTAGGCTCAGCTATGCTATTTCTTCTGCACCAAGGACTTTTTCAGCCACGGTATCTGTAATTTGGCAGGTGCAGAGACAGACACATTAGAACAATGCTCATTCCTCTGTGGTCTTAAATTGCAGCCCTGCATTGCAAATTAATTCTCTTAAAAGCAGGCCTAATGTAAGCACATGGAAGATAATGACCACCTCAAAAGACCCGTCATTTGGAATGTCACTGAACAACTCAATGCATCTAATCAGTATGTTCCTTGGAATTTGAGTTTGGTAAATACATAATAAAACAATACCTAGAACAATGCCATAAATAGTTCAGCTACTGTTGAACTCCATTTCTAGTATCTGAAGAGTGTTTCAAATGGCTACAGCTACCCAAAACTTACTAGCAAAGTTCTGGCCCACAGAATGCTACCTAGAACCCCAAGTTGGAAATCTACAATCCTCCACAGAGCACCAAGCTCCTGTACAGCACTTCAAATAACCCATGCAAATTGCGTGACAACTAGATTCAAACCAGGCAGCATGCCAAGCAGCCAGCTACTAAAACACTTGCCAGTAAGGTCACTTAAGACACCACCTTACCTTTGGGTCACTACTAAAGGCTGCAGGAACACAATGTGCTGAGAACATGCTTCTTGCCACAGGTATGCGCATCTGTGTGTTGTGCCCCCGCCACTCCCCCTCCCCAAAAGAAAGAGAGCAATTACTCACTCCCTTTAAAGCACAGTGGTAGGAAGAGCTGGTAGCAATGCCCAGGCCACCTTTTGAAAAATATATCAAACCAATAGATCATAGGAAGAGAGGGCCTTGGCACACAACTCCTGCCTCTCAGTTTCAGGAGCATCCTAGCAACTACACTGCGATACAGGCTGAACTAGAAGCATTTTCTTCTCTGCCCACTCAAGCCAGAATACTGCACAGAAAGGAACTGACAATTCACTGGAGAATATGGCATCATGCTTTTGGCAGAGGCTCTCATACACAGAGCACATCTGTAAACGTTTTGTCCAAATTCTTGATGTGAACTGGAAATGGACCATGGATCTCATTCTCCAGCTGTGACCCTTCCCTTCCTAGGTCAGGGCTCAAGGAGGTCAAATCCCTTCATGTAGAGAAGGGAACATATAACTGTGACAATACTCTTAACTTCAAAGATATAATCAGAAAACCACTTCAGAAAATAGCAAAAATAATACTGCATGACAGATATTACCATGATTTATACACTAGGTACAGTTTCAGGATGGGTCTCAAAGAGAGCAACATGACAGAGGTGAGAAGGAAGCATACAGCTTTGGGGTCCTCATTGGACTCAAGCATACTCCAAAGGCTGAAGCACTCAGACTCATGAAGAGTGTGGCAGTTCTGGGACTCCACTTAGGAAATGCCAAAAATAAGGCCAGCACAGGACTTGGGCTGTTCCCAGATAACCTGAGAGGCTACAGAGGCATAAACTCCTCTGAAATCCTGATTCAGGTGCCTGACCTTGGCCTTATCTCACAATGCAGATGGGAAGCATATTCCCTCCACAGCTGTGATGTCAGTCATTCCATCAATAAACAAGCCAAAGGCTGGTTTTAATCAGGTGAACAATTCCACTTCTTAGTAGATAAACTGAGATCAAAGAACAAAGCTGCTCTTCTCATGAGGTAAACAGTTTCTTTACAAACAGTGGAAAAAGGTGCACATACTATTACTAAGGTCTATAACTCATTGCAACTACAAGTAAAGTTGTCCTCAGCTGAATCCCATCAAGATTCAAATACCAAACACCTAAGCAGTAAAAATGCTGACAGTTTGACCTAGCTTGATTTTAAATATATGTTATTATAATATATTTTATATAGTATAATTTATATTTTTTGCTAAGGATTAGATTTTCTTAATCAAACAGAAACCTCAACTTTAATTCTCTTTGTATCAAATACACATTATTTTTTCCATGCCTTCAAATAAAACTAGAACATACTTTTGATTTCTATTCTGCATTACTTCCTAAAAAAGGAGAAAGCTACAGTTAAGAAGTACTCCCTGAAGTTTCAGACCACTGCTTTTGAGAAGGATATAGAGTAATACTTTAATAAATACAACCAAAGGGAAAAACTTGATTGATAGTGCCAATTGTTCATTATCTGAATGTAACTTCATGATTTAAAATATTTTAGAAGGATGATTATGCAGTGAAGTCTGTTGTTAGAGGAAAAAATCTCTATTTACATTAGCCTTATTGCCCTTTGCTAGAACACACTAATCAGAAGACAGTCTGTGCTCTCTTTTGTTTATCTAGACATATCTGCAAAACCTAAAATAGCTTGCCATTGGCTCACTGCTTTTGATCAAAATTTGGCTGCAGGTTCAGTAAATTCGTCCTTTGATTTTCCATTATAATGATTTTGTACTGCACTTTCACAGTACCTGGCACCACAGTTCTTTTATTGACTACCACGGTGGGTTAGACACTTTCACACCTAACACAAGGAAGACTATCCCAGACATCCAATGCAGACGTGTGTAGCCTTCTCTCTGCCTCAAGAGCTACCCTCATCCTCTCTCATCCCCATCACGTTTCTTAGGATACCTGCACAATGTTAGAAGCAGGATGTAACAAATAACAGTTCTTTCAACAGTTGAGAGTTATTTAAATTAGAAATTACATTTGCAAAGCAAGCTACTAATGAAAGTCTTCTCAAATAAGCCTGGAATATTTACTTCCCCTTTATTAACATTTTTTTGTTGGAAACAGCATGAAAAAACAAAGGTTATAAGTCTAGCCTGACTTCAAAGAATGCTACACTTTGAGACGTGAGAAATATCCCAAATTCATTTTGACATGCTGGCAATAAACATAAAGCATCAGTTTGTTTTGCTTGTGAAATTTTACCTTTTCAGTCATGTGATCATATTTGTCCTTTTTGCCTTTGAAGTCTTCGTTAACATCTAACGTTAAAATAGGTATGTCCTGTAGATATTCAAAATCCGTTCTATATTGGGATAGGAACAAAGGAAATATGACTAGCTGAAAAGAAGTCTTTGTGAGCATGAAAAGAGATGGATATATAAATTAAAGCCATGAACTCTAAATATAAAGAGGCTTGAATTTAGCATGTGGCTCCTAAGATATATTATTGATACTTCTGTTCTGTTCACCCAGTACCTGAAAGTTAAGTACCATAGCGTATTAGGAGTTCAGCTAATCTTTGCTATTTGGAGATCTATGTGAAGAGAATTCCAGGTACATTTCATGTCCCAGCAAAAACTAACAAGCTGTAAAGCCAATACTACTCAGTAATAATAGACAGAAATATTCATGGAGTTTAATTTTACATATGACAGGAAAAGCTGAACTTCCACTGGTGAAAAAAACCATTACAAAACATCCTTTCAGAGATTTTACCCATCTAAGTCACCGTTAAACAAACCCTACCGCAGTGTCCTATGCTGAAGCCAACTTTCATGTTTGTAGTGAAGCTTCTCCAGATATTCAATGGGAATATCTTGCTCTTCATCCCTTCCACGCAAGTAAATCCTGTTTAAGCATTTCTAAAGGCAAAAGATACAAAAAAAAAAATCATTGGTTGTTTTCCAGACCTACAGATGAAGTCTACTTTGCTGAAGTTGCTACAGCTGAAGTTGCTGTACCCTTCCTGTGGTTCTCACTATGCCTCTCTTCACTAAAGATAAATATTCATCTTGGTAACTATCTTGGAAGCACAGAAACACTGTGTCATGTTCAGATGATGGTGTCCACTGGCTAAAGACCAAAAAAAAGAAGGATCCAAGGTAATGCATCACAATATTTCTTTGTTCCAAGGAAAGGTACCAAAAAAACTCTTTATTAAAAGAAAGAGTACCAGTGTACTGCAACAAAAGAGCACAGAAATAACCATTTGACATTATAGATAAGCATTTCAAAATTATGTTCTGTATTTCTAGTTCTTGGGGATTCAGTTTTCACATGTAGTAAATCATTTGTTCCTGTCCTGAACACATCCAAAGCCTCAATAACAAGTCAATCAAAACTGTTTAAAACCATTCATTTTTTTCAATTTAAATATACATTCTTGACTTTAAGAGGTAAAAAAAGCCCTCAATAATAAGACTATTTAAAAAGCCCTCAGAGAAACCTCCGCATGTTACATTACGCAGTTGTTCACAACTATAACAAAGGTGAAAGCATGATGGTAAGGAAGTATGGAAGTGACCTGTAAGCTAATTGTGGCAATTAAAACTCTTCTCAACTCTCACATTTTTCTCTTGTTCATGTACGTTTTATACCCAAAAGATATATTTGTTATGTAGTTCTCTCCTTTTAAAAAGCACTAGAAACCCAAACACCAAAGAATTGTCACATCTGCCTTAGTTCCATTGCTCCGGGTGAACAGGCTTCATCCACACCCCCCAAATTAGCTGTGACATTTACTACAAATCATTTTATCTATCACAGCCATGCTCTTTCAGCTACTTTGTACTTTCCTTTTTTTTTAATTTAGATCCAGTGGTATTTTCTGGTTTGCTCTTGTCATACATTCTGGTTTTATAATTAGAAAATCATTCTCACCACATTTTATTTAAAAATACACAGGCTACATTTGAAAGAATATTGTTTTTTTAATAATTTCCAGTCTGTATTAGACATAACTCAAGTATTAAAGTCTTCAGGAGAATACTATAATCTGAACTACAATCATTAGGACTCTTGCAGAGAAACACAAGGGTAGCTCTCAAGAGTTTGAGAAGATTACAAGAATTCTTCAGCCGGTTCCTTGCACTAGACCTTCAAAGCAATCCCTAAAACAAATATAGTGACATGCAATGACACACAATTGTGACCTTCCTGGTACTGACTGCAAGCATAGTACCATAACTCTACAAGATTTATCCTGTGTGTACATTTCTTTAGGAAAAAAAAACAAACAAATCCAAACTACAGAAGTACAAAGGTCAAATTTTACAGGCTAGACACAGAATGTGTACTCTCATTCTCTATGCAGTCATAAATTTTTATTGCTAACCTCAGGAGTGGCTCTGAGATAAATGATCCCATCCAGTGCTAGGCTTTGACCAAACTGTTTATTCATCCAGTCGTGCCAGTCCTGGTAAATAGTCCACTCAGTTTCATTCATACAATCAGATTCGTATAAATTAGCTGCAAAGATATACCTGTAAACACAAAACAGTCCTGTAAACAAAAATTCACTTGAATTTTTTATCAGTTTTCAGTTCGTTTGCCTATAGTCCCGCACTTTAACTAGAAGAGAAGCTGAGCACAGTAATTCTGTGACGACTCTGATGTACACTTGGACTGGAAATAGACAGCTTGTCTCTCCATCCTGTAACTAAGGCCATTACAGCTGCCCAGAACAGTGCCCACAGAAAGCTGTGATATTCGCAGCTCAGGTATCTGTTTAGGAATTACCCTCAAAGCGCCAGTGGTTTGTGCACTAAGGTCATTTATTTCCAAGATATTAGAACACAGCAAGCACCTCGGGATTATGCAGTAGGATTTAGTTCATAAATCTAACTTTCTGAATCCAGAAACAGAGGGTTGGACAATATGAATAGCTAGGCCTGTCTCAAGAAGCATAAATGAAAAGAAGACTAAATGACAAAGAAACTGCTGTTGAATTCTCTTGATGCCTACTCCCCTCTTTTCTTTGAAGGGAAATGTGCATTCACCTACCCACAAAGAATGAGAAACACATAGGCTATACAACAATAATGTAAATCCTCAAACAGTTCATTTTACTTCACTGTCAACACTAGTGAAAAAGACATGGTAACCTTAGTGAGTGGTTTGTTGATTCACCAGTCCCAAAATCATGATGAAAGGAGGTACACAACTCAGTCATGCTCTGTTTTTTACATGGAAGATTTTTGATCCTCCCTTCAGTCTGACATACCTATCACTGTAGACAGATCGCTCAAAGAAGACCACAGGATTCTCTGCCTCCCTGAGTTTGCCATCTAGTGATCTGAGCTGAGCCCGGATCCTGCTGAGACACGCGTATGTCTGGAAAGTGAAAGACCACCTTTCTGGTTTCTCATACATCATCCGCAGCACATTTCCACCACTCTTCTGCGATTCTGTGAGCTCCTGGGTTTAAACAAATGCAATGACTCATTAAAAGTTGAGAAGGTGGACAATTAAACAGAATTGCTCTGCTACACTCAAGCAGTTTAGCCTTTATTTCAGGTTTACAATTGCATCATTTACTCCTCAACCCTATTTGTAATCCAAGGCATAAATGACAGCGATGTAACTCCTCTCATGGCGCTTAGCCTGAATAAGTAACTCACTGCAACCTACAATGCCAAAATGCTCAAGTACTAAAACATTGTCATCACTGTATACAAGCTTAAGTATAAGAATAATATCCTATCAGTACAAAAAGTCAACAAGTGTGATTCTGAAGTTTAAAGTTGAGCTAGTTTTGGTTTTCCATCTACTGATTACAGTTCCTACGATAACCAGCTGCTGATGCAATATCTTAAGGTATAATTATGCTCTCAGATCAGGTCAAAGATGTCCCTTAGCCTGTGAGCACCTTGAGAGAGCCACTACAGCTCATGGAAAATGAAAGCAGTGTGCATCAGTCTTAACAGAAAGCAGAGTCTACCAAAGATAGCTACTTTCATCTGCATCTTTTTGCCTCACTAACACCAAATCCAAGTATTGATAAATTCTCACAAACCTAGCAACAGAGGTCTATGCCTAGGTGACAGCAGTTAAGATCACAGAATTCCAGGTTTCATCCTCACTAGAGGTGAACTAACCATACCTACACTAGTAAACCAAACATGCCTACCACCTTGCTCTGACATGGTGGCTGAGCAGAATACCAGAGCAACATCCACAGCACTAAATTTCTAAGCCTTGTTACAGTGTAACACAAGATAGTTAACACACAGTGCACTTTTTAGGTGAGTCCCTGGGCTATCCTACTGCCCAAACCATGCCCGGGAACTGCTTGGTAGAATCCTAGCTGGCACGGGACAGAAGTTTGTGAGGGAGAGGGGACACAGCTTAGTTCCACTAAAAAGCATACACCCTGCCACTCTGTAGTCAAGCAGAGAAGGTGTGGCTACAGTGACCTTTCACAAGTCAGAAGTCCCTTACTTACCAGTTCCATCAGTAAGAAATAAAAGACACAGAACTATGCTCTGGAAAACATTCCAATATCCTTGAAAACTACTGTATTAAAAACCAGAGTACTAAGCCATGTGACATATTTCAGGTTCAACTTTCTAAGAACTAACAACGACAAGAGCAGTAAGATCCACCACTTTCTATGAACATGCATGTAAAAATTAACTTCTCAAAATTTAATTTATTTTTCCCCCTGGTACTGAGGGTCAATTAAAGTACCAGCCTTATTAAAGATGGAAAAGTGAAAGTCTACTATCTGGTATTAAATTATATATTAAAAAAGTAATAATCAAGACCTTGAATGCTGATAACCTCTCAGAAAAAAGAAAAGGGGAGAAAACAGGCAAAGGCAATATTCTTAATAGAGGCAAAACTGATGTACAGTACTGTGCTGTTCAACACCACCTGCATGGATTAGCCAACAGCACAGAGAGTATTACAAGCTTAACACCTGGAGTATGGTCTGGTCTTTAGGGACCTTTTTTGAAGTGTTTCCTGACTAGCTTTAGAAGTCATATATAGTGCCATAGTTCTGCAAAACAGCCAAAGCAAAAGGAGAAATGAACAAATTATTAAGTCTAACCAGAAATGATAAAAGAGGATTTGAAATGTTATCTTAAGCCTAATGGACCCAACTTGGATGGAATTAGCTTTCTTCCAAACAGTCCATACAGTGATATGGTTTTTGTTTGTGGCTAAAACAGTATTAATAACACATAAATGTTTTGGCTAATGTTGAATGGTGCTTGCACAACATTAAGGCTTTCTCCCTTTCCCATTCTGTCCCCCAGAAAGCGGGCTGGGGTAGGCAAGAAGCTGAGGGGGACATGGCCAACTCAACTGACCCCAATGGCCCAAAGAGACATTCTATACCACACCATGCTTGAAACTCATCTCAGGTACCAGAAAGAGCAGAGGAGTGGTTTGTCTGCCAGGGCAGCTGTTGGCCAGAGTCGGCAGGGCATTGCTTTGCTTCTAGGAGGGGATAAGCCAATGCCCTTGCATCACTTTCTTATCCTCTTCCCTTTGCTTATTAAACGATCTCTATATCAACCTATAAATTGTCTTGTCTTCTTCCTTTCTATTCTCTTACCCGCTCTGCTGAGGGGTGAGCTGGTGTTTGTGGGGGTCCTGAATCGCCGGTTAAGGTCAACTAATTTTTTTAAAAATCTAAGCTTGTAAGCTGAGTTTTATTTAAAACTAAGGATTTTAGTCTGGTTTTGTATTTGGATTTACTTTAGTATCATGAAGAAAGAAGAAAATGAAGAAACGAGAGAGAGCAGCCTAACTCTGAAAAAAACATAGCTAAGGACAAGTTAGAAAAAATAAACCTCCATTAAAAGTTTACCTTTAGTTGACTGAAATACATTGTACTTCTTGCCATATTTAAAGAAGAAAAATCTTCCACAGTTCATCAAAAGCTGTCCACACAGCTTTTCTGTGGCAGCAGCATTGCCAATGGAATTACAGGTAGCTGACAGAAAAAAACACCACTATAAAGAATTTATCAGTAGTTACTATTGTCTAGACATTTCAGAGGGCACCTTCCAGGACATCTGGGCAAGCCTCTGCTCTCAAATAGTTAGTTCACAGCTGCTAAAAGTAACTTCTGTTGAACTTCTTTCCATCCCTTGCTTTTATGCATGAAATACAACAGGCTTTGGTAATTTACATCCTGAGGTTGAATAACATTTATTCTCTAATACATCAAGGAAACTGTAAAACATGAACTCAAATACTGAGATAAGCAGAAGCAAAAACGTTGCTATCACGTATGTTTTCTAAAATACCTAGTCTCTTGGATATATTGGTCCTCTGAAATTAAAAAAAAAAAAAAAAAAAGACTGGGTATTTTGTAGTTGCTTTGGGATTTTGTTTCGAGTTTCACCTTAGTTTCTTTTCCCCATACCTCAGAATCCTCTTCAGAGTTTTGCTGAACATTGCACCATCTAGCTACAGGCTCAGGAACAACTTCCCATTCCTCAGCAGCTTGTTTGAGAATATTCACAAATGTCGATTTCCCTGCAGCTGTAGAAAAAGCATTCAGGAGTGAAAGCAGTCAAAAAACACCAAAATTGTCACGATTTAAGTACTATACAACTCTGGTTTCAAGTCCCATAAATGAGTCTCCCATACCTAGGTACTTTTGACTTCATGACAACCAAGAATCAGAGACCATTGTATACCACAGATCATCATTTAATCGAGCTACAGGGTTTGTCTTTTGTATTTTGTAACACGCAGCACCAATAGCCAATTTAACAAAAATCAGTAATGACAAGTCTAAGCCCAGAACAGTTATTCAAGTTCTAGAAAGTTACATTTGCAAGTATAACACTAAGTCTCAAATTTTTGAGGACACTTAAAGGTCCTCAGGCATGAAGCTGTGATCTTAAAAGTTACTTTAACAAGAGGAAAAAAAACCCAAGTAAAAGTTATAGTTTCTCAAATGAAGGTACAAAGATGCATTATTTACCTCCTACAGAACAGAAATCATTAACTCCCACCGATCAAACAAAAAAAGCTCTGACAATTTTAAAGAGTTCCTTCAGTATAAGAGGCCCGTCAGTTGGTTATCAACTGCTAAAGTACGTATCACAAGCGGACATCCTGACAACTCCTATCCTCAATTTTAAGCACAGCCTCTTGCCCTCCCCCCCTAAAAAAAGAAAGTATCTTATTATGAACAGTCCATCGTTTTTCCAACAGTTAAACAGGCTTCCCTTGCTAATTGGTAGGAGTATTGAACATCACAAGTATTTGACCTGACAGTCTGCATTTACACTACACGCCGCAAAGGTGTGGGAGAAGTCTTACCCAACACTTCAATGCATCTTTAAAACGGTGACTCATTAAAAACTGTAATAGAAAACTTTTTCCCCTCTCCCTCCTAATCTCGGCATTTCTATAGCATCGATTCCTACGCTGTCAGCGTAGTTTCTGAAGTCATCAAACGGCTTGTTCACACAGTACAACGCCTCTAGCTCAGTTACGTCTCCTATCCCGACTAAAGGCACTTTTCGTTATGAAAAAGCGAGAAAACCCTTGTGGAAGCATCCACGCCGCCACAGGCTGCTCCGGCGGGAAGAGTCGCGGCAGAAGGGAGGCCGCCGAGCCGCGCCGCCTCTCGCCAGAGCCAAATACACCTCCCCAGCCCCCAACCGGCCCCGGTGAGGTGACGGGTCCGACTCACCGATGTTCCCTTCCACAGCGATCTTCTTGATCCTGCCGCCCTCCTGCCGCCCGCGCTTGGGAGGGGTGGCCATGGCCGTTCACTGAGGAGAGGGAACGCGGCCGCCGGCGCGCGAGCCCGCTAACGGAAATAACCGCCGCCGCGCGCGACTTCGAATTTGGCGCGCGCCGCGGTCGACCGATCGGCCCCCGACGTCACCGGCGGTGACAGGACAGGCAGCGCGCGGCGCCGGAGACGGGTGGCGACGAGGGCCAAAAGCGGAAAGGCAAGAGAAGGTAAGCACAGCACAGCCCGCCGCCGGCCGCGGGGGCGAGCGCCGAGGGCGCGGGGCTGGCAGGCGCCCAGGGCGGGGCGTTGAGCGTGGCGCTGCGGATCCAGGCAAAGCGGCAGCAGGAGAGCACATCGATAGGCGGGCGCCACCCCTGGCCCGAGCTGCGCACTGCCCGGTACGGCGCCGCCCTTCTCCCCCGCGGGGCCCGGCGGCAGCGGCCGGGCAGCCATCGACCCCGAAAGGCTTCCGGACGTACCCCGTCAGCGTTTGGTTTAAAGGAGATCGAGGCTACTGCATTAGAGAGTTAGTGCACAAACCCCTAAAAACCCTCAAACAGCTGCCCAGTTGGAACCGGTGTTCACCACCGTACCAGCACAGCGTACACCCGCTGTGGTTCCTGAAGGACCAAGGTAAACAGCAGGAAAAAACTCAAACCTTGACATGAGCGCAGGCTCCCAGGCAGCTGTAATGCTCGCCTTCAATCTGCAAGCTGCAAATGCTGTCCCTCACTCACACCCGTCTCCAGATTTCTGAGGACTGAAGTAAAAGCCAGATTTTTAACCTCAGCCTAATAGCGCAAACTGCTTTCCAGGGGCATGTAAGGAAGACTAAAGAGGGGAGGGGAAGCTTCAGTTACAGTGAGACAAGGTGGAGGGCAGGCAGTGGGACTGGGAGGCGCGGGGGAGGGGAGGAAACCTGGAGTGCTGCAGCTGTCAGGGTCGCAGGAGGCCTTCAGGAGAAAGGGGGAGGGGTGTCAGCAGGGCTAAAAGCTCTATTTCTCCGTTTCCTGTGAAGCTGGTGACCTGAGACATCAACGCTGTGACAGGTCACTCTCCTCATCACAAAGCTTTAAAAACCACCCCGGGCCCAGTGCGAGATGCAGCTGATGTGATACTATACTCATTATCGGACATCCCACACCAAGTGAGCTCCCTGCTAAGTAAATTCAGGTCACAAAACAAGGAAATGAAAAGGGTATCAGGTTGTTTTATTGCTATTGTGTCTGCCTGCAATACAAATATTCACACATTCAGACAAGGCAATTACAAAAATCTAATCTGTATGTGTAATGGTTGTATGTGTACAATATACAGAAAAAAAATCTATCTACAAGTAGAAGATAATTTAGAAACAAGTTAAAGAAGGAAATAAAGACAATCATGGTCAAACATAGCTATTTATTTCTCTTATAAACAGCCTTCAGTTTCTTATTGAAAAAACCTAGAATTTAAATATTTTCTCCCATCACATACAACAATCTGTATACATTATGTACAACTCTCAAATAAACATGTTGCAGATTTTCAGACATTCAACTTTTTTTTAACTCAAAAGCTGTTTTCATTTATAACTAAAATATCAATCAGTGACTACAAACTGAAGCGATATTGGCACAGTTAGCTTACAGTAAGGGTTCTCATCTTGCATTTTACATTTTACAACACATTTTCTCCCATATGTTTTAGGATTCTTAAGAAGGAGGAAAGGTTAGTGTTGCTTTTGGAATATCTCCTTTTTTTCGCTTCAAAAATGGCCTTTTATTGAAACTTCATTCACTTTCATTGCATTCTTCTCTCTTCCACTGCACATCAAGGTATGTGCTTCTCAGTACTAAGCAACACCACCTCAGCATACCGAAGCAGTAAAATAGCCATGAAAATAAGTGTTCCCTCCGTAACACGTCTCTGAAAAATGTCAGAAGTTGCAAACGTACAAAAATAATAAGTATAGTTTAGTGGCTATAAAAATTAATTTCCCCTAAAAATACAATACTCTATGAACAATTCAGGGAATTGATTCTTCAAACAAAACCATTATTTGATATTTACCTAGACTGCAATCTTCACCTGGTAAGAGGAAATGGAAAGAAAAGCGGGGAAATAAAAAGGTTTAACACTTAAAATAACCAATGTTAGTCTCATCTTAGGAGAGAAGATATTCAGGAAAAGACGCCACAGGCATTTGTAAAACTGCTAGTGGTTTGAGTAGCGCAGTTTGGAAAAAAAAAGAACTGACATCAGCAGTGAAGGAAACAAGGTTGATGGTAACAGAGAATCTTCTCGTGGAAGAAAAGCCAGGACTCTTTGTGTTTGTGCTGCAGCTTTTTAAACAGTCCAACTAAAAGACGGCAGTTTATATACAGTAATACAGCACTCTGGCAGGTAGGAAGTGGGGAGAGAGTAACAAGAAAAAGAACAACCACCCCAAATGGATGTGTTTATAGTAAAACTGTGTCTGGTGATTCAAAAGAAAGGGAGATGGGGAGAGAAACAAAGGAACAATCTGAAAAGTAAGTAAAGTCCATAGCAGCAAATAGGTATCCTTACCTGTTAAATAAGTGTGAGGGAGACTGGGAAAGTGTTCAGTTCCTAAATACTGAATAAGGACAGTGCTCCTCTGTATCTTAGAGTAAAAGCAAAAGTTCAAAGCTCTACATTGCATAGTAAGCAGTAAAATAAACTTGATACTTGCAGATGGGCCATCTGCTCCTTGAAACCTGTTTTCTCCCTTCATCTACCATTCAGCTACCTGCAACAGCAGAACGTGCCATTTTTACTTTTTATTTCCATGAATAACTGGTACCTCTGACTCTAATTTGAACAACTTGAAAAATTCTTTCTGTGAACATCATGTATCCACACTGTCTAAACAGTGTCAACATTGGCAACAGTGGCTGAACTTGATGAACTTAGCAGTTTGCCCCATCCTGTCTCGAGGTAGATGACCTCCTGAAGTTACCACCCAAATCACTGACACGGTCTAATACGCTGGTAGCTGAAAAACACCACAAACTATAGAACTTCAAGGCCCTATTACAATGGAAGGCCTCAGCCAGCACCGGCAGCCCAGCCTGGTTTATCTCTACCAGCACCTTCTGCTCCCTGTGACAAGAGAGCTAAAGGTTTTTGTCTCCAAGAGGCTGTGATGCCTAAGAGAGTCCATCTGCAGCGTGGGCCTAGAGCAGTGCAGGGTTGTTCAGGGTTCATTTCTCTGGGTTTAGTTGAGGGGTAAGAGGGCGTCCTCCTCTTCTCCCTCAACAAATGCACTATTTGATAAACACATTCACCAGATCCAGATTCTGGTTGTGCAACATGGCAACTTTTGTTTAACGTTTCAATGTGCCCTTACTTCACGAGTGTAAACACACATCAAGGTCTGGTCCCACAGCTTTCTGAAGCAAAAAAAAATTTAAAAGCTGCATAGGGATACTAAATCCCAAACACTGCATACATATCTTTAATGTTATTTTCAAGTGTTGTATGTATAATTAAACAATGTGTTCATACAGCTGTCAGGCAAATCATGATCTCCAAGCTTTTATTACATACCTAGAAACTATTCTGTGTTTTCTACTGTCAGATATTAAATACAAAGATTATACTATCCATGTAAGACTTTTTTTTTTTTACATAACACATTCTGATTCCAATTGGCTGAACTGCTGCACATGCCTCAGTTTCTAGAATTAGCTGTTTAAAAGGAAGAACAACAACAAAATCCCAACCTTCTGGAGCAGAAGCATGCCAAAAAAAGACAAGTACTGCACTTGTATCACTCCAAGCAAATTCTCATTTCTAAACATTTTTCTTCCGAGTTTCTTGCTGGTACATGACATCAAACCCATGAAACAGCTTTAAATCTAATGGAGGATCTCTCCTATTTAGCACCCTGGAGCAGGCTTCTGCCATTCTCCCTCTCACATCTTGCTATGTTGTGATAACCTGATCTTTAGCACAGGCTGAAAGGCTCCTCTCCAGTAAGCACTATTACACAGTAAAGCTGCACACACAGCCTCTTGAGCAGCACTGACTCAACTCAGCCAAGCAGTTTTCATTGGAAGGTTTACAGGACTTTTCAATGTCAAACCACATCTGCAGCTTCTATAGCTGGAAATTTTCAGTCATTAAACACTCCTCAGCTATAAGCACCTATGAAAGGCCGTGTGTGTAAGATCACGTTCTTAAATTCAGCTTCTGGCATGACTGGAGTCTTGCTTAAAATCATGCGGTTGAAATTTGGGATTTAAGTTGCTTCTGCATAGTCTGGTGGATGCTGACCACTCTCTCAACTCTGCAAAGTCTTCTGAGTTATCCCGTCCTGAATTAAGAGAGGCCTCCAACCCTGCACCAAAGCTAGCACTGCCATACTACTGCTCCCACACCAGGCTGAAGCAGTCACATCCAGATCCATGTCAAGTATGTTACTCGGTTAAAAACAATCCTGCACCTGCTAAGAAACCAGGAATGATGCATTACAGTCTATAGAAGCACGGCATTCCCAGCTACCTTGTCAAATACACCATACAATATGTAAAAAGGACAGTGCCTACCAAAGAAATGCTTTTTTCTCCAACTGTTCAACTGTTGCCTAGTCCAACACATTGGATATTGTGCCCATAGGAGTTCCTTCCTTCTTATCAGCCTATTACTAGACTCCAGACAAAAGCATCTAGGTGCTACAGCACTCACTGACTCTTCCACTAACCAACAGAATTGCATAGGGAAATCCAATGCTTGCCAGATCAGATTTGTCCTACCATCAGGACTTGACAAAAGCACTTGAATGAATACTGCAGTTTAAACAGACTAGGAAATTTAACTCTATGGAAGATAACCTAGTTCTTAAAATAACCTTCAGATGCTTGTAAAATACATAATTTGAACTCAGAAGTAGTGATTCTAGTCTCCCAAATGTCTGTATGTTTATCACCGTGCTTAGATGTTTATTAGCTGGCTCTACTAATGGCCACTTAGATATTTTGCAGCCTGCTGCACAGAATTTTCCACTTGACTCAGCATTTTCAGTCAAGCAAAGGAGCACAAAATGTAACCTCAACGGTTCTGCCACATACTAATCTCAGCTTCACCTGTTAAGCTCAGGAGTTCAAGAGGCAGTCTAGCATACACCAACCAATTGAGGTTTTCATGGTTTTCAGTCTAAAAATGGTGGTTTTGCAGAGTCACAATCTAGCAGAGCCTAGCAACATTAACCACCTAGCGCACTGTTTTTGACAACTAGTAATGTCATGGGATAACACACTGCAGAACCTAATACTGATTTATTTGAATCCCAAGTACAATGGCTTTGACAAGATCTAGAAATGAACCAGAGAGCCAGTCATATGGGCTTCTGCAATGGGAAACCTGACTGATGCAGCTGCAGCAGAAATGTCCAAATCTGCGGATCACCCCAGAGGTTAATGTGTCACAGGCAATCCTCATTTCTGGTTTGAGAAAAACACAAGGCTAGAGAGGCAAATACACTAACCCAGGCAGTGAAGAAGGCCACATTTTCATTAGGTTTTCTCAGAAACAGAAGATGTACTTAAATCACAAACCACTAAAAATTCACCAGTATGTTGCTATTACTTTACCCAGCTGCTGCAGCTTCCTGAAGACGGGCTGCAATTCTAAAGAGTGAGAACACTCTCATGCTAACGTAAGTGATTCATGAAATGATACTCCTTCCAAGATACATTACCTACCATAGAAAACACTGGTCACCAGAGCTCATCCACAGAGCTAGGTTTTTTAATTCGTAACTGAAACATAATTTCACTAGTTATTTTTCAGTGCATTTTTTAGAGATTTTTCATTAACTGTATTTGTGCAAAGTAACCATTCGTTTGGCAAATGCTAGGAAACTTAACACAAGTGACAGACCCAAGTTGATGCTTCCCTGTTAAAAAAATAAAAGCAACTATGCAAAGCCAAAACCAGTGGCAACAGACATGTAACTACTTGCTAAACACACATTCTTTGTGATTTTGACACTACCTTCATCATTTCCCTTTAGTGACTAGAACTTCATCATTTCTCTTTATATGAAATATCTAGTTTTGAAAAATTCTATATTAATCTCTAAAAAAATAAGACAAGTACTTGTATTAAAAGCTGGAGATCATTGATTTTGGTAAGTTATGGCTTTTTTTTAGTGTAAGCATATTTCTTTTTCTAAAGCAAGTATCAGTAAGTGTCCTGGGTGTTAGTTCATATTTTCTGTTTCCAGCAATGTTCAGTATTGTATGTGCTTTGCACCTCAGAAGTGAGTCTGCCAAGGCACTTAAGAGAATGTAAGCAAGTCTTTCAGGGACTTCATGAGAATGGGCTATCACTGACACAATACAAGAACCCATCCACCAGCAGAGTCAATCCCCCAACCAAGCATGTTTCCTTTATAAACACTCAGCACCTGCTAAAATTCCACAATGAATAACATTGATCAAAAAAAATGCTATTTACCACGTGTCACTAACAGATAAAGGATTTCCCCTAATAAAAGCACAGAAAGTAGATCTTTGCTGTCATCAGTAACAGCACAGCTTTTTGTTTTTAAAAAAAACAACAAATGAACACAAACCAAATACCACACTAAAGAAACAAGTGACTTCAAGAAATCCTCTTCTTTTTATCTGTCCTTAGAGGTGAGTTTTTCAATCAGTTCTTGAAGTGGTGCAAGTTCTCTTCGATCAATAAGGTTGAATTCCTGTAGCAAGGATGAAGAGAAAGACATAAATACAGAGGTTTTTTATGTGCAGCTTATGTTAGGAGTCTTATTCAGAGAGAAGTTATTTAGTAGAAGGCTCTTTGAGTCCAGGCTTAGCCACTTGCCATTAGCTGATTAGCAGAGTTCAATTGCCTACAGCTTTTTCCCCCCACTTAAAGGAAGGAAACATAACAAGACATAAGCTTTTTTAATAAGCTGGGAGCAGGGAGAAACAGAGCTTTGAAACAAGCACACCATTTCAACCTAGCTTCAGATGCCGTCCTCCCTCTTTACTTAGGAATTACTGTTCTACTGAATTATTTGGTAGAGAACACTTTCTGGTATTCAATTTTGTAGCAAACAAATACTTTGTTGAAACCTTTTCCATTCTTTGAATACTTCTAGCAGCAAATATACATGAAAATGGAGGGAGACAGTATCTTAGGGTCCTGGATGTGTTAACTCTCCTACAAACCTAAGAGCTGTTAAGAAACTGAAGGGGCATTACTTTGACAGATTACTTTGTTCCAGAATATAATTGTAACCAAAACGCTCCTGCCACGCTTACCTGAACAAAAAATATAAAGTGCTTGAAAGAAGTGTTAAGGTGTGCCTCTTCCTGCAGCTGGATCACTGGATCAAAGTGTTGGTGATAAATGTGAGCATAAACTCTGAAAAGACGTTTTAAAATTGTCTTTGCCACTGACATGAAATTCTTTGGGAACGGTACACCTAGAAATAAGAAAACCAATGGCTTATTTTTAAACGCCTATGCCATGTTCACCTATTTTGAAAGCTACTATACCCGAACCCTACTTCTCGCACAAGAAAGGCTGTTTGTTTCTGTCAGCAATTCTGTCTGTAAATCACACAACATACTTAGGCTGAAGCTCACGGAAAGACTGGAAGGGAAGCATGTCTCCCCTCAGTAGACTCACAGCTCATCAAGTTTTTTATCCAAGACAAATCTGACTACACTTGTAGGTTTCCGCGTTCCCTGAAGAGCTTTCTCTGACCAAGAATCTTCCTCACTTCTGGTTAGATACCCAAATATGGTATCTAACACCCTCTGAGTGCCTTTGACTGCCTATGCAGATACAAGGAAGTCTCCTGTAGGTGCTGAGCCTACAATGGCTCCATGCATATGTCCAAGACACCACAGGGTACTCCAAGTGACACCAGATACCTTTCTGTAGGTAACTGAAACAAGCTTTGGTATCAGCCATTGAGTTTTATACTTTTCTTGACTCAAGTGAAATCAGAAATAGGCTCTCTTCTGGCTGTCTCCTGACCAATAAAGAGAGTCCTGTTTCCATCCTGCTTATCAGCATCCCTTAGCCAGAGGCTACTGCTTTTGTAACTGCCCACTGAGGTACTCAGCATGCTCCTTTCAATCATTTCAGCGAAAATGACCCAGGACAGGTAAAATCAGTTTGAAGAGCACATATTTGTCAGTCTACAAGTTTTATTAAAATTGGTTAGGAAGCAGCAATGGGCTACTGGGAGCAATAATCTCTTTAGTTGACACACCCGCAGGCTAAAAAAAAAGAAAAAAAAAGGTATGTATGAACCATCTAAAACTATTAAATTTGTCTAGCTTCTCTTCACATAGCAGTTCTCCCACTTCTTCTGAAGTCCTTCCAGTCGCTGAAGTCCTGTCTGAAGGCCAGAGGCCCAAGCTGGATGATGTAAGGCAATCATGATCTCACCAGTGCTTTAAAACCCTCTCAATAACATTTTTGTACTCCTACTTCAGTTTGCCCTGCTTACACGTACATCACATTTCATTCACTGGCTGCTGCAGCACACGGGAAGTTCATATTTAGTTGGTTATTCATTGTGTCTTTAAGTCTCTTTCCAAATTGCTACCTTTCAAAAATATATCTTATTAAAAGAAAAAAAAAAGCGTTCAGCAAAGTATATGCTGCAGTCAAAGAATCATCAAGCCCTGATGTAGTCCTCTGAATATAACTTTAATATTAACTATTTAGTATCATCCCTATTAGTGGGCCTCTACCCTAGCTCTGAACCTCACCCTGAATGCCATAGTATGTGAAGAAACCATGCTCACATCCCTGAGCAAGGAAGATTTCACTTCTTGTCACTTCTCTCCAAACTAACCAGCCTTCTCTGCCTATCTGCTTAACTGTAAGTCAAAACAAATGCCACTTCATTCTGACAGGTGGCCTTGTTTCTCTGAAGAGACTTACTGAAAATGTGTCAAATGCTTCAGAAGTTAGTCACAAAATAAAAGCAATTAAGAGAACTCCTTTTTTTCTATGGCAGTTCATAAGCCTATGAGTAGTAGTGTGCTGGAAACCTGCCAATTAGCAGCTTTAGAACAAATAGTCCTTCCTGCTTCTAGAAGCAGGGTTTTCCTCTTGCTATCATTTCCAAACTGGTGATGGTTCATTATTTTCCTCCTGCTTTTCTGAAGGAAACTTCTTTCAAAAAAAAAAAAAATCTTTCACCTTCACTGCAAAAGAAAACTCATTAAGATCAAAGATGTAATTCAGCTTCTTTGGAGGTAAGGCCTAGGAAAAGTTCCTTATGAAAACCAAACATCCTTCCTGCATCAAAAAGCTGCCAGTTTGTACCAATTACTGATTTTAACAGTTTGAGACCTTCTCTCTTATTTCTAAAGAAATGACCTGCTGTTCAAAATGGTTTTTAAAAATCATTTTTGGTCAACAGTTATTCAATATAAACTCTACTTCCCACATTCAAAACTGTGATAAATGTTTATTAGGATTATTAACACTTCAATCAGAATTCATGTATTACCACATAAAAAGCATCTTAGGAGATAAAAGTGCTTTTATACATATATATATATATATATATGATGTAACCTTTTAAAGTTGTCCTTATCAGTCATTTAGGAGATCTTTTAATGCTACAAGACTTGGCAACTGTAATCCACATATATTGTTAAATTTTACTCATTTACTTTACCTATTTTAGAAGGAAATAGCGTTTCATCATCCAGCTGATCCTGGACCCAAGTCATCAGGTAATCAATGTACTTTGGTGCAGAGCACTTAATTGGTTTCTTTATGTTTGTCCCATCTGCCCAGTGGTACTCGTATCTGGGTTGGGACAACAACAAGAAGACGTTTCTTAACACAATTGAATCATTCATATCAAGGCCTGGAAGGCTGCTCTTCCTGCTCCACTCCCTTTACTCCCACATCCTCCCATAGCCCTCCCTTGAAACTAAGGTCCAAATGCTCTCGAGTCATCAGCAGCTGCTTACATCTCCCCACTACAATCCTGCTTCATCTGACTCTCTTCTTCAATCTGTGAAGACCTTTGGAAACATCATCCTTCACAGTACAAATCAGTTGCAATGCTCCTGCCGAAAAGCACATGGGCTGCCTGCAGTCAATCCCACATCCCTGTACCTCCAAAGGCACTCAAAAACCGATCAGTTGGTTTCCAAACCCTGAAAGGCCATAAGCTACTATTTTTAAAACTTACTTTTTTATCCCTTCCAAAAGAAAAAACATTTCAGCCTGTTAAGTTGAAACACCAAGAAGTTAAATGAGATTCTCACATAAATAAAAGCTGAGGTCCAAGGCTCAAATTGGTGGAGGTAATTGACTGATTTCCTCTGTGAAATTTCACCCCCATCAGCCCTCTTCACCTCCACTGGTAGAGAACTGCAAAGCAACTGGCAATGCTCAACATTTGTAACAGCTGCCTGCCAGTCACATCAGACGCAGAAAATTTATACAATTTCTCTACCTTTGAAAATCTAAAAGGTTTTGCATAACTGAGTGCCAGACTACACTGACTGTTGCCAGAGATCCCAAATTAAAATTGTATGAGATGAAAGAAACTCTGAGGTAGGCTAATGCCAAGAAATATTATTACAAAACTGGTAGCAGTATAAAGCGCCTTTCAGATGGCAGTTAAAAATAAAGGTTCTAGACTGAACAATCCTTAGAAAAGGTTTCTCTCAGACAGTCCTAATGCTACCATGCAGTTCACAAAGATTCAGAAAAATCTGTTTCAAGTTAGACCACTAACTCATTTGATAGTTGCAGGCCAGTCACTGTCTTTCAGATTCAATTAGGTAAGGCAATACAAGTTTATAGGTCACCAACATCACTACAGAACAGCAGAATGTGTGCTCTTTTTATCCTTTTCCATTCACAGAGCTAGTAACATTGACATCTTAGGTAGCTCGTTTAACAAGGAGATTCCAGCATCATTCACTTTACAGTAATCACTTTCACTTCAGGAATTTAAAAATCAAAGGAAAATGTATTAAACAGCATATATTTCATGCACAACTGGACAGAAAGAAATTAGAAGGGAACAGAAATTTTTACTGGCTTGGGGAACGTTATTCATTCAGGTCCAGACACAGAATAAGACGGTTAATCTTGGGTACACACAGCTTAAAAAACTAAACACGCCTAACATTACGGTCTGACAAGACCGGCTTTCAAGTAAATCACAGTGTTTCTGTCTTGCTGAGTACAAATACACACATCTTAATATTCTTTGTCAGTCTGTAACATCTGAGCAGTTTCTTCCCATCAGCACAGAGCTAGACATAGCCCTCTCTTTTAGATCCCAGCACAGTATCGTCTCCCACCTTGTGTTTAAATCAGCCAGCCTTGCTCAGCCAACCAGCGCTGCTGCAGAACAGCTATCTGTGGGACCAGCCTACTGCCAGGTCAGAAACCAAAAGGACTGCTGAGCTCTGCAGCTCTGAAATCCTCCCTCCCTCCTCTTTTAAAAATACAGCATTTCAAATAAACCAACCAAATCATACAAGGACAGTGATGTCAGCTCAGCTTCACAGGAAACATACCCACTTTATCTACAAGTTTGGTTCTTTTTCTTTTAAAAAAGAATTATAAATAATGTCAGTATTATTCCTTGATGTTATTAATATAGGTGTTATTAATATTTCATAATTTCATGGAGTGTGCTCAATTTGATTGTTATATCTTAGCCCAGTAGTAGCATACCACAATGCCTGGGCTGCAGCAACCACTGTTGAAACTTTCCCTTGCTGTCTCCAACTAGTATTATACAGATGCTGGGGAAAGGTCTTCTATTTTAAAGATCATACACATCAGTTTATGCAAAGTTTAACTGTATCTGATATATCTGGCTCCTCATTTTGTTTAACAAATGTAGCTTTGTCAGAACAGTTACTGGGAGAACATGTTCACAACAAATGTCTGAGTGATTACGAGCATGCTGCTCACAATGCTATAAGAAGATGCCATTTTTGTAATCACAACAAATCAGAAGGTCTGAAAGCATTTCAAAATTGTATCTCAAAACACATGCAAAAACTCCATACATACTGAATGGACTACCATGTGTCTGGATTTCTGAAAAATCAGTATTCCTCACCATCCGGTATTACTCGAATATTGAGACTGATGTGGTATTAACATAGGACAAATACCAACACTTAGGTGAGGTTCCAAGTTCAGTCTGGAGATAGCCTAAGACAACAAACTGACATGTCAAAATGCTTGGGGTTTGCAAGAGAGGGGAAAATGAACTCTTCCTACAAAACTAAATACATCACTGAAAACAAATCAAGAATCCTAGCCCAACTTCTTAAACAAAACAGGAAAACCAAACACACACAAAAAATGCCCACATATTAGGATCATTTGAACTTCTACAGAAAATGAAGGGCAAAATCATTTCTCTAGCCAAAGCTTGTGAGCAAACACCTTCAGCTCTGGCAATAGAAACAAATGACCTTATCATGAGAGGCAGTTCCTTTGCAGAAAACACATTTTTAGAAACCTCTGCAGTTTAGTAGAGGTTTAACAGCAAAACAATATAGGAAGGATAGAGTAAGAAATCCACAGCTCTCTTCAGCAAGTGCAGAGGAAAAGCTAAGAAACCCAAACAACTCTGATAGAATTCTCTCATACTAATAAACACAAATTATTTGCCATCTGTAAACAGAAAGCCCAACTAAGCGATATTCTCTAGCCTGAGAAGCAAAGTATAAACAATCATAGGACCAGATCGTCTACTGCACAACTACACGTACATAGCCTAAAAACACCAAAATCCAAGAAACCCCACACAAACAAAAAAACCAACTTGACTAAAACGGCTACCTTGTCCAACAGCAATAAAGCACAGTGGCTCAGTAATGTCTTTTAAAACAGTCTCAGACATGTATTTGGCATTGTCACCTCTAAATCTCAGCAAAACTATATTACATCAAAATTGCTGAAAAATACTTCTCTGTTTTGTCCCTCAGTCATCACGTGACACAGCTGCAGAGTGGAGTGTCACAAAAAGGCAAAAGGACTGATATTGTTAAGAGACATGGCATATTTCAAGGACATAATTACATGTTTGTTTGGGTTTTTTTCTGCTGCTGAGCATGGGCAGAAGGCAGCGTACAAACATGTGATGACACCATATTATAAATCCATGTAGGATTTATATGAGCTGTCCACTTTGGAGTGCCCAGCTATTTCAATTTGAACACACAAAGACAAACGCCCTAAAGACCAACTCACCTCAGGGAAATCAGAAGGATCTCACTGCCATTGAGAATGTGCTTAGTGCACTCACACAAGCGCTATGGAGTTTAGAGGCCCAGTTCAGACATCCAGCTTTGAAAAATGCAGCAGCCATGTCCTTCCTTTGTGTCCCTCCTTTTTGACAATTCTCCTCACCCAGTTAATAACATACTATTTCTATGCAGGTTCTTAACTTATTATCATGCCTGTTACACTAGCAAGAAGTGACAACCAACTAGGATCTGCTCAGCTAAGAAATGGTTGGTCTTTGCTGAAGTAAAAACAACAGAACATTACTTTAAGTCATCATATGTTTTGGAACAAATTAAACCAATACTTTTTTTCAAATTGTTAGACAATGAGCTGTACAGCAGGAGAGGGAAGTATGTTCTTGATCTTTACGTCAATCCTTAACTAATATCCTGATATGAACTAAGTCAGCAATCCTTCCAACAAAGATAAGTTCAGAAAAAAATTAAATCCCACTGCACACAAAAAATCATCTGCCTCAGCTAAGTCCTTCTGTTAACATCACCATCAAAAAGAACCAGTATTTTTTATCAAATATTGATATTTATCAAAAATGGAACACAGAAAACTGACATAAACCTAGGGGACCTGTCCAGTGCCCAGAGTCTTTCTTTTTTTTCCTTATAAAGGAGTTTTAAAAACAAAACGCTAGTACCAGGCAGTGGATACAGGAAACATCACAATTCTGCTCTGATTACCCTCTCACATTTGGTTTAATTTTTCCATAGACTGCTACAAGTTTGTCAGTTGTTCTATGAAAATTGTGACTGAGCCACCATGAGTTCCAACAGTTACCTAAGTATGCATCAACCCCTTACAACTTTTTAATATATCAACCATAAACATTTTTCCAGTGGGAATGCAAAAATCAGACTTCAGAGCCATAGAGTGCTTGCTGCTTTTGCTACAGTTGTCTAACTTGTTTCAAATGACTGTATCTAAGTTGTTTCAGATATCTCATATTCTTTTTTTAGAAACAGATGAGGATGCAATACTGATGGCAGCCCAACCACGGATGTGAGCAGATAGCAACCTTAGGCGCTCATTTGTTTTTCAGGCTGAGACTCAGTGTCTCTTCAACTAATACAGCTTGAGCCAGAAGAGAACATGAAACAGAGAAGAAATGGAAAAAAAAAGAAATCTGTAAATATCAGTGATTTCATGGTGACAATCAATTCCCTGAAAAAAAATTCACAGGCCACCTTTTAAGTGAAAGCAAGTCATATTCACTCAAGCTAAAGAACACTGTATGTGCTCGACTGCCATCACTGCCAGCCTTACAAATGACTCATGGCTGTGCCTGCCAGGCCTTGGTCCCTCACATGCACACACTGATTCTTTCACAAACCTCATCTCTGAGCACAGGTGGGGGGGGCTGCAGAGTTTGGGGAATGCTCTACAAATCCTACAGACCTTATCACTCAATTAAAGCCTTGGTAGAATGTGTCTTCTAGCCTCTAGTACATCTTTTCTACCCTGCTTCATAACTTCTTCAGTACGACATATATTTCTGTCAATGGTTATCAGTCTCTTTGGAGAGAAATAAATTGTTTCATTTGGCAACCAGACAGCTAAGTCTGGAATAATTAACCTCCACTCCCAAATAACTGCTTCTCAGTAGACTAACAATAAAGCAAAGAAATATTTTCATGCTCTTATAAAATAACTGTGAGTCTGTTTGGCATACCAAAGCACAACACAGACAATGAGATGCGTTATTGTAGAGGCTTATCTCAAAGTTCTTTTGCATAATGGTGAACTTCTATTCCTTTTCTAGTTTCACCCCTCCCTACTTTGCAGCAGCAGGTCTGCCTGCCCACACTGATTGTGGCATCCAGCAGCATCCATTTTTAGTTTAAGAATGTAGCACTAAAGCTTTTCTTGGTCCATTTGGCTGCTTTCACCTTACAGAGCTCCTGCCCTCTCCGCCTTGCACTCTCTGCAGCATACTTTTGCATGTCCTCAGCTCTCCACCACACTGGCTGGCATTACATATGTCATGACAAAGGAAGAGGAAGTGGAGGAGAAGACTAATTTTCTTCATTTTTATTTAAGATTTTTACATTAATTGGAAAGGATGCGGTGCCCTCCCTTAGTACTTGCTTAGAAATGCACATATTTTCCTCTTTGGAAAAGAGGAAAGCAGCTGGAGAAAAAACACAAACATTGGATCTCTGTACAAAAGCATAAGGAATAATCTAAGAAGTGAAACTTGAATGAGAGACAGAGTACAGGATTCTTATCGCAACTACTGGAAACTGTAGCCAAGTTTATTTATAGAATACCTACTGTTTCTAGAATATCTACTGAAACATCTAAAAGAAAGGCTTTTTTGTGTAAAAGAAATAATTCTAACAATTAGTTTACCTCCCCAGGATAGAGCAGAAAAACAAAACAACCTCTAAAACAAAACCCCACTAAAAAAAACCCCACAAACTAACCACTTCTCCCCACTTCAATTTTTTTCTCCCTCCACAGGTAGCAAGAGAAGCTATCCTTTCCACCCACAGAAGTTACCTTCTCTTTGGCACTCAACTGATCTAATCAAGTTTTCAAATGCAAAGTCAACTCCAAAATTACATACTCTCACCAATGTGTAAAAAAAAAAAATAATCTTACTTGGGGCCAGCAGACATCACAGGGCAGCTCTCCTCTGTGCAGAAGTCCGTAATGGTCCCATAAAGCATATTGATCTGGTTGAAGAAGTCGACAGCTGTAAAGCATTTAAACCATCCATTAACACTCTTCAGTCTAACAGCAATACAAGCTTCCTGCAGCCTTAACTAGAAAGTGCACACTGCCAGAAGGTCCTGGAGTATTTTTTGTGAAAAACCTTCATTGTTACTGCTTTTTAAGCTGCATTATAAAGGAGATGCAGAATGCAACCACCAACTTTCTAGAACGGCCTCTAGCAATAACTATTCACTTGTTCACTGCAGGGAAAATCTTCATTTGAAAGAAGGAAGTTAAAAGATAAAGCACAGTTATTTCCTGTCTGAAAGTTTGGTGTATTTTATTAGAACCCCAAATGCTAATGGCAGGTTTGGAATAAATATTTTCCATGTAGAATTTCCAACTAGAGAGAGTTACTGCTCATCAGGCAACACTGACTTCCCACAGGCCTGGTATTCCAAAAGACAGTCTTTAAAAAGAACATGTAATAGAATCCCAGACTAGTCTGGGTTGGAAGAGACCTTCAAGCTCTTCTCATTCCAACTTGCTGTCATGGGCAGGGACACCTTTCACTAGACCAGGTTGCTCCAAGTCCCATCCACCTTGACCTCAAATACTTCCAGGGATGGGGCAGCCACTGTCTCTCTGGGCAACTTGTCCCACTCACCACCTGCACAGGGAAGAATTTCCTCCCTATATCCTATCTAAATGTACCTTCTATTTTTATGTTATGGTAAAAGACTACACATATGGGAGGCAGGTAAAGAAGCTGCAACATAGTTATAGTGACAAGGAACTTGTGTTCCTTAGATTATCAATTTACCACCACAAATCAGTATTTATAATGAGGAAACATTGTGGACTAAACTGTTTAAGTTTGTTCTGGAGAGATTATTGTTTAAGTTTTGTTACATTTTTGGAAAAGCAGTTCTCTTAGTCAAGACCTTTTTTAATGATCTACAGCAGAACTACTGAAATAAAAGACCCAAAATTAGCATATCTAAATATTCCTATGGTTTTTACTGCTTTAAATGGGTCCTTGATTACTTTGAATTCTTTGAAAGCAAAGCTCTTCTTCAGTAACTGAATAGTAGGTTCTGTTCTCAGGAACTGTGGTCACCAGAATCAGTTTATAAAATCCCCTTGATCTCCTCTCAACAAATGGCCTCCCCTTGCATCTAGTGAGGAGCACAGTATGCTACCTAGGTATCAAGAGAGAAGTTCATCTTTTCAAAATGTCTTTCAGACAGTGGATGGCATAAGTAAAAATGGAAAGGTGACCATTAAGCACTAGGAAATGAAATTTTAGGTAGGCTGGGTTAAATCCTTAAGACTAACTAAATGCATTATGTGATTCCAGAAATAACAGCTTTACTACATATTCTCATCTCCTTACCCTGCAACAGGTACTGTAAATTCTACTTCTGGTTGAACCTAAGTAATATATGCATACAGATACTTAAGATTTGTGGTCCCAGCTTTGGTGTCCTTATTGAGACATTTTTATTCAAGGATGAAAATTGGCAATCATTTAAAACCCCAAGTCAAGTGTGGTAGAGTTCAAATCCTTCTATTTAGCTACAGTGTTTTGCAAATCTAACTGGTCCACCAGCATACCCTTAACCTGAAAAAAACATATATAACATACAAACAGATTTAACGCCCTGCTGCCCAGTCCACGTTACGTGGCTTCTACTGCTAAGAGCGTTGACCACCTTGGACAAGAGAAGCCTTTACAGCTATCAACTTCATTTATGAATTATGTCTGCAGAGCTAGTCCCGGGACACAAAACCAGTGCACAGTTTGTCAGGGCTCAGCACCACTTAAAACTTAGGTTACTTCTGTGCTACTTGTGTTATGTCTGCAATTCAATGTGCCAGTCACAAATTGTTTCTTTATTGAGACAGACTTCAGGAATAAGAAGGAATAAAAACACTTATCAGCACTGGCAGTCGAATCATGTCATCAAATAGTCCTGTGTTCTCCACCTTGGTGTTCAGGTAACAAATCAAGCTCCTCATCCTGAGCCAAAAGAGAAAGTTTTCCTGTGGCCAGTCTCTGCAGTAGTTTGATATGTTTGTCTTGTTGTAAATGAGTTTAAAAACCCAAGTTTTAAAAAACGATTTACCACCTATGACACTGAATAGTCTGAAGATATGGCAGCACATTACTTGGTAGCCTACCTAAGTTTGTATTCTTTGCTTAACTCCATTAGAGGGAGATACGGTTTTGCTGTAATGAAATGGATATTGACATCCTAAATGTATGCACTAGTAGATACTACATACTGTGAAAATAAGCGATGGCTGAAGGAAAGGGAGGGTTAACTACTGCAGCTCCCATTGCTGATTTTTCCAGAGAATAAACATCAAAAGATTACATGAACATCATGACAGCAAGTTACAGCTGCTCTTCAGCAGATGCAGAATACGAGCTTCAACTGTGACATACAACTCCCCAGGTATCAAAAAAGTGAAGCAAATAAGAACTGCTATGGCATGCACACAGCACAGCCCATCTCCACCAACAAAATCTAGTTTGTTTCTTTTCCCAGCCGCACAGCAAAAGAAGAAAAACAGTTAAACAACACTGAGTAGGATTGATAAACATTCCAGAGCACCGGGAGGACTCTAAAGCTTGTTTCAGTGGGAGGAGGAGGCAGTTAATACTGAAGGCAAAAAGGACTGGTTATATACAGCCCTTGCTTCTTAAGTGTACACAAGAACTGTTAATTAAGTTTCCATTCCCTCCTCCCAATAGAAACCACAGCCCAATGTTTGCTTCAAGGCAAGCATGTTCAAAAAACCCACACAGACTTCAATGAGATGACTGATTATTGTGAAGCCCACACTTGCAAGTCTCAAAAGGCCATGAGACACACAAGGTCAGCAGCGTTTGACAAGAAAAATGCAAGAAACTCCTTTCCAACATGTGTAAAGCTGTACACTTGTCTCTGTATATTTTCACTTCCTCTTTTTACTCACTGTTCTTAAATTTCAAGGTCTTATTTTCTACTAGTGCTTATCTACTCAAAGAAGTGCACACTGTCTGATGTTCCATTACAAAGATATAGACAACATGTGCTTCTGAAATTATTTTTTAGTATTTAAAAAAAAAACGAGATTTCAACTGAAACTCAAACTGATTATATGCTTCTCAGCTCTTTTTATTCTCAAAAATATTTGAAACGTATGAGTGTACATCAATTCATTACCAGAAGACATCACAAAAGCTAAGAATTGAGCAAGAAGAACAGAACACATTTACTCTTATGCTGTCACTATTGTGAAATGCAAACCCAATGACATTGTCACACATTTCATTTCCTTATTACATATCTCAATCAACATAAGAGGCTCACAGCTACCATTAACTGGTACTAGGTATGTTAGAGGGACGCTGTAAATTAAGGGAGCAAATGATCAGCGAATTCTTTCTAAATGAAAAAAAAAAAAAATCATGAAAAGCCCATTTGGCTGCAGGAAGCATGAAAGAGGACCATTTCACTACAGAAGGCAGCCACTACCCAAAGGCAGCTTCCACTCTTTTGTCACATGCATCACTGCCTTTTGCCACCCAGCTAATTTAGCAGTTAAGTCATTTGGGCAAGGAAAAACCATTACCACACAGGAAAGAAGAGACATGGAGTGAAGGAACCACCAAAAGGGAAGTGTGCCAGCAATATATGAAGCATCTTTAGTAATGCTTACTCATAAAAATGGGCTGGCTTTTTTTCTAAGCAGTTTTGCAATACAGTGAGAACAAACTTACAAAGAATGGCATCAGCAATTTCAACATTCCCTGGAACCAGTGGCAAGTCACATACCAGAAGATTGTGTGGCTAATTAAGACTCAGAAGGCTGGAGTCAGTATGACAGTTTCACTTCCCAAACACCTCAAAGAGCAGGAGGAAATAGAACCACAGAAACAAATAGAAGACTTTTATTTTGTGCATAATTTACACTGCACTGCAGTGCACAATCAATACCATACAATCACAGAAGCATGCCAAACCAAAGACACAAAAGACAAGGAAATACAGAACTTGGAGCAGTCAGAACTTTGCACAGACTACAGAGCACGACAGGACTTGTGTTAATCCATTCTTTAAGAGCTGAAGTCAGGCAGCAAATTCATGCATCAGAGGGGAGAAGGAAACATGGCCAAGCAATCAAAAAACGCTAATTTGGGCATCATTGTTTTGGCCTGACCTAGTATGAAAGGACAGAGTCAGGACAAAGAGCTATAGCGGAAGTTCAAATACTGACATCAGAAACTTACCAGAGCAAAGGCTCACAACTTGGTAGAAACAAAAAGAAGGAATTAACTTTAGGAAAATAGCAAAGACTGCTCTGTGAGTTTGTTACAGGCAAAAGGTAAGACAGGCCACACACGTAACTGTAGTGTTTCCCATCTTTTAGACTTGGCCTTCACACGTAATTAAATTAAGGTTTTAATCCTTAGCATGTAGAGGCTTGACTATACTATTGAGTAACAACCCTCACTGAAAGAGAGAGAGATTAAACATAATAAGATGGCACTGACAGGCTACTTGCTAAAAGCAGCAAAGACATTTCTGCTTCAGCACTGGTTTGTGATCAAGTGCTCAGACTTCAACCACTAAGAACTGGAATTATTCTGTCAACAGAACATATTTTTGGCACAAGTATATTAAGGAGCTTTTGTCTCAGTGAGATGCTCTGCATTTGTCAGCCCTAAATGAGATGACATTCACCTCTCCTAACTGCAGCAGAGTGGTGCACAAAGAACAGAAGAATCTGCCCCACTAGAAAAGGGTCATGGTTGTCCCCCCACAAAAGTCAGCCCATAATTGATACACTCTTTCTGAAAACATGTTAGCCAACTTACTGTTAACTGCAACCCATTCATTTAAATCTTCACCCTCTGGAAGCATAACAGCCATCCGGAGATTACCACTTCCAAGAGTGGCTTCGGCATGTTTTAGCAGCTCGTACTGGTGAGATCCCTCTGGAATATTCTTCTTTGGTTTGAAGGTTTTGGAAGAGCGACTACCGCTGCAAAAGGGAGAGAAAAGATTTAGAGAACTTGTGGAACAGGAAGGGAAAAAAGAAAGGAGTGGGTAAGTCATACAAGCACAGAATTAATATTAAATACTTTCCCCACTCACATATTTTTCAATATAAAAATATTTAACAAAAAATAAGACACAAAAGCAACAGGTGCTTTGGCCTGTTGTTTTGAACAATAAATGATTCTCCATTACCCTCCCTTCACAATTGTAAAGCCAGATGAACAACTGAGACTGCTCAGACATCCTTCCCTCTCTCAGCAAATTGGATCATGGGCAAGATACCAACAACATATCCTTCCCCAGAATTTGGACAGTCATGTATCAAGGACAGTCCAGCCAAACAAAAACCTTTATGACTCTGAACAGTCAGGAAGCTTGTCATGGTAATTAAAGATACTATATATGTAACAGAAAAGCAGATGCTCTTTTTCTAACATCCACCTTCATGAGACATTAAATGATATCACACCTGTGCGGGTGTAGTAAGAAGGCAGAGACAGTCTGTTCAGACCCCTGCCTTTTCTAATCAGGTATGACATGTTAAGTAGTTACTATTAATTCCTCAAAAACAAGCTGCTGTTATTTAATGACAGTATACTTTCTGCAGGCCTAGCTGATTCAAAATATTATCTTAGCTAACAACATAAAATAACTCCTACACTATCTGATATTGTTTAGGAACTTAGTTTTTAAGATACAGTTGCTTAAAAATAGGTCAACACTTAAGCCGAAGACTGATACAATTTCACATTTTCCACAAACTTTCCACCTCATTTTACCCTGGCTTCACAGCATACAGACCCTTCAGTCTACCAGTTAGGCAATATGGATGAGAATTCTGACAACTTTCATATAAGCATTTTCTTACTTATTATTTTGTTGGGAAAACATGGACTGACTTATAAATGTATAGGCTTTTTTTCTATTCCAAATGATGGCTGTGAGCCTGAATGGCACATTAACCCCTAACGTGTCAGAGACATGATGCATAAAATCAAATATTTGCAGAAAACTGTCAAATAAGCCGGTATTTGTGAATAGTTTAATGTATGAGATGAGAAAAAATTTGTCAGAAAACGAAAACTTTGAATTCCAATACAAGAAAGTATAAAGATGTGAAACCCAGAGAGACGGTTTTTAATTAAAAATATTATCTAGTTCTCATTTCTTCATATAAAATACACTGCCAAATTTTCACCATCTCTCTATAGGATCAAACAGAAACTTCTGTCAGTGAGGCATAAGGGTTCTCTCCAGCTCACTAAATATTTAAACTGCATGTTTAAACAGGCAAGGGTTATATAGCTTATCTCTGAGGCAATGCAAGAGTAGCTACACTGTCACACAGAGACACTCTAAGAAACACCACATCACACTTGAGTCAACGACAGAAAATTAACACAAAAGGTCACTCATTTCAAATGATCCCAGACACCAACAGAGGCACAATGTGCACCAAAGAATAAAAATTGTTCTTTCCAAAACATATAAGGACAGGTGACAGAGAATGATTTCCCAAACATGTGCCAAAACTGAGTTCATAGAGTCTCAGTTTAGACCTGAGCGAGAGCAATGGCAGAGGAAAACATGAAAGTGGAGATAAATAATGAGTTATCTAAAATATTTTGAGTAGGTAACATCATATTTGCAAGGTGTACCTTTGGGCATTAAACAATACTGGGTATTGAATTTGGATGATTAGAGATTTACACAGTCCCAGTCCTACTCTGACTCTCCCTTTCTACAAAGGAGCACCAGCATTCTCCCCCTCCTGTAGGCCTCTGCATTAATCCTGTTTCCAGCCCTCACAAAGAAGCAGCAGGCTGGACTAACAGGGATCGTGGGATGGTATAGTTGAAGAGGGCACGTATGTTCACACAGACACCAGCACAATACTAATGCAGCTGGCTACTAAATGCAATGAAGAGCTAAAAGTATGCAAAGGAAACTTATTGCTCTGTTACAGGACACTTCTAACATGCACCCCAAGATTTGTATTTCACCCTAAGCAAGTATACCAGATTCAAATCTTAAAATAATTGCCTCCCAGTGGGAACAAGCAGCTTTTGTGGCTCAGGGAGTTGCCTTCACCTCCCAGCCCTGCAGTCACCTGCATTTGTTGCCAGGCCAGGTTCAAACCAACTCTGGATTAAAAAAAAAAGCAACTGGAAAAAACTCACCAAACAAAACCCTACATCTTTCAACTTTTTATTTAGGAGACTCAAGTTTTTCTCTTCAGGAGCATATCCACTTTACAGCCATCATAGCAACACAGCTTAAAACATCTGGCAGTCACTTGGGTGTATGGCTACATGGACGTGGCTGATGCAAGGTAATAGTCATAACAACTGAAGAACAAGAGAGACTAGTATTGCTATCTTTCCACATGGGCCGGTCTAAGGAGAAGAAAAAGGGCACATGGTACACAAGCACCACACCTGCTCACAAGATTTTGTTCGTACTCCATCATTACTAGACGATGAAGAAAATCAATACTTTCAGGAAAAGCAAACTGAAGGACCACACAGACTCCCACCACTCAGGCCATTCGTTCATCATAAATAAAGAAAATGAGAGATTCCTCGCCCTTCTACTTATACCTCAGTTCCTAAAATATAAGTCTTCCTTTCACTATGTTTCAAACCTAACGTATATCAGCTTCTCTTTGCAATGCTATCATTTTCATATAATAAAACCTTCACTGCTGTAACTGGTCTGGTGCAAGTGCCCGAGGCAAAAATCTACTATTTTACTGCTGGGTGCATGGAGCTCCCCAAGTGTGATCAGAAAAGTTCTGTAGAGACACTTACCAAGAGGATTCACATCACAAAGGGCAGCACCTCACAGATTCACCAGAAAAATCTTGGTTCAGGGGGAGCTGGCATAGTAACTGGAGAAACGTTATGAAATGTCTAAACCAAGAAACTGTTTGGATTTAAGCAAAAAGAGTAGGGCAACAGAAGGGACAAGGTTTCAAGAACACAGCACACGGAAAGCACAGTACAAGCATTCCCTAAATAAAATTGTTCATTTTGAGAAAACTCTGGGTAGATATTCACACTGTATCCACTTCAGAGCATGACCTTGCAAAACAACAAACTCATTGCAGATCTGTTAAATACCCAGCAGAGATTTTCTCTGGTCAAGGAAGCAGAGAATGCACAATATATGGGGAAGTCATTACATAACATTTAAACCCCGCTAGTCCCTTCCCAGAACTAGGGTTTTTTTCCCTCATAATCTGGCAAAATATACTATGATTTGGTCTCATCAACTACTCTAAATAAGCCATTCCATATTTGCCTCACTCTCTGATCACTACTTCTCCAATGCAGCACAGCTATCCTAAGACAGCAGGAAATGGTCTCATACGAAAGGCAGGCAAGCATCCAAAAGGAAAAGTCATTAGGATAAATGCAGGCTGATAGTCACCACGTGCTATGGAAATATCTCCAACTTGGCAATAAATTATCAGAATTCCATGCATTTATGCAGTTCACCATATGGGAAGACAGTTAACTGCATGTACAGTCATACACTCCTTGATACAAACAAAAGTTCAGGGACTTGACAACCTCATAGAGTTTCTCTAAGCCAAAGTCCTTTTAGGACACATTTGCACTTAGAAAGTCTGGTTGTAAACGTTCCTGTAAACATTATTTCAAGTATTTTATTTGTTCAGAAGCTCTCCTATTACTTAACCAAAAACCATCCTCATTTCTGTATTCCTTAGCACCGTCAGTTAATTACCCCTTCAAATGGTTCTCTTACTAAGTAATCCTGCTTCCTCCCTAAGCCCTGACCACAGCAGCATCTTATTCCTGATATCCTACATTATGATTCCCAACACTGATCTGAATGAATCCTAAAGAAAAAAAAACCAACCTTTTTTTTCCCCCTATTATGTCAATCTATTGCATGTGAGAGATTTAGAAAGTCTTCTTGTTCCAGGTCTATTTTCTCAACTCCTTGAGCATTCAGTGAAAAAAGTAACTTTAAAGAGTTCTGTCTCATGGACACCAACAATAGATGTCTTGATTAAATATGATATTCTATTTTCGTCTACATCCCACAATAGAATTAGCTCTGTGAACCATTTCTCCTGAGATTTTGAATTGCTCCAAGGTAGTAGGCGGCACCTGCCTTTCCCTGTTAAAAGTCTCCAAACTTTAGAAACTACTTCCGTTTCAAACTATCACACTGACGCAGAAGTAAAACAGGACAGGTAAATCCTCAGAAATGCCACACTGCAGATATCATTTTCCTTGGACATATAAAGTTCATGAAATGGGGAACAAGTCATCCCAACTATATGTCACAGCCAATTTCTAGTCTTCCAAGAAAAAAATAACTTCTCAAAAGGCAATTCTAAGGAGGTTTCTTTCCCTTCACTCTCACATCTAACATTTCTGGCAAATTATACCCTTCTATTTTTGTAGGTAAGTACAGCTACAGCAGCACCAGATGCAGTTCGACATAACACTAAATCAGGGAACACATTTAAAGCCATTGACTCAGTGAGAGGGGACACGTCTGGAAGCCTGGCTAGGAAACCACACCTCCGAGCCACAGGCAGCGCTTCCCACCCTCAGAAGCCCACACACCGCTTGGCCTCACAAAGACGTCACAACTTGCTTGTAAGCAAGAACACAACATTTTCTCCAAAGTTGTAATTTTATCTAGTTATCTGCTGACAGAGAGAGTTTTAATGATGGAGATTCTGCAGGCTAATCTGTCTTGGGTTAGCAAGATGATGTTTCTAGAAGAAAAGAAAAATTTTCAGGCACCCTGCTTACAGCACACTTACCAAGCTGCCTCAACAGCCCACTGCAGCTTCCAGCACCACACTGGCAGATCAATCAAAGCAGCTAAATACCCAGCCTAAGCTCTTGATACACTTCTTGTTAACTGCAGGAAAAGAGCCACTCAAACCTTCGCCCTCCTAAGAGAAGCACTTTGGTTGGCCTGGCTTAGACCTCCCTGCAACCAACTATTTGTGCACTGGAGTTTTCAACAGAGCTTTTTAATTAATTCTATCAAGTCTGCTGCATATCCAGTGAAATTCAAATTAAGCCACAGAAGTTTAGCCTCCTTATGTCTAAAGACTTCACTGCTTGATCTTACCACTTACCACAGGACTAACCTCAAGTTCTTGACTGCTGCTGTGCCTAACACAGCGCAAACTGAAAAGCAAAAAATCTTGCCCTGAATCTAGCACGCTTCACAATCAAACACATGGATGAAGACTGAAGTCCAAACCCTGCCTCTACCCAGGCTGCCAACCTATGCAGTTTGCAACAGCACAGCCTAATCCACTGAAATACTAACAGTACTCCAATCTTCCTCAAATTCCTCTTCAGTGAACAAAACTAGACCAAGCTATCCCATAATTCACTAACCATTCATTACAGAATCTTATACTAACACAGTGAAGCATGTGATTACTGTGCAACTGGCAATATGGAAGAAGGGAAGGGGAGACATCACCCTGGAGAAGACCTGAGAATCTGAAAACCCTTTTTTCTCCTTGCACATCATTTGCACATCTAACATGTGCAAACTGACATGTTTTACAAGACATTAGGATTTTATTTTACATTCAGCTTCCAGGAAAGCACAGAGAGCACTGTTTCAGGCTACCTGTAGGCTCAAATGCTGCCAATATCATAAATCATTTCATCAAGTCTGGCTGGGGAGGTTGAACTAGATGATCTGTCAAAGTCCCTTCCAGCCCTTGAGATTCTGTGAGGCTTCATCAGTGGACTGTTTTATCAAACACTGGAAAGGACAGAAACTTTCCTTGAATAAAAATAAGTAGAAAATGCTGAAGTGGCACCATTTTCAGGATACACCTGCCACCTATATCCTTCTAATTAGTATATAACGCTGAGGCCATGGGATACAATATTTCTGTTTCTTGGGGGAATATGCAAATAACTAACCTTTGCAAGCATAACTGTACCACTCTGTGTCTCCCAAAAGTGTTCATCACCACAGTCCAACTGACATAAGCCCTTCAAAGTGCTAAAGAAATTCTGAAAAATCTGAACTCAAGACAGTACACAGAACACGTACCTGGTGCATGGAAACTTCTATTTCAGCTCCTGCTTTTTCATCTTCAAAGGCTGCTGCATGCAATAATTAATCCTCACAAAGTATCTTTGAAGTAGGCAACACTAGTATCTTGTCAGACACAGGGAAACTGAGGCAATGAGTCATTGCCAAAACAAGTCCCCAAGTTTTACTTCTGTATCTCCTTGCCTCCTTTCTCCTACTGCATCTCTTAAACACTGATACACAGAAACACTAAGGCAAGAGCCAAATTCCAGGAAAGCAAACATTTCAAGCCTTCAAACAATAATATGGGGCTTTGAATAACATCCTGCTAAGAACAGAAACAGAGCATGTTCATGTAGTTTCTAACAGCCAATATGTCAACACAGCAATTAAAATATAAGCTCAAGCTACTTTTTGGAAATCAAATCAATAGTTGCAGCATTCAAACACATTTTCCCCATGACAATCTCAGCATCAGGACAGCAGACAAAAATCAAGTTGTACACGTTCAAAATCTGCAATGAAAGACATAACTTTGGCATTTCTGTTTATAAAACTGAGTAGTCACAACATTGCTGTTGTGAAAGATGATGTGCAAGCCAGGCATTACTTTCTTTAGCTCTTACAACAGCAAAAAGTCAATTATTTTCCATTCAAATTCACATTAATTAAAATAAGCCTCTCTCTAATCAATCCAATATAAAAATTCAAGAAGCAAGCCTTATGTTCCTTGGACATAACACCATGCAGCAGGCCTAAGGACAAATAAAGAAACCATCACCTTCAGATAGAAAAATGTCCATGTAAATTATTCAATGCATTATTCTGAGCACTAATAAAAGCAACCTGTTTCTAAAGAGTGCTCCCATCTAAGAAAAATAACTTTTACAAACATTAAGCTGTAAAAAGTATAATTCTCTTTATGTGGAAGAAATATAGGCTCTGTCAAGATCACTAAGCAAATCAAAGCAGCCCATCTGGGGAAGAGTTAAGAGCTGCCAACTCATTACACAACATAGTTGCTCTCTCAAAAGGTAAGGCAGTGCTTAGAAAGCAATTCCAGGCCCCGGCTTTTTGTTTTGCTTAGTTTCTTGTTTGTTCTTTTAAGGAAGAATCAGCTGCACTGATTAAAAAATTGCCAGAGACACACAGTCATTCCTATAGAAACACAATACATATTGTTTTCACACTCTCTTGTAGGAAACACCAACTGAAAATAAATGATAATGAAATAAATGAAAATAAATTATAAATGGCATACAGATGCCAGTGTAACTACTTTGAAATATTTAAAAACCCTAAATTGTCTGCTATACCTAGAGTGAGCCACTGGAACTAGAAAAATACAAGTTAAAAATGGGGGAACGGAAGACTGCCTAAGAAATTATTCTTCCTCAAGCTAACACTGCACTTGGTAACCAAGAAGCCTCTACTTCATAAGGAATTTCTTTGTGCAACTAACTCACCTATTGCTGGTCCAAGCCGTAGCCAGTTACCAAGGCTACAAAAGGCGGGTGACATGCTTTGTAAAGCAAGGAGTCAGAGCCAAGTTCCTTCTCTCCAGATTTCAGCATGCTCCTCCTGCAGCACTGCTATTAGTAAAGCTGTGTGGAGCATCTTCAGGAAGTACTCAATTCTGCCAAAGTAACAGTTAAGCTTCCAGACACTTCTGCGCAAAGCTAACTCTGTCATACTCCCCCAGCATCTCCTGCTCGCTCCAGAACAGGATTGCTTCCTATACTGAGCTGTCCTGCCAGATGCCTGACTTCCTGTTGCAAGAAAGGGAGCTCTCCTTTTGCCACTCATGGGGAGAGCCTTGGCCAGGTGCCCAGCAGTGGGTCAGACATTGCGGCTGCAGGTCTTTGCTGGGCCCAGGGCATTTTGAGGGCAGGCTTTGCTGAGCACATGAAGCTGCCCTATGGCAGCCACTTCCTCCTCTGCAGTGGGGTTCCCTCCCCCCCCTAAAAGCTCCAGGTCCTCAAGCTCAGCAGTTTAACAATAAATTAATGTATTAAAATACATAATAAATCTCAAGGTAACAGATACAAAACAACTTTCTACAAAGGACAGAGAGTCCTTCCAGAAGAGAAAGGAAGGAAAAAACTTAGTTTCAAATACCACTTTTAAATATTGAACACCACACTTAGGAAAAAAGCCACCAGCACACAGGAATAAAAGTTTCATCATGTGGAAAAAAAGAAGTATCACAGATCAGGGGAATGTAAAACAATGTCCTTGGCTTGCAGCACATGGAATTGGCAATGACGGCAATACAACACAAGGTATTCCTAAAATAAGAGCTCCTTCAGTTTCTGGACATAGGATAAACACAAATCCAGATAAAACCCCAAATCCTACTTATTTCTTTTCAGCGAAATACCGTTATCCATCCTTCCTCATCCCACACTTTTTCTTTGCTACAACATGCAGTCCAATTTTCTTTTGGCTTTTGTCATGGTTCAAGCTGAGCTGGCAACAAAGCACCATGCAGCCACTCACTCACTCCCCTTCCCCACATCTCTTTATAGGATCGGGAGGAAAATTGGAAAAGAAAATCAAAATTTGTGGGTTAAGAACAAGTATAATAACTAAACTAAAATATAACAACAGTAAGCAGAATAAAATATAATAATAGTAATTAAGAGAAAGAAAACCCAAGAAAAAAAGACAAGTGATGCACAATGCAGTTGCTAATCACCTGCTGACCAATGGCTGAGCAGTAACCTGCTCCTCCCAGCCACCTCCCCTCAAGTTTATATACTGGGCATGATATCCTATGGTATGGAATAGCCCTTTGGCTAGTTTGGGTCTGCTGTCGTGGCCATGTTCCCTCCCAGCTTCTTGTGCACAAACTGGCTTCCCCTCACATCTCAATCCCTCCCAGTCCACTGGTGAGAAGCTGAAATGGCCTTGATGCTAGCAAGCATTGCTCAGCAACAACCAAAACATCCCTGTGTTATCAACATTCTCTTCAACTACTAGGAAGAAAATTAACTCTATCCCAGTCAGGATGAGCACAGCTTTTCAACACTAATATGTCTCTCAAGGGGTATAGTGACCACTATTATTACAGCTTATCTGAGACAGTGCCTCCTTCTACGAAAGTTCTGACAGTGAAATAAGTATTTTTACAAGACACTTAATTCTCTACCCGTCAAGACAGGGACTAAAATCTGGCTGCCACTTTCCAGAAAAACAGCTGTTCCACATAGGATGGTATGAGAGGAGACAGATAAAGAAGTTGTCATCTAATCAACAGCTCTTAAAAAATACTGGTATCATTATACACAGGACTCTACATGTTAAAAGAGCAGAAGTTCATCAGATGATTCACAGACACTAAGGAGAAAGTTATTTAAGGTAGCCTTAAGGAATGGTTTTGCTTTTGCTTGTCCCAACCATCACCACCCAGTGTTGAGAGCTGTCATAACATGTCCACATTTTTAAAGTACTTTTTTTTCTTCTATACATGCACATTTTGGATTCTTATGAAAAAGCAAATGTGGGATTCATCCAGCCTAAGTCTGATGCTCTTACATGCACCAGAACACAGCTGGAGATGAACTTTTGCTGGCTGAGCTATGACATGGGGACAAGTGACTGGCCCTTGAAAAGAGGAGATTTAACTTCTCCCTCTGGCTTACCCTGCAGCAGTAGTACACCTGGTGCCAAATCCACTAACATGTTAGGTGGCCACAGCTGGTTTTCTAGCTCAGCCAAGCACCTAGGCTTCTCCTTTGCTCTCTGCCTCTGTTTTTCTGTTTGCAAGCTCAGAACGTGCCTGTCAACAAGGAGGAGGTGTTATGCTACAGAGCTGCAGTCTACTACAACCCCACCCCTGTGGGTGGCAATGGTGTTCCTGCTGTTTACCCAGTTGGATGCAACCCTTCTCCCAAGTAATCACAACTTTGAATGCAAGGAACAAGCAAGCGTCCAGAACACCATCTTGTAACCAGGAAATCATCACTGCTTTGCTATGCTCACACACTGAATAAATTTCCTTGTTTCACTTACACCACGTTCATTTAAAACACTTCCATCTCCTGGAAAATCTTCAAAAACAAACAAAGCAAGTCACAGTTGTCCTCACTGGATACTGCCAGAGCACCGTCTGTGCACTCAAAAACACAACTATCAAAGCAGATGACACTTACAGAAGTGACTCAACTCCTCAAATACTGTCCTCTACAGGACTAACAGCAGAGCTAGGCGATGCAAGGAGAGTGACTGACCGGAGACACAGAAAGAAGTATACAAGAGTATTTGGAGAGAAACATCAAAGAAAAAAAAACACGTATAGCCATTCAGGCAAGCAAGCCCTGCTGACTTGCAGAGACATGCAGACAGCAGAGGAACTGGAATATGTCTGAGGTATAAAATCTGCAGCCTCACAAAAGGCTCGCTCTGAACATTTAATGAATGTCACCGCACTGCTGCTCCAAGTTCTTCCAGACTTTTTCAAGATCTTTAAGACCACTGAACACCACCTGAAACAAGTTTTCACTGCAATTTGCAAGAAAGAGGTTTTTAGCAGGGACCCAAGTATTTCCACTTGTTCTCCTCTGACATCCATCTGAAATCCTGTGCCATGAGAGGAATCCAGACTACCCAGAAAGCTTGGCTGCGTGCTCCCAACTATCCACTGACTGCTTTGAAGCAAACACAATGCTGTTTTCACTCAGAGAATTTCTGTCTTATTACAAATTTTTAAGAAAGCTGAGGGCTGGCTTGGCTGTTTTGTTGGGTTCTTTCAGTCAAATCCAGGTTCCTCAACTATTTCAATACCAATATTGACTAGTTACACGTATCACAGAACTGTAGGGCATAATCAAAACCAGATTTACTTCTGCAGAGTCTAACCCCCTAATACCCATGTAATACTATTTTTAAAAAGTAGCCTACTAGCAGCTCTGAAAAAGGTAAACAAAAAGCATTCCTTCCTCTCCAACTGCTTTGTTTTTCCCTACAGACCACTGAGACAGAGTTCAGGATCTTTACCATTTCAGTCACTAATTAAGGTCTCTGCAAACTATATAGTGCTATTTCCTCATTAATCTTCCCTTCTTTTCTCAGGAAACCCTTCTGTCCACTAGCATTAGCTCACTTAAAAGGGAGGGCACAGCATGAATTCAAACAGAAGTTAGAATTTGACCCAGTTATGCCTCAAAGTTTAGTTTCCACGAAGATTCAAAGCTCAGTTTACTGCATGAATGTACTTAAATCATCTCATAGACATAACTACACCTCTACTACTCTTTCTCATACATAAAACTTGGCACTAAAAAGCCACTTGAACACTTATTTCTACTGTACATAAGCATATGGCACATTTTCCTTTGGGGAAAAAAAGAGGGCTCAAGCTGTAAATAGTGGACTACTGAAAGAGACTGAAAGGTTACTGAAAAGGATGACATGGGTACTCTACAGAAAGGAGAGTACCCATGCTGCAAGTGAACTCAGGCCACAGAAAATGCAGTTCTGCCCCATGGCAAGCAAATTCAGAATGAACAATGTCAAGTGTCTGTGCTGTTTGTTAACAAAAGTATATCTACATGCTCCATACCCCTCAAAACCTGCAGAAAGACTCAAGCCTGTGGCCTGTGCAGTACAAATCATCTCAGATGGTCTCCCATTAATTTATTGCATGCTTAATGAAGACACAGACCCAAGAGCAAATGCAGGAAGAAGGTTTGCGTATTTCTGAGAAATTCTTAAAACCTATCCCTCAGATGTTTCCAATAAAATGTTATGTCCTAAAGGAAAACAATTACACAGAGGGAAAATGCTTGGTAACACATGTGGGAGTGTGGATGACACAGCACATGTTATGCAGACATAGAGAAACATGAAAAGCAGTATTAAGACAAATGTCACACAGAACCGAAGGGAAGAGTTTTTGGTTGGTTTTTTTTCCTTTTAAGAGGGAAGCAATAACATGCAAGTCATGGCCAGTCAGTCAAAGTGAACACCAGGAAAAGACAGAAACACATCAACTACAGAATAGGAGCACCTACAGATGATCAGAAATTAAAACAAGGAAGTACCATTACATATGCAACTAAGCAAGTTCTTTAAAAAAAGAGGGAAATACATAAAGCTACAAGGTTGGGTTATTTCTTTCAGTAACATAGCTGATTGTGTTTAAAGAAAAGATACTGGAAATGTTAACAAAGCAAGAAGGTTTCCTAAACTACTTAAGTAGACATGAAGGAGATGAAGATCTTTCAGCAAGTAACTGCAAAGACCATAAAGTGGTCTAGAGAACCTTGCACACTGCCAGTCCCACATGGCATCATCTGCCTCGTGAAGTAGGAGGAAGGGAGAGCCTGTCAAATACATTAACAGTATTGCCTACCTATGATTTCTTTACTGTAGTGCTTTTTTGCTTTGATAAAACAAGGACAAAACTGTCCCATAAAAAAAGTACGTGCTACTTTCAATAGAAAACTGTTCCTCCCTCTACAGAGATTTCCTTACATTCAGCTAAACTCTCTTTATGTCTTCATATTACTAATGCCATCTGCATCCTAAACTGTATCTGCTGGGAATGGCCACATCTTTTAAATACATTTAAGAAAGCAGGAAGTAGAGGTTTTCAGAAAGCATGCTACAAGCCGTTGAGGATGATAAATTACACCAATAAAAGCTTGGCTCTAATATCAAATTAGATCCTTACTTCTACACCAAATATAGTGCTTGCTGAACATGCCTCAGAACATGGATGAGTTCCCAAAGTCCTCATCGGTTCTTTTAAAAACCAATGCTTTATGAATGACTAAAGCAAAGCTAGTCATGGAACCAAAGTAATCACAGCAGGGCATTTGGGAATGAAGAAAAAAAACCCCACACTAATTAATCAGTTTAAGACAGTCTTCAATCTTTTAAAATACACTGAAAAGAATAATCTGTTATTGTGTTTAGGAAAAAGGTAAAGAGAAAAAAGAAGTTTAACTAGATTTTAATGGGAGAGGGGTCACTTGACTGTAGCAAATGAGACATGCTTGGCAACTTAGCCACAGAAAACCTCAGAGCGTGTATGTCATATCACACTTACACTTTGATGAACAGGTAAAACAGGGTCTGAAGTCAGGAAATAACAAAACAATGGTTAAAGGCAAGAAATAACACAGAGCACCAACAGGAAGAAGAAATGGACAGGAGGCATTAATGAATAATCTAACAGTTTTCCAAAAATACACTACATTACCTCATCACCAAGTATTTCTTACACATCTCCCATATTTAATACAATCTTGTATGCCCTCTGTGTAATTTGCTTTTATCTTGCAAAGTATCAGATCAGGGAAGTAAACGTATCTCAAGCATCTGAGCAGGAACAAGAGCTCCTACATACACAGAAAAATATTTATTTTGAAATTATTTAAGCCTGTACATTTGACAGAGAGTCCACAGTCAGTTTTCCTGTTCTACATTTAAATCTACAGTTTATTTAAACTACTAATTTAGTTAACAGTTTTACAGTTAATTTAAATATACACATTTTTCCTCTTTTCTACTTACAATGTTGCAAGAAATTTTAAGATGAGCTATCAACCACAGATAAGTAGGACATAAGAGACACTCGATTTTTTCTTTTTAGAAGTTACACTTCAACATTAGATTTAAAAAAACACGATATTTTGTTAACACAAAGTATGACAAGTAAAAGACAAAGTAATGCCATTTTGATTCCTGGATCTCGAACACTCAGCATGTCCCTAAAACAGTTAGTCTGCTTAAGCAAAACTGGCACTGTACTACTGAAGTTGGTAAAAATGATTAAAATACCAGCTAGCAAAACAATGTATGGCTTATTTTTTAAAAGTTAACATAAAAAAAACCCACTCAACCGTTACTTGGATTTATATTATTTCTATATCAAAAAAAGAGATGTCTCAATTTTTAGCAAAAGAGGAATTTACCAAAGCTTACTTAACCTCATTAATTCTCTTTGTCAAAGAAAGGAATTAAGACTTGTCATAAAGACAACAAATCCAGGTATTATGAGTTCTTATTTGCAAGACGTTGTTCTTCCCTGAGAAAGGGATTAAGATTCTGCATGTCAGCAGTGCATATATCTCTAGGACAAACAATTAACTCTGAAGGTAAGCTACCAAATTTCAAGATGAAATGCAACAATTGACAATCAAAAAAGCCTATGTGGAAAACCAGCAAATTTCAAATAAAACTGAAGTGAAATATGGGCAGGATCACAGTTGGTATATAAGAATAACAAAAAGAATGGATTCCTGACAAAGAACAGATGTGAACTGTAGAAGGAAAAGAGAAGTGAACAAGTTAGAAATGCCTTCACAAAAACACCACAAGGAAAGTTAAGACAAGAAGCTAAGATCATGGTTGGATTTCAAGGTGAATGGGAAAAGATAGAACAAAAGAAGAAAGTCCATTCACATTTGCAAGTTATATGAGAGAGGATGAAGTCAATATTTTGAAGGGCAAGGCCTAAATGGACCAAAAAGCTGCATCTCACACTTAGCTTTCTCCCAAAGAAAAACTGCAAACCAAGCAGAACGAATGAATTCACTTCCAAGTACTGCTTTTAAAAGTTTCAAAATACATTTGCAAGGAAAAAAACTGTTACCTTAATGAATTCACAGTGAGGTACTGTTGTTTTATTAACACAAAATTACCATCTTATGCACATGAAGTTACTACCTACTGATTCTGGCTACATACCTGAAATGGGATGCAAAGACTTGAACAGAACATGTCCGATTTGCACCCACATTTTACTGAAGCACACAAAGCTCAGTATAGGGTCCTGGATGGCATATACCTCCCAAGCTAGCTAAGAAATATGAAGTCATTATCAAAGAACCATTTTAAGCCACATGGATACATGCCTCTCCAGCCAATCAACCCCCTAGTTCTCATTCCCTTCTTCCAAATCCCTTCCTTAAAATATCAATCCAGGCAGCAATGCCCTGGGAAAGCATCTGCCAGATCCACCCACAGACTATCCACCAGGCTGGCTCTGGGAAGTTATTTGAAAAATTGCTAAATTAACATCTTTATTACTGCTTTAAAATCTGTTTTAAATTGACCCAGAAAAGCTGCACTCACATGGTTTTAGATAACGTAGCCAGAATGCACCATAACTCTGGAGGGAAATTTATAGCAGTCTGCTCAAGTCTTAAAATTCAGTATATCTTCTTCCAGAAGAGGTATATGTAACATATGTCTTCCTCTGGAAAAAAGTTCCCTGAAAATGTAATGATTTTTTTTTTTTTTAACCATTAGCTGTCCCAAAGAGACTCCAAGAAGGACCCTGACAGTTTTTCTTCTCAAATGCTTCAAGCATCATTCACCTATGACCACCTTCCCAGCACGGTCCTTCATATCAGTACAAACATGTTCATCAAAACCGCTCCTCAGTAACACTCAGGTATCTTATGGCAGGTGAAGTTACAAGACTGATAGTCAACACTATGCTAGTGCCATAGAAGTGCTATCAGAGTGAAAGGGAAGGTAACGCCACACACACTCAAGATGATGAAGCAAAGCACTGGATCCTGATACTCTCATGCCATGAAATTTACAGGCTAGGAAAACATTTAAAACTCTGTGAAAGTCAATTAAGATATATTCAGTTATATCTGCAAACAGATTCTGCAACATTTGAATATATCTCCCACAATCCTCCTCACTGTACACTTTAAAAAATAGACAAAAGCAGACAGTAAGTTCATTGTCGCTCAACTCTAATAGGGAGGAGCTTAGTTGATAAATGGTAAAAGCATAGCAAAGCGTATCTTGTGGTTTAGGTCGATTTGTGGGTCAAAGGCTTATTGATATCCTTCTTATTGCTTACTATGGAAGACATAGTGGCATAGTTTAATGCAGCTATTTACATCTCTAAGAAAAACAAGCAGCTTAAATCTGATAGCCTTGGGCATGAAAATCTATTACCACACTTGCAACTCTTAAGCCACCCCTTAGTGGACAAGTGTTTCTAATATTTTATCCTTTTTCAAACAAGATGAAAAAAGACCATGTATCTCTCGATACAGGTACAAATATAAAACAGATACAGCTAAGACATAACTGTGACCTCTGGGCTATCCTTACCATTGTTGTCCGTGGCCAGGAAGAGATCCTAAATCCAAAGACCTGACAGAAATTGCTGAATGCTTTTGGCATCTTTTCAAGATTAAAAACCAAATCCTTCCCTTCCTTACACAAATCCTTCCCTGAAAGTGATGCTTGTTCCATCACTATTCTCCTCTGACAAATGTAAATAGCTAATTGCATAGGTTCACTAACAGTGCAAACACAAAGAGAGAAGGATAAACAAGGGAAAACAATTCTGGCATAAAAGCAAACAGTTAGGAAGCAATTAAGAGCAGACATCACTGAGATGTAGTAAACACAACTTTCACCCTGAACAATGCCTTTTCTCTTATGATGGCGAGGGTTTTTTTCATTCCAATCTAATGCTCCTATACTGAGAAAGAAGTATCTAAGAACATTTCAAAGTGTCTATCGCTAACTTCAACAATTATATGTACCCCAAAGTAGGATATTATTGGAAACTTTTTTTTTTCCAAATGTAATTCTACGTTCAGACACTATATAGCCCAAACAGGCCTGTACAGCTCTGTTACTGCAAGACAGACTCGTTCCTTCTGAAATAAAAGCCAGAAAAGCAGCATCAACTCAGCTTCACGGCTCTCTACCTCCAGCCCTCCTGACAAGGTGGCAGCACACACGCATTGCTGGCCACAATTTATTTCCATTTCACTGTACCCAAATTTGATCATCTGCCTTTTGAACACGTACACCAGTTGACCACGACAAACCATCATTTCATCAAACTCTTCAAGAAAGAGCAAGGTCACATACAGGGAAATGGCAAGAACTGAACTACCTAAACAGGTAGTAACGCACACATAAAGCTGAAGGAAGTTTGAAGGTGACACAGCTAAGCCTACTGGACTGCCAGTTTGCACAGAAGGAAGAAGCCTCCTTCCTGTCTTTTGCCATGTCCAGAGACATTCCGACTGCTTCTATTATTTGACATCATCCTTCATGTCACTACACAATGACATTAAGTAACTGAACTAGCAAAAATCTAACCCTACCAAAATGAATTAATAATTTTATGCTAGTTTAGCTTCTTAATAAGGATGAGAAATGCCTCAGTAAGCTTAATCTCACCAGCAAACTATGCCCTAACAAAGTATTTTTGGGTCTTCAGGGAAGATAAATGTGGAGGGAAGCAGCGTAACAAGCACTACAAAAAGGTCTTTTTCAAAGGAATTGAAAAAATGAATTGTACCACAGGCAGCACACGGGGCAACATGAACACCTCAGTATAAGCTTGATGTGGCTTCTGGAAGCTTTCTGTCCCTTGGTGCTTCCTTTCTTGAAAGCAAAGCCAGCTATGGTACAATTCTTTGGACAGCAGGCATTTCAAAACCGGAATTAAGCACAGAGTTAATACTGCAAGTGAAGTGAGGTGCCTTGACATTAAACACAAAATTCAGGTAAAAGCGTATATTTCTATGGCAAATAATTCAATGAATCATAGAATCATTTAAGTTGGAAAAGACCCTTTAGATCATTGAATCCAACAATTAACCTGAGACTACTGCAAAAGCTATAAGCAGCTTCAGAAAAATACAGTTTACTTTCTATGAAGTTCACCGTCCAAGTCAATTCCATATGAACTCTACCTCTAAGGAATCCTTTTGCTTTCCTCAAAACTACTGTTACTATGACTTAAAAAAAAAAAAAAAACAACAAAAAAACAACTAATCAACTTTAAAAAGCTGGTAGTAACTTTGCTTATGAGTAAATTGGAGAAAGAACTGCAAACTCAAAAGACTCTTCATTGGTAGTACTCTTGCAAAAAAAAAAAAAAAAAAGGAACAAAAACAAGAAGAAACTGAACACACCACCAATGGTGCTGGTCAGACAATGGATTTTGCTGTAAGTTAACACATTCACTGTTCTAGGAACACTGCCTGTGCAGTATACAGTAATCAAAATAAAGCTGAGGAAAACCAGTACATAAAGACAAAGGGAGAAAATCTTAATGTTCAACATGCATGTAATTCCCATTTCTAACAGCTTGCAAATGCCTACACATTGATTTTCGATGATGAAAATTCCAGTTCAGAAGTGCCTAACAGTCTTCTATGGAAGTCCTCAATAAAGAAGAGATAAATACCACATCTCTAACTTTTAACTACAGAAGGAGCACTTGCGAAGCACTGGATTGCTCTCCAGACTAAGCTGAAAAACACTGCCAACTGTAGAAACCTCTTTTATTTGTTAAGGAGCAGCAACTCAACATGTAGGAAAACAACAAATAGCTATGATGTTCTTTAAGAGCATAAGCAGCCTGGGAAATGAGGGAGGCTACAACACTTGCCAATCTGGAAACAAACACACTAGCTCTGATTTTGATATTATTATGTAAGAAAGGCAAGGAAAACAAAAGTAATGTCCCATTGCACTTTCTGCACATACATATACACAAACAAACAATGATTTTAATTGAATCCAGGCACATGACCCAAAGAAGCTGCTAAGCTCTGCCATGCTATATAACATAACAGAAAGAAGAGTGCATCTTTCCCCTCGATCTGGTTTACAAGTTCACTTGGCATTGACTCAAACACATGCAACCCAAACAACAGCTACTCGCCTTCACCCTTACTTGCTGTTTCCATCAGTTCCTGGTCTTTCAAAGCCTCATCAGTTATGACTGCTTACAGGAATCTGATTTTTCAGAACACAATACACTGGAACCTTCTGAGAGGGATTCGCTCAGACATGGATAGTTTGTTTAAAAAAAATAATTTCACAACTTCAATAATAAAACTGAATCTTTTTCTTTTAAAAATAAATGGTGTTCATCTAGCTGCTTCTTTATGTAAGTTTTGCCAGCGTAGGATCACACAGGCATGTTACCATATGGCACGCCTACCAGAACTATCTTTAATTTTTTTTCCTTGGAGACGTAAGCTAAAGTACCTGCAACTATGCTGTAATTTCCTTTTAGAGAAACTTAGCAAGCTCGATTTTTTGGGAACTTGAAATATTCTCTAGTCCAATTCTCTTTTTTATACTTTTTGTTTAAAGATTCAGGATAATCTACTCGGCCACTGGGGAGGTTTATAAAGTCTTTCCAGAAAGGAAGCAACAGATCAGAAAGATAAAATAGCAACACTGAAAGTAACGATTCCTGTCAAAACTGAGTGGTATTAATTCAGTGACTTGTCTCACAAGACAGTCCTTTTATAATGTTACCCATAACGAGAGAAAACAATAGTTTGCCTTCATTTTATTTTCTCCCCCCTTGTAGCTTTCTGTGTCACCAGCCCTAGCAACAGAGAAGAATAGCAATGGGTTTGTCAGGGGACAAGGGCTGTGCAATGGGCACATGAGGTGGGCCCCAAGCACCCTGTGTCTTCCAAGCACAATTGCCCTGTTATTTGACAACAGGCAAGTCTGCAAGCAGAACATAGCTTTTGATATTGTACTTGAGTGTCAAACTGACAAACTACAGCTGAGTTCCTGACAATAAACCTGTGTGACAGGTTCACTGCAATTTGGAAAATGTTTGTAGGCTAAGTGCACAAGAACAATCTTCTGCCACATCTTTATCACGAGTTCCAAATTGTGAGTCAGTTCACAAAAAGACAACAGTATCACTGAGAGAAAACAGTATGGACAAACCATCAACTCAGATACCTCCATACCAAGGAAACTCTTGGTGAAAAAAAGAGGGTGAAAAAGTACTGTGAAAAACCATGTAACAAGCACTGTGAAAATGTAGGGGGGTTGCAGCTCAAAATATAAATTTGTACTATTTAATCTGTGAAAGTGTAAAGATATCCAGCCATTATCTTTAAATAACTCTATCAAGTTAACATAACATTCAAGTTTGACAAAAAGTGACGATAAGTTTCTGAATACTGAAATAAAAGCAACAAAACAACATAAAAAATCACCAAAGCTACTGGCCAGTAACATAGAAAGTTTCCCTGGTCTCCCTGAGTCCCACCAGGCATATTTTTATTTTTTTTTAAAGGCATTTCTAGACTGCAGATGAGCAGATTAGGTGCCGTCTGCAACGCTGCCAACAACAGCTGAGACAGCTTTGCCAACATTTCTAGCTTTGCCATGCAGTAACTTCAGTTTCCATTTCTATATTTCATCCAGCAGGACCACTTGAAACAACAGAGGTGAGTGTTTGCTTTCCTAAGTTTCAGAAGGGTCTGGAAAAAGAAATCAGCATCTCATTATTGCCTGTGACAGAAGGTGGAGGGTTTCATGCTTTTCCATTACCAATTACCCAAATGCCACAAAGAGGGAGTCTCTCTTAATTTGCAAACCAGGCTCCCAGGACACCACGATGCTCAAAATCCTGTCCCCCCTTCACCACTGCAGCAGCTGAGAATTATGAAGGAGGGGGACAGCTGGTCTTCTCATTAGGAGCACCGTGCCTGAATCCACAGACAGCCATTCGTACCCACTTCCCATTTGCAGCTTCCACCCTGCAGCTAATAGGTGTCTTTCAAAAACCTTTCCTGGGGTAAGGCAGCACAAGACAGGCAAGCTGGTTTAATACAGCAGAGTTAAAAGATAAACGCAACAGAGATTTAGAAGGAAGCCAGTGTCACTGTTATTTGTCTCCATGAGAACACAACTTACTAGAATACTCCAGCTCCCAAGATAAAGTATCTTCTCTAAAAGCAGGCTACGTATACATCTGTTGGTTATCAATATAAGCCTTTAACAACTGTCAGATATTATGGCAACAGTCCCACTAACTGCTCACACGTAACTCTGTGATGAACGCTCAGCGGGGCGAAGGCCTTAATGGAGCTTGGCTCTGCACGGGCACCATTTTCAGCTGCTTGGATTTCCCTTCTTTCCCTAGAGCACATCTTCACTTTAATTAATAGGTCACTGAACCGGTTTATGTTAATTGTCAGAAGTATCTCATCTTTGTTCCCGAGGGGAGGGACTAAAGTTCATTCAGTTGTTGTCTACAAACCAAAACTGAAAAACGTTAAGGTTTTGTATGCACCTAAACTACCACCAGTTCCTAAGGGAGCCTTTTTACGCTGCGGTAAACAATCACCTTCTCATTAGCAACGTGCATCCTGCCAGCTATCCCCTCGCCAGTTTGTCCCAGATCACCGTCAGTCGTCTGTCCAACCATTACCTGAACCCGAACTTTTTAAACGCAGTGCTCACCGAAGCTGTGTCAACGCCACCCAGTTTTAACCTAGCTACCGCAGACAGCGTAACGGGGAGCAACTTCGGCCCACAGCGCCCTTGCCGATTTCAACGAGCCTCTAGCAGAGCGGTGTTTTTCCCCAGAAGGCTGCCCTCCCTTTGGGAGCGATGCCGCCTCTTTGGGCAGCACTAGCCGGGAAGGCCTTCCGCGACCGCAAACTAAAAAGCCTCGCGTGGGTTCACTCCTGCATGGACTTACTCGCCCTGCGTAGCTGCTGTTTTAAATTCGTGTCCCCGCTACCCACAGCGAACTGCCGCCCTCCAAACGCCCTCACGGCGCAGAGGCGCCGGGCAGCCGTTAACTCCCGGCTCCCGCCGCCGAGGAGGGCGGCCGCTCCCGCCGCTGGTGCGCCCAGGGTCCCGCCGGGGGAACCGGGGCACAAAGGGAGAGAGCGGAGCAGGGCGCTGCTCTGCCGCCACAGCGGGACGGAGAGCGGCGAGGTGCGGAAAGGGACGCCATACCGGCGGGGAGCGGCCGCCCCGATTCCTCAGACCGGCGGGCGGCGGCCGCGTCCCCTCAGCAGGGCTGCCCTGCCCAGCGGGGCGGAACGGGGGAAAGGAGGAGGAAGAGAGCCTTCTTCCTCCTCAGGCAGGAGAGCTAGCCAGAGAACGGGTAACCTCCTCCCCGCAGGCCACCGCGACCCCTCCGCGGTTACTCACAACAAGAAGCTCATGGCGACGGCGGCGGAGCGGGACCGGCGGCTGCCTGGGCTCGGCGCGGCTCGGCTCCCAATGGCAGCGGCGGCGCAGGGCTGGCGTGTGCGGGGAGAGCGCCGCGGGGCGGGGACAGGGCCCGCCGCCTCCCGCGGCCCGCCCGGCCGCCATCGCCCCCAGCGCGCCCCGCGGCCCGCGTCGCCCCTCCCCGCATCGCCCTTCACGGACGTATGTTATCGGGCACAGCTCTTCGCTTGAAGGTTCTCCGTCAGATGTGTGCGCGTCCCCTCCGCCTTAAAGACCTCCTGTCCCGGTCCCTCAGACAGCTTCGTCTTCCTTTCAAACTAGCATCCTGTTGTCGTCGTCCCCAAATACCCGCTTCTCCTCGTCAGGCATCCCCATCTGCCCCCTGCGGCAGCGGCCTCTGCCCCAGGGGCAGCACAGAGCACCCCGGAGGAATTTCCCCCAGCCCTGGGTGTCCCAAAGGGAACAGAGAGCAGGGCACGGCCTCCAGACACACACTGTCCTGGAGTCGACCTCAGTGCTACTCTGGGACACAATGTCCCAGCTGTCCCTTGGTGATACTCCTTGGGCACTGGCATTACAGAAATTCCTTAGACAGCCTTTAGGTAGTCCTGGCAGTGAAAACCCTGTGGTTTGCTACCAAACATGACAGGAGAATCATGAGAAATGCCTGAGCAATAATGCAATCTAGAATCATCTTCTTTGGAAAACTTTTGGAAAAGATCATTAATTCCAACCACTAACTTCACACTGTCAAGCCCACCACTAAACCATGTCCCTCAGCACCTCAGCTATACAGCTTTTCGATACTTCCAGGGATGGAGAGTCTACCACTTCTCTAGACAGCCTGTGCCAGTGTCTAACCCTCCAATATAAACCTCCCCTGGCATAAGCTGAGGCCGTTTCCTCTTGTCCTATCCCTCATTACTCAGGAGAAGAAACGGACACCTACCTCGCCACAACCTTAGTTATAGAGAGTGACAAGGTCTCTGAGCCTCCTCCAGGCTAAACACCTCCCAGCTCATTGTAAGACTTGTTTTCTAGACCTTTCACCAGCTTTATTGCGTGGCTCTGGACATTCTTCAGCACCTCAATGTCTTTCTTGAAGTGAGAACCCCAAAACTGAACACAGTATATTCATCCCTCTTCTACCAGTGGAGCAAGCCTGAGAGGTACAGTTCAACTCATTTAGCGTGTCACATCAGGGACTAAAACCACATTACAATTTCATTATTTATGCCATCTGAGATTCCTTGAGCACTCAGTCTTCATTTTCCAGGTGCACGACAAAGGGATTCATGTACCCAACCCACAGATAACCACTGTGGCCATAAAAAGAATAGAGATCTTAACTGGCATTTCTGCCCTCCTCATTCAACATATCTGACTTTAAGTACATGTGTCAAAATGGCTTTCAGTATCTTCACACAAATGTTTGTGAGCAAGTTCAACTCAGCTGGTTAGGGCGAGCAGTGAGTTAAGAAAGGACACACCTCAGAAGTGAAGATACAGGCAGCTGCCAACTGTTGAGGTAAAAAAAAGCGCTTTTTTTCTTACAAACCCTTGACAGGTCCTTCACCTAATCTCCACTAGCAACAATCTCACCATGCATGAGCGTGGTTAAAAACTGTGTGTCCTCCCTTTTGGGGAAATAAGATGTGCAGCATAGAGCATCATTTCAGACAAGTACAATCACATCTTAGCTGGCAATATTTATCCCACAGGGTGCTGTTCCCAGACAAGAGGGCCGTTCTGTGAAGCGCAAACCAAAGGTGCGCAGTACCTTGCAAAAGATGACTGACAGCTCATTTGACACCAGATAAGAGCTGCCATTCATGTTTTTGGGGTCTGGGGACCATTCTCTGGGGATCTCTACCTCCCATTCCTAAACCAGGACCAATGCCCTTAATATTGGTCTTTGTCTGGGTCGCTTTATATGTTCCAGGGGAAACAAAGATAGACAGCAGAATCCTGAATGCTTCAAAATAAAATATATTCAAGTGAAATAAGGACCACACATTCCACTGTAGACTTAACCACATCCAAGCACCACTTCTTTATGGCAGCAATTACAATCCCAGGGTGTAATTCCATGTGAAAATCTATCTCTGCTTTGGTAAGAAGCCTGCTGGATTTCAGAGAGGGGTCAGGACAGTCAGCATGACTCCCAGAGATTCCCTCCTGCCCCAAAGGGATTATGCAAGCCCTGGCAACCCCGCCAAGCTCATGCTGCTGCAGGTCGGTCGGAAGAAGACTTTCAGGTTAATTAGCAGGCAAATTCAGTACATCAGAATATGCTACAGTCCCACACAGCATTTCTTTTCTGAATGGCACATAAGGGGTTTCAGCTATAATGCCTTATGTCTGCTTCTCTCATGTTTTTAAATGCTGAAACTGCATTTTTTATGTTTCTGTCTCTGTCCTTCAGACCAAGTCAGAATGCCAGGTCAGTGCATTTCTAAGTAAATTAAAATTACATCACTCTTTGTAAGATGCTTTTAAAATCAACTGCTTTACTGGGCAGTGAGGGTGTAATTAAAAAGCATTTCATGACGTTTGCAATTTTGCTTTTGGCTGCATGCGCAGGAGCAGGCATGAAATGGGTCTTGGGGCACTTTTTAACAGATGCTGCTAGACTGAGTTGGCCACGTAAATCCAAGTAAAAAAAAAATTGCTGATGTTTCTGGTGCATTCCATGCTGGATCACGAATAACCTCCATTCTCTGTTGCCACCCATACACTTCCTTCTACCCACAGAATGTTTTATTTTAGCGGCAAGTTAAAATTAAACGTCTGCAGCAGTCGGTAGAAAATACTTGTCCTGGGTGGCTGTCAGGAGAAGTGGTTATGTAATGTGTACATTTTATGCCTAATATTGGTCTATTTGGGATGGCATCACAAGGGTCACATCAAGCGCTCGCTTCAGACACTGCCGATAGATGGGACTGGCAGCGTGCTGCAGTCTTACATAAGAGTTGAACTGCTCGGTTGCTCCAGGAAAGGCACAGCGACGCACCCGTGGCCTCACATCTGTCAGTTCTGTTTAGCTGCTATGCCGTAGAGCTTAAAGAATTACTCTGAAAGGGCCCTCAAGCTGACTAAGTGCTTTGGTCCTGAAGGGAAGTTTCCAGCTCGGTACACACAGCTGAAAAAAAAAAAAAGTTCAACAGTTAACATCACAAAACTTAATATGTATGTTATCAGCAATACAAAGAAACTACATTTTGTTTTGAAAGACAAATAATGCAGTATTTAACTACCAAGCACTGTAAACATTCTCCTCACATTCTAGATTAAGCCAAGAGCAGCTATCAATTTTTTTAATTGGACACTTGTTTGTTCATTACAGTAAGGGATTTGATTTGTGAATAACTGACGCATTTAAGTATCAGATCCAACTTGTGGTATGGACTTGTAATTGTCCTCTACAAAATAAAAATGCAATGCATGAGGAAATTACAGGAACTGTGAGGTTATTACACAGCAGTCCTAAGAGTCACCATCACTCTAGGGCTGGCATAGTGCAACTCAGCAGCCTGATTATTGCTGGACTGTAGCAAACTGCCTGAACACGTTCCTGTGCAACCTGAGCAAGGTGAACCTGCTTTAGTAGGAAGCTGGACCAGATGATCTCTAGAGGTGCCTTCCAACCTGCACAATCTGGGATTCCATGAAGAGCAATAAATTCATCCCTCTGTCGCCCTCAGCCTGGTTACAGTGCTCAGATGTGTTAGTCCTGCTACAACGTTCAGGCGCTTCAGTAATGTTTCAGAAATAAATTATTTGCATAGGATCTGCTCCACAAATCTCATGTTTATGGTGTGGACGTGGACTGTTGGGGGGGTTAATGCTACCTCTATTTCTCCATGCAAACCATGCTCTCCTGTTTCCCAGAGGTGGTGAGCTTGCTCAGGCTAAGCACGCTGTCTCCTGCTGAATGCAAGGTTGCAGATGAACAATTGTATAATAGGCTAATCTGTGCCAGCAAATGGTAGCACCCCATGGCTCAAGTAACTTAAAGCTAGATTAATAATTTTGGAAAATATGATGACAGAAGGCCAATTTCTCTTGATAACAGATTACACAGAGTGGTAAGTAATTTCCTATTATAAGCATTTTAGTATCAGCTCAAAAGATTTTTCTTTTCCTCTGATCAAACTATAGTTGATATTAATTATTCTAAACAATAACCTGTTTAGCGTTAGGTGTTGAAAAGGGCATCTTCCAAGGCAAATAAATCTAACATCTTGGTCAACAGCAGCATGGAGATGCATCTCCTGAGGTTTTTTATTTTTACTTCCAGCAACAGATTCCCACTCGTAAGCAGACTTCCTTCAACACCAGTTCTGTTAAGTGAATAAAGGCAAATTCTACTGTCCTAGGAATATGCTTTTTTCCCCTGATGGTGGCTGCAGAGGCTTTGACTCCTCACATTTGCTAAGGAAGCTCTAAGATTCCTGGAAAACTTCAGTGCCCTAGAAAATGGTGCCCTCTAAAGGTAACTTGCACATGCTGAGAAGCTACTAGACAAACAGCAGCGGGATATTTTAAGTAAATACATTGAAGGAAAAAATGGGTGAAAGATGTGCATGTCTTAAAAGAGATTCTTGCCCCCTGCTTGGTTCACAAGAGGAATGTGCATAACATTCCCGTGCTCTGTAAGATTCACAAATCCGCCTATCCAATTAAAGCATGAAAGCTAATCCAGATAAAGACAAGTGTTCAAGATGAATTCCTATAGTTATCTTAATTTCACGCTCCTGTAAAATTGGCCTGCTTACATACAGGAGGTCTTGAAAAGAAACCTGATGTGTACACTATGAAATACTGGAATGTGAACCACTTCAGCACTGAGGTCAACATTCCTTTGAAAATGTGTGCAATATGTGATCTACGCTGAAAATTCCACAGAGTGCTGTTGTCAAGAGACCTTGCTATTATCAAGGTAACAGTATGTCATATGAAAGTTTGTTGCAAGAAATAGTTTATAAAAGCAAATGCCAGCAGCAAGACGACATAAAATAGCTTGTCAACATTTTCAACACAGAGGTAAGAAACATTCAAGGCTTCCAAGAAATCATTGGGTTGGCTGTACAACAAGCTGAAAGACTTCTGTTGAAAAACCCAATATGGTGTTTTGAATGACAGTTTGCAATGGCTTGAGATTGCAACTCTTATTTGGTGATCCCAAGACTAGAACTAGAGGATGCATGACAGAAGAGGAAAATCTTCCCTGTTGTGGCTGTCACCGTCTTCCCGACGCTGAGGTCCACATGCCTGGAATGTCCTCTTTCTGAACATGTGCTCGGATACCTGCCTACATCCCCTGGATCTAAGGCTCCACATTCTCCCTTGGCTTCTTCCACTGTTGGAGGGCTTATTTTTTTTTGCTTTGGCTTGTCTTTGTCTCTTCCTGCTCATTTTGTGTCATGCAAAGATTTTTCTTTTGGGTTCAGCATAATCTACCTTCCCCACGTGTGTACTTACAGGAAGCCATTGCTGGCTCTTCTTCCCTTATTCCTCTTAGATGCATCAATAGGAGGAATCCAGACGACCTGAATGGCATATGCTCCTTGCAGACACGTTCAGCCAGTAGTGCCTCTGGTATGTAAGACTGTCAAGGTAGGATGGGAGTGAGGGGGAAAAAATCATCTCTCCTATAAAGTCTGCAGGGAAGGGGCGTAAAAAATTGTGATCCTCGAGTCTGACTTAAAACTTTACATTGCAAATATACTGTAGGTGGGGTTTTTTCCTCCCAGTTCGATTTAAAAAAAAGTAGAAACGTTAGTGATGACAGAAGCACTGAATAAGCGTAAGCCGGTAATTACTTGTCATGAATCGCTGAACCACGCTTCTCTGTCCACCTCTGTCAGTTCACGAGCATTTCACCCACAACTCCCTTCCCGCTGGCCCCGAACGCCTTCTGCTCGGCACTGCGGGCCCGCAGACCACCCGGCTGTTCCCCCGTCCCGTCCTGTCCTTCCACGCCTGGAGCCCAGACGGCGAGTGGGTAGCGGCCATCCGCCACGCGGCGGGCGCCGGGAGGCCTCGACGCGCCCAGCCCCAAGGGCCCGCTCGGGCCGCCGAGGAACGGGCCGCACGGCAGCCGCTTCCCCTGGCGCACACGCGGCGCTCCGCCCGGCCCGGCCCCGCTGGCGCCTCCTGGGAAGGGGAGGCGGAGCCCCCGCGCCGAGCCCCGCCCGTCGGCCATGGCCGCCGCCAGCGTCGCACGCCGCGGCCTGTGTGCCCTCCTGCTCGGCAGCCGCCGGCCGCTGCCGCCCTGGCTGCGCCCGCCGCCCGCCCGCGGCCTCCCCCGCGCCGCCGCCGGGCCGGGGCCGGGCGCGCCGCCGGCCCGCGCCGCGCTCTGCGCTGCCGTCCGCACATACAGCCAGGTAGGGGGCGCGGGGACGGGGCCCAAAATGGCGGCGGCGCGCGGCCGAGGGGCCGGAGGGACGCTGAGGGGCCGGAGCAGACCCCGCCGGTCCGCAGCCCCGGACGGCCCTGGGCGGGGAGCGGGGAAACGCGGCCGTCGGGGGGGGAATCGGGCGGGCCTCCGCCGCCCCAAGGGTAGCCCCCGCCGCCTCGGCAGGGCAGCGAGGCCGGGAGAGCCGGCGGCGCCCCGCGCCCGCATCCCTGGCCGGCCGGCCGCTGCTGCCCCCGCCGTGTGCGCCGGCACACGCTACTCCCCGCGCCGCGCAAGGGCCGCCTCGCAGGCAGCTACCTACCGAGCTGCAGCCTCACGCCGACTCATCGCGGCTTGCTTTTGCTTCTTGGTGACAGGTTACAGATGCGCCACCCCAGGAAGGTCACCTCTCGGAGGAGGAATCATCCAAGGCAGAAAGTGATGTCTTTCTCGTCAGGGCACAAGGATTCCCCTTCTCCTGCACCGAGGAAGACGTGCTTACCTTCTTTGAGAGTACGGGAGTTCATTTTGCTGTGTAGCTGTTCACTGAGTTATTCAATCCAATTGTTAATGGTTAGGTAACAAAAAGAAAGTGTAAATACTGTTAGAGAAATAAAAGGTTTTTAAATGGCTGCAAAATTATTCAGTTTTTGCATATAAAATGAATAGTCTTTCAAACTGCTGGACAGTGGCTAGAAATTCATCCTTACAGCATTTTATGTTTAACTGAGCAAGCCTTTTCCTTCTTTAAAGACCACTGTTGTTGGATTTTTTGCTAGCTACCGTTTCTAAAACAAACTAGAGGGTTGTTTACGTAGTTTAAACTTCAGTGTTGCTTTCTAATTAGTAGCCTCGTGCATACCTTCGCAGGGCTGATCCTTCCATACCGTCACATGATAATGCATCCTTCCAGGGTGGGCTAGATGGTCAGGTGCGAGTTTGTCAGTGGATTAATAACCTGTCAAACTAAATTGAAGTGCTAGGGAAAGGGATCATAGAGCAGGAAGAGTATAGCTATAGAGACAGAAAGACTGTAGTATTCATTTTCCATTTGAGATAACTTAGGAACAATCTGGCCTATGACAGAATATGTACTATTGAGTTATGCAGGCTGTGGAAGCTAGCAGATGCCAAATGGGTTTTGGGTTACAGACTGATAAGCATTGTGCGTTAGAGTTAAGGTTAGAAATGGGAGTGTGCTATCGTGTGTTCCTTGATTTCTAGGCTGTAGAATTCGAAACGGTGAGAACGGCATACACTTCCTCTTAAACAGGGATGGCAGACGCAGGGGAGATGCCTTGATTGAGCTGGAGTCGAAAGCTGATGTCCAGAGAGCGTTGGAAAAGCACCTGAGGTACATGGGCCCACGCTACGTGAAAGGTGAGTTGGAAATGGCGGAAGTTACTTTAAAAGAAAACTCATGAAGTGAGTAAGAGCTGCATGAATAATTAAGCAGTGTGAGAGGACAGCATGGAGAGATTCAGTGTGTGGAACAGAGCAGCACGTGAACCAACAAGGCACCCTCCAGCCAGACTTCCGAGGCTGGACAGGAAAAACAAAGTGGCTTGTGCAGTGAGGGGCACCACTGCAGGACAGAGTGGGACAGACGGAAGCAACGTTGGGTTTTGTAGGGGTTAAAAAAGCTGCCTTAGAAGGATGTCTGCAGAGTGCCAGCTTCTGAGTGCCATGAAGAAGACGTGTAGTGTGCCCCTGTTCCTTGCAGTTTTTGAAGTACACGACAGTGATGTAGAAGGCTTACTGCGGAGTCTGCGGGACGAGTCACAAGCCATGAACGATGGAGTGGTACTACTCAGAGGCCTTCCCTTCAGCTCCACTGAGGAGGATATTGCTGATTTCTTCTCAGGTAACTCAGCCTAGTTTGTGCTCTTCAGTTACAAGGCATTTACTTCTCCAAGTTCTTAGATAGGTGGGTGTTACTCTAAGTGAGGAAAGCCAAAGCATGAGCAGCCTTGAACACCTTAAACAAGGAGTGTAATCCCTCTGCAGCCAGAAGGTAACTACAGCTTTCTGAACAAGCTTTTGGCTGACAGATTTTCTTGCAGCTTGGACTTTGTGCAAGTTTGACCTAGGATCAGTACTTGCAGCACTCCTTTGGGACCAAGGCAAGGCACAAGAGGAATCTAGATCCTATTGTTGGCAATTGGATGGCTACCCATGCATCAATTAGCAAACTGAAGAGAGGCAAAACTGCCTTTAGGGTAGTTCCAGTTCAAGGGAGTGCAGCGTGGCTGTTCACAGCTGTATAATCATGACAAGTCACTTCAAACTGATAACAGCTAATTTATTTTTTCCTGTTACTGGCTTGTTGTGAAAGTTCACTGCACCCTTTGTCAGCTCAGCACATACTGCACAGGGCTTGTGTGCATGCTCATGTCTCACACTGGACACTAGAGCAAGCCAGGTGGTTGCTCCTTGCATTCGTTAGGAAAGCAGCCTTTCTGGGTTTGGCAAGAGCAACTGACAATTTCTTAGGTAAAGTTACAGTTGTAAATAAACCAAAACCAGTTTTCCCCCCCTCTTCCACTCTGGGGTGGGGTGTGCACAGAGTTCCATAGCACTAAGGCTCAGAAGAACCACTGTCATTCCAAAAGCGAAGGCCACTGATAGTAAGTTTTTCAGTTAGTAACCAGCATTTCAATATGTTTGAAGGTATCTAGTAGCTGAGTTCTCACAATGAGGTGACTAGCATTGTGGAGCAAATATTGCCACTTCTTTAGGAGCTTGGGGAGACACTTGGAGAAAGTGCCAGAGCTTAAAGAGGTATTCACAAGCATTCCTGGGAAAAGTAAGTGTAGTAGCCCAATGCAGCATGCACTCAGTGTTATTTCAGATAAAGCTACTTACCTGACTACAGGCTCACCAACTACAGGGCACAGAAACTGAAATTTGGTGAATTTGACCTGGGTGTTAAAGAAGTGGGGGGAAATTACCATAATAATAAAATAAAGTTTCAAGAATATTTGTGCTGTGGACCTCCTTCTTGTCTAGAACCTGGATTCACTTGTTATTTTCATAGTTATTTGAAACCTCAAGTTGATTCATTATTAGCAATTAAGGCTTCCATGAAAGCCAACTTAAATGAAGCCAGGAAACTGGAGTTAAAAGTTAAAAAAAAGATACAAAGGCCAGCATGAGCAGTAGTTTCAGAGCTATTTAACTGCCTGATTAGCTTGTCAAAAGCCAGGAAGAAGGTGTCTCTCTGAGCTATGGCACAAGGTCCTGACAACATAAATGCCTTTTTCTCCCCACCCTTCTATAGGTTTGAAAATAGCTGACATAGTTTTTGTATACCGGGGAGAAAGAAGAACAGGAGAAGCTTTTGTGCAGTTTACAGCTCCTGATATGGCAGCTAAAGCTCTGTTACGACACAAGGAATACATGGGAAGTAGGTAGGTACTTCTTGGGGCTCACAAGGGTAGAGGAAGATGGTGTGAACATGCTGTGTGACTTACAGGTTGCTGCTTAGCAGGCAAAAGAGCTCATCTGGGGCTAGCCCATACTTACATTATTATTAAGGAAGCTTCTGCCTTCATTACCATTAAAACTTAGAACTCAGACTTGACATTCAAATTTCAGTAGAAGTCCTAGATAAATCTTTGTCATAGTGGTATCAGATTGCTGCTTGTGGCTTTAAACATTTCTTTGTTACTAGCTCCCTCTGAAGTGCTCTGTGTAACCCAGGTGTTACTGCCTCTGGTGGTGTTTTCCTCAGAACCATGACAAAATGGGAGAAAAGAAGATGGAGCTTTCTGCAGGCTTTTGTGTGTTGCAGAGGCACTCTTAGTGCTTGCAGCCTGGGGGGATTTAGGGACTCCTCAAGAAGGTCTTTGTTCTTTCTGTGCTGAAGGCAGTCTCACCCCAGTGACACTGAGGTGACAGGATTTAGAGTGGGGAATGCCACCTACACCCTGCGTGCCCCATCACAAGTGCAGCAGAACCCTGTGCCTCCTACAGATGTTTCCCCCTGCCCAATTTCCACCAGCTCCCCTGGCATTTACTGCAGTTTTGGCAGCTCTCACCCCTCCCTTCAGCCTGGTACAAGGCAGAGGCATGGTTTTGCCATGAGCTGTGTACACTGCACAGGTCAGCACTCACCTCTGGCTTGGAGCCATTCCTGGCATGGCCCGCTGGCCAACTCTGGACAGTCAGAGGCCACATCCTTCCTCAGGATCTACACTGGACCATTTTCTCTATAGCACTGTGCCACACACTTCATTCACAAGAGCTTCCCTTTTCTTAAACAGAAGCATACACTGCTTTTCTGCAGAATTACAGCATCATTAAGGTTGGAAAAGACCTTTAAGACCATCAGGTCCAACCACTCACCCAGTGCTGCCACAGCCACCATTAAACCATGTCCCCAAGCACTACATCTACATCCTTTTAAAATACAAAGCCAAACACCCAACAAGACTGCTTCTACTATGCTGAGCTTTCTGATTTTTCTTTACTAACCCCCAAGTTGTCTTTCTGAACATCAAATAACAAAAAAGTTAACCCACCATCACTGCTTCTGCTACCCAACACCTACTTCCTCTGTTTCCTTACTTCCTACCTCCACTCTGCTTTTTCTGGGGTTTGCCATCCCACCCTGTTAAAGGAAAGCAGCTGCTCTGAGGGTGTGCCCAGTGACTGAGTTCACTAACACACTCCCCTGCCCTGCAGTAGAGACTGATTCATTCTTAATCTGCCATTCATTTTTCTCTGTCATAATCAAATGAGAGCTGATCTGACTCGCTTATCTGAGCTCGTACATTGGGTGATTGCCCAAGAAATGGAATGCTTTCCAAAACTGCTGTCAGCTTCCTTCTGTGTTTATCCTAGGCTATGGATTTTGCCCAGGTGTGCCTTATAGCTCCGCAGTAGAGAGTGTGGGCTCCTGAGGGTGCAGGAAGCCCAGGCAGGCTCTGCTTGGGGTGACTTCCGTTAATCAGCCTGCTCCCTTTAGGCAGGGAGCAAAGCCTTCCTCAGGTGGATGGCCACGTTCTCTTCATCATGTTAATCTCTCAGTGCTGTGGAATTGCCTCATTTATCAGGAGTTCCATTTGTGTGAGGCCCAGCTGGTGTGCTGTTGCCAGCCCTAAGAGATAAGCACAGGCAGCTCTGTGCTAAGGGGCTCTCAAGACAGGTAGCCAGCAACACAAGGCATTAGGATTTGATTACTTTGGCTAGATCTATGAATAAGGGCTGGGTTTTTATCTTCTTGTGGTATAAATGGGATGTTGTGGGTGTCCCTTCGTGTGGCAGCACATACTGGTGTGTTACACCCACCACTTTCACACAGCTGTCATTTTATCCCAGCAATGTCATAGCCACATGTAAAATCTTACAGCTCCACTGAAGTATTTAATATGCCTTGTGCATCTTCTGTGTCTGCCTGTTTCAGTGGTCTGGTTTGGGGTGGGGTGTGCTTTATCATTTGGGGTTGGTAGAAGTGGGAATGTGCAGTTTGCAGAAGTGCGCTGAGCCTCACATACAGGGCTGTTCCAAAGGATGCCTACTGCTGAAAGAAACAGAACATTTTTCAGAGGAGTTAAACCTGTATTTCTGCTACAAAAGAGAATTTTGGCCCATGTAACTCCACACAGCTTCGTATAGAAGATTTTGTCCAGTGCAGATTGGTGATCTGCCTCACACTATGTGGGTGTAAGTCAGAGCGTGCCTGTTGCTGCCAGTTGAATGGAGCATTTGTAACCATGAGGGTAAAATTTAAAGGACTTAATCGCTTGCCATACTATGGCTCTCACACCCAGTTGAGCTGAATATCTTGAAGGTACTGTCTCAAAGCTGTGAGCTATTTGTGCTTCCAAGATGTGCCATGTAACCTTTCCCTTTGAATTCTAGATACATAGAAGTGTATGTAAGTAGAAGGCAGCATATGCAAAGACACATGCCTTATGACAGGCAGATGCTGACCTACTCCAGAGACAGAAAAGAACAGGAAGCCCTTCCTGAAGAAAGGCATCTGAGTGGCACAGGAAGCTTCCATGCTGAGAGAGAAAACAGTGAGTCCCTCCCTGTTGCCGTGTTCTTTGGGGGTCCCTCGTTTCACTCCCATTGGGTGCTACAAGCACAACCCCTCCTGGCTACAGCTTTCACTGTAGTGTAGGAGGTGGTAGGTGCAAGCATTAATGATAGTGGTTTTCCTTCATTCAACAGAATTGTGCAGGGAAGAAATAGAAAGCTCCAGGCACGTCCAAGAATCTGGGAACACCTCGTCCCCACTGCCCTTTGTCCACGTCCGGGGTTTTCCCACCCAAGCCAGTGCCCAGGACATCATAAATGTGAGTAACAGTGAAATGATGCATGAAACTTGGTTGTCATTACCAATGCAAACCCCTGATTAATTGTTACAGATGATGTGACTTCAAATGTTTAATTTCTCCGTGTCTGTGTGAGTCCTCAGTGCTGGGTGGCTTTGAAACACATAAAAGATCATAGAAGATAGATTAAAATAGTATGTTCTAGGCCCAGATGCATAGGGGCTTTGTAGTTAGTTACTGATCACAATAAACATGTGGGCTGAGGACAGACATGCTGTCTTCATAAAGGATGCCCTTTATGAAGGGTATTAAGTTTCTCTCTGCCTAAGGGGGCAGAGACCATTACCAACAGGTGGCTGGGGTAGGCCCAGTCACTTTATAAACCTGACTTGGTAACAACTGTACCTTGACCATCATTAACAGCTTGATGAGGTGGGCCTTTTTACCTTATACCTATGACTTGTACTGATAAGAACGGAACCCTCTGCCTTGGCAGGCACCAGAGGCTAAATGATTGTTTACTCAATATACCTACCAGGCAGAGGATCCACTAAATAGAATAATATACATTAGTTAAGGTTTTGCACAAATACAGCATGAATGTACTGTTGGGTCTGCTGGCTTTGTGGAGTTACCTCCCAGCACCCATCTCTGCAGAGACATAAAATAAAGCACTATCTCAATTCTTGGCTTGGTGCACACTGGGCACAAATCCACTTTTCAGATCACAGCTTCAGGCTGAGTGCATTTGGAGACTGAGCTTGGGGAGGGTGGCTGTGGCCTCGTGGGCACCACGGGGACACACTTGCTCTGTAGCTCAGAAGGGATTGAAGCTGGCTGTCACTCGAGTAGCTATGCATACCCTGAGCTAGACTTCAGAGTGGCTCATTGCACAAACAGGAATTTCAGAGTCTTCACCCAGTTGCAGATGAGGAACTTTCTGATGCTTGGGAACTCAGACTCCCCCCTAGCTGGTTAGGCTTTATGAGTAAAAAGGTCAAGTTTCTCAGGGTGCATTTCTGTTCCGTCCTTTCTGCCTTAGCAAACTCTCCTTTTTTCCTTTGTGTCAGTTTTTTGCTCCACTGAAGCCCACAAGGATCATGGTAGAATACAACTCCCATGGAGATGCCACAGGAGAAGCAGACGTGCACTTTGAGAGCCGGGAGGATGCAGTGGCTGCCATGGCTAAGGAGGGCTCACAGCTGCGTAAGTAAAGACGAGGGGATCTTCCAGCCCCACCGCTCAGGTCCTCGGGGTGTTTGGCACAGCATGACAGGCTCCTGGTAACACCCTGTGCAAAAGGATCAGCTGAAGTGCAGATTTCCAGATCGCCCTAGAATGCAGCATTGGCTGTGAGCAAAAACCCCCTCAAACCGTAATGCTTACAAGTGCCTAAACACAGACCACCTCTCACATTGTTCCCCAGAGTGCAGCGCCATTGAGTTATTCCTCAATGAACAGCCAAAGGCAAGAGAAAACTGCTAAGGATGGTGGTGTGGCCGCAGATCTGGTATGTCCCTCCTTCTCTCTTGCTCCTCTTCCATTTTTAGCAACATCTGTCTCAGGTGTTCTGGGGCTTTGGACTTCAACTAGCTTAAAGGTGAAAATGTAGAGTGGCTGAAGGGGACCATCACAGCTAATCTGGGGTCAGGCACCGAGCCAGGACTGTCTGGCCTGCAAACCCACCTTGCAGAGGCTGCTGTCCTGTGGCACAGGGCAGCAGGTCCTGCCTGGGTGGCAGCCAGCACTGGCAGAGGCTGCTGCGCTGCCCAGAGCCCACACGGCCCTGCTGCAACCTGGGCACGGCCCTCCTTTTGCCTTCCTCCTCCTTTTTTCAGCTCCACTGCATGAGTGAGGGAACTTTCTTGGGCTTGTATTCACCATCATGGCAGAGGAAATGTGACTAAATATTTTCTGTGTACTGAGTTGAACAAGAATTGGTCTTTTGGCTGGGCCAGGGGAGGATGTTACTTCCAGACAGTGCAGTTTGATTAAGTGCATTTTTCAGGTTATTTTTTGCTTTTTTAATCCATGCACTGTCAGCCAAGCAGGCCACAAGCCCAGCAAAGTGTGGTAGTCAGCCTGTGCTCAATGCAGACAGGTTTTTCATGTTAACTTGGGGGGGGTGATGGAGGTGCTGTAGTGAGCCAGTTTTTGCTTATTTTGTTGGACAAAAACTTCTCTTTCCTGGCCCTTTAAATGGCAGCTGTGCTGGGTGTGGGCCTGAGGGGATGGCCCTCCTGCTGAAGTCTTCACTGAAATATAGGCCAGCCCTCCCTCTGCACCAGGTGGCTTTCCTGAGCCTGCAGCCCTGGGGCAGAACCTTTGTACCAGGACAGAAGCTTCCTGTAACCTTCATGAAAGGCCCTGACCAACGTTTTAACACTTTCAGCAATTCCCTTCTAAAAGCGGGGGGGCCGCTGGCTGCTGCTCCCTGAGGTGCTGGTCCCCCATGGCTGCAGGAGGGCAGGCAGGCTCCAGCCCCAGCAGAATACCCCCACCCTGTACTGCAGCCCTGCCTGAAAGCATCGCACCCCTTCTAGCTGTGTCCCCTTTTTTGATCAGATCTTTTTAGTATTGCCAGCTTCTGCTGTTCTCTTTGTGAAGAGCCCTTTGGCATGCAGTGCAGCAGGGCATTTGAGAGCAGGAACGTGATGAGCTGCCAGGGAGGTGGGGATTTTTCCTTTTTCCTCTCCCTTTCTTTTCAGGCCACACATTCAGCGAACACATTCCGTGGGTATGAGCGCGGAGACTGAGTACGAGCATCACTGCTCAAAACACCATCAACTGTATAAAAGCTAATGTAGCTTTGTGTAAAAGCATGTAATAAATTGTGTTGACATACTGTGGAGAGACGGTGTGTTGCAGAAGCAACTGTCCTGGAGGAGCAGCAGCCGCTGCAGGATGGAGAGGTGCTTGTCTCCAGAAGCGTTAACAGTGTGCAAAGCATTAATGAAACACCAGCACTTAACTGCTCACAAATCCAGAACCACTTCAGGTCTGCAGTGTAGCACGGCCAACACCTCATCCCTCCCACCACATTCCTCACCAGCTCTGGGAGCATTGTCACCTCTTACCAATGTTTGTACTTTCACACACGTGGCCAAAGCAGAAAGGGGTGCACAGATCACTCCAGGGCAGGGTACAGATGATCAAGTTTTTATTACTGTGGAACAAAATCAACATCAGCAAACTCACCCTCTGCTCCCTCCATGCAAATGTCCAGGAGTCACACCCACAAACAGCTCCTGAGCATCCCGGCCGTGGGCAGCAGCCCGAAGCACAGCATTGGGTGCTGCCAGGCAGCGAGCTTCCCTGGAGCTGCGGTGCCATGGAGCCCTGGCAGCAGGGCAGCTCGCCCCGACCCTGCCACATGCCCGCTCCCATTACAGCTGCCAGCGCTGGTACCAGCCACCTCCCTGTGGGAGGGTAGATCTCTCTGGGTCGAGAGCAGTTCCTTGAGCTGTCCTTTTCACAGGAGCTCCAGCAAAAGCCTTCCTGTGGAGCAGGCACTAGGGCCACTGCTGGGCATAGCTCACAAAGCTGCAGAACGTTGGAATACTGGCCTGAAAATAACTGCCAGGAAGGGCCTAGTGTCCGTTTAACCCTCTAACATAGAAACTGCTCACATCTCTCTCCTGGGGGATGAGTTTGGGATTGCAGGAATTTGAAAGCTCACTGGTGAGTACACAAAACCGTTCAGTATCCTCCATTCAGCCCTCGGGTCTCGGCCTCCAGCATGACCTGCCCACACCACAACTGAGGCTTTGCATGTTTCAACACTGTTTACAACCACTACTCTACTCCAGGGACAGCAGCAAGAAAACGACCATGAGGGGGAATCCCACAGCAGAAAAGGAAAAACTCGGGTTGCCCCCCTGTGACGGGCTCTGGGAGCACACAGAGGAGCTGGGGAACATGGGCTGGACACAACCAAGGCCTAGAGGGAACTAGAAGAGAGGAGTTCCTGGTACAAACTAGCACCAACCATGTCAATAACCTCATCTCTGACACGCATTTTAATAGGGTTCCAATCAATCTAAGGAATAGAGACCTCTCTCTGAGGAATTAGAGCACTAACCCTGAACAAAATTCATACAAAACCTAAATGCATTTGTCACATATAAATACATCAGTCTTCTGTGAACTACAAAACATTCTGTGGTCTTGGGACTGAAGTAGGTTTCCAGTATAAAGCAGACCAACTGCTACTGTGACATCCTGTGTACTTCATCAGGGAGCCAACCCTGCTTTTGGGAGAAACATTCCTCAAGGCAACAGCAACGAGTGACAGTGTGACTGGGAAACCTCTTTACGTTTCCAAGTAGGGTTTCTAGCAAGTGAAAAGATTCTGATGTCATCTCACCTTCATTTTGGTCTAACCCAGGGAAAAAGGGAAAGGCCAGGTTTGTTAAGATGACTTTTCCACGTGCACCAAGGCAAAAGGGGGTCAAAGTGGCCCTAAACCTGTGTCATGAGGATCTGGTATTTAAGTATTTGGGAATCCAATTCCTCCCGTTGTTGCACCAAGATCAGAAGACGGGTTACAGCCTTGGCTGTGGCCGCTGGGGTGTGCTCCCCAGCGGCTCCAAGAGGAAGCTCAGAGATGCCTTATGGCACTTCTGTGCCAGATGAGTGCAGGACATCAGCTCTCTTACTGTGCACGCCTCAAGACCACCTACACACCCCCACTCCACCCCAAAAATACAGGAGAATTGTCACAGCTGTGTTGGATTTTTCATCACTAATGTGCATAGCAAGCCCACAGGCTGAGCCCCAGAAACAAAGCTCCAGCGTGTTTCTTGGCATCTTGTCAGTGTCACAGCAGCACCGGGGCAGCCAGATTGTCAAAGGCAAGCGGGAAAGGGGAAATGGTATTTCAAGTGCAGCCAGACATGAGGACTGAAAGTGCTCCTGTTGTGCTTTCACAAAGCCTCTGCTCAGCAGCTCAGCACAGCTTTCACACCACATGCTGAGGACAGGAATGCCCCCAGCTTGCGTATGCACACACAGAGCTCCTTCTGGGGAGAGATTGTTCTCACTGTGCCCCAAGGTTACTGGGGCAAACCTAGGGGCTGCTTCGTGTGGCACTCCCAAAGCAGTTCTCCCCAGCACAAGCTGAGAGCAGGCAGATTTCTGTAGGGGGAAGGCTCAGACTATCATTTTATTCACAAGAGGATGTGAACACCATGAAGCTGCTTCCTCCCTGACCTCCAAAGAACACAGGCAAGTGTCTTCTTGTCACATTGTCCCTGAACAACTCCAGAAACCATCATTAGCTACAACTTTTTTTTCTGTCAGCTCTCTGTGCAAGCTGCCTCCTACAAGGGGCTGCTCGAATACTGCTGGATGAGCTGCTGGTGACAGGGGTTGCAGACGTGCTCGGGGTTGATGCTGGATGGGAGGGGCAGCTCATTCATCGAACAAGCTTCACAGAAGATGCCACCACAGTTCTTGCAGATGTTCTGGAATGCAGGAAGAGGACAGAGAAATTAAAGAGATTATCAAGACTCAAATAAACTTTACTTTCTCTCATTAACATTCATTCAACCCAAATCCTCTGTAGGGCTAGAAAAAGAGGCTCCAAAACTCCACCCTTGTCTCCATGCTCCTGTTTTCATGAGTGGTTTGTAACAAAGCTCTGTAGCTCAAATGAGAGAAAGTGAAGGCTTTTGGGAAAGCAGGTTAAGAGTTACCAATAATGAACCGTTCAAGTTTTAATTGTCTCGGGCTGGTACAGCACTTTGTCACAAGAGGCACACATGTATTTTCTAGCCATATAAATACACTGCAGCAAGCCCTGCCCAAAATGACTATTTAAATGTGCACATGCATCTGAAAACATATCCAAGTTGGATATGTGGCATTTGCCTTGAACTCATGGGTTTTCTCAAGGTAAACACAGGGAAAGGGGAAATACAAGAAATCCTGCACAGAGTTCTGACATGTGTACCAGAAAATGTTCACAGGGGCCCCTCTTCACTGCCTGTTCTAAGCATCATGGTACCACTTAGGGCAGCCTGGCTTGGGAGTAGCAAAACCACTGACTGCCAGACCTGTTTGTGCCCCGCAGAACCCAACCGACAGCTGCAGCTGAGAGTTGTCAAGAGGGCTGGGTTGCTAAGACACTGGAACAGGCTGCCCAGTGAGGTAGGGGAGTCACCATCCCTGGAGATGTTTATAAGATATGTAGGTGAGGTGCTGAGGGACATGGTTTAGTGCTAGATCAACCAGGAGAAACACAACCCAGCACCACCTTCCAGCTGCTCCTGTAGTCCCTGCACTGGTGCCCACAGCACCTGTGGCACTGACAACAGCTTTATCGTTGACTCGTTTCCTTGCCAACTGCTCCTCAGCATCAGAGGAGGAAAGTATCTGAGTGTAGGCTGCACTCTCACTGAACACCCTTTTCAGTAACCTGTAACCCCTCTAGACTCAGGCTGTAAAGCAGTGTGGAAAGCAAGGAGGGGCTCAGCCACAAGAAAGAATAAAAATAAGAGGCAAAAGGCAATGTAGCTTAAGTGGAAAAATAACAAGTGTTAACACCTCTTCTTCACACTTCTGATATCCCGGAGAAAAACTCACTTGGCTAGAAACAGAAGAAGCTGCTAAGGGGAAGGAAACCCAAAACACTTAACACAGTGGGGAACCCAAAAGCAACCACTCTTCAAAAGGTTCAAGGGTAAAGCGGACTTCAGAAAAAGGCTCATTTCTTGCTCCTAGGTCCCCAGCTGGAAGTCTCTGCCATTTGAAATGAACCAAAAGGAAATGTGCATTCACTAGATGACGGGCCTTACAACACAAGTCCTCCCTTACCTTTTTCCTGCTTTGGCTGCTTTCCTCCTGGCAGAGCTGGCAGATCTCAGCACTTCCAGGTCCCAGCAGCTCTTCCTAAATCCCAGGGAAAACCAAGACATTCTGCTTTACAGACTTCTTCACATGGCACCCACATTAGAGCTCTGCAGCTGATCTGTATCTTGCAATGGGGAGGAAGATGTCCCAGGTTGGTGCTTTGAAGCCCGCTCTGGCAGCAGATGGTGCAGCTGCTCAGGAGCACCGTGCGCCCACAGGATGGGCTGCAGGGGCTCTGGCTGCCCTACAGCAGAGGGACATGCAGCACAGCTGCCTGCACCCACACAGCCCCCTTCCCCAGCTGAGAGCGAGGCTGCTGGCCCAACAACGAGCTGGGAATTAAACATCTTTTTCTCTGTGGAAAAGAGCTGAGAGGTGCAGAAACTCCCAGCAGGCAGGACACACGGCAAGTGTTGCAGCGGCCCCTTGACAGTCAGGGGCATTGCCCTGCTTTGCCAAGTGCTCTGCTGAGAAAGCATGGATTCTGCTCAATTTGACAAGCATGAAACCAACTGATCAGTGAGACAAATACTCTCAACCAGGAAAGGAAATCAACCCTTCCCTCCCTTCCCCCCAGCTAAGACCTGGGGCATTGCCTGAGCTGTCGATGTGTGGAACACCTGACCAAAGCACTTTGGTCAGGAACCAGCCTCCCACCTGCATGGGAAGTGCTGGCAAAATCATCCACACAGGCACCACTCTCAAGCCACCACAACGAGTCCAGCAGAGCTCTCAGAGTTGTGCAAAGACCCCCTCCCTCTAGCATACAGAGCAACTGGCAAGACCCTAACCAAGGAGCTGTGACACTGCTCTTTTCACAAATGCTGAATTATAATATGCTTCATGTTATGTTTCATTGAAAGGCATGGGGTGAAGGAATAATAAAAAAGGTTAATGTGAATTTACAAACCAACATGGTTGTCCTGAGGAGGTGAAATGAAGTCAGGCAGGTGCAGTACTGCCCTATAAAAGCCTTTCCAATGAGGTAAGCAATGCTCTTCCTACGTAGCCACTATGGACTCTACAGACAAATCCTCACTGCGGCAAAATCTGAGGGACAAAGTTCAAGGTATTTGGGCAGGGAAGATGCTGCAGCAACCTGGGAGCTCGCTCAGTACTCTGCCCTTCATTATTTCAGCTGCAAGAGAAAGAATCACCAACCTGCTCTTCCTGTGTGCCGCTTGGTAACCTACGAGAGAAGAACACTGTCACCTGGAGCCACCACATCACTTCAGAAAAACATCTGCGCCCTCAGAGGATTCCCTCACCTCGTTGTTAAAATCCTACCCATGATTTCTCGTTTTGTTCCTTGAAAATCACACTGCTGAGCCTGCTGGTGTGAGAGAGGAGATGTCTCTGAGCTTTGTCAGGCGGCACGGGCCTGGTGCTGCTCAGACAGACAGAACTGCTGGCAGAATGGGAAGGGCAACAGAAAGACTTGTAAAATGCCTTCAGAAGAGTGGAGGAGCACAAACACAGGAAAAACTTTTTAAGTGGTACAGTTTCAAATTAGCTTTAAAGGTATTACTGTAAAATGTTTGATCCTGTAGAACTTGTGTGGCGAGGCAGGGATAACACATGGTGCAGTCTTCCAGGCCAACGGGCAGCTTGCACTGCTGACACGCTCAGGGTGAGGCAGCGACACAACATCTCTGAGGCCTGGAAGGGTTTTAGTATCTGGTCAAGCAGATACTAACTGCGTTTATGCTATTTTTAAGACAATATTTGTCCCATTAACTTTATATTGGCATTCAGCAACCTGTGTCAGAGCAGTGTGGTGTTCTGCTGCTGTTCAGAGTACTTCCAGCGGGCTGTTACCATTCCCGAGCAAAGTGCTCACCACAGAGCAGCTCTCTGTGGCTTTTAAACCCCATTTTCACATTTAAAAATCACATCTGAAACTCAGCGTGCAAACACTAAACAAATCCTACAACAAGAATCATCCTCTGTAATACTCAGCTTAGAAACATGTTACTAGGACTACGTTTTTACCCAACCATCTTCTTGAAATACTTTTTCTAGTCCTCTTTCTCCAACAGCTTCTGTTCTTGTCCAGAAGCCACTGTTTATTAGCTCCAAATGCCACTGATCCACCAACGTTTCTGCTTTCCCTCACCAACAAAGGTACTTCCTTTGGACCTGAGTACCAAAGGCCCAAGTCTTTGCTGCATTTGGCTCATGAAGGTTCAATAAGTAAGAAAAATTAGTAAACAAGAAATTTATATAGAAATTAAATCAAAGGTAAACGGGAGATGGAGCTTTTCAGATCCAGAAACACTGATAGCAAGCAGCAGAACCTCCTTCCTCCCTTTGAGAAGTATGAAAAAGCAGCAGAGAGAACCGTACAAAGAGTATGAGGTGAAAATCTTTCTTAGAAAGAGAAGCTGCATTATTCCAAACTTCCCATCAGCAAAGGAATTAAGAGGAGTGGAAGTGGGACTTGGAAAAGGCAAAAGTGAGATTTCCTTCCTTTCATACTTGTGTGGCAGGGCACTGTTTTCCTCTCTCAGTGGCTGTTTCAGTTTAGCATTTTCTTCCTGGATTTTGAGCTTCCCATCCTGTCAGAAGGAAACATTCACCCATCAGTTGCAGTACACAGAGGCTCCAGTTTCACCCCTGCCACACTGCAAAGGGAGTTACTATTCTCGTTACTATGTTGGGAACACCATCAGTCCCTCCTTGGCACAGAGGTGTTTTCAGACACATGAAAGCACACAACCACCAACCCACTGCCCTAGGAGCAGCTCTACCTGCTCTCCTTGTGCTGTGGAAAAACAAGCTGACTTCACATTTCAGAGATGGACCCTTAAATACATCCCATGATCTACTTTTAGAAGGAGGTACAAGAAACTTCACAGTCACTCTTTTGTATTTTTTAACAGCAGAGGTTGAAAGGGCAGACAGGCTGAATAGGCTTTTTAAAGACTGATCAGTGAGACAAATACTCTCAACCAGGAAAGGAAATCAACCCTTCCCTCCCTTCCCCCCAGCTAAGACCTGGGGCATTGCCTGAGCTGTCGATGTGTGGAACACCTGACCAAAGCACTTTGGTCAAGAACCAGTCTCCCACCTGCATGGGAAGTGCTGGCAAAGTCACCCACTCGGGCACCACTCTCAAGCCACCACGAGCCCAGCAGAGCTCTCACAATTGTGCAAATGCAAACTTCCCCCAGACCAAGTGCCCACCTACAAGTTTTGAGGCAAAAGACAAGTCCCTGCTGCATTAGCTTCTTGAGACGCTGGCCCATTTGTTCCCAGCAGGAGCACCTGCTCGTGCAGCGCTCGCCTGCCATGGAAAGGAGGACAACCCCACGCAGCAACCTGGTCCCAAACCACAGTGTCAGCTAAGCAGCAAAGCAAAGCAGCTGTTCCACCAGGGAGATAACCAGTTTCTGCTTTCAAGATCAGATGACCTGGTTTTGGGTTTGGGGTTTCTTCCTTTCATTTCTACTGGCCAGCTGTATCACACTTAGTGCCCGATTCCTTCTGCCAAATTAATAGCCGTTCAGCTATGGCAAACAGGACTTTTCAGTAAATGACTCATGATGATGAGGAACTAAGTTCACTGAGATCATCTGTAATTCTGGTTAAAAAAAGAAACGTCTAAATCATTTGAGCAGCCCAGAGAGCCTGGTGAGACAACTGCAAAGTGCAGCAGCACACGTGACAGCTGCAGAAACAACTATTACTTCACAGTTCTCACAGTTGCAAGTTTTGTTCCCTATTTTTACTATCAATTCCCAGCAAAAGTGATGGTTTTGTTTTACAGAAGAAGCTGCAGAGCAGATTTTCATATTCAAAGGCACATTTCCTGCTAAAAAGGGGGTTTCACTTGAGGACTATGAGTGTTACTCTCAAGATGAACACAGTGTTTTGCATTAAAAAACATCGAATTCACTAATGTGCAGCACTAAAAGAACACTGGAAGTGATTCGTGATGCCCTCAAGAGACAATTTGTCCTCTAAATGTTTCTATTTACCTTTTTTGGGAGAATTTCCTGTTTGGATGCAAAAAAATCCCCAAACAAGTTTGTAACATATACAGGATCTCTCCTGCTGTACTATCCTTGGTTTTATTAAACTAGTGAAGGAAAACTGTAATTGCTGCCAAGATTTTGTCAGGTCCCCAGCTTGGAAGAGGAAACCAGTGTTCTGCTATCAAGTGTCATGCTTGGAATATTTTTGTGAGGCTCAATAAACTGCCTATTCAGGGTGTGTAAAGAATGTCTCAAAGCTCATTTTGTTGCAACACAGGAACAATGCATACTTATTGCTGAATAAAGCTCAGGAAAAACAAATGAGCAAACTAAAACTGTACTTGGAACACAAGCAAGAATAAAACCACGTTACCTGTCTTAGCCAATTCCTTGTGCTTTTTTTGTTCTCTTGGCTGTGTTGCTGGCTGTGGGACCATCTGTCTCTTTCCCGCTTCAGTTCCAGTTCAAGGTGGCTCCTGGAATAAGGAGGTGGAATTGTGAATACAGGCTGTGGGGTTGTAACACTTGACATGGAGAGCTAGTGAACTATTTACCCTGCTCATTACAACAAAGCGACTGAAACCCAACTCAAGAGCTGCGAACTGCCTCGTTGAATAAAAAGTTGTCTCAGTGTGTGTTAAGCTGTAATGTGTCAGATAGGAAATCTCAAAGTTCTTTGTCTAATTCTAGCATGAATTTGTGGGAAATAACATCCAATGATAGGACAAGGGGCAAGCTGGAACATAAGAGGTTCCTAAGAAACATAAGGAAAAAACTTCTTCACTGTTCAGATGAGGGAGCACTGGCACAGGCTGCCCAGGTGGGTTGTTGAGTCTCCTTCTCTGGAGATGTTCAAAACCCACCTGGATGAGTTCCTCTGTGAGCTACTGTAAGTGGCCCTGCTCTGGCAGGGCAATTGGACTAGATGATCTTTTGAGGTCCCATCCAGCCCTTGAGATTCTGTAATTCTGTGAAATAAACCTGTTGACTATGTTTGCAAGTCCTTAAAAAATACTTAGTTATTCATCTCTTACAGACCTGGTGATCAGTACTCACAAAGACATCTTCCAGCATGTCAGTTGCTATAGGACAGGCTCTGAAACCAATGCCAACTCCCTTGGCCCTTTCCCAAAGCCACCCACACAGTGGGGATGGCCTGTTCCTCCCTGAGAGCTAGAGTGATTGTTACTACACCTCACCTGGCAGTGAGGCTCTGTGCTTGTGGGCCAAGTGAGGGCTGATGCTGAGGTCTCCTCACCGGGAGCACTCTTCTACAACGCTGGGCGAGCAACAGCTTATGAGCTGGTGAGGGCATGGGCTGGAATAGGAGAGGAGAGTCCTGTGGGCTCCAAGCAGGAAGCACGTGCTGCAATCAGAGTGCACTCCCTGGTCTAGCCTGGCCTGCAGGGAAAGCATGACACAAGCTCCTTTTGAGACTGGGCCACTATCTGCAGTGGTGCCACCACTGAGGTGTGTGCCAGCATGGAGGCTCTTTCTCTGGAGGCTTCCAAACCCTCTTGGATGTGTTCCTGTGCCTCTCAATGGAGATGGATCTGCTTTAGCAGGGGGTTGAACTGCATGATCTCTAGAGGTCCCTTCCAGCCAGCATCATTCTGAGATTTTGGGGTTCTGTTCTCAGACATCATCGCAAGTAAAATATCTGCCATAGGAAATGACCCTGGCTCCAAAAAATCAAAGCCCAGAAGTTGAGTATCTACAGATAAAAGTAGTGGCAAAACTGATACTATAACACATTCAGAATCCTCATTGCTGTTGAACCCAGCCTTATCCATTATTACCCTCATTAGTCTCCATACCACTCCAACAGCTGTAAAAGAACTTGTTGTGACTAAAGGCTCATTAGTTACACAGCCTATCTGAAGTGAAGAAAGCTGGTGGAGGCTTAGATCCAGAACTGAATACTGGCCCATGCTAACACTTAAACTGACTGAGGCAATCCTTGTTTGTAACTTGATTTAAAACCAACACAAACAGAAAAAGCCTATTTCCTCTTAGAGGAACACAATGTAAGACAACCTACCACCCACTGCAGCACCCCCCCAGTAACTCCCTTCTTCACAAATTCCATTAGATGAAGCAGAGCAACCTCTCAGGCACTTTCATACCATCACATTGACTTAGTTTGAGCAAGGGGGGAATCAGAAAAAGCCCAACCAATCCAAAAATAGATCAGTTTGCAAACATCCTCCCCAGGCAGCTACATTGAGCTCAACTGACTCAGGGTGAGGTGGACATGCAGTGAAGATGCATTCCCCCTTCCCACCTGGGAATGCTGCCAAGCTCACCCATGCACACCCAGGACCTCACACCCATTTCTGACAAAAGCTGTTTGCTGCTTTTCTGGGTAGCTGCTCTGAGGCTTTGAAAAAGGAAACATAAATCTGTGCCACGAGCGAACACACACACACAAACCAAGGCACCCAGCAATGCTTCCACACAGTTCCTTGCAGTGACTTTGCAACCAAGTGAAGATGCCCCATAACTACAAAGGAGAGATGCTCTTCCCTTTTAAGATAAGAGGGTTTCTCTGTTTTCCTGATACTGGCAAACTGGTGACACTGCAGGGGAAAATGTGATCGCTCTTGCCAAGTCCTCTGCATTCCGCTTCCAACTCTTTGGTTGCCTCCCAGTGAAACTGAGACCAGTTTCAACTGAAAGAAAAAAATCATCCTGGCACTGTTTATCAGGCTGATGACCAGGATTGCTTCCCCTGCTCCAGGCTCTTCAGCACTGGTTCTGGGCAAAGACAGCTGCTGCTGAGCAGAAAACGCCTGGCCTTTAGTGTTTGCTTTAAAGTCCAAATTATGCTACTGGAGTGGAACATCTGGCACAATAGACTTTGGAGAGATCAACTGCTGCCAGAGATCTGATCGTGCTTCGGAGCACACATCCAGCAAAGGCTCCTTCCCTAGAGCAGGCTGACCTGCAATGAATCTCACTGCAGACTGAGCACCTAGCAAGCCTCCCAAAAAGGTTTTGCAGCTCGTGATGATCCCTGTTCTGTATCCCTCATGCTGCCAGCCTTCACAAAAGATGGTTATCAGCAGAAGCCCAACAATTCTAACAGCAGTGCAGAAAGCCCATGGACATTTCTGCGCTCAGAGAAACATCCTGACACTTCATTGTCACCCAAGAGATATTCTGCAACCTGCTATCCTACCACCACGTAAGACTGAAAACCTCTAAACTGAACAAGGGTAGATTTAGATGAGAGATCACAGAATGGTAGGGGTTGGAAGGGACCTTTAGAGATCATCTAGTCCAACTCCCCTGCAGAAGCAGGGTCACCTAGATCAGGTCACACAGGAACGAGTCCATGCTGGCTTTGAAAATCTCCAAGGAAGGAGACACCGCACCCTCCCTGGGCAGCCTGTGCCAGGGCTCCCTCACTCTCACAGTGATTTAGTTTTTCCTTATGTCTAAATTAAACTTCTGGTGTTCTGCCTTCTTTCCATTACCCCTTATCCTGTTGCTAGATATCATAGAAAAAAGGGATGCCCCAACCTCCTGACACCCACCCTTTAGATATTGGTAAATGTTATTGAGGTCCCCCCTCAGTCTCCTCTTCTCCAGACTAAACAGCCCCAGTTCCCACAGCCTTTCCTCATATGAAAGATGTTCCAGTCCCCTGATCATCTTGGTGGCCCTGCGCTGGATTCTCTTCAGAAGTTCCCTGTCCCTCTTGAGCTGAGGAGTCCAGGACTGGAGGAAGAAGTTCTTCCCTGTGATGGTGGTGAGACCCTGGCACATGTGCAGAGAAACTGTGGCTGTCCCATCCCTGGAAGTGTTCAAGAGCATGTTGAATGGGACTGGGAGCAACCTGGTGTAGCATCCCTGCCTATGGCAGTGGGGGTTGGAACAAGATGAGCTTTAAAGTCTCTTCCAACCCAAATCAGTCTGTGCATTTTCTTCCAATCCAATTTTTCAAGTTGTAACTTTAAAAGACAGTTCACCTCCCCAGAGTTACTGCCTGCCTGGCATCTAACATGCCACTTACATCTCTCTCTCCCTCCAACCTCTGTTTGGTTTTGCCATCACCCTGCCTGTTTCCTACTACACACGTTAAGAACGGCCCAGAAATTAAGATTAGAAAAGGATCTCTTCACCGTTGCCTGGAGAGCTCTTCCACTTCCAGCTGGAGGCTGTTGATTTTGTCCCCAAACTCCTGCTTGAAGAGCCGGTTGTCCTGCTGGGCCAACTGACGGTCCTTCTCTGCCTGTCGCAATCTGGATTTGAGCCACATGAACTTGTGATAAAAAACAAAAGCCATGGTGGGGAGGAAGACCGAGTTTAACCAACAAATAAAAAACCCAGTGAAAAGGTCAAGGCAAATAAAAGGAATGGCAGAAGCAATGGAAAGGAGGAAAATATGTTAAAGAAAAGCAAAATGTAGGTGAACCAGGCAGAAGCTCTGATTTTCAATAGTTTTTATTCTATTACTACTGTTTACAGCCATTAGATGAAAAACATAAAACATCACTTTTATCCAGATTCAAAGCAAACCTCAAGTACACAGAATTTTTAAGTCCAATTTGATTTGAACGTACGTTACATTTCAGCTTTACACGTGTAACTGGAACTTGCGACATAGGTTAGCTACTATGCTGAGAGTTAGTGCGCTTTCCTGGTCTCTTCCACGGACTGACACGCTGGCTCAGGCACCCAGGCCTTAGCACACCAAAGCATTTCCACTTCGGGCCTGACATCAGAAACCGCCAGGTCCTTAATTCTGGCTTGTTTTAGCCTCACTGGGACAGCAAAGCCAGCTCAACCCCCTGTTTCTACTGAAGAGATCTGGGAGGGCAGGGGAGTTAATTGTTCTAACTAGCTATTTGGATACCTTGATGAAAGCTTCCATCTTTTTCTTATTGTTTTTCTCCAGGTACTTAAAGAGTTTCTAGTACAAGATTACTGAAGGTTAAGTTGACAGTATAGTCCTGAGCCTCGCAGAGAAGTTCAGGATGGGTCTCCCAGCCTCCTTGTGTGTGGGAGTCCCTTAGGCAAGCAAAGTGGTGGCACGTGCCTGCCTACAGCAGCCTCACACAAGAACCAAGAGGTGTTCATTCCCCACTTGTGTTTCAGTCACATTTGCCACCCGCTGCCCCAAGGAGCAGCATCCCACAGGACAAAGGGAGAATCAGCACTGAAGAACTTTTACAGGCATCTCACCAGAGCAAAAGCTTCCTTTATTCAACACAAAAACCCCCTCCAAATGTTCTTTTTTCCTTTCAGAAAGATCACGTCTCTAGGAGCACTTATAACCTGAAGCCTGTGACAAGCCAGCATGGCGAAACTTCTGAGGCCCCAGGGAAGAGGATATTAGTTTACAATAGTTTTATAATGAGTTTATAATAGTCCAAGCTACTGTTACTTAAAGTTTTGCACTGGGGTTTTTAAATTGGCAATGACTTTTCCTATTGAAAGCGGTTTCCAAGCTTTAGCTGTTCTTTCATCAGCAAATTCCATTGGTGTTGAGCAACAGAAACTTCAGAACTGTAACAGTGAAGGCAACTCTTCCTTTTCAACCACTAACTATTCAGACAAGAAATGGTCAAGTACCAGATTACCATTTCCACTCCCCACCACTGCACATTTTGTTCCTTCCTTCTTTTTTTGGTTTGTTTTTGTTTGTTTGTTCCTTTTAAACACTCGAGTATAAAGATCAGATTATTTTTTGTAGAACACAACTTCCTTTTCTAGGAAGAGGAGAGACCTATCAAAACACCTCTCCTCAGCTTCCTTCGGTCGGGAAGAACCACAACGTGTATCTCGAGGGGCTGGTGGCAGAGGTAGAAGGCAATGCAAGGAGGTTTCCACTGAACTTACCACTCTATCTAAGACACCTAGCTACTAATTCTGGACACATGAAGTTTAAAGGAATAAGGATAAGCCCCCACCCTCCCACCAAGTCCCTAAGGCAAAATCCTTGCAAGCAGCCTTGGTTACAAGAGGGCTGGTCTTCCCGCTGACGAGTTATCAAGTCCCTCTCGGATCTGGGGCTGCACCCACAGGGCAGAAGCGAGGGGGCCAAGGCTTGGGGGACGCACACAACTACTTTCAACAACTTCCAGGGATGCTTTTTTTGTCTACTTCACAAAAAGGGTAACACAGAAAACTAGTTGGGCTTTCCAGAGCTGGCCAGTCTGATGTTGGCTATCCGTAACTGGTGAAGACTTGTGCTGCTGTATACGGTGTGCATCACCGGGATGCACAGAGCCACAGATTCCCCACTCCTTACACATCTCTGGTGTGTTCATTGGCCAACTCAGGGTACTCTTTAACACAGTTTAAATGGCAAAGTTAGGGATTTTTATACCCGACTCTAAATCGCTGAAGAAAAACCCATTGATTTTAAAAATTCAGCAAATTCCACATCAATTTTAGGTGACAATTAACATTTTAACAGTTGCTTTTAGCAATTATCAAGTTCTCCCCTCATAAATGAGTTCTGATGTCAGAGCTGTGAGGTGATCAGACATAAAAATGTCTAATGATGCTTCTGGATCAGTTTGTTTGCTGCACTATTTAAGGTTTTTGCCTGTTTCACCAAATCCTTTTCACTGTATAGGTAAGTCAAAATGAGGATGATGAGAAAATGGAAAATAAGAACAGCAAGAGAAAAAGAGTGAATCAATTAGATGAATAGATACCATAAGACATCTTAAAATACCAATCTTCTACAAATGAAATGACCTTTTTCTAAATCATCATTCAGATCAGAAACCCTAAAATGAGAGCATTAATTAAGTGCGTTGGGACTCATTTAATGAGAAGGTCAGAGATGTTGCTGAGAACTATGCTTTCCCCTGACGTTCTTGGAGCTTGCACAGCAGTCAAGGCAACTGTCAGGGGCTGAAGTTGAGAACCTCTGGCCAAAGCACTGTTAAGGGCTGACTTCAAGAACAAGACAAAGGGGAAAACGGAGTGTTGCTCCTTCTCAAATCCATCTGACTTGGATGCTAGAGGGCCTCCTAAATTCATGAGGGTTAGTAACACAAGAGCAACACAGACATTGGGATGGACCTTGTCCCAGTCTAAATGGATGTTATACCTATGGGCTACTGTCATTGTCTTTCAGCAACAGACAGATGTCTACCCCCCGCCCCCCCCATCCTCCTCCATTTACCTTCACGTGAGGACTTGTCCAAGCCCATCTCCCTCAGACAGTACAAGACTGTTCATAATGAGAACAGTTCAATCTGGTGTATTTTTTTGGAATCATAACCAGAGAGATCTGGAGTAACCAAGTGTCTCTGAGCCTGGCCTCTGCTGCACGCTGGGCCATCCCGTTCCCTCTCTCATACTGTCATTGACAAGCACTTCTCCAAGTTCGTATTTACCAGTTTTTATCAGTTCTGTCAGAGATAGCGGTTGACTTGTGATGACTAGCTAACACACAGAAGCACAGCTGACCTAAACAAAGCTGCTGTGTTAATTGCTAGTTTAGCAGTAGATTCTTTTCTGACGACAGCCCTCCTGAGCATGCAAGACTTCTCCTAACAGCATCTCACAAAACCATGCCTCCCCTAGTATAGCTCTGTTGAGCAGTGGCGAAGCAGAGCCCTGGGACTCTTGCCTGGTCCATTTAAGGTCAATGGGACAATACCACTTGAATGCACACACGATTTCATCATTGTAGAAGTTTCATTTTTTACCTTTGTTCAAGCTGTTTGATGGTGGCAGCCATCTGATTTGTTTTTTCTTCCAAACGGCTGTTTAATTCACTCTTCTGTTTCACTCCCATGTCTGAACTCTGGAAAAAGTAAGTGGTTTAGGTAAGTAGCAGTGAAACCAAAATAAGCCATGAAAAACCCTGCAGCTGAAACAAAAGGGACAGAAGCTCTTCAGAGGCAGGAGATGACTCTCCAGAAGCAAATGCCAGGTCAATATTGCAAGGACAGACATCTTGCCATTCAGGTCAGCCTACATCTGGACCACAAATAGAGCAACATCATAACCAGTAAAGTTTCCTGTGTAATACATATTAATGCTGCACCTGCTGCACAGCCTGTAACCCTTGCCCACCTTTTAAATAGATATGGGAAAAAAGAGCAAGAGCTATCCCTTTTACCTGGAATTCACTGCACGTTATTTAATCATTTCCCTACCTGCAGCTTGAAAGACAGTTCATGTTTTAGGGCCCTGAGATCATCCAGCTGCTGTCTGAGTGCCACCAGTGCATCTTGCTTCTCACAAACATCTTTCTCCAGCATCTTCATAGCTAGCTCCATCTCCTGTCGCATCCCAATCTGCACCTCCAGCTCTTTCTCCACATCCTGCAACACAAGGACCAGTCAGCACTACCAGCCAGCTTTCCTCACCATCCATCCATCAGATAAAAACCACTTTCAGAAGGAGATCTCAAGATGATCAATAGAACCACAAAATTAACATAACTTGTGACAAGACTGTCTCAGAACAAGCTGAAGCAGGCAGGAAAGGATCAAAGAAAATCCCTTGGCCAAACATTTTGCAAAGTGATTGTCTGACACAGAGTTATTACACGAGAAAGCTATTTGTAGTGAGCTCCAAGTTCATATAGCCCTTACCAGCCGCAGCTGAGTCTCCTCCTTTAACTGTTTTCGTGCCTCAGTCAGTGCTTGTCCATCAGCAGTTCTGTCTTTAGTGACCTACGTTAAGGAAGACACTCAATAACTCTCACATTTGCTGATGATTTGCTTTCCCCGCCGCTTCCACAACAAATTCTGCAACTACCAGAACTCAGAGCTGTGTTCAGTTAACGCAGCATGCAGCTTCTGTGTGGAATGACTCTAGTTCCCTGCTTCCCCAAGTGCACAGGGCACTCTAACAGACATGAATTAAATGGGGAGGCTGTCTGTGTTCAGACCTTTCACAACATACTAAGTATGCTTGCAAAACCTCAGGAAAAGATCTTAAGTTTTTTAAAACTAAAACCAGCTTCTGCCACAGTTACAAGCACGTTCAATAAATCAGCAAAAAATATTACAGATCCTGCCCCTCAAGTTCCAAAACCAGCAGCATTTCAGGCTAAAAACCAGACTTCCTACGTCCAAGTTTTTCTGCTGCCCCCTCAGTAAGTGAGTGATCTTTCCTCCTGTCCCCTCCCCCTGCCCAGCACGGCAGGAACACACTGTGTTAGCTCTGGGCTCTGCACATGCTCACAGCCCCATCAGCTCTGGCCAGGCAGGATTTACTGTGGCCAGGGTCCATCTGTTCCCTCTGCCGACAACCTACCTGCAGTCACTCTCCTGTACTGCAGTTTCTGTGTGAGAGACATCAGGAAATAGTGTCTCTTCCAAACACCAACTTCTTGGTTGAACTTGGGCTGGGATTGCCCAAAAGACTCGGTAATCACTCACACACCCCCACACCAACCTTACGATTGGACTCTAAGATGTAAGAACTTTCTTCTTTAACCCGTTCCATCTCTTCTTGCAGTGTAATAATCCTGTTGTTTGCAACTGCAAGCTGTGAACAAAGCAGAACAACACTAACAGATCAGAAACATACTAATTTTGGGGTTTTTTTCTCTCCAGACACATTTTCTGTTCTCATTTTATACACTCAAAGTGAGAAGAGAAATATCTGGTGTGGCAAAAGACAACTCAAGCCCTACCATGGAGAAAGATTATCTGAAAAAGCATCATTCATGACAGTGTGATGGATTTTCAGTATCGACTAAAACTGAGACTTCCCAGTCTATTTGGTTTCCTGACTTTCAATAAAGTTATTGACTTGTTCAGGTCTCTACCTGCTGAACTCAGCGTACTCATGACTAGCACAACTCAACAGAAATCCTCACTCATTTCCTCTTCCCTTGCCAAAGATAACAACAAAGACAAATGTGAGCATATGGCAGCTAAGTTTTGTTCACTTCTAGGATCTGAAATATGTTATCTGAGAGGAAATACTTGTATGGGTTTGGTAAAGCTTCAGTAGTTTGGGAACACTGTGAAGTAGAGTATCTGAGATGTAAGATGTTCAAGCATTTGGGCAGGAGAAGTGTGAGGACAACCCCATCCAGGGAGAAAGATCTGGCTGGAAATGAAGGATCAGTAGCACACACAACCTTTGCAAGACAAGGTATCTGCCTCCAAGGAACTCACAGCGAAGACATCACTGCAGACTAGCAGATTACTTGGAGTGTGTGGTCAAAGGTCAAAATACCTTCAGAAAACTACTCTGGCTTTGTAGATCGTAACTTACATAAGCCTTGCACACAAGAAAAGCTCAGTGACATTCCAAGAGATCAGCGATGTTATGATGTGACAACCCCAAACAGAAATTCCCCTCATAAAAGTGAGTGTCTTGGGTACAGCTCAAACCAAACACACAAATTGATGTGACATGTGACGCAGTTCATTACACCCTGCAAAGAGCCCTGGTCAGCAAAGCATGTTCCAGTGTCACTGAAATTCTCTTGGAACAGCATGCAGATTTCACTAATATGCAGGCAAGTAAACGACGAAGAATGCAAAAATACTTCAGTCAGTGTTGCAATGAATCTCGTGGGTACCATGCATTAAGGGGCACAGCACTCATACTCTGTAAGCACTGAATCAACAGCCACTTCTTATGGTGACACTGAGAAAAGCAGCCTCTACTGGAGACCACCCTTGGTGAAATTAAAAAATATTGTAAAAAACATTTCTTACTCCTTAATTGCAACAGTGGACACGCTCATTTCTATTGCTAAAGCTTCTCACCGTTTGGAGCACATTCTTTAGAGGCAATGTTCAATAAGTAGACACACAGATCTCTTCTAACAGGTGTGAACAAGCAGAAATTCATTTCTGTTTCCTGTTTACACTACAAGAGCACAGAGACAGCCCAGCCAACACCATTCTGCTGAGCTAAGTGACACGCAGACAGGAGTACTGTAAAATTGACGTGATGAGACCTCTTAGTATCCATTTTCAGGGAGCTGACCCCAAAAGATTTTATTATGCCATTATTTATGAACTGTAAGACCAATTTTAAAACACCAAGTATACCTATGACCCATTTTTCATGCTCAGACTGAACATTTGATCGATAATGGTAGCTTTTCCTTTATTTCTTGCAAATTGTGACAGCCTAGGGAAAAAGTTATTGGAACATTTCAATTACCACCTTTACACTGAGGTAAACTTCTGCACCTGTCAAAATAAACCATCACTTTAAAATTCCTTTTCATGTCTGGACACCTCATGGCCCACATCAGCTGTATGGCTTTCTAAACCACACCTGCTGTACAGTTTATTCCAAGACATTTCCCAAAAATCAGAAAGCATTTGAAGACTTCAGAGGGATCACATGTTTTCAGCAGCTTTTGGGTTTTAACGTGAACGCTCGGTTAGTTTTTCACCTCACACTTAGTAGCAACAGCCTGTGTGATTCCTTGGCAGGTCAGTTATTCACTCATCATTACATCCACCAGAAATCTGACAATAACTCCTCCCTTGCCTTTTAATCCTGGATTCCAAGAGGCCAAAACATTGGGATATTTTCTACTACACTTACCTCTTCGGTCAGCTTGGTGTTGGATTTTTCTAAGGCATCCACCTTGGCTTGCAGGTTGTTTACTGTAGCACTGTTGAAATGAAAAACACCTTGCAGTAACTACTTCTTTTTTAAAATCCTGGTTTCTATTTTGCTATGCTAAATACTAAAGAATACATAAATCACGTCTTACCTTAAATGTCTGTTGAGTTCTTCTACATAGTTTTTCTGGTCCAAAATAGCAGTTATCTGACCATCTCTGGAAAAAAGAAATATCATTCAGCTCAACTATTTGGATTCAAAGACCTAAGAAGCAGAGTTGAAGGTGTAAGAGGAGCCATGGTGATACAGCCTGCCTATCCAGGTGGCACCAGGACCCTGGGTCTCAACGTGCCCTCGTGATGCCCAAGGAACGCAAAGTCAAGTTCCTCCGTGTCTTCATCATCAGGCACCGTCTCACAAGCTGCAACTGGTCATTCACTTGGATGACATTCAGGCATTTTGACACAGAAAAAACGGAATGACTAAGGCAGACAAGATTTTAAAGACTACAGCAGCATTTCAGAGAAAGAGAAATGGCTTTGCACATTTATATTGGACAAGAGTCATCTTGGCAAAATCTGCTCAAGGCAAGCTGCCAACAAATGCATGTTTTGCAGGCGTTTCCAGCAGCAAGTCCTACCTAAAGGAAAGGCTGTTCTAAACATAATACTGCACATAAAACAAATGCAATCAAAACACTCGATCCTGAGGCTTAATTATGAAATATATACCTGAATTCCAACTAGCAAGGCTTCCTTAGCAGGAAGAAGTCCTCTTGAAGAGCCTCAGCGAACCGTAACACCTGATCCCTGTGTCACCGTGCCCACACTGTGTTTTTCAACTGCTTGCTCTGACTGTTGCACAGCTCCATTTGTGTATGCTGGCATTAGTTCTTCAGGTTATTACTACAGTTAGGATCTTTTCCAATTTGAGCTTATTTTTTTCTAAGGAGGTTTTAGTGCCAGAAAACCAGTACGATCCTGATAGTTATACACCTGGTGAAAAGGCTTTAAAGAATGGCAGACCTAACTCAGCAGAGGGTCACTTGTAAAATACTTTTATCTTCAGTTTGCCAGTTAAGGAAGAGCACTCAGAATTTCTGGGAGATTTTCCTTTCTGCCCTCTCTCAAAAATGTTAGTATCTTATCTATATATAGTGGTTTACCATAGAAGAGCAATTCAGTCTAAGAAGCTTTTAAATTAAAAACATAACAACTTGCAGGGCAATCCAGAACAGCTGAATACAAGTTACCAGGACTTTTAAGAAGCAGGTCGGTTGTGCCTGTACCTACCCTTCACTGCCTTTTGTGCTGTTCCCATCTTTCAAATACATTGAGAAGTCAATAACTCCAACCTAGAAAAGAAAACGTTGCATTTTACATTAAATTACAATACTTTTCTAAGACTAAATACTGCCTGTAGCTGTGGAAGTTTGGAGTCACCCAGTCAAAACACCGGTACATGCTGTATTATATCAAGGACTATCAGTCATCTATCCAAAATTAATGCAAACAGGGTATATTTCAAGCAAAAAATATACCAGGAAAAGCACCCAAGTTAGCAAGCAAGTCTTAGGACATAAGGACAAAACATTACCATCAGCTGTCTCTCTACATACTGCTTATGCAAGCGGGAACGTAAGTGCATACAAGCTCATCCTCTTTTAACAGCTACAGTGATCTCGTCACACAGTATGAGCACATTAACAGTTCTGTCCATTTCTCTCCCCATTTTGAGTAAATTCTTCCCCGTTTTTGTCTCCTTTTTCATTTACTGTAATTCACTCCATCGTGCCCTTCATGCAGAGCACAGCAAGGTGTAAGAGCAAAGAGAAAATCAAACCCCTGAGTCCCTTATCTGAGCACCATCATCTAACCAAAGACCACAATCATATTATATTAGCCTTCTATTATGTCTTGTAACAAACTTGTATCTCAGTTGATCAAAGTTTTCTACAATGAAAAGTTCTTCCAATTCAAAAAAAAACCACCCAAAAAACCCAAACAACCAAACCATTAACTGAATACCCAATACCTGTGAGTCCAGGTCTTCCCCTTTCATGCAGAAGTTTGCATCGATGACGTTCAAGCCTACGAGGAGGCCAGCAATGATGGCGCCTTCTTCCTCCATCATCAGTGCATTAGGCTCATAAAACTCGCTGCAGGATGCATGGCAAGAGAAGACAAGAGTTGCATCTTTAAAAGCCAGTTAAAGTTATGCCAGCTAGCATGGGATCCCTGCTGTTTTATATGACAACATAACACAAGCTCAGTCTTAAACACCCAGGCAGCGGCACACAGTCCACACACAACTGTACCCTTATGTACTATCGCTGTGACTGAATAAATCTCAGCACAGTAAGTCTTCAGAGCTAGTAATGAGGAGATCAGGTCCCTGACTAGTGAAAGGTGATGGAAAGCAGGGACAATTCTTGAGTATTGCTATGGCACACTAGAGATTTAAGAGTGGGGCATAATATTTGAGTTTAAGTAGCATGCTTCTACTACTCTATTGTACGCTGTTAGTTACACAAGTCACCACCACTTTCTATAATGAGCATTACCAATTTTTCCCTTCTAACTTCAAGTCAGTTTTGTGTTTATAGAAGCCCAGAATGGGGAGGGTTGGTATGGACCTCCACACATCACCCAGTCCAATCCCCCACTAAAGCAGATTCACCTAGAGCAGGCTGCACAGGAACACATCCAGGTGGGTTTTGAAATCTCCAGAGAAGGTGACTCCACAACCTCTCTGGGCAGCCTGTGCCAGGGCTCCCTCATCCTCACAGTAAAGAAGTTTCTCCTCATGTCTGTCATCCCTTGTCCTGTCACTGGCCACCACAGGAAAAAAGATTGCCCCCCCTATTCTCAACACCCACCCTTTAGGTATTTAAAAGTGTTGATGAGGTCCCTTCTCAGCCTTTTCTTCTCCAGGCTAAACAGCCTCAGGCCTCATAACCTTTCCTCCTAAGAGAAACACTCTCTTGAGCTGGGGAACCCAGAACTGGACACAGGACTCCAGATGAGGCCTCATCAGGGCAGAGAAGAGGGGGAGAAGAACCTCCTTTGACCTGCTGGACACACTCTTCTTGATGCATCCCAGGATGCCATTGGCCTTCATGGCCATAAGGGCACATTGCTAGCTCATGTTTACTTTGCTGCCCACCAGAACTCCCAGGTCTCTCTCCACAGAGCTGCTCTCCAGCATATCATCTCCAGAAGATCATCCCCAGATCATCACTGGTACGTGGAGCTGTTGCTCTCCAGATGCAGGACTCTCCTAAAGTTCAAGGTAACAATCCTGCTTGCTGCCCTTCTTTTACACAAGATCCTGAACTCTATCATCTCATGGTCACTGCATCCAAGGCTGCTCTCACTCTCACATCTCCAACTTCATTCATACAGGGTCCAACAGCACATCCCTCTTCATTGGCTTCCCAACCACCTGTGGTAGGAAGTTGTCATCAATGCACTGAAGGAACCTCCTAGACTGTGTGTGCTCAGCTGTGTGACCCTGCCAGCAAACAGGGTGGCTGAAGCCCCCTCAGATGAAGCTCTCAGTTTCACAAAGATTATCACTCAAAGAAAACCCCAAACCACACACATACTTTACCATTGGTAAACCTAATCTGAGAGCAAGCACAGGGCTCACCTGAGAAGATCCTTTCTGTTAATCAAGGCTTTCATGTATTCTGAAAGTTTCTTCTGCATTAGAGCCAGGCGAAGCCAAGCTCTTCCTCTACCCACAGGTGTCCTGCAGAGGCCAGAAACAAAACAGTTAACAGACATGCTGCAACTCACAGCAGCTCTAACAATGTCATTCTATCTGATGTTTCTGCATTTCAAAGCAGACACAGGCAAAAAGGGACAAATACAAGAGATTTAATTGCAAAAAGCTACAGACAAGTTTATCTCAGCAATCACTATTATGTATTCTCTCATCACTAATTATGTATTTGTTGTTACACAAAAAATATTTCCCTGACTTTACCCCCACCAAATGCTACTACACAGATAGAGATCAGCAGTTTCAATACATCCCCTTCCAATTCAAAATCAGTTTTGCATAAGGCAAAGTCAGAAGAACACATGTATACTTCAGTTCAGCAGAGATGCCCAAGTGCTGCTCCTTCAGGTAGGTTTCAGTTGGGTAAGAACCACCAAAGACAACTGAAAACACAAATTGACAACTGTTCCCTTCAACTATTTTGTGCATTAACACACTGACAGGACGCAATGGGCTATAGTCACGGTCCTTCCCCCTCTGTTTCTCCTGGCAATCTGAGGCACGCAGCTTTAAAAATACAGTAACTGCTATGCTGCATCACAGCTCTGGCTCATCCACCCTGGCATGCTGGCCAGGAGCCAGTACCAGCTGCTCCAAAGGAAGGTGTACATCCCCCACATCAAGCAGTATTCCAATTAGAAGGAAATTTCTTGGCCATCTCCAACAGTCAGTCAGCTCTCTTATACCAAATATCATTGCAGGACGCTTCATTTTCTACCCTTAACTGGTATAAGCAGTGACTGCCCATGCAAGTCATCTTCATTAGTCCCCATTCTTGACCTCCTTAATATACAACATTTCCTAAGGGTTAGTATGAATGGAAACTTCAGAAATTTATTTGCAATCTGTTGATTAAGAATAAGGCTCTTTTTGTTGGGGTTTTTTTTCCCCAATTTGTTTAATGTTTGAATCTTCTTTTACAAGAAGTAAAGGTTACAGGAGCTCTGGCACAACACTCCTGGCACTCCACACTGGTCCCATAAGCTGGTCCAGGAGTCCTGCACAGATCTCCATATGTACATCATTGATCATCAACCCAAAAGAAACTGTTATTGAATCTATTCATCTCTTCTTTCAGCAAAGAAGATTTCATCCTTAGCCTTGCTGTTCATACCAAAGCTTCCTTACACCTTTTTTTCTGTTTTTCAGGCTGAAAGCTTCTTCCAGTTTCTTTTTAGCACGGACTAAGCAACCCTGATTGTGATGCTTAAAATGACTATGAATTTTTTCAAAAGCAATATATACTTTGTGTGGTTTTTTCTCCCCTCTGACTTAAAGCTAGTGTCTTCTCCAACTTCATGACTGACCTTCCCTTTTACAGAAACTTTACAAATTTACCTGAATTTATTTAAAAGAAAAATAATCTCAGTAAGTCTCAAAACTATTTAACCCGTCATCACCTTGCTTCCAACTCCCTTCCCCTTCAGTTTGACTTCAGAAACAGAGTCAGTAAAAAAGGTTCTTTCCAATCCTTAGATACATGGTCACTTGTTTAGTGCTAGCAATAAATGCAGGTTGTCTGTAAGACACAGTGCACGTAATACAGAAAGAATATAACCTATCCTCTCCTCCTGCAGATCCTTGATTAAGGATAAAAGAGTAATGATCCGTTTTTATCGGCAGAAAGTGTCAGATGCATTTCTGAAGGTTACGTTTGCCCTTCCTCCTCCTCTTCGGGATTCTTCTTACAATAAGAAACATATTATGTATCTGTGCAGTAAAAGACTGTACTTACTTCAGGCCTGGAAGATCCTTAACACTTGCTGTAATCTCTGCAGCCTCAGGAACAAGTTTTTCTACTAGCTCTAGAGGTCCCCAAAAGGACTTATTTTGCCCAAGAAAAGTCTTTTTGGCTAGAAAAGAAGAAGATATGAAATGAGCCCATTACATCCATGCTGACTGAACATAATTCTCAAATGGAAGCAGAAGTCAATGAATGGTAGACAAAACCTGCCAGAGAGATTATTCTGTGACTGCAGCTAGGCAAGACCAAAAGATGACTTTTTATGCCCAAGCATAGCAACTACTAGCGTTATTCAAATAAGACAACAAGAGCTTGACACAGATGCCTGAAAAATATTCCATACATCCCAAATATCCCCAAATAATGTCATCCAGTGACATCCAGCAACTCAGATTCATTGCTAGAGGCCGAAGTTTCTACTAGGATGTTGCACTGTCTCTAATTTACACTCAATGTGTGCACAGTGACTCCCACTGACCAGCATATTACAAGGAAAGAACTACACTAGTTTGAACTCACTCTTTTATTACTGCTGGGGGCTGTCCCTGTGCATCCCCTCCTCCTTCAGAAAAGCTTTCTAAGGATCCCTAGGTACTAAAGCTGGAAATCAATCTTCTCTTTTCATAGCTCTTACTGCTACTTCACAGCAGCGGTGAGAAGACTGAGAACTCCTGTTAACTTCAAACTTATGACCAGAAGTAGGGACACTGGCAAATGGATAACGAAAGAAGCTGAAGAATATGAACACTTGGCCATTGCACAATGTCATCCTAATCACCACGTGGGGAATCACTTCTGCTGCATATAGTGCTGAACATGACCACTAATGAAGCACTGCCAGAAACAAGTATGGCTGCTGAGAGGGCATGTAATAGCCTCTGCTTTTCATCTCAAGATAATGTCACTCAAGGGCAGCACATCAAGAAAAGTAGCCTGGTAGTTGGAAATTTTAGTTGTGACTCCACATTACATAGTTAAATGCATGCTCTGCTTGCTCTTCTAGAAAGCAGCTTACACGAGCTGCACAGAGCTAAAATCCTCAGTTTTGATACAACTATTGAGAAAGGACACATTGCAGTTCCTCTTCTAGCAAGGGGACCATTGCATCCCTAAAGCACGAGGAAGTGCACAAGAAAAGGGAGTCACAAGTTTGCTGAGGAGCTAATTTTATCACTGATCACTTAGTTATACTCGAGTCATCTGAGAAGCTGTGTTCAAAATGGCAAGCACCTGCACCAGCTGGGAACTCTTCACCTGCAGTGTTATACCTTCAGCAGAATTTTTTCCCTTCCTGTGGCCTGTCAAACCAACTGTGATCAAAGCAGTGACCATGCTCAGCCTTTCTTTAGTCCACTGTAGACTACAAAACTAGATTTTTTAAAACAAGATTGCTCTTTCTTGCTCATATGGTACGACAAACAGCCTGGGAGGGCTCCTCTCGAGCAAGGTTACCTTTCAAGCCGTGTTTAAGGCAATGTTCCATCACAACAAAGAACTGCTGAAGAGGTGCATAGTCTGAGTCCAGCGTCCTGCCCAGATTAAGTGCTGATTCAATCAACCCCTTGATACTCAGTTTCGCCATGTTCATCAGGTTCATGCGTTCATTAGCCATGAGATAATTAGGATCTATAAAAAAAAAAGAAGGAAGATACTGTTAACAAAAGTTGGATTTAATGCAATAAGATATCGCGTATCTCTGTCTTTTTGTTCCTCATCTTCCTCCTCATTTTTAGTGGCAGTGACAGTTTCATGTGAGGCACTCTGTTCAGGCTTTTTCTTGATAAAAACCAAAATTAAGGAGCATCCTGTGGCTGAAGGCATAATGACATGGGAATAGGCAATATATCACATTTGAGGTGCCTACATACCTCAAATAACTACAAAAGCTTTTCATTTTCAAGGATGAGAAGTTTGGAGACAACCGTTAACCTTGTCCTTTACATCCTGACAATACATTAACTGAATGCTACAGATGTCACTTGTTCCAACTCAAATCCCCAGATACATCCAGCAGCTACAAACTGGTAAGAACGCTCCACTTGTGATTTGTTCTTCCATGTAAAGATATCCACGATTCCACTCAGACTTAATCCAGCAGTTTGTCTCTATCCTTCCTCCTCAGGGTTTTTTGCTTTGAACTCAGATGCAACACAGAGCAAATTCCCACCTATCTTTGTTCCTTTTAGCAACACTACTGCTTTTACCACTGACAACAAGAAGCTGATCTTCTTGGCTCCTCTGACAGCTAACTCGAAGTCCTAACACACACAGATCTTCCAAGACTACACTCTTCCTCCATATAATAAATATTCAGACCTTTATACTTGCGAGTTTCTTCTTGTTGCGAGAAACTAATACAGACATCAGTGTTCCAAACTGCACCCTGCTTGCAAGCCTCCTGCTCCCTGACTTAATGTGCCTATGCCAACACTTAGCCTTTCACAGAGTGCCTCTCTTCCCAAACACCATCAGTGAACTCCCAACATCTCAAACTCACTCGTTTACAATGGTACTGTCCTGTAAGTAAAGTGAAGTTCTCCTACATCCATAACAAAGTGTGCTCAAGTGTTAGACCTGGAGATACAAAATAGAGAGAAATTCTGCCTACTTAAAATGATGTTGCATCAGTCTCAAGTGTACTGTTTATGTCTCTTCCACTTGCAATCTCATATCCAATTATTGAGCTAAATTTCCTCACCACATGTAGTTTCATCCCCATAAGGCACCATTTTTCCTAGGGCTGCTGTAAACAGCCATGGACCCTTGAACTAGACTACCAGCTTCACAAGTGAATTTACTACTCTCAGCAGCAGAAATATGACCAGAGGACATTTAAGACTACATAACTAACCACATGGTACATGTTTTATCTGCAGTACTGGCAAAATATGCCTGTGTTTAGCAAACAAGTAAAGCAAATATCAGACTGAAAATTTTCAATTACAACAAAAGGAGGTACGTTTCTACTTAAAATGCAGGGGAACACGTAGCAACTTTGATGAAAGAAGTCAAAACAGACCTAGTAATCTAAGCAGTGGAAGGACTGCTGGCTCTGTGGAGCACCACCACCCAGAGCCACCCAGCCATGCTCTCCACCATCACAGTGTTCTCAGCCTCTTTTCCATTGTTCACAGACTCCATCTCTTCAACATAAGGGCAGCTGAGATACATATCTTAAAACATTCCTGATCATGAAGGAGAAGGGGAAGAGGCAAGCTTCAACCTCAGTGAATCCAGTCCCTAAGTGATGTCTGGCAGAAGATCTCTACTAAACAGGAGGACTTGAGCTGTACGGATTGTTACCAGTTTCCATCTTCTTGTCAACAGAACTGTGAAGAATGATTTATTGCAATTTGACGTGCAACACCTTAGCCAAAAGAGGCCAAGGATATACTTTTCTGAGGCTACTGCAGACCACTACAGGACTTGTCCTGTTGATGCAAGTCATCATCCGGCTTCATCAGGATGCTGACACTGACATCAAACCCAGTTGCTCAGATACAAACTCCTTGTTGTCTCAAATGTACTGTTACTGCAATGAGACATTGTTAGCACCCATTAGCCAAAAAGACAGGAGGGAGCAAAACTACAGAACCATAGAATCATGACAAATCACATTGTGCCCACTTCCAGACTTTGCTGTCTCCTGTAGGCTGAAAAGCACTGTAGGCCCAACAGCGTGTACCTGATAAGAGTAATATTTAATTTCAGCAGCCTGTGGCTGAATCCAATCAACTTATGCTAGACAGAAGGAGATGCTGAAAGGCACCTCAAGGTTAAGAGATGAAAAGCAACTACTGGAGACACAAACATCCTCAATCAAAGAACTCGGAGAATTGTAAAAGGGAATCGAAAGAGTAAAATCTGGGAACAAAAGTGGATTAGCTGAATCTGCCTCTCAAGCACGGCATGGACAGGTTCCCACAGCTCCAAGGCTAGCTGACACCCAGGCTGGTGAAGTCTCGTTATTGCTGCTTAGTTGTGGGTGCCTGTCTGCCAGAGGACAGGCTGTTTTCAATCAGAGATGCTGCTGATGACTTTAAGAAATGTTCAGACATGGCACTGTGGCAATAGCACTTACACCATTCACGTATGCATCACTAAAGCTAAGAGTTGGGAAAAAACACACAGTATAGGGGGAGCGATGGGTCAGGGCAGCTGCCACCATTCAAACCTGATACCACAGCTGCATTGATTTCACGTCTCCAAAGGCAGGTCAGGACAAGGCCTCTCCTATCCCGTTTCTTCTCTAAGATGAGTCTCCTCCACTAAATTTCACTGGAAGCATCCTGGCAGCTATGGCCCTGAGCGGCTGATGAGGGAAGATGTCTGATGGAGAAGAGGAGTGTACAACAGCAAGCAGTGAGCAACACCAGCTGGAATTGCCATTGATAGATAGCCACAAGTCCAGCTGTGCTCCACATCTGCTGCCATGGACAAATGCCTACTTGTTCAGAGAAGTGGCAAACATAGTCCAGTTTTTCCCATGTCTCCATCCAGTCTTCTACTGCTGAGGGAGACGGTGATCAAAGGCCCCCGAGAGTTTTGCTTTGCTAACTGCATGCTCTTTGAGCACCGATTGGCTTGGCTCACGTCTCATACAAAGGCTGAGATTAGGCATTCACAATTTATTGCCATAGTTTAGAAAACTTCAAAGTACTCATTTCTGAATGCAATTCTCAGAGCAGCACTGGAGAAAGATTTCATTTAGTGGGTGATTTTTACTGCCTTTGCAGAACAATTACTATTTTAAGCTGATAGATTCTTTGAGCAGGTTCCCTGTCTTGTGATTTGCAATTCACTTTGTGATTTGCAAAGTAGCAAACAGCCACCATTTCTAGGAAGGCAGACACTCAGGAAAGAAAAGTCAGATATAATAATACATACAGCTGCAAAAACTAATTTTTGTACATGCAATTTAAAAAAATCTTGTATCTTTTCTTCTGTCTACTTCTGCATCAAACTAATTGTTGGGGTCTGGGCTATAATGAATGTTATTGAGTTAGACAAAGACTGAGAAAGTTAGCAGTTCATCTTTGAATCACCTTCTGCAGCAGAAAAAGAAAAGAATGCCTATGTGACAGCAAGCTTGAGCAAAAACTACAGACTGTAAGGAGGCAAGGTCAAACAAGAAGACAGGATAGAGCATTCAATTAAGCATTGTGTGATGGCATGTAGGCGACTAACAAAGTGCAACATATGTAACTAACAATAGTATAAAGCTAAGCAAAATGTAAGGTAAGCATAACCATACTCTAGTGTGAGAGAAAACTAACTGAAGGCCAAATAGATGGGGTGATATTTAAGCACAATAAGGTTGATGTTTCAGCACAATGAGGTTGGTGTCTAAGTTGCTACAAAAACGAAACTTTGAAGCTTAACACATAGTGCGTGAACCTCAGTATTAACTAATTATCATGAATTGTAGCACGTTTACAGCATTTGGAAAAGTATATGAGTGATGATTATGTGGCAATAAAGTGGGAGCTGATGCACATCACATTGGTGTCTGGTCGCTCCCATCTCGCATGATGAAGAACCCCTGCAACTAATGAACACCACCCCCATCACAGTAGCCATTTAAGAGTGTATGAACATCACTATAGCATTTGCTTCTACTGCAGACAACTGTTGTCACAAAACTGTGCTTTGCTTTGGTACCATGATTCAAAATCTACTCAGAATACAGTTACCTGGTAAAAAAACATCAATCTGCTCCCTACATACTTTTGGTAGCACAACTTTATCCACAGTATACCCACAATTCTCACCAAGACAGATAAAGGAGCAGAATTCTGTAGGAGGTTTGAATTATCTGAGGCAATTTTTCTATGTACCTTCAAAAGAGTATGGTGCTATAGTAAAAGAAACAAATAGCCTTTTTGTTTGCAATTTAAATGCATTTTGAAGTCTGGGTTGAATGTGATTATTTGCCTGGCTAAGCTTTGAAGAGAAACTCCTGTACATATGCAGTACTAAGATCAGACAGTTATGAAAACCTTCGTGTTTGCCTCCCAAACATATCTAAAATTTTTAAGATTTGACTGAAAACTTTTTAACAATCACAACATCTTTTTCTTCCTCCCTATTAGGGGAACAGAAACATTTAGAAAGATGCAGAGACCTCCTCTCCCTTCAAAACAAGGTATTTTCTCACTGGCCAATTTCCTGCGGTGGCATAGAAGCATAGAATTGTTGAGCTTGGAAAAGATCTTTAAGCTCATTGAGTCCAACCATTAACCCAGCACTGCCACGGCCACCACTAAACCATGTTGCTCAGCCCAACAGCTACACAGCTTTGGAATCCCTCCAGGAATAAATAGGTACTCCACCAGGGCCCTGGGCAGCCTGTGCCAGCACAGGACAACCCCTCTGGGGAAGAATTTTTTCCCACTCTCCAGTCTAAAGTACTGTCACAGAGTGATCCTGCGTCTGTTGCCCAAGCAGCTCATTGATATCATCAGCAGCACAGTAGGCATCCAAAATGACTCTACTGAGGTGGCAAATCAATTGCTAATAAAAATGGAAAACGTTACTGTGGCTAGGGTTATTAGCTAATTTGAATTGTGGTAGATTACAAAATCATTGCTCAGATTTAGGGTCCTACTCTATCATATACAGGAAATGACACATTTCTGAGGAGTACTGAGAGCTGTTGCTCACACAGATCTCTACTGAAGTCAAGGGTGTATTTTTTGAGGCAGGATGTATGATTTTCCACCAGTTTGAGAGGTCTGTGACTGCTGTATGTCAACTAGGGTCAATACTATCCTAACTAAAAAAAAAACCAAAACAACACACCAGCAAGCATAACAGAAAGGTTTATGAAACATATGTAAGACAACTAGATTCTTTCAACACTTTTAAGAGGTAATGAACATCAGGGCAGATGACAGCACCTAGGAAAAAAAAAGCAAGGCTATGCTTTCATTTAAGACTAAAATGTGCAGTCACAGTCTGAAGAACTGAAAAAACGTTTTCATCGCAGTAACTAATTACAGGTTTTTGCTTCATTAGTCATTGTCAATAATGGTGCTTTGCACATGCAGCTTATCAAAAAGTCTCATCTTGCAAGCTGATTAACAGTTACATAATATGAAACTGGAAAAAAACTCCAAAACTTACTAAAAAAATAAATACTAACTAATTCAAACCACTGCTATATGTGCTGCAACATATATACCTTCAAGTCTGAATCCAAAAGAGAAGAACAAGCAAGCCAAGATGACTTTTACAAAGTAAGACTATGCAGCTCACTTTAAATAGATCCAGATACTTTGTGCTTCGCCAAGTCTGACCCTGATGTACAACTGCGATTCTCAGTTTGAGTCAGTATCTTCTCCAGCTTTCTCTTTTTGCCTCTAAGTGCAAAAATTCGACCTATGTTTTGCTATATGTGCCATGTCATAAACCTCAAAAAGTAAAATCTTGGTCCTTAAACCTTGCCTTTCAACGTGGTCTGGATTTCAGTCAACTCATTTGAGGAGTCAACATGGCTTCACCAAGGGGAAATCCTGTTTAAACAACCTGATAGCCTTCTGTGAGGGCATAACCGGCTGGCTACATGAGGGGAGAGCAGCGTATGTCATCTACTTTGACTTCAGCAAGGCTTTTGACACTGTCTCCCACAACATCCTCATCAGAAAGCTCAGGCAGTGTGGCTGGGATGAGTGGACAGTGAGGTGGATCGAGAGCTGGCTGAATGACAGAGCCCAGAGGATTGGACGAGAGGACAGTGTACCCTCAGCAAGTTCCCTGATGACACCAAACTGGGAGGACTGGCTGATTCCCCAGAGGCTGTGCTGCCATTCAGTGGGATCTTGATCAGCTTGAGAGGTGGGCAGAGAGGAACCTCATGAAGTTCAACAAGGACAAGTGCAGAGTCCTGCATCTGGGAAGGAACAACCCCCTGCACCAGTACAGGCTGGGGATCAAACTGCTGGGGAGCAGCTCTGCAGAGAGAGACCTGGGAGTCCTGATTGATAATAAGCTAAATATGAGCCAGCAATGTGCCCTTGTGGCCAAGAAGGCCAATGGCATCCTGGGATATATCAAGAGTGTGGGCAGCAGGTCAAGGGAGGTTCTTCTCCCTCTCTACTCTGCCCTGGTGAGGCCTCATCTGGAGCCCTGTGTCCAGTTCTGGGCTCCTCAGCTCAAGAGGGACAGGGAACTGCTGGAGGGAGTCCAGTGCAGGGCCACCAAGATCATCAGGGGACTGGAACACCTTTCATATGAGGAAAGGCTGTGGGAACTGGGGCTGTTTAGTCTGGAGGAGACTGAGGGGAGATCTTATTAACATTTACAAATATCTAAAGGGTGGGTGTCAGGAGGTTGGGACATCGCTTTTTTCTGTAGTATCTAGCAACAGGACAAAGGGTAATGGAATGAAGCTGGAACACAAAAAGTTCCACTTAAACATAAGAAAAAACTATTTCACTGTTCAGGTGAGGGAGCCCTGGCACAGGCTGCCCAGAGGGGTTGTGGAGTCTCCTTCCTTGGAGGTCTTCAAGATCCACCTGGACACGTTCCTATGCGACCTGATCTAGGTGAACCTGCTTCTGCAGGGGGGTTGGACTAGATGATCTCTAAAGGTCCCTTCCAACCCCTACCATTCTATGATTCTATGATTGGACTGTTTGCTTAGAACACCTAACTCCCAGGCTTCTGTAGAGGTAAAACTATGCAAACAAGAATTTCAGGAATCCTATCATTTGTTTAAAAGGTAAAACATGCACTTAGGAACTGGAAGTCAAGGAACAAATCAATGCAATACTGGATCTCAAAGGGTTAAGCTGTGACTATGGTCTAAGTATTTCTCATCTGATTACAAGAAATTTTATCATCTCTCATACTGAATGACCCTAAAAGAATTAAGAAGAAACTAAAATAAAGCTAGAACTTTGATCAAATGCAGGTAGTCATGGAACATTGTACATGTGAACAAGTCTGCTCAAAGTAATGCCAATTAACTACTATTTCAGCAAGGCTCTCCATGTACTGAATCCATCTTAAATCACAACTACAAACAAAAGCACCGTGAAATTTAGAAAGGCTGCTTCTGTGTACGGAAGAAATGGCACCTTGTAGTTCAATCAGATTATATGAGATACATCAGTGGTGAAACACTTGCTTCCAAAACAAACCATCCAGAAACATGCTTAATACTATTTGCACTGGAAGGTTTTTCCTATGTGAGCCCCAAACATAGCTACATCACTATTCCATCCTTAACTCTCAGTGACTATTCTAGGAACAACCACAGCTAGGTATTTTAAGACAGATGTATCCTTTATGGTGTTGCTCATAATTTACCCCTTATTTAATAAACCCTAGTACATAAGGCTGAGTTTCACATTTCAACTGCCTGTCTAAGCTATAACCAAAAACATCTAGCTTTTGGTTAACATCCTACCAGTGAGAATGAGACCAAAACTGAATGAAACACTGGTAAGAGAACAGCCACGGTGGAGTTGGCAATCCACGACACCTCTAAAAGCAGTCACTGCACAAAGAGCCAAAATGCATTTGCTGGCCTCACTCCTTTGGGATTACCAGGATGAGGACAGCAGGATTTATGCTCATAAGTTTTCTAGCTACCAAGAACCCCAGCCCTAGCTCCTCATTTGAGACTGCCATTTTAAAAGCATTTGGCCTGTACAGGAAAATACTCCTAACTCCTTCTTCACAGAGATGAGCACTTCAACTTCTCAGACATAAAAATTCCCTTCCTAGTCCCTTGCCTCCAGAAGACATACTAGCCTTCTGTGCTGCAAACACTTTCATCTCAAGCATGAACAAATGACAAATTCACTTGAGTGCACGCTGAACTGAGGATTCAACTATTTCACTCTTGTGACATTTTTAAGAATCAAGAAGCACTATAAAAAAAAAAATCTCATTTAGTACTTCACAAGTTTTAATCAAAATTCACAATACAAATGCAAATTTTGCAATGCAAAGTTTTAGAATCACTTTTGCAAAGTCTCAAGCTGATAAACAGAAATACTTCAGAAAATCTGAAGCTTTGGGGTGATTCCTGAAATATATTCATTTAGCTGCCATATATTGCTGCAATATATGTTTGTATTTGTTTATATCTGGCTATATATGTTTATATCAGGCTCAGGAAAATAATTGCCTTCGACAGCATTCAATATAAGTAAATTAGTCCCTTGTTGATACACTTTTTCTCCCTCCACTTCAGGTCAAAATACTCCAAAATTTTAAGACATGTTTTAAGGAACAGTTCATGCACATATTTTCAACAAAGGATCAGTAAGCATTCAGAAACCAAAACTGATCCCCTGGGACCCATGAGGGGTTGATAAAATTTAGAAGAAAGCCTTCCATCTCAAATGTCAATTAATACAATTGCAAGAGCAATACATACACACTTGAGTGACTGAAGACATTTATTTTCTTTAGCACGCCAGCAGCAGAAAGCAAACATCCGTGCAGAGTGCAACTTGCACGGCATGTTCTGACTGCCAACCAGGTTCAACCAGACAAGCACCTTCAGAAAGCCACAGCTATTGGCACTGGAAAGGAAGACTGTATTTTGCACTCAGGTTCAAAATAATAAGGCAAAAAGCCAATAATTAGTGGAAATAACAGCTGAACGATGTTGGTGTGGAACGCACCTTCAGTATCATCGCGCAATTGCTCCACCACATCTGTCAAATCCTCCCAAGAGTCTTTGCAAACAGCAAAAAGAAAGGAAAAGAAAGAAAATGTCATGCAAGCCATGATCTAAAGGAAAGATTCAAAATCAAGCTATAAGAAAAGGATAACTGAAAGGGAGATTTGCATAATACAAGACTTAGTTCATAGTGGCACGAGATTTGCAAGTCAAAAGGGTTTATTAGTCTGCACAAAGAAATACAACAAAGCGGTTTTTGCCTTGAGAGTCAAATTAAGGTAGGCTTGAGCAAAGCTTTAGAAGCTTTGTTTCTGCATCAAGACAAACAATATTTCTGTAAAATGTATCCTGAAAAGGAAAGCAAGAAAAGCATTATTTTGTTTCTAAGATCAAAGCACCAAACTGGATATTTATGCAATGGTGGCATTTGCATCAATTTCCTCCAACCCAGCCCCAAGAAGAATCCCACTGACAGCCACACAGGAAAAACAAGTATGTTTCAGGAAAAGGACATGCTGAGGACATGTTATATACAGTTAAGTAGAGCTTTAACCCGTTTAGGACTGTCACTCCGAATGACAGATCTTGCAGAGGTGACCCAGCTGAGCCTGGATGCGGATCAGGGGCTTTATGTCGTCATTCTGATGACAGCTCACTAAGGCCTCGATCAGGTGAAATCCCTGACAGTTGTGGGAGAAGGTGGTTATCCTGGAAGAGCAGCTGGCAGGACAAGGAAAACTTGTTTCATCAGCACACCCACTAATTCCCTGGTTTCAAACCCAGAAAACAAAGCCAGATGAAGCCCCAGAGGGTCTGAAGCCCTTGAGATTTTCAGCTCCCTACTTACGTGCCACTCTCCCCTGGGGTAATTTGCAATCAGCTGAACATCCAAAGCACAAGAAAGGCTCTATTCCCCTTCACCGACCAACAGTGCTAAAGTCCTGAGCAAAGTACACTCACTACTAGGACCGCCCCCCTCCCACAGAAGAGCTATGGCCAGCCTCCTCCTGCTGCAGGAGCCAGCACTAGCAAACAGCCTATCCACAGCACTGCATTGAAAGGGAAAAATGAAGCCTAAATTTCAATACACATAACATTTCAACTGAGCCCCCAGAAGCTCCCTGTGCTGTAATATCACTGACCAACGGTGGTCTTCTCCTTCAAAATTGTTTTATTCATGGAGCTCATTTTTAACCATCAGTTTTCTTAATAAATCATAAATTCACTTCTTTGCCTATGGCTAAGCATTACTGGAATACAATCACAAAATGGTTTCTGTTGCAGGGTACCCTAGAAATCACCTTGTTCCAGCCCTGTGCTATGTGCAGGGACACCTTCCACTAAACCATGTTGTTCCCAGCCCTAATTAACCTTGTCCCCCAGGGATGGGGCAGCCACAGCCTCTCTGGGCAACCTCTCACCACCCGCACAGGGAAGAACTTCTTCCTAATAGCTAATTTAAATCCACAGTCTTTCAGTCTGAAGCCATCATGCCTTGTCTGCAACACTGAGAAAAGCCAAAAACCATTATTTGGGTCCTGCCCATATATCCACATTGAAGTGACCAACTGCTTTTAATTCTGCAGGGTTTCTCTGGGTGAGGGGTGAAGAGGGAAAGACAATGTACACAATCAAGGTCACCTACCTCTGCTTACTAGGAGCAACAGAGAGTTTAGCTTGAGAATTTCCTTGCCATTGCAAGAATAAAGCCCTGGTCATGCTCCTTCCCTACCACCAGCTTCTCGCACTTGCTACACTTTGGGCTTTTGGTCTTTTATTACAGGTGGGACAGCTTTCTGTGGGTTCAGGAAACTTTCTGTAGCTCACAGTGATGGACTGACACCTCTCTGATGCTTTTCCTGGGCCTACTCTCTCACCTTGGAGTGCCACAAATCAAATTCTGTGACTTTCACCTTTTCCTCCTTTTTTTTTTCCTTAGGGCTTCAAATGCAAGTATTAGTGTGACTGAGAGATTCAGTATCTGTAGAAAAAGCTTTGTGTTACAGCACCACACAAACAAGTTAATATGGCTAGTATTTTCCGCCTGTATGTCTAGCATTTCTGGAAATGCCTCAGATGAGAGCTTAGATGCACGTGCAGTGATTTATTTAATAGCACTTTCCCTCATGTGAAAAGATCAGAACCAGATTCTGATCATCCCAGAACCCTTACCCACACACTGAGATTGATGACAGACATCATTGCTGAATGGCCTTTTATCTAATACTGAGGATTTGGGTTCTCTCCTTGATCTAAAGTGAGAACTACAAAGAACATTTAATATTTAAAAATAAAGATTTACTATTAGTTTGGTAACAGGGATGGAAAATTACCAGGCTTCACTTGCTCTTTCACACTTGGATTTTGTCACTTCAAATTCTCCCCTCCACGCACCACATACTCTCCAAATACTTAACCTCTCTACTTCTTTAACCCTCGCTCTTTGCTCAGCTCCATATCCAAAAAACACCCAGGACATCCAAGTTACTGGCAGCCCCTAAGAGGGCTATGAAAAGGCTAAAGTCCAAAGGCAACTGCAACTGTGTTAGGTCAGTAAAGTCCAGGTAGTTCCATTCCCACCTTCCCTAACATCTGGGCTAGGTTTCACAGAACGTGCAGGAAATCACAAGCAACTGTGCTGGCTCCCTCTGGACAATTGCCACCCACTTCATGGTAAAGAATTAAGGGTTGGTTTCTTTTTTTAACTGTTAGCAAGTGATTCATGTCAATGTCCAGTTGAGTCACAAATATTTTCTTCTATTATAACCCTACAAGCAATAATCCTATCCTGTTTCTAGTGAGAAATGCTTGCAAGAATGCCATGAATTTATATTGGCACAAAGGCATTATGGAATTTGTGCAGATTTAGAGGCAAGAGCACACATTTCATTAGCACTTGGATATTTTCGTTCATTTCTTCATGCATCAAGCTGCAGTTTGCACAGATTTCATTTTATTTTATATACTGTACAGTTTTCCCCACTTGTCTGGAGTTTCCACTGAAGAACAGTGGGGAAAAAAAACCTTAACAAACATAGACACAAATAAATAATAATGATAATAAATAATCACAAAACCTGTCACTTGATAGTTTCCATAATCCTTATCATGGTACATCTAAGACAAACTCAATACTTAGATTGTGGAAAAATATCCAAGTCTGTAACTGATGTGTACCATGTTTACAAAACAGGATGAGCAAGACTAAGTATTCATACAACTACCTCATTCCAGCTAGTCTCCCAGGAAGATTAGTATTATGGAATTGAATATCACACTGGAATAAATACACAAACAAGCTCTTGACAAAGGAATTAGAGTACTTCCTATCACTAAGAAATTAATCATGAAAACTCCAAGCATTATTTTACCAATAAAGTTTTTCAAATTGACTCATCTCCATTTTCTCCATATGACGCTTTCTGTGTTATGGTTTTGTTTATGCTAATAAGAATGCTTAAAAAGAGAGCTAGTGATAATGAATAGGGAATGCTTGTAAGAAAGCAAACAGATGAAACTGGAACACAAGAAGTTCCATTTAAACACCAGGAAAAACTATTTTACTGTGAGGGTGATGGAGCCCTGGCACAGGCTGCCCAGGGAGGGTGTGGAGTCTCCTTCCTTGGAGGTCTTCAAGACCAACTTGGACATGTTCCTATGCGACCTGATCTAGGTGAACCTGCTTGATCTTTAAAAGTCCCTTCTAATCCCTACCATTCTATGATCCTATGAAAAACTTTCTGTCCTAACTTGATCTTCCTGAATTTACACATATTCTTATTTCTGCTTCAGTATTTCTCACAGACATAGGCAATACCTAACAATTATATTGCAATTTCAAACAACTCATGCAAGAGCAAGGGATGCTGCCAGCAGATACACTTTCCTAGGCAAATAAAATAAATCCTGGGAGAATATACTAGCATAAAAATTATTTCATGTTGATATTAAACACAGCGTTGTTTTGTTGGGGTTTTTTTGTGTTGTGTTTTTTTTTTTAAAGGTTGACATTATTAGCCTTAAATAGGGTTGGGAGTGGAAACATTTATGAACATTCCAGACTGCACCTCTTCAGTCCCCTCCAGCTGTAGGCTGCAACACAATGCTCCTATGCCTCTTGGCAGCTCTCAACACAGCAGTAAAATGGTTCAAGTGCAACAGCAACACCGCTGAGCAGCGAGTTGTCAAACTGCCACACAGTGCTGAGAAAACTTGCTACATGCAAAAGCTGAGTACAGGAAGGGGAAGTCAAGATTGTGGCTTCTCGCACTGTGGGCAGGATGGGGATAAAAACAGCACAGGAATTTTTGGGTATCTCATGAGCAGAAACTTGTAAAAGGTCCCAAATACACAGCAGAAGTATCCCTGTAGTATTTTAAATAAAGCTAAATAAACACCAAACATCTGCCCTTTAATAGTTGCTGAGATGTCCCCATACTCCTGAGCTGCACAAAACACTACGTATTCCCTTCAAAATGCCTTCATCAGAATGCCTCATGGAATGTCTTCATTGAGAAACGACGTGTCATGAACATCACCACCTCAAACACAGCATCTTAGCCCATACCAGGATACCATCCACAAGCAGACTCCCACAACATGCAGCAAGCCTAGAAGCAGAATGCAGGTCCTCAACATGCATTGCCCCCCAGGCATTTGTTTTCTGCCCATGTCCTCTTCATTTTTATTAGTAAATCCATTGTGAGTGTAATTAGAAGGATGGAATGCTCCAAACTTCTTATATAGCTATGGCATTTTCTTATGTGTAAAGTTCAGCACAAAGCACTGAATCCACACATCCTTTTTACAGTTTCCAAACACAATAAGAGAATCAAGTTCCTCCAAAGACAAACTAAATAGGTCAGGACCTGGCTGCTTTTGGTTTTGTTTGTTTAGATTTAAGTACAGGAGTTCCTCATGAATACATAAGGAGAACCTGAGAAGCCAATAAAACAGCAAAGAAAAAAAAATCCCAGCACTAATTTTGGGAAGTGAAAACTGAGCTTGATACAGAAGGTACAGTGGTGATGCTGCTTGGGCTGCTATGAAAGGCTTAACCCAAATTGGTTAGTTTTTGTAGAGATACTGACACTAACTCTTGAATCATAAAAAAACAAAACCCTAACCCTGTGTTTATGAATAAGGGAAAAGGGTTATTTTTTTAAGCTTGTCCACAATAGCAGTCAAGATAAATACTAAATACATCATCAACTGAATGTCAATAACAGGAAAAGACAACCAGACTGCATTCACTCAATGTTCTTGTGTTAAATCCCCTCTGCTTCTGTCTGGTGATTTGACATGACTGAAAAAAGTTATGAGGAAGGAGGAAAAAACAACTGGCATTTTTTAAAATGACCTACAAAAGTGCTGACAAGTTAAGACCAAACACAAACACAGGAATCGGGATGACAATCAAGTGAACCAAATCAAACCAAACTGGAAATGAAAATGTCAAGTGACATGGATGGCTTTCTCACCAACCCTCTTCCTCGACCCAGCATCCTTCTGTCTAAACCCTAATATCTGAAGCACTCCAGGAGCTCTTTCTTTTTCGTCCAGAAAGGAAAGCTCAGACCACTGCACCATGCTTCATTAACCCTGCCTGATTCAGTGCCAGGAGTTACAGCAGCACTTTGCACTCAAAGGCACTTTAAAGTTTAAGTGGAAGTGAAATTCTGCAGCGCCATCAGTATAACAGTAACTGATAGTTTCCTTGCCAGTTATACCTCATTATGCCCTAAAAAGTACTGTCCACGTTCTAGATAGTGATGCTAATGGAATAAACACTGACACATGCCCTTTAGAAGGTTGCTCATAGGATAATCTTCTGATTTTAACTTCTAGTCTGTTGCTTTAACCATTTGCTGGGGTTTTTTTTGGACCAAAGCATCCCACAATACAAGGGAAAGTTGAAAGAGCTTACTGAGAGATATTGAACATGCACAACTAGTTTTATTCATGAAATTTTTTTCATTAAGGCTAGCACACTCTCCTTCAGTGTATGACAAATAGTACTTTTATCATGAAACAGAAACCTATAGTCACATTATTGCATTGATTTAAATTGCATTGTCTCATATTTGTTGCTGTAAGAATAATAAATAATACATTTAATAATAAATATTTAAAGTGGTCAAAAAAGAAAATTCAGTAAACGCTTCTAATAGCATTGGAAGTATGTAATTATTGTTTTTGAGATTAGATTTGAGATTAGATGGGGGTCGAACTGCTGGAGAGCAGCTCTGCAGAGAGAGACCTGGGAGTCCTGATTGATAATAAGCTAAATATGAGCCAGCAATGTGCCCTCGTGGCCAAGAAGGCCAATGGCAGCCTGGGATTCATCAACAAGAGTGTGGCCAGCAGGTCAAGGGAGGTTCTTCTCCCTCTCTACTCTGCCCTGGTGAGGCCTCATCTGGAGCCCTGTGTCCAGTTCTGGGCTCCTCAGCTCAAGAGGGACAGGGAACTTCTGGAGAGAGTCCAGCACAGGGCCACCAAGATGATCAGGGGACTGGAACATCTTCCATACAAGGAAAGGCTGCAGGAACTGGGGCTGTTTAGTCTGGAGAAGAGGAGACTGAGGGGAGATCTTATTAACATTTACAAATATCTAAAGGGTGGGTGTCAGGAGGTTGGGACATCCCTCTTTTCTATAGTAGCCAGCAACAGGACAAGGGGTAATGGGATGAAGCTGGAACACAAAAAGTTCCACTTAAACATAAGAAAAAACTATTTCAGTGTTCAGGTGAGGGAGCCCTGGCACAGGTTGCCCAGAGGGGTTGTGGAGTCTCCTTCCTTGGAGGTCTTCAAGACCCACCTGGACATGTTCCTATGTGACCTGATCTAGGTGACCCTGTTTCTGCAGGGGGGTTGGACTAGATGATCTCTAAAGGTCCCTTCCAACCCCTACCATTCTATGATTCTATGATTTGGAAATCAGGTAGATCATGAAGCACTGACAAAGAAAACAGACTTTCAGCATCACATTTGAACACCTTGCAATCCAAAAACTGAGGAAGCAACCAGACAGACTGCAATGCCAGGAACAGTCTATTCAGACCTTACAAAGTAGCTTAAGAAAAAAAATTCTTAAAACCATAAAAATACCATTTCTAAATTTATTTTTTTTAGAGAGAGAGAGCCTTGCATCAAGAAGAAAATATAAGTCTGTTCATTTTACTGTAACTTCTGTCTGGGAAAACTGTTTCCAAAACAAGACAGTTGGAGTAATGGATACTAAAACTGGTTATCACTGCAGGTCCCACTGCCCCAGCATGTGCCTACTTACAGAGCAGGAGAACAAAGACGAGAACACAGAGTGTTTGGGTGCTGCTGCTGCCCAGGGAGCCTCTGCTCTCCTGTCACCTGCAGCTGTACTTTGCTGACACTGCTGACCTTGCCATTGTCTCCTCCCTACAGATCCCAGTTTTATCTACTTCCTCTGGCCACACCATGCACAGCGACTCAGTCCGCACATTATCCCACACCTACCCTCTCTCGTCCCTCACTTAGTGATCCTTATCCAGTACCCAACTGCCCAGAAGTGCTTTACCTCACACTACAGCACCTGTGCTTTAGTCATCAACGGTGATGTTTCACTGCAATATTGTGAATGTAAAACTGTTATGAGAGTATATTTTTTAAAGGCTATTTTCATCACTCAATAGACATCTGACATAAGTTAAGGCTTGCCAAAAGAAATTGCAGTCCTGCAGTCATGGAGGGAGGGAGACAAGAAGGAAGGGAGAAAAAAAGTCTACATGGGACTTGGGAATTCCAAGCCCACTCTCGATTGCACATACAGGACAAGTAAATAGCAAATGTACATCACAATACATGAATGCTGTAATCACACCCAAAGTTTTATTCCTGTCTCCACAGGACAAACATCAGGCATTTCTGTGATGCAATGATGTGGAGTTACATGGCGTGTTTCTTCATAACCAGTGTCTTTCCAGAGGGAAACACATGCATAACTGCTATGAGAAATTTATCATTTCAGTTTGGTACTTGATGGTTTCCACAAAGCAAAAAACCAAAACGCCTACTTTTAGTTTTCCCCCATCTTTCACTTCCCATCTGAAACTTAAGGGGTTTCTCTGCAATACTTTCAATTCATTATCTCCAAGGGAAATAAGCCTGCCTCTCATTTACCAGGTCTGACTTCATTTAAACTGAACAAGCTTAAAAGCATAAAGAAAACAACTCTCAGTTGTAATTTCTTAATGACAACACTGAAAATATTTACTCAAGTTTAAAGTTTGCAACATAAACCAGAATTAGAGCAGCCCTGATGTAGGTCTCAGCCTAGCCTTACAGGCCACTGGCTTTGTCTCTCAACTGTTTCAAATCAGCAGGAGGGCTGGCACTTTGTAATCTTTGTCCAGAAGAGCTTCCTAAAACTTCAACTTCCCTTCAGCTCAGGGTCAAGCATCCATCTTCCCTCAGTCACTTGCTCTTCTTCACAGCTCATGATGGGATTCAGTGTAAATACAGTAAGCAGGACGTCTCCTCACTCCCTGGGGAGATGACCATCTTGATCCTGTTACTTCAGTACATGCTGTCTGGATTACACGACCCAACTGTTGCTCAAAAGATTTATGACCATTAACACACTGTAATTAATTTACCTTGTATATTACTGACTTCATATTTGTTCTAGTAAATCTGGTCTACAGCTCCTTGAAACTCTGCAGCCCTTGAGTGGTTTCTGCCACCACATATATTTTAAGAGTTACTTTTCTAACAAGATCATAATCTCACGCAGTTCCTGTCGATGGCTTCAAGGTCCCTGTTCCTCTTAGGACAATGCTTACAGGACATCTGATTTGTAACAGGAACAGGATAATCCATAGAGGAATTTCACCTCTTCCAGCAGTTTACTTTTCCTATTCCACATTACCAGAGAACATCTAGACCGAAGTTAACAGTTACCAAAGTTTCTTCCTACATGTACTTTGCTCTCAGCAGACAGATGTGGCTTCATACCAGGAGAGAAGTTTCCTCAGCAGCACAGCCTCATACGGCTCCCTCACAATCGAATAGCTCTGTAGCTCCCCTGCCAAAAATAAGGAGATTCTCCCTCGCTCCAAGGAAACTTAAGTGCCAAGAAGGCTGCCAAACTGTAAAATAAAAATATAACTAATAAGGTCATGCTGCTTCCTTAAACAATTTTGAAGTATGAAAAGAAACATGGAAAAATACTTGAAGAGAAAATGGAGAGAAAAGATGACTCAATAAACTGTAAAATAGATTAATGGGCAAGAGGTACTTGAGCATTGAGAAGAGCCTTTAGTTTTTTGGAAGAGCTGTACAACTTCTACTCAGGGCATTTTACACAAAAATGTGTATCTGAAGCTAAAACTTTTACATTACTGGTCAAAAATGAGAAAAGACTCTGACATTAGCCACCAAAAATTAAACTATGGAAATGATAATTGACTATTTGATAAACACACCACTCCAATTCTGCACTTTGGTGCAAACAGAACAGGACTTTTTAAAAATAGAGATACTGTAGTTCTTGACAGTTCCAAGTGAATTCAGACCACAGAGTTATCACATGTATTCCTTCTGTTCTCAATTACAGGCTGAACCCCTAAGGATCAAAATTTCCATTGCTCTAACGTGAAGCTCCTCGTGATTATTCCAAGTAGAACTTTAACACGAGGCCATTTTGCAGTTCATAACTTCTCCCAAAAGTTGAGATCAGTGTTCAATCCCATACACTCTTGAATGTGCCATGGAAATACGATCAAGATGCTTCTTGCACCTCAGCCTCTGCAGTGATCATTATAAATACTGCAAACAAATGAGAGCTTGATAGCTACTAGTCTCACATTTGATGCCTGCATAGCACAGTAAAGTCCTGATTACCTACTTAAGAATCACTGTTTGTTTGAAAGAAGAGAATTCCTTTCCTAAGCCAAGCCAATGTACTGTATATAGCAAAAGCAGCTTATTCTCATACACATGGAACGGTTCCAAACAAGTAGTTGAAAAAGAAAATGAACTGCTTGTGTTATTAAATTGAGCATCCACGTCACATATTGAACACGTAGTTGCAAGAAACTCAGTCACTACACCAATGCATCTATCCTTCTGCTACACGCTACTCTTAAATTGAGGAAAATTTAAGTTTTGCTCAGTTACACTCAGAAACTCCAATTCTGTGGCATTTACATTGTTCCCCGTCAGACCAGAATATGTTTCCCAAAGCATATCGCCTTTGGCTTATGAAGTAGCAGAACTGGGCCTGGTTTTACTGGGGAACCTCATCACCACAGGAGGATGCCTAATGTTTTTAAACATCAGTGAGTAAGGCTGTGGTTACAATTCTGCCTTTACATTACTAGCTCCCTCCCTCTCCCTCCGGCTCCTATCACAAAACTGGCCTCAAGTGAGATTATTCCAGAGAAGGCTGTGGCAAACAGGCTCCCAAGGAAAGGGGTGACAGCAGGTCTGGCCTCAGAAATAATAAGCACCAGTTGCAGTTTCTGCCTCTCTGCTCAGGGGAGCCTTTGGAGCACAATCAGAAAGCACAAGTGCTGGACTCCAGTTCCCTCCAGCATCCTGATTCTAATATCTGGCACCATTAAAACTCTTGATGCCTCTCTCCCATTGGAATTAAAACACAGTATTTCAGTGAGGAATAACAAACTTGAGCAAGGAAGAATCACTTCAGTCTCATCCTGTATGTTTGAACTGTTGTTCCTAAGTAATATGCTTAAAAAAATCTATAAAAACTAACCACTATTAACAAACTATTTCCATTGGACAGAAGAAAACCCCAAGTCCTGCAGCATCTTGTTTAGTGAAAATCAGTTTCTTCAGATATTTTATTTTCTTCCCCTCCCTTTGGTATAGTTACAAAAAAAAACCACCTACAAACCAAAAAACACCAACCCAAAAACACCCACCAGTGGAAACTCACATTATAGCAAATTGTACAAAAAAAAACTTTGAAGGTGTCAGGCCTGAAAGCCAACTCAGCTGAAAAAGCTGAGAATCCAGAAGAGTTGAAGCTAGGGACTGCTGTACTCCCATGCAATCTAACAACTGAGTCGGCACAAGGCATTACATGAGAGTAGCCCAGCAGAAGTGTACAGCAGTCAACATTCTCCACACTAAAGTTTTCTTTTCCCATCACATTTTAAACCTTCCCCATCCTGTTTGCTCTTCTGTTCTCAACTCTTTGTCTTCTTACTTCTTTGCTGCCCAGAACCACTCTCTTCCTCTTCTCACTGTGACACCCTGAGCTGGCTGGCAGCTCTGGGATGCAAGCATGGGTGCAGGCGGCTATGGTGCAAGACTAGGAGCAGAGTTTCTGTTTGTCAGCGGCACGAGGGGTGCACGGTGAGGAGGAGGAAGAAGGCAGAGAGGCTGCTTGTGGGTTGGGAGCATAGCAAAGAGAAGGCAGACGCAAAAGACTACCAGGAAGCAGCAAGAGCTGAGGGACAGCAACTGGTGGCTTCAAATCCTTGTTTCAGCAAGCTGTTGGATTTGCTACTGCATTGTATTATTTTTCACGTCTCGATTTGCAAGAAAAATAAAGTGCTTTTTTATCCTTCTTTTTCACAATCCCTACCTTTCTACATCAGTTTCATGGAGACATTACAAGACACACCAGCCTCAGCTCCTAGGTCTCCTGCTCTTCCTCTCAGACAAGCACTTGGTGCCTCCAAGCCCCACCATCCCTTCCCCTCAGCTCACGCAGAGGAGAGGACACCGCGGCAGTGCTGACGCAGCAGTGCCAGTTGGAACGCTGGGGATAACGCTGTGTCAGCTTTTCTGCCATGAACACTTTTTCCTGACCTTATGTCTCTGCTATAAACATTACTTGGGTCCAAATCACCCCCTGAGAAGTCTTTCCTCCTTCCCACCTTACGATTCTATAAATACCTCCAGAAAGGTCATTACAATACAGTTCTCATTTTACTCCTCATTTTTGACATATGAATTAAAGAATAAGGCAGTGAAATGAGCAAATACTATTTCCTAATGCTTTCTGGTACTTTCAAGAGAGTCACTAATTACAGCTTTAAAAACAATTGTTTTTCTGGTTTTGGGGAAGCATTAGTCTGGTATCAGCATTTGAATTGTTTACATAGGCAGGCAAGAGTGCAATCTACACACTGTAAGGACATATCCAGCACATTTCAGAAAGGCAGCTCAGAAAAGCACTATTATAGGCACTGGATTCATCCAAGTCTATCTTCCCTCTGAGTTTGCTCTGAGCAAGAAGGTGAAGAGAGCAGAAACAAGAATCTAGAGTGTGACTGGAAGGGCTTCCAAGCTACACTATCAGAGCCCTACAGAGGCTGGAAGGTCATTTACTGGCTACAGAATGACAAGTCAAATGAGCAGTCACTATTTATGACACAGAGAGAGAAAATACATATTAAAAAGAACCCATAAAAATCAATCCACCTACACTAGAATGGTCTGTTAAAAAACCCGTAACACTGAAATCCAAAAACATCTGACTAAGACCAAGCAAGGTCTGGATAAGCCTGTGCCACATGCAAGAGTGTGGGAGTTGGAAGCTGGCTGAATTCACTGCTCCAGCTCTGCTTTCCTGAGCCTACAGCACCTCTCTGAAACCCTGGGAAACACCCTTCAGAGGGATCCTTAGTCTCTGCACTGGAAATCTCTGTCTAGTATCCCACCGAGTTGACTGTTTGGCAAGCAAATCCAAACCCAGGGGCTGCTACCACTGAAAGCAGCTGTCAAATGGAGATTAAATGATCACCTGAGAACTACTTTTAAAGCTCAAATCCTCACCATGGGATAAGTTGCCTCATCCAGCAAGATACTGATATAGTAAGATATCGCTGACTTGATAAACCCGTATCCAAAGGGTCACAGGAGACTACTTGGAGTTGCACTTCAGTAGTTACTGGAAAAGGGTCAGGCTTGAAAAGATGGAGGCTCCTCACTGTAAGACCAAAGATGGTCAGCATCCAGCAAGGGACACTCAGAACTTGGCAGCGTTGGTGAGAGCACTGGCTACTACACAAAATTGCTGCAGAAGTTCACTGTATGTCCTTCTTCCCTTTTTTCACTGGTAGAGCAGGTGTGGATGTTCTCTTGTGTTTTCAGTACTCACAAAGCTTTCGGTCCTCATTTTATGTGACCTGGTATTAAACTGTTTTCAACATCAGCTCAGATCACAAATCCTTTTTCAGGAAGAAAGCAAGATGTGTTACATCTCCACTTTTCAGGCTTCCAAGCTGTTATAAACAACAGCATGCTCAACAGAAGTGAGCTGTAAGGCTTGTGATGGTATTATCACCTGACAGTAGGCGTAACTACGTAATCACTGGGGCTTTCCAAAAACTACCCACTGACCATACACAGACACACATCTGTGTTTTGACAGTATGCTCCACGGGCCAAAGCTGACAACTAAGAGTGCTATAAGCCTTGTTTTATGAGTAAAGTTACGATAAAAGGAGCACACAGTATCTTCCTTCCTGAGACATACAAACCTGATCTTCCCAGATACATCTTTAGGAACAACAATTAAGCACAAATCTATCTCTCTCAAATGGATAGATCACAACAGAAGCAACAAATCCTGAGGGCAATCTGAAGCACCAGTATGGCTTTTTAATACGTCAAACGGCGTCCAGGTTCTCCACACAGGACAAGAGCCTCTCATCCCACAGACCCCCCCCACCTCAACTTGTGCAGGGGTTGTAACAATGCGACAGCTGCAGGGATCCCAGGGCAGGGAACCAGACTGTACCTTCGTGGGTAGGCTCCGGGTCGGGTGTCAGCGAGATGTCGTCCAGCTCGCGCAAGCAGAGCCACTCTCCATCCATCGACACTCGGAATTTGCAAAGATAGATGGTCTCCATGGCAGCCTGAGTGATCTTGTCTGTGGTGGGGGTTGGCATGTCGCTTTGAGGCGTCAGAGCAGACATGATGACTCAGCTGGTACAACAACCGGGGAGAGAAAAAATGGGGAGAGAAAAAATAGGAACTAAAAAGAAAAGCTTTCTGAAGAAGAAAATAAATACCTTGCTATGAAAGGACAGATAATGCTCAGAATCACAGAGACTGCTCTGGCCCTTTCATATATAAAGCAAGGTAAAAACGCTGCTCCTTCACACTCGTCTCTTCCTCCCTCCTTTCCACCAATTGTCGTTGTCTTCAGCTATGCTGGAGGCTACTGATCCTAAACAAGCACAAAAAACCTGGCTTCTGCATCAAAGGCAGGAGGGGAAGAAAAGATAAAAAAATATAAAAAGGAGGAAAAAAAAACCCCAAACAGAAGAAAGAGGAAAAAGAATGGCTCCCTTCGATGACTACCCAAGCAAAAACGGAGGAACAATGCGGAGACAGATATCCAGGTTTGCTGAAATCAAACTGCTGGTGCCTTTCTTCCCAGCTAAGCCAGGGCAGCGAGTGCCGATAGGATTGGTTGTGCGCAGTAAGCAGGGTGTTGACCAAAATGGCTGACTAATGAACTGAACTGAAAATTCAGGCTCATGTGATCAGCTGCTCTCAGCGTAGGGCCAGCAATTCCCAGGATGCTTCCTAGATGCTGCTGATGCAGGGACGGCAATTAGGCTCTCCTCCTCCACAGCACCTTCTCACCAGGCTGTGCTCGTCGATTTGTGAGCCCGCACAACACACCACGCAGATTTCTCATCAGTCGCCCCCATACTACAAAGAAGCCCAGACTAGCAGTGCCAGGGATACAAAGACACATTTGTATTCCTTTCACGTTCCTGAATGTCATTACATGAATTAACTAAGTACCTTTGTTTTCACAGGAGGTGTGAAAGTCGTAATTTATGGATTATTTACCATGCGACCTTCTCAAAGGGTACCCTTGAGCTACAATTTCCCACAGACAAAAAAATGTTAGGATGGATTCATCCTCACATGAGAGGGGAAAAAAAAAATGTGGCTCTAAATACTTCAGTGATAGAGAACTGATCTCTTTTAGGAGGGCACACGCATGTGGAAGAACAATGAGGGAGAACGCCACAAACACATATACCTACGTGACCAAATGTTACACTTGAAAAATCTCATCTGAAAATTGGTACTGCACAGGTGAAGCTGATGAAGATGAATTAGCTGTCAGCAGGGAGAGAAACAGGCTCTCAGTCACTCAAGACAAAGATGACAGCATTGCGTTGCTCTGTCCCTTCCTGGCCGGCTCAAGGTCCTCCATGTCCTCAACCCATGCAGCCCCAGCTCTAGAAGACGAGAGGCCCCAGGTCAACAGATACCCTTCTTATTGCCCAGGTCACTACTCAATCAGGGCACGGGACATGGTATCACTATCCACTTTGATTATATTATCAGGCAACAATAAATTAGCTTATCTTACTTCATTCCTGTGTGGCTCCGGTACATTTGTGGAAAGTAGATGCACAGGATCCATCTGAAAGGGATGTTTGTTCCCCCCAAGTAAATCTGGAGAAGGCTGACTGATCACCAGAACAGCACATTGATAGGAACATGTGGATGATTAATGCACGGCATCTTAATTATTCTCCACACTTCCCCAAAGAAATACTCAAAAGCATGCACGTCTGCTTCTTAGGGACGTGAAATATGGTGACTGATCACTCGACACCCATTATGTAAACACCTCAAAAAAGGTTAAGAGCTGTTACTTCTAACAGGCCAAAAGAAGCAGTTGCCCTCAGTACAAATTCCCTGCACGGTGTATAACATTTTGACCCAGCCAGTCATTCCCCCATTAGACTAAAACAAACAAAGAGCCATGCAGAGTATTATTGCAGTGATGCAAAGGAGAATTATTTCACAAACGACAACAGTTACTATTGTTCCTTCTCCCTAAAAGAGAAGGGGGATTATAAACAGTGCTGACGGCTTTTTAACTCATCTGATATTTGCACATCCTTTCATCAATGTATTATTATTCACATTGCACCACTCTGAAAACCAGCAAAAGCTGCCATATACAATCAGCTGCAGGAGAACAACTCATCACTCTTACTACCCTTTGGTAGGGTCTAAACATCGCAAGTAAATCCTTCAGGATCCTCACACTGCCATAAGGTATTATCCAACATATCTAATGCAGAGACAGTTTAATTTTTAGTTTCAAAACCATCAGAAACACAAACAGCACTAGGTGTAACCTTGCAGCTCCCATTTCACAACACGGCTCTTTAACTGAATTTGGGACTGGCAAGCAACCCACGTACCAGTGTCATAGGAAAGGTCTGTTAAAAAAAATAAGTAACTGTTCAACTGGTTTTCTTTTATGCCATTCTTAACATGAAGAAATAAAAGGCAGCCTGCCCTTTTCAGCTCAGTTGTATTTTCGAGCACCATTATGCAACATTCCCATTGCAAATACCTCATAGGGATATTTAACATACTTGAAAAATGTTTTCCAGCTTGGATAAATTTCAGCTTATTAGTATGTTTTGCCCAAAACATAGCTTTGGACACAATATACCACCTAACAGATTTGGAAAATTGCCACCTTAAAAGACACTGAGCTACCTCACCTCTGTGAAACCGAACCTTTTATTCCCCTAAGAAACAAAAATGACAGGAAGCATGCATGTGCTTAGAACCTCCACTGAGTTGTATTTCATTTTTTTTTTCAAAGCAACAAGTCCAGAACTTGGTTTTCAAGCTGATGTGGGTTTTCTTGCAGGGGTTTGACATGGGTCTTGGAAGACGTAAGAACTCCTCATCTGTCCAGAGGAGGCTGTAATCTCCATGTTCTAGTACATGGCTGAATTTACACCTACAGTATAAGGGTAAGTTAAGGCAGGTAGCAAAACCTTAACAAAAGTGGGTGATGTTCATATGTCTGCTACAGTACCATGGGAAAATAAAAACTACTCAGAAGGAAAACAATAACAACAAAACCTTCAATCCCCCTCCCAAAAGACCCCAAACAGGAAATATCCTATGACTTGCTGACCTTCTGTCACTACCTGGAAAATACAGGACAAACCTTCCCCTATCCCCATCTTGTGCTTCAAGATTATAAAGCAACAAAGCACCTTATAAAGAAACAGAAGAAGGGTATTAAATGTTTGTACTTTCAGAATGTCTTTGATAAAATTACCATGCAACTCAAGGTCAACTGATAAAGGTTCCTGTGCATTCAATGAGTGGCCAGCGGACAGAAGAAAACCAAGTACAGGCATAAATAAGGAGGAGGTTATTCATGAAGAACCACTTTCTCAAACAAGTCTGACAGCCTTGACAGGTCTTACAAAACCCTCACGTTAGCCACACTTTGGCAGAAGTGGATAGAGGCTTTGGCTTGATGACAAAACAAGGCAGTTTTTAGGGGGGAAAAAAAAAAGAGAAAATTTTCAAGATAAAAGAATTAGAAATGGGATGTATTGGAATTTTAAGACTAGCCACCTGGAAGCAAAGCATTCCATCAGCCACTAGGATCTGAAAGCTCTGCTGTACTGGAAAGTATTTTTAGCTTCAAAAGCTGAATAAATTAGAATAATGTAAGCAATAAAACCTAAACAAATTCCCAAACAACCATTAGGACTCCAGAGACCACCTTTGAGCGTACTTTTACTTCCAGTGCCAGCAAGTATGGCCTGAGAACAAGCCCAGTTTCAATCATCAGGATAAAACTTTCCCCCATCACTGTGCAGAGATTGCAAAGCAGCCATACAGCAAAATGGCAAAGCTGGCAGAAGAGATCATTGCTTCAGATGACTGTGCTGCATCTGGTTATTGAAAAATCACAGGAGATCACAAACCAAAAGACACCAATACTGCACAAATGAGAGCCACTGCTGAAGGAAACTGATGGTAACAGTCCAGATGCACTGCTGAGCTCTGAAATAGCTACTCAGAGTGTCTGAGAAGACTGTGATGCCAGAGGTAATGTCAGGCAAACAGGAAAAAAATGATGAAGAAACATAAGCCTTTACATCACAGTCTAAGGCACACACGAACCATGGGCAGGTTCTTACAAGTTTTTCTAAAGCCTGTAACATGTTTGTGGCTGCTATACCAGATTAGGCAGCCTGACAGTCTGGTCCAGGAAGGCAGTTCCCATGTTTCTAAGTGAAACAATTCTGATCTTCCTATTTTTGGTCCATGCTCTTGCCCAACACATGAAAATCTCTTATTAGCAAACCCACAAATATGACTTTTACTCTCATGCTCTCTCTTTTGCTTCAGCTCCAGCTCTGCATCAATGTTCCCATCCAATATCCCTTTGCCCTTCCAATGGTTGTACAGTTTGTGACGACTAGAAAAAACAGCACCAGGGCAATGCCTGGTTCAAGAACCAACAGCATATATGCTCTTCCAATAGCTTCCCTCCATGTCACCTCTTACATGGAATAGAACCTAAAAAGATAAAATTGGCAACAAACACATCTACATGGTCTGGTTTTGACTCTTCTGCCAGCACAGATGTGTATGTTAACCCGAGTAACTGCAGCCCTTTGAACCCCGTGTGCCCAAAACAGGAGAAGGCAAAAGAGAGATTAACAAACAGAAAGCCAGTGACACCATTTCTCAATTCCTGGAATAAGTGACAGTTTTAGGTCTTCCTGCTGTGAAATACAGAAATGTATTATTTAAGGATTTGAGTAACTCCCATAATTGAAGGTACAATTGGAAAGGGGGAAGGAGAAGTCCACTTGAAGTACCATGATATCTGGTAGGTTTTCAGTGGGAACAAGGAATGGTTTGGGGTTAAGACAGCATTATCAAATTGCTTTTACTGTATTTAAAAAGCACTCTAAGGTTTTAATACAGGTCAGTCTAACTAAATCTTGTTCCTTCTGTCTGTCTAGAGTCATCTATATCAAAAAAGCTGGGGCTGCTGCCATGGAAAGCTTTTGCAGTCTCCTTTCCTTATCAGTTCTCACCTTCATCTGATATTTGGAGTCATATCCGCTCTCTTCCCTAGTAAATAAGAAAACTTGAATAAGAGGGAGACACATTAGTTGGAGAAGGAAAAGATATGCCTGAAATAAAATCTGTAGAGAAAATTAAGTTGTAAGAGACACATTCCTCTGATTTCATTCTTCGTTACTGCATATTCCTCATTTAGGTTGGTGGCTGGGCTTTAGGTCACCAACACCACAGGGCTGGCACCACTGCCCTGGTGACACAAGCACCGTGCCTCCACCACGGTGTGAATAACCCTGGGGCTGCCTCCTACCACGGGCAGCGACAGCTGCCTGCAGGTCCCCAGCACCTCACCACTCCCCAGGAGAGTCCTAACACAGAGCTGTGAAGGCTGTCATTGGCTCACAAAGAGCAAACTTACTTTTCCTGGTTTTCAAATATGAAATTTAATGTCTACCCAGCACCCTTCAATCCTGCAGTGAGACCTCGAAAGACAGTACTTTAATGATTACATCATAACAGGGAAATAGAGAATGGAAAAAAAAGTCTTCAAATAAATCTCCAAAATATTCAGAAATAATGGTCATTATATTGGTCACTACCTACACTATGACATGTCACTGTCAATACAGAGTTATTCTCTTTGTCACTACTCCTGGACATGACAGCCTTCAGGCACTGAAGAGAAGAACTCCTGATCCAGCAGCAAACACCTTGCACTTAAATAATTTCTTTTAGTTTAGAGCTACAAAGAGAGGGATGAGTATTCATGGAGTATATCATCTTTTTTTTTTAACATATGCTCAGGATGCAAAAATAGCCTTCTTCACACTCTTCAGTTTATCTGAACTCTAAAAATACCTGAGGAATCAAAGCAAGCAGACATGAACAATCATTTCTGGTACTGTCGCAGAACGAGGAGAAGCAGATCAAGAATTGCTGATGCCGAGCTGTTACACATTAGGGCAACCTGAATCAATGGTGCTTGAGAAGAGCCCATGACACAGGGCTCTAGAGGCCACCAGTGGGGCTCCCACTGACACCAACACAAGCACGACAATCTTCATAATCTGGACCATGATTAACGCCGCTGCATCTCAATGCTGTGCAGAGTCACTGTCATGTAGAAGAGGTGCAAGAAGTGATGACACCTGCGGGGCCACATACTCTGCAGGCATCCAGGACTAAGTTCAGCACAACATAACACCCTTTCTGCTCCTGAGTGAAGTTCTAGCCACTGCTTTGACCCAAAATCAGCAAGCAAACCAGCAAGACCTGTTAGCAGAATCTACTGTGCCTGGTGCTCAGTGATGAAGAAATGAAAGCTGCTTTTACAGACATGACAAATGGAAAAAAACAAGACAAACAAAACAACAAAAATCCCAAACTCCAAAGATAATAAAAAATAACTGATTAACAGACAGGTTTTGTCCCAGGAGAAAGACAGTCCAAGACAATACACAAATAGATTAGGATTCCTGCACCCTTCCAACACCGCTATCGCTGCATCAGCCACTCAGTTACTGAGAAGGCTCTAAGGTACAACACTGAACAGGCAGCTATTCCCTCTGAGGCTAAAAAGAACAAGGGAACTTTTATATACACTTTATAAGGCTTGTTCACAAAGCTTACATGAATAGCCACTGCAGAGTAAAGCTAACTTGAGGGATAAAGCACTGCTCCACCAATGAGTTTTTACTATCTCTTTGTGAACAAAGATGCTCCTCTGAATGCCTCGGTTTCACCACATCTACAGAAAAGTCATCAAAGTTTGAACAGCAGCAGTATGATGGCTAAGAAGAAATGTTTCTCTTAAAGGTTTCTTTTCTGTCAGAAATAGCACAATCCCTTGCCACACATCACAGGACTACAGTCAGTAAAAATTTCCTGATGTGTAAAAAAACCCCACAAAACAAACCCCAAAAGTTTTGACAGGAAGGTAGCAGTTTAAATAACTCATTGGGGAGGGAGTTTTGGACTGTGGACAAAAGTTTGCAGTCAGAGTTAGCCCTTGATATAGCTCAAAACAAAGTTAGGTCATTTTCCCTGCTCTCCACATTACAGAAATTGACTTACCTCACTGATTATAGCTCTGCTGAGTAATGGCTTAAAGAAAGTACCTTAGCTTCAAAAGTGAGGGGAAGATAAACACCTCAAAATAATCAGCTCGTATGTGAGCGAATGCCCACCTAGGATGTAGGCATCAGGAGACAACACAAAGGCAAAAAGAGCTCGGTCACTCACACTCTGGCCCAAGCCCAGAAAATGAAGCTACTTGCTATTTTCAAGATGGATGGATAGATAGAAAAGGGAAGACCTCTTCTATATGCACTCATACACATAGTATTTGTTTTTAAAACACACGCAACAACAAATTCACAGTACTCCATCTTACCCAAATACACCACAAGAACATTACAGAGAATCTTCAAAAGCAGAAAACTGTTTTGCCACCCAATGTGCCTTGCATGGGAGCACACACAGCAGTGCCCCTTAACCTCCATGAGCGTGCCATGCCCTCACCTTAAGTTTGTCTTCTGTGCTAGCACTAGGAGAAAGCCCAAGCAAGTTTCTCCCACGCCCAGTTACAACCCAATTTAAGAAGAGCTTGTTAGATTTCAAATTCTTCCCTGAAGAAAAGGCATAGAAGGGAGAGAATTTGCGCTGGTTTCGTTGAGCTCGTGGGCAAGCATTGCCCACGAACCCCTCTAGAACGTGGCTCCCTCCGGAGCTCTTGCTGTTCCTTCACACGCGTGCTGTCACCTCCCTGCTACCAGGGCAGCAGCCAGGCCCCCACGACACACACCCAGGCCCACTTCCACTGAAGCCTTGCCGAGCCAAGGGGGCGTTTGGGAGAGTAACCCCTTTGCCAGCGACCCGTAGCGGGTGCTGCTAACCCACCTCCAGCCACAACCCCTCACCCTCGGCTGCCCTCAAAGCCTGCAGGGTCACCGCCTCCTCCACCCTCAGGCGGGCACCCGGAGCCCCGCCGGGACGTGCCGGGCCGCTCGCGGCCCTCAGCCCAGCCGTGACACCTCCCGCTCCGGCAGGCCCGGGCCGCCGCTGCCCACCCCGCCGCGCCACCCCGCCCCCGGGAAAGCTCCCGGTCGCGGGGGCGGCCCCGCAGCTACTCACGGGTGCCGGCGCCGCCGGCTGCCTGCGGGCCCGGGTAGCTCAGCAGCAGGACGGGCAAGGCGGGCTGCCCGCGGGGCGCCGGGGGTCTCCACACGCCGGGCGGCGCGGCGGCGCCTCCATGGCCGGGGTAGAGGAGGAAGAAAGGCGGCGAGGCGGGAGACGCCTCGTCGTCGTCCTCCTCCTCCGCCTGCTCTCCTGCCGCCGCTACCGCCGCCGCCTCCTCCTCCCGCCCGGGCTCGTCCCGGCGCTCCATATCGGGGAGCACCTCCGCGCCTGCCCCGTCCCGGGAACTTTCCGCCAGCGGCGGGGGAAGCGGCGCCCGCTCCGCCTCCGCCATCGCCGCCCCGGACCGCCGCGCCCCTGCCTGCCCCGCCCCGGCCGGGAAGCAGGGCCGCGGCCGGCCTCCGCCCCCGCTGCGGGAGGGGCGCTCGCCTCCTCCTTTCCCGTGTCCCTCGGTGCCCTCGCCGCGGCACCCTACCTGCCGCTGGCCCGGCCTTCCCCTGCCTCCGGCGACTGCTCTCGCTCTCGCCCCCGGCCGGGGCAGCAGCCACCGCTCCGCGCGCGGGTGGCCTGAAGGATGGATCACGGAAGGCTGACAAAAACCACGTAACCCCACTGGGATAGGTGTAGGGGCTGTGAAGGAGATGGGGAGGACCTTGTTTCCACCCTTCTGAGAAGGCTTGGGTTTTTTCCAGCCTCATGCATTTCTCTCAGCTTCCACTTCTCTCTTTCATTGCTGACAATTCATCTTTCTCACACATTAAGAAAAATCATCTAGAGTCCACCTAGCCTCCTAGCATGAGCTTCCCAGCTCCCTTGGCTGTGGAGAAGCAGCTCTAAGACAGACGGTGTCCCATCACGTGTATTTCATGGGCTATTTCTACACCACGCCAGAAGGAAGGAGGCAGCTGCCCTGTGTGTGATGGGCAATCGCCTTTACAGGACGAGAGCTTGCACACACAAGTGCTGACATTAATCTTAAAAAAACACCTTCATACAGCAGCACAGAAGTCCAACTCTCACATCCTTCAAGCTACCCATGAAGTCATGAAACCAGCTTCTGCCCTCTCCCCCCACTCTTTCCCAAGGGTGAGATTTCACAAGGCTTTTCGTGTCCTTTGACAAGAGGTGACAATACAAAGTCTAAATATATTCCTTACTATTAAAACTACCACATAGGCCATATACCAACAGTAATTTCACTTAGAAGGCTGTCTTTCTGAAGACTAATAACTTACATTAAGGCAAGACAATTAATACGGATTAGAATGTGGTCAAGAGGCATAAAGAACATAAATCTGCCAGTTTTTAAATATCCAGCAATCAGTGCACTGAGGTTAAGCCGAAATGTATTGCTTTGTTCTTTTTAAATCACACACAAAAGTTGCAAAAGCAATGCTACAAAGGCAGCTGATTTCTGAAGATTGCTTTTTCCAGCACTGCCCCAAGTCATGGAACATGTTGCAACCAGTTTAACGGATGCTCTAATACATTTTACAAATCTCAAAGCTGAATGTATGAATTGCTATTTGCCAGGGCTAGCAAGGGCAAAACAATGTCCAGACTGTTGCTGATAGAATATTATGGAGACAACTAGGAAAGCCTTGACAAAATTTAAAGCAGATGTATTTCCACGTGAGTTATTCGGTATGTTTTCCTTACCCCATATAAACAGAAATTTTAGGTCAGGATGCAGAAAACGTTACCCACCTCTACCATGGTACTTGTTCTGCCTGAGCTTTCAGGCTTACTCTGGATGCTTATCACCCACAAAGGATTACATTTTCCAGATGTAGAAAGACAACAGAGAGGCTCATACCCCTCCTTAGAGCTTTCTGTGCACTGACTATGTGCTTTACAAATACAAATCATTCGTGTGCAAGTGCACATGGGACTATCTCTTGAATTACAGTGCTTCAAGTGAGTGGATGGACAGGACACAAGAGCAGGTATCTCCATGGCTGTGTGAGCAATTTGGGCGAGGCATAGCTGTTGCTGGAGCGTGTAAGTCCTAACCTGCTGCTGAGGCAGCTCCCACCAGCAGCCCTTTCTGAGCAGAGCAGCTGGCTCTAGCTAAGCAGGAGCCTGGCAAGGACAAGTGCCATAACATGGCTGAAGCACGTTGCTTGGCAGGGGCAGCGACTTCTCCAGAAACAGTGCAGGAAGAAGGAAAAAACAGTGTTAACCATGACCTTGCAACACTTTTCACTTCTTTTCATGGTCATAATATGCTCCTTCCCTTGTTTTGCATGTGTCCATTTTCATATGGATCTTCAAACCTATTTACCACCAGGGATTTCCCTTCAGCACAAAGCACCCCTCAAGGAAGTATTTCTTAGGGCGTTACAGTCTCCTCTCTCCCATGGCATTAATAACCATGGCCGTTGCATGATCACTCCCACATAAAACCATATGGGAATGAACTATTTATGGGCTTGTCCCATCTCTGAACTATCCAACTGAACATAATGTCATGTTTAATCTTTGTGGAAAGGGGTTGGGGTTGAACAGGGAGACGCGCCATGCCATCTGCTGGTGCCTGCACGGGGCATGCCTGTCTGCTGCCTTCCCTCTGCCTTCAGCCTTCACCCTGGGGAGCAAATCTGTAACAGCACTCTATTATTTCCCTTATTTATTGCTCAGATGGAAGTTGTTGGAATTGTATGCCAGCTGCCTAAAGCTTTTCAAGGGAACACAAAGCCTGCTTGGATACTTACACCTCACCTGCAGATCTATGAAAGATGGTCAGCCCTCCGGTTTTACACCAAGTGCAAAACGTGAACGAGCAGGTGCTGCAGTAATGAGATCAGTTAGCATCTCTGCTGGATATTTTCCACATCCCACGTGATGCCTGTTATACAACACCATTCCTTCCCAGAAAAAGCATCTAAGCTGCTTTTTTTCCCCAGCACATTACCTTTTATTGACCTCTTTGCAAAGCCTCAGGAGTGCAGCTCAGCATCAGCAGCAGCAGCCTCCATCGTGATCCCAGCACAGAGTTATTAAAAGGTGCAGTTTTAGGAAAAGCTCTAGTAGCCTCTGGTAAGGCTGGGACCCAGTAAAGGCTATGCATTTCAAATGGCTAACACTGCTGATTGTGGCTCTCAGCAAGAGAGATGAAGCCGAAGTGAAGGACACCTTTATCCCCACAGCTAATAGGTTGCACATCTCGTGGGAGGCCATCAGGTGACTGAGGGCATTGCTTAACAGAAGCCTGTGACCTCTTGCATTAAGCCTCACTTTTGCCTCAGGCAATTTCATGGAGGGGATCAATTCCCAATGCTTTGTAGCCTGTTTCTGGGGAGCAATTTTTAATTGTTTAACTGCTGTTTGGCCATAAGCAGCAGGGGGCAAACAAATGCAGGGCCCTTAAATTCAGCAGAACTTATAATTTCACTACTTTGTCCTACACATCTATCTGCCATACATACCAGAATGTCTCTGAAATTGCCATGCATACCTCCATATCCCATGGACACATAAAGACTACAAAAAGCCTCCTTACTTCTGTTCCCACCTGTCCAGCTTAAGTTGACTGTTTTTCTTTCAGCTTTGAAAGAAAATTACCAGCAATTACCAGCATGTTCCTGGCACAACCAGGCCTAGGGTGTAAAGGTTTACCTCAAAATCTGTGGAAGTATATGTCACTTGCAGAAAATGAGCAGAGTGCCTGCGTGTTTCAGTCACAGCATCTAGCCTGCCACAGGTTCAGGAACAGGGGCTCATGCCTTCCCCTAAGACTACCACACAAAAGAATCCCAAAACAAGCCAAACCAAAACTCCAAACCACCTAGATACACTAGTGCTTCCAGAATATGAAGTAGCATTCATTGCCAAGAAACTTACTCCCCTTAAGTGATTTCTCATAGGAAACAGACAGTAGTACCTTTCAGATGCTAGCAGTACACAAATAAAGGCATAGGGCTCCTTGAAACTTGTCCCAGACACAAGTGCAGTTGGTTAAACTTTTCAGATAAATGAATTGGGTATTTCTTCTTTACAGCCTGAACTGGCTTGGGCCACTCACTGTCAGCTCCCAGCAAGAACTTCAGCATGGGCTTAAACATGTTTTCCCACCAGAAGGCATGGAAGTTACAGAAACATTTAGAAAGTCGACCTTCAAGCTGAAGAAAATATTATACCATAGCTGTTTGTCCCATATCAATGCTATGTTAGACCTATAACAGCAAACAACAGTTAACATTTATCATAGATTAGGGTAATGTATTTATCACAGATAAATTGCTATGAAACCCAAAAATGTCCTTGCTTGGCTTCCCGCTGAATTTAGGAGGGGAATCTATATCCCAGGCCATACAGGATTTAAGCAATAGCTTTCTGCTTAGTTACAAAAAAGATTTAAGAATGCCCAATAGTAGTTTGTTCTTAAATGTAGGGGCATGAGGAGTTAATCAGAGCAAGATTCAGAGAAAATACCAGAAGCACACGTATGTAATTCTGCAGCACAACATAGGAACAGGATGGACCAGAATAAGACAGGAAACAGAAGACAGTGACTGTTGTATGAACCCCATTCGCAACCTGCCCTTGGCAGGTCCCCCCATCCCATCCCATCCCATCCCATCCCATCCCATCCCATCCCATCCCATCCCATCCCATCCCCATTCCCATGCCCACTCATCCCTTGTCATTCTCTTTGATGACACATTTATGACCACCCCTCAAAACCAGTTTTTACATTATGGAAAGATGACAGCATGACAATAGAGGAAAACACCTTGACATAGAGGCTGGGTGAGGAAAGACCCCTGTGCTACTTTTAGAGGTGGCACCCTCTGAAAAAAAACAAATACCACCCCCTCATTTCTTAAGGATAAAAACACAGTGTCTTTTATAAAAAAATTTATTGGATTCAGGAGTGCTACTTGCTGCTCTCACAAACAGAGGCAAAGCAGCATCATTTGAGCTTCCTGCTCTTCTTAACTCCGGCGCGAATGCCAGACAGCTCCCCGGCGTATCTGTGCAGCTCCCTGCGAACCTCCCGCACCTGGCCCTTGCGCCGAATCTTGGCTCGGCGGAACTTCTCCCGGTGCTTGACCCTGGGGTTGCGATCGATCTTCTTCCTTTTGGGCGTGAGGCCTTTGTTCTTAATCATCTGATAGGTCACACCTCTCTTGTTATTTGCATCCTCACCTTCCAACACCTCCTCTTCTTCTTCAAGCACGTCTTGGTCTTTGGTTCTCTTCCTCTTGAGTTTCAACTTCTCCTCCATCATCTTGTAATATTTGAGTGCAGCCTCTTCATCCAGCTCCGACTCATCTGACTGGCCAGCAGCAGCAGCCTGGCCATTTGCAAGCACATGAGCACGTTTTGCTTTGTTTTTCTTAAAATCCTGTGGGAGAAACAGCGCAAACTTCTTCTCCTTCCGTAACTTATCTTCCTTCTTATCGTAGTAGTTCTTCAAAAGCATCCGAACTTGTGGGGATAGTTTTTGATCTATCACTGCTAGGTCATTGATCAGATTTCTGTAGGTAACCAGCCGTTCAATGATGGGGTGACTGTGAACAGGCAACCTCTTGGACTTCAAAACCAAGTAGAAACTGATATTGGCGCAGTAACTCAAGTAGAGATGATACTTGGTCTGCAAATAACGGCTGCCCTTCCCTTGTGGGATAGTGCCGTTTTTGACCATTTGCAGCAGCGGGTGCAGCTCGTCCTTAAGCTCCATCAGCTTCACTTCAAAGTCCTCAATCAGCTGCAGGAGCTCAGGGGACTCCTGCTTCAGCAGCTTCAGCTGCTCCTTCTTGGAAAGGGCCTGCAAATCCTTGTCAATTTTCTGCCCTTTGCTATCGTGGGTTTTCTGCTGCTCGGCCAGATAGCCCTGGATCACATCCAGCCCATAATCATCTTCCCCTAAGTCCTGCACCAACCGTCTCTGAATGACTTGAGCCTCCTGCTCCTCTTCCTCCTCCTCAGCATCGACTTCCTGCTGCTTACGCTTACCCTTGGCCTGAGCATCACTCCCATAGTCTGTGTCATAGTAGAGCTGCTTGCGCTGACCCCAGGAGAGCTCGTGGGGGAGCTTGGTGTCCTGACGGTGCTCCTCCAAGTCACTTTCCATGGACAAGTCCCCATCTTCATCTTCATTTGTCTCCTCCTCCTCACCTTCCCCATCCTCCTCACCTTCCCCATCCTCCTCTCTTTCTTCATTCTCCTCTCTTTCTTCATCCTCCTTTCCTTCTTCATCCTCCTCTCCTTCTTCATCCTCCTCTCCTTCTTCATCCTCCTCCTCCTCATCTTCAGCCTCTTCTGCACTGTGGTCTATGAAGTCATCTGGCCCCTGTACCTCCTCCTCCTCTTCCTCACCGTCTCCATCCTCCTCGCTGTCCTCGGGCAGATGCAGACCCAGCACTTCCTCTTCCTCCTCCTCCTCCTCCTCCTCGCTGTTGCCGTTCTCCTCTCCGCTCTCTAGGGCCGCCATCACCGACTGGAACTGGGCCTCATGGAAGTCCTCCACCTCGTCGCCCAGGCCTTCGGGGCCCTCCGGGCCGCCGAGCACCTCATCCTTGTCATCCTCCTCCTGCTCGGCGCGCTCGGGCGGCCGCCGCAGGACAGTACCGCGCCGGGTCCTCATGGCTCCGCTGCCCTCCTGCCGCCGCGCTTCCGCTTCCGCCGCTTCCGCCGCAGCCGCACTCCCCTTCCGCTCCCCGGGCTCCCAACTTCCCCTGCCCGCCCCGGGCCGGCCCCGCTCGGCGGCGGGAGGGCCCTGCCCGGGGACCGCCCCGTGCCGCGGTGGCGCGGCGCGTTCCTGGCGTGGCTCTGCGCTGCTCCCGGGCAGCGCGGCTGCCTCTGTACGCGCGGAAAGCGTCCCATGCGTACAGCTTCGGGAAGCGGCTGCAAGGTCCAAGTTGAGTCCTTGCGATCAAGCTTTTGATTCGTAGATTAAATCCCTCCAGGTCTGGAGCGTACTGTTAGGTTTGTAATGGTGGAATGCAGACCCGTGATGAGCTGCCTGACCCGGGCAGCCACTGTGCAAGGATTTCTTATTTTGCTTTTCAGTCATAGAGGTATCACAGAGCGGTGAAGTTTGGAAGGGACAGAGCTCGTCCATTTCAGCCCCCTGCCAAAGCAGGTTCAGCTCGATCAGGGTCACAGGAACATGTCCAGGTGGGTTTGGAAGCCTCCAGAGAAGGAGACTCCACGCATTCTCTGGGCAGCCTGTGCCAGGGCTCCTTCACCCTCACGGAAGTTTCTCCTCCTGTTCAAAATGAGCTTCCTGTGTTGCAGTTCGTGCCCATTAACCCTCATCCTGTCACTGGCCACCACAGAAAAAAAGACTAGTCCCATCCTCTTGTCACCCACCCTTGTCAGCATTGATAATGTCCCCCTTCTCTTTTCCAGGCTAAAGAGCTCCAGGTCTCATAACCTTTCCTTGTCAGAGAGATGTTCTAGTCCCCTCCACTGGACTCCCGCCAGCAGCTCCCTGTCTCTCTTGAACTGGGGAGCCTGGAACCGAGTGCAAGACTCCAGATTTGGCTTTACTGTGGCAGAGTAAAGGAGGAGGAGAACCTCCCTTGACCTGCTGGCCACAGTCTTCTTAATGCACCCAAGGCCTTTGGCCTTCTTGGAAATGCATAATGCCACATGGGCCTTTTTTCCTCCTTGGGGTTTTTTCTTCACCTGAAAAAGCACAGACACATAAAATCTTTCTCTGTATAATCATCTTCACAACAACGAAGAGGGAAAAAAACCCCAAGATGGAAAGCACACCTGACATCTGTCCCCTTGCTAACCAAAACTTCTTGTTACTCAGTTCGCTACAATCAAATCAAACTTTCAGGGCAAAAAAGATGTGTTTGAAAACCTCCTTGGACACACCTGAGGTACACATAGTAACTCTCCTGAGTCCTTCCCTTCACCAAAGGACATCTTTACAGGGATACAGGAGTCTCCTGTTAGGAACAAGGCTGATTCCTGGGGCTGCAGATCAGCCTTCAGGCTGCCAAGCCAGGCTCGTGCTTCTCCTTCCCCTGTGTTTCTTGGGTCAGGCCTTTTATATGTGCAGGGCACCAGTAAAGGAACAATTCTGATCTGCAGCTTCTGGGAACTCCTCAGTAGGAGGGTTTTTAAGGCCATCCCCGTTCATTCCCATTTTTCTTCTTGTGCTGTATTTTTGCTTGTGTCTGTCATCCATCGCAGTGTGCCCAGCCCTGTCTCCCATGTTTCTAAAAGAAATGCTGAATAAGCCACATGGAAGCGGGCTGTTTTAGAGAAATGCAGACAGCAGTGCCACAAGAGCAGAGAGAGGAACAGTAACTAGTTTAGTCTGAGCTCAGAAACCCACAGCCTAACAAATTAAGCACCTGCATGTCCCAGCAAGAGGAGTTCTGCACAGAACAAGCGCAGGTGCTTTTTTCTCACCACAGAACAGGTGCAGTTTTATTTATAAACCCTCCTGTCCACCTCTTTGTGGAAAAAGACATGTCAATAAAATCTTAAAGTTAACTCATGCAGAGGTGAGAGTCCACAGCTTTACTCACTTTTTGGTGATTCATTTGGTTTCTGGTAGATCTGATGGCAGACAAGTCTCTTATGAGTTTTATGAGACACACTCAGCTTCTCCACATAGTCGTCTCTGGGGCAGAATCTTCCATATATGCTCTTGCACCAAAGCTATGTTTTGTTTCAGACTAAGACACCTTTCCTAAATGCCAGTTTTCAGATATCACTTTCTCTGGATAGAGGCCTGTATAAGAAACAGCAATAAGAGGAACTTGGGTTTTTTTAAGTGAGCCATAGCAGTCATAATTTGTTAGCCACACCTTGGTGGGAATTCTCACTTTGCACTAGTTGGCCACTGAAACACAGCCATTTGCAGCAATTTCTGCAGAGTTAAAATTCTAGATCACTTCTGCAAGTGTGACTTACAGAAACCCAGACCTTCAATGTGTGTCTGAAAGTTTCCATCTAACTACCCTCACAGGTTTTTAAAGCCTGCTCTTTCAAAATTCAGAGCTGTAACAACAGACTGACTTCCATGTGGACTCTCATGGATTTAAATGCGACTGATATGTTGGCTCTCAATCCAAGGTGAATTTCTAGCATCTAAAGGTATTTGAACCTCTTCTAGGACTTGCCAAAAATGCTACCCATGTGGGATGAAGCTGATCTCCCAATTGAGTTAGTGAACCCAGTTATCAGGAACTGCTTGAGCCAAACCCACTGGTTTGCTGTGAGCATGAGTGGAATCACCGCTGCCAGTACTGGGATCAGTGACTGCTGCAGGTCTGTTTTAATCCACCATTTTCTTTGCTTCTGAGTGAGAAATGAGGAGAAAAGAAAGCTGTAGGAGAGACTGCTAGTGGATGGCGTGTCACCTGGAGATATTCTGTGCCCTAGTACAGCTGTTCTCTTCTCCGCTCGTCAGCCAGCATAGCAAGGACAAACAAAGGCACAACCATTTTACCTCACTTCATCCAAGCACCTGCCTAGCTTCTTACCTGGAAAATCCCAGTTAAGCATGTCCAGGGCCAACTGGAGGAATAGGACAAGTGAAAGGTGGCTGAGAACACAAGGCTGGTTCCCATTTCTTTTCAGATTCTCAGTTATTCCTTCCCTAGTATCTGCCTGGCAGTGATCTGGGAGTCTAGCTCCTCACTCAGCCCAGAATTAAAGCCTGGGGAGATGGTTTGCCAGCCTCCTGCCAAACTGCTGCAGCACAATGCCTGTTTCCCCAGATAATCTAGTGATTCAGAAGTCACACACTAAAAAGTAATATTCCATAAAACAAATATTCCTCTAACAAGCTTACAGTTGAGATAGGAATCCTCAGATATGCAGGTGGCTCAATGGGCCTAAAAATAGCTCTCGTGCCACCATATGCAGACGTGTAGATTTAGCAACTGAAATTCAGACATGCTGAGCACCAGCAGGCAGAGAAAACCACTGAAATCAACAGAGTCACCCAGAACATAATTCTGCTAGGTCTCTCTCTTTGGGTTTGAAAATACTTACAGATGTCTCTGCTTGGGTTTGATCAGTGCAGTATTTTTATCATTTTTATCAGTGCAGATTGGCAAACCAGACTGGAACCAGCCGCTTTTGTGTGTGCTTTGCTCTGCTGTCTGCATCCCTCTTTCTTGTGTATTTCTTAAAAATCTGTTTTGTTACAAGAAAGGTGACTGAAACAAAGAGTGCTTTAGATAGACACCCCTACACCCCCATGGTGAGCCACGTTTATTTTTAACCTTCTGCAAAAGATGGGGGTACAGGGAACAACTTGCCATTGCTTCAGAAGAGACCTCCACATAAAACTGTTGGCAATACTTTCTGGGGAGGTGGAAAGGAAATAAAACCAAATTTTGCCCATCTACAGATAGAGCCCTAGTAAGAAAACAAAGTTTGTAAAGAATTAGGGCATAGCCTGATGCCCTGCTAGGAGCTGGGCTTGCACTCATCATACCCCACCACCTCCCAGGGGAAGCCTTGAGTGAACACTGCTGATGCAACACAAAAGCTCATTGCATCATGCAACTGCCAGATGAAGAAGTTCAGAGAAAAAGCTCAGGACACAAATTCTAGGGTCTTTAAATAGCCTTAGGGTTTGGGACCCCGCCAGGAAGGTTTGAAGAAAGAGAAGACAATTTGTAAGGGGATGGCAAGAGCAACCAACCCTGTGTGAGCCAAGAGTAGCATGAGCTGTGGGGAAAGCCTGTTGCCAGTCACAGGGCTGCTCCTCTGCTGCATAAGGAATAGCTTGAGAACACAGGGAGATTAATCACGTGCTGCCAGATAAATTCAGGAAACACTGATGCAATATCCCTGGCTAAGAATGGGCCTGCCAGCATCATTCTTTGCCTTCCCTTTTATCCCTGATGTTGATGTTCATAGGCCCTTACTAAGACTGGGCTTCTCTTAAAAAGTGGCCTCTTCTGTGCAAGACACATATATATACTACAGATTCAGCTCTGGTCATTGCAGGTTACATTGCAATGTTTGTTTTGCAGTTACAAAAGTGACCCCAAACCTGAGACAAAAACTTCTGGGTTCTCTGTGGTAATCCCCTCCTTCCAGAAAAGTCTGCTTTCTCCATACCTCAGAGAGTTTGAGGGGACCAGACTCAGAACCTTTCTGAAGCACAAATCTCATGGAGCCCCTTCTCAATTGATACAGAAAAAATCTCCTCAATGCAGTGGGCAGAGGTGGAGGAAGAGTTTGGCTTTGCCACAGACCTGCTGTTGCTTTACCTCTTTTACTCCTCACTCCCCGTTTCATCTTGTCTGCTTTGAGTGCAAGCTCTTTAGGGGCAGGTTGAGTCCTTAATACGGGTTTGCACAGAATCTAGTGCAAAGTGTCTGTATAATATAAGTCAAGTGATAGATAAGTTCTTCTCCATGCAGGTGGTGAGGCACTGGGATAGCCTACCCCATCCTTGGAAGTGTTCAAGGGCAGGTTGTATGGGGCTTGGAGCAATCTTGGCTAGTATAGGGTGTCCCTGCCCATAGCAGGGGATTGGAACTAGAGGATCTTTAAGGTCCCTTCCAACCCAAAACGTTGGATGATTCTATGATCTTGAAGTCTGAAATCTCGAAACTAGTTGCCAGAACTGTGGCCCTTGGGCTATCTAGTCACTTTCTTACCTTAGACTCTTCACCTCAAGGTGTGGCAGTGGCCCTGATGGCTAAGGACCAGGGTGGTTTTGCACTGCTCTGCACTCAGCAGCTTCATTGCTTGTTGGTAATGAACAGAATAAAAATGCACAGTAATAGTGCAACCCCCTGCCCCCTTCACCTTTGAAAGACAGAGGTCTTTATGCACTAAACATGCCTGGTTTCAGTCCCCAGCCACATTTTCCACTGTGTCGGTGTGAGCCGGCTGGGCCGTTTATTTTCGGAAACCAATAGCTGTATCATTTGCACACGCCCTTATAGGCAGAGACAGGCTCTCCACTGCTGTTCTTCAAAAGAAGGGAAGGCAAGATGAAGAGCTCTTTGTTGCTGTGCGCGGCCCTGGCCTTCTCCGTGGGGTTTGTCCTTGTGGCAGGTAGGTAAGAAGGGAAGAGCATGGAAAACTCTGCTTAAAGTATCAGTGACGGATGTCGTATAATCAGCCATTAATAACTAATAGCCAATATCAAACCTCAAAGCCTGCACAAGCAGTCAAGCTTCAGTGGTGCTTGGGCACCTCAGTGTCTTTCTGCACCACAGAGCTGCATGTTTTTCATTGCTGCCTGTTTTTAATTGCTGCCTTGAGGCTAAAATAGTGATGACTGTGTGCAAATTTAAGAATATGATTAGCCATTTTTGACTGGTTTCCTGAAGTAACAAACCACATCCACGCATGCTTGCTTTTCTGCAGTGCTGGGTAGCTTGCAAAGCTCTTGCTTGCTAGCTTTAAAGGCTTCTAAGATTCGTCTTCCTTGTAATCCTGTCATATGTCTCCAGCCAACTTCTGATTAAACTGTAGGTTTTTTGTGTAACTCTACTGAATTTCTTGGAGACTCTTGATTTAGACTTGAGTTCAGGCTGCCATCTCAGCACACTCCTCGGTGTGGGTCACAGGCAGTACACACTGACCATCTCTATGTAAGTCTGAAGTCATCCTCATTCACGTGGTGGATCTGGGCTGCAGGATGCAATTGATGCTCAAGGAATAACCATCCCGACAGCATGGACAGCAGCATCCCTGCATTGCCTCCAACTCTGGGGAAAGAGCATCTTACTGCCTGCCCAGGCAGGTCCTTGGAAAGTGCTGCTTCCTAGGACAAGTGACCAGCTGTATCATCTGTTGGCTGAAAAGGCAGAAAATGTTGAGAAATACTGTGTCAGTTCAGCAGAGCCCAGTCTGGTTTTCCCCATTTATATGCATGTCTTGAGAGAGAGAGGTGGATAGACAGACAGGCATAAGCAGCTTAAAGGGGAAGTTAAATTAGAGTTATATGCAGCTTCAGGAGTGCCGTTTTTACTAGTTGTATGAAAATTAATGTACTTTGTATCTACTTAAACCTCTTCCTACTTTATTAAATGAGCTACTTGGACCTGCAGCAGAGTTTGAGTAGGTAGTTTTGGAATGCATTTGCTTTTTCACTATGTTGCAGATGGGTTCTTTTGGGCTTTACTGTCTATTACAGCACAACCTAGTGTTGGAAGATGAGAAATTTTGTCCAAAAATATCTACATGAGTGTTGAGGGAAGGGACACCATATTGCAGTAAATCATGTACCAGAAAAATGCAACCTGAAAGCATTTAGAAGGGGATCAGGAAATTCTATATTTAACTACCTTCTCCCCAAAGGGACTTTACTGGGTGTTACATGGAAGTGTTGCTGATGAAACTCTCTCTTTTTTAGCTTTGTAATTTTATCTTTAAAAGCTGTATGGAGTACCTGTAACTTTTATGGTTACTGAAGCCAAGGCAAATCAGGACAACATTTTCAGAGTCAGTAAAAAAATCCCTGCATATTCATAAAGCGTATGTTCATATGATTTTAGAAGAGTTAAAGCCTGCTCCCAAAGGTTTTGGGACAACACTCAGAGCCAATAGGATCTGACTTAAATATTGTCTTTGGATTAAGGGCTTAGGAAGAATGGCACATAACTTTGCACAGAATACAGTGGCAGACAGCAAAGGAAGGTCTGTGTGAAGGACAAGAACTAGAGACTTTCTATAACACAAAGCAAAGCCAAGACTTGAGGAGGCAGAGGCTAAAGAGGCTTTAGTCACAAACTTCTACTTCAAAGGGAAATGTTCATGTTGCGTGATGAGCTGGCACTTGTGCAGCTGGCCAGTTGTGCTGGCTCCTGGACAGAGAAGTGCTAAAAGCCAAACCTCACTCCAAAGGGCTCGGTGGGCACACACTACTGTAGTGGGCTATGCTGTAGAGGCATAAAGATAACTGTGAGAGCTGCAGAAAAGGAAACATCTCCTACATGCCCCCACTGGCTTGCTCCACTACCTAGAGCAAGGGAGCTTCTTCTCTGATCAAGAAACTCCACAGTGAATCTTCTTCAGAAGATATCCTGTTGCCAATTGTGACAGAAACAGCATCTGTAACCAGCAGGTGAATTGCAGAGTTGCTCAGAAGCAACATTTTACACAATTTTGCTGCTTTTTTCACAGTTATGGGGATGGTAAGGATCTCAGAAAGTAAGCCAGTGGAGTGGAAGCAGACGAGGCCAGCGTATTGTAGGGGCAGCAAGGAAGTCCTAGGTAGAAAACCTGGAATGCTGTTTGCATTACATTGTATGGACTATATGCCTGGGGGCTCTGACAATCAACACTGCAGAGGACCTGTCCTTGTTGGATCTTGCAGACAGCTTAATCTGACAGTTAAGCTGCTGCCAATAGTGGCTAACAATCGAAAAACCTACACTGAAACTCAGACTCCACCTGCTGCTTATGGATCCCAGCTTTGCTGATGCTCCCACAGCTTTTGAGCACTATCCTTCTGACTCTATAGTAACAGAGTCTGTTGTTCGTAAAACCCACCAGCTTTGGACATGGAGATTAAGAAAAAACCTAGACATGTGCTTGTGCAATGTGTGTGTCTTCCTTGCCATCCATGCTTTGATAACTCAAAGAAACCCAGCTGTTAGGATCAAAGCTTTTAAGTCAAAGCAACTCTGAAGTCCTCTGTAGACACGATGAATCAACCAACACTTCCAGCTTCTTTCTTCTTTTAAACCAAGGGACAACAGCAGGCAAGTCATCAGAACTGTGGTCCATGTGAGTCCCATATAAACTATCCCCATCTTACAAAAATCACTGCTTTTGGTACTTCCAAGCAGACCGAAGGTGCTGTAGGAAGAGTGATGCTGCAAAGCGGTGACTGTGAACTTAGCAGCATTTAGAAATACAGAGGGATGTAAAAACAACCACTTAAGAAGGATGTGAGTGTGTGTGCATACAAAAGCAAGGCTGGCTTGTTATGGGTGAAGAGACTAAGCTCTGAGTTGGGGAAAATCAACTAGCAAAGAATAAGTTATTTCAAATCCAACTGCTTGCACAGTAAGAAGGAACGTGACACCAGGAACATTCCAAAGGCCTCTAGGTGACATGGGAGATATTTTGCCTTGCTTTGCCCAAGTTTTACATTGAATGGCACACTAAATGTGTGGGAGACAAACCCAAGCTGGTTTTCCTCTATTTGAGTAAGAAAGTCAGGACCGGAGGTTTCTCTGAAAATGACAAACATCTTAAGGGCTGCTTGCCTTCCCCTGTCAGGTCAGGGGGCTGCCTTCTTGGTGGGTCTTGGAGTGCTTTTTAGCACCTGTTCCCTCTGGGAACAAACAGACAACATACTACTCAAGGAAAACTGGCACATCTGCCACAGTGGCAAGGTCAGAGACGTATATTTAAGAGGCTGGATCCAAACTAGGTTTGGACAGCTAGAGCAGTCCTGGCACATGAAAGAGGAAATAGGTAACGTCTCCTGTTAAGGTAAAAGCAGCACTTCAGCTGCCTGGAATAGCATGAGGGCTGTAAGGAGACTCTTCCCATTTCACAAGAAACCCCTGAATGTTTGCCTCTCACCAGCCACAGTGTCTGGGTTCATTGTCTCCTTCCCAACCCCTCCACCTCCACATACAGAGGCATACTGTAGACTGAGCAGAGAAGACCCCAGCATTGCCAAGGGCCTCATTTGTACCTGTTGCAATCTGGACTTAATCAATCCAGATGCCATAATGGTGCACTCCTGGCATTCTCATCACTTAGCTGTCTGCTAGGACAGGTTTCAAGGTTTTTCTTCTTGACCTTGGGATTGCCTATCCTGTCCTTGCAGGTTACCCACTGGACCCTGAGGATGAGGAGTACGTGCTGGTGAACAACAAGTGTCAGTGTGTAACAGTGACCTCAAGGTTCGTCCCCTCCAAAGAAAATCCTGATGAAGAAATTCTGGAGAGAAACATACGCATCCTGTAAGTGTCAGACAAGTATTACATGGAGATGGCGAGCAGGAGACAAAATTAGAAGGGGAGTTTTTGGAGTTTTTTGACAATTTTTACAATTACAAGAGTTCTCTTTCCATTGTTTGCCACGACCTGGCATTGATGAAACTGCTTTTCCCATGAAGTGCTTTCTATGGTATCCTGGAACATCTCCTTTTGCTCTCGTGAACCTATCTGGTGTTTGTCCCTTCAGACATACAAAGTGCTTCCATGTTTTAAGTGGTTCAGTAACTTTTTGAAATAGGCTGGGGAAGTAGAGTGTTAATATTTCTACAGTTGGTCTAATCTGAAACCAGATTGGGCCCCTGACACTGGACTAACTGATCTGATAGCAAGCCTGCTGTTTTATAGTCTGGGAAAACTCATTCATGTCAGAAAAAACAATCTAATAAAACAGATCTCAGTTCAAGAGTAGGATTTAGTCCCCTTTATTCACACAGACCTTACAAAAGGGTGTGTGTCTCTTTGGAAGCATGGACCAAGTTCAAGCTCAGAGCTGCAGGAGTTCTGGTAGAGCTCACAACAGGAGAGACATTAATTAAATGTCTCTGTCTTGCTAGTCTCTCGGGGTTTTTACAAAAAAGGATCATCAACACCGTTACCTTGAAAATGACACTTTCAGCAATTGCTGCAGACCTCTCGGGGGTGGGATTGATGCCTTTGAGGGTAGAAAGGTGAAGATCTGCTGTTCTTGGGCTTTGTTATGGAGAAAGGTTGGAAGGAAATAACCTGAAGAACAACATGAGAGTTGAGGATTGTTCATAATGGAGTAGTCTCCTCTTTAATAAGAAGTTTTTGTGAGAGTGATTATCTCCTCTCCTTTGCAGGGTCCCCCTGAGAGCTCGAGAGAACATCTCTGACCCCCTGTCCCCTCTCAGAACCACTTTTGTCTACCGCATGACTGAACTGTAAGTAATTTTATTTATTAAGCTCATTCCCTAAGCCTTGGCCATCCCTGCAGCATCACCCACAGCAGCTCAAAAACATGCTTGAAGGCCAATGGAGAAGGTAAGGCAGGGTCAGAGAGAAAAGTTTTCCCCATGGAGCCTGGATTTCATGTTCTCTTGCAAGCCAAGAAAGTGTTATCTCCACAAATAATTTATATTAAAAGGATTAATATTTACAGGTACTGCTTAATTCTGACCCCTGTTCATCTTGAGTGTCATAAATATCACCAAATCACGCATTGCCTGTTTAACTCTCCCTTTTAGAAACCAGTCTTGCCAATAGCAATTTGACAACACTAAAAGCATCTGTCTGGGAGTTGCTATGTAAAACCTAGAAAAGCCACAGTACTCTCTACATTTGAAGATCAGCAAGGAAGGTCTGAGTTTCACCAGAGGCTTCTTTTCATCACAACCCTTAACACTTGTTCTATTCTCCATCTCTTCCAGATGCAAAAAATGTGATCCTGTAGAAATTGAGCTGGGTGGTGAGATATACCAGGCTCAGCAGAGCAACTCCTGCGATGAACCTGAAACCTGCTACACCTACAACAGGGACAAGTGTTACACCACAACCTTCCCATTCCTCTACAATGGGCAGATTAAAAATGTTCAAGCAAGTCTGACACCAGAATCCTGCTACACCGATTAGCTTGATCCACCGCTGTGCTAATGCCTTGTTGTACTCAGTGTTTCTGTCCAAAGTACATCTATAGCACCATAATACCTGGATGACAGTGATTCAGATATCAGCTCCCAGAGTAATGCCAACTTACCTCAACATCAGACTAGTGCCATTTCCCAAGAGCAGCTGCTGGGTGTCATAGACTCTGTTCTCATATCCCTGGCACACCTGCAATGTCTTTATTATGTGTCTCAGACCTTATCCCCATATAGCACAGCTTCTCAGCAGACGGAAATCAGCAATTCCCTTGAAGTCAAGGGAACCCTACTGATTTACACCACTGTGGAACCTGTCTTTTTGACAGTCTCCCCTCAGTCTCCAGCTAAGCAAGGCTGCCACAGATATTGGCAGAAATATCTATGTACTTCCCTCCCTGACAAATCTAAAGCAAACCTCTGCACAGCCTTTATACAAGTCCCTTTGGCTACATTAGCAGAATTAGTGTCCTTATTAAAAGGCTGTTGTACAATCATATTTGAGAGAAAAGATGAGGGATGAGATTCAGAATTCAAAGTGACTTTACCATCAGGCATTCTAAACCCTTCTAGCACTTTGACAATTGCAAGCTTCTATCTTTGACCTGCATTTAGAGAGGATCAAAAGATGCTGCTCACCTCAAGCATTTTGCAAAGTTGCCACGTCCTCAGCTATGCTAAGAACTCTTCTAGGATGCATCAGGTATTTCCCTTTCCATGCTTATTTACTGGTACTGCTGCTTTCTTCCAGCTCTGCTCCCAGTTCATTGATGGAAAAAAAAAATCAAGTTGACTCGAGTTTCTTTTCTTATTCCTTATTTTGTATTTAAAGCTTCAAGAAATTCTTTGACAGTGACTCAATTGCTAGAACAGGGATTCATTCCCTTTTTCATACCAGTAGACTTTTCCTTCACAGAAAAAACCATCACCAAATGAAGGAGCTGGTTCTGCATTGCATCTTGCATGTAAATGCATTACACTCAGCATTGCCCATAGAGACAGTATGTATATGAGTACACAAGGTGTTGAGCATTTCATCTGAGGTGGCTGCTATATGTTTCACTGTTGTCACAAGATGACTGTAAAGCCTTAGGCTGAGAAGTCCTTACCTGGCTTCACACATAACTGGAATAATAAACCAGCAAAATCTTTATTTCCATAACTGTAGCTTCATTTGTGAAACATTAAATAAACTTTTTTCTGCAGCAGTCTGTGTGTGATATTCTAGTCCAATAAGAACTCATATGAAAAAGCCAAGTCTATAATCATATTCTTTCCTCTTTCCCAAAATAACTACTTATACTTACAGGCAAAGCCTTCTGAAATGCTGGGATAGAAATATTATGATGCACTTGCAGAAACTATGACAGATTGAGGCCAAACTGGTGTAGTAATAGATGACAGGCTATGATTTTTAGTGGCCTTACTATATGTAATGTGCTTTTGTCAGCCCAAGGTTTGTCCATGGTGAAACCTTTCTGCAGAAGAATATTGCTTTATATACTGTCAGGTAGTAGGTTTCACTTTTCAGCAGGTATATAGATTGCAGCCAGTTATGTCTTAGATAATTCAGAGATCATTTATCTACATCCTGTAAAGCAGTTGGCACCATGTGGATGCTTAAAAAGCAGTAAGTTGCTTGTAGAGCAGGATCTTTGACTAAGCCAGCATGTTAACAGCCTGCGATCATCAGCGCCTTCTAGGCAAGCCCAAGCACTGCTAAGATGGTCTGTGCCTGGAATTTGATAGCCCAAATTAAACTACCTGAGAAGTAACTCAAAACTACCTTTAAGTTCATTCTGATGTAATAATATTCTTTTAGGTGCAGCTCAGCTACTAGCTTCTATTGATTTTGACAGTTAATGCATTAATTCATGGTCATGGAAGAATCATTTCTGGGTTTTGAAAGCTACTGGGATTTAGCTGTGTTAGCACAAATAACGTGTTAATAAGTCTTCATATTTTGTGATTAGTGATTCTTTAATCAGGGAACTTGTTACAGAGTGAGATCCCCAAGGCTCCACATCAACTCATTGATATGCTGAATATGACCTGCCAATATGTAGTGTAGGACTTATTTCCTTTGGGTAGATCATTTTAGTGAGCCATGAAATGAAGAGCACAGGCAACTTGTATAACAGAATTGTTTTGGTTGAAAAGACCTTTAAGCTCATTGAGCCCAGCCACTAACCTCACACTGCTGACTATGTCCCTCAGCATCTCAGCTACACGGCTTTGCAATATGTCCAGGGATGGGGACTCCACCACGCCCCCAGGCAGCCCGTGCCAGTGTCTAACAACTCTCAGTGACGCAGTTTTTATTTATCTCCACTCAGCCTCCCCTGTGCAGCTGCTGCTCCGCCTGCTCTCACCCTGCGATGGCGCAGCAGCTGCCCGCCGAGCCGCCGCCGCCAGAGGGCGCCGCCGAGCGGCCGCGCCTCCCGCGGCGGTTTGTCCCTCGGCGGCGCCGGTGGCGGCGGGGCGGGCCAAGATGGCGGCGGCCGGGCGGTAGCTCACGTGTGGCGGGCAGGGCAGGCGGCGGCTCGCCGGGGCCGCTGCGGCGGGGACGGGACGCGACGCGACCAGGGACCAGCTCCGAGTCGCCATGTCGGGCCGCCAAGGCAACAAGTTGCCCAGCAACCTGCCTCAGCTGCAGAATCTCATTAAGCGGGACCCAACCTCCTACACCGAAGAGGTGCGGAGCCGAGCGGCCCGGCCACGCTGCCCCGGAGCAGGACGGCGCGGGCGGGGAGGCGGCACGGGGCGGTACCGGGACTGGGGGCTCGGGGGAAGCCGGTGGGCTGCGGGCACTGGGGGAGGCAGGTGTGGCCTGTCCCGCTCAGCAGCCGCCCGCTGTGTGTGCTCAGTTCCTCCAGCAGTACCACCACTACCAGTCCCATGTGGAGATCTTCACCTTCCAGCCGGACAAGCCTAGCAAGGAGCTGGCCGAGCTGGTGATGTTCCTGGCGCAGGTAAGCTGTAGAGGCTCCACCCTCAGCGTCATAGCTTCGGCAGGCCGGCTTTCAGCTGGTTTTGCTGCTACAGCCCTGATGGGGCAGCCCTCAAACCGCGCGTTGAGCACAGCTCCTGCAGCGGGGTTGTCCACTTCCAGGACACGGTTTAGCTTTTGTACATTTGGTGCAAGGCTTTAAGAGAATGTTTTTCATTGCCCCGTGTCTGTAGCATCTGGACATTGATAGTAACTCGCAGTTGTGCATGTGAAATGGTTACGGTACAATTCCCATGTTGATTGCTACGAGACCTCACGCCTTCCCAGGCTCCTGAGGCTCTGCACCAGAGTTCAGCTTGTCATTCTCTACCCAGGTTGCCCACTGTTACCCAGATCACATGGCCAGCTTTCCCCAGCAGCTGAAGGAGCTGCTCTCCTACCACCACACAGTCCTGGACACAGACCTGCGCATGGTAAGAGCCCCAGCAAAAGGTGTTTTGAGCAGATGGGTTCCTATGGTTAAAATGTGCCCCTGATGGGCAAGAGCAGAGCTTATGGTTTGCTTTTTTGGCTTTCACTAAAGATGGAAGCTGGAGAGTATTATGAGATGTTGGTTCTGATTCCTGTTTCTCTGTTCCAGACGTTCTGTAAGGCGTTGATCTTGCTAAGAAACAAGAATCTAATAAACCCAACGAGTTTGCTGGAGCTCTTCTTTCAGCTGCTGCGGTGTCATGATAAGCTGCTACGAAAAGTAAGCTGTGCTTACAAATACCAGGCTTGATTTCCAGTGGGTTTTGACTGGCTTGCCCCGAGTAAGGCAGTGCTGGCAGGCAGGTCTTCTCCTTTCCATGCTAACAAAGTAAGGAAGTTTGCCCAAAAAGCAGAGCTATTTCAATCACCAGTGCCAGAGGTGAGATTCTATGTTTGATGAAAGAAGTGAAGCTGTTGGCATCTTCCCCACATCACTGCAGGCTGTGTTTGGAATTGAGTACCTTGGATGTGTCTGGAGGTGACAACCATAAGCATGTTACTGTCAGAGCAGGCCCTACTGAATTCCTTGTGAGAACTTGAGTAAACCAAATAAAACCAGACCATATCTCAGGTTTTCTGCCATAAAAATGAGAATAGTTGCTTTCTGCCACCAGAGTTACTAAGGTGACCATCAGAACCTGCCTGAATGAAGCAGGGCTGGGATTGTTTTAAACAATACTTGATGCTGTCCATTGTCTGCCTCTCTGTGCTGTAAATTTGGTACACTTTTCAAATACTTTAAAGCACACAGGGGACTTTACAGAGTAACTTCTTGTTGTTTTTCCAACTGTAATTTAAAAGAGAAAATATTCCCAGTGGGGGTCAGTGTGGTCTCACGTTATTGTCCCTCCAAAGTCTCCAAGTACTAAGATGAATCTGCATTGTTCTCATTACTCCCTGTTCTCTCTCCATTTACAGACTTTGTATACTCACATCGTGTCAGACATTAAGAATGTCAATGCAAAACACAAGAACAATAAAGTAAACACAGTAAGTGGTTTTGGTTTCAGATGTACTTTTGTGTATTCTCTTGATTTTTGTGAGAGACTTCTAATGATGAACATTTTTTGTAGACCCTGCAGAACTTCATGTACACTATGTTGAGAGACAGCAATCCCACTGCTGCCAAGATATCTCTGGACGTGATGATTGAGCTTTACAGAAGGAACATTTGGTAGGTCTGGCAGACTCGTGTCAATTCTGCATTTATTGTGGGGCAGCTGTCCTGGCATTGCTCATAGCAAGTAGTGCAAAATGTAACTCAGGGGGCAGTGACTTCAATATATTCATCTTATTTGTGTTCCAATGGAGCTTTTTCAGTGTGTTGCAGAGAAATCCCAGCTGGCAGACACGACTTGGTGGTGGGGTGTATTTGGGTGTAAGAAATTTCATGTGTAGCGTTGAAGGAAATACCTTCTATCCTATGGTACAAAGAAAACAATTCACACAAGCTTTGTTTAGCTCCTTTTGGTGTAGTGGTGTGTTGAGAACTGGTTTCCCTGAAAAACAGGGAAAAAATGGTGTCGCTGAAAGGACAAGACATTTGCAGGTTTAAAAAGAAGGCTGTAAGTACATGAGACTTGATATAAAATCAAATGGACTTCTGTGTTATTTCTTATAAACCCTTATTTTTAGAGCATACCTAACCTAGCCAGCTGCTTTTCTCATAATACTTAGAATTCTACATAGAATTTTTTTCACTAAGCAGGGAATTTCTTTTTTTTACCAGTAGAAAAAGTGATAATCTGTTACCGGAACTTATTCTTTCCATCCCTTCTGTCACGGCGTGAACTAGATGCAACTGTGTCTGTTTATTTAGATGAAGCTACTGCTATGTTAGGAGAACAAAAAGAAGGTGGCAGAAGCTTCACCCTGTTGTTTGCAAGTCTGCCTGGGAGAGTTGAGAGACTTGACTCTAATGAAGCTTCTGGCTTGTTGAGATCCTGTCACATTTCATGACAATTTTCTGAGAGTAACATGATGATTTTTTTCTGAGACTAACTAGAAATTACCAAACTTAAAGGTGGTGTTTGGTTTTATTTCAGGAATGATGCCAAAACAGTAAATGTCATCACAACTGCCTGCTTTTCCAAAGTGACTAAGGTGAGGACTGAAATGACGTGATGAAACTGGGTGTTACCTAAGCTGCCTTTTTCCTGTGGATGCAACTTATTTTGTAACTGCTAATAAGCGTCAGCAATGATTTGTCTTCTGCTCGTTTTAATCTCAAAATACCACTGATATTGGGGGAGGACCCAGCATTTAGTTATGTACAGAGAAGCAGAGTTGGAAGCTTATCTTACAACAAGTGAAGGCTGCTGTGGGGAGGTTAGGTGTACTTTGCCCTGCTCCTCAGAAGAGATGGTCAGGATATTGCCATCTTATAATTGGCACCATAAGGCTTTATTTTGTTACATCTAAGGAGAGTGGGGCTCGAGTGAATCTTAGGCCTCCTGTCACCTGTGTCAGTTCTGCAGTGCTGGAGGCTTGGAAAACTTGGATTATGGTTTGAGATAGGAAGATCCAAAAGCTGATCCACTCAATAAATAGCAGCCAACCAAAACTAATGAGCCCATACAAACTAAACTAAGTTTGATTTCTGAGCACTGTCTCAGTTATGAGCTGTGCAACAGTTCCTAGTAATGTTGGCACAGACCAATGAGATTTGCTTTTCAGAACGATGGGAAGAGAATTTGCATCTTTAAACTTGCTCCAGGCATTGTGGAAGTCCAGCTGCTTTTTGGTTCTTGGTGTGTTTCTGACTATGAAAAATTGGAACAGTCTTTGCATAACCCAAGATGTGGATGTAGGGCTCTTGTAAATACTCTTGTCAGTTTGTCCTGTTCTATATAAACTTCCTTTGCTTTTCAGGTATTAGTTGCTGGTTTGAAGTTCTTTCTTGGGAAAGATGAAGATGAGAAACAAGACAGTGACTCAGAATCTGATGTGAGTGTTGTGATTACATCTGTTCTGTTCTTTAAACTCTGTAACAGCTCTGTCATCTTAGCGACCCTGGCTCCACCAGTCTCTTTGCTTCTGTGTTACTTATTTCCCATCTTGTTTCCTAAGCAATGGTTGGTCAGTCTGGCTCATGAAGACACGAACTGCCAAATGTGTAATGTACAGTTGTGGGAAGAGGCTTTCATGTAGTGTATTGGAAGCTTGTTTAATATCTTAGCTGTCTGATTTAGTTTTCCCTTTTATGCTCCACTTCCCATTTCTGTACAAACCAGTTAGAAGGCTGATAACTAACTAGGATTTCAGTCTAGAGCCTTCTAATGAAGGGTAGCAATATTTGTCTGTGACTGAGCAATACTCTCTAGTTAGCCAGCTGTAGAAGCCACTCTGCTGATGTGCTGTTAAGTGTTTGTGATCTCTCTCACTTGTAGGAATGTGACTAGTCTTATGGAATCGGGATTGTAATTGCTAGTATTTCTGTACCGTGACATTTAAGAAGAAAGTCTCAAATGTAGTACATGATCCTTAAAAAATACAAATGCTTTTTATTTCTCTGATGGCCATTTGAAGCCTGGTGTCACCTGAGCTTTCTTTTCCTTTCTCAAGGACGACGTTCCCACAGCCCGAGACCTGCTGGTGAGGTATGCAACCAACAAGAAAACCACCAAGCGCAAGAAGAAACTGGAAAAAGCCATGAAGGTCCTCAAGGTGAGGGGAGTGGTGTCTGACTTGCCGGCATTGTAGCTTAATCCTTCAAGTGCAGAAATCTTCTTGTTGCCCCTGTTGACTTCGCTACCCTTTGTCATCTCTTCTAGGTATGGGTCCTCCAGTGTTCTAGCATCCACTGGCCAGGCATGTGCTGTGTTTGCCTGGAAGATGGCTGTTTTGAAGCAGACCTAGACTCTTAAGCTGTTCTGCTCTGGGTACCCTTTGTGTGGTCCCCTACATGAAACTATGTGGTGTCTTGATCAGTAACTTTTTTATTCAGCTCCCACTGTCTCTTAGGTGGCAGAAAACCCAGTGTGGTTGAAAAGAGGGATAGTTTATTTCTTAATATTAAGTGTCCCTGTGTGAAGAGAAGAATGATAAATAGCAGCTTTTAACAGCGGCCTGACACTGAAGCACTTGCAGCTTTTTCGTGGACAGAAAAAAAGCTCTCTCTTACATTCTTGCCTTACAGAAACAAAAGAAGAAGAACAAGCCAGAGGTGTTCAACTTCTCTGCTATTCACTTGATCCATGATCCCCAAGGTAGGCATTGTGTGTTAATCCCAGACACTGAAGTTGAGACACAGCTGTGCAAGGAGAAAGTGACAAGTAGATACAAATGTGACAGTGTGGTGTGCTTTATCATGGAGTTTCAGAGCATTTCAAAAAAGTGAGACCAATCCTGTTGCACTTGTCATAGTAATGCTTGTAGATAGTGAGACAAGGAAAGTGCAATGTTACATCATCTGCTTCAGGTTGCTGCAGACTGGGACATAGCTCTGTGCCACTTTCCTGTACACCCAAAGGCCATGGTGTGGTGAATGGGGAGTAGTTTATCTGTTAGAGCTTCTTTAGCTACACCCTATCAAAGATCTGTTTCTATTACTAGTCTGATGTTTGTCTAATATCACTCAACTTGGTCTTAGTCTCATCTACTGAACCTCTGGGAGGTTTTGTTTTTCAGATGAACCCCAAATGTATCTAAAAACTATATCTTTAAATACCGACCCTGCACTTAGGATGTTGAGAAACCTCTGGTACTTTTCCTCTTTGCTGAGCCTATGCAAAGCTTTATACCTAAGGCACGTGAGAAGAAAAATAACACACTGGGAGAAGTGCTCTGGCCATCTTTAATTTCTTCACTGTGAGGGCACTGGGGCTTAAAAGCACCCAAACTAAACTCTCTTTTTTTAACCTAGTCTCAGCTGAGTTCTGCATTGTGCTCCTTAAGTCTACCACAAATCTATTATTGTTTCTTCTAGACTTTGCGGAGAAACTGCTGAAGCAGCTGGAGAGCTGTAAGGAACGATTTGAAGTGAAGATGATGCTCATGGACCTAATATCTAGGCTAGTTGGAATACATGAGGTACACACTCTGGTAATTTTATAAGGGTATGATGGTAGCCAGCCTGGTTTTGGTGGTGGCATGCTCTGGCTTTTTGCCTCTGGAAAAAGAGGTTTAATTTTTCTGTATGTTGAGAAGTGCAGGTAAATGGTCAGGTAGTTGCCAGTGGGCCTTATGGAATGGCACAGCAGTGTAGAGATGTGTGGCACTAAGGGAGCTCTGCTAGAGAAAGATGTTGGTCTGGGATAGCTGAGCTGTTCTTAACAAATAGAGGAGAATATAGTTTTTTTCAAGGCTTGTGTGCTTCTGGGAGGTTCTTCAAAGGAGTCAAGCAATTGCTCATGAACAGCACTCTCAGAGGTACAGCCAAAGTATAATCAAAATTACTGGAGGCTCTGTTTTGGGAGGGAAGATTGTGTCCACGGGTCAACGAGAAGTGGCACGTTATAGCAGTGTGCCCTGATTTGAATCCTATACAGTCTTAACAAGAACCACTCTGGATTTCACAGAGCTTGGGATTGAGCCTTGTATTTCCTTTGCACGAGTAATTTCTTCATTGCCACATATATCAGGAGAGGAGAATGCATCACACAATAAAATCCAAGGCATTTGGAGAGCAGGCGGCGTGGAGTCATTGTTTTACACTGTATCTGCCTATTAAGGTGACCCCAGGTTATGACAAGAAGCTAATCTCTGACAATTTCTTTCTTGTAGCTTTTTCTTTTTAATTTCTACCCCTTCATTCAGAGATTCCTGCAGCCTCATCAGAGAGGTGAGTAGCCACTAGTAGATAACACTGCTGGTCCATCATAGAACGGTAGGGTTGGAAGCGACCTTTAGAGATCATCTAGTCCAACCCCCTGCAGAAGCAGATTCACCTAGATCAGGTCACTCAGGAACGCGTCCAGGTGGGTCTTGAAGACCTCCAAGGAAGGAGACTCTATACCCTCCCTGGGCAGCCTGTGCCAGGGCTCCCTCACCTGAACACTGAAATAGTTTTTCCTTATATTTAAATGGAACTTTTTGTGTTCCAGCTTCATCCCATTACCCCTTGTCCATGTCACAAGTACAGTCAATCGTTAAAAGTGGTGCTGTCAATGAATAGGCAGGAGTAGCTTAGTAGGTAGTAGGTGTAGTCCAGAGAGTGTGGCTGAAAGAAGGAAAAGGCTTTGACTGCCAGAAGTGCAAAGTACTTCAGACCGTTATGGAAGCTATGTGCACTCAATGCTCCTTATCTGAGCATGTGAGAAACTCCAGCAATGGAATAAAATTTATCTACTGAGTCCCTAATTCCTTGCAAATATTGACGTAGTTGAGCAAAGTGTGACTGTCTTTTGCTGCTTTGTTTTACGAGTGTTTCACTCTAGTTGTAGAGCATTTCTTGTCATCTTAGCTGGCTATTAAGGGCCTGCACTGCTGCTGGAGTTGAGACAAGATGAGTTCCTAGTGCTTGGTGGGAGAGGAGACATAGTTGTCTCAACTTCAAACTGAAATGGCTCTGAGATTTAGACTGAGCAGCTTGTTGGGTTAGCCACTGGAGTGGATGTGGTTATCAGGCAGAGCAAGCTGCAGCTTGCATCTTCCCACTTTTCTTCTCTTCCAGAAGTGACAAAGATTCTTCTATTTGCTGCACAGGCTTCACATCAGCTCGTACCCCCAGAGGTCAGTACTCCACTTCTATTCAGTCATGTTAAACATGGACAGCAGGCCAGCATGGAGAGTGCATTTGTGGGGAAAGGGAATCTGGTCAGACCCTTTATCTTGCAAAGCCTGTGGTGCTTTTGGCTACTTCTGCAAGTTTCAAGGGAGTGTTTTGCACAAATGGGGAAAAAAACCCCCATGACTGATGTCTTCATTTCTGCAAGAAAATTTGTGTCTATAAAATATTTACAGGCTATGGTGACAAATCCTGAGCTCTGCCTTTCTGTGAGAAGGGCTCCTTTGTCTGTTAACAATGTGTAATTGTTTTCACCATTTTATAAAATATGCATTAAGCCTGTTTAACCTTTTTCCTTATTGTCAGATTATCCAGTCAGTGTTAATGACCATTGCCAACAACTTTGTCACTGACAAGAATTCGGGGGAGGTCATGACTGTAGGGTGAGTACAGAATCTTAAACCAAAACTCTAAAGCTCTCTGAATGTGGAAAAACATTTTTCATTGTTAAACCACTTGCAGCCTATTCCTGTCACTTGTACTATACTTTCAAGAACCTCCTTAAATAGAAGCAAATTAGGACAGTATCTCATCATAGACTATACTTATTTTTGTTGTCAGTGTTTAAAATTTCCCCAGAATGATGGGTTTCTGTGCTTAGAGCTGTGACCTAACTTCTCTTGATGTCATGATGGTGTGGGCTTTATTTTATTTCTCATTTGAGCTTGTATTTTTGTTAATCTTCCTGGATTTTGTTGTTTCTACTTTGAGGGCAGACCTCATGCCTGTGAATTAATATATTGCTATATACTCAATGCATGGAAGCATCCTCATTCGGGACTCTTAACTTTGATGTTTTGTGGACGAAATTCAATATGACAACAAATGTCAATGTTGCTGTTAGTGAAATTGTAATGTACTTTCTCTGTCTAGTCAAGAAAGGTATTTGTGACAGCTCTGGTGCAAGCAGTTTTCCTTTTGGCATGGTTTTAATCCAGGTATTGAGCAGACCAAGTGTGTGCATGAAGATGGTTTAAAAGGGATTGTGTGAGCCCACAGATACGTTACACTGTCCTTAGCCTGCTCAAGGTTGACTCCAGAACTGTTCCTTCTTAAAAAAAATTTCTTTTTCTTTGGCCTGGTGGTTGTTTGGCTGCTTTTCCTGCCTGCCTGGACCCAGACTTCAGCTCAGAACCTGAGGCCTAGAATCAGACAGCTGGAGAATATGGGCCAAAGATGAAGGGGTTTGGAGAGCATAAAGTTTGGCATGGAGAGCTCCTTGTGATATTCACCTTTGTTACACCAAATGTGGTATAAATGTTGTATAAGGTTCTTCAATTTCCAGAGAATGCAATCTGGTATCGGGCTGGTAGTGTTCAGAAGATAATTTACTTCCAATTTTTTAGAATCAATGCAATAAAAGAAATCACTGCAAGATGCCCATTAGCCATGACTGAGGATCTGCTCCAAGACCTTGTTCAGTACAAGACTCATAAAAACAAAAGTAAGTGTATTACATGGATATGACTTGTAAATCTTTTTTTCTCTTCTGTTGTCTGCTCCTCCATCCCACCCTTTGTAATAGTGATCTCTTGATTGTTTATGTGGACTGAGAGGTATCATTTTCAGTGTGCCTGCTGCATCTCTCTCTATTTTGAGCGTATATATACGGGTAGTTATGGCAGGGGAATTAATTGACAAAAGTGAAGAGTGGAAACTGCTTGCTAATAAATTTTTAGCACTAAGGAAGAGCTGGGTCCTGCATTGGAAAAATCAGAGGGAGCTATAACTTCAGGACTGGCATAAGCAGGCTGTAAATGCTGATGATCTCAGTGGGCTTTCAGTTGGCTCAGAATTCTCGTTTTCTGTGCTTATTCCTGACTTACTTTTTTTTTTCTGGGTAGATGTGATGATGTCTGCAAGAACTCTGATACATCTCTTCCGCTCTCTGAATCCAGAGATGCTGCAAAAGAAATTCAGGGTATGTGCTGTTTTATGTGTGTTGCATTCACCATAGGCTCATGTGCTCAAAAATGATGATGACTGCTCACAGCCTCTTGACAATGAGGTGGAAGCATTCCTGCTTTCTTCCCCTGCCTGCTCCCTTACTGCCTTTTGATGTGGCCTGCTCTTCAAGATTTCCTTAGTTCAGGTTTATCAAACTTACTGACAGAAGGATTGTGCTTCAGAAGCTTGATTACCTTCCTTGGGTTTGTAACTTTTAGTAATTCAAGATCTTATCAGGCAGAATTTGTCATTTCCATCTGCACCCTTCTCTCACCCAGATGTGTTCGTGGATTTGTGGGCATTAAAATAGCAGCCTGCATGACATATATTTTGTTAACCTACAGGGTAAGCCTACAGAGGCCTCAGTGGAAGCCAGGATTCATGAATATGGAGAACTGGATGCCAAAGATTATATTCCAGGAGCAGAAGTACTGGATGTTGAGAGTGAAAAGGGAAAGGGAGGAACCCAAGAGGAAGGTTGGCCTTTTTTTCATTACTGCTTCTATTTTGAGCACTAAGATGTTACTTGGAGATAAAACTTGGTGTTTATGCATTTCATCTGCTGCTGTCGCATGCTGCAATGGCTTGTGCCTGTATTTGTCCATTCAGAAGCACTGATGTGGTTCTCAAATAGGTTTGTTATAGTATGTTGCTTCATGTGATTAGACACTGAGGGGTGGAAAAGCAGAGAGACAGGGATTGTACAGCTATGAAACTTCTTCAGCCCTTCCTAAAAAAGGTTTTTGTTGCTTATTATAAACCACTGACATAGTACTTAAAAATAACGTTTGGCTTTGCTAATTAACTGCCTGTGTAAACACTCCACACAACCTGCAGCTCCTGCCCAAATCAGGGTAAAAAAAGACAGGTAAGGACTTGAAAAATCAAGCCAGAAGAGCTTGGCATGTCAAGCTTGGGGCATTGGAGATGTCACAGTGGAGGTCTACTGGAGGAACAAACACTCTGATACATGATGTTTCTTATGCATCTGAATGCACTGATATTATAACCATCCTCTTGGCTTTGGTTTCTGAGGCTGATAGCTTTAGCACATCAGTCAGTTTGAACAACAGTGAAGAGGAAGAGCAATACAGAAAGCAACTTGGCTATAAATAGCAGGGCTTCCCTCCTTGGTTTAGATGTTGAGGAGTGGGGAACACCATTTCTGAACAGCATAATAAGGATTAGCATCTGTAAAATACCATGGCTGTGCAGAGACTGTCCTGCAATGCAGTTTGTTTGGAGGATCTCTGACTTCAGATGAGAGTTAAACTTTGCAAAACAAAGCATTATGGTACAGACTGCTGTGACACCGACTTGTTGCAAGCTGCTTTGTGTATGTTCTGTGGTTGATTTGGTTTTGAGTGAAAGAGTTGTACATTCAATACACTTCCTGATGTGATCACTATTGTTACACATGTTTTGAAAGCTCATAAAAAATACATGTATTAAGACAACTGACAAAAATAATCACGAATACACTGTTTTAAGCAGCCTGTTGTAGGGGTGTGCATATGTTCTCAGAGATCTGTCACTGCCATACACAGTTATCACTATAAAGGTTGGTGTCCATAACTGAATGTGCGCATGGTGTAGCTGTGCAAAGAAGTGGAAGATGAATCAGTTGCAAGGGAGAAAGAATTTGGTAGCTGAACTTGGCAGTGGAACAGCATGGAAGCTGCTGGTCTCTTCAACTGTGGATGTCTTCTAAAAATCATTAACAAGTAGAATCAGATGTAAGAAGTATCATATGTCTTGTAATGTCTACATATAGTTCTAAGGCTGGGATGCTGAGACCTGACAGCCTGTCTGTTCAGTAAGCACGTCCCTGGGCATAAATGCAGTTAGCAGCCAGGTAATGAAAGGCAGTAAGAGTGTGCAATAGTCTTAAACTATTTCAAGCCCAAGCAGTTAAGCTGAATCTGCATTAACAGCTCTGTGCACTTCTTCCCATGAGCAGATGGATGGGAAAGTGCTAGTCTGAGTGAGGAAGACGATAACGAAGATGGAGAATGGATTGATGTGCATCACTCCTCGGATGAGGAGCAGCAGCAAGTGGTGAGTTCGAAGTGTCTTCTACCCTAAAGACAAATGAGCGGGGATGGTAGCAGACCAGGTTCTCTTGCTCTGTATCTTGATGTAGCTGCTCATAAATAACTATACGGGGCTGTGAAGTAACTTGACCAGAATCAGTGAGCCTGAATTACTATTTAGTACCTGAGCTGAAGTAGGCATTTTGTTAGGGTGAGAGAGAGAGATGGAGGATGTGTCCCAGTGCTAATGATATTACTATGTGCTATTAGCTATGGTATTTACATGAGTGCTTTTATTAATCCTGAAATGTGGAGTGGAGGTTCTTATTGAGTCTAATGCTACATGTTGAATATAAGACTATGAAGAATCCTAACACGTGGTTGTAGCATTTCCCAATGGTATTGCCTCTACATAGGTTTTTGGGAGGCAAAGGTCATGGATTGCAGCACAGAAATGGTTTGCAAAACATTGTGTATATTCTTCTTTTGCACTTTTTTCCAAAAGGCAGAGAAGGTGAAAAGCATGCCTATAGAGGAACGAAAAGCCAAAGCTGCAGCAGTCAGCACAAGCAGGCTGCTAACTCAAGAAGAATTCTACAAAATACGTCTTGCCCAGCTTTCCAAAGAACTTAATTCTGCACCTGGAAAAGGTGCAAAGAGGAAAAATATTGAAATAGATGATGAAGAGGAGGAAGGCAGGTAGGATATGGACTATTGATGAGTGGTTTTGCTTCCCTATAACCTTGTGATACAGCTTTGAATTGCAGCAGGACACAGAGCTGTGCAGTTGGTTGGTATCCCCTGGTGACAGGTGGCAAACAGGCACACTGCCTAAAGTGGATCCTGGCCTGGGGGATTTGTTTATAGCTGGGAGAAAAGATGAGAGAGGCTGATGGAAACTGAGACTGGTCTGCTTATTCAGACCAATAGGCATGTGGAGGCTTTTTGAAGCAGAAGTTGCATGGTTCTTCAGAGTTTCTTAAAGTTTGTGGATAAAGCAGGACTTGAAGAACAGTAATGACAGACTTCAGTAAGGGTTGTCCCAAACGTGAGGATTAGTCTGAGAGGTTAAACAAGAAGCATTTGTGTGAAAGTTCACAGGAAGACAATGGCCTAAGAGATGGGGGAGAGACAAAGGATCAAGAAGGCATCTGTTTTTTCTTGCCAGCTGAAGTTTTGTGTGTGATGGCTTTTTGTCGGATTTTTGTGTGTATAGGGGAGAGTTGCTTTCCCTCAGAGATATTGAACATCTACATAAGAAGCCTAAATCTGACAAGGAGACCAGGCTGGCGACTGCAATGGTGAGCAATGGGGTTATTTCATATCCTCTGTATGCCTAGATTTAGATTGGTGGTTTTGTCTCTTGCAGGAGGAGGAGGCGGTGGGGTTGCATCTGTAGAGATGGGTGTCCAGCTGCCATCTGCCTTTTGAGAAAACTTTTGTATAGTAATTTGCTGTTGCATCTTGGCTGTAACAAACAGCCTGGTGCTGAATGAAAATAAATAAACACACAAGAATGACTCCCTGTTATTGTCTTGCATCATCCATTCTAGGCTGGAAAAACAGACAGAAAAGAATTTGTGAAAAAGAAAACAAAAATTAACCCATTTGCCAGCTCTTCCAACAAAGAAAAGAAGAAGAACAAGAACTTCATGATGATGAGATACAGCCACAGTGTCCGGACAAAAAATAAGCGTTCTTTCAGGGAAAAACAGGTAATCTTCAAGGTGGAAAACAGATGGGTCAGTCTGAGCAATAAATGTATAATGCAGGTGAAGTGCTGTGCCCTAAGTCATTGCTGTTTGCCTTCATGGTTTAATTGCTGGAAAAGACTGTGGGCTAGGTGGCTTCTCTTGAATCCTCCCTTTGAGAAGGTATATCAGAGATTGCAGAGGTAAAGAATGCTTTTGTTGATCCTTTTAATATGCATTGAGGACCAAGCTCTGTTGCCAAGTCATGTGTAGATTAGGAAGGCAACGATCACATGGTTTGTTTTCCATTATGTAAATCGGAGAAGGTCATATTAGAACTCTGACTGTAATCCTGTGATAGGAGAAATGTTTCCTCAATACGTAGGTGTTTTTCTAACCAAGCTTTTAGTGTGTTTCTTCACTCTCCATATTCTTTCTTTGACCTTTCTCCTGTTACTGTCATATGGACTCATCTGTCCTGGCCTTGAGGTCATCTAACAGCCTGTCCCAAATGTACTTAAAGCACAGGCATAAAGGGTATTTATTACCTATCTCTTCAGTTTAGCCTGCCCCAGTAGTTTCACAAGACACTGCTGTCAGTGCTGAAGCCCCTGCCTTCTGCTGCCTGCACAGCCCAAAGCTTGGCTGCAGCCCTTGGGCAAGCTACAGTCATGTCTTTGGCAGTGCAGTTGCTGTGTGTCCCAGAGCAGTTGACCCAAGAGTAGCCAAAGGGATATCAAAAAGGCAAGGCAAAAACTTCAGTGGCTGATGTTGCCCCTGAAGGCATTGGGCAGGGAGCCAAGGAACTGGCGGTAGATGGGCTGGCAAACATGGAGTGTGGCCAGGGAGCCTGCCTGCTCTTATGATGCGCCTCAACTGGGGACAATGCCTGAGCTGCGTGTGGCAGCTCGTGCCAGACCATCGGTGTAGGCATATTGCCTTGCTCCACTGCATTTAACCTTGGCAGGGTAAATCTGTGCTAACAACAAAGAAATGTGCCTTAAAATCCTTTTATCTACCCTGACAGATGGGCCAGTCTAGGGTTTTACAGAGTGTTGCAAAATTTAACTCCTTTGAACATGCTCCAAGAAAAACTTCTAGAATGATCCAATTACAGAGGGGTCTTGTTTCTGTGTGGTGTTATTTTTTGTGGTTTCTTGCTAGGTTCTGTTTTGGCCTTCAGTGCATTCAGGTGCTTCTTTTTTACAAACCTTCCTTTGTCAGTTGTTTCCAGGATCATATCATTAGGAGAGTGTGTATTTGTCTGCAATTTCTTGTCTGACTGAAACTGTTAATAGACTCAATAGAGAGAACATGTCATAAGTGTTTCTGTTAAACAGCGAGACTTAGACTAACATCCTATGTGGTCTTTATTTGCTGTTGTTCTGCTTCACCCCAAGTAAGGCTGACCCATCTCTCAAAACACACACAAAAATGTCACAAACAAACAATTCAGGCATTTTTAGGAGACCTCTTCCTATAGTCCAGAGGTAGATGCCTATACCAACTAAAACATGTCTGAAATATACACAAACATCCTTTAGAGTGATGTGGCATTTGTAGAAATTCTAGCATCCCTTGTTTTCGCCTTGAAAAAAAGCTTTGTAATACTTTCAAAAAATGACAATCCTACTTACTTGTCAGCTGAAGCTTTTTCTTGATGTCTTCCAACTGAGTATGAATCAGTGCAATAACAGTTTATATTACTCTGTTTTTCATTATATGGGATTTGCTAACAAGGTACTGAAACTTTTTTTTTGAAGCTCAACCCTTTCTTTAATTCTACTATGGAGTTTAGCTAAATCAGCAAGCATTTCTGCCACTGTAGTCATTAGCATTTGCCAGTTACTGCTTGGAGTTTTAGCTGATAAACTATTTTAGTGTTTTCTGTGAGGCTGAAGAAATGGAAGAGGGTTGTCAATGGGATAGTGTTGTTGTCTCCTTACTGAATGTTCTCCTTACCTGAATATCCCATTCTTGTTTCATGTTTAGCTGGCTCTTCGAGATGCACTTCTGAAAAAGAGAAAACGGCTGCTGAAATAACAGAACAGTAATGGAGAGAAGTACTCTAACCATCCTTGAAGAAACAGTCCTAGAAATGTTTATTTCCACCCCCCACCTCTCCAAAGGAAAAAAGGGACTGAAATGCCTGATGGACTAATCTGTTCTGCTCAGAATTCCAAATTGAACTCTTCCAAGCTGTTGGATATTGCTTCTGTAGGACAGGTGGAAGAGGCCTTAATCCTTGAAGGATTTTGATGTTTTGTTTTGTTTTTTAAGGCATTCTAGGGAAGAAAGCAATTATATTTGATTATAACTTACAGATGGTTTTGTATATGTAAGTATTAAAACACACAACCTTACTGTAAAAACATTGAAGTAATTCATTAATAGAAAACTTGAAAGAATATTCCGTGTTAGTCAGTCAAAGCATGTTACATAATGTCTCTACCTGTCTTAGAGATCTGATTTTAAAGATGGAGTAAGCCATTGTCTAAATGGCTGGTTTTCTCCTGTTTAATAGTAATAAAACCAAATCCTTGTAGTATGGGTAAGTGAACAGTTAAGGGAAAGAACAGTTTCAGTATGGCTTGTGTAAGAATGAGTATATGTGAGACGGTTTTCTTTGAAATAGAAAGGCAGCGTCACATGCAGGACAACTAAAGAATCTTCATTTCTGATAGCAGTGCGTCTTGTGGTGGGACTTGCTGGTGCATGATTTTTGCAGTACGAATGACAGTAACGTGGATCTGTGGATTCTTGACTTCAAAGGTTGAACTCTTGCTTCAGCCTTAATCTCTACTGGGACCATTACTGGGTTCTTTGTACTTTACCCAGCCACCTGTTTTAATGGAAATGTTAGTTATACCAACCTCTGTCAAATTGTTTTGAATGGATGTCCTTGTGGGGCAGAAACAGGTGCCAGGTCCACAGTATAATGGCAGAGCACTTGGTGGGGTGTTTTTCCTTTCTTCTTGGGCAACTAGGTTCATGCTTCTATCCCACTTTCAATTCACTCAGGTATGTTTAGTAGGTAGAATACACAATTGTATTCACTTCAATTCCTATTGAATTCCTAAAAATAAAAAGCTTTTAGAGGCTTCAACAAGACAGAAGAACAAGGTACAAACTTTTCATGACTTTGAATATTTACATGCAAATTTAGTGGTCCTGTTGTGGGAAAGGCAGGGATTACAATTTGGGAATGGTGAGTGGGGCAGGTGGAGGATGCATAGGTGGGAGCCAGGGAGGCAAATGAATGCAGAGGAGGTGTAGTGGTTTGTGGAGGCGAGGCTGGAGAGACCACAGTAAGGGGAAGAGGTAAGAGTACAATCTGTACTTAGAAAAAAACCCCTTTACATTTTCTGTGTTTTCCCGAATAACTGCATGCGGTTTCCTAATGACTAAAACATCTTTGAGGTTAGGACATGGCTCCAGTCCCCCCCGCTTCCGCCTCACAGCGTGGTCCAGCAAGTTGAGAGCCAGGCCTGGTTCCTGCCAGGTGTGTGGCAGTCTCCTCACCACTACTTCTTAAAAGCAGAGTATGACAGTGCTTTTTCTAAGCTCTCTGACTAACAGAAGCCTAAGGGAAACTCGTTAACCGCTATTTTATGCCCCTCTGTGTGACTTTGTGTGGGCCAGGCCCTACCTCTCGAGCGTCCCGGCGGGGCACGGCTGTGGGCGGGCGCCGCGGCCGTTCGGAGGGCGGGGAGCAACCGGGGCCGTCGGCTCCCGTTCGCTGAGGCGCCGCGAGGCTGTTGCCCCCGGGGCGGTGGCGGCAGGAGGGCGGACCCGCCGCCGGGCCTGGGGCCGCCGCCACGTCTCGGCCCGGCCCTCTCGCCGCGGGGAGGGCCGGGGTACCCGGCGGCGGCGGCGGCCGCGGCCAGCGCTATGGGGCGGGCAGCGGCGCGGCTGTCCCGGCTGTGCGGGCTGCTGGTGCTGCTGTGCGGGACGGCAGCGGCGGCCCCAGCCGCCCCCGCAGCAGCCCCGCTGCTGTGCAACGTGAGCCTGGACAGCCCCGCCGAGGAGCGGTGGCTGCCGGTGCTGCGGCACTTCGATCCCGCCTTCCTGCGCGCCGCCGTCGCACGGGTCATCGAGTGAGTGTGGGGCGGCGGCGGAGCCTGGCGGCCTGGGGACCGAGCAGCCCAGGGCGGGGGCGTGCAATGGCCGCGGCAGGGGTGCGGGGAGCGGGGCTGTGCCCGCCACCCGCTTCCACCCCGGTGCAGCGGCGTGAGGGACAGCCCCCGTCGCTGCCGCACCTCCCGCGGCCGTGCCGGGAGCGGGGTAGGGCCCGCTTTGCCCTTCTCCCCGGCCCCGTGCAACCCTTGCTTTCCCGGCAGACCCGCTGCTGCGGGGCCTGAACGAAGAGAGCGAAGTGAGAGCTGCATGCTGCTCGACTTCTCTGAACTCAAAAACTCAAGGTGTTTCTCATGAAAAAAGTTACAGAACTCAAGAAACCCGTGATAGGATAAAAGAAAACGGCCTTAAGTTATGCCAGGGTAGGTTTAGATTGGGGACAAGGAAGAACTTTGGCACTGAGAGAGTTGTTAGCCACTGGCACAGGCTGCCCCGGAGCGATGTAAAAGCCTCGTAGCTGAGGTGCTGGGCGACATGGGTTAGTGGTGGGCTTGGCAGTGTCAGTGGCTGGACTCGATGAGCTTAAAGATCTTTTCCAATCAAAAGGATTCTATGTTTACCTGTATGCTTAGGAACCTGTCAGAGGATGGACTGGGGAAATCCTGGTAGGAATAAAACAGTCTCACGAGTAGAAAGCCTGTGCTGAATGTTTTGCTGGGGTTGTGCGGGCTGCTTTGGGGATGTGCAGGAGCACGTGAGGGATGCAGGGATGTCTGGTGGAGCATGGGACAGGCTGCTAATGGGTGGTCAGCATCAACTCAGAGACGCTGATCAGAGAAGTGGTAGACTCCTTGGATACCTGATTACCAAGCATTAGTTTCAAATTCTTTTGTCTTTCTCAGCTAATCCCTTGAGTGTGTTTTGCAGTGAAAGTGTACCAAAATGGGTGCATGAAGTTATTCGGCCGATAGCAGCTGAATTGGAGTACTTTATGCCTCAACCTTTCGCAGGGGAAATTCTAGGACTGTGCAAAGCACTGGGAATAAGTCTTGGAGATGGAGTCCTGCTTAACTTCGCCTATGAATCTACTGCGTAAGTGTCTGGTACTTACAGAGTCTGGTAGAAGCAAATGTAGAGATCTATTTTAGTTCAGCCTGAGGCAGGTGAAGACACGTGGCAGGCGACTGGCACCGTTCCATCTCATCCCAGTTCTTTGGCACTGTTCCTTCTCATCCCAGTTCTTAAGATTCATACATACTAAGTGGTTTGTGTCCTGAATTGATAGAGAAACACAGAGTGTTATTTGTTAATAAGGGTAACATGTTGCTGTAATGTTTTAGGATATGTTTATTTGTATAAAGGTATGAAAATAATTTCTGCTAATAAGAAAAGGCTGTCCAGTCAAAGTATTTGGATTCATTTATCTTCAAAGATAATGTCATGTACTTTTTTTGTCATTTAAGTGTTTGTATTTCACTAAAAAGGAAACTAGAAGAGTTGTAGTCTTATTATTTTAACCATTCATCCGAGATCCAGTTGCTTCCAAACCACTTTTTTGGGTGAATCTTCATAATGACTGTGTAACTTTTTGATTTGCAGAATGGAAAGTAGATGTGGTATCATTATGGCAGCAAACAAAACCTCAGTGAAAAAATACTTTGCTTTATTGGGTTTTTTTTCCTAGAAGCCTATTCAGGAGAATCATAAACATTTGGTGTTGCCCATGAGGACCCTAAACATATTTCTCTGGTTAAGTTTTAATAAAAAACAGTACATACAGCCACTTGTATGTATTTTCTTTATTATTTTTCTTAACCTGTAGTATTAGATTTTCATGATCTTTCTTTTAATAAGGATTATTGTCAGATAAGATAGTTATTTAAATGCAAGCTTTCTTAGTATTTCACGGGGAATGTTTATCATTCTTAGTCCTCGTAAAAAGTTTCTTAGCTCTAATGGTACTAAAGAAGAAAACATCAACAAGAAACAAACTACTTGTCTGCACAAGTTTTTATCTCTGCAGTTTTGAAAGACAGTGCTGTGCATCACTGGAATGACAAACTGCTAAGTTCAGAGAAAATGAATTTTTAACTCTCTGCTAATTCAGTGCACTTAATAAAAAGCCTGTTTCAATGAAACTGAAACTCTGATTAAAAAAGGGATTTCAGCACACTTCCTGTTCTAGAGAAGAGAGAAATGGCTCACACTGTAAACAACTTACATTTTCAGTTTGAAAGGACTTTGTTTGAACTTTTTGCCTAATCTTGATTAAAAATATAGATAGGGTCCAGATTGAAATGAAAGATTCTATAATTGTTGAAATGAAATCCAGAAAGTTTCAGACTGATGCTTTGTGGACATTTTTAGAGGTCAAATTTTCATCTCAGTTTAGGAAACAAGTGAAATGAAATAATAAGTGGAAATGCTGCTTCCTACCTGTCTGACCTGATGCAGACAGTAGTGCAGCTTTTGACTTTAAAAGCCAGATGAGACCTGATAAGTTAGGTGGTGTACAGTTTTGTATATTAGACTCTGTGGGAAAGGACTTGCCCTTATGGATATCATATATCAATTTTATCGGACATTAGTTACACTTCAGTCAAAGCTTCGTGACCCATCTTTTTTTTAATTTGAAATCAAAACCTGTTTTATCTGATAACAGTATAGAGTGAAACATTCTGTCAGGGTGGGAAGCATGTTAATGATATAATGCAAACTCCTATTTGTGTGCTCACATTAGTAAAACACTTCAAAGAAGATAAACTCAGTAACTCCTGAAACACTGAGCTCATTCAACTCTAATACTGAAAGTGTTGTCACAGCTTTTTCTTCAATCCCTTTTAAACCTTTTTGTTTGGAAGGTTCTGTACCAGTATTGTCGCTCAGGATGACAAAGGAAACATTTACCACGGTCGGAACCTGGATTACGATTTTGTCGATATATTAAGCAGGATTACAATTGATGTGCACTTCATCAAAAGTGGGCAGGTATGAGCTGTGGGTGGCTGGTACTCCGTGAGGGAAGGGACTATGGCCATACAACTGCATAGGCAGTGGGACTTAATCACAGAATGGTAGGGATTGGAAGAGACCTTTAGAGATCATCTCGTCCAACTCCCCTGCAGAAGCAGGTCCCTGTCCCAAGTTTATTGGATTATTAGAGCACCAGAGCCACTCTCTTTGGGAATGAGGGATGAATGCTGGTTTTCTGTGCTTTCTGGACATCCAGTTTGTGGCGATAAACTGGAATAAATAGAACAACATCATCTAGTAAGTATCACAAGAACATTATTTGGGAGGAGATGCTCAAGAAAGGAAATGTTGTGATATTAAAAGAGATACTAGAAAATCTAGAGAGCAGTCTTGGCAGGGACTAATTCTAAGCCTTTTTTTTTTCTAAAACCTTGTTAATTTTTGTGACCAATGTGTGTGTTTTAGGTGAAAATTTCCAAAAATCAACTAGTTGCTCATGCAGTCTTCATTTGTGTCATTTTCTTGAAGTTTAGTAGTCCATTTTGAAAATGGGGAACTTCTCGTTTGGCTGCTTGCTAACTTGAGCAAAACTTAGCAGTTGGTGATGGTTAACAAATGAAAGGCAGTGAATTTTGGTCCTCAGAGTCTTTCTAATTTACTTTGCAAGTTTTACTGTAATTTAAGGCAAAGTGTTTTATAGCAACTTAAATATGAAAGTCACAGGAAAAAATGCTGCTTCAGAACATTGCCTCTCTTTCAAGTAGTGTTCTGTTCCAGAATGCTAAAATACTGCATGTTTCCTGGTTTCAGATAGCATATCAAGGCACCACGTTTCTTGGTTACGTAGGCTTATGGACTGGACAAAGTCCACACAAGTTCACAGTCTCCGGTGATGAACGAGGTAAAATAAAACTGTCTTCTACATTTGACATTATATGCAGTATTTCAGTGGATTGCTGTCTCTTCTGGCTTTTCTCTTATATTGTCCTAGAAGGAAAAATAGGATTCAGGTTGTCAGGAAGGAACTGCAATTGTATGACTTGTCAGGCCCTCAGGGTGTGAAAGCATGTGTGCTGCCAGTTTTGACCTGCTGCATGGGAGTGTGTTGGTCAGCACAGTGTCAGCTGAGCTTAAAAAGTGTGAAAGCGGATGGAGAACCTTGGGGAAAGCTGTAAGAGACAAATTAACATAGAATCATAGAATGGTAGGGGTTGGAAGGGTCCTTTAGAGATCAGCTGGTCCAACCCCTCTGCAGAAGCAGGGTCACCTAGATCAGGTCACAGAGGAACATGTCCAGGCGGGTCTTGAAGACCTCCAAGGAAGGAGACTCCACAACCCCTCTGGGCAGCCTGTGCCAGGCCTCCATCACCTGAACAGTGAAATAGTTTTTTCTTACGTTTAAGTGGAACTTTTTGTGTTCCAGCTTCATCCCATTACCCCTTGTCCTGTTGCTAGATACTATAGAAAAAAGGGATGTCCCAACCTGCTTCTGTTCAAGGGGACAAGGAGCTGGGAGAAGAAGATGCAGTCATGTAGAGCAGTTAAAGGGCTACTTTCTGAGTTCTTTGTCCCTTTCTCTGTATTTTATATTTCTTTGTCTCCATAAGGCAGCTTGAAGTAGAGGATGGGAAGAGAAGTGCAAGACTGAGAGATCTTGGGAAAGGCAGTAGGGCCTGAGAGAGTGTCTGGAGATGCTGGAAAGGCAATCGAGGAAAGAAACCCTAGTAGAGAGAAGTTGAGAGATGTCACTACTAAGAACTAAAACTGGACAATAGAACTGGTAGCCGTCAGGAAGGCCAAGAGAGGATCATTGCCTTTTCCATCAGCACCCGAGTTCCACAAATATATCATGTCCAACTCAGACCTTGGCTTTGCCTCTTCTGTTCTCCACCTTTTTTTCTTTTATCTTTTTTTATGAAGCAGACACTTATTGCTTTTATTAGCTCTTAGAACTAGAAACAATGTAGTCCAAGTTAGAAGCAACGCCTAAAAGAGATGCTTCTCTCTTGCTTGTGATTGTGCTAAGCAATTTTTCTTTTTTAATAAATATTTTCATTAGACAATCTTTTGGTTTTGAATGATTTTTTAGCTGTTATGCAGACACTATTCACTGTGTACACTGTGCACATAATCATTATCTCTATGTGTAGGGATTCTGCTATGGGTGCAGCACATGCACCTCTTGATTCCCGTTCCCTTGGTTAGTACTGCCTTGATGGATTCTTTCCATAGTTGACACTTGTATTTTTCTAAGGGCCTACTTCTGGTGCTGATGTAGTTATTTAATCCTTGCAAAATTGGAGCATCCTGGGCTGATACTGAGAGATGCAAACTGCTTTTGATTCATACTCACATCACCTTGGAGCATATCGAGTCTCTGCAAAAGGCTTCATTTAGAAAATCTTGCGGACTGAAGTGCTGCGTCTGTGAACAGGCGCAATCTGGGGACAAAACCAGTGCTGGCCTGTTCTCCCTGATGTTTCTCAGCAGTGTGCTTCAACTCTCAGCATAAGGATCACCTGAGACACAGAAGACCATCTGAGTGGGGCAGTGAAGTCTGTGTACAAACCCATTCTGTTCTCTCTATTCTGAGAGAGGAAATCATGTCCTGCAAACCTTTGTGTGCAATGTCTTCTCAGGAGCCCATGCGCTGCCAGCCACCTGTGTGCCTCAGCTTCAGGCACTTTTTAACTACAGACAGTAGTAATTCACCCACCACATAGTGCACTCCTGTAAATCACTTGTTGCTGGCTGCTTGCTGCTTTATCTGTCACTGCACAACTGAACTGAACAATGCAGGGAAACAAGCATGTGAACCATAGCTGGAAAGGGGAATGACTTTAAATTAGGGTGAAGGTCTGTCAAGTGACAAGCATGTCATTTCTGCTGAGTGTTTCTGGTTTTGGCATATGAATAATTACAAACTTGACCTCTGTTTTTCTTAGTTCTCTATTCTCCAGTAACGCAGAAACACCATCACTACCTCTTTTGTGATTTCTGTGTAGTTCTTCTTGTAATATTTCAGGAAGATGAATAATGAGGTGATTAATGCAAACATTTGAGCTGACAGATGTAAGTTATTATATCATGTGAACAGACTTGCAATCCTTTTGGAAACCTGTGTTGCAAAGTGCTAGTCCTTGTTACAGTCACCTTTGACCCTTCATTGTTTAACATTCAACTATGAATGACAACTGCTTAAAAACTGAACAGCTAGCAAGTTATTGATACTGAATGTGCTAGTTTGGAATTGAAATTGCTAGCACTGGCAAGTCCTGAGAGACCCTGTGTAATCTCTGTGCAGTGCTGAACACTGTCTTTATTGTTCACTGTACCTCAGACTCCTTACCATCTTCTGGCATTGTGTTACTGGTTGCAGGAATATTGTACCTTTCAGAAGGCCTGAAAAAGCTAAGATAATAATCACTCCTGTCATTACAGGTCTGAGATACTTTCTGGAAAGCAGGGATGTTAATCCAGTTGCCACAGTTGAACTTTGGTTGGGATTATGTTGTCTATTTATATTTCACCTATAGTTTTACCTGGATGTTCTACACTTTGTTAGCTCTTCTCCTGAAATGTTGATGCTGATAGGTAGCTGCCCTGTTTCACTGAGGGTTTAGCTTTCTGTGCTACTTTAGTACCCAAATCCAATGATACAGAAAGCCAAGCATATGAAAGGCAAATTTTGCTTGCCAGAGTATGTTCCCCTGGCTATGCAGCACATCCCACGTATTTTGTGTACAGTAGCAGTACAGCAATGCAATAGAAAAGGAGCATTACCAGCATTCATTGTTCTAAACCATGTCAATCAGCTCAGGAGGGTAGAGAGGCTTTGACTACTTTTAGGACACGTGCTTTTTTGGGTTGTTATAAGCTGCATAAATTTGATGGTTTTATGGTAGTGCTATAGTTCCAGAATTAAAGAATTTATTGCACTGCTCATTTGTAATGCAGTAGAGGAAAAGATTGTAGAACTAGAGATGAGACGTGGAGAAGAAAGGAAAGCAGGAGGATGGATTTCACAGAGTGTGTGTAACATTCCTGTATAGTAATTTGGGGTTTTTTTCCAGAGGGTGGTAGATGGTGGGAAAATGCAATAGCTGCTTTTCTGAATCGGAATTACCCTGTCAGCTGGCTCGTCCGAGATGTAAGTGCACTGACTTATTTTCTCCTTTTTGAAGTCATGTATGTCATGTGCTTATAAACTCCTAATAAATTTGATATTCCAAGTTTTAGTTTCACAGAAGATTCAATAAATTGATAAGTAAATGCATTGTAAGCCCAGATCATCAGTTAAGTGTATGAGAAAGGCATTTCAAGTCCTTTGCAGGGGGCAATCTGTAATCAGTGCCAAAAATCTTTGAGGAGCTCTGCAAATACTTCCTTCCTAGGGACTATTTGAGCTAGCTGTGATGTGTAATTTAACAAATTAGGGCAGCTGCACCCTCAGTTGGTGAGTACCCGCCCCAGTGGTTATGTTACATTACGTTTAGTTGTGTTACCATTTTTTTCTGCTCACCGGGGAGCAAAAGGAGTTAGACTGGTATGTTGTATAGCACATTTTATGAACACTGTGTTAGGGTACCACTAAGACAAAACAAGTCTACTGCTTTTCAGATTCTTGAATTACTTTAAACATGAATGCAACAGTTTGTAGCATATTTTTTGAGTCTGAGACATGACTTGAGTCTGTGACTTGAAACCATTAACTGCAGTGTGCTGTCAGAAAGAAGTAATCGTTCTCCAGGGCTTTCCCTGTCTTTCTCAACACTTGCACTTGATGCATGTTGTCCATATTTGTTTTTAGTTCCTGCACAGCATTCCTTTTTAAAGATGCACTTCAGTAGATTGTAGCCCTGTTCCTGCAAACAGTCACTTCCTTGGCTGTGGTTGCTGTCAGTTTCTGCTAAGTTAGTCACTTGGTTATGGCAGAAGGAGACAGGCTCCCTGGAAGCAACACCTCAGCCTTAGTCACCATTGTCGCCCTCTGAAACCACTGGCGAAACAAAGATGTGGAATGGACTTTCCTCCCGTTCATCCACTTTCATCTGTCCCACTGTTCATGTGGAAAAATTTATCTGAGAATTGAATTCACAGTGTGGACATGCCTCTGTCCTTTGGATGGCAGCTTTTCTAGCTTTTTTTCCCTTTTCATCATGTACCTGTGTGTATATTTCTAAATGTGTGTATATATATGGCTTTCTTTGAACATTTGCAAGGCTGGGGTTAGTGAGTTCATTCACCAGTCGGATGCATTTTCATATTCATACACTCATCAGTTTGGAAAACTATTTTCAGAGAAATAGTTTGAAACAGTGCTTTACAGTCAATTGCAATTTTCAAAAAAAGCTGAGCCTTTTCCTCTCTTTGAGATGTCCCAGCACTCGTTTTTGTGCTTGATCATGCTCTGTGATATTTGTTTCACCGTGATCTCCTTTTTGCATTAGACCCTGAGCAGAGCAGAGGACTTTCAGTCAGCTGTTCTCAGACTGGCCGGCACTCCCATCATTGCTGAAGTGTACTATATTGTAGGAGGTGTATCACCCAAGGAAGGCATGGTCATCACGAGGAACAGGAGAGGGCCAGCAGATCTCTGGCCTCTCGATCCTTTAGATGGAGCGTAAGTAGAAAAAAATTACTTATTTTGGTTTTCTGTATTCCCTCCTGAGTGCCAGACAGTGACAACTGATCCAGGGCATCTCTTACTAATGCTTACAGCTGGATAGGGAAAGCTTGAAAGCCTCTGAAAGGAACCACAGTTCCTCCTGTTTGAGAAGGAATCACACCACCTTGTCAGTCTGGAGCAACCCGTAGGATCAAGGGTGTAAAAAGCATCTCTGAGTGTTTATTTCTTTAGCCACATTCCAAAGGAGACAAGACATGAAGGCTTTTCCTGTCCACCAAGTATTGCAGCAGTAAATTCAGCAATTCCAAATTAGCGTTGCTCCAGTGTGGTAGAAGGGTTGGAGGCTCAAAAAAAACTGGTACTATCAATTTTGTGAAATCATCAGCAATATGTAATTTTAAATACAGAGATACTGGGTTTTGGTCTTTATTAATTGCCTACTGATTTGCCTTTTGTTTACTTTTATGCTTGTTTGCTGTGTTGTAGGTGGTTTCGTGTGGAGACAAACTATGACCATTGGACTACCCCTCCTCCTTTTGATGATCGAAGGTAAATTCCCTTTGGAGCTCTCTGGTGAGATGAAACTTTTTCAAAAGAAAAGGGTTGAGCCTTGAATGTTTTCTTCTCTGAGTAGGTGTTAGCTTGTTGAGCAGGCAGCTTGTTCAGTGTTTGTAATGCCACTCAAATAGATAAGAATAGATAAGGTGAAGAGCAATACTTGCATATGCCAGAGGAAAATCTCGTGGCATTGAATGGCTTAAAGCCCAAGAGATGGCAGGGATAAGGCACGCACCACAGATTTCTTTATAAAGCAACATTTAGTAAAGATTAAAAGATTGAGATTGGAAAAAGAATTTGATGGCACTGAGAAGGTGCTCACAGACATCGTACTATGTTTAGACTGTGTAATATGCAAAAAGTTGTTGTCAGGTTCCCTGTTGATCTGTACTTAGTGGTGTAGTAATGGAGTAAATTCATCAATGTGAGACTGGATTCACTCCCACAGAGCTCTGGCTTATTTTAGACCAAAGCAAGCATTTCAATGGAAGAGCATTTAGTGAGAAATTTTCACGTTGGTGCTTTGTAGCATTTGGAACAGTAAAATGTGTTTAGTGATACTGTGTTGTTTTCTTGCAGAACTGCTGCCATCAAAGCTCTCAATGCTACTGGACAGCAGAACATCAATTTTGATACGCTCTTTAAGGTATTTCTTCTAAATTCTGCCTTGTGACTTTGACTAAAAGTTCTTTTTCAAAGCAGAAGTGCAGTTGCATTTTTGTCAGAGGTTCAAAAGCTGTGCAAAGAAGGCCTGGTGAAAAAGGTGTGCTGCACAACCATCTCAGGAGGATTTAAGGCTGATACGTTTATTTGTTATGTTTCTGAACTCCCTTGCACAGGCATTTCATAATAGTCTGCCAGTCCAAGTGGAACGTGCAAGAAGTGAATCCCATCGCCATCATCTTTGTGCAGTTCCTTATTTGAAGCACAATTATAAGTACTACAGCAGACATACAGTGTTAGACATGAGTGACATTTACCAGTTAGAGAGTTTAACTGTTGTGTATTTCAGAGGGACTTTTAAAACATATTTTTGTAGAGCGGCCTGATGTTTTTTTAAAAAACACCAGCAAGAGAAACCCTTGACTTTGCATTATTCCTTCTCATAACTTCAGTCTACTGCTGTTTCTAAGTAGCTTTTTAATTCCTTTTACCAAAACGACAACTCTTTAAACTTTCTGTACAGGTGTTGTCAGTGAAGCCAGTCTTAAACAAGTAAGTATTAGATAAAGAGATGTTACTTAGTGCCTCCCATCGTGTCTCAGGCCACTTAAACACCAATCACAACTTCCTTAGGATCTTTCTGTGCATTTGTCTTCCCAGCTTGGATTTCTGTTTGTGTGTGTGGCACTTCACTTCCTCAGCCCACTGCCTCTTGTCCACCACTCTAGCCAAGAAAGCGCACTGTCTTAGGCACAGTCTGCTAATGAGCCTTCCTTTGTAGCAGTGCTTAGGGAGCAGCTGGGCTTTCTGCAGAGTCATTTGTGCCTTTCACTTCTGTAACCTTTGGATTTATGTTAACATTGCAAATGGCTTTCTCTGGAGTTTCTGATGTAGCTTTGCTTGATGTGTTACATGGGGAAAAAAACCCCTAACTGGGGACAGAGCTTTTAGGTACCATTTACTGTATTTTTAAGAGATTTCTTTCAGTATGCCATTCTTGTGCATCGTTCCACAAATGGCACCTTTGCGAGTGATCCTGTTTTCTTTCACTTTTTTATTCTCTGGATCAGTCTTTTGCATTAGAGCTTGTCAACGGCTTCTTCAAAGTTCATACCAGACTTCCTCTCCTGTGCCTTATAAGTGTGAGGAAATTTGGAAAGCAGAAGATGATATATGTGTCAGTGCTAAGATTAGCAATATGAATTTTTTAATACAGTGATCAAATGGATGTTGAAACACAGTAGCTTTGCTCTACTGTGTGAGGAAAAGCTAAGAAAACTTTGTTCCAGCAGCATCCATTTTTCATTCTCTTTTCCCTTTTCTCCAACCCTTTTGTACCTTTGTACAGCAGAATGTTTGTTTCCACCAAAATGTGTTCTGCTGCTTTGCTAGTTTTATAAACTAATCTCCTTTCGTTGGAATGCTGCTCACTCCTTGCCTCTTTCCTTCCCAGTAACACAGTGTATACCACTGTAATGAGTGCTGCACTTCCAGAGAAGTACCAGACGTGGATCAGAGCTGTGAAGTGAAGAGGTGTAAGTAGCATGCTGGTACTTCTCACTGCTTCTACCCAAATAAAAACTTCTGCTGGAGAGTCAAAGCAGTGCAGTGGCACTCAGATGGCCTTGTCTGAATTCCTCATTCTCTCCTTGGTTTGCTTATTGACCTTGAGTAAATACCTTCCTGTGTTGTTTTAGAGATAAAGTATTGGCTTTCTTTGCAAAACCCTTGGAGATTACCTTAGGAAAAGTGCTTTATCAGAGAGGAGAAGGGTGGGTGTCCTTGTGACCTAAAGGCAGAGGCTCACTCTGGGAATGTTTTAGCAGTTCTTTTTACCAGTCCCCACTACTCCACTCACATGTCTTTGGGGGGAAGCCCTGCCGGAGGGAACAACCCCAGCAGGAGGGGTTGGTGTCTGTGGCACCAAGACTAATGGAGCTGAATTTGCATTAGTCACCCAGAGGTGACTGAATGTTTGCATCCTTTGAGGGCTTTGTCCTGTGAATTTGCAGAAAAAGTCAAGGTGCTTGAACTCAAAAAGTGCCTCACATGGTAGCTTTAATGTGTTCAGAGAAAGATAGTGATCTATGTTTATTTCTCTTCCAAGAAACTGGTTGTGTGGTCTTGCCAGGAGCACAAGATGCTACATTTTGAATAGGTTTTTAAACCTTACTAGTATGACATTTGTAGCAGTTATATTGGATAATTGATTTTAGCATGAACAATTCCTGTCTTTTAGAGATTCCAAAGAGATTATTTCTTAGCTCTATACAGAGATGTGCTCTCTTATTTATCTCTTTTTCCATCTTTTTCTTTCAACAGGTAAAATGAGTGAAAAGCTGAAGCTTTCCAAGGCTGGACCATGCTCTTAAAATCACTCTCACAATCGGTGCAGTGTTTTGGCTTATTAATTTTGTGAACCATTCAGGAAAGAATGACTTTTTAATTATTTGAAGCGATGCAGATGACACTGTTAATTAACTGTAACTGAAGTTTAATTGACTTTATTGCAATTGCATTGATATTCTACCAGATGTTGATGGCTAAAATTTGCTTTAACTGTTTTTGGAAAGCATTGGACAACTTCAGTGTACTTATGTGCTGCCTAATAAAAATATATCTATTTTGTGTGGCCTGTATGCGGGTGGTTGGTTGATTTATGAAGATCTGTGGTGGTGTTCCTAGTGTCATGCTTTTCCATGATCTGGGAGGAGCTTGTGATCATGAGCCTAGCAGGACCAGATGCAACTGTGTTGTTTGTCAGAGACAAGGAGCTGTTTTAGGAGGTGTGATAATACAGGTTTTCCCCCCCGACAGATGTGAGAAGCTTATGATGGGACAGCTATGAGGTTAGGAAGGGGTGGTTTCCTTTTTAGATAATTGAAAATTGCCTCCAGTAGAAAGTTTACAACTAATTTCTATAGTGCAGAGGTGATTTTGTCTGTCAGGTTGTGCTGACACCATGTATTGAATTCAGGCACTTCTTGGGAGCAGACCAGAAATACAGAAGCTTTGGAAGAATCAAGACCAGTGGACAGTTTAGAGGTTGCATTCTTCCTGGGACAAAATTCCTGCCAATGCCAGTGAGGAGTTTATAGGGGAGAGGAAGGTGTGATTGGAGTGTTAAGTCAGAGCACTGCTTGCAGATTAGTGCAATGTCACCTGCAGTATCTGTGCGCTGCTTATGCAAACCATTCCTGAGAGCTTTCTGCAGATCTGGGCCCTTTATCTCCTTGCACTGAGTCTGGCTGAGTGTCATAACCTACTTACCTGCATCCTCCACTTCTGCCTGGCTAAATGCGCTGCAAGCTTTGCCCTGACCCACTTTGTACAACACTGTTAGCAGTCATCTGTAGAGTGATACATTTGAGAAACAGAGTTCCTGGAGGAAGATGTCCTTGAGATTTCAGAATGACATTGCTTTAATTCACAGCAGGAGCACAGGTGCCTTATTCCAGCAGGTTTTTTTTTAACAGCTGCCCAGAAGTAAAGACAAAAGGATCTTTACAGGTGTACCTCTGCATAGTCTGACCTCAGCAGTGTTAGGCTGATTATCTTGCTATGGTGGAGTTCCCAGATGCTCAGTGGTAGATAAATTTAATCACGGGTATTTGTTTCAATGTGTACAAACAGATCTGAAGTGCACAAATATTTGGTATCTGTGAATATTCAGGAAGCAGTTGTCTGCTTCTGCTGTGTTTGTGTCTCACCAGCTGTTCAGAACCTGCTCAGGCCCAGCCGCAGGGCAGATGAGGGAAATGTGGGGTTTTTGAGATTTAAACAAGAACTAGATTTGAAGAAATCTATTTTATCTTCCTTTTTAAAGTTTTAATTATCTGAAAGCCGTGCATTTCATCCCTTTATGAAAGTTCAGACATCCTGATTGCCAACAAAATAAAGCCTTTATGCCAACTTAAGTATTTTTTTGCTGGCCAAAAGGATACAGAACTTTCTGGTCTTAAGTTTCATGAGAAACTGAAAAAATAAACACCAAGGAAGTGGTAAATGATACACCTTAGAAATTAGCTATTGAACCTGTGAAATGTGGTGAGCTGCAATTGCTTGAGTTGAAATGTGATAGAAATACAGGGACAGGTTTGTTAATACTTTAAATAAAACCACCTTAACAATGCTGCAAACATTCAGATGTAGCACCAATTGGTTTTGGGGGGTTTGGGTGTTTTGTGGGATCTTGATTGTTCATAAAAGAAAGGAGGATTGTTTGTAGTTACATGACTTGCTTGCTGCTTGTCCTTCTGTTTGAGATTTCATCTGCCTTGTGTGTCTACTTTTTAGAGACTGGGAAGTAAAATAGCTCTTCTGCTTTCTCAAGCTCAGTCAGATTCATGACTTAAAATTATTAAGTAATTAAACAGAACTAAGTTAAATACATTAACCTTGCTTCTCCCATCCTCTCTCTTCTGCAGTACAGTTTCCCTAGTTGCAAAAGCCAAAAGATTTTTCAGCCCAACATAGGGAATGAGTGAAACTTTTAATTCTTTTTTCCTCCATAACTTTGCATTTAGCAAAAGGCAGCTTGGGAGCAGGTAAAAACTGACTCTAGAGAGAGGCCAGCATGCTGTATTTCTCATTCATAATCCTCTTTGGTAATCCTAATCCAGTTCAGATCTGTAGCCTTTCTTAAAGCATCACATGGGAGAGGATCCTTAGGGCTGCTCAAAACAACTGTGCAGTAAATAAATGGAAGGATCTGCACTTGTTGCAGAAGAGCACAGGCACCCTGTGCTGCAGGTGCTGAAAGACAGGGCACTTTGCTGCGTGCCCAAGCCATCAGCTTGCTTGACTAGATTCTGAGAAGGAGCTTCCAAGTCTGTAATCAAGCAACTAATTTCAGAGATCACTGATCATGTCTCCTACTGAATAGAAACAAAAATCTAACAAGTGGAGAGCTGCTGTTGTGTTTATCTTAACAAATCCATGTTACAAACTGGTGGCAAGGTAAGCTGCATTTTTATTTCTCTGTAAGAGTGTTTTGCATGCAGAAGTAGTTACTTGGCATCCATTGTCTGAAGTGAAATATCCTTTTATATGTCAAGCTGGATAAAAGTGCAGTTGGGAGTTTTCTATCTGAAATTCTCCCTTTTCCCACTGCAGTAACTGTGCAGGTGCAGAGGTCAGTGCATCTGTAAAATAAAAGAAACTTTGCCATCTCATTCCCAGCTACAAGACGTCTGCATGAGTACAGAGTCTACCGAGTTTGATGTACACGTGGGACACACTTAGGTATCCACTCTAGGAGGGCAAGGCAGGATCGGTTTCCCTTGTGCTAGCTGGCAGAAGTATTGGATTTTTTAAATTCATCTGTAGTTCTTAAACTTGCTGTTCTTGTAGGAGAACTTAAAATTTCTATTTCCCTCTGACATCTCTTTCAGATTTTTTCCTACTAAACTTTCAAGAAGTCTGTTGTATCCTTGTATCCTCTCATTGCCTCCTGTGTTCTGCTCGTCTATTCCTCTGTTGTTCAAATGTCCCTAAAATTGTTGAGGTAGTGGGGATTTGGTTGTGCTCGTGCTATGTGCAGCGTGTCATCTTTCCTAGGAGTCCTGCTGTTTTGATATTAGCTTTGCATTAGTTTCAGCATTTCTTGCAGGAAAACTTCAATTCATGTGGGTGCAGCACCAAATTATGCACAGATCTGTAAGGTGGACAAGTCCAATAATGTGACAGAGTGTACAGGGTTTCCTCCCAAGTGATGCCACTTGCTTTGGTTTTAAAGGAGTTAAAATAATTACTATTTATGTTAAGCTTTTGTTGTTTTGAGATGGCTGGCACCAATGGATTTGGGAAAGTTCTCCTTTAATGAGTTTTAACTGGTATTATATGGTATTAAACAGGCCAGCAGCTTGTGTTTAAGAGTTACAAACCCTAGTATATGATCAGTTGGCTGGGGAGAGGTATTTGGAGTTTGGCTGGTACTTGTTTCTCCTGCCTTTAGAATGCTAACTGGTGAACAGGGCACGTGTCTCTTCTCTGCATATCTGTGGTCTCTGCTGGGGCACTGAACTTTGTTGTTCTGTTAGTTGTCCGTGCCCATGTGTGGCTGTGGAGCCCAAGCTTGCTTTGGTGGTGGTTGAATGCTGCCCTGGTGTAAGTGCACACAGCTGGTTTTATCAGCCTGCTTTACTTTGTGTGTGTATTTGCCAACAGATGCTCTAGGCCGTGGCATGTAGCAGTGGGGGGCCTTGTATAAACATACTGCAGCTTCTCAGAAGGCTTGAGGAAAGCTGGGTTCAGAGACCTTCTAGCTGCACCAGAGAAAACAGGAGTATCTCTGCAGGAGAGGAATGGTAGCCAAGAGCAAAATGAGACATGAGCAGTCTGTAGATGGCTATTTGCTAGCTGCATCACTTTGTCTCATCTAGTTCTTTAATACAGCCTATATTTGAGGTGATGCCACTGTTCAACTCCGTCAGGTCTTCCCGGCTGTTGTCTTTATGGGCCCCTGCTCCTCTTGCTATTGGGTACAGTTTTTTAGCAAGGGTGGAGTGCACATCACTGTTCAGTGGGTAAGGAAGAATCATAGGTGCTTAGTTAGACTGGCTCTAAATCTTCCTCGCTCCTCCAACCCTTGGAACAACTAAGATTCCATTGGAGTCTCTGGTTTGCTGCTGTGAACTCCTTTGCTCAGGCTGTGGCCCTCAGAAAAGTCTGAAGGTAACAAAATGAAAAACAGTTCACAGCTCCAGGAGCTACCTGAGAGGGACCTATTGAGTGCTCACAATCAGGGAAACAGGTAGGAGTCTTTGCCTGTGCTTACTCTCTGCAGGTGCCCCTAGGACAGACTAACAGTAGATCATCTCTTCATATGAATGGCCAAAGTTTATGTTTAAAGTAGGGCTGTCCAAATAACAAATGCTTGTTTGTTTTGTGGGGTAATGAAAACTTTTATTCTGTGTCTCCAAAGATGCTCTCAAAAATAAGGACACACTTTATCAAAAAGAGATAGACAGTACCTCTGAATGCATCCTAAGCCAGCACAATACCTCTTCTGTACCTCAGCACCTACTTCCAAGTTGTTCTCCATTTTTAAAAAGTGACCTGGAAGTGGTCTGGTTCCTTAAAAGGACTCTTTTCTTCATTGTCTGCATTAAGAGTGTTTAAAGGCACTCGGCTCTTCCAAAAAGATAAAGCATCCATCTTCTTTTGAAGCTGGTACTGTCAGCTTCCTAGGCAGCTCTGAAGACAGAGCTAGGCACACAGACTGTGTTACCTCTGGTGTGTAGGAACACTTGTCAGTACTAACCACATTTCAGGGTTCTTGGGAGTGGCTTGAATCTGGCCCTGGGGACTGAACTCCTGTTACTAGCTGGAGTATGTCTTTGGGTGTCACTTCATCGGGAAGGCACCTGTGTCATGCTGTTTCAGAATGCCCTGTCAGGCCACTGCAGTAAGTGGAGGTGCTTGGGGATGTTTGTTTTTAAAGCAAGGTCCTGACAGCAAGCTAATCATTCACATCATTGTTTCCCTGGGAAGCTATCCTGGTTTCAGCTGGGATAGACTTAGTTTCTTTTCTAGTAGCTGGTACAGGGCTGTGTTTTGGATTCAGTATGAGAATAATGTTGGTAACACAGCAATGTTGTAGTCATTGCCAAGTAGAGCTTATCCTAAGTGAAGGATTTTTCAGTTTCCCAGGCTCTGCTGGCAAGCAGGGGCACAAGATGCAGGGAGGGAGCATGGCCAGGAGACTTGACCTGAACTAGCCACAGGGCTATTCCATACCATAAGACATCATGCCCAGTACAGAGACAGGGGAACTTGGTGGGTAGGGGTGGCCAGATCACTGCTTGGGCATTGGTCAGCAGGCGGTGAGCAACTGCCTTGGGCTTCACTTGTCTTTTCTTGGGTTTTATTTCTCTGTTATCTTAATTTTCATTACAATTATTATCTATTTTGTTTCAATTATTGTTATGAATACATTTTATTTCATTTTTTATATTAAACTGTTCTTATATTAATCCATGAGTTGTGTTTTCATGCAATTCTCCTCCCCATGCTGCTGGAGGGGGATTGATCAGCTGTGTGGTGCTTAGTTGCTGGCTGGGATTAAACCACGACAATAACTAGTACTTGCTGAAATGTTTAGATTTGTATCTTTGAACAGAAATTGTTGTTTGGATAGCCAGATGGGAGTTATAGGTCTACACTTGAGAAATTCTGAGCTTGAGATTTTGTTTCTCCTGAAATGCGATTTACCTTGTACAAGGTTACAAATAAAAGCTTTGAATGCTAAGGATTTGAATTTCCGTCTGCAGTTGTCCATATGAGTAGTTAATAACCTGAAAAGTAGTCAAGAGTACCTGCATTATTGAAGCACAAAGGCCATAAAGCACGAGATACAATTGGGTATAATTCAGCAGTGATTTCAGGTCATATTTTTACACGGGTATTCATGCCAAATAACGTTGTTTGAATAAACCCAGAGTGATTGTTATTTTGTTGAGAGCATTGCTATATATCCTCCTGTTGGGTCACACAGTTATTGTGAAGATGCCATTGTTCAACTTGAAATCCTGGGCAAGGCAGAATTTCAGCATTTCCTCTGCCTTGGAAACTGTCCATGCTGAAGTGTTGCCTTAGCACAGCTTGTTTTCCTGAGCAAACACTGCACACATGCACCTTATACAACACCGGATGTGCTCCTCCAATTAGTGTTTCTACAGATCCGTAGCTATTTTGAGAGGAAAGATGTGGGTTAGGTGGAAAGAGATTGAAGGAGGCAAAAGGATTGTGGGAAATAAGAAAAGGAGAAATGCCTCTGTAGTCACTGTCCTGGCCCTTCAGAATCCTTTGAACTGTGGTTTCCCACTAGAACTAGGCTTTAACATTTTAACAGGTGTTTATTTCCTTCTCTCTCTTTCTCAGCTTTTTCCTGCCCCAGCTCTGGGTTACAATAAAAATCTGTATAATTGTTATGCAGTACAGCCTGGGCCCTCTTTGACAGCAGTGCGTGGTATTTGTTGTTTTGCTTTTTTGCAGAGAAAGCATGTCTGATTGTAGATGATGTTCTGGTTGTCTTCAAAGTGACAGATTTCAGAATTTGACCTAATCTTGAAATAGGATCAGTTTGCTCTGACCGGAGCCCCCTGCAGCACTGAGGTTACCAAAGCCTGCCTGTCCTGTCCTTTGGTACTGGCCAGGATCCGAGCAATCAATGTTATAATCACAGATCTGTGAGGTGAAGGAAAGCAGTGTTTAACAAAGCTGATTATTTTCTTATGATACCTAATTGTTACTTTAGACTTATCTCCCCTCTAGCTGTGGTATTGCAAATAGATTTAAATGCCATTCGTGTGTTCATGCCTCATAACGAGTTGTCCTTCACAGATGGCTACATGCATGAATACTTGCCTGCATATACTGATTGTTCAGGAATCACCTTAATGACTTCCTGTGTACAAATGCCTCCCACACACAGGCGTGTAGTATTTTAGCACCTTCGGCCAGGTGCTTCAGCTGTGCCTGAGGAAGGGGGAGGTAGCGCGAGGATTCAGAGATGTGGTCTGCTCTCAGGGTTCAATCAGGATTATTTTACCATAACATCTGAAGTCAAGGACTGCTATATTGCTTAGAGTTCAGCAGCCTAAAATTAGGCACGTGAAGCACCGTGAGAGTACATGAGTGCCTGATTTAGACATCTACCATGCAATTACCATACCCAGATAGGCGGTCTCTGCCATTTCAATACAATTAGAAAAGGTGCTGAGATGATTCCTATTCATACAGCTGACTTGAAATTTAGAGCAGTAAGACAGAAATCCTCATCTCGAATTGTCTAGAAGACAACAAAGCAGCTGGAAAAACCTGCTGGTGAAAGATGTACTTGGGACAAGACAAGCAATCTGCTCATTGATCTTAATACGTGTTAATATATTTAATTACAGATTCTGGGAACTCTGGGACATGTTGCAGCTGTTTTGATTCTGACCAAATGGTCTTTCCCACATCTCTTTTGTGGTTTTGGTGATACTGGGCCAGTCTGCAACATCCTAGGAGCACTGGTTGGAAAACATGGGATCTGGTAGTTCTGTAAATGCCAACTACAAGTACTCCCTGCAGAAGTCTGAAAACGGTGAGTCTTTGAAAAAGAATCTTTTCCTGTCTGCTCCTGCTCGTGCTGTTGGGAGGTTACAGTGGAAGGGTTTCTTTTCTGAGGTACCTGGTTTTCCTCATAGTATTGAAGTGAGGTTATGTCTTTCAGTATCCTGTGATGAGGACATTCAGCTGTTAGGCAGAAGACTGACATGTTTGAGAAAGTAACAGCCATTTAGACCAGGATTAGATTAAAATCAGTCAAAACCTGACCAGAAATGAAGCAGCAAAAGCCAACTGAGTTAGAACTAACATCTGATGGACTAACGAATTGCAGACTAAGGTGTGTGTTGTGTGCTGACAGTGAGATAGATGGTATCACTCTGCTGCTTCTGGGAGACTCCCTGTTAAAAGCCTGGGTGAGTGGCACAGGACTGATAAAGCAGAATTAGTGAAGCTAAAATAAGTCTGGTTCTAAAGAAGGTAAGGTGGTGTGGCTAAGAAAAGCTGAAAAGCAAAAAGTATGCTTTTTTCTAGTTACACCAGCACAGTGCTCTTGATCTCTGGTAATAACCTAGACTTGTTTATGGAGCTGTAATGATTTACCTTTATGAGACCCTCTGTATGATACCGTCGATTTTCTGGGTGTGTGCTTAAGTTTGCTGTGGAACAAAGGGAGTATGAGTGAGAATTTACAACTAAGGAAGTGTAAAAGAAGTGAAGAGATTATATTCTTTGTTGTTGGAATCACTCCATCATCAGCATTGGCAGAACAGCAGTATGGAGCAAACTGTTTGCAAGTGCTTTGAAAACAAAAGCAGTGTTTGCATTTAGAAGTCAAGAAAGCAGGGATGCCAGATGTGATCTGGACTTTTTTGTAATTTTGTTGTTGTTGTTGAAAAACTCCTCCTTTTATTGAAGTAAGCTAGACTTCCCTATTGCCTGTAACACCAGAGAATCATGGACTTTCCCAGCAAGTTCAGGGCTATTTTATGAGAATGGCTATTTTATAAGAATAATGAAAGTGTAACATAAAACTAGTTACTTATTTGAAATGCTAGATGAGTTCTCATACCACATCAACAGTTTCCAATGGCAGTAAAACTCCTTTGAATTTCTTGCATTTGGCTCTCAAAGTCCTTCAGATCTGATTATCTGCACATGTGGAGCTGTTGAGGATTTCCCACCCAGGTACAATGTGCCAGGAGAAGTCCTGTCCCTGCCTTGTTCAAGACCCAGAGGCCATTCCTGATGGAAAGTGTAGCCCTCAGAGCTCTCTTAAACTGGCCGTGCACTTGAGTGAAGGTGATGGGAACCTGAGAGAAGGTGCAGACCTCCTCCTGTATGCTGGTCTGTGAACTATACTGCTAGCATGAACATGTGTGTGTTCAGTTTGAGTGCTGACACTTTGGAATGCTTTCAGTACCTTATATGATGATGTATGATTCAGTTTACTGCTTGGATCCTCATAAAATGTGGATAAATATATATTTAATTATTTTTTTCCCTAATCTAGTGCACACACTGCCAGATGAAACTCACACAGGTAAGCTGGTAAATTAGAATACCTGGCTTTTTCAGTCACAGTCAATCTCTGTAAAAGCAATGTGAAAAAACAATGGCTTGCCCACCTGCAGCTTAAAATGCTGTGGATGGTGGTATATATGTTCACTATGTGCTTAGTAGCGTGTCTTTCGTGGATATTATTTGTTTCAAAAGATCTTGTTTTCATTGGTTTATGGAGAGTCATTACTATGAGTTTCTGCTTGGGACTCAGTTGAAATACATCTGACTCTTACTGCAGTAACTGGACATTTATCCATTGTTAAGGGAATGCAAGATATGTAGAAGTTGTTTATTTTAGAGGGATATTGTGAATATGCTCATGGTTAGAAGCCAACCAAATTACTGTGCAGGGAGTAAGACAGCTAGTGGTGAGTTTGCTGTAAAGGAGGCTTGAAGAGGTAGCCCCAGGAGCACCAAACTGCAGGAAATAAAGCCAACCTTTAATTTCGTTTTATAGCCCAGCACATCAGTAAGTAAATAACATTTTCTCAACAAGATGTGGAGCTGAGGCAAAGCATACATAAGTTATTCTTCAATTGAGGCTGACCAAGTCTTACTTGCTTGCCAATGACTTCACTGTGACTCAGTTCCCCAGGTGCACAACAGTAGCTCTTCCCTTCTTGTGCTCTGCAGCTCCTAGTGTTGTAACAGTAACATGGTTTTATGGAAGAAGATTTGGTGTCTTGTGTTTCTTGTGACTTCATGTGGCCTCAGTCAAATCTCTGGTTTCCTGAAGTCCAGCACCTAGACTGTAAGATGGACATGAAAATCATCAAGCCAGACAGAAAGGGAGGAAACTGTCTATTAATACTGCAAACATGTTTGGATCTTTAGACCCTGATAAGTTCTTCTTAGCACTGGTGCTGAGGAGCCAGAAGCAATGGTTAGAATTGTTTCAGAGGTTTCTGCTCAGGCATGGTCAGATGAACCTCTTGCAGCGTGGTGAAAAGCAGTGTGTGTTTTATTATCCTTAACATTTAGGCATCAGAACACCTTTCCTGAAAACACTCCTGAAAAAAGAAACATCCCTCTTGAATTGTCAGTGGGGAAAGGAGCAGTGGCAGGGTACAGGAGATTGGCTTTGGTTTTGTCCCTTAGCTTTCAAGGCAGCCGTCTTGATCCAGCGCTGGTATCGGCGCTATGTCGCTCGGCTGGAAATGCGCCGACGTTGCACCTGGAGAATCTTCCAATCCATTGAGTATGCCTGCGAGCAGGATCAGATCAAGGTAAGGCACAAGGGAAGGGGTATGTAGGAAAATACCTAGGAGAGTGGTTTCTGTGCCTCAGACTCCCTTCTTCCTGGTTGCTGGCTGGTAACACAAGTGTTTCAGTGGCCAGGGGCTGGGTTTGCTGCTCCTTTTTCATAGAATCATAGAATGGTAGGGGTTGGAAGGGACCTTTGGAGATCATCCAGTCCAGCCCCCCTGCAGAAGCAGGTTCACCTAGATCAGGTTGCACAGGAACACGTCCAGGCTCTTGAAGACCTCAAAGGAAGGAGACTCCACACCCTCTCTGGGCAGCCTGTGCCAGGGCTCCCTCACCTGAACAGTGACATAGCTTTTTCTTATGTTTAAATGGAATTTTCTGTGTTCCAGCTTCATATCATTACCCCTTGTCCTGTTGCTAGCTACCATCAAAAAAAGGGATGTCCCAATCTCCTGGCACCCACTATTAAGATATTTGTAAATATTAATGAGATGCCCCCTCAGTCTTCTCTTTTCTAGACTAAACGGTCTCAGTTCCCAGTTTTTATCCTAGTGGTTTCCTGACTGCTTCTGGCTGATGAAACCCTAAGTAATGAGTCATGAAAGAAAGCAGTGAGGACCATTTAACATTGTTTTTCCCAAGTCTGAACACAATAGGCAAGCCTAGTTGGTTTGTTATGCTTTAATACTCTCCTGTATGGTTGCCTTGCTGTCAGGCGGGGAGAGGGAGGGCTTAGAGGTGTGTACCACCACCCATATGTCTGAAGGTAAAGCTACTTTTTTTACTTCATCACAAGCTATTCAAAACTAAAACTGGCATAGCATGATTTGTTGTACATGCCAGACAACACGATAAGAGCAGAGATAATACTTCTGGAAATAAGATCACGTTACATTGCCACTCTGCAGACTTTCATTCCAGGATGAATGATGATGGGCTCTCTCTCTTCTTGTAGCTTCACAATTTCTTCAGTTACCTCATGGACCACTTCACGCCAAGCAGCAGTAAAGAGAGTAAGCTTCTATGTGCAGTTTGTAGATGTTGCGCCAGGAGCTCAGAAGGTTGCACCCTCCATTGTTTCATTGCCCAATGCTGGCACATCAGCATGGTAAAGGGAGCCAAGAGAGTCTCAACAGCAATATCATCAGGAGTTTGGATAGGGAGTGAATTATCTGGAGACCATCAGAGCTGTGGAAGAGATGTGAGGCAATTCCTGCTCCTTAGGAGCTGGAAGGGGGGATAAAACCTCAGTATGTTTTGTAAGAGCGGTATTAGAAATCTTTTTTCCCATGATCCCTGGTAACCAGGGCTTTGCAGAGTCCATTTCTGAAGTAAGAGAATCCATCTTTAGGAAACTGTGCTCTATGGTGTTTATTTATATTTAATCTCTGAGAGAGGGAGAAGTGCCCTGGGAACTAATACAGTATCTTCCTGAATCTGCACAGAGCATTATGTGTTATTTCTTAGTGCTGGGAACTTGCTAATGAGTTTAGCTCAGACATCTGATGGTCCTAAGTCAAAAGGAACTATTTGTTTTGCTGACCAGAGCCTGCTGAAGTGCTCCCTCCTTCCTTTCAAACTGCCCCTCTTTTTCTCACAACTGCCTCACATGTTTTAATCAAAGCCCTGTTGAGGAAGACTTTTTTTCAGTGTCTGTAAAACAGGACAGTAATGTCCTGTTCCTTGAGTTGGGCTCTGGGCTGTTACAGCAATGAGAATATAATGCATATTTATAGACATTTTGTGCAACACTGAGAATGTGGGTGCAAGCTAAGAAAAAACAGCGGCACATAGGAGACAGATCCTTATTCTACAGTTTGCTTTAACTTGTCATTGAAAATAAGATTTCAATTAGGCATGGCAACTGATGTCCAGCTGGCTCTACCTGAGTTTTGCAGAAACTAGTGTAACTGCCAGCACTGCCTGACACAGGGCACACGGAAACTTGTCCCTGCAGCCTTCTCCCCACTGCTCATTCTGTAGCAGTGGCAAGCTCAGAGATATCCTCTGCTACTGCCATTGCTTGTGAGCTCTAGCCTAACCAAGCTGCTTTTCTTTAGCACATTATTAGAAAGCTGTATTGAGACAGCTTAACTGCTTCTTGTCTCTTTTTTTTCTTTGAAAAAAAACCCTAATCAAACTGACCAACCTGCCATCCAGGGGACTTTATCAGTCGCATGTTCATAAGTGGGGAAAGCTTCAAAGATGCAGAGCTGGAAAAATACTGTGACTACGAATCCATGGTGGTGCCAGACTCCTACACCGGACCCCGTCTCTCCTTCCCACTCCTTCCTGACCATGCAACTGCCTTGCTGGAAGCTTTCAAACAGAAACAAGTAAGGATCAGATAAGGAACCATGTTCTCCTCCTCTCTGCACAGGAGTGTAGGACACATAATTTGGTTTCAGACTTTTTAATAAACTAAGCTGACTGAAGTACAGTGAGCTGGCAGGCTGTTGAGCAAAGGGAGACGGAAATGATCTGGTAGATATTTCCCCTTAACATAGGAACTTTTTTTTTGTTCCTGAAAATGCAGTTCTGACAAAACTGAGAAGTTCTTGTATGTGCCAAGATTAATCTGAATTTAATGAAAAAAGGGACCCCCCACCCCGCCTCCCCCCCGCACAACAGTACATATTGAAACATTCAGTCATTTTTATGGCAGTTCCTCAATTTGTAAAAATGTACACAATGGCCCAAATGGAAACACTGGATTACAATTACATTTTGTGCCATGCAACTTTGACTCACATTTAAAATATAAAATGTGAGGTTTTTGATGAGGAAATCCAGTACTGATTCAGCAGCACTGACAAGACAGGTCTTTGTACAATTACAGTGTTCTGCTGCCATCCCTCAGTCAAGGTGCTGAACTGCAAAATAAGCCAAAACATCCCTTCTCTAAACAAAATTACTTCTAAACCAAAGAAATCTAGTATCTTGACTAATACAAAACGTCTACAGGCTGGCTTTGAGCAAACATGTTTCTACGGGACACATCATGGCCAAGGGCTTGCCCTAAGTTAGATAAGGCTGAGAAAGATCTAGAGAAGCAGCTTCTTACCTGTGGTACTGGGCTGGAATTTCTGCTGCTCCCAGAGATGGCATTGCCTGGTGGATATAGCCTTGATCACAAGATGCTAGGGCTTTTGGGTTCTCTTGCCAGCCCTCCCAGTGCTGAGGCCAGTCTGTGTTGGGCAAGTGTCTTCTGTTTTGCTGTTTCCCAGCATTTGCTTCATCTTGTTTGCAAAGCCCATAGGTCAGCACTGTCATCCCAGTGAGAGTTTCTGCCATGCAGGCTATCATGGTGAGTCCTTAGGGCCTCTGCAGACACAACTGTGTCACTGCTCAGAGGTCACTGATTTCCTGCTTTAATCCTTCACTTTCTCCTAGTAGCAGCTCCACGCTCGCTATGTCTTAAACCTCCTGCATGAGACCAGGAAGCACCTCAAGCAGTTGCCAAACATCAGCCATGTCTCCACCTGCTATAGCGAGGAGGTCACCGTGTGTGGTACGTCTGGGTGGGAGGGCCCTGTGCAGCCTCTGGAGCAGAATGTTCATGTGGAATGGGTGGAAAAGACATAAAACAGTAGTGAGAGTGTTGTGCCTCTCTCTGTACGAGTGTGGAACACAAATAACGGTCTGTAATAAAAACGTGTGTTGCATTGAGAGGTAACTGGGGCTGTCCAAAATATCTGTGTTTGCCCTATGATGCTATATGTGAGCTGCTGTGAAGACTAGTCTGGAGACTGAAAAAGAGCAAGTCTGCATCATGGCCTCATTTCTGCTTGGTCTGGAATGGGATAGGGATGTTGAGGGAAGGTAGTTTGTCTACTTGTAGTCTATGTTTGGCTTCCCTGAGATATTTTGGCATACGTCGCTAACAAACCCTGTCCCTACATGGTAGTGTTCTGCTTGGCATAGCCAGCTGTAGCAGTGGCATTGTTAAGAAGTGCCAGGAGAGGAGGAGGTGTGAATGGAAAATAATTATATATACATTTGTCTAAGGGAAGAGGAAAGGTGATAATGATGGCCTGTGGCTCTTAAAATTGTTACACATTACAGTGAAGATTTAAAGAGTTTTTCAACTAGATTCAAATTTGTCTGTATTCTGTCACTCCAGACTTGGAGTCCTTTTACTAACATCTACATAAGGACCGGCCTCAAAACTCAGTCATTTTCTGTCCTGTTCTGTGGCCTGGGATTATTAAAAAAACAAAGTCCTGGAGCTGTTCTGGTTGAGTCTTCATTAGCATCAGCTTATGCATTTAGATTCAGAATACAAACACACCTATGTGTCCTATCACGTAAATTTGAAACAGGCAAAGCTTTTCACCATTACTTTCTTGCTCTGGGACTACTGTTTTAACTTTGAGTTATTTCTGAGAAATATGTACAGAACACACATCCAGTCAGCTTCTGGAAAAGAAATCTCTTTTTCCACATCCTGTTAAATACAAATTTAGTTGGATTATTATTTTGTATGCAAAGGTTTCTCCCATGTAATGATCAAAGTCAAATAGTTTCTTGTGCCTTGCTGTGTAATCATAAGAGATAAATGAACAAAGCTCTGAATCAGTCTTCAGAAGCTGCTGTAGGTTTTCTGCTGTCCTTCTCAGGCTTCAGCTCAAGCTTTTGCACCATGTCCTTTTCCTTTGGGTGTATTGCCTCAATGTAAGGAAACTTGCACCTTGTACTTCCCCAAACATTTCAGTGGCTGTTAATTTACAGAAGAGATACTTCATAGAAAGTAATTTATTGTTGTTTTTTTAAGTTTAAGATGAACATACAGTGACTTGTCTTTTTGTGCCTGTTAGGAGACTTGCATGGGCAGCTGGATGATTTGTTCCTCATATTTTATAAGGTAGGCACTGTATTTGGAGGGAGGCTGTATGGCATTGCAAGGGCTATCTATTGCATGGCTCCTGCTGAGGAGAGTTTGCAAAACTGGGCCCTTCATGTGCAGTTCTCCAGGTCAATTTGACTGGTTTTAAGTGGCTTTACAAAACAGATGCTTATTCTCTGACTTTGAAATCTGATATACATTTGGGAAGTGCCAGTGGACATTTTTGTAAGTGCCAGCACCAATGGTGACCCTTTCAGACTGCCAGCTTTCACTTTTTGTTGCATTTGCCACCGGGAACATCCAGGATAAAAATAAGAATCAGGATCTATTGTATTGGGTAACCTGGGGCAGGAGTGAGAGAATGTGCGTGTGGGGAGAAGATCGTGGGCAGGCCTCTCTTCTGTCACCCACCTGTTCCCCTCTTTTACAGAATGGCCTTCCTTCTCCTTCCAAGTCCTATGTGTTCAATGGGGACTTTGTAGACAGAGGCAAACAGTCCCTTGAGATCCTCATCATCCTCTTTGCCTTCCTCTTGATCTACCCCAAAGAGCTTCATCTCAACCGTGGGAACCATGAAGACCATATGGTCAACTTACGGTATGTGTTCTGTGTAGGGCTGGTTGTGCTGTCAGGGGTGTCACTGTGAAATCCCACTGAACTTTCTTTCTCCTGTTCCTTTAGCTACGGTTTCACCAAAGAAGTAATGCAGAAATACAAGGTAGGCAGATGTTTGTGTCTCCTTTACCACTGAAACATAGACTTTGAAGGCCATGCTTCATTTTTTCCTTTTTGACCTGTCCTCCTAGGTCCATGGGAAGAAAATCTTGAAGATGATTCAGAATGTATTTTGCTGGCTGCCCTTGGCTACCCTGATTGATCAGAAAGTCCTCATTATACATGGGGGCATCTCTGACACTACTGACCTGGACATGCTTGAGAAAATTCAAAGGAACAAAGTAAGTTTTCTTTCTTAGATATTGCGAGAGACAACAGTGTTGCTGATTTGTGGTGAGGAGCTTACTTCTACATGTCAGCTTGGCTGTTGATGATAATAATCTAAAGGACAGTCTTCCCAGACAAACTGTGTTCAAGTACGGGCTCGGAGTGGATCACTTTGGTTTAATAGTGAGTGTGCAGAAGGTGTGAAGAAGCATTCTTGGCACCTGGAAAATGTTAAGAATCATAGCCAGGGAACTGGGGGGTAATGGCACAGGTAATAGATGTTGGTGCTGACTGGAAAAACACAGTGATGAGGAGACTTTGTCCCACAGTTCCTCAGCCTATTTTTCTTCCTAGATTTACAGAAGGATTTTGATATGTCGTTTAAGTTGTCTCTGCCTCGGTTTGCAGTTGAGAAATACTTCTTCCCTTCTCCAAATGTCATGACAGGCACTGGTATAGTCGCTAGTCCTTCCCTCATTCTGTCACCTAGTTCACATTGCAGATGAAATCCATGTACTCTGCCTTTCATGAAATATCTGAGCAGCATCAAGTCAGCGAGGCTACATCCATAGCCAGGATGGATGTGAGGCCCCTCTGTAAACCCAGAATGGCACATCTGAAAGGACAGCACTAGTAAACTCCCACAATTAATGAGCATTTAATGGCAGCAAAGGGAATTGAGGCTCAGAGATTTGGGTCACTTAACAGTCTGCAAAGGGAAGATCTTAAAACTGGAGATGTAGTTTTTCCAAGTGATGTGACCAGCTCTCTTTTCCCTGTTGCTTCTTTCAGTTTCTTTCTGTATTAAGAGGGAAGAAAAGCAAAGAGTCCAATACAAATGTGGAAATACAGGAAATAAATGGGGAGAGCAAAGTAGAGGCTGACCCAGCAGGGAAGGAGGCATCTCCCAGTTTATCTCCCCAGCCTCGGTCAGCCCAGGCTCCCAGCATGGCCAACAGACTGGAGTTCTCCAGGTGGGTCCGACAGACAGTGCAGGAGCAAATTGAGTCGTGCCGGCGGCTGGTGGACATCAGTGAGTCGGAGCCAGAGGAGCTCACCTATTCCAGCATGGTCTCCTTGACTGATCCAGATGGGCCGTGCTGGACTCAACAGGAGTACTGGAAGCAGGTCAGTAGCCTAAGCGGGGCCCTGAGCTCAGTGGGCCATGGATGCCTCCTGCAGATTTGATCTCTGCTATGAGGAATCTCAGTACAAAACACCTGGGTGAGTGCACAGACCTCTCTTTCTGCAGGGAGATTTTTGCTGCTTTGTACAGTGGAATATATTTTGCTGCTTTGTACAGTGCTGAAGTTCCAGTGGGCAGGCTAACAGGCTTTGTGCCGTTTTGTGTCTACTGCTCTGTACCCTGAGACAGCTTGGTGTTCTGATCATTCAGTGCTAAGTGATCAAGAAAAGCTGTACCATGAGCATGTGATCTCTGCTGCTTGGGAATGTTTTGTTTAAATATCTACACTACAGCCAGCCCATCCTTTGGCATAATTTGCTAGCAACTGAAGAGCTGTGCATGAGACTGGCACAGGAAAATGTAGGCTGTGTGCTAGACTGCTGTAGCTGCCCTTCTGCTGGTGCCATTCTCCTACCTTTGAGAGTCAGCCTCTTTAACTAGGCTTTTGGCTTTCGGAGCTCAAGTCTTCTGTCCCAGCATTTGCTCCTAGCACAGGACTCATTCATCATACAAACATAACTACTGCTCAGGTACAGAGTAGGGGAACAGCTTTTCTTGATTTACTGCGGGAAGGAGAAATAATAGAAAAGACTGATTGCAGAGCCCAGTAAATTATCACCTTGGGTACTAAGAGCAGACTGAATTTGTGGTTTTAGCTGGGCTGCACCACGAGCAGATTGCTTGCCAGGTGAGAGCCTGGGAACTTGGTTTCCTGTTTGTTAGACTGGTCTGTCTGAAACCACCTTCTGTGCACTCTGGAACCATTGTTACTTCACATTACATACATCCCAGCACTGCACAGCTTATCAGCATAAAGCTATATATTGAGGTCAGGGTTAAGGAGATTAAACTTTAATCCAAAGAGTGGTTACTGAGTCAGAACTTACTTAAATTTCTGGAGGCTGCAGAATGTCCTGACTGGAGAGCAAAGGAGTTTAATACTGAGCCTGCTCATGGCCTCAGGATCTGCTGTGTGTTCTTGCCCTGGGACCTGTGCTTTGGTATGGATGAGGATAGGCAGAACTCTTTGAAATCTTAAGAGGCAGCAAAGGGAAAGCTTGTATCAGACCCAATTTACGGCCACCTTTCTTCCTGCAGGCACTTTGGGTGTGCCTGTAGCTCCAGACCCACAATATTGTCACCTCGGTGGTGGACCAGTCTGTGACAGTCCTGCAGAGCAGTACGGTGGTTCAGCTTGGATGCAGGAAACATCTGTTTCCCTGCACTATGTAACAGCAGCAGTCCAGGGAGGGATTCAGAGAGATTTGCTCAGTAAACTTTGATAGGTACATGATCTGCTGGGTACACTTTATTTGGTGAATGTTTCTAATCCTTTCAGATTTTAGACATCCTCTGGAGTGACCCTATGCCTCAGGAGGGCTGCAAAACAAATACAGTGCGAGGTGGTGGCTGCTACTTTGGGCCTGACGTGACAGGGAAGTTTCTTGATAAGTACAACCTGCAGTTCCTCATTCGTTCCCACGAGTGCAAGCAAGAGGGCTACGAGTTCTGTCACAACAGGAAGGTTGGTGAGCAGGATGGTGTGATGGATACTTGGGTTTCCATCCTACCAGGGTGGCGTTTCTGTGGTGGCTTATTGGGAGTTCAAAAGCCTTATTAGGAGTTCCTGAAGTGTGTTCACAGCTGCGGTTTTAGGTCAGGACAGTCTGCAGCCACAAACTCCATCGGGGGCATCTGTTGTGCAGTCAAAGCGCATCCCTGTGCATGGTAGCCGAGAAACAACCTGAACCCGTCTGTGCCATTGCCCCACTTGATGCAGCTGTTTCTGAAGATGACACCTGAGAGGCTGCATTACTAAGCTGCTGCAGCCATGCTTTGCTCTCAGAAGATTCAGGGTCACTTCAGTGACTTCCACAGGGGCACTTTTGACTCAGCTTCCTGCAATGGAGAGTGGAGGTTTGTTGGGAGAGTGGAGAGAAATGGCAGAAGCCAGCGTATGGCCAGACCCATGAGACCAGCATTGCCTTCCAGAAACTCAGACCTGGAAGGCTTCCAAGGCCAGCTGCCACCTCGCTCTTCCTTTTCCACATAAACCAGTGCTGTTATCACCCGCTGACTCCAGATGGGATGGATAGTTTTGTTTTCACTGATACACATATGAGATAGAGAATGTATGAACTGACTGTAAATGCCTTGCTTTTTTTGTGGGTTAGGTGCTGACCATATTTTCAGCCTCAAACTACTACGAGATTGGCAGCAACAGAGGAGCCTATGTGAAGCTGGGACCAGACCTTGTCCCCCACTTTGTTCAGTACCAAGCAAACAAGACAGCCCACACTCTCACCATGACCCAAAGGCAAGGCTCTCTGGTTGCTCCGTAGTCAAGATTCCAGAAGGGAAAATTCTGGGAGCTTTAAGAAAGCTTGATTCTGGAGCTGAACTTTCACAGCTTGATTTACTAAATAGTGCTAGAGGAAGATTCAAGCTTTGAGCAGAAATTGTGGTGGGAGACTCAAGGGTTGAAGAAGGAGCATTACAAGATCAGAAAGTGCCCTTTTTTACAGAGTGATGACTTTCCAGTTTCTCTTTAAAATGTCAAATTTTAACTTTTGACCCTTGTTGAGGTTCCCATCTGTTTTATTATTTGACACATCGAGGCAGGGATTCACTGCTTGGGGAACTGTGCTTCTGGCATGCAGTGCCTTGTCACAAGCATCCAAAAGCAGCCGCAGCCGTGCAAAGCAGTTGTGCAAGGATTTGGGCAATCCACAGACAGGCCAGAGGACTGGGGAAGGTGCAGCTTCTCTTGCACTGTGTGGCAAGTCTTTAATGTGTATTTCTCTGTGTCCTCCAGAATCAGCAGAGTAGAGGAGTCAGCCTTTCGAGCCTTGCGGGAAAAGCTCTTTGCTCACACCTCAGCCCTCATCAGTGCATTCAAGGCCTACGATAAGGACAATACGGGTAAATTCAAACTGAGGGACATTTGGGTTAGTTGCCAGGTAGGACAGTGTAGAAGTGGCCGGTTGGGAGACTCCTCACTGATAGTGTTACCAGAGCATTGGTCCCATCTGCTGCTACTCACCATCTCAATTGGAAACCTGTTAATGGCTCAGGCTGGCATTATACTGAAGGTTGTGTCAGAGAAGCAAGCAGTGATGAGCCTTACGTACAGCAATTTAGGCTTGGTAAGAGGAGAACCTTTTGGAACTGGAGTATGGATGAAGCATTGGAAAAAAGACAACCTGGGACATGTCTGATGTGTCACTTGGGAAGGGGTGGGTGTTCTCTAGAGCCCCTTCATCCCTGGCGTCTAAAATCACTGGGACAAGGAAAGCGAGGCATGTCCTCACTGGCAACTGCCTCTGGCAGAGCCCACGGAAGAAGCTGAGGGTTCATAATTCTCTAGCTGATGAGACTGCTCTGCTGCTGCAGCAGTAATCAAGGTGTGTTGTTGAGAACTGCCCATTTGTGGGCTGTGAGACAAAAGGAGTTGGCATAACTGCATTCTTGTGGCTAGAACTGCTTTCTTGTTTTCTTCTCTGGCAACAAATTATTCACAAAACTCCAGTTCAGCTGTTAGAGCAGCTGCCAAACTAGGGGCTTTTCCATGTACCTCTGTCACTGAGGAACTACTAGTACAGTCATGTAGGCCATGATCTGCAGGGTGACTGTGGCTGTAGCCCACAAAGTTATCATGAAATATGCAAAGTTAGTGTTTTCCCGTTGTCCAGATGTTTGTAGCCCCAGGGCCCTATTTTGTTGCAAGGACCAAAAGCTTGCAGAGACTGAGAGGAACAGCAAGTGCACTTGTGCAGGCAGTGGCTCATGTCTGTAAAGCCATGTAGGGTTTTTTCCTGTACCAAAGTGCTCCAGTGTGCCATGGAAACAAAAGAATGCTGTTGCCATCAGCAATATGGCAGACTAAGTATGCGTATTGCTGCAGGCTTTTTACTTTGCCTTCATCTCTTTTGAGCTGCCTCTCTCTCAGAGGTCTCCACGGCTCTCCCTTTTCCTTACAGGACAGATCACACTGAGCAACTGGGCAACGGCAGTGGAGTCAGTTGTGCAGCTGGGCTTGCCCTGGCGCATGCTGAGGCCGCAGCTGGTGCGCAGCACAGAGGACAGCATGCTGGAATACAAGTCCTGGCTGGACGACTTGGCCGTGGAGCAGAGAAGCCAAGAGGTAAGGACTCACCCTCTTCCATCAAAGAGCGATTTAAAGCAGTTCTCCAGATCCCCAGCATGTGAAACCAAGTATGGTACAAAAGGAGAGCAGATGGTTCCAGTATAATCCAAAACCATACTGAAATGGATGGAAAAGCTTGCATGAATGCAAGTAGTCCAGAGGCATTCAGTTCATTGTGGAAATATATGATCAAATAAATAAAACTCCAAAACCTAAGAGGTAGTTTTAGATGCAGCTTTTGAATAGGAAAACTCTGAGTTGCAGTTTCTTCATTATGCCCAGCAAAACCTACTCTGCAATAGTTAATAAACATAGTCCAAGTCTGTCTTCTGTTAGCCTGGAAAAGCTGTTTGGAAGCAATAGTTGTTGATGGGCTGTAATGCAGGGTTGCACAGAGGGTCCAGTCATCACAGACCTGTTTCATAAGGCAGACACGATGCAAAGTGCATTGTTGGCAAATTCTTGAAGGCAGTAAACATTTTTAGTTATGGAAAAGACTGCAGGAACTGCTCAGAGAAAACAGCTGTCAGAAGGGTACTAGGACTGTAACCTTGTCTTTCAGCACATCCAGTCGAGCTTGCTGGAAGTCATTTATCGAAACAGATCCAACTTGGAGACCATATTCAGGATCATCGACAGAGATCATTCAGGTGAGCAGGTGTGCAGGGGGTGCTGGTCACTCTGTTGCATTCCATTCTACTTTTAAGCCTCCTTGAGTTATGTCCAAAGGCATTTTTTATTTAATGTTTTAAAGTCTGTGTTTTGCTTCTCCCTCAAGACCTTCTGAAATATCACTGTGTGTTTCCACAAACATGATGCATTTTGAGGGACTATGTGTGGTGTGGGTAGAGATTTGTTAATCACTTGCTCTGGAGTAGTTCAACAGAACAAAAATTGTGATGACAGCAACAACAATTGCTTGGGATCTTGAGTTACCTGCTTTCAAGCAGCCAATCTCCTCCAAATTATTTCAGGGAAGAGAAAATACAACAGTTTTTGCCATCTTTTGTTCTCTACATTGTATTATGTGTCTTTACAGTTTGAAGTTGTATTTTAGCCAGTGTTCTCTACAATAGGAAATTCAGTTGCAGCATGTGAAATGTAGATTATGAATTATTTCTTTCCTTTCTTCAAGGTATGTAGGCAGCAGGGTGGGATGAGAGATCAAACATGAGGAGGGGGTCCCTCCTTGCATGCTGAGTGGGGACTGTCTGGCAGGAGTGCCAGCGTTGTCTTTGCGCTGAAGTGGCTGCACCTTCCCTCTCCACAGGTCTCATCTCATTTGAGGAATTCCACCAGACCTGGAAGCTGTTCAGCTCTCACATGAATGTTGAGGTCACAGATGATGGCATCAACGACTTAGTCCGCAGCATTGATTTTAATAAAGATGGAAACATTGACTTCAACGAGTTCCTAGAAGCCTTCCGTCTTGTCAAACAGTCCCAGCAGTGAACAGCTGATGAGGGTTGCCATGTCTGACACCTTGGCTGCCTATGGAGCCAGTGGGACTGCTGCCCACCCAACCGCAGAGTGTGCCTGCAGCCACAAGGCAGGGAGAGGGAAGGCACATACCTGTACAAAGTTTGGCTGAAAACTCTGTACTGTGTTACTGTCACAGCCAACAGCTGACAGCCATGTGGGCAAGGTAATGGGTGAAACAGAGAGCCTGCACTTCAACTCTGATCATTTGTATCAAGGAGCTGTGTTTTAAGTAGAAATTCCTGCTCAAAAGGAAGATGCGACTTAGCTCATCTCGTCAATGCGTGTGACGTGCGTTACAGCGCTATTCAGGTGTAGCAAAATGGCAGAAAAGGTATTTCCTGTAGGCAGTGTTTTAGCCCCATACCAGCTGTAAGCACACAGCTTTCCTTTTAATAAATGAAGTTTTCTGGATTGCTGCTTCTGGGCTGTTTATGTCTTCTCTAGTTTGTCAACTTGTTAGCAGGAGTGCTGTTCCAGTGGTAACACCTCCCTTCCCTCTGTTGTTCCTTTGCTGGGCCAAGTTTGTTCTGTAAGTTTGAAGCTACTGAATATGTGCAGTGGAGCAACACTTCAAAACCAGTGTTTGTCTATCCATCTATCTTGAACATGCAAAATTATTTCTAGAAGGGGGCCTTTTTGAAGAAACACGTTAAGACCAGTTGTTCTTCAAAGGCCAGGGTAGTAGATCAAGTAGCCCCTTGCTAGAGTGCCTATGCTGCACGTTCAGGGTATTTTCAGAGCACAGTACAACTGCAGACAGGTGATGTTCAAAGTGTTTGCAAAGAAAAAACCAATGGGTTTGTCTCAAACTCACAGCACAGTCACTCTGGCAGGGGTGCTACAGTAGAAAGAGCCAACACCATGCACAAGTTATTACAAAGTCAGACTGAATTTATTTCTCCCGGGCAATTAAAAAAAGGCAGAAGACAACGTCGAGACATTCTGTTGTTATTTAAGGGGCAGCAAAGCTTTGTATAATTCATATACGTAAAGTGATAAAAACGTAACCTTCAGATCCTTGCAGCCCAAAGGAAGGACGGAAACTGCAAACATCAACTTGCTGTAGCTTGTCTCAGTAAACTACTGGTATTGCAAGAGACCAACAACAGTTTCAGCAACATACATATCTGTAACGATTCAAATTAGCTGTTGACACAATGATGTTACTTGATTGTTTTGACAAAAACATGGAAGCTGGCTAAGCCCTCCACAAATCAAGTCACAAGTGGAACAATTTCCTCGGCACTGCATTTCTAGGACAATGCTGTTGTAAAAAAAGGAAAAAGAAAAAATGTACAATAGTACATATAGTTTTGTACTAAAACAGTATCTGAACAGATTCACTTTTCCTTCTTTTATTAAAGCATAGACAGCTTTATAAAATATAAACCTTCCAAAGGTCAAGTTCAAAAGCTTAGAAGAGGCTTTGCTAATTCTAAAGATAACAGATGAAATACCATTGCTCCTAGAAGACAGGTGTTTTATTTTACCTCAAAGGTTTTAGCCTTGGAAGGTGAATCATGAACTCAAGTTTCTGTGCAAGCCCAGCAGCATTTTCATGTCAACTGAAGACTCCTCCTCTGATGGGAATGCTCTCGTTAAGCCCGTGTTCTATGAGTTTGATGTCCTCCAAGTCATCCTTTATAATGCTAATGAGGTGACTCAGGCCTTCTTGTTGCTGCTTCAGATGCTGTAGATAGTTTAAAAAACAGCATGAGCATAGTCCAACTTCACAAATTTTAAGTAGCATGCTTCAAAGGTGCCATGGCTGGTGGCTTTGGCACACTGAAAAGCCTGCTAAAATTTCCTTGCAAGAAGGAAAGAAGGAATTTTCTGCACAACAGTATAACTGCATAGAGTAGTTTCGTACAAAACCTTGATGTACTGTCACTGAGGACAATAAAAAAGACTGACATTGTAGATACATCTCCCAGGTTAGCCTATAGCTTGTTTAAATGATGAGATTCAAAGAGTAGCCCAGGATTCTACGCAGCAGTGCTTACTTGCTTGATTTCCCTTAAGAGGTCCGCATCTATGTAATAACGCTCTTCAGCCCGCACTGCTCCAAAGTGGTTTTGCATCCTGATTTGAGACATGAGCTCGTTCAGTCTGCCCTGGGAAGAGAAACAGGCTTCAGTCAAACACAACTCATTTACATCTGTCACAGCTGCAGCCCGTACCACTCCTCCAGTCACCAGGGTAGGAAGAGTGACTGCTTATTCCATGTTTCCTTTTTTTTTTTCCGAAGACATGCAAAGGGCAAACAACTCCAATACTGCTATCAGTCACGCAGCAAGAAGTACAGCACTAAAACCTCGTAACACTTTCTACAACAACTTATGCGTGGTTTGAAAAATGTACATTCTTTTCTGAGGAAAAAACAGCTATTGGCTAAGTTCAATTAACTACTCACCTTGAACTGTGTAGGTGCGTTAAGTTCACACTGAATTGTATCTAACTGAACACGAAGCTGCTCCTCGTCTGCTTGAATGGCATAACCACTTTTCCTTTGGATCTCCTGCTTTATTAACACCTAAAATAGAAGCCTTGGAGGTTCATTAGAGAAGACTTTGCCCATCTCTTTCCCCAATAGCCCATCCATGTGTGTTTTTCTGCCCTTCCTCTAGCATGCCTCTCATCAGATCTATTCTGACATGTTGCCTGCTGCTCCGAGACCTCGGGGAAGTCTCAGGGCTTCTGAGTAAGTGAGAGATAAAGTTCCCAAAGTAGTAAGACATGCTGTGCAGCTGAAGCTTTCCCTGACAGCTCTGCCTGTTGCTTAAATCAATACCATTTAGATGAAGTCAGAATTTCCTTTTCAACATCAACCATGCACAAGATGGTCATCCTGCTCCCTCTCAGTTTGCCTTCTGGCACTAGACTGCGTGTCAGAACGCGGTACGTGTTTACAGACTGTCCATGTTACCTGTAATGTTCTGTGAGAAAGCGCCATCAGTTTCCTTTTGTACTGTGCAATTTTTGCCATAGTTGTCGTTTGGTTTTTCTGCAGCTCACTGATATCTTCTGATATTATCTGCAGAGGAGGTGGAGTCAGTTGGAAGTCAGAAGAGTTTCTGATTACAGAACACCTCAGTGCCAATTTGAAACTGGGAGTTTAAAAACAGTACTCAGTCCAGCAACTTGGCATTCTCGCCAGAGATGCCTTCAGAAAGCTTTTTGCTAGATCTCTACTGTTCTGGTTTATATTTATTTTCATATGCAGCTGGGATTTTCATATGGAATTAGAAAACGGGATGTCCCAACTAGAGTCCCTGCCAGTGCAACAATTCCCTTGGTTTGAATTAGCCTAAAACAACACAGCAAGCTTGAACCTGAAAAAAACCCTAAAGCCGAAACACATGGCCCAGTTTTTGGCCAAAAGATATAATTAAGGAATATATTAAGAAACAGTGATAAAGAGTCACAGTCCTGTGCAAATGGTCCCAGTTTCAGTTTTCAGCACGTTGAAGGGGGAAGCTCATTTAATAGTACATCCTTAATCAATAGCAAGCAGTAGCGACAAAGATGAGAAACATTACATCTAATCGAGTCTGGTGCTGTTTGGTCATCTGATCTTGGACCTTCAATCTTCTCAGCAGCTCCTTGAAACCCACCATTGGTACTGGAATAAGCCTATAAGAATACAAATATTTTTTACTGCAGTTTTATATTAGACACATGGCATGGATTAATAATTATGAAAATACTCTTAATACATAGATACTGTTGGCTTATTACACATTAATACATAAACACCTCTCATTTTGCTAATTTCTAGAATCTTCACTATTCCTATCGTCCTGTTCCTTTTTTCATGAAAAATGGAATCAAGCCCAAGTTATCTATAGTCACTGAGGGTACATCATTTTAAGCTGCAGGAATAAAGGGGGAAAAAATCATAATGGTTGCAAAAAACAAGTCACAATAACTACTCCATATAATGGAGGATACCACAACTCAAAGTAATGCAAGCAAGGCTCTTTATCCTGACAACCCTTAAGCACCTAAATGTGTAAGGGGATTAGACAGGCATTTCCAGTAATCCTTGCTGCTACTTCAAATAAGATCAGCGCTTGACAAAGTTATTCTCTAATAGGTTCCTTAAAAGTTACCTGAAGGGTATATATTATTACATATTTCTGCCCTTTCCAAGTCTTTTTGTAATACTCAGACTATTAGACTTACTTGTCAGGATCAGGATTATCAACTTTGGCTTGTTCCCATATAATAGGATCCACACCTTAAAAAAACCCAAACAAATGAGTTTTTAGTATGGATAGATCTGAACAGAGATCACATCTTACAACTGTTAAGCAGCAAAAACACTAGCAAAGATATAAATTAAGGTTAAACAAACAAGGATAGTTCTTAATCTTGGTCCTGAACTATGGCAGTAAGTTTGGTCCAAATGGCTGTCAAACACCTCTGCTGGTTTGAAAGCAGGGGAAAGGAACAACTCATCTGATAATGCATATGTCAAGAGGAAAAATTCCTCTTGTTTCCACTATATGCTACACTTGGGTCATCTGTCCTCTTCAAGTTGTTTACTAAAAATATTTAAAAATCAGCTACTTAAGAGATAAAAGTACCAAACTAATTGGCAAAATAAGCCCAGTGTGAATCACCACAGTTGCTAACAGGATTTGTCTAATCAGACAATTGTTGGCAGAACAGTTGCTTCTTTTGGCATGAACTCCTTCATCAGTTAATTGCATAGAGTTGTGATCAATGGGGCAGCGTCTAGTTGGAGGCCTGTATCTAGTGGAGTCCCTCGGGTGTCTGCATTTGGACCAGTACTGTTCAATATGTTCATTAATGACCTCGATGAGGGAACAGAGGGCACTGTCAGCAAGTTTGCTGAGGATACTAAACTGTGGGGAGTGGCTGACACACCAGAAGGCTGTGTTGCTATCCAGTGAGACCTGGACAGGCTGGAGAGTTGGGCAGGGAGAAATCTAATGAAATTCAACAAGGGCAAGTGTAGAGTCTTGCATCTGGGAAAGAATAACCCCAAGTACCAGTACAGGTTGGGGAATGAACTCTTAGAGAACAGTGTAGGGAAAGGGACCTGGGGGTCCTGGTGCACAGCAGGATGAGCATGAGCCAGCAATGTGCCCTCATGGCCAAGAAGGCCAATGGCATCCTGGGGTGTAATTAGAAGGGATGTGGGCAGTAGGTCAAGAGAAGTTCTCCTCCCACTTTACTCTGCCCTCACGAGACCACATCTGGAATATTGTGTCCAGTTCTGGGCCCCTCAGTTCAAGAAGGACAGGGAGCTGCTGGAGAGAGTTCAGCACAGGGCCACAAATAAGATGAAGGGAGTGAAGCATCTCCCTTATGATGAAAGGCTGAGGGAGCTGGGGCTCTTCAGCTTCAAGGAGACTGAGGCATGACCTCATTAATGTTTACAAATACATAAAGGGCAGGTGTCAAGAGGATGGAGCCAGGCTGTTGTCAGTGATGCCCAATGATAGGACAAGGGGCAATGGGTACAAGCTGGAACAGAAGAGGTTCCAAAGAAATACAAGAAAAAACTTCTTCACTGTTCAGGTGAGGGAGCACTGGTACAGGCTGCCCAGATGGGTTGTGGAGTCTCCTTCTCTGAAGACATTCAAAACCCAACTGGATGAGTTCCTGTGTGACCTACTCTACGTGGCCCTGCTCTGGCAGGGGGGTTGGACTAGATGATCTTTCAAGGTCCCTTCCAACCCTTAAGATTCTGTGAAAATAAAGGCCGTCTAATTTGCACATGTACATCAACTTCATGATGCAAGTTATAACATTCTCCAAACCTCATTGCAAGACAGATCAGTGTATGAAATACACACACTTAGGTATGCCAGGAAAACAAAACAGACAACACTGACAGGGAAGCAATCAATTTTCTGACCAGTGAGAGACAGACTTCACAGAAATGTGTCGGTCATTTTAACAATTTCAGGCCAGCTTAGAGAGAACAGAACAGTCAAGTTCTATAGCATTCTCCACTGCACAACACTCCAGGTCATTTCTCATCAAACCTATTGTTTTTATCCAAAAACTCATCTCTCGGGGCATGACTGCTTCTTCAGAGCCCAGCACTAAAACCTCTCCTTGCACACGTCACCCCTGGATTAGCCAGCCTACAAACTCGGCCTCCCTTCTCAGCCATGGACTAATAAGTGTGCCCAGCCATCATTACATAAGCCTTAGGACATACCTCCAATGTTAGAGAAAGCAAATACGCTTGTGGACAGAGTAACTGCTCCTCCCCAACGCTGCAGCATTTGGAAAATATTGCTGCTGGTCTCTTGATTTTTTCTGCAAGGGTCGGCCTATTTCTTTTTGCAATCCAGATGTCATAAACTTTGCTGTGTTTTTAAACACTCTGGTCTTATTAATCATGCTACATAATGTGTTGGAAACCACAGGCTGCTTTTGCTGACCCACTGCAAGGAAGTACTACACGGGGTACTGTATGTAGAGAATGAGCTACAACTATACTTAGGACAAGAGGAAAGGGGCTCAAGTTGCATCAGGAGAGGTTTAGATTGGACATTAGGAAGAACTTTTCCACCAAGAGGGTTATTAAGCACTGGAACAGGCTGCCCAGGGAGGTGTTGGGAGTCCCTCCCCATTCCTAGAGATACTCAAAAGATGCATAGATGAGGTGCTGATGGATATGGTTTAGTTTAGTGATAGGCTTGCAGTGTGAGGTGAGTGGTTGGACTCAACGATCTTAAAAGTCTTTTCCAACTTATAATGATTCTATTCTATTCTACTCTGTCTTGTGAAATGACAGGAATGGCACTTAACTACTCTAAAGCAAAGCTGTGTATGTGCTATCTATGGCCATAGGTTAAACGACTCCTCTGAAAACAAGGAAGTAAATATAGGACATGATTGTTCTGATATTTAACCATTTTTTTAAAAATCAGACAAGTTGCAGCAATGTATGATGGCTAAATCACACTGTATGCTGTTGTGTGCCATATTACTAATAAATCATAACTCTCAGGGGACTACATTGCACTTCACGGGAAATCTTGCTGCAATCAAAACAATTACATCAGTATGTCAGAGTGCCCTGGAAGCTCTTGTAGTTTTAAAAGGTTTTTTCTGATGGCCTCACATCTGCATTTTTCCCAGAGACCCCAAAAAGCCCCATCAGAGGTCCAATGGTGCCCCTGTGCAGCCCCAGACCACATACCTGCAGGAGGGTTCTGCAGGAGCTGTTTGACTTGTGCTGGGGAAAGCTCCGTTCTGGCCATGGAGAGGCTGACCCCCAGCTGCTGCAGGGAGGATTTTATGTTGGCTTGTTCAAAGTGGGCGTAGAGGGTTGTGGCGGGAACTCTCCTTGAAGTGCCATTGGGTGAGCGCTCCACAACATAAATGATCACTTCTGTCCTGAGTAAGACAACATGCAGACTGTCAGAAAAAGGACAGTAGCATATAGAAACTACCTCAATAGAGAGCAACCCTAAATCGGTTACCACTTCTCCTAGCTGACTGTTAGCTTCTTTTAGTGCACTGAGATACAAAGTACTAGTAAATGCAGAATTTAACACAGCAAGACAGAAGAAAGCAGCTGTAAATATCCTACTAAATTACACCTTCTCCCTCCAATTTTAACAACCATCGTATATTGTGACATTAGTACTGTATTAAAAATAACCAAAACTCCTTGGTCTTTAAAACAGAATAAACAAACAGTGGGAAAATAAGAAGCAGAAACGTCAGTGTGCTGAAGCGCTTCAGGCAGACTAGACCAAGGCCCCCACAAAAAGCAAAGCAGACAAGAGAGAGCAAGTCTTATGAGGAGTGGCCAAGAGAGCTGGGGATGTTTAGCCTATAGAAGAACAGGCTGAGAGGAGATATGATCACTCTCTACAACTACCTGAAGGGGAGTTGTAGTGAGGTGGGAGTTGATCTCTCCAGTGATAAGACATGAGGAAATAGGCTCAAGTTGCACCAGAGGTGGTTTAGATTGGACATTAGGAAGAACTTTTTCACCAAGAGGGTTATTAAGCATTGGAATGGGCTGCCCAGGGAGGTGTTGGGAGTCCCCATCCCTCGAGATATTAAAAAGATGCATAGATGAGGTGCTCAGGGATATGGTTTAGTTTAGTGATGGGCCTCACAGTGTGAGGTTAGTGGTTGGAGTTGACGATCTTAAAGGTCTTTTCCATCTGTAATGATTCTGTGATTCAGACAGCACTCTGATATCACATGTGCAGAACGAACCAGCTGAGCCAACCTTTGAGCAGGTTTCCTCCCCAACACAAATATTTGCCATATGGAACACTGCAGATACTGTTAATATCCACCCCAATGCCCTTCAACTTCATGCATAACCTCACATCTCCTAAAATACCTAGTATTTATCCCACCCTCACAGTATCCTTGGCTCCACTTTTTGCTGCTGAGCAAGGTCTGCAGAAACCTATTTCCTGATCTGAGCTAAGGTTCTCAGCTGTGCACTCCAGCAAAAGTTACATACATACGAGAAATACTGGACTTAACACCTCAAGAAAATGCAATATGAGGGAATGAGACACACGAAATCAAACTTGAGGTGAACAGATCTGAAGTCAGGAAAAAGAGGAGACAGAGAAGACTTTACAACACACAATACCGGACAAAGACTGCGTAAAGTTTACGTACTGGTCATCTGGCATCGTTTTAACACCTTCTACGTTGACAGTCAGAGTCTGGTTTCCTCCCAGAATTTTGTGTAGTGATTCTACGAGCTGCTGCTGCTGGCTTCGAATATCTGTTTCTTTTCTGTTGAAGACTAAGACCACGAGGCCATCTTCATCCTTGTTGTTGGGCATTAAACTGTAACCCACAGCCTGCAAATGAGTAAACAAAAACTGAGGATATATTAAAACCACATCTATGTGGCATGAAGGGAAGGGGCTAAACCCCTCATAGAGTCACTGGTTCAAAAATTAACTTAAAAAATATTGAGAGATGCAGAAACACATAAAATTGATCCACTTTAAAAGTGTTCTCTCACAAGGCTGACAACAGAGCAACTTTTGAAACAGTTCAGATTTTTACTACAAGTTCCTAAGAATCCATTCCCCATAGGAAAAAAGAAAAAAGCTCTGGACTGGGATATGCCAGGTCAGCAAGGTATTTATGCTACTTCAGAGCTGACATAAAGCAGGGACATTTTACAAATTAACACTTTTTTGAAGTTGCAAAGGTAATGAGAAGACTATATTTTAGTACAGAAAAGTTATTAGAGTTCCAGAAAAGTTTAAAACATTACATTTCCAGGTGTCAGAATGAAAAACAGTTCCTTATATAACCTAATTGAAAGATAAGCCAACCAGAAATCTCTAGGCATTTCTTCGCATTTTCTTACTCTAGATCTGGACAATCTGCCTGGCGGTTCAAGTCAAAACAGGGACATGGAATATTTCTACTAGCTAAGACACACATCCAGTACAGTTCTCACTCATGAATTTGGGACAGCCAATTTTCCTTAACACGTGTCATAGGTTTTTTGTACAATTACTTATAAAGTTTAATGTTATCCTTCTCCTTGCTGTGAGAAAGCTCTAGTAAGGTTAGATGTTTTATTCAACATCATAATCTGATACAGGAACACTTGGTGCCATCTGTGCTAAGAAACAGCATGCTCTCCTTGTTTCAAAAAATTCCTGTTGGTTCCAGTGTAAACTCCTCATGACTTGTAAGAAAGGCCTAAACTGTTATCTCATAAACCACAACAGAGCTGCAGTTTTCATCCCACCTTGCCTGTTACACCAACCTATCACTGAGGATATGTTGGACAGTGGGTGCTTTTTAGGCGCTGATACTGCACACTGTTGGGTGACTGGCACCTTACCCCTCATGCAAGTTCAGCTGAAGAGAGAAATGAGTTGGGAATGTGCCCAAAAGCCTGGTCAGCAGAGGATAATTCCCTGCGGTGCTGAGCCAAGTAGAATCAGCCTTCTTCAGCTGGGCTGTCTTGTTACAGAGCACAGCAGTGACAGCTAAGGAAGAATTTGATTTTAATCATATGTCTTTCACTTTCAGAGTTGTGAAAGTGGTTCACCTGTGAGAAAAGACTTGCCAGGACACAGAACACTAAATCTCATTACGTGCAAAGCAGTACTGAGACCACACACATGACTCCTCTAGTGTTTCTGTTTTAAATAAACAAACAGATCTTTCACCATTTCTTTATGCTATATTTCTTTCCAGCTAACAGATTTTTTTACTTCCTTCTGGTCCTTCAAATGTATGTGGTACAGGCTGTACCACATAACTTAGAAGCACACTTTTCTTGCTGAAGAGATGCATGCTTCTCATTTGTTCTAGAGAGGAAATTGTGTACAAGTGGATTCCTCAAATGCCTGTGAAACCCTGTGGGTGGTGCTTCATTCTTAGCAGGTGTCTAATGCCTACAGAGGCAATAAACCTTGCTTTGCTTCCATACCTGTGCTATCCATTCCCCCACTATTACTCTCGGGCATCAGCCACTGCTGGCACACATGGAATTTTTCAGTATTTCACTTCAAGGGTGTGAATTCATAATAGCATTAGTGACAGTCAAGTCATACCAAGAAAAGGAAATCTAGCATGTGGCATTGTCTAACTTCAAAGGAAAATTTTTCCTTCTGGTAAGCAAAACTCTAAAATAAGTGATTTTGCATCACACAATTTATACTTTGCAATCTTTCAAAGCCCAGAAAACTCTAAAGCCATTTCAGCCAACAACTTACAAGAACGTAAGCTTCCAGGTGCATTATCAACAAAATATTCAAGGTAACATCTAGAAAGGTAATCCAACAGAAGCCAAACATTTGTTATGCAGACACTTTGTTGCTGCAAAGATTTTGTAACAGTGTAATGATGTGCATAATCAAAACTAGACTTAATTGGGTATTAACCTACATTCAGGTTACAAAGTTTGCACTTTAAAGAATCAGCTTGGGAAAGGAGGGTATCCCCATGACTGACCCAAATCCACTTTCAAGTCTGAGGCTTAGCAGGCACAAGATTTGCAGAAGACAAAAAGCTACATGTTCTTTGCTGGCATAAGAAGCAAGATCTGAAACTGCTGATGATATCATACAAGGAATGGAATCAGCTTCAGCACTGGCAAGGATAAAGGGAGAAGAAAACTGAAGACTTGTGTATTTTTAATGGTATGTAGGGGCCAGGTTCATAGAGGGTGTTTCTAATGTAGGCAAAGCAATGAAGAAAGACACGGAAGTTCTTACTCCAGGTGTTAGCAGTTTCTTTCAGATGTGAAGGTTAAATAGTTTCTCTAGTATTGTAACCTAAACAAATATAAATAAAAATTAATTTCCAGAGATCTGCTCCAACCACACGTGCACTACTCTGAATGTTACCATAGAAAACGGTTGTTTCATGATCCACATGTGCACTCATGATCTAGTATCTCAACAGCACCCAGACCTCCACATCTATATATCTTCAAATCTTTTACATAGCATGCATCAGAATTGTGTACATTACCTGGGAAAACAGTTTCAGAATACCTTCCATTGATTTAATGCTCATGAGATACTCAGACACTCATCAAGGAGAGTAACTGCTGCAGAACTGTTTGTGGGTAGTCGAACAATTCCATACCTTAAATCTGCAAAAGGGGTTCTCCTGTGTGAACTCCACTGGAGCGATGTTGTTGTTGAAGTACCCTTTGCCTGTTCCCCAGAAGGCCTGAAGCTGGTTCCATTTTGCCAAAATAGCATCTCTCTCATCTCCTAAGAGTGTCGGAGCTGAGAGGGCACTGGCTGTATTGATGAGCTGGTTTGACTGGGCAGGTGTCTGAGTAGGCTGGCTGAACAAGCCACTTCCTAATGCTGGGTTGGATGAAGAAAAACAAGTGAACTCCTTTACCACCTGAGAGAGGCGTGGTTCCTAACATGTACCATCTGCCTAGCATTGGTATCACTTCTTTTCACATTTTGAGAAGTAAAATAAATGCACAGAATAAATCAATCAATCCAAATCAGATCATGTTTTTTCAAAGTATCTTTTTACATCCAGTTTTCGAAAAGCAACAGAAGTTCCTGGATGCTGAGCTAGAAGATTTTTTTTCTTTTTCCTTTAAATGACATGTCTATATTGATCCAAGACAACATCTGGCACCTGCACTATCTAAATCTGAAAGGCAGACTTGTTACTATAAATGCAGTGGACTCAAAGCCTGCAGCTGGTTGTTCTCCAACTCACATTTAAACTCAGCTTGATGCAGTTTTCTTCCCCTTTCTGGTAATGTCATGACCGCCAACATAACTCTGTAACTACTTTTGGTACTGCTGCCAAACCAAAGGAGTGACTAGTCAGAAACTCAGGGCTGAAGCTCAGAAACTTGCTTGAGCTCCAGTTTAAGAGAAGGGTTGCAAATATAGGCATTTAAAAAGCCAGCTTTCTGAGAAGTGTCCATCAATAAAGAGGTTAAGTGTAACAGTGTCCTTTTATAAGACACTTCTGTCCCACTACTTGTGTGTCTGTAGCAGCCCTATGCTTCCATAGCTAAGGAGGGGTTAAATCAACAGAAAGCCATACTTACTGGTCTGTTGCTGCTGGGTACCGAAGCCTCCAAAGCCCAGCCCAGTTCCCAACCCACTACCCAAGCCAGTTCCAGTTCCCGTGCCAAAACTAGTACCAAATCCAAAGCCTTTATTCTGGGTAGCACCAAAGAGCCCTGGGGAAATAAGCAAAGAACTGTTAAGAAAGAGGAGATCAGTACCTGACAAATAAGAAACACTATTGTGAAGGGTGGGTGCCCTGTGGTCTGAAAGCAAATACCTTCGACCTTGTGCTCTCTTACCGCTGGTGCCTGTGTTGGTGGGAGCAGAAAAACTAAAGGCAGATCCCGCGGTGGTGGCAGTTGTCCCAAATCCTCCAAATGCTCCTAACAAACAAAGTTTGCAAGTGAGGCAGACGGCAAGTTGTGAGAAGTAGCTGTGCATGAAGTGACAATAAGCTGCACGCTTCAAGGGGTGTTATGAGATGCTGACAAATGGATGTGTTACATTACGAGCATGTAGTTCACATTGATCATGAATGTTGAGCCCAAGGAAATGGAGAAGAAAATGTGCACCAGAAAGCCAGTACATCTATGGTGCATCAAGAAAGCAAATGACAAAGCAACAGTTCACTGACATTCTGTTGCTCTATCAGTATGAAGGGCTTCCCTTCATGACAGATACAACTAGTAACAGTATTTCTTAGACTCATTCTCAGGAAACCTTCTAGTTAATGCTGTTGAAAAGTGCTTAATAAATGATCTGATGTTTTGTGAGCTCTTCAACATTCCTAACTTCTTAAGAGCAATGATAGAAAGAAATCAAGCAAAACCTAAGGCTAGGGTGCACACAATTGCTGTGCCTACGTAGGAATGCTGTCACAGCAATGACTTCTTTCTACACACAGGTAAAATTCTGTAAGGTCTTTTTTTAAGCCTAGTTTCTCTATCATTCTCCCCATTAAATCTCATTTTGAGGTTCAATCACTGTCAGAGAAAGTTGGATGCAAAAGCAATCAGCCTGCCAAAGATTTTCAGGAAAACGAGTTGTTGGCTAACAGGAGGAGAACTGAGTGCGGATCTGAGTGTGCCAGAGAAAGCCCCAGGAAACCCGTCTTCCCATGTACCACCATTGCCCAAGGGGCAGCCTTCAGACATCTGACTAGCCCTGGAGAAACAACTTGTACTGTTTGAAGCTGTTCTGACATGCACTCAAATGCAGACAGATAATCTGCTACAAAGGATTTGACAAAAAGATGCTGCCCCAGCTAACTTACATGTCAGTAGCAGAAACACTCCAACAAAACAAGGTTTCTTTAGACCTACTACACTTAATGTCCTCTTGTACACGTACAAAATAAAAAGCTTAAACTAAAGTTGACATGTAACCACATCTGATTTTCATTCAACAAATATCTTAATGCGAGTGGGTGTAAGAAGTTGTTCCCTGTAACGTTCATGTTTCAGTCCTAGCAGGGAGTGAGAAACCCTAGTGGGAGTATCACCAGATAACATAACTTTTAGGTAGTTTGGTACTCACAGCAGTTTAGTAATTCTTTTTTGAAAAATGATCTAACAGTGCAAACTGCTAGACAAAATTGTGTCCAATTTCTTTCTGGACTAATTCAAATTCAGCTAAAGAAATACAGCACAATAGCATTCACAGATAAAAATAAAACCAGATCCCTTGAGGGCACAGAACAGGCAGGAGTATGCTGACATGGGGAGCAATGGCACTGTGGAATGAGTATAATTCCTATACGAGCAGCGGCAATGAGACCTCATGGCTAATCCCACACAAGTAAAAGCATTAGAAATCCACACAGTTCAGCATTTTTATATGATGTGGAAAAGATTTAACTTGAAAACAGATCAACTGATGGCTCAGAACTGATGCATCTGCACGGGGCCATGACATTTTTAATCAACACCCTGAGCACACATCGGGCACAAGCCCCTCCCAGAGGTGCAGAAATTCTCTTAAGGAGAGCCTGGGACGTGTTACTTCAGGGCGTAGAATGGTGTTTAGGAAGCAGATGACGGCGAGGGCTGTTCATTCCGTGCTGATCGTATAAAATTTGTTTCTCCACAGAAACTGCTTTAGTAGGTGTAGTGCATACATGACAGCCAACAGGAGGCCAATGAGGAGACACAGGGGAAGATGAAAAACATGACTGCAGTAGTCCAAGAATCTCATGTCAGGGACCAGCCCTGCAATTGCTCACGGCTGCCTGGGTCTGAACGGAGAGTACACCTTGCCATTTTGCCAGCTAATCAAGGCTCACTCAATTTTAGACTGGGTCTGACTGGAAGGTTATCACAATTCATCTCCGTTTCAGAGACTGAGTATTTGGCACATGGTTATTTTTCCTCAACAACTATTTCTTGAGATTTTAATAGACACAAATCCCTACAAGCCTGTGGTTCTCAAACCCATTCCACTTTCAGAGCTTCTATCTCCAGTCTTCACCGAAGACTAGTACTGAAGATGGATTCTCAGTTAGGAACGTAATTCTTGGACCCCTGCTATTAACATTTATTACAGAACAAGTATTTAGGCATTATCTACCTGCACTTGCCAGACTGTTACCAAAATTGAATGGTGGAGTTGAGGTAGTGGAAACACCAAAATTCCCAATATTAAAATTCACTGCAGGATTAGCAGTTAATCCGAAACCCCCAAAATTAAACCCACTGGCAGTGGAGTTTGTAGTTTCAAGCCCACCAAATCCTAACAAGCGGGAAGCAGAAAAAGAGCAAGGTAACATTAGTTCTAAGCAAAAGGCAGGTTCAGGAAAGAAAAGCTAAAACATTTTCCCATCGCCATGGACAAGACAGGCACCATTAAAAACAAAGGTAAAATATTAACTGGCATTAAACATTTTTTACTGAGCACAAGGAGGACAGCTAAAAACTTTAACACACTCTCTGCACATGACTGCTGTAAGCATATTGTTTTGCAACTATATTGCGTATAAAGCAGATGACATTTTTGCCATCTTACTTCAAAGCTATATTTGAAAATACTGTTGTGATTCGACATTCCCATTAAGAATAATTTTTAACCACTTAAGACTGCTCAATATAGCTGCACCTATACTAGTGTAGCTGACAGTAGCACAGTTTTATAAGCTACTAGGTAGGCAAGAATAAACTACAATACACGAGGTGAGCAGCTGAGCCACTGTGTATGTGTCCCTCAAATACTCTAGGATTCAAGTTATATTCACAAAATCTGTCCACCCCAGTGCTTGTTGGTGACTTACCTGATCCATCCAGGTTTTTCAGTGCTAAGAAAAATGGGCTAATACAGCTGCTAATACAGCAGCTCCCTGGTTGCCTCCCCAGGAATAGCTGAGAACAGGCAAAGGTGACGGAGCACTGGCACAGGCTGCCTGGGGAGGTTGTGGAGTATCCTTCTCTGGGGGTTTCTGAACCCACCTGGATGTGTTTCTGTGCATCCTGATCGAATTGACCCTGCTTTAGCAAGGGGTTGGCCTGGGTGATCTCTAGAGGGCCTTTCCAACCCTCACCTTTCTGAGATTCTGTGATTAACCCGGCACCACCATGCATCACCACATGACAAGTGCCCTAAGAGCAACTGACTCTTCTGGTGGGATCGAGCCTTGGACACCTCCCAGCGTGGATCCGCTACCAGGGTGCTGGAGCTGTTCATGCAGGAGGAAGTAAAAAAACGAGCAAAACGCGGACAGTGTCTGGAGAAAAGCGCGGGGGAACCTGCATCTCACCGTCTCCGCCAAAAAGAGGGGAGACGGCCACACCTGGTCCTGCCCACTGAGCTCCGAACTCAACGGGGACCAGCAGGAGCCAGGCGTCCCGCCACCGCTGAGGGTCACCCTGAGGGGAGGACGGACGTCCTGCCACCGCTGAGGGGCTGCGGATCACCCTGAGGGGAGCACGGACGTCCCACCACCTCTGAGGGGATGAGGATCACCGTGAGGGGAGCACGGACGTCCCGCCACCGCTGAGGGGCTGCGGATCACCCTGAGGGGAGCACGGACGTCCCACCACCGCTGAGGGGATGAGGATCGCCATGAGGGGAGCACGGATGTCCCGCCATCGCTGAGGGGATGAGGATCGCCGTGAGGGGAGCACGGACGTCCCGCCACCGCTGAGGGGCTGCGGATCACCCTGAGGGGAGGACGGACGTCCCATCACCTCTGAGGGGATGAGGATCGCCGTGAGGGGAGCACGGACGTCCCACCACCGCTGAGGGGCTGCGGATCACCCTGAGGGGAGCACAGACGTCCCACCACCGCTGAGGGGATGAGGATCGCCGTGAGGGGAGCACGGACGTCCCGCCATTGCTGAGGGGATGAGGATCGCCGTGAGGGGTGCACGGACGTCCCACCACCGCTGAGGGGCTGCGGATCACCCTGAGGGGAGCACGGACGTCCCGCCACCGCTGAGGGGATGAGGATCGCCGTGAGGGGAGCACGGACGTCCCGCCACCGCTGAGGGGCTGCGGATCACCCTGAGGGGAGCACGGACGTCCCGCCACCGCTGAGGGGATGAGGATCGCCGTGAGGGGAGCACGGACGTCCCGCCACCACTGAGGGGCTGCGGATCACCCTGAGGGGAGCACGGACGTCCCGCCACCGCTGAGGGGATGAGGATCGCCATGAGGGGAGCACGGATGTCCCGCCATCGCTGAGGGGATGAGGATCGCCGTGAGGGGAGCACGGACGTCCCGCCACCACTGAGGGGCTGCGGATCACCCTGAGGGGAGCACGGACGTCCCGCCACCGCTGAGGGGATGAGGATCGCCATGAGGGGAGCACGGATGTCCCGCCATCGCTGAGGGGATGAGGATCGCCGTGAGGGGAGCACGGACGTCCCGCCACCGCTGAGGGGATGAGGATCGCCGTGAGGGGAAGGTGGGAGTGTGGGGGGAGGATGGGGTGGTGTGCACGCGCGCCCCGCCACCACCGAGTCCGGGACGGCTGGGGCTCGGCTACCACGCCGGGCGCGTCGCGAGGATAGAAGAAGGCTCCTTCTTTTCCAGCCTCCCCAACCCTCGGCTCCTGCCGCCGCCCTCCGCGCTCACCCGTGGGGTTGGCGGTACCGGCGCCCGCCGTCGCCCCGAAGTTGAAGGCCATGAGCTGCTCGTCGGTGGGGCCGCGGGAGGCGCGTGCAGACCCGACGGGTCCGACCAGAAACAACCCGTCGCCGCTTCCGGCCGCTACCGCCAAGCGCTACCGGGGCGCGCGGCGCCTGGTGACGCCAGGCGCGAGCGCCACGGGCTGTACCACTCCGTGAGGCGGGGGGAACCACGGACACCCAGCAGCGAGCCCGCGCCCGCCGCGGCGGGCAGTGGCAGAAACAAGGCTAAGCGGCATAAACAGCTCTTCCCTTTGTCTCAGGAGGCGAAAATGCCTGGCCCTTTTGTTTAATAAAGACGTCAGAAAAGATCGCGGTGAAAAATACTCGCAGAAACAGGTGGCAGGAGGCAGGTATTGTAGCCATTCAGCAAGGAAAAGGGCAGCGGAAAGTGCTGTGTCACCTCAGATAAACACAAACAAACTGCGGTTCGGAGATCCACCAAGCGTCAGAAAATGAACAGCTTTGACGGGCAAAGTCCCAGGCAGTGAGCTCCGTCAGGGCAGCAAGGCAGCTTCTAGGGCTCAAAGCACGACGGAGACTCCCCAGTCCCAAACAAATCAAGGTCTGTTGGCTCAGAGATCTAACGTGGCTCCACCGAGCTGGTGACAGTACCCACGCAGCCTGGGCTCTCTCCATCCCTCCTGCGTCCCTGGCTGACAGGCCCCTTTCTTACTGGAGATGTGCCTTAGAGTGGAAGGGGCAGTTGCCCCTTGTCCCTCCTGACACCATTAATTTGGGGTCAAGGCTTTTGACTGTAGAGCTTGGTGGGCAGCTAGAAAAGAAAATCCATTAGACTTTCCCTCTGTGATAAGTTCTTTCCAGCAATTAGTCAGGGGAGGACAGGAACAGAAGCAAAGGTGGCTGTTAACTCCGATAACGTATCTGGTGTCCAGAACGTGGCAACAAGAGCAGCATCTGGGTAAAACCAGAGGGAAGTTCCCAAAGTGTTTTCACAGAGTGTTACTTTCAGCCTGGCCCCCAAGAAAGCAATGTTGCAGGGTAAGCATATAGAGAAGAGGTGACAGTTTTAGCCCACAATGTCAAATGCAGTGGTGACTCCAGAACAGCTCCTGCAGTGCAGAAAACTCCACAGTTGCAGAAAGTCATGAGTTTCTTGTTCTGTGGGTGTACGTGTGCAGTTCTTGAGGCAAGAGGCAGGTGAACATCCTGCTGGAGTCCTGCACCTCGGCCAAAGTTTAGGGTGCTAGCTCTGGCCATCTGCTGAGGCAGGCACGTGGAAGAGGCTGAGCTGCAACTGCAATACTGTGAGGACCCTGGGCTCTGCCAGGTGCTTTTAGCTAATGCAGAGAATAAATTATGGCAGTCACCATAAAACTTACTAATTGGAACCAGCCCCTGATGGATAAAGCCATTGAACAAATCATCAGCTAGGAGAAAAAACCCAAACCAAAACAATGCAAAAACCAATGCCTCTATTTAGAAGACAACAATACATTTTTTAAATACGTTTCACTATGTAGCTCTAATGGAAATACTTCTCAATGAGAATATTCTTTTAATTGGGGAAAAAAATAGTTTTAAAAACAAGTTTCCACTTGACATGTAAAAAAACCGTTATGACTTCAGAAGGCCCTACACATACCTTAATATCGAGGTGTGCTTTTATCCTAGACAGTAAATGTAACTGCCAAGCCTGCATTTCATATGAAATCACAGAGTCAGTAACTGTGACACAAATACTGAGGAAAAACCGTTTTTGTACCCTCCACCACCAAGAACAGTGTTGTATTTTGGTTTTGAAGGAAAAAACCCCCAAACCTTAAGCATAAATGCCCCGCTGACATGCAATGGGATCCTGTGCAGAGTTAAAACAGTTAAGAGGTCTGTTCGGAAAAGCATTTCAAATCATTGGCTTCTTTTTGCCTGGTAACTACAGATGCTTAACAAAGTATCAGTGGGTGTTTTGGATTAGTTGGACACATCAGTTTTGTGAAAGGACCGATGACAGTACATTCTGGTAATAAGTAGTGCGCAACACTTTACAGAAGAGACAACACTAGGCCTACAGCAAACTTGTCCGTTGTTCCTGGGTGATACAGGAGCCTGCTCTGTTTCTGGAAGGGTACTTTGCAGCCCACACTCCTAAGGCCATTCTCAAATGTTACCCGTGTCATTCCTTTAATGAATCAGGCCATTGTGTTTTCGCTGATATAGTGGTTGTGGTCGTCTACGGCTGTCAGTGCAAGTACAAAGAGAGTGCGGGCTGAAAAAAAGCAGGATCTCAAGCAGTTTTAAAATGTAGTTTTAAAGTTGTAACTTAGCTGCTAAGAAAAGTCTCCTCCATTGATAACAGTGCAGATTCTCTCCCATCTCCGTAACACAAAAAGTTATAGTTGATCATGTTCTCCACAGTGGACAATGCCAGGTAGTGGTAGTTGGTATTAGGTCAGCTCTAATAGTTTATTCTCCAAGCTCACATGTTAAAGAAAATCTACTACGAGGTCCTGATGAGTGGGGACCTTTCATCTTCAGTACTCTGAAAGAAAAAAGTCACAACACAGTGCAGTTAAATATGGCATATTATAGAGTGTGGAAGCTGGACAGATGAGACTCTAATCAGGAAAGGAAAAAGCTCTTGGGTCCAACTTCTAAGCACAATTCTCTGTGAGAGAAGCAGCACTGCAGTAACACTGCACCAGAGGGTGGATGGCAGCTTGGGAAGGGACCCTGTGCTGACTCTAGCACCTTACAGATGATGGCAGAGCATAACCACCCTGGTGGGAGAGGGATCACAAGGAAAGCTATAACTAGTGGAATTTGCAGGAAATGCAACAAAAGGAATGTAGAAAAAAACATGGAATTTAAGTGTCCCTTTGTCATTTTAATCCCTGTGCAGTGTTCAGGAACATGGGAGAGAGCTTGTGTGAAGGTATTCACGTGTAGCGTGAAGCAGTGGGACAGTTTTGATTCTAGTTGAGCCTCAAAAAGGCTCAAAAACTCAAAGGAAAAGGTACCAGGAGAAAAAAAAAGGTTCTCTTGTAAAGGAACCTGCCAGCATCAGCTCATGAAATGCATCCTGGGTACCCAGAGAGAAATACAAGAATAAAGCCAGGAGAGCCAAAGACCAGCTTGCTCAAAGCCACTGCTTGAGAGAAGGAGGCTGCAGACCTCATTACTGACGTGCCACTACCCTCACAGCCCTAGTTGCACCAGAGCTGTGCTGGTAGTAGGATCTGCTGCCATGGGTTGGTCCTGCTGACTAATGAAAGCACATGCACAGAGCAGCTGGGTGCTCTGCAGGCAGGCGTGAGGGAGCTTTCTCACACTGCTGTATTTAGGAAACAGCATACAAGCAAGACCATACTAAGCCCACAGCAACTATAAGGAGAAAACAGCCTACTAGAGTACCCAGTCTATTTCTCTAACCAAAGGATCTGTAGTTTGTCTCGTCTGAACCAGACTGCCTTGCCCATTAGGGTGAAATTTTGGCATCGACTTTCAACGAGACTAGCAATCTTAATGCCAGCCTGTCATTTTGTGACACAACTTTTCATAAATAGACATACAAATGAGTACTGTCTGGATAAAACTTTCTGCATGCTGTTGTCTCTAAGATTATTCTGTTCTTTGGTCATAATTTTGTTTTATGATTCTGAAAGAGAATTGACTGGTACGATACAATTGCTTCTACTGGGAACACTGTCAGAGCATCACTGACTAAATTTGTCCATCAAAAACAGTGGACTTCTGTATCTTATCCTTCCGGGTCCTCTAGACAGGCTGGTTTTTGTTTTCACTACTGTTGGCAAGGGAATTAGGCACAGAACATATGACCTGCCTTACCACATTTCTTATTTTAGCTTCATTCCTTTGCTTTGGTGTGTTTATTCTGAGTCTATTAAAACTTCATTTCCCTAGAAAGGTCATTTTAAACAAAAACAACATATAAAAATGTTTGTGTGCAGAAAGATACTGAACAGGTAAAATCAACCAAAAGAAAATCAAATGCAGGCAGATGTACAGTAGGCAAGGTCAAATTCAAATGCTACTTACCTCTTCACTTACTCCTCGGGACTTGCACACAAGTACAATAAAAATAATACCAAAAACAATTCCTAGAGTCATGATTACAAAAGGGATTCCAGTTACAACGCTGGCTTCCAGCAGGACATGCTTGAGTTTGCTGGCAGACACGTCATCAATCAAAACACTCTGGAGCAGAGAAAGATGAAGAGGAAAAAAAGACTTATTTCCATTCTTCCTTTCTGTTAGACCGCTTTACTTTTGTGAAGGGTTGGGAAACAACACTCCCACCACACTCCACCTCTGCTTCACTGCTTCTTGACATACTCTCCCTCTAAAAATTCTTAAGTGTCCTCACATGATCAGAGGGTTTATCTAATCTGCATTTCAAAAGAAAGTAGTGATTTTTAACTCTCAGTTTTGGAATGGAGTAGCCTAGGCCTGGAGTAATGATGTACATCACCAAAACTAGTCCCCTAGAGTCCTCGCTGAATCCAGTTAATTGAATGATCCAACTGATCAATACAGGTCTATTCACAAAAATTACCCTAAAATAGATGTGGTCCCCATCTGAGCATCTCTTTTCCTCATGGCAAATAATTCTGAAATTAAAAGGTCTGTGTGACTGAGAATGTTTTGCAGGGCTGAACTTAATACTGTGGTCAACAAGCAGCAGGAGGATGGTAGTTAAGAAACAGCAACAGCTTCCTACTTAACACTGTATAAAACAAGAAAAACAGCATTTTCTTTTCTGGTTAGCTCAAAGACAGTATTTTTGCAAGCATAAACATAGCAAAATGATGCAAAGAAATAACAAAAATGTATACCTCATTTATATACATCACTGGGAAGATTAGTGTTCGGATGTTTCCTGTTTCACTGTGTAAAAAAAACAATAAAAAAAAGATTTAGCAGCTTTTCAGCTGGAGGGTTCTGAAGACAGATTACAACAGAAAAATGAATGAAAAAACCTGTCCCTAAAAAACTCTGGGCTTTTCCCTTTTCTTGCTGATTTTGACCTCCCTAGTGAAGTGAGACAATCTCAGTCTCCACGACAGATAATAAATTCTGGTTTGAGAGCAATGGCATATTTTGGAACTTGGTGTGGAGACAAAGAGAAGGATGCATAAGAGGCTCATTAATAACTGACTGAATGACAGATTTGTGCCAGTCAGCAGGAATGCCAAGCTAAGCTGATGTTGAAGGTTACTCATATTTCTAAAACACAGAAACCATTGTCCAAGCAACATGCACAGCAAAACAAAACCCCAACATTTGGCACATGTGAAATAACATCTTACATACAAATTGTGTTACTGTAACAGTACCTGGGTACTAGCAGACAAGGTGGTACTGTTGTGAAGGAATACCACTGACTGTCCCAGGAGGACTGGGCACATATCACAAAGCTGTGACAACAAACATCAGCTTAGAAGCTGAGCAGGATGAATAGCTACCACACAGCATTGATGACAGATAAATCAACATGTCAGAAAGACACAAGATGAAGGGAACTATTTCTGCACAACTGAGCTGCAGTCCCTTCAAACTGGAACACACAGAAAACCAGGCAGAATCTGCTTGAACAAAGAAATGAATCACTTGACTCCTATGTTACTTGGGATGGTACAGTGTTCCCTTTTGCATGTTTGTAAAGTTGCAGTACAAAGATTTCTCTTTGTCATGCCAATGCAGTCACAGTACTTCCCTCCAGCTGATCAGATGAGCTCTCCCTCCGGAGTCCCAGATACACCTTGCCTGCTGTTGTGAAGCACATCTCTTGGTCTACTTTTTGGGCTTGTCAGCAAACACACAGGTAACCCTGTTTAGGGTCATGCCTTCTCATTTGGTTTGCATGTGACCATTCTATGATGATTCGATGATTCTATGATTGCTGAGAAATGATCTTAACTACAATATTTGTGTCTCCTAAAAGCTGTGAAGAGTAGAATGGCATGTCTTCGCTGCACTGAATAGCCTCTCTCTGAGTTCTAGATGCACTCCACTGTGGCAGACCCTCTCTCTGAGCAAACCAACCAGTGTGATCCAACTTATGCCACCACAAGCACTATATGGAACCTGTCAATAACATCTTGCTTTTCTCTGCAGAAACATCTTTCTTTTCTCTTCACTCTGCAGACAGAACTGCAAAATCTACTTGACATGTGAGAAGAGAGGATACTGCCACCTGTAATTGAGATTTGAATGTATTTCTTTCTCACTTGCTCTTTCCCACCAATATTCCATCTGAATACTGCAGACAAATTCATTTTGAGTATCAAGTCAGACTGAGATAGTCACTGGGCAGCAGAGAACACTTACAAAAATTCAGGTAGTTTTCTGACGTGAACATTGATTTGCATCCGCTTGGCTGCTTGAAGGACAAGCCCTGTCAGCTGGGGAATAAAAGAAATCAGAGCATCAAAAAACACCCAAAACAGGAAACATCAATTTAGGGGAACTGGGGAATGCAGTCTAATATTTACACTGGTGTGGACTTTACAAGGCAAGACAAGACTCACTTAGTGTTATTATTTATTTTCCTTCACCAAGATACTCATGTAACTCATATACCTACATTCCAGTCTGCCTCCTAATGAAGGAGATGTGAAGTGGCTGCATCTGAGATAAGGGCTCCATCATGCTGGGTTGTGCAAGCTTATGCTGGGCTACAGAGAGAGCCCCTTTCCTCTAGATCCATCTGTAGTTTTGGAAAGGCCACCACCTACACCTCTTTGTCCTGCTTTCTGAGGACTGTTGCAGAGGCTCCATGATTTCATTCACAAGACAAACCTTTGTCTCTAAAGGGTGAAAACCAGATCCTGACCACAGTCAAAGGAAGTATACAGCGAGAGAGACAATGAGCGTGAAACACCTCTCACAGAAATGCCACCACTACAGTAAGAGTTGCAGTTGGATGCACAGGAATATTTTCCTCATTCAAGCTGCAAAATTTAGTCTGGAGAGTGGTGAGAGGGGTGAGGCACAGAGCTCACTTTACAGTAGTACAATAAAGTTGGGTAAGTAGGAGCAGGGTAAGAGGAAGAACCTGGCACCAAACCAGGTACTAAGCAGCATCTGCATTAGACCTCAAGAGAGGAACTATGCAATTTCCTCCTGCTTTAGCTACACATAACAGCTTGGTGAGTCAGAGTACTCTGTTTCTGTAAGCTAGGCAAGTCGTGATTTTACTTTTTCCCTTGACCTACATTCATGTATGTGAATGTAGAGATCAGTGTTGTACTGGTTTTAGCTGGGATGGAATTAATTTTCTTCACAGTGTCTGGTACAGGGCTATATTTTGGAATTGTGATGAAAACAATGTTGATAACACATGGTTGTTTTAGTTACTGCTGAACACTGCCTGCAGCTTTTTTGTTTCTCACACTGCCCTGCCAGTGAGTAAGCAAGAAGATGGGAGGGGACACAGCCAGGACAGCTGACCCAAACCAGTCAAAAGGCTATCTCATAGCATGCTCAGTGAGAAAAAAAGCTAGAGGGGAAAGTTTGCCAGGGCTGCTGTTCCTCAATGACTGGCTGGTGTTGACCAACTGGGACTTTCTTGCATTACTTGTTTTTCTTGGGTTTGTTTCTCTCTCCTTTTTTTTTTTTTTTTGTTTTAACTTATTAACTAGCAGGCTTCAACCACAAGTGTAAAACCACAGATCATCAGCTAAACCTCTCATTATTTCTGACATTCCATGGTGAGAATACTAACAACTCTGTAAAAATTCCACAATGGGCATAATCATCACGCTTTTCTATCTCTCATCACTCCATGCTATTTAAACTGAATCTAGCATTCACTGTATCTTTATTGATTTGCTCCTTGGTCTACATAGCTAGCTTCTTCAACTTGGAGAAAACACAGTCAAGATAATACCCAAAAGGAAGGGATTATGGGGTGAATAGGAAAAGTAGCCTCATCTGCTTCTAAGAAATATTTTAACACCTTCACCTCACCATTACCAGTCTGATGGCATAGGTACAATGGGAAAAGTATTTTAATTTTTGCAGCAGTTGTTCTCTACAAGCAAATACAAATAGATCAGTTCCATATACATTTCCTGGAGGTCAATGGGACTATGTTGATACATACCATCTAAGGAGGTGACTACGTGCTTGGATTCACCTACATAACCCTTTAAAAAAGGCTGCACTTACAGGATTGATGTCCAAAAACGTCTCATGATATTCCTTTTTTGGATGCATGCCCTCAATGTCTTCTATAAACTTTCTATCTGCTTGATAAAAATGTGGAGCTGATAGAAATATTGGAGCGCCTGGAATGTGAAAACATAGAAAGTCACCACCTAAAAAAGGTAGAGCAGGCTCAGAGGAAGTCTTTAAGCATCTCATTACTCTTCCCACTCTGCCAAGCAGCACGGCTTCACATCTTAAGCTTGCATGCTGGTCTTTTGTACTGTTTTCATTCAGGTACTCAGATGTGACAGCTATCTGGGTAAAAGCAAAGGGTAAATGCCCAAACTCCTCAGTATGAATCCTGTGACTTCCTTCTTATTCCTTGATTTAAATCATCGCTGGAGCAGACAGCATCTGACAGGAACATACTCTCATACTACTACTGGATTTTACAACCAACTCATCAATTGATCGATTTCACTGAGCAACAGTTGTAACCCTAAAGGCTTCATCAATCTGTCCTCATCTATTTAAGAAAGAAAGAAGAAATATATTCCCCACTGATGTCTCTCCAGTCTGCTTCCACTGCCTGGTAACATACCTTGCTTGCAGATGCTGACATTGAGGACACCAGTGCCAGGGCAGTTTCCTGGTGGCACGCAGAATCCAGCATTGTCAGGGTTAACTGTTGTGTTGGCAAACACCATAGCAGAGGGCACAAAGCGGAAGGTTGGGATACCTCCAACTGTTCCCGAGCTGTCATACACCAGGTAAAGAGATCTGAAAGGAAGAAAAGTCACACCCAGATTTGTTGCAGATGTCTCTTTGCTGATACCTATGTATCTACCTCAGTTTGCAGTAAGCTACAGGCTTGGTTTAAGCCCATTTCAACCATCTTCTGCATTAAATTTGATGGACTTTTGATCAGCAGAGACACATCTCATCATTCTGCATCTGCACAAAATAGACAATATCATGCCAACTGTGCTGCTATGGGTACACTGATGTCAGCATTTCAGAGTCTCACTCTGGTCCTCATGTTGCTATTGGGTGTTGTGACAGAGAGTGCTGCTATATGCTACTAAAAGAGAAAAGGAAAGGAATACAGTTGTGAAAAGCAGAACAATTTGGCAACTCCTGGATTTAGTGTAAACAAATTTGTATTGATTTAAAGAGAGTTTCAGGTTGGTTTTGTTCTTCATAGACAAGGAAATGGGCAAAGGATGAGACAAGGTGGAACATAAGAAAGGAGACACCAAGATTTTCTGCATTTCAAACAGCATTTTGTCAAGTCATGAATCACTGAAGAGGGCAATCTGCATTCTCTAAAAAAACAAGGCACAGGGGAAGAGTTGGGAGGAAAGAAGCTTCTGGCAAGTTTCATATAAGTCCTTCCATCACTGTAAAGCGGTCCAGTCTGTCTCTCCAGACATCTTCCAAATTTTCACTTATTTATTTTGAAATAGCATATCCTTAACTTGATGCAGATTGGGTTGAGAGGTTTTTTTTTGGAGTAACTTTCTTATCCTCCATACTATGAATAAATACAGAACACTAATACTGTTAAATAAAATCACAGGAGGAAATACACCAACCTAACGTGAACTCTCAAGAGGAATGGATCTAAATGCCCTGCTTTAAAGTCTGAGTGATGTTTTCTTCTCCTTACCTGCAGAAATCAGAAGAAAAGATATAAATGTTCTCATCTTTGCTAATCAGCGGGTGAAAGGATGTCCCATCTGTTCCATTGATCATGTTACACCCCTCTGTTGTCCACCAACTCAATGAGCTAAAGAAATCAAAGCAAAAAGAGTAAGGGTTAAAATATCTTTGAGTAGTGGTCAGGTGAAGCCATCTCATGGTCTTAGCAAATGAGAATCAGACTTGTACAGTGCTAAGTCTTCTTGCCTCAGCTCTGCTAACAAATAAGGGGATTAAAGTGGGTTTCAATTGCATTGATAGTTTTTTCACACTGACACCAGGCAAGCAAGAATACATATGCAAGAGTTCCTCCCATATATGTAATTGCTGGCAGATGTTGAGTTTAATGAGAGAGGAATGCTTTAGGTAGTTCAGCTTTGGCTTCTTTATAATACATGCTGCCCACTGAAAAAGTGTTAGGTACCCAGGCATGAGATGTCCCAGCCTTGGCTCTGGGTACCTTGTGGCCAGGAAGGGTGGTGTCTGGGAACACTGTCTGTAGATGTGGGAATGCTGTCTCCACAGGTGGCTGAGATGGGTATCCTAGGGAGGGAGTGCAGCCAGGGTCACCTCTGCCAAGGGGCAGTCTTATTGTCATAGTTATATGACACATGTCAAAATACTGGAGGCTGGTTTGAAGCTACGACTGCTAAGAGCTACCGCCATCCTCAGAATAAAAGGACTCTATTTCTTTGGTAAGCAATGCTTATGCTCATCCAATATGTGGGCAGAAGCCACACCACAATGAAAAACTTACTCTTTTCCTTTCCATTCCACAATCCTTGAGAAGTTAAGGTAGCTTGTTTCCCCACTTAGAAAGACGTATTCTCCATCATCAGTTCCATTCATCTGCAAAAAGATACAGGAGTTTTTAATCACGCCACTCATTCTGTAACGCCTGGCTAGTAACTACAATGGGGTGGCAGGAGTTTAAATTGTCATTGCTTCAAATCCACCGTAGGAGTGATGGACTTTCCCTGAGGCAAGTGCAATTCATCAAACTCCACCTTGAATATATATGAGGTGGAAGTGACTGGTCCAGATTCTTACACTTCTCAAGTGAAGGAAATAGAACACTAAATTAGCATTTTTTCCCCTTTGAAATTTGCCACTGAAAAACACACCTTAGCAAAAAATAAGTCCACAGAAAAGAACCTTAGGATGGCAGATGATCTCCAAGGAATGAAAAGTCCCCACAGCCCAAAATTATGTGCAACCAGAAACACTGTGGAAGCCAGTAATGGCTCCAGCGCAGAAATAGCACGCAATTTCAATCAATCAGGAAAACAGTCAGGAATTTTTTCTAGCAGTTTGCACAACCAGTCCCGCAAAGCCCATGTTATTGAAGCAAGCACAGGCGATAGCAGAGTGGTTTTCACCCATCCTTGGAAAGCTTATCTGTACCTGATAAAGAGAAGTCAGATACAACACTAAGAGCTGTGCTGCCAGCCAGTGCCTAGATCCAGCCAAACTGAAGAGGGAACATCCTTTGTTATCCCTGCAGCCTACTTCCTGGCCTCAGTCCAAGCACATCCTTCTCAACTGGCTACTGTTGACAGTCCAAACTCTGTAGCAATGGCATCAATCCCCATCTAAAGCAGAAAGGCTTGCATACCAGTTACCTTATTAAAGAGACCAAATACTGGATCGATCTCAGGATGCAAAATATGAACGGCTGACAGGAGCCTGTCTTTGTAGCCCCACAGTAATTCATGAACAGTATGAACTGTGAACAGGGATTCTTGGTACAGAAGCAGCAGCACCTCTGTGGCAAATTGAAGAGGTGTTGACCTGGTCCACTCCATTGCAGTCTGCCAGGGAATTGGAATAAGAGAAGGATGGTCAGATTTATTATAGAAAAAATAACACCAGGTGCAAACAGACACATTTCAGCATTGCACATGTTTCAACTGTATTTTAAGTCTGTTTTCACTCACAGCAAGTAATGTGCTGGCTAACAGGTTCTTCAGCTTTTCTCCCACAGGGATGTGCTCTTGCAAGGGATGTGCTCTTGCAGATTCCTGTTCAGCCTAGCACTGGCACAGAACCAGCTCAGCTCTCTGCCATTAACTGCCATAGTCTTCAGAATGGATTTGAAGTGAAACGCGCAAAATTGCTTTCTAAACAGTCTGAATTTCACAAGTATATTACACCTGAAGATGTGCTTTTAATTCTCCCTTAGGAAGTTACAGTTTACATTTTTAAAAGACAGCAATTTCTCAAAAAGGCACACAACACTAAAATTGTCCTTTCTAGTTGACAAGTGATTTTACAACATGTCTTTAAAAAAGCAAAACCAAAAGAAAGTAATATTCCTTGAGTGAACCAGCCTGTAGTTCTAGTACTGCCTGTTACAGTATATCAGAGTAAAAAATCTGAACAAGAGACAATACTTACCACCACTCAAATGCCTGGGAGGAATTGTAAATACAGTGACTGTACTGTTTGCAACTTTTAGCAATCTGTGTCCTATCTGCTACTATGCACAGTGCATTTATGCTTTCATTCATAAAATGAGACAAGACACTAAGTGCTGGGGGAAAAAAAGTAGAAATTAATGTACCCTGCAATTGAAGTCAATTAAACTCGTATGGGGAGTAAACGCTTAGTTACACAACCAGCAAGTATTTTACTACAGTCTGATTTCCTTTGCAAGGTATGAAAGCTTTAGATCTGCTTGTTCTCATGCTATCCCTGCATGTAACCAAAAAATAATGGTCTGCCTCTGATCAACAAAACAAGACTTTCCCTGCAGAGTACTTTCACCTGACACAGTTTTGGCGTGCGTGTTTTAACTTTAATTTTGTTCTGTGAGCATCTTTTAATTCAGCTGTACCTGAAACTCCCATGCTATAATTTTGGAGGCAACTTTTGCAATTTTGACAAAAACAACCCCAAGCGCTCCAAACTTTCTCATTCCAAAGTCAGAGTTCCTCCTATGCATTTGCCATTGCTGATTCCCTAGTTTCACTTACTTACGGAAACCCAGACAGCCTGATTTCTGCTCACCTCTGAAGTGTGTGTCAGCTTTCAGCATGAGTGACACACTAACATTATGGAGGCGTACGGTGAGGAAGGAACATCATAAAAAAACCACCACAACAGTCCAAACCAAAACTGAATACAGTATCTGTCCTGGACATAAGCTGCCTCTTTGGTTTTTCAATCACTTTTATGTACCACAAAGTAAGAAAGGATGAAGCAACAGGCTGCTAGTTATAAAGTGTATTGGGATGATTTCCAAGCAGAAATGAAAGAAAACTCACCACTGCAGGAATATTAACTGTTCTAATCAGGTCCACTTCAGGGTCTCCAACTGACTTCTGAGGTTCAAATACATATGTCTTTGGATTCAGAGCAGATACTTTGGTACCATTGTCCAAAAACTGAACGTGTACTCTTGGCCTGTATTCTCTGAAAAACAAGAGAGTTTGTTCTCTCATCAAGTCAAACAAGTACACATAATATTAATGGCAATTAACTTATGGCTATTCTACTGCTTTAAGCACATAAAGGGATGGATTTTCAGTTAATTAAGAGTAGATCTGGTTTTGCTACGGCTGCTGTCAGCAATGGAACTCCCTTTTCCTGTTAGTATAAGCTGAATCAGTCCTCACAGGGTGCTTCCAAAAATGCCACCCCACATGTTAATTGCACTTCGTATTTTTACCTCATCTTTAAAAAACTCCAAGGAAAGAGATCAATTTCAGACACTACAAAAGGATTTTGAGGCACTATATATGGGACTGTCCTTGAAGTACAATTTGAAAATGAAACTTTTGCATCTTTGCTGCTGGCAAAATTCACTCCCAAGGAGGACAAGATGTAGGCTTCATGTAAATCCCATTAACCTGACCTAAGAACCTATCAGAATCTTTCTGTCAGCTTCAAGGTACTTTGTATCAGAACTTGGGCTTAAATGTGACACAACCACAAGAGAAGCCTCATTTTAGTTGTTCTCCTTTAATTCTCAGTCAGGAATCCTGGATGTGACAGAATTCAACTGAATTTTTGCCATGAATTGCTTGTGGCCTAGGAGGTTGCTTCTGTTACTTTCTAACCACTCAGATAGGCAGCATAAAACTCAGGATTGCTGACAAACAGGTGCAATTGGCAAGAAACATCAAATGCTACCTGCTGGCCTGACACGGAAGTCAGATCTTAATTACTCTGAAGCATATCATAGCCTTAACTCAGTCAGTTGCCACTAACATTTTACAAACAAGCAACATACAGTTCTGCAGAAGTGGCTGGCTCAGGTTCACAATGAGTTACATGTCTGTCTTTAGCAAACCCAAAAAGGGAAATGGCAGGTTGTCTGCTCATGGCATGATTCTTTGGCACACATATGAAGTGAAATGCACTGTATTTCATAAGTTTACAATCACTCAAAAGTTTCTTTTACATTGCTTTGCTTCCTGTGTAAGTTTTAAGTCCCAAGACGTGAAGGTGAATTATTCTGCAAGACCCCAAGTTCTTATATTTTTCATTAATTTCAGATCTAGATCCTATCGTGGCTGCACTAGATCCATCAATGCGGCTTCATGACAGGCTGTATCACTCTGGTTCTGTTTTCCAAATTTAAAGCAAACTGGAAAGGCCTGTGAAACTGTTCTTGTTAGAAACCAACAATTTCTCTTCTGCTTTTCACAAACAGCATCCCTACCACCTAGGAACATTTTGGTCTGACAACACTTCCAGCTTGATTTGGCAAGAGCCTCTTGTACAGCAATCTACCTTATACTTGAACTGAGGGGTGGGAACGAACAGTTGTGAAGTGCCTTCCCTAAAATAGGCCAGAGTTAACCTGAGAAGCCTCTCCAACTTTAAAAGCTCCAGAGAGGAAAATAATACTCCCTGCTTACCAATATAAGTAGGAGGATCTCAGATGTTAAGGACAAAAAACTGTAAATGTGTGCAAGACCAGATGATACTCAAATGTTCTTTGAGACTTAGCAGGCTTGGCCAGATAAGCAGCTTGCACTGTACAATTATTATTTGATATGCTGTGAAGTTGGCTTCCAAGATTTAAAAAACAAGTGCTACTACATTTTTGTTACAGAACCTACCTCTGCACTAACTGGGTTTACAATATGTGTTGGTGAAACCCAAGAATTGCAGGAAAACATTCTATTTAGCCATCCCACCTCCTCTCTGTTACTGGCCAGTTTGGAGGTTTTTTTCTCTGCTTGTCTGGACCTGTTCCCTTCCGGCCTTTCTCCACAGTTCTGTTTTGTAAAAACACAGAGCCATGCACTTCACGTTGAGGCATTTTAGGTGTTCTGCCACATGCTAAACCTAAATGAGTCTTTAATGCTTTGCTACACGGGGACTGTGAAGCAAGCTTGGTATTTATTCTTTGGCTCGAGCATGCAAGCACGTCCACAATATCCCTTCCTTCTCCCTCTCCTCCCACGTGCCTCCTCTCTTCCCCCACCCACTGCTGACAGGCTGGTACAGTCGGCAGTGACTCTAGGCAAGGATTAAAGAATCTGCTGGAAAAAAAACACTCTACTTTCTAGCTTTCCTCTTTCAGAGCACATCAGACAGAGCACAGCACAATCTAATCCTGTTCAGACATGTCAAAATCAGGCTAACCAAACAAACCAGAAGCGAGTGAAACACGCAGCGCTGGAGCACACGGCCTGGCCTGCCTCCCTCCCTCATGCTGTGATAAACAACTTGGGAAGAGCCTGCATCACCCTACCCACTCGCACCCAGCCTGTGGCCTGCCCTGCAGGGGAAGGCTCTCCCAGCAAGCCACAAACCAGCAGCTCAGGCTGGGCCTCGCCTCAGGCACAGCCCAACCCAGTCAGCTACACCGCCAGCCCTGTCCCTCCCACTGAACTCTCTCATGGATACGATGCAGCCTCACAAACCAGGCTGTGTAACACCCGGAAGACACTCAGCTGAAGAAAGGGGAAAAAAAGGAACTAGCAAAGGGGATTTAGTACCAGAGTGCAGAAAAACATGGGCCTATGTGGGTTCACGTAGCTCTATTACACCCGGAGCTGACCCTATTTATCTTCTTGACAGCGAGAATGCACTGCTGGCTATTTACCAGCACTGTACTATAGAGATCTGAGGAAAAGCTTGGGAATTTTAAGTGTTATGTATGTTTTCTCCAGCTCTACTGGTTTCTCTAAAACAAGGTATTTTGACAAAGTAGCAGATGTAGTTTGCCAAGGCTAAAGAGACACAGTACTGAAATATATCTAGAGAAGATGGAGGAAAAGATTTGACAGTGAGGGTGAAGCAAAGCTGAGGTGTGGGAGGAAAGAAACAGAAAGGCAAGGCATGCCACAGAGACCAAGGCTACCTCAGAGGCTCTCCTTTTTATTCTATAGCATTTTTTTCAAATATTAACAGCCAGAGTCTGATTATTTTTATGCATAGGTACAGACAACTCCTAGCATTCAGTCAGTGCCTGGTCTGAACGAGCATGTGTGACCAGAAGTGACATTGACAATGAGAAATCACTTTTTTGCTATGGTTCTCATACCTCCATGACTTCAAAGCCTGTCAGAGACTGCTCCTGCTGTACACTGCTGCATGCAGCAAAGCAGACTGAAGTTCTAAAGAAAAACTTATTTGTAAGGTGACATTAAAATCTCTCCATGTGCAGCAGACTCAGATTGTTGTGTGTAGCCATACTATGCAGAAGGAGAGTTCAAGAGGCTGAATAAGCTCGACCATTGCATGTGGTCTTAGTAGGGCTGGCTGGCTGTAAAAATCATACATATGGTTGAATCTAAGTAGGTTTTACAGCAAGGCTTGGCTGAGGAAGAACCCTGTAGGGTAGCACTCTGTAACTGGTTTTCTGGCCACATTTCTATTTATGTGAATTATGCAACTTCAACTAGGAACTAATTTCTGAGTGAACAGATGAATCATACTTTTATGCAACGCTCCTCTCATCAGTCTCTCAAATATCACCCAACTGCTTTTTCACTCACAAGACAGTAGGCCAGGATGCAAACAACTGTCCCCGTGTTCAGCAGCTGAGGAAGAGCAGCACACAAACAAAATCTTGCCCAAATCTGATAGAAGTCACTGGTTTAATCTGAAACTGATTGCTGTGTCTCCTAAGTGTTAGTCTACTTATACTGTCTGAGTGGTGTATGACCATCCTCCCTTGAATAAACTTTTATTTACACATTAACAGCTAGGTTTTCTCCTAGAATAGGATCCCAAGCATTCTGGATGCAACTTTTTGGCTTCTTTACACACAACAGTTTTAATGAAATGTGAAAACAGTGAAATGTTCCTACCGGTAGGTGTATGGCCCTATTTCCTCTACAAGAGGAGTATCACCTTGCAGCACTTCTAAAGGGTTCGTCACATTAAAAAAGTAGAACTGCATGTAGACTGGTGGAGGAGGATCCTCCCAGGCTTCAAAGGTTTCTGTGCCATTTTTCAATACTGTTCCCTGAAACAAGAAAAAAACAGATTAGCTGTTAATGATAGATGCTGTATGATATTTATAGGAAAGAGAGGAATTCAGTGCCCTCAGAACAGGTACGGGATTGAAGACCCTGATTCTATAAATGTTTATAGATATGTATTACTTGGAAATATATCACTAAAAATCACCAAGATCAGACACATGCCAGAATGGCTCGCAGGCTAGAGGCACACATTTGTTGGATTTGTTGTTCCACTTCTTCCCACAAACACTTCTGCCTGCCATTTTTCATAATGAAGACTTTGCAGCTATTACACAGCAATCCTGTTGCCTTTCCTGTGTCAGCAAAAACTTAACCTGGTATAAGATACCATGAAACATACCTATGTTACAAGTAAAAGTGAAACTCAACAGTAGGAAGCCAAGAGATCCTAAGATAAACCTCTCAGGAAGAACAAGGCCAGAAAAGCAGCTTAGATTCCTTGTGTTTATGACTTCTTTGCCTAAGAATATGAGATTACAGTACAGTTGAGAGATTCTGTCTCCAAAGCAGTTAGATTTTATTTTTCAATGGCCTGTGAAGAAAATCTGTAAGTGACAGCAACAGCTTTCATGGAGCCATACTAGGATTTGTGCCATTCTGAGATCTCTGAATTGGACAAAGATTCTTCACCCTCTGTCTTTAAATACTTCCCTACAGCTATGAATGTGCATGCATCTCCAGACCCAGGGAATGTCAGTTTATTTTGTAACCAATAAACCATACACCTACAAAAGAAGAGTTATAAAACATTATTTTATGACAGAAGCAATTAAGCAATTAATTGGTGATTCCTCTACCTACCACCATCTAAATGTTATAAGGAAACTCACAACTCTACTTTTATGTAGCTCCATTAGAAACATATAATACAGGTCTCAATCCCTCATTTTACTACCATTCCATTTTAGATAAAATTCACCCCAACTATAAAAGCATCACGACCAACAACACTAAAATCAAGGTTTTTCATATAGTTTTAACAATGCTACTGCTACTGTGGTAGTAAAGAGAAATTTGGCTTGCAGAGTGGAATGTTCAGGAATAAGCACAAAGAAAAACATCTTTGAAAACTCTATCACCTGTAAGCGGAAGAAAAGGAGGACGATAATTTGCAATTAAATGGTCTCATCAACATTTGCTCTTTTTATTCTTCTGATAAAACAGGTCTAAGTGCAAGCTTACAAAGCAGGGCATATTGGACAGCTGCCATTTCTTGGTACTGTTTGTGGGATCTTAACTTTATCGGCCATAGTTGCTTCAGGATTTATACTTCACCTTCCCAGTCAAAGGAGCTGTTTTCTCTCCATGTTGATTTTAACTTTGAATGATTAGATAAAGAGAAGACTGTTTCAAAGAAAAACTTATTGGCAGGAGCTTGGAACGGCAGCAGTGTTGCTGAATGCCAATGAAAGCCAGCTCAGCTGGTAGCACTTCACAGCTGCAGACTGCTTTCCTCTGAGAATTTCAAATCACGTATTCTGTGCACACCACCAAAAAAAAAATTTAGACATGCTTCAGGAGCTTTGAGCATTTCTTTGGAATTACCAGCAGCTCACATGTACCACTTCCTACATAGCTTAGTGTTTTTGATCCTGTTTCCTCGTGATCTATGCCAAGGAGGTCCATCCCTGCATTCAGACAGAGCCCTCCTGAAGTTGATTTGTACCATCAGGAACAGAAAATCTCCTCAGATCAGGCATAATGTTGTATTGATGCCACCATAAAGGACTGAGAGCAAGACAAGCAATGTATTTAAGATACCTACAGATGACTGTGATAGCTTTTCTCCAGATGCAAACAGCCACACTACAATTATTTCTGAGGTGGTGGTATAGTGAACTACTGATGTCTCCTTTCCTAAGCTGTATAAAGCTCACATCTCTCCTGTGGATGAAACGAGTATGAGCTTGATGCTGATAAAAACAGTACTGTCTCTCTTGACCTTAACCATCCATATCTAGGAATTTGAACTGTTCCCTAACAACTACTAAGCATATTCAGGACACCTATCTGTTGACCAAATCTCTCTCATTTGAGGCAACTAAAATGAGGGATTATTACTTGGTCTAAATGTGCAGTGCTTAAAAAAACAAGTGCACCCTGGTTATATCCATGACAGATATATTCATGACAGCCTATCCTTTATGACAGAGGGATCGCACTTAAAATGTGCAGGGAGGTTACATCCCCTGTTCCCCTCTCCTGAGCCAGACTGAAACAAGAAGTTCCTATCTCAGAAGTAGCGTCACTAAACGTAATATGGGTTTCTGCCACACTCTCTCTCTATACACATGTGCGTCAGATTACACACAGTAAGTGTTAATAAGAAGGAAATGAAAGAGCTTTTACCTGGGAGGTTCATTTAAGTACAGGCTCTTGAGACTTTGAAATCATATGTGATCCTGGAAGATGGGCTACAGAGCAAAGGGTAGTGAAACAAAGTCAGCTGGTGATTTATTTCCAGAATCTGCATGACTCTGGATCTTTCACATAAATGATGTGTCTATTTATAGCTCTATATAGTGACAGCCCCAGTTGTAAACTGAGACTCACAGACTTCTGAGCTGGATTCACACAGACTGCTGTGAAATTCTCAAATAATAAAATACGGTAAGCTCTCTTCTTCTGTTTTTCACCAAATGTTACTTAGGATATTTGGGTCTATCACATGATATTACGCAGCCTAGACCTCAGAGAAAAATATAAGCACATATTTTTGAGCAAAACATATGTCCATGTCCCTCAGATGATGACATTCAAGTCTAGCTCTGCTGACTTTCCTCCACACTGGATTAGGATCTGATGTTACACGACTGAGAGTGCTTAATTTTTATCAGAGCTTGTGCTCACTACTAGGTCAGGCAGGCTGCAAGATCACAAGACTGCTATTTAATCTAAAATATGTAGCAGATAACTGGCCCACTGTAGTTATTGCTGCTGTACTGCATAAACCCAGAGAATCAGACCCTTCCTCTTGCTACATTTATATGCAAGAACAAGAGACAAAGTATTCAGAAACCTCAAGTCAGACACTAGTCCTGCAGACAGTAGCCTAGAGAGGCCTCTGACTTGGAGATCCTCTCTGAGAGAGGCAAAGGTGTACCTGCCTCATCACAACGTAAAACCAGTGGAGAACAGGATCTCCTGTCTTTACTCAGAAGCCCAGCAGGGTTTCTTGTTTCCAAGTGGAGTTCACACTCATTTTCAGTGTACCAAAGCATCCTTCCTTCCTATTGATCATGCCAGTCCTCAATTTGCAGTGTCTCATTCACTGGTGTTTCCTGGTCTTGACCATGTTTCACATAAAGCAAATTAAAAGTGAGTTTCCTCTCCCAAATGTAATCATTACTGGCAGTGATGGTGGGGGCAGGAAATGTTACTGAACATTTTTGGAACCTACACAGAAAATTAAATCTCATTTTATTCCCCTGAGACTGTCACATGTTCTGACTCTAAAACATATTTTTATGCATTTGTCTATGATAGAATTTAATCACAAATTTTTAAGATAAGAGATACGAGTAAGCTTTCAGACAAACATGAGCAGACTTCTCTAATCCTGCACCTTGGGAATGGTCTGCTCAAAAACAGCACCTCAACTGGTCCTTCATCTAAGCCTCCACACTAAACTGTGCTGAAAGCCCTAGTATTTCATATTAAACAACAGTGAAAAAAGATTGATATATGCTATGAACTAAATGAGGGACAAAGTATCTGCCCTGTACTTTTGGATCCTAAACACTCCAGACAATCCAGTTCTAGAGATGGCTGGCAACAAAAGCCCAGTGAAATTTCAAGGTGTTGTAAGATTAACTTTCTAAAATTATCAGTGTAAGGTATGTGGCATAAAGAAAACTCTTGAGGTAAAGGACTCATTGCCCAAGTTTGGAATTAGGTGCATAGATCAAAGGTTGTGATATCCATAAATTGCTTGTTTATGGCAATAAAATACATAACCATAAAACCAATGTAGAGCATATGGCAAACACTGCTGGCAGCTAGGAAGGCCTTTCTTCCATGGGCAGCTATTTTTTTGTTGTTCATTACAGGCTTTTTTCCCCATGATTCACTGGAGTTTCAGGTGCTAGCCTTTGTCAATGAAGAGATGCTGGGCAAGTTGAGCATCTAATCTGGCGTGGAACTCTAATTCAGAAAAAGCCAATAAGAGTGGCAAATAAGACATAGAATAAGTTGTCAAGACTTGAATGCCATCTAAGAAAGGTGATCCTGCTGCCTTTGTCACTATACGTCCGCTTGCTGATTTTCAAGAGGATGCAAAGTGTAACATTGTGTTGGATTCCCCACTCTTCCCACATCCCCACTGCACCCCCACAGGTGCTTTAGCTGCTCCAAAATGTGGTCTTCCATTTCAGCTATATTTGAGACTGCAAAGGCAGCTCTGTTTCAGGACTGATGGAAAGCACTCTAAGGAATGTGAACTACCTCTGTAAGGGAAACCTCTCACCCTTATTTCCTCAATAACAGACTGGTTGAGGAGGCTAAGAAGGGCCAGAATACAGAGATGACATTTCACATCCAATGCCCTGGCCCGCAGAACAACTGGAGAGCTGGAAAAGCTCAAGTCTTGCCACATTTCAAAGGCAAATTGAGATTTGTCTGTTTGCACAAGATTTTCTAAGCTGCATAGATGGTTGCATAAGAGACAGCAACTTTCTAGACACAAATGAGAAAAAGCTCACATGGGATAAAGCACATGGGGGAAGCAGCCGAATCAGCAGTGATTGGGAGCACACTGCCTGGGGACTGAGAGCTGTACCCACAGTCTGTGTGTGTGGCTTCTGGAGAAGGCCAGGAGAAGTCAGCTGCTAAAGCAGGGAGCAGGATGCCTGATTCTGTGCAATGTCACTGTACCTAGCACGACCTGAAGAGCGGTAAGCAAGAAAAGACTGAGCTCTAGAAACTTTATCCTGCATTAGTGAAAGCCATGCTGAGTGAATACCAACTTACTCTTACATAATCAACCATTAAGGGTAAGGAGCATGTAGTTAAGAGATAATACGCATAAGGAGGATCATGCCTAATTCCTGACAGTCCAACACTCTCCTGACAAACCATTTTTTTTTACACCGGGCTTTCAGTAAGAGCATGAGACAGACTTGAAATGAGAACTACTGCTGTGATGCAGACAATGACAGACTTCTTTCCAAAGAGATCTACAGTCTGTGAGATAGAACTGCACATGGCTATGCAAGGCTATACTGATTTGGCTTGGTTTGCATAGAACTTTGTATGCATTAACACACACTTCATACTCGGCTTTCAGACTGCCTAGAAAAGGTGTGGGCTGATGATGAAATGACTTCAGAGTAAACCAGCTATTACTCAGGCTAGCTTCAACATGGCAGTGGCAGTCACCTCAGAACCAACACTGCAGAAGTAGCTGTACAAGCAGTTCCTGAAGAGCAGTTGACACAATGACAGGCTGCTCAGCAGCTTGCACTATGGCAGTCCGGTTTTTTGGCTATCCTCTGAAGTTTACATGCATACTTCAAAGTGCCACAACTTGCTTTAAGCTGACTGCCAACCTAAAATTACATTGGCTGAACTAAAGTGATTTAAGTTAAGACAATACAGCATCTATGTTAGCAAATGCTCCCTGTCAATACCCCATAGAAAAAAACAGTTCATTGGTCAGGGCGTGACAGGAGATCAGCCGACTTTGGTCACCAGTTAGACAATAGCACTGGTCAAACCCCTTCCATTTGTTGGCACTTGGTTTCTCTGTCAGAATAACAGAGAGGATAACATTCCTCAGACTAAGTAGATAAATAATCGATCATATACATACATCACAAGTATTTTAGGGGAGTTACTAAGACACTTGACCCTTCTCAATGGATCACCAGATAAATGCAAAGAGCCAGTATGAGAGAGGAACAACAGCTTAGGCAGACCACAATCAGTGAAAGGCTCTACATTTACAGAAATGCCAGGATAGATGCCCCCAAACTGTGCTACAAGCAGGCTTTAACAGGGTGAAATGCCTTGCTGTCATCACCCAGCAGAGTAAACTACCACGTGTTTCAGCCAGTAGTGCTGAACTGGAGCCGTGCTCCAGAGGCAGCAACATACGAAGCAGCAGAACGAGCTGCACAAAATCTCTTTATAGGGACGGAAAAACAGGAGGGGTGCTTTGGGTGTCCCCTGCTCATCTCACATACTGCTGCTCTGGAGAGGGCCCCTCACTCCTGCTGCCGCCCCACAGGCGCTGCCTCAAGTACACTGAATATTACTCGCAGTTACTCAATTTCTGCCCAGCTCCGGCCCAGTGCAGGCTGACCTCCATCCTGAGCCCCTGCCGAGCCGGGTGGCGAAGGGCAGGGGGAGTTCGCAGGCCAGGGATGCTCCTGCCTTGCCCAGACACAGTTGGTGCAAAGAAAGAGCCAGACAGTACGTTCCAGCAGCCCCTTCCCTCCCTCCCTCCCTCTCTTCCCAGGGTTATTCTGAGAGAAAATAAACCGCTGAGGAGGGACTGGAGCGGGAATAGGGCTGTGCTCTCACCTGCTTCACCTGCAGGTCCACCACTGTCTGGAAGACGTGCGCTACCAGCAAGGAGATGCTGGCGATGAGCAGCGTCATGGCCAGGACCCCCACGGTGACGAGGCACAGCGACTTCATGGCTGCCTCCGCCGCTGCCGAGGAAGAACGCAGGCACCGCCACGGGCGCTGCCGGGCTCCGAGCCGGCCGCAAGGGGCGGGCCCGCGCCCCGCCTGCCCACGGGCCGGGAGGAGGAGCCGCCGCCGCCCGGGCCGCTGCGGAGGCCGAGCGACGGCACGGCCCGTGCCTCTGCCGGCGGAGGGGTTTTGTGGCACGGGTCTGGCAGGGCCTTGTACCGTGCGGCAGCTGTGCGGTGGCAGTAAGCTGCTTAGCAGGAAAGAGAAAAACGTATCTGAAAACAATGTGGTTTTGTTTCTGCTTGCAAGGCGAGCTCCCTCCCGCTGGCACGGCTGAAATCTTCCCGTGTGTGTGGATGGATCTGCCAGTGCGCGTCTTGCTACGCAGCAGGCATCTTTAAAAGGCTTTCTGGAAACCCAGCAGAAAAACAGCTGTTCTTCAGCATGATGATTAGGGAAAAGCTTGTAGGGAACACGAACTGCCTCTAGACTGAATTAAGCTTCACGGTGATTGGATTCTACCGTAATTCAATATAGTTCAGCATCCACTAACACAAAAATAAATGGATATACCCATTTCTCCTGTAAAAGACAGCAGACACCATTGCTCCATCTTCTCAGCCATAATTGCGTGCTGGTGCACTGCTAGCAGAGGATACCTGCAACAAGGGTTTTCCCGGTGTTGGATGCAGTGCGAGTCGACTTCCATCACAGCCTTGGTATTGCACAAAAGGAAGGAAGGCCTCTGCAGTACAGAGCCCCTCCTCTTGCTCTTCCAAACAGTAAAGCTGGCAACTTGCCACCATCAGCCTGATCCAAATAATGCCTTCCCTAGCAGACAGCAAGTAGACCATCAGGTGGTTTTCCTGCAAAGAGCTACTGAAGCGTTTTTCCTTGATAAATACTTCTTCCTGTAATTGTAATTGCAGTAACACTGTTAGGTTGCTCTATGCACTTTTCTTTGGCTTATGAAAGGTTATGAGGTCACATTCCACGGTTGTCTGGAACTGCTGTGGTTTAACCCATGCAGTAAATTATTGAAAAAATAAATAGTTCTGACAACTTGTTTTCATTTAGATTCCCACTCCAAAGTGGTATTCTTAGCTTAGTTGCATCATCATCTCTCCAAACAGCAAGCAAAAGAGTAAATAATTAGAATCTGGTTTTGAAGGGTAATTTAACTGCAGCAATAGAATTCTCCCCTGGGAAAAAGTCTTCCATGGGAATTTTCCTGCTAAAAGCATAAACCTTTCCTTACATCACAAAATACTGGCCTTTGGTAGTGACAATTTTTACAAGCAGATACCTCCTCCTGCAGCACATTAAACATATTTTCCAGGGCTGCTGAAACAGAGGAATGGAGTCTTCTTTCTCATCTCACCTACAGTAGTCTACTTGCTCTGTGACTTCTGTTTTATTAGTGAGGATATCCTGATGCATGCACTGCAATGTAACCAAAAGAAAGGAAAGAATATTTAAGGAATTCAAACAATCTGAGGTACCTGAAATGGGAAACATAATTTTTGTTTTCCAAGGCTAGATTTTGTTTCCTGCCACAATAGATGAAGGATTCTTGCAGCCCATCAGAAATTCTTTTACTTGAACCCTGGCAAGAATATTTGTAGATCAAGCAATGATTTCTGCAAAATTTTGCAGTGGAAATCTGCCCAGGTGATATACAGAACCACATAGTTTCTCCACACAGATTTTCTAGATTCCCAGTGGGATTTTTTTTCTTTTTTGGCAAATTATTTTACCTTTGGAAATGAGAAAAGTGCTTCCTAGTAATGATATGTTTAAAACATTCCTGTGATGAGTGACTCCGCCTCTGAAGCACTGCATGGGAATGCAGTGGGTGCACTGCTGGCTCAAGGCACAACTCTGTGCCATAATTACAAAGCCCTGAAACAAGCAGAGGCATATCTTCCCGTTCTGAAGTCACAGTGGGATTTTAAAAAGGGAAAGGCAGATAAGGCCTACATTCAGGAAAATGTGTAGATGTGCTAGCCCAAAGAAAACTTCATGTCCTCATGCTTTTTCTCTTCTTGCCCCCACCAATGAATCTTCTCTCTCCCCATTCCTTTCACTTTTTTACTTCTTAATTTGCCATTCCCAAGAATCTCCACCACTTAAAATGACAGTATTTACAGACATTCATGACAGTTAACTCTGCTCTTGTGCTACACTTTTGTCTTACCTCCATTGTAAACTCTTGGAGCAGGTTTTTTTTTCCTTTTCCTGTTATTGTACAGAAGCCATCACAACTGGGATCCCAACTGAGCTGGATGCCTTGCACTAACACCATAAATATAATGAAAATAGGCAAATCCTACTCTGTGAAACATGCCAGCTCCTATGCTTGAGCCTGACTGACAATTGCTTAGCAAAGAACAAAAGGCAAACTGATATCTGGGATAGATCGTCCCTTCTCTGTTGGATGCCATTCCTCATGCTCAATGACAGACACGTAGGAGAGGAGCACATCAGAATGGATGTATGTTGCTGGCAGGATCTCCTTGGAAATGTAAAGTTGCAATGGGGGCAGAGGGCAGCTACATCAGAGAACACTGAGTTGTTAGGGTCTGGAGAAATCCAACTGTGGGAGAACATAGATATGTTAGATAGAGCGGTGGAAACAACAGATCACACAGAATCACAGAATGGCAGAGGCTGGAATGGACTTCTAAAGACCATCTGGTCCAAACCCCTTGCTAAAGCAGGTCCACCTAGACCAGGTCACACAGGAACACATCCAGGTGAATACTGAAAATAAGAAGAGGGGTAGGATATTTTACATTGTCTCTTTGTGTGCATCCATGGCACTTGATGCACCTCTGGTCTTCACCACCCAAGATAGGAATCATGCTTGTCCTTACTTCAGTGCTACAATCATCTGTCACTGCTGACAGACCTGTTCACACCAGGTCTAACTGGATCTACATCTTGCATTGCTTCCTTTAGGAGCTGTGACCTGAAAGCATACAGAGACATGTAACAGCCTTTCCAGAGCCCAATGTAGTTTCATCTCAACAGTGAGAATGCAATTGTAGCTAGAAAAGTGTTTTACTTAATAAATACTCTACCAATTTCTGTCTTATCTAAAATTTTGGTAGACATGTCCACTCATCTCCTTCTGCTGCATGATATCTGCTTTCATCTGTGTATCTATGGCATTCTGTTTACTTCCATCTACAACACCAGGTTTCTGAATCCTTTATGAATTTTCCTCTAGAATGTAGAGCAGAAGAAATTCAGAGGTAAATACTAAGACATAAAACATATTACAGGTAGCTTGCAGGTCCTTAACATTTCACGTTTCCTGACAGCTCACCACAGAGAGCCACTGCTGGCTGGCTATTTCACAACATGGGCCAAGAAGGACAGCAGAACCTTTACATGAAGCACACTCCCAGTATTACTGGACCAGCTCTGGGAAACAGCCAAATGCATCAGTAATACAGAAAGAAAATGTTTTCAGAGACTTTGCTCCTTTGCCTCTCATACACACACTATCACAGCTAATACACATACTTCTCATCAATGAATTTACGCATGCTATGTGTGTTTCTAGTAGTGTATCAGTAATAAAATAATAATGTAATTATAAGATCCTGAGCTCAGCTGAGAGTTGAGAATTTTCTGATAGGTCTGTAAGTGGGTAGTGATCAAATTTCACTGTACTCAAGCTTTAATTTATTCTTCCCACACAGTACAAATTAACTGCTGGCAGGAAAGTAGTTCACTATAGGGCAGAGTTACCCTGCAATTACTAAGTTCAACACAGACCTTGAAAAGGTCTGGGAACAATGCTGCTGCTTGTGTAGCAGCACCCTTAGCTCTTGGTTTAGCTGCATGGGAATACACATGAAGTGTGTGCATCACACAGGCTGGGATTTGCATATACAACACTGCTTGACTTCTAGATTTGGGACAATGATTTTTAGGAGATGAGAGATTTGCTTACAGCTTTTTTTTTTTTTTTTTTGCTTGTGAGGAAATCAATATTTCATGTTCTTCCTTCTGAAATTTGGTCCTGCTTGACTCTCATGTTTTTGACACTCTTCAGTGTCAAATAACCACAGTCCTCCTGAACTGTTAAGCCACACATATGCACACATACCTCTACACGCATGTTCTAATTGAGATAAAGATCACGTAATACATTTTAAAGTCACATATATACAACTATATTCTCCATAAGATAAGCTATACAAAAATTAGGAAGTGCAGCAACCCCTCAGCTAATTCTGGTTTGGTTTGCTGCTTCCCTGACTCATCAGCTGCTTCTGCATATTTAGACTCTCGTGACTCAGAGGTGGCAAACTGTGCCACCTGCGTAGGAGGACAGAGTATTGCTTCAAGCTACCTTTTCCTTACTGTTTTCACCCAGATTTCTCTCCCCACTAAACTCTACTCTCTTTCAAACTTCACCTTGAACCTAATCAGCCCCATCCTCCCCACTGCATTCACTAGCGTTCTACACTGTGTTGTCTTTACTTAGCTACATGTCTCATTTTCACCACTGCCACAGAGCAGTGCCAGGGCCTGCACTGCTCAACTAGGGTGCTCTCAAGCTCAGCGTGGACAAGGAACCATGCTAGGGGATGGGGGATGGAGGAACTATATTGTGTAGTGGGAGAATGGCACTAGTGGTTGTGTAAGATAGGCTGTGATTTGCACTAAGCTGTGAAACAGATTTTGCTGGGAAAGGAAGGAGAGGAAGTTGCAGGGCACACACTGGGATATGTGGGAGACTCTGGCAAGTGGCACCATCTGTATAACCTAAACAGTGTAAAAAGCTTGCCGAGGATCTGGCTTGCAGTGCCAAGCCCATCTAATTGGTGAAATCTCCTACTGTCAAGGTTTTGCTACCTTAAATCAAATTATAGCAGCTAGACTGCGTATTCCTCCAATGCAGACTACAACAGCCAAGAATACCATCTCTTGGAGTGTTTGGTTTTACCCTTTTGGACATTAAGTGCCACTGTCCATCTGGTTTCTTCCTCAAGGACACTACAGGTTACAAGAGGAGCCATTATGAGTTACACATCTAGAGCCTAGAGAGACTCACACAACTCCAAGCCCTCAGTTCTATACAGTACTGAAGCAGCTCTATGAGAAACTAGGTTTGCTTGTTGCCTTGCTGATGAGCACTGCAAACAGCCCTTGGCTCTAGCTAGTCACTTTTGGGACTTCAGGGCCCAAATCCCACAGCAATGGATGAAAACTTTGGCTCCTGATTTGACAGAGGCTTTGTACACAGCAAGTGCCAAAGTGCAAAGCAAATGACAAATCAGTTTACTCTGTAATGCTGCCAAACACATCTGTTTACTTCAGGACAGAGAAGGGAGACCTGCTGTTTCCCTCATTTTGGATTCAGCCTGACTGAGCACAGTTTCAACAATCCATATCTAGTTTTAGATGAACTGTGCTACAGAGGGCACATTTAAAATTAGCACATCAATGGCATGTGTTTCTCTGACAGTGAGTTTTATTCCACATGAATGCCAGTCTCACTGTTAAAAAGGTGAAGGATGCTCCACTGGAATACAATAGGATCAGCTCTAGGGAAACATATTTGAAATGTGTTGTTGCTATATCCACACTCAGCACTCCACATTGTTCTTGTTTTGAAGTCAAAGACAAACTTTCTATATAATTCTGAGGGAGCAGGTGACTTGGTACCCTAAAAACTCCACTGCAATGCTCTAGGAGTCTTGTTTTTCTCTTTTGTTAACCTATGTTGAGCTTCTTACTGATCTGAAAGAATTCAACAGTAGATTCTGGAGCTTAAAATGTGTGCTGCTACATTAAAACCTAGATGCACACTACCTCTACATATGATTTTATTGAGGAAAAGGGGAGATCTTCTATAGTAAGCAAGGGATTTTTAGTCTCTGCTAAGTGCAGTTGACTGTGCCTGTGCATTTGAGAGAGACTGCAGACCTATAGTCAGTGTCTGTTTTGTTTTGATCCCGTCTGATGTCACAGGCTGATCTCTTCCCTTGTTCTGGAAATAAACACAGGTATTGAGGGCTGAAATTATATGATGTTACTAGCCTACATTACATTATTTACTCAGGCAACCAGCTAACTCTAATTCTGAAATACAAATATCTTTTAGCAGGTAGTATCAGTGGAGTGAGAGCAGCACAGCTAAGCTCCCTGGAGTCTAACCATGCACAGATCCTGCAGTCTCAGTCCTTAAGTGCACCAAACTTATTGGCACAGATGAGGAAAGAGAGCCAAATGGCTCACATTGGGATTCTCTTCCTGATTCCCAGTGCCTGTTTGTCATGGGTTTGTGAGGAGCCGCTTTTGCTTGATAACACGGGGAGGAGGCTGAAGTGCAGTCCAGTAAAGAGTTCTTTCCCCTGGCTCTGAGTTTGGGCCAATCTAGCACCTCTGCCATCACTATTTAAGAAGGGAAATTTGAAGTGCGCAGGAGGTGGAAAGGAAGGGCAAGCTGGAGTTGACCATGTGGCCTCTGCAGTCAGGAAAGAAGGCCAGGGGGAGCAAAGCCAGACCAGAGACACTCTTTCTGCCCATGGTGAGAGATAGAGACCCTGTGACAGAGGGATTGAGAGTTAGAGACTCCAAATCAGAGTGGGGAACCAGTTTGGACTCTGACCAGGAGGAAACAAGCTGAAGTTGCAGTGCCCTGTCAAAGCGGCCCATTCAGGGCTGCCCGGTGTGTACGAGACCCTGAGCTGGAGCAAGGGAGGGCTGGCGCAGAGCACTTCTCCTCAGGAGTGTGATAAGCAGCAAGAGACATCAGGAAAGGACTGACTGCATCCCTATTCCCTGCTCCCAGCACCACTTATAGGGGGGAGGAGATAATGACACCGGGCTCAGGGCTCTGAGCCCAGGAAGAGAAGATGGATGGAGGAAAGGGAATCTCAAGGAGCTGTTTGCACTTCCATCATTTGCCCTACTCTGTATTGTTTTTTCCTTTGGATATTTCTGTTTGTTATGTTTTGGTTGGTGGTGGATTAAATGAAGTTTTGTTTTCTTCCCCAAGCTGAGTGGCCTGGTCTGTTTTGTCTGGGACCATAAGTGGCAATTAAGCCCTCCTTGTCCTTGGGGAGTTCCAGGGTCTGCGGTACTGAAGTCTGATCACTGTCTTTTGTCCCTGGATGGGCCCAAACCACGACACTATTGCATTAAATGCACACTTGGTAGGCATTCTTGATAGGCCTAGAAGTAAGGCCAGGATGAATAGTTCTTACTTCCTATCCCTACTCCCAGCTATTCTGTGGCAGCCATTTGGAAACAAATGCCTTATAGCTCGTGTCTACCAGCTTGTACCATGAGACTGTGTGTGTGCCAGCCCTTGGCTCCTGTCCTGAGGCAGGTCAACACTAGCTAAAGGCATGACAGGTGCTAGTTCCCCTGGAAATGTGCCTGGTGGTGGAGCTCTTAAGTGACCAGTGCAAGAGGAGGATGGAGGAAATGATGTTCAAAGAGCTCTGACCAGGGAGTTAAATAAGCGACAGGGCTCTTAGGGGCCTAATCCTGGTAGGAAGCCTATGGCATATTCTTCCTTAGGAACAAACTATTCCCTTCAGCAGATAAAGTCCATCTTGCAGCTCCACCTGAGGAGGTGCAGAGACATGCTGCAGAAGACCTGTGCTCAGAATCACTGCCACTCAGTCCTGAATGCAAAGCTTTGGCACAACAATGTGTTCACTAGGATATCATTCTAACAAAGTAAACAAAGTTCACCAACTGTTGGGATGGGCAGGTTGCCAGCCTCCCTCTGGGAGTACAACTGTTCACAGCTGTTGAAGGCAACCATGCCTTCAATTGTTTGCACCATTTATTCAACACAAGTGGTACTTAGAAAAAAAACACTGGGGGTAAGAGGAGAGTGAATGCTGCCTAAGAACCTACTGCACTGCCTGTCCACCTCAGGATGGCAAACAACCCAGCACATTTTCACTGTTCCTAGGCCCATGCATCTTGCAGAGTCTAGCTCATCTGTCCCCATTCCTTGTGAGACCCTGGCCACTAGCCCCAGTGCAATATTGCACTTTGTTGTGCCTACCAGCCTAAATTTTGAGTATTTAAGACCTTATGGCCAAATCAGTGCTGGTCCCTAGGATGGGAAGCATTAAGCTAGACCTTCAGTGCAGTCTGCAGTACTTTGTATGGGTTAGCTGTATCCGTTGACACCACAGTTAGGGCAAATACTTTGGGGAAGCAGAAAAGGTCACACTACCTGCTTGGTGCTAGCATGTGACCCAGCTCTCAGGATACAGTCACTGCATCAAGTGCTGGCTTATTAAGCACAAATTACTGGCTCATGCCTTGCCTTTTCCTCTAACATGATTGTGTGGGAAAGGACTTCATGCTTTCTCCTGTCATCAGACCAAACCAGCACATGACTAAGTGACCAATGACATCCTCCTTCAAACATTTAGCTTGGGGAAAAAGGAACTTGCAGGAACAGTTTCAGAATAGGGCATACAGATTTAATGTCAGCAAAACTGCATTCCAAAGCACATAAAAGATTTCTGATGCTGCCTTACTGATACTCCCAAAAGCTTCATTTCACCATAAATAAACATCACAGCTTGGCTCAGAGAACACACATGGGATGCTCCAACTGAAAAAAAAGCATTTGCCTGTAAAGCCTACCAACACAGTAAGATGCTATAAGAACCAATGTAAAACAATACTATGCTTTATACCAGCTCCCTGCTGAGTCTCCTCTCAGAAGCTGTTCTTCCCCAGAAGCTAAACCCCACATTTCTGGTATTTTTTCAGAATCAACTGTTTTTTATCTCCAGCTTAGAAGATTATACCTGTCAGCTACAAACACAGATGTCATTTTTTTTTCTTAAACACAAAACTCACGCTTGTATTTGTTTTCTCACTGCTCTTTAGACTTTGGACTTTGATAAAACTTTATGTGTTAAAAGTTCTTTGAAAATAAATATTTCGAGGTCTTTTCTGTTGCATTTTTCTGTGGGCCTGACAATGTAAAGAGTCTACACAGAAGTCAAAGCATAACATCTCTAGGATATTAGACAACCATAAGAATCTATCAGCATGAATTTGCTGGAACATTTTATTTATGATTCTAAGAGCTACTGGGTACCACTTCAGTGAACTCTGAGATGAGACACTTAACATTTTGCAGAAATTAGGCAAATGGATTATACTATGTTTTATGCTTTGAGGTCTCTGCTGCTACTCATCACTGGCAAAATAACATAACATAGCATAACATAACATAACATAACATAACACAACATCATAACAACATAACACAACAATGTCTTATTATTACATTTCACAGAAATTAGGTATATGGATTACACTGTGTTTTATGCTTTGGTGTCTCTGTTGCTCCCCATCACTGGCAAAATAACATAATATAACAGCATAATGTCTTATTATTGTTTCAGTCTACTTCTGACTATACTGTCTCTGACATTCTGCCACATGCAGAACTTCACTGAATAACAAAGGTGTTTTGGGGGAGTGTATCTCATTGTATAGCTAAAGAGTGAGGAGATTAAAATACTGTGCACAGGGGAACACTTAATATTTCTTCTATCCCTTTCTACTGTGCTCCAAGAGGAGATTTTCACTCATTCAATGTTTCTCTTTTTTTCTGCTTTGAAATGTCTTATATTTTCTCTTTTATTTTAAATCCTTAGAAGAGATTTGATTCTAACCTGGGAGGAGGTAAAAGGCATTGGGCACTAATCATGAAACAGCATGTGAAATGCAACTGGACCAGTCAGGGAAAAGGAGAACGGTGAGTAACAAAATGGAAAGCATGACTTGCAAAGAGAGTGACTAATAAAACAATGAAGCTGACAAATAACAGCTCATGGGAAACAAATCTAAGAGGAAAAGGTATTTAGGGAAAGTTGTCATTCCTTGATATCACTGGCACAGTACCCAGGTTCAGAGAAAGCACAGGAAATGCTGTAAGATATTGGCTTAGGCAAGCAATAAGCTCTACCTGAAATCCAAAAAGGAATTCCTATGGATAAGTAAGAAAGACTGGCACTAGACCTCTTAGATGTTTTGAGCAAGTTCAGCGAGGATTAAATGCATTATAATAAGGTAAAATAACAGAAAAAAGAATCAGGAGCTGTTTCCTTGAAAAGTTATGTAAAATCCAAAGAACCTATGACATTTGCAGATGATCACCACTTAGGAAACACTCTGAAGATGTTGAAGGGCTTCAGATGGGTTCAAAATGATCCTGACATGTTGGACAAAAGCTGGAATAAAAATAAAAAGAGAGCAAAAGCAAGGCCAATTGATCTGTCCCAAGCAGATCTTCAGCTATGCGAATAGTGAACGAGGAACAATTGGCTAGACAGGAGTTTAGCAAGGGAAGGATACAGGGACTTTGGTAGATTGCAAACGTCAGCAACGTCCTAGTTGTGAAAAAATAGGAAGCATCCTACCACGAGAACAATGACAAACATGAAGTAACCCTCTGTACCTCTCAGCCTGATTAAGACCACATCTGGGTGTGACATCTGTGTCTAAGTTTGGTTACTGTGCTTTAAGAAGTATATAAATAAATTCAAAAGAAAAGGAGGAAAGCTACAGGAATGATGATGCACCTATGACCAACATTCAAGACAGAGCAAACAGTTTCTAACACAGTTAAAAGATAAGTGAGGACACGCACAAGAAGTTCCAATTGAGTACGAGGGTGGTAAAAAGAAATGGGAAATACTTTGATTCCTATGTTTCTATGGGACAGAATAAGTGAATTCAGAGGGAGTGGACAGATTTGGATTAAAAACTAGCAATGACTTTCGAACAGAAGACAGTTAAATAATGAAATGTATCATCCTTAAGACTCTGGTTTATCCCTCCTTCAAGATCAGCTTACGTAGTCATCACCAGGCTGGTGGTGTCTGACAGCAGAAGGGTAAAACAGACCAGCACTTATTGTTAACAAGGGGTTTTCTTTTTAAGAGAATCCATGGACTGTCTTGTATTTTACAGTTATTTTGGTGGCTATGAAGAACAAAGTCCTTAAGATATAGCTAAGCGTTACCATCTTACAATATACACAGTCAGATTTGTAACCAGCAGTAGCTGGGCACCTGTGTGTGCTGGCAGGCAGAAACATATTTACTGTCCATGTGCGTGTCAGAGGGAAGAGGGTATAAATAAATACATTCATGGATGACCTCTAGGCCACCAGCAGCCTGCCAGACACTAGCCCTAAACTGGACTCCTGAGGTCCCTTTCAGCCTATTGCCTTTGCTGCTTTGGATGGAAGAAAAGGCTTTGATGGTGCCTGGCTTTCCTTCACCATGACTGTAAGACGTATAGACATATGTGCTGATTCATCATAAGAAACGGCTTTTTGCCCCTTTTCCCTGTCTGCCTTTCAGATTTTAACAGCTGCTAATGTAAAGCAGGTCTGGATTTGGGATATCCTCATTACTAGCCACTTTGAAGGCAAGTTCTGAGGACTGCACTCCTCTCAATTCTAATCTGCTTGCTTTTCTGCTCTCACTACATTCTTCAGTGTCTTACAGTGGAAAACAATTTCTTGGTCAGCAATCTAGGACAGAAGGTATGGAAAATATTGCTCTTAAAAAGCTAATAGCAACTGAGAGAAAGAGTTCCTTCGTTGTATGGAAAAGAAGATGACTGTCACTGAAATAATATTGATAAATTATAATAGATGCTAATATATATTGATATATGATAATATATGCTAACATATGATAATATTGATGACTGTCACTGAAAATACCTTTTAGGTTTTTAAAATAAGATATTTAATGGTTTCTCGATGGACATAAGAATCTAATATTTACTTTGAATTATGGTTTTCTGAACTACTAAATTGCAGAAGGAAGTATCTCCACTCCATTGACTTAAGGTATTTTTCTTTGCACTACTGATCTTACATAAAAAAGGGGTTATTTTACACATCATTGCAACCTTTGTAACAATCTAAATGGGCTTCCTTTTAATGCTGCTTGCAGCTATCATTTAGAAGTAATAGCAGAATGAGTTTAAAAGAAACTATCCCATCATACAGTGTCTATCTAGTAGTTTTCCTCCTCCCTCTTCTGTGTTGAGAAGGATTTTCTTTTTTCAATTGACTGCTTCAAAGATAAGAATTCAAATTTAAATTTCTTTTATTCACTTGAGCCCAGTGGCACAAAATTGGAGTTATTCATGGATCTGTTAATCAACACAGTCATTTTATTCTAATTTTCTATCTCTGATGCATTTTTAGTAGCGATATCAGTACAATAAGATTGAAAGTAACACAAAATAACAGGGCAGTGGAAACCAAATGCAAGATCAGTATAACAGATTTTCATAGAGTATTTAAATGTAAGACAATTCTAATGAAATTCATCAAGGGCAAGTGTAGAGTCTTGCATCTGGGAAAGAATAACCCCAGGTACCAGTACAGGTTGGGGAATGAACTCTTAGAGAGTAGTGTAGGGGAAAGCAACCTGCATGTCCTGGTGGGCAGCACATGAGCATGAGCCAGCAATGTGCCCTCATGGCCAAGAAGGCAAATGGCATCCTGGAGTATATAAGAAAGGACGTGGGCAGTAGGTCAAGAGAGGTTCTCCTCCTCCTCTACTCTGCCCTCATGAGACCACATCTGGAATATTGTGTCCAGTTCTGGGCCCCTCAGTTCAAAAAGGACAGGGGGCTGCTTGAAAGAGTACAGTGCGGGGCCACCAAGGTGATTAAGGGAGTGAAGCATCTCCCTTGTGATTAAAGGCTGAGGGAGCTGGGGCTCTTCAGCTTGGAGGAGATTGAGGGATGATATCATTAGTGTTTACAAATATGTAAAGGGCAGGTGTCAGGAGGATGGAGCCAGGTTATTCTCGGTGATGTCCAATGATAGGACAACGGGCAACATGTACAAAGAGGTTCCAAAGAAACATAAGGAAAAACTGCTTCACTGTTCAGGTGAGGGAGCACTGGCACAGGCTGCCCAGATGGGTTGTGGAGTCTCCTTCTCTGGGGACATTCAAAACTCACCTGGACGAGTTCCTATGTGGCTTGCTCTGGCAGGGGGGTTGGACTAGATGATATTTTGAGGTCCCTTCCAGACCTTAAGATTCTGTGATTCTGTGAAGATCTCTTACTGGCAAAAATGCTCCTCACATGCCACCTGCTGGCTACTGTGAAATGTTTCATGGAGAACATCGGTGCACCCAGCCAAGACACTCACAATTAATATGGGAAAAAGATGGTGGGAGTTGGACTAGATGATCTCTAAAGGTCCCTTCCAACCCCTACCATTCTATGATACAGAAAGACAGGGTTATGTTTTTTTGCCAGAGTATGATGCAGGTCCAAAGTATATGAATACTTTGCCCTTCTCATTTTTCTCCCTAGTTAGGTGGGGACCAAATACAGAAAGGATCAAGCAACTGCCAAGAAAACTTACATGACAGCAAAGTCTTGAATTTCAGATTTTAACCTGACTTCCAAGGAAAGCTTTAGATTAAGCTTTGTGAGCTACAGTTATCTATGAGATGATGCTGTTCTTCCCATCTCATTTTAGCTCTGCCTTTGAGCACATCTTTTCACTGGGGACAGCAAGAAGAGATGAACAGAATATCTTAGTTCTGTACTTGTTTTCACAGCTCTATCTGTGTTTCTCCCTTCTCACTATATCCCCTACTTGCCTTTCTCCACTATGCTGTGCCTCCTCTTTTAATACAGAGGTATATTCACTTCAGTCTTCAAAAAGGGCAAGAAGGAGGAGCCAGATAACTACACATCAGTCAGCCTCGCCTCCATCCCTGGAAAGGTGATGGAACAACTGATCCTGGGTGCTGTTTCCAGGCATTTAAAGGACAAGAAGGTCATTAGAAGCAGTCAGCATGGTTTTCCCAAAGGGAAGTCATATTTGACCAATCTGGTAGTCTTTTATAAAGATGTAACAAGGTGGATAGATGGTGGTAGTGCAGTGGATGTGGTTTATATTCCCAAGTGGACCATTTCTAGTTAAACTGTCCACCTGTTTGCCTGCAAACTAAAAAAACCCTACAACTCTTTAGCAAATGGCTGGAATTAAGAATTAAGAGAGTTACTACACATAATTCTATATTTTTTAGGAATCAGAGAGACCAAAGTTGTTAAGAGTTGATTTGGCACCTGGTACCTCAACCCTAAAACATGGAAAAAGCAAAATGTGGGTGAACCTTTAATGATCCAAAAGAAAGAAGCAACAGTGTTTACAACGTAACACCACCTCCTATTCAGAGACAGGTCCCACTGACACTGAGCCCAGTGGGGTTAATGACTACAGGGCATGTAGGTTATGGGAACATGCCCTGTGCATCACTTGCAAGTTGGAATAAAAGGCATAATGTCTCTTTCTGTTTACCTGACTGGTGACAGTACCTGCTTGGTTTTTCATTCTGTGACAATGAGAATCAACAGTGTAAGGCCTGGCAAGTGCTGACAGCTCTTACTATGAGAAAGCTGCTACCTGCTTCAAACCTCACCTGTGACCTGTTCTTCTTTCCCTCCCCAACAGAGTGTCATAAAAGCACAGTTGGGTTTTTTACACATGCCATCCTTATGCTCAGGAAGAGCTCTCTGCAATCTCCATAAAGCTTCACCTGCCAAATTCTCATTTTTGAGTTGTCTGTGTGGAACTTCCAGCTGTCCCAATACTATAGGCACAGGGAATAACAGGGCTCCTTAATTTCTGTTTCTTTTGTACCTGTTCATGTTTCCACTTGTATTCCACTGTCACACTTTGTTGTATTACAAAACTAAAACCAGAAGCACTGTACATGCACAAAACTTGTTTAAGGGCTCTCCAACATCCTTAATACTCTCTATCATCCTTAGTACAGCAGTTGTGGATAGCACAGGATCAGACACTGGCCAGGCTTCCTAAATAGCATCCCTTACTGCCGCTGTCAGAGCCAGTTACAGGGGACAGATGCACTGCGGGCCTGATTCATCTCTGATGCTACAGCTGAGATTCCCTGTCACCACACTAGATGGCAGAGTTTACAGAATAAAATTCAGAAAGTTCATTTGAGACACTGCACATCTGGGCCAGGACTTCCTAATAACAGCCCTAGTTGATGAGTTGTTTATAGAATTGTAACAGTAATACTCTTTTGGTTTTGAAAAGTGAAAAGGTGACAGGTTGAAGGCTCCAGATCTTAGGCCAGTCAGCTAGTTGGTAATTCTGCAGTAGCTTTTCAAAATACAGTGCAGCAGCAAATGCTATCACATTTACTGAATAAACAGTGGTGCAGTGAAGTACCAGTAGTCACAGAACACAATCTTCCAAGCTAATGCCACATCAGAAATAATCATAAATTAACTAATGTTAAACTGAAATCTTAAATTGTGTCCCTGAGACTTTGAGAAACTGTATCTTGTATTGATTCTTTGTTTAGTTCCAAAGAAAACTTTAAAAAACATACGAGATACATTTTGGAGCATTTCTCTTAACCTGCTTTGGAAATTCTCTTAGGAGGCAGAGGTCTCCACCTTCTACAGGATGTAAGTGTTTCGAGAATTCCTAGAGAGGAAGGGCTACCAAAACCCAGGGGTAAGTTACCATCTGCAACAATTGGTGAGTTTGCTTCAGAACAGGAACCTCTGTCCTTAGCATCCTATGAGGTCTTGGGCCATGACTCTTCTCACTTCTATCCAGCATCTTTGCTTCTAACACTTGGTAAGTGATCAGCAACTCAGGAATTTCAGCCTTAGCATTTGCCAAGAACCATGTTTTAAAGGAAATAGAAAATATAGACATCCTAAGAGGAGTTCCAAAGCACAAATTCAGTACTACCTGGACAGGATATCATTGTTACAAGTATGACTGAATGACTAAAACTAGCTATATCCAGCATGAATCCATATTGCCTCTGAAAGGGGAAGGTCTGCCTTTCCTTTTAGCCACCCACTCTCGTTTTCTCCCCTTTGTTGGCAGAAATATTTGTGTGGATGAAAATAAACATTTTTAAAAAGATTCTACATTAATTGTCAGCTGGATCAGTTATCTCATCTGACCCATTTAAATGGTCACATGAAAGCAAGGGCCTGTGCAAAACAGGCAGTGAGAACAATGGAGCTGAAGGGTCAGCTAACTCATTTCTGTTACAGTCTGAATTTAGAATCATAGAATCAAATCATAGAATCATTTTGGTTTGAAAAGACTACCATTAAGTCCAACCACTAACCTAACCTTGCTCACAACATCTCTCTCTCCTCTGAACTGTGGCTGTTTCACAGCAGAGTACAAGGATGACCCTGGGTTAGGAGACCAAAACTCTCAAAGTGTGTTTGTATCAGTGGCTGCTGCTAACACCTGGAAGCAACTGAGCAAAAATGGTGTGTGCCTTCTGGGGCCTATGTAGGACTTGAGGAATCTAGGATTTGGGTTACAGAACCTTCCTTCTCTGTCTGGCTGAGTGACAAGCTTCCTTCTGGTGGCACCTGGGTCCTTTGTGACTCCTTTTTTCAAATGTCTTACTAGTAACAACAATTCCTCTCTGAGCACTCAAAGCAATCCATGTGCTTTGCTTTAGGGTTTTTTTTCTGCAGATACTCGATGAGAAAGAGTCTGACAACAGAGAAGACTTATATAAGCATGGAAGATGAATAGAACCAGGAGATCTTTGCTCTTTTCTTGCTCATTGAAGTAGCATTCTGCCTTTCATCACCTGCATTTTTGTGTATTCAAATTAAAACATTCCTTAAGGTTTTCTGTAAACTGTGTTAAGGTCTTCTAAATTGTGTTAATTTGGCACCTCTTTCTTCCTAATCTTCCTAACATTTAAGCAAATAAATACTAGAGTTAGCAGCTCCAAGTATTACCCCTTCATCTGTGCTGAGGGCTGGCAGAAGGATGTTCTTTTTGTCTGCCCTGCTTCAGGGAGATGACTATGACTAGGAATTTAAACTGCAGTACACACATACTACCTAAAGAACAGTAGGGTGCAGGTGCCTTACCTGATAATCCCAGCTGAGCAAGGTGGTGTACAAATACAGAGCATGAGACAGTCTCTGATTTGGAGGCTAGAAAAGAAGGAATATAAGTAAACCACAAATGTATTATCTACTACTCAAAGAGTTTCACTTGTTACCACAGCTCACTACAGTCAGGTGTCTGCTTTAAGTAGCAAGGCTAAGCTGCACCTTGAAGCATTATCAGTGATAAAAGAGAGTGCACCCAAACCCACATTCACTGAGGAAGTGCTGAGGCAGGTCCTAGCTTCTCAGCTCTTTACTTTCCCACTGCATTGTTGAGCTGAAGGTCTGAGCAGTGCATCAGAGTTCAGCACATGCCTGAACGCATCCCACACATCAAAGTACCAAAATAGTTATTTTTACTTAAGCACAAGCTCAGCACTTTGCTGGAGGAGACCAACAGAGGAGATGCCTTAGCTACTGTGGTAACCAAAGCAAGGAAAAATATTTAGATCATGAATTCTGCGTATTCACATAGGCCACCATATACCGTATCAGCCAGGGAACTTCACCGCAAGACTGCACACTTGTGCTTCTATAAATTCAAATGACATTTACTGTCCTGGTAAGCTGAGGTAGCACAGCTCTAAGTGACACTGAAAGATTAAGCAGTTCACACGCTGGAAATAGACTTATTGGGACATCCACTTAGCCATTCTCCTTTCTAATGAGATAGCAGATTAAAATCTCATCAATGGGCTTTAGAGATCAAGTAATGACAACACCTTTGTTCAGATAAAGAGAATGGTGTTTAAAAAGGCAGTAGTCAAAAGTGAATGGAACTACCTCCCCTTATTCCTTCTCTGGTGCTAATCTTTAGTGTTAGCAGTCTACACTGAGAAATATTTTCAGATAGTCACTCCAGAATTACCAATTCAAAACTCAAACTCATACATTGCATTTACTAAATTAATTAGGTTCCTAGTGAGATTTATCTGCATAATCTTTTAATTCTGAAATAAACTTGACATCATCACTTCAACAGGAAAATTGGTTTGTAAAATGAAGGTAAATGAAAATAAACATCAAATATTCTCTCCACTAATAGACTCTGAAGTCCTGGTAGTCCAAAAGAGCTTCCTGAGTCTAACGCAGAAGACAGGAGAGTAGGCCAATGTTAAGAAATCCAATTGTTGCCATTAGAGTATGATGCAGAAGTTACAAAGTTAGTAGTGAATTAATCTCAGTTCTCAGGGATACTAGAGAAAGCCTGTTTTTTTCACCAGGACAAGCATTAAAAGGACAAGCAAATTGGTCACCCTCAGCACACTCCAATGTACAAATCTAAGGCCATCAGCACCGCTAGAATGAAACTTCACAAACTTCTTATTGCTCCAACACCTACTTTCATGCAAAAATAGGAAAGAAACTCAAACATTCATGTTTGGATTATCTGTGGTTTAAAACACTTGCAGCATGGCCACTTTATGCAGAGATCTTAGCTACAGAGACAATAACGAGTGAAAAGATAGAAGGAAAAAAAAAAAAAGAGAGAGGACAGAAGAGGAGGAGGGAAGCAGGTTAGAAAAAGTACAGCCCTCCAGCCGCGCCCTATCTAACTTCTGACTCTCCTATTCTCACCAGCCTTTTCCCTCCCTTCGTCCGCCCGGCCCAGGGGCGGCCCGACGGCCCAGCCAGGCACCGGGGGGAGTCACCTCCCGCCTCGGGTGCGGCTCCTCCCCGGGGCCGGCGCCAGGGCCCGGCTTAAAGCGGCGCCGGAGGGGGGGCGGTGGTGGCCCCATCGCCAGCGCCCGTCCATGGCCCGTGACCGCGGCCCACCCGTGCTTCGGCAGCCCGCCGCCCCGCCGCGCTTCCCCGCCGAGCCCCGCGGCTGGGGCTGGTTGGGAGCAGGGCTGTGGCCGGCGCTGGTGGTGGGGCTGCTGGCCGCCCTCCTCGCCTGGCTCTGGTACGGCGGCAGCGATGGGCGAGGCGAAGAGGGCGGCGAGGCCGAAGCGGCCCCGCTGCGAGGCGGCAGCGAGGGGCCTCCACAGGCGAGGAGCGAGGCGGCGGCGGCAGAGACAGGTAACAGGTAGCGGGTGGGGGGCTTGGAGCTCAGTCTGCTTGAGGGTTAGAGTTTGCTGTCTTTAAGACTGACTATGTTGCTTAAACCACCTTCTGTTTTAATTATATGTCATTTTTAGAGGATCTTCTGGCAAGCAGTGAGCAAGTGTTGCTGGAGGCCAAGGCTGCCGCCTTGTCCAGCCTACTGAAGCCAGAAGATGTAGCAGCTGTGCCAAGGAAGGAGCTTAACCACGTTCAAAGTGATGGAGATTCAGATAAACCTCTGGAGATGGAGCAACTGCTCCTGAAGCAGGGTACTGCTGATGCCAGGGAACAACACCGTGATACATGTGTCAGGCAGGCAGGTGACTCGAGACTCCAAGTGGGAGAGGCAAGTGATGGATGGTGTGTGATGAACTTGGCAGGAGCTTCTGCTGATGTTTGCAAGGACAGAAGCAAGGAGCAGCTGGATCAGCCAGCTGAGAAAAGAGACTTGGACCATGAAGAGTGGGAAGTTGTTTCTGAGCACCTAGCCTGGGAGGAGGCTGGCAAGAATGGCAGCATGGAAGACTCTGATAGCAAAGAATGGGAACAAGGAGACTGCCCTGACGGGGACTTGAAAGCAAAACAAGTTGCAGCTGTGCCCCCCATGTTTCAGAACATCCACGTGACTTTCCGTGTGCACTACATCACGCACTCTGATGCTCAGCTGATTGGTGTTACAGGTGACCACGAGTGTCTTGGCCAGTGGCACAGCTATGTTCCTCTCAAGTACGACAAGGATGGCTTCTGGTCTGAATCCATTAGTCTGCCAGTAGACACCAAAGTAGAGTGGAAATTTATCTTGGTGGAGAATGGGAAGGTCAGGCGTTGGGAAGAATGCAATAATAGAACCCTAATAACTGAATATGAAGATCAAACTGCTCATCAGTGGTGGGGATACCATTAGTGGGATTTTGAAAGCTACTTATCTAATGGCAAACCTGCTTAGATTTATCAGAGACCCTAAATTTCACCCCTTCTTCAGTAGGAGACCTCAAGTGCAAATCCCATCTCAAACCTGGTTAAACTCCATATGCAGCAGCTGTCATCCCCTTCGTGAAATCATTTGGCAACCTGAAAAATGAACTTCAAACGTGTCTGAAGATGCACAAGGTAGGCTGTGAAGGCATGAGCAGCATTGCAATCTGGACCCAGGACTTGAGTATGTGTTGCTTTGAGTGGGGCTATGGGATGCACCTTTGTACTGACTGCATAGGGCTTTTGGAGCATGCTAGGGTTACCCACACTGTAATAGGAACTTCAGTGTTTTAACTTATGTAATGTATTAAGTATACAATAAACACTTTCAGACCGACAGTCCATTACAACTTGACCATTGAACTGACTCATTTTAATAACTCTGGTAGAAGTGAGTTCTGTGGCCTGAAATCTTACTATTTAAAGAACTCCTGAAAAGTGGCTGGCACTCTTCAGTGTAACAAAGGTTTAACCCCCCATGACTTGATTCTCTACTCCCTACTGTCTAGCAAGCACCTTGGCTCAAATGGCAGATAGGTCCCTTTTTAGTCAGATCATCCTGTTGAGAGGAGAGCAAAGGTCAAAAAGGACTGTTTGGGCTTAATGAATTACTTTGCTAGGATGGGAACAGGCTTTTAAAAAAAACCCGAACTGCTATGACAGCTTGGGAACAGAATTCTTTCTGAAATTCAGTTAGATGGCATATTCTGCCTACCTAGGAAAAACACTGCAGTACTGTTAGCAACTACTTGGCTTAAGTTTGTATTGTTTTTTTTCAGGACTAGGATTTTAAACACAAATTTAAGTTGTGGCCTTTCAGTAAGCTGGATCAAGTAGACTACTTCCAGCCTCAACTAGTTGATTGGGTTTTTATAGTCTGACAGGCACAAAACTTGCTCTGCTTGCCTGCTTCTCGTATTTTTGGTTACAAGTACATGAGGCCCCTTCAGCAAGCTCCATAAGGAGGAACCTAGAGTGAACTTGGTCTGAAGAGCATAGATTTGTAGGACTTCAGAAGAGTATAAATTAGCTACTTTGGTTTGGAACATTTCCTTCAAAAGCCCATTGCTCATCTAATTGCCTCTCCTCATTTTTTCCTGCTTTGCATGGTGGAGCAGTCTCAAGACTATTCCATAGAATGGATTTTGGTGATTGGAACATGAGCTCCATTGGCTTATCTCCTGCAGCTGATGGTTCATAGACATCCAGTTGGTGAGACAGTACCAGAGCTGCTGTGAAGAAAAAGGGTCTGAAATGTTACTGGCACTTCAGTACCAGCTGTTCCATGAAACAAATTCATTGCCAGTGAGCTGAGCTGCCTGCTCATGCAGGCACAGCCACAAAATAGCTACAGAAAATCTTGGGTGGGTGTCAAGGAGAGAGTGAAGAGGGAGACCAAGGCAAATGAACAACTGCAAGGCAAATTGTTCTCATGTAAAACAAGCTCCTCCCAGCTGTTGCTACATGACAGAGCAACTTGTTCTGTGAGTCAGTTACTTCTGCAGATACTAGCTTTGCTCTCTCTGAAGCAACCTGAAGATTCAGGTGAATAAGTTTCATTTCCTTTGAAAGACCTTTTATAGAAAAGAACAAGGTGGGAAATGTGGATGAGAGCTAAAGTGACAACTGACTCTATGCTTTTTCTTAACTGCTTGTCCAGGTTGAAAGGTACCCCTGTAACTACTTCTATGTGAGCAGTATTGCAGGTGTGGAAGCAATGTGGTACCATTTCTGGCCACTGATTCAAAAGGCAGAGGCTGGAGCTAACAATTCAGCTGGTGGTTGATGCTTTGTCTTAAACACATGCACATGTCCACACACTAGTCCTCAACTCTCTCAACAGGAAGCTAATATGGGTCTTAAGATAGTTACTAAATGAAACTAAAAGGAATCTAAGACATAGTTAGCATGCCCTGCATTGAAAGATAAATATTAACATAAGGCTTATTTAATTTTAGAGGCTACTGCCTCATTGTAACATATTTCTACTGTTTACAGAGAGCTCTTGAGTTCTGTTCATGTGTGCCACCACTGAGTACACAAAATATTTGTGTGGGTTTCTTGGCCTTAACTGACACTCTTTACACTTAGCTTTTCTAACAAACTTAAGTGAACAATGTGCTTAATATATGGAGGGACAGTTGAAATAGAAGTTAATCTTCAGCAATCACTGAAGTCAAAGCAAAGCATGTTATTTCAAGCTATTTACAGTTCTTTTCCCATTAATGCAAGTTTTCAAATAGTGAGATGTTATCAACTTAAAAAGCACTTGTTCAACAGCCACTGCTATTTGAGTGTATTTATACATATGTTGGGGGCTTGTCTGAGAAGATTAACAGTGGTATTAGATTAAGATATTCACCAGAAAGCCACTTAACCTACACTAGAATAGCTTCTCTAATGCAGTGATGAACGTTTCAAACAAACTAACTCTGAAAAGTCTCCAAAATTGAGGACTTTTTTTTTTTGCTTAAACACCCTGCACTTTGATCCCACAGACAATACATAACCCTCATGATTGCATCATCCTACTGAATGATCAAGCAAGGTTTGTACAAAGATCTGCACTGCACTTTTGCTGTGAGCTCTAAATTATTATGCCATTCATATCACCGCTTGCCCAGAAGGGCCTATGCTATGCAAATTAAATGTTATTTGTATGGTGAAAGAAGGGACTCTGGATTTCAATGGTATTGGGGGAACTGGTTGGTATTTTCTCCCAATATACAGAAGTGAGAAGTGATTTATCTTTATCAAACAATCTATCAATTCAAGCATGAAGGTAAATTTAAATAAAGTTGCCTTTCTGCATTAAAATAATTACGTTAGATTGGGCTGATGTCTAATACAATGTGTGAGACTAGTGAACCCCTCTGTGAGAAACAAGTTCTTGTTGACACTCCTACATGGAGGTAACAGCAGTCAGCGGCTCAGGATATCTAAAAGCAAATAATAAACTGTCTCGCTCAGACCTTAGCAAAGCCAAAAAGACTACAACTGAATACCTGCATTTTAAGTTCACCTGCTCTAGCTGCTGACAACAAACTTCTGACAAAATAGACAATTTGATCACTTTTAGGGAAAAATGAAACCTACTCCTGTTTGTGTAGTTTGATGTACAAATGCCACATGCTGCTCCTGGATGCTAAGCTGAGCAGACTGCCTGAGGCTGGACTGGCCACTGGGCACAGTTTAAAGTCACATACAGAAACTTGCATTGCAACTTGTTTGCTTTCTATTCCTTTTGAAGATGCAAAAGCTATACCCATCCCACATTGTCTCTGGGAGTGAAACTTACAGTTTGGCATCTCTCCACATGATCCATTCAAAAATATTAGACTGGTACTAGGTTTTCTCTCTAAGGAGTTGGCTGCTATCTGTGATGTCCTGCTGTGGTCAAGATTTGCCTAAAAGTCTTCCTGCCATCCACCTGTATGACATGGAATAACCAAGTGCTATTCATGCTGTGAAGTCCAGGATGTGTATAGCTGCTCTAGGGCCCACGAACAATCCTTCCGTCTCTTCAGGTCAACTCTTTGCCTTCTGCTGCTGGCAGGAGGGAAGCCTAGACCCATTCGCAACTCTGCTGGATTCCAGTACAGGGATGTTTAGTTGTCTTTTTGCTTGGCAGATCTCTCCTCTGGCTGTTTGTATTTCTCCACTTCCTCCCTTCTGTTCTGACAGGGCTGCAGCCTTTGGAAACTCTTTTTAGCTTGGCTCCTCAAACACAACTGAGACTGAACTTTTCATTGACCTTTTCCAATCTCTTGGGCTGTGGGGTGAATACATACTCTCATCCTCCACACTTCACCTTTTTCTTATGAAAACTTTGGTAGATCTGTCATATATGTGTAATAAGCTGAAAGGAACTGTGACACACAAGCCACCTAAAATGATTTTTTCATGGGTGGTCCTGCTCTGGCAGGGGAGTTGGACTACATGATCTTTCAAGGTCCCTTCCAACCCTTAAGATTCTGTGATTTTGTGATCTCCAGGAAAGGAGAGATGCTTTTATTAACACTTTTTACTAAGCTTGCAACAGTGTTACAAAAAATTACAGAAGCAGTGGAATAACAATTATTAGGATAACCAGAAAAGTACACTAATTAAATCAAAGTACTGTTGACAGTAACTGAGGACAGCTTAGGAACAACATTCCAATCTCTTCTTCCTACAAAGAAGACCTTAAACAAACAAACAAAAAAAAGCCTCAGAGATTTGATGTACTCTGAACACAGATCTGAAAAATTCTCAAATGTCAGAAGACATAGGAGGTTTTAAATAAATTCATGTATGCTTTGCTGTTTGTTGCTAAATCTTACACTAGGAACCGCCTTTGAAAACGTAATTTGTAGGCACTTGTATTAAAAGAAGGATGTTTGTATTGGTGACTCAACTGAATTGCATTTTAGAAACCAACTGGAAGTAATATGCATAGCTATTCTAGCAGGCTTCTAAATATGGGTGGTAGAGTCTGGTATTTAAGTCATACTAGATTGTTGTATGAAAAACAGTCAATATAGATTCAAAATGCATTTTTTGCTGTCTAAATTTCACCTATTTTATAGAGGGACACAGGTTGAAGAAGGACAAAAAAAAATCTCAAACTAGAAACAGACACATCCTCATCTAAGTCAAAATACAAGTGCTTTGTCAGTCTTGACATTTGGACTACGAATCAAGTCAAATATCTCAAAAAGCAGTGAAAATTGCATAAAAAATACCACTCGTTGAGTCCACTCTGCTTAAAGGAATCATGACAAAGGATGAAATCTGTGCAGTCTTGCTAGTTGTGGGTATGTGGTCCAAAACTTTATCTCAGTGTTAACAGGAGCCATGGTCAGGTTTCCTGCTTTAATTGGAAACACTTGGAAGTTCTGGGACATGCAGATAAGTAAAAATTTATTGAGATACTAACATGAAGTATAAATGGAGGGGAAAACAAATTATTTTAGAAGGAAAAAGAAACCCCCAACAAACCATTTCAGAATTAACTTTCTAAAAACCAAAACTTGAAATGGTATGCAAGATCCAGAACACATGGAAGAGATACTAGAACTTGAAGTAAGCAGCAATGCCCTGTGGCCATTGTCCCTCGCAGCACACAGCCATAGAAAATGTGTGCCAATGACAGTCTGTATTCAGATACATTTCTAGTCCTCTGTACTTCCCACTCATTTAAAAGTAAAAAATGTAAAAAGTGTCATGGTTTCAGGCAAAAATTACAAAAGTGTAAGAACTTTTATTGTTCTTAAAAATATACCATATTTTAAACACAACGTACATATGTGAAAGCAATCACTAATATATACGGCATCTTCACTTTGATAGCTTCTCCTCTTCCTTTGCCTTCTCTGTCTTTGTTTCCTCAGTTCTGATCATTGATGACACATCTGAAAATAGCAGTAAGAACAGATTATCTGAACATCACCTTATGTTAAAAAGAGTGAGGCGTCAGGTGCAGACACCCAAAGCTTTGGAACATCCTCTCACGTGTAACACTGTACTTATGAAGTCCTTATAAATGCAGCTTCAGTTTCCAACTCGTTATAGGCAAGGCCTTAACAGAAAAGATAAACCTACTTACAAACAGCACCATCTCATCTGTTTGGTGAAGCCAAAGCACCAAATGCTGGAGTAGTGGCGAAATACTATTGGATTTCAGAATCTCTCTTATGGAATAGTGTGAGGTTAATACCTTTGCTCCAATGCTCATGATAATGGATTTATTTAATGTGTACATAAAGGACTCCCCCCTGCCTCCTTTACGTAGTAACTTAATAGATTATAGCTGAATAGTTATTTTTATGTGGATATAGAAAACAAGCAAACTGAAGATGTTAATGGATGGCAAAGAATAAAAATGACAACACCTTGTGCTTTAAATAATTTGATTAATTTTACCTAAATCAAGTCATTGTATGTCCCTGACACATTATGATACATGATGATACATGATGATACATTATGATACATTATGATGTGGGGAAAAATAATTTCCTAAATCTATGCAGCAAAACCTAAAGGGGCAAAGGCAAAGCAACTGGATTTTCCACTAGGAAAAAGGGCAGAGAAAGAAATTCCATCTCACTTGGTACCTGCTATCACAGGAGTTCATGTGCATTTTACCAGTGACTTCAAAGGGAGCAAGAACAGAACCTGAAAATTTCTCCATCACCACTGCGGTCGACTTTGATTAAAAATAGTTGAGTAGGAAAGGGTATGTTTCTGAGGCCACTGCTGGGAAACTCTATTTTTGGAGTCTATCACAGAGTATCTTTCAGTTTCCAGCTTGTTAAAAAAATCATTTAATTGGATAGGACAGCACAAGGGCACTCTTGACCAGCTGCCATATTTGAAATGTTAAGGATCTTGAAGCTTATTAGAGGTAAGCAGCTGAGCCACAGTGCATTGTGGAGTTAATCTAATTGCTCTCCTAGCAGCAAGATAACGTAGATGCAGGTACTGCCAGTAGAACAGGCACATCTGAACTGACCTCATGCAAAAACACAGATGGTGCTTTGGCAGGTAACAAGGACAGTTTCTGGAGACTGTTGAGTACTTTAAATAAAAAGGAGTAGTTTTAGTAAATTCTGGCATCTTGGTTTTTTATCTGTAATGATTCCACCAGGTTTTCCAGGCTATCCATTTTGTTCTGTAGTCTTCTAGGTGTATTCTCACTACTTTCCATGGGCTGAGAATCTACTGGGAAAATTAATCATCAATCTGTTATCACAGATTAAAAAAAAAAAAGTCACTATAAATTATTTAAACATTCTGTCTAAAATAAAGTTCTTAAATAAAATTTCAAACAGTAAAACTTCCAGCAGCAAGGGACTGAGAAGGTTATTAACAGAAATTTATACTTAGTTGTGTTTATGTATTTTGCCTATAAATTTCCCCATTTGAGGAAAAATGTTTTATGTTACCAAAATAGTATTTATGCCCACAACTTCTAAGTCCCACTTAGTAAAACTGCAAGGATTGTACAAGAGAAAGCTTGTTGTGTAGTGTTAATTGCATTTTACAGGTCGAAAACTAAGATACTGAAAGATGCAACTAGCTAAAATCAGGAATAAAACCAGAAATTCCAAGTCTTTGAAGATCCAGATCAGTGCAGAATTCAAGAGGCATTGTGCAGTCTGTCAGGAATACGTACAGATTGACATAGTTACACCAGTACTTCATGGATAACTACAGTCTCCCACCTTGGACCCTCTTCTGACTAGAATTTGGACTGCTTAATTTTTGTAACAGTCATAGATGAGGTGCTGAGGGATATGGTTTAGTTTAGTAATGGGCCAGGCAGTGTGAGGTTAGTGGTTGGACTTGATGATCTTAAAGGTCTTTTCCAACTGTAATGATTCTGTGATTCTGTGATCAATTCCCAAATAAAATTTTTAAAAAGAGCCAGAGATGGAGATAACTGCCTGGCCAGATTAACAAATAAACCAGAAAACCCCAAAATGCAACAAGAGTGATGCCACTTATCTTTCCCTTTGAACTGAGCGATTGACTGAAGGTTACAGTTGGGACCTGCTAGATCTCCTGTGGTCTACATGGAAACTATTTTGAGTTTATGTCCAACTGCAGAGACAGCCACACCACAAAACACATGTGTTTCCAAAAATGGGTGCAATCCAGGACTGAGGCTCATTGCAGAGATGGTTGTGTTGGTATACAGGTACAGAAGTCTGCATGTAGGCCACAGGAGATCACTCATATAACTAATTTAGCACTTTGATGGGGAAATGCCATGCACATTTATGCTCTGCTGACAGGCTTTCTTGGTTGTTTAACGTGCTTTAAAAATACAGATTAGCTAACAAATGTATTTCATCTTCACACAACCAGGCATCTGGGGAAGCAAAGGTCAATGAGCAATGTTATTGTTCTGATTGGGCTGACTGCTCAGCCCAGATGTTTTGGATACCACTCTACATACAGAGAAGATCCTGGTGTTTCTAAAATGCAAAAGATAAAGTTACTGAGAACAAGCCTTCGTTAATAAAATAACCACACAATATAAACATGTTAAAGTTAGGTTGAACCACATAAAAAATGCCACCTGAGGAGCAGGAAATCTTAGTTCTGTTGAGCTCCCTAGGAGCTATGGTTTTTGCAAGGACCAGAACTAGAGGTAGGTGTGCAGCATCTCTATTACACTCCCACCTGCAGTGCTTGTGCGCCATCTAAGAGAAATGATGTTTTCAGACTTGCAAAACAGAGAAACAGTGTTCAATAAGTGCTATTTTAAAATTTAATTTCTTGCCTATTTTTCCTAGTCTGTCTACTCACTTTGGGGTCTTTCTGCCATTTGAATAAAGCAGTCCTGACAGCCTGGCTCACTGGCAAGCACTTAATAGACTACCTTGAAAATGTTCATCATCCTCACCCATATTTTGTGGTGCAGGAAGGCTTATCTTTAATCACTTAAGAGCTACATGAACACAGCCTTGCAACAATATTTTCAGCAAACTTCAGAACTTTTGTACGTGTGTACAGGAACAATAACATCAGTTACACGTATTAGTATTAGGTGACTGTGTTGCCTGTTACCTCAAATATTGATTTTAAGCATCCCTATAGTCTAAGTATCTGAAAAAAAGCAATTTACCAGTTCTTAGATTTAGTAGTGTATGGAATTTATCTTCTCTTTGTATACAATTGACTTGTGATTCATTTATAGTTGAAAAAAACCCTACTACCTGAACTGTAACAGGGTGAAGGTAGTTGATGTAAGCAAGAACACGTCACTTCAGGTAAGTGGGCCAGAACGACCAAAGCCATGCTTTAAAATGAACCATCAGCAAATCTTGTTACAATAAATTTACATGATGTAGTTGCCCTTGCAGGAACCACAAATGGAATATCAATCTTGTGTCAGCCCTGTACATTTGAGAATGGCTAGTGTTTATGTTCAGTAATGTGGATGGATTCTGTAAACAACATGTTGCAAAGGTACAGAAAAATTAAATGCAGTATGAAGTACAGGTACCACAATCACAAACAGTAAAAGACTGCTCCAGTGGATGATGGTGGGACTCCAGTGGTTCCTACAGAGTTGCTGAATGGCTGAATTTAACCTATAGTTTGCAACTCAGTGTACTGACTGGGAAAAGACTCAGCCAAGCTCTTTGGATCAGTAAACAGGACTGGACTTACCTATCTGGGAGCCTGTGGCTGCACACTCTGGAGAGCCAACCTTCCTTCCAGAGAGTCTGTGCTCTGGTGAGGCACTGGTGCCAGCTGCAAGGTCATCAGGTAGAGCAGTTAACAGCAAGTGTACTGGAGACTTTGCTCTATATCTCTCCTCACAAAAGACTTTCTTGGGGGAGGATGTATAAGGAGCTGGTGAGAAGATGGATGCACCTCCTAGGAGAAATCCAGGCGAAGAACAGTGAGCACACATCTGAAAAGAAACTCTCATATCAGCTTTGACATTACTTCTGGAACAGTTATGGGGTTGGGTTTCCTTCATTGCACTCTCATCCTTTCCATTCCTTATTAGTAGTAGTCAAGGCAGCAGGTGACTACAACCTCTTTGAAAAACATGCCTGTTTCTGTGAAAGTGATAATCATGTGAAGAATGGCCAGTAAACATGCCTAGGAGAAAGTAAAGCCTGCTTTTTTCTGCTTGCTACTCACTTCCAATTTGCTTCTAAAACAGCCTGATAGGAGTAGCATGGCTGGTAACAACCCAAGACTTTATGTTACTGCTGATTTGGATTTCATTATTAGGTATAAGAAACAGAAAAAATAACATTGCTTATGTAGGTCTACCATTTCCCTCCTTTCCAATAACTGATTGATAAGCTTTTGATTCCTGGTATAGAGAGAGTTGTAAGGAATAGGGACAAGATATACAAGAAATATGCAACCAACAGATTATGTAACATACTTTCATATGTATGCCACACAGTATCTGTGTAAAACAAAGAGGTTTCATGCGACTCATGAGAGGACCATTCACTTCAGTTCTCTTTTTCTTCTTGTAGTCTGTTTCCTTACTCTGAACACCCCACCTGAGACATCCTGAAAATAATTTGGGACATTTCTAACAAATTTCCCTTATTCAACTACTTCTCAAGTCTTCTGTGTAAAAAAACCACTACTTGTAGCTATTTTGGAAGCTAGGAAAAAATCCCTGGATGTTGCAGTAAGTTTGTTACAAGGCTGGCAGTAATTACATAGGAGATTTTCTTCAGATTTCTCAGAAATATAAGAAGACCCACAGTAGTTACTCCTCAGGACAGACGGAGGAGTTCTAGCCTATCTCTGAAGCATAGTGGCCTAAACACTAATAGAGAAAAAATAAATATATCAGCACTTGCAGGCAATTTTCCCAGAAAATTTACAAAATGGATAATCTATAGGCAAGAAAACAGAAGGAGGCTAAGCCTAGTATCTTCAAGCCCTGAAGCTGAAAGCCATGTCCTTATACTTCTGTTATGGTTACTAAACTCATGTCACATTTTAAAAGGTACTGACTGCTCAGTTTTTTAAAGACATTATCAGAATTTGCAATGGTCTGATTCCACTCAAAAGCATTTCTATATTTAGATATCTGAATAGAGATTTCAAGAACCTAAACTTAGGCAACAAAAATTTGACAATATTATCCATGAAAATTACAAAAGACTATCACTATTCATGAAAAATTATTATGGAAGATATCAATTTTAGGCATGCTAGTAGCAGCCTCTGTGGACCTGATTTGCAACAAGATGTAGTAATTTTTTTTGTAACAAGATGTAATAATAAGATGTAATTTTGCAACAATTTGTAATAAGTGCAATAGAGACTTTGCAATCGCAACTGCTACAAGGTATCTGAGTAAATGACCTAAGAAAACAGGCTATATTTGGACAATACTTTTTGTAATGTTCCAGTTTAATATCAATATGGCCAATTCGTCCTCAAGTGCAGATAATGAACACTTACCAAGGAATGTGAAGGGCAGAGTGAGGCCTTGGGACTGAGGGCCTGCAGTATGTAGGTATGAAGGCTCCCTGAAAGGAAAATGATGGTAAAACTTGCATTCTGGAAGCATTATGCTAAGTTCTGGCAAAGCTAGACAGCCTTCCCAGTCAGAATGTGAAGCTCTCATATGTAATCTCCAGATCTTATACACATAAAATAAAAGCAAACAATGTAAATAAATTCCAGAGCTCTTGCTGAGAAGGATGAAAGTAACATCACAGCTCTGTTTTGTAATTCCCAGGAAGCTTTTAGCATTATGAATAAAACAACACAAGTTCAGGACTGATTCTGTATTTCAAAAAGCCTTAGAAGCCAAATCTCAATTGAGTACCTTATGAAGAAAATTACTCAGCTAAGTGAAAACATTTCTCATTATCCCAAAGTATCCTTTTCCATGGTGCCTTCAGTAGCAGAGTCTCCCTGCTGTAGCCTCCTTGCACTGAAGAAAGTATCACTGTCAAAACCATGGCAAAAGCCACACCAGTAATATTGCTACTTAAGCAGAGTGCAATGGCAGCCACATTCTAATAGTGGAGAAAAGGCATTGTAAAATTGTTTTGCAACTTCAGTAAAAGACATCTATTAGACTTAGAGTGTATTTTAAATTACTGAAGTAATGGATGTCTTTGGGAAATAAAGGACTAGATTTACCAGGTAGCCATACACATGGAAAAAAGACAAAAAACTTCTACTTTCAGACAATTCATGCCATTGCAATCTTCCTCCTGCTTACTCACACAACAGTGCATCTATTCAGTTTCTTCCAACCAGCTTCCAGTTATGAGGTGCTTTTTAGCCCATATTTCATCTAACAGCATCATTATGATTGCCATAACATAAACTCTTGCCTTTTCCAGGTTTGGACCCAAGTGTTTTCTTGGGCACTGTAAAATCAGTGGGATTTGATGAGAGAATGAAAATGAATAATTATTAATTTCCAAAAACCAGATAGACTCATTTTAAGTATGAACATTGAGAGATAATTGGAAGTACTCCAGGGAAGTAAAAACTTCATTAATTTAATGTTGACCTTTTGTAGAAATGCTCCACTTCCACCAGCAGCTCTGCTATTCCACAGAATCCTGCCCTGCTAAGCATGTTTGAAACACACAAAACCTTCTTGCTCTACCATACAAAACCTTCTTGCTCTATGTCAGGGTTTGCGTGACAATCTCAGCTTTGGAACAGACAGAAAGAAAAAGAAAGCAAGATTTTATAACACTTGCTATTTATCATCTTCTGTTCTCATATGGTAACTCTGGATACAGCACAACTTTTAACTAAGGCACTGGGAACACCAGAAAAAAACACTCCGAACTTCATCTCAGTTTTCATGGAAGAAAACCAACAAAAGTCTTAGCTGTCCTGAAGCTACCTAGAACCATCTTGTTTCAGCTTTCGTATACCACTTACATACCTTTTGGTAAAGGTCTTCTATTTAATTAATAAATTATCCATTTAAAAGGAAATTTGTTAACTTCTATGGACTTCAGTCATGTCCCATGGATTACCACATTTTTCTTTGCAGAAAATGCCAAGGTGATGAACGCCTTTTGGTAATCCTCATTTAACACCAGTTCTGTGGTATGTAGAATCATGAGCTTCACAAACCTGGTCAATTAATCTTATTATTACTAATTATTCTACCTCAATTAATCTACATCAATACTTCATTGAGTTATGTTACAATTTTGTTCTTCAAGGAGCTTCTAGTGTTTACTAGAATATGAACAGTTATCCTCATCTCAATTTTTAAATCCATTTTGTACAACTCTCTTTTTATTTCTCAAAATACTGCTTGTATCATCCTACCATATTCACTCAATTAACTTCTCTATCTGTGTTGTCCATGACCTTTTCAGACAGGTGATTTCTTACCTCTTACAAGGATCTGACTGTAGGCTGAAGACAGCAGAGCACCCACTACTTGCATCATCTCTGTGTAGAAGGATGTAGAAAGACAACATCAAAACTAGAACTACCAACAGCACTGACATAATCATGTACTTTGACACGCAGCTTTATATTGAGAGGAGGATTCAGCTCTGCACATGAAGACTGTTGCAAAAGAGAAAAATTCTCATAAAATCCACATGGCCTGAACCATTAAAGTTTGCAATCATATGTAGGAAAGAACAGTTTGTCCCACTGCCACAATAAATAGAGAACATAGGCAACAATCATATAGTGCAGGCTGGCAAAGGACACTCTTGATTGTCGTGCCTCCACAGAACTCTATGATAGGCAAAGTCAAGGTAGGAAGAGGTAGCACATTTACTACTTGAAAAATCAGACAGACAGACCAACTTATGTGCATGAATCCTTTTCTTGGTTGTGAAACAGAAGCTTCTGTATTTAGGCTGTCAAAAATTTGCATGTTGATAACGGGCAGATCTTCTGTTCAATAAAAACATGGAAAAAGCAGAAAACCCCAGAATACATAGGATATTTGGACTGATATGATTCTGTTCCACCAGTATGTATTGTGTGAGAAGTATCATGTAAACAAAATCTGATCCCAATTGAAGTCCACAAGTTGTATTTTCCCTTAGGAAATATCCTTATGTTCTGGATTAGAAACATCAGAATTTGTGTTGTATTGATTTTTCAACTTTATGTACCACTGTTACTGTAATGTGCTTGGTAAAAAACCAATTGCTTGATTCAATAACGAGAGAAGGGATATTTACATAAGACAAAAAAAGGAATTATAAATGAAAATGAAGCAGAAATGCCAAAAACCAAACAATAAAGACAAATGGAATAGTCACCTTCTATTTCCTTACCACCTAAAGCATCTGAGGAACCTGGCAAACAACAGAAGCTTCGGAAGATTTAAGATTATCTCAAGCATAATCATAAACCCAACACTCTTGCAAAAAGGCATTCTATACTGCTCCTGAAGCACATGGATAGCCAGATTGTAGTTTTAGGCAGTACGAATACACAGCACACAACAGAAACAAGAATGTATTACTCTTACACTGTATTCCTCATGGTTGTTAGTGGTGATTTTCTCGCAACACTGCTGTCATCCTTGCCAAGATTGACAGAGGGAATGTTGTTGTCTGAGCTTCTTAATTCTTGAAGAATCCTCTTCAGATCCTGCAGTGGTTCTTCATTCAAAATGCCCAGCTTGGAATGCATCTGAAATAAAATAATTCAGATACAAAGTATTTATAGAGGCATCCTCTTCTCCAATTCTTACCTATACTCATCCAAAGTCACATGTTTTTCCCCCCTCTACTCCTGTCTCACCAGAAATAGGGCAGATTTTTGTAACTCTAGTTAATAAGTGTTGGAGACTAGATTATGGTAACTTGAAGACTGTCAAAATACTCTCTGAATATGATTGCACTCATAACTGGAAAGTTATCTGACAGACATGTGTAAAGCAAATAATCACGACTGAGGCAGAACACAGTTAACATCTGTGTATTGAATAAATGTTATGAAAAGGTTACAGCTACTGTTTCAAGGTAAAAAACATTAATGTACACCTTTAATTTGGAAAGCTCCACCCCCCAATACAACCATTACTTTCTTTGGTACTCAGAACCAATAACCTTTGCTTGTGGGACACTTGTTTTCTCTTTTTTAACCTGTGATCCCAGGTATGTACAGTACACAAACACAGCTCTGAGGACAGATACACTAGTATATCTTTCTAGCCACTTATTTCTGTAACAACTGCAGATTCTGTAACAATATCTGCAAATACAAACCCCTTCACTGTCACAGCCATACTTTTGAGTGCAATATTATTCTCATTTTCTTGACCAAGACTTGAGGCAAAAGCCTGGTTCAAATAATCCTTTCTCTGAAGAACTGGATTTTTCAGACTACTCAGCACTTGACATATTCATAGCACTGCTCTCACTGACCTGTGCTTCATCTGTGGATGGAACTGCCTAAAAACAATTTGCTATCATGATTTCATTGGAAAAAAATATCATTTCCAACAGGAACACATTAGTTTCAGCAGAGGTTATGTGGGGAATAAATACAGGTCAATATGACATGGAGTCAGACCAAATCCTTTCCCACATTCTGTCTGAGAAACCAGGCTACTGAGCAGATAAAGTCTGTCTCAAGCACTGGAGCTGCTTCATTCTGTACAATAACTTGTCATGCAGGAACCATGAAGATTCAAGTAGACCTAGAATCAAGTTCTACTACAACCTCTTAAGTCCTCATCATGGTACTAGATGAAAAATTGGTCCTTCTTCTTTCTTTATCCTCAGAAGAATAAATTAACTCAAAAAAAGAGAATGGGAGCACCTGATGCTGCAGGGATTTCACAGCATTCACTATTCTTTGTTCTTTGATGTAAATGCTTGTCACCACATCAGAAAGTAAACCAGAAAATGCATCTGAGATATATCTGCTAGGAGACTAAGTTGTAGTCTCCTACAGATTCTGAGGTAAAAATAAATGAAAAGACCTCTGCTGACTGCTGTGGGAGATTAATCAGGTCTCTTTTGGAGAACTATGCAAAATCTACACAGAAAATACCAAAAACAAATTTTAAAGAAAGATTTGAGTTTATGTTTTCGGTAAAGAAAAATTAAAATGACACTAGCATTGAATTTAAATCTAAATGTAGATGTACAAAAGCAAAAGGAAGGAAGAACAATCATGTGCCTTTAAGAATAAAATTGGTCAAAATGAATGAAGGCCAACTTGGAAAAAGATTTAAGTATTAAAAGCTACTACAGATCAATCAGATGATGAAATTTATCAGGAACTACATACAAGCCTATTTTCACTGACAAGTACAAGTGGTTTACAGCAAGTAAAGTACTAGGAAAAAAGTGAAAAACAAACTGCTTATAGATCAGCACCTTAAATTTGAATAGTTCATAAATGATATCAGTGTAAGACATAAGATAAACTGTTATTGTCCAGTTGGTTTTTACATACATTTCATAATCAAAACAAACAAAAAATCTGAAAAGTCATAGTATATGAGAAGATACAGGAAATCACTCCATCTTTGATATTAAGAATTCACTCTTGGACACTCCTACCAGATGCAATTCCATTTAGAAATTCCATGTTATCTTTACTCTTTGGAACATCACTGTTTTCTGTGCAGTTTCCCATTTTGAGGCAGGTACTCACATGAGTGGTACAGCTGGCCAAGTTCAGAGAAGGTGGCAGGAGAGCAGAGTGCAGATGGGAAAGAGGCACTATGTGCTGCAGCTTGCTTGAAGCAGAAGCTGATGAGTAGCCTGGGCTCTGCAGCTCCTGTGGAAAAACAGTAGCCAAGCAGAATATGCAAGCATAACTAAGCCAAACAGTTAGAGGAAGCAGCCCCTCTGCAATACGGCACCTCTTTCAGTCAGATGTTTTACAATATGCATCACTTTATTCTCAAAACACTTCCTAGTATTTATTAGGTGTACTCAGACATATTTCTTTTAGTGACTGAACTGAGTACAAGAGTGACAGTTTTGTTTACTTTCAGAGCTTTAATGTATGCTCTGGAACCACTGAAGTGGAGGACATCTCAAGGCCACCATAAAATTAAATTGTCCCATAATTCTTGTACCACTTTTTCCCTACTTGGGTGAGAATTTATTTCACTGGAATATAAGATTCCTCACCTTTGCTGTTGTTCATATGAAGTACTTTTTGTATCACTTATGTAGACCTGTACTCTGAATGTAACATTTTTTTTCTTACTCAAAACTAGCAACTAGGAAATTTATGATCATTTATTATGACATTATGTCATTTATTTTGACAAAACTGCTGTTCCAAGTGTATCATTCATTTATAGCAGCAGTTTCATCACAGCCTTAATAGTCTATGGTTATAAATAAGGCAAAGGAATAATATTCTCTATTAAATTAAATAGTAGAGCTTGGACTAAATCTGTTGGGCAACAAAAATATTGGGCTCTCTAACAGAGATACTGGCTTTACATTACTGCCTAACTTTTCCTGTACCCTATGTTTCCCTAATGCTATACAGCTTGAGAGATGCCAATTGCATGTCTACCTTTTCTGTCCCAGATGCCTCTTGTCCATTTCTCCTTTCCCCTTGGTAACACTTCTCTTTGCTTCTTAAAAAGGATTTTTTTTTAGTGCTGCCTAACTAATTAGCACAATCAAATTAAACTCAGAGCCCTTGTTTCCAGCCTATATACAGCTTTAAAGTTGTTGGTTGTATTTCAGGCCTGAAGAAGGATGTAGGTGCCCAAAACCTTGTTTATACTTTCTGCCTCTAACACACTAGTAAAAGTCATTCTTACAGATCTTGTCTCTCTAATTAATTTTTAATAATAATGCCATGAAAAATCCTAGCTTTTATTTGCCTAGGGTTGTGTCACTGAAATCAAAGCTTAGCAGCTGAAGTATATGATCCAATATTCTTGTAGCTCTTTTCCTGCATATAGCACTTCAAAGTAACTGAGGTTATGGACATGACTCATCCAGTAATGAGGTATTCTATGCATAAGAGCTTTTCAGAACACAAACTTTTTAGAGTACTTTGCAATAAACAGGATTAACCTAAAGTCAGGACACAAAGTAAATGAATCTTAACTTTATACTCATGCTTCTCAGTAATGTACTTACTTTTACATCTAAAGTATGTTGCAGTCTGAAGCGCATCGCTTCTTGTTCCTGATGCTGGATTATGCACTGACATTCTGCAAATTGCATGGATGCCTGTTAGAGAGGATAAAAGAGACATAAATTAGTTTTGTGTATTAGAGAATCACAGAATGGTGGGGTTGGAAGGGACCTCTAGAGATAATTTAGTCCAACCCCCTTGCTCAAGCAGGTCCACCTAGACCGGGTCACACAGGAATGTGTCCAGGTGGGTTTTGAAAACCTCAAGAGAAGGAGACTCCACACACTCCCTGGGCAGCCTGTGCCAGGGCTCCCTCACCCTCACAGTAAAAAAGCTTTTCCTTAAGTTTAAGTGAAACTTTTTGTATTCCAGCTTATGCCCATTACCCCTTGTCCTGTCACTGCAGACAACAGGAAAAAGTGCCACCCCATCTTCTTGTCAAACATTTTTTAAATACTTGTAAGTGCTAATGAGATTTGCCCTTAGTCTTCTCTTCCTTAGGCTAAAAAACCCCAGGTCCCACAGCCTTTCCTCATAGGAAAGATGTTACAGTCCTTTGGTCATCTTGGTAGCCCTGCACTCAACCCTCTCACTCCATTCAGATGAAACTGTACAATCTTTACTAATGTCCAAGAACTGTTAGTGCTAGTTTTCAGTGAGTACCTGCCTTCATCTTGTCTCTGACAGCTGACTAAAAGTGTGAACAATGACATATACTACAAAGAAATTCAAGTTTCCAGTGCCAAGCATTTAAAGTAAGAAATGTCACATTTGGGTGGAGGTATCACATTTACTTTTAATTATTTCTCTAAAGTAATAAAGTGATTTGAGAACAACACCTTACATGGAAATTTACCTCCTGAAGAACTAGACTTCAGAGTAATTGAAAAGGATTCTTCCTTCTGGACAAGCAGCAGTATACGTGTAGGGTACCTGGGATCTATGTTTCAGTCTGACCAAAATGTATAATCTAGCTTTAAGAGTCAGGTATGTGAGCAACAGAAACTTCAAATGAAAAAAGGCATATACAACAACACGATGTTCTTATAAATTTCCCTCCTCCTCAGGGACCCACAGCTAGCTGACTAAGGCCACCAGAACAGGCCAGAACAAGTGTATTGAGTCAGTGTGTGCCAACACTTAGTCCAATGGAGCCCCTGCTATGTTGAATAAGTCACTCTCACCAGAGAAAGGAGAGTTGCCAAGCCAGTGGAAGGTCAATCTGCGGTTTGGAAAGTCAATCTGCCTTAAATGTCTTGCAGTTTGTATTTCCCTGAACTATTAAAGAGTAAATCAAGAACTCTCTTAATGATAATAGGTGCCTTTCAGCATTAAAAAACCAGAAGACAGCCTTAACTATAGGTGTCTCTTCAGATAAGTATATTACAATACATGTACATGGACATACTAAATACCACCTCAGCAAGAGGTCAGGATGCTTCTCTTCCCAGCTGTAGAGGAAAGCACCTAGAAGTCTCTCTGAACTGAAAGCTACCTTAAATTACCTTATCAAGGGCTATCTCCATCTTAGATATTTTTTCTTTCAGATGTTTGCCTTGTGATCTCAGGATCTCCAGTTCTCCAGTAATCTTGGTATTTTCTGCTGTAATGTAGCTCAATTCTTGACTTAGTTTAATATTTTCTTCTCTGAGGCAATGCTTCTCCTGAATTTAAGATGAGAAAAACAAAGTACAAGTAAAAAAAATTCAAACTACCTATATTATACATGTTCACAGAATCACAGAATGGTAGGGTTGGAAAGGACCTTTAGAGATCATCTAGTCAAGCCCCCTAATAAAGCAGGTCCACCTAGATCAGGTCTCATAGGACACATTTTCATTTACTGCATTTTTTTTTCTCTTTGAAAGATCTGAATTAACCTTTCAAAAGCTTAGCTACTGCATCTTGCAGAAATATGAGGTTTTGCAACAATAAGACAGGTCTTATAAAGAAAACTCCAGCTAAACTGGTCTCAATGAAACAAAATCTCAGATTTTAGATCCATTTTGAAACAGGAATTTTAAACTTCAGGATCCACAGGATCCAAAAACGGTGAAAATGGAGGACAGGTTATAGTGAACAGATATAAATGATAACAAACTCCAGCTATTGCTAACTGAATGATTTCTTTGTCACAGAAATTTGACATATCAAGTTTCCAAGCAGAACTGCAAAGTATTTTAAAAATAATTGGTATGTAAGAGCCTGATTCTCATTGAAACTAGTACTATTCCTTCATGGAGAGCAAATATAAATGAAAACCTGTCTTTACTCTGAAGGCTAATTTATGTAGTGAAGACATTTCCTGAAACAGACAAGTGAGAGGACTTGGAAGGTGTCTTTAAGAGTAAAACTCTCTTTGGTCTTTCTTGGGCTAAATGCTTTTGGCCATGCATTTCTCCAAAGGTTTCTTTTTCCCTAAATACAGTTAAATACTTTTCCATGGATATCTTACAACCTTAGCTGCCTGTGTCATTGCTTCTTCCAATAATTTAATCTTGCTCTGTAATGCATCAATCTGTCCTCTCTTGGCTGTGATCTGCTTCTGCATTCCCACTGCAACTTTCATAGCTGTAAAAGACAAGATAATTCTCAATGAACAAAATTGACTTTGCATTCTCAGTTTTGACAAAAGCCACTGGAAATCAGTTTTCAGCAATATATTACAATAAGTGAGTTGAACCAGGATCCCATAGTTAAACCACCCATTGGAATCAGTTGAAGTTTTGTCCAAGGTAGTGGCACCAGACTCATCAGACACACAAGACAAGGAGACAGCATTCCCTGGAAATAGGCATAAAGATCATTTGAGTAAACTCAACTCATGGCTTAAGTTGTACAGTATGTAGTAAATGGTAAAAAAACCCCCATGTTATTCACTGCAATGTTTATTTATTTCACAGAATACCTGGAATATTATTACAGCAACTATTCAGGGATCAATACTTACAAAAATCCTCTTGTTAAAGACAAACATACATCATTTTTGGGAAGTTACATCCATGATTACCATTGCCATCATATCCCTCCATAGTTTTTAGAGCAGTCCTGGTCTGTTCCACTTCAGCTTCGGCAGATTTCAGCTGCATTTTCAGTCTGTTTGCAGTATTTTCCATCTCCTTGATTTTGTCCCGGTAATTCCTCTTCAAATCTCCAAATCCCTCTGGTGAGAGTAAAATTGAAATTATAGTGACAAAAATTATCATTATTCCAGACTAAAATTACTGATCTGTTGCCCACTCTCTTTAAAGAAGTTTTAGATATGCAGATAGTTAGAGATAAAGCAAATAACATCCACTGCTAACAAATGCACAACTAGTAGCTATTAGTCCTGCATGTCAGCAAAAGCTTCAGTTTCACCAGAAAGAAATGTGTTTCTTGATTGCTCACCAAAGCAATAGTTCAAGAAAGCCATCTAAATCCACATTTCTCAGTTCCTGCTGCTATACACAGCTGCATACTGCAAAAGTGAAGTGAGCGTTAAGAAAGTGAAAGTGAGATATAGCATTTTACCCTGGCTATTTTTCTCTCCAGCCACACTTACAATTGGACTTAGGTCTGAACTGATCTAAAATGTCAAGCATTTCCCTGCAACACTGCTTCTCAGCTCTGTTTCTTGTATCCCTCTTCAACTCCTCTTGTGGCATCCATACTGCTACAAGCCAGCCAACTCTGTAGACTCTATCAACAGCCTGGCCCTAATTCCCCTATGGTTGTTCACTTGGATAAGCCTTTCCAAAACCTCGTTCACCCTGACGGTACTATACAAACCTAAGGCAGATCTCTGTAAAGTCACAAATCTCATTATAAAATTTATTGACTTTAGAAGTACAACTGAGTTGCAAAGAAATAAATGTTTCCAATGACTACTTTATGAATAAAGTAAGGAGTGTGTAGAGAACGAAGCATGTGAACAGCATCATTTGGCTGGTTGCAGGGCAGATTTAACAGAGGATTGCCCTGAATTTTGGTGGTTGCCTTGGGTCCAGCCCCTAATTTTGCAATTTAAAAAAAATGTTATCTTGATCAGCTTCCCCACATACTAGTTGTGAAAACAGCAGAGATAGAAGGTATTTTTAAATAACATTGTAGCAAAACTGCAATGAAACAGAAACAAAGTTCCACAGTAATTTGACCACAGGTGTTTAAATGGATCCACTAGTGCTCTTAAATATCACTGAGGAAATAGTGGCCAAGTTTCTGTTCTGTGATCTACCAGAACTGCTTCTTTGGTCTCCAGAATCAGGCAGTTCAGGTATTTTTGCTCAGGGTAGTGAGAGACTGCCAGAAAGACTGCATTCCTATCTTTCTATGCCAGAATCCCAAACCACGACATAGGTCTCCAAAGCAATCTGACCATCCCGTGCTGGCAGGGACGCTTCAGCTGTGCCAGCAGCCCTATTTGGATTCAGCAAAAGAGCTGCTCTTTTATTTTTAACATCAGCCCTATTTAGCAGCTATCAGAGCTAAGTTAAGTTGAGGCTGCCTACCTGCAAGGCCAGCTAGCTCACTCCGACTGGCTTGGAGCTCATTCATTAGCTGGTCTTTTTCCAGTTTCATATCATTAAGTGCAGGGAGCCTCTCAGTGCATATGTTAACTAGTTTAACCTTTTCCAGTTCCAGTCCACTCAATCTGGCCTTCATTTCATGTAGTCTGACTTCTTTCTCATCCTTTGCAACCTACTTAATTAAAAAACAATAGTAACTACATGTAACATACATAATGATATACAATCATGACAAAGATGTGCAGATACAATCACTTGATAACTCATTTGTCAGAGCACACTTTGGGGCAAGAAAGAAAAACAGGGTAAAAGAAGCAAATTACTTTTGTGAAAATTGCTAATCCAATCAAAAATGGTACAACAGGAATTGATCTGATGACTTTACAGCATGTTTAATCTTACAAAGTGTATGATATGACAATTATTTCCACTCTTTTGTAGTAGACCCTCCATATTCACTCCTAATACTCAACTGTCTTTTCACAGAACACGACGAAATTCCTGATCTGGAGTGATTTTTTTCTGAAGGTGCTGACCTCTGTAAGACTACCATACCCTGTCATTCCTGCCTGAGAAATAACCACTTACAGTGTCCTCACTTTGGAATTCTGAGTGTTCACTGTATGTTATGTCTCAGTAACACTTTGTATTTCTAATTCTGTTTCTGGTGAAGACAATTGTATTGCAGAGGTCAGCGTGTTATATTCTAGCTCTCACAAGCCTTTTGGCAATTGCTTTTCCCCAGTGAATTATTCATTTTTGGTGGTAATGTGGTAATATTATTCATCTCTGCTCACTAACTCTTTTCAGTGCTGTTAGGATTCAAGGTGCATTACCTGACCTGTTTTAAAACCACAGCATTAGCACATTAAGACACAAACTTAAAAGAGAAAGTACTTACTGTTTTACAGAGACATAAATCCAGCATCATTTACACACCTTAAGTTGTTCTACTTTGAATTTCCAATCATTCATTTCCTTTATAAGCTGAGATTTCTCAACTTCCATTGTTCCAGCAGTTCGACTGTGCTGTCCTACAATCTGGGTCAGGTTATCAATTTGCTTTTGGAAGGTCTCAGTAATTCTTTCCTTCTCCAGCACCTGCAGTTTCAGTGTTTCACATTGTGACTGTACATCGTGAAAATGGCCTTCTCCATTCTTTAAATGCTGGAGCTCCTGCATCCCACTGCCAAGCTGTGAATGTAGCTTCTTGATTTCCTTGTTGGTAACTCCAAGGGCACCGTCTTTCTCTTGCAGGCAGGCCATCAGATTTGACACTGTTTTCTCAAGAGTCTCCAAATCAATCTGTTTGGCTGTAAGATCTTCTTTAACTTTATGGAGCATTTCCTTGGTTGCCTTGAGTTGGGCAGTCAAAGTGGAGATTCTTCCAATGCTTTCATTTTTTTCCTTAACTGCAGCCATCTGAATAACAGTAATATAAGAACCAAGTGAAATGTTAATTTCTGCCTTTAGAATTTCATGTCACATCTCTGGTTTTCTACAGTTCATCTTAAACACCTGAGTTCTGGTCTATAGTAACTGCATGCTACTTATGGTTTTCCTTTCTCTTTCTCCATTTTAATAAATGAAGTATTGCTTAGAATATAGAATTTTTAATCATAGAAAGAGAAAAATGTTAAATTGATATAAAAATGAATAAACAGGTAATGTCAGTGCAAAATTTAGAGCAGTTGTGTCTAAAGATGTCTAAGTGTAACTCAACTCACTGGACTGTAAGATGGAGGGAAAAAAGTATAAATTGAATAATCTATTACCAATTTTATTCCTACAGGGAGCAATGTGCACCATTTAAAGCACAAAGCACCTTGACCCAGGAGCTGTTAATAGTACAAAACAGAAAGAAGAGAAGAACAAACTTCCGGGTGGGAGGATTTTAAATGGATTGAGAAAATGTAGAACCATGTGTGAAGTAGCACAAACTTGTAGTTGGTTGGAAAATAAAGGAATTAACTTGATCTTTACTCATAAAGCAAAGTGGATTACCTAATTGCAGCTCAGTTTTGAGGGGCTGAATTCCTGAAAAAAGGGGAAGGTGCTACAAGTCAGAGTCTATGAATCTACTTTGCCAGAAGTAAATCTTTCTGACATAGCACTGCATTCAGCTTAGGGTTATAAACACAAATTTCATTGTGTTCTCATAAGCACTACATAAAGTGAGGCATTGCAAAGGCCTTTAATTTACCCATTATTTTGATAGAAATGCTCACCATTGAAAATACAATCTTCAATAGCTCTTTTATACCCAGCAGTATCAAATGTTCTGGATATTTACAAAATGGTATTTTGGAGGTTTACAGTCAAAACCAAACACACTTCCAGCAGAACATTCATTTCTCCTAAGGCTTGTATATCAAAAATAAAAACGAATAATAGTGCTTCTAATTCTTTGTCATTAAAAACAAATGAAGACTGGACAGGTCAGATTAATAGAAAAGAAATGCAAATTCTGACTGTCATGTATCTGCATCTTTGGAAGGAAAATTTTGTCACGAGGCCTCCCAACCCTGGTCACCAGAGTCAGAGTACTCCTGTCTGAAGCACAGCTCCTATTCTGAGTCAGCACACCTATTCTGAGCTCTATCACACTGCAGTTGCTTACCAACCTGGTGCTCCATTTGCCTGCAACCCTCAGTCCTTGTTTCCTTCACCGTGTTTTCCATGCGCTGCAATTGCATGTTTTTGTTGTCTAGTTCTCTCCTTAGATGGTCAATGGTGATGATGTTGTCTGTGTTCCGGTCCCAAAATCGCTTATTCTGCTCTTTTTTGAGACTTAGTTCTATCTCTTTTTTGTGAAGTTGAGTCTAAAAGAAATCAATTTCCCCCCTTGAATCACATCTAGGATTTTTTGTTCTTTCTCTTAACATTAGCAACATTCAATTACACAATTACATATCTGAATAGGAACTACTGCATTGATTTACACTTCAGATAAGACAGAAATATTTGCTAAACTAACACCTCCTACAACCAAGTAGTAACTTTCAACTTCATATAGCACTGCTATAATTATTTTAAAGCAGGTAACATCTCAGTGCTGAAGACTTTCATGTCCTTTATATCTATGCCAAAATCAGTATAAGCTACAAAATGAAAAACAACAAAGCACTGCATTACATGCCAAGGAAGGTGGATCTTGATAAATACTTTCTTTACCAATAGTAAGAATTGTTCATTGCTTGTTTCACTTCATGAAGTAATTTCTCACTTGTTCTCCAGAGCTTAAATCTTTTCCACCTCAGACATAATCCTAACAGTACATAATTGTAATTATAAATGATAATTTAAAATGTAAAGAATATTTAAATACTGACATACACATTTCAGCACCACAATTTAAAAAATTACAAACTTAAAATGTGTCCAAACTTAATTACCAATAGACATTTATACCAGTCATAACTTTTCCTGTTGTTAACTATGTGCATATTGTTGAAGCAGAGAATTAAGCAGGAAGCTCAGAGAATGGCAGAATGAAAACATGAGATGAAGCCACAGAAACAAAAGGAATCCTAAAATTAGATTCCTAGCCTGCAATTATGCAGTGATTATTCTGACTCCAGTCTCCTCTATAGCTATGTACAATCTGTAGGAAATATTTACACCACCATATTATTGGATAGGAGAACACCTATACATTGAATGAAATAATTTTAACATTTTCTTCAGAAGCACTGTGGCACTAACTGGACAAACAAACTTAATAAAACCACACAAATCAATATCCCAAAACTCTGTCATTAAGGGATAATCTTACGTAGGAAGAAAAGCAAGGCTATTTGTAGTATAGCAAGTCATCTGGGATGAAACTAATCTTATGTAGCACATTTTTTTATAATGTATATTCAGTGTGTGAGTATTCTCAATCAATCACAAAGGAATGTTTAATGCTGTTAGGAAAATCTCAGATATGTCTTGCAAAATATGTGTTAAGGGATCAAAGTTTGTTAACAGATGGATTTAAACTGTGAGGTAAAAGCAAAGATGACTCAGCATCTGTAATATGGTTTACAGAGGATTCAAGGATTTTGAATTTATGACAAAGTTAATCCTTAATTCTGAATGTCCTGCATTGCTAAAGGCAAGGGCATTTGGGAATTTTTTTTCACAGCTCATTCAAATTTATGATAAAAAATAATCCTCAAATAATTACAAGGGTGCTGCTGCACTTTGGAAACAAATAAAGTGCAATCCTGACAGCAGCAGTAAAGAAAGTCTTTCAGAAAGCAAGATTTTTTTTCAATACTATACCAACAACTGATGAATCCGGTCACTGAGATTTCCAGATTCTTGGCTGCATTGATCCTGGCCTGTCTGAGCTTCTGCTATCTCAGAATGAGCTAAGTGCAGCTGCTTCTCAAGATCTTTGACCTAGAATAAAGACAAATATTCATTAGGAATTATCTTACTGTATTCTATTTTAAATCATACATCAGATTTCTACTTTTCTTCTAGGTTTTCCTTGAAAGAAGTCCATATATCATCTTTTGGCTCAGCAGAGTTAGTCCGTAAGTGTATTCAGAATCATGTTGACTTCTTTTAGTGACCAAGATCAATTTCACTGCAGAGTTAACTGAGATTCCTGAGAATGACCTGGCTTCCACCCTAATCCATAGCTCTTCAAAAATTCTTTGTCTACACCATAAACACTGAATAGAATGGGAAAAGAGTTACTTTAGAAAAAAAAGTTCAAGCTCCTTGATGATTTGCAGTATTACAAGTTAGAAACGGCAATATAACATTAGTATAAATCAAATGCAACTTATATGGAACCATTCAATGTGAAAATACATGAAATCTCCTACAATGGTCTTCTGATTAACACTTAAGATCTGCAGTTTCTCTTTTGACTAACACCAGAACCTGGATATTTCCTCTCTACTTCCTTAAAAATGTTCCTTCAGCTTGTGACAAAAGCAATAATCTCTTCCTTTTCTGCTCTCCAGTGCTAGTCCCAAAACCTTTTCCCCAAAATGGGGCTGGGAACATCAGGATGATATTAGAGGATGTTGTCAAGAAAAGTTCTGAATTTTTTCTTTCCCAAAGTGTGTTAAAATCAGCAATCCTAGAGCTCCAATGCTTAAGTAGCAGAAAGACATTATCAGAGCCTTTTCTTCCTATAGTTGCCAGAGGTCCCTTTTGAAAGAGGTTTCTCTCATCCTGTGGAGCCCTCCACGATGGAGGAACCTCAGCAAATCCTACATTATTTCTCCCTGAAACCCTCCTTACACAACAACTCCCTATTTCCACAGAAAATCCAATCCTGAAGTACATCCTCTACAGAATTCAACAACTGTGCACGGCGTTATCCATCAGGCTTTTGCAGACAATGACAGAAGGAGCCATCCTCATGCAAGGCCTTTCCTGTACAATTAAGTTAACTCAGGGAGAAATGGGTCCCAAGTAAATATTCAGCCCTAATCACTTTGTGTTTAGTGATACAATAAAATTCTTCAGATGTACGTAGGCTTAACAGTACGTTTTATAGAGCTAAGGCAGAGAGATATATTTATTCCCTCACTGGAGATACATTAAGAAGGCAAACATGTTTTGCTCCAATGGTAGTCACTTTCTCTGAAAGGATGCAACTGCTGGCACTGTGTGACATGACGGACCACTCTACAATGCTTTTTAGATAAAACTAATAACATAAACATACACAAACTGAACACTTAGGTATTTACTTTTATACCCAAGTTAAGTACCAGATTTTCTGACTGCTGAAACTACCTGGTATCAACAACTTACAATGGCTTTGGTTTTCACTTACTCCCTTGAAAATTTTAATTGCCAAAGTGTTTTACAACCAGAGAAGCTGCAGAGAAATACCAGTTTTAAAAGATACACAGTTGTAAAAGCTTTATTTAGATTCTCTCTCACACCTTCCCAGGCATGGCTCCACATAACAGCATGAGATCATGTGATCTCCAACTGTCAACTTGTCTGCCACTAAAGTCTATCTTAGTGCTCCAGTGTATTACACTTCCTAGTCAAAAGATATTTTTATTGCACCAAGCAGTATATTCTTCTACAGACACACAAACCAAACATTTTCTGGTGTTGGCAAACTGTAAAAAATAGCCTTAAATTGATTCCCAGTTTCCAATTTTACATCTGCTATAATGTAAACATGAAAGGTAACATGCCTAAGGAGTATACACTACAGTTATAGCTATATATATGACCTTATGCTGTGCACTGCATGATTTAAATCAAAAAATTTAGGTAAATAAACCTACCATGAAAAGCATACTATACACTGGACTCTTCATCGAGGAACAAATACAGCGATGGAGATTAATTTACAAATTCTCTGCAGTTCAGTCATGATGCTGTGAGAAACCACTTTTGGAACTGACTAGTATAAGTTTTGATACATGTCAGGTGGTAGAATGGATAAAAGTGAAACCTACAGAATTGATAAAACACATTGTCCCTCCTGCTCTGCTTGAAAGCGCAAGTACACGTACACCCTGGCCCCACAGGCTTGCCCTGCACATCCCTGCCATTCCATTCTCAGGTCTTTTTGGATCAGAGACTATCAGCCCTGCCAAACTTCACAGTGCTCCTGTGACCTAAGTTTCCGTTTCCAGTAGTATGTAGGAGAAGGATGCCTAAATCCTCCCTACTTGTAAGCTAAGATGGATTTGGATACATCAAGCACTTCTGCATAGATTGGCTCCACTAATTTTTAGATGGAGTGAAAAGCAACTGTTTTGCAGGTCAGTTCATAAAGAAAACATGAATTATACTTCACCAAAACCAAGAAAGTATTTAAAGATATTCACATTGTTTACAAAACTGGCATCCAAAGAGGTGAAGTAAGTGAAAGACACAGTGCACACAATACAGAAACAGGACATAAAATACTGCAGTTGGTGACAAGGCAGAGATTCTGTGGTGGGACTGTAAGTTCCCTCCATTTGTCTGCAGTAATTCCCTGCTGTACTACCTGGAAAAAAGTTGGGTTTTGGGAAGAAATGTGGTTAAACAAAGTTTGTCAAGGCTAATGTTTTCTAATGGGATTAAGAAATGGTTTGAATACACGAGTGCAGGCCAGGCCCCAGTTTTTAATTTTTTTTCAGTTATAACTTGCTGATAAGAAGCCTCTTGATATCAGTACACGTTAAAGATTCTTAACTTACAATCTCTGCGCACCTGAATTCTTTTCAAGTGTGTTCTCTATGTTTTCCCATCCTTGCACTTAGAAAGTTACCAAAGAATTTTTCTGAGCAGTACAACTTAAATAAGAAGATATTTTTACTGACTGTTTCTGAGATATTCTCTAGGGCATGGTGGAATAATGTCCTTGTCCTGCATGTGCAAGTAAAGTTTATAGAGCAGAATCATTTAATGTATTTCCAGAAGGCATAATTTATGATATGCTCTCACTAGCTGTGGCAAAACTAGTGGAACAGGCTGCCCAGGGGAGCTGTGGAGTCTCCTTCCTTGGAGGTCTTCAAGACCTGCCTGGACATGTTCCTATGTGACCCTATCTAGGTGAGCCTGCTCCTGCAGGGGGGGTTGGACTAGATGATCTCTAAAGGTCCCTTCCGACCCCTACCATTCTATGATTGTGTTCAGTAAGTTTTTCAAAGCTAGTTTGTGTTAAAGATAACTCAAAAATAACACAGATAGAGTTAAGGGTAATGTATCTTATTTCCTACCATTATCAAAGAGCTTATGTATCTGGAACATTTCAGATATCCACACACTCACTTCCATTGCACTAATGCTAACACACAGATCCAGACGCACCTTGTCTTCGTACATCCTCTTAGCTCCTTGTAACTCAGAATGCAGCTGTGAAACTGTAGATTCCAGGTGACTAACTTGATGTGCGTGCACTGAATTTTGGTTTCTTGTTTGTTCTCTATGAAAAGTTTTAGGTGGAGAAATTAGAAACTCTAAGAACCATGAAGCATGTAACATTTGTGGCTGTTTTCACTGCAATCAGTAGGATCATGGAAACTTACAGCTTTGGTCCCCATTCACATAAAAATTACACCTTCTGACTGGTTACATTTGCTCTCTCTCACATAAAATCACACTGATAACTTAAGCGGTTAGTGCTGCCACCTCCTGTTCACGCTCAGTTATTAGTTGCTCAATGCTGTTTCAAAAAGAAAATACTGGTTATAATTTTCATCTTGGCAAATAGTAATTTTTCCACTGAAGAGGTAATGATATTTTTCAGTAGTAGGAAATGCAATCATTTTGGTGTCCTACTGTAAATGAAATATTATCTACTGAGTCATTGGCCCTGTTATTTTGGACAGGTTACTGTATAATGTGGGTGGATAGCTGGGCAAACTAGAACATCTTGAACAAGGAAGGATAAAGCTCTTAGTGAAATTACTATGAGAACGTTCATATAACTGGCAAAGAGATTACTTTTGATCTGTTAAAAGTGGAACTAGTCTCCCAACAAATTCTAGAAAACCACCTATGTGACTAATCACACTTACAAAAGTGAATAAAGCAGGAAGTTGTCAGCATGGGAAGAAAAAGCAGCAGAAAGTCAAGAGCAAATAAACATCTGTAATGGTACAATTATTAAATGCTCAGAAACATCGTTTGCTGCCTCCAGCCACTCCCTCACCATCATCATCATCATCATCAAAGAATTATCTGTGGAACATGTGAAAAAAGTACATTTATGTTTTATGAACTAATAAATGGAGAACATTTACCTATTTTGATATTGCTGAAGCAGAAGCTGGGTTTGGGTCTGTGAATCTTTTTTCAATGACTCAAGTCCTTCTTCCACCTATTGTAAACATATGGCAATGTAACCCCTAAAGAAAAAACAGCTTGAACAGCAATTTTCAAAGTGTAATTTCCCCTCTTTTGCTTCCACCTTGAACTGTGAAAATGTGCAAGATAGAGGTTAAATACCAGCAATAAACCCAGTCTCAAGTTGGGGCCAGTGTAAAAGGCTGGCATACCAGCACCTGTCAGCTTAACTGCAAAGCAGCATCTGTACTTCTTTATGGCATAACCATTTCCTTGGACCAATTTAGAAGGGAGCTCATGGAGTTATCATTTTTTTTTTCTAAAAATCAGAACATGGAGTATTGGAAGGAAAAGTAACATTTTCTTTACATACCAGGACAAGCTTTTCTTTGAGGTATGACACTTCTGAGTCTAAATCTTGCAGGATGTCAGCAAATACTGTGCTCAGGTTGAGGATGTGTAGGCTAGTAATATTCTCATGCTCATAGAGTTTCTTGCCTGTGCTGTCTTTGTAGTCCATTAGGATGCCATGCAGTTCCACAAGTACTTTCTCATGGCTGTGGATCATCTTTTTCAGATGCTCAGTTTGGCTGTCAGACTCCCTAAGCATCTCCTCCTGCAGCTGGTTGGCAGCTTCCAGTTCTTTAATAGTATTTTTTAGCTGTATTTTTACATTCTCTTGGCTCTGAGATTCCTTTTGTCTGAATTTGGAAACCAAAGAAATAATTCAGAGAGCAGGATTCACAACACAGATTTTTATCCTAATAGGTATAATACTTATGTTGAGAAACTGCTGTTTTTTTGCAACTACATAATAAGCCCTTTTCTAAACCAAAGTGCCAAAGTTTCATCATCTTCACTCCTGAGGGCAAATTTCTCACTTAGGAGATCTGGTCTACATCTCAAAGCCCATATATACACTTTCCATAACACATCCCTCTTGCCCTTCATACCTAGTGTCCTGAAGTATATCTCTTTCCCACTGCACTTCCATCAGTTTGGTCTGCAAAACAGCAATGATCAGTCTTAAATTGATTTTCTGTTGCACACGTAGGAAAAAAAAAAACAAACAAGCAACCAAGCTAACTCAACTCAAATAGTGAAATATAACCTAAAAAAAGGAGAGAAAAGTGTCTGAGATCAGTATGAATATAGGGATTCTTCTTCTTTAAAAAAAAAAAAAAAAGACTTAGAAACATCTCTTAGTGAATCAGTTTGGCACCCTATGCTGTGGTGGACTGACTATGCATGGAACACTGTTAGAAGGATTGTGCCAACAACATTGCTATCCATTGCCTATTTCTGTTTGTCAAATGGCATGTGGGAATCATGATGGACAAGTACAATTCACACAGGCAAGTAGCTGCTCAAAATAGCGCTGGCACAACTGTCTAAACACTCAGCAATGACAGAAGCAACAAAAGCTCATCTGTACTTAAGAAGCTGCCCCAAATTTGCTACTCACTTCATCCTTATTCTTCTGCAAATTTCTACCTATCTGTGAGTATTCTTCCAGAATGTCTTCCAAAGGTTCTTTGCCTGCATCACTCATGTTTTTTCTCAGAACCTGTATGTATTTCATATTTGGAACAGAAGACACTGCTACCATTACCAGAACAGGCTGAGTTTTCGATCACAGCACTGAGAATGGAAGAAGCTAAAACATTCTGGTTGCCAAGAAATGGGCTAGCAGCACCTGAAAGGCAGATAAATGTAAGTATTGAAACAAGAGTTGTTACATGAGAACAAACTGTCATCTGCCCAAAGTGGGCATTAGTGCCTCTCAGCACCTCTCAATCGGCTGCCAAACTGAGGAATTGCCTTTTCTAAGGACAACAAACCCAACGAATTCTCAGGTTGCACACAGGGTAGGGAATGCCACAGTGTTCAGAGAACACTGCAAAACTGCTCTCCATTCCCCTTGGGCTTGTGTCAGCAAGAGCTGTTCAAGATGCAGGGCCTGAAGAGGATTCAACTTAAAATATGAAACACAAACTTCTGGGTATGCTTCTAAATCCTATAATAGCCTGCAATGTTTACAGCCATCTACTCCCAAATCTTGTTCTGAAATCTGTTTAATACTTGCCTACACTAGGCATACTGCTGCTTGGTAAAGACTCCTCATGACTCAAAGAGTGTATCAGTGATTCCAGTGGGAACTTTGTGGTTTCTTCGTGGAGTTTCAGTGGCTCTTTCATTTGTCTTTCCAGTGTCTCCCTGCAGAACAGCACATAGAAACATTTGTTGAAAAGGCAGGACTGAACAGAGAAGAACATCCAAATGCACTGCGTCACAAAAACAACCTGAAATGGACAACTGAAAAGAGAAGTGAAATCAAAGCATTTATTTGGCAATGCAGTTGTATTCTCCTGGTTTACACTTATATTTGGCAACATAATAGCATGTCTTCAACTGCTGCAACTCTGCTGTAGTCAGCCAAACTATCGAGTTTTGCCACTAGCAGACATAATGTATTAAAATCCAAACAAATAAAACAACACTTCAAACAACAAAACTAAATTGGTTTATCTTCTGAAAAAAGGGATTTTTAAAATTTTCCTCATTTCTTCTTCCAGCTGGCCAATAAAATGCTACCTTACTGCCAAACCTGTAACTATATGGTCAATCAAACCCACAGAAATTGGTCAAATACTTCATTTGCAGGCCGAATAAGAAACATCTCACAAAACCTGTAAAATCAGACCTGTTTGGTAATATAAAACTTCAAGCACAGAAGAATGGAAATGTGTAGCAGTTTACATCATCTTATTTTAATGGAATTCATCAGGCAGCAGATCATTTGCTATGTTCCTGAGGATAGTGGAAGTGGGAAAATGTGTATGTGCAAAGAAAGTAGGTAGAAAAGAACAAAAAAGAAAGCAAGCTTTTTTTTTTTTACCAAAAGACAAAGAAATCCAGTCTAAGTGAGAGTAATAGCAAATTTTGGTAGTTCACATATTCACTGTAAAGAAAAGAAATCTAAGATAAAACAAGAAGAAAAAATAGTTGAGGAATCTGAAATTATAGAAAAATATTTTAAGTGACAGGATTACAGATGAGGGAGGAATATAAGATCAGCAAGGAGAGCAGCTCCCTGTCATTTGGTATCAGTACTGCTATGTGTACATAGCAGGACTGTGACATTCAGAAATGACCTCATCACAACATGCACAGCTGATTTCTGTCCACATGGCCCTTTTTATTTCACAATGCAACAAGTCCTTGTGTCTGTGCACTGCACTCGTTATACCGCCTCCCTCCTTTAATGCAATCTGATAAAGCTGGATTTTCATTTTCTAACATTACTGATAAAAAAAAGATTAGAGGACACAGACGCTAGCAGAGCTGCAGAGCACAAGACAGATCATCCTGACGAGTCTATTACCCTGAAAACAGGAAGAGAGGGCATCGAATATAGGCAAGTGTGGAGGTTCTATCACCACTGCCCTATTATTGTGGAGTATAACCTAGAGGCATAAACAGGTTAAAAAAATCTCTAGAAAAATCCCCAGCTGAGACAGACATTCAGATTCATAGAATCATAGAATGGTAGGGATTGGAAGGGACCTTTAGAAGTCATCTAGTTCAACCCCCCTGCAGAAGCAGGGTCACCTAGATCAGGTCACATAGGAACATGTCCAGGTGGGTCTTGAAGACCTCCAAAGAAGGAGACTCCACAATCCCTCTGGGCAGCCTGCGCCACTACTCTGGCATCCTCACGGTGAAATAGGTTTTTCTTATATTTAATTGGAACTTTTTGTGTTCCAGCCTCATCCCATTACCCCTTGTCCTGTCGCTAGCTACTATAGAAAAAAGGGATGTCCCAACATCCTAATACCCACGCTTTAGATATTTGTAAATAAGATCTCCCCTCAGTCTCTTCTTCTCCAGACTAAAGAGCTCCAGTTCCTGCAGCCTTTCCTTGTATGAAAGATGCTCCAGTCCCCTGATCATCTTGGTGGTCCTGTGCTGGACTCTTTCCAGCACTTCCCTGTCCCTCTTGAGCTGAGGAGCCCAGAACTGGACACAGGACTCCAGATGAGGCCTCACCAAGGCACAGTAGAGGGGGAGAAGCACCTCCTGTGACCTGCTGGCCACACTGTTCTTGATGCATCCCAGGATGCCATTGGCCTTCTTGGCCATGAGGGCACATTGCTGGCTCATGTTTAGCTTATTATCAATCAGGCCTCCCAGGTCTCTCTCTGCAGAGCTGCTCTTCAGCAGTTTGACCCCCAGCCTGTACTGGTGCAGGGGGTTGTTCCTTCCATGATGCAGGACTCTGAATTTGTCCTTGTCGAATCTCATGAGGTTCCTCTCTGCCCAACTCTCAAGTCAGTTGAGATCGCTCTGAATGGCAGCACAGCCTTCTGATGAATCAGCCAGTCCTCTCTGGTGTCATCAGCCAACTTGTGGAGGGTACACTCTGTCCCCTCATCCAGGTCATTGATGAAGATGTTGAAGTAAATCTATACACTCTAATTCCCAAGACACTGAGATACTGAGGTATACTAACCAAAAATATAACTTTTCCCTGACCGTTTTTCTATGCATCTGCTATTACATACTGTTGCAATAAGCACGGTGGTGAGATGACTCTGGTTTGATCCCATCAGAGTTTCAGTAAATCAAAGCTTCAGAAACAAAACTACCACTCCCATTCTTCTCCAACGGTCATTAATTTTCCAACTCATTAATGAGTTTCCCTTCTTTGAAGAAATTTTCAAATATTAGATACACACTTGCATATAAAAATCACTAAATCACTGTCTTCTGGAAAAAGAGAAAATCACCCAAACCAGCTAAATTACCAGATTTCACAAAAATTACTTTTCCAATGCTGAATTACTCTAAATTTAATAGCAGGCAGAATCTTGGACCCCAGCAAATTCATTATCAAAGGATAGTACTATATCCTGCTATTTATGCAGAAATTCCATTGCTGCCAGGAAAATCTCACTCCACTGTGGATAGAAATTCATCTGTTATTCTAGCACACACATTACAATGATCACTGTAAAGTGCCTTGGGCACTCACATCCTTAAATTTTTTCTTCACATCTTTCCTGTCACATTATTAAACAGACTACACCTTAGGAATTTGTTGATTTCCATTTTCAGTGAGTGTACTACTTATTTTAATGAGAGATAGCAGGTACAGGAATTTATCTAATAACAAGACCTGTTTACCACCTTTAATCCCTGGACAGTCTTACTCATTATAACAGCACCTGTGAAGAAAAAGATGTGTCTTTATTTTCTAATATGTTATTAATCAACTTCATGTAATAAAAAATGAATTTTGCCCATTGAATTTTAACACTGCAAGAAGAATTAAGGGATATTGAGACAGTGTCTATCCTTTTTAAAGTCTTATGCTTTGTTTTGTCAGGATGAACACAGAAGTAGGCTTTTGTAAGTAGTTGTTAGCAATGACTCTTAAGTTTTGCAACAATTAGTGGCAAATTTTATATATTACCACTTCCTTATGATGTTTCCAGATACAGAATTTATCTACAAGAAACAATGAAGATGAGATTTCTATATCTGTCTGTCTTGATCTTATCTACAAATGTTGACTATCTCAATTTGCTTGATTAAAGCAAAATGGACTTTTTCCTCACAGAAACACTTTTGAAGGCAGGCCCAAAAGAAAAGAAAAACTTAAGTGGGAGGTGTGCCAAGGTGGACAAGTCTAGACTTGTACAAGTTGAGTTTTGAGAATGTGATTGCTTTCAATAGCCCTTCAAGGACAAGTCTCTGAATCTTTCCCTCACGGGAGGCAAATTTAAAAAAAAAAAGAAAAAAAAAAGGAAAATGGAAGAAAAATGTATTATTACTCAGGGATAGCTTCAAGTGTGATGGTATTTCATGGTGTTTTATTCGTGTTATTTGTATTTTCCTGAGTGAGTTCCTCTGGAACACATGGGATTACACCCTAAGTCAAGGTAGCTGCAGTGGCATTTTCCACACCGTGGATACTTTGTAATTTTCTGAAATTTGACTGAAAAGGATCACTGTGGGTGCTTTCTGAGGGCATGTAATGGAGAAAAGTAGAGCCCTTTATCCCAGACACCAATCCCAAACACTAGAACCTTGAAACATCACCTCCCTCACAAAAAAAAAAAACTTGAAAGCCCAGCTGTGCTATGACAACAGGACCATTCTTCCTAAAGCAGGATGAACTCTGGCAGTGTATTGTGCCCCTCCTTGCCCGTGTGTGGTGAAGGTGCACAAAGGCAGCAGTGACTGCTGTGTTTGGCCGATCTCCCTGGCAGCGGTCATGGCATGGGTCCACCTGGGAGCCCACAAAATGTCTGCCGGACATGGCCACCTGCCCTTCCCTGGCGGGAAACGAGGACACCCCTGAGCGCCTCCAATCAGCCTCTCCTACCGACATGGATCTATCCCAAAGTCCTTGTAGCATGTATATACTCTCTGCAGTTCCGCTCTGAGAGACTTTTTACCTCATGAGGGCACGCAGCTGCCACTGCCTCCTGCGCTCTCACAGTAAGGAGAGCCGTCTCACTCCTCGGGTTTCCTCCCCGCGAAGGGGCCCTCCCGCGGCTGCGACCTGATCCTCCGGGAGCTGCCCGCTTCATCTCAGCGTGGCTTCGGAGAAATTGGAACGTGTAAGCCAGAGGTCACCCACCGCCGGCCCCAACCTCACTGTCTTCCCACGACGGTGCTCAGCCTCTCGGCCCCAAAACAGCAGCTCACGAGTGCCTCCCTCAAGCTGTGGGCACAGGAGTTAAGGCGCCCTCACGGGCACTGGATTGCGATGGCAGGTGATTTTAAAGATGCTGTACTTGAAGATAAAAATCCTCTCTTACAAGGGTAGAGGAGTGCCTAGCTTTTTTTTCCTCATGGTGTCTAGAAAGAAGGGTAGCACATTTTGGGAGTGTGACCATGAGCTGAGTCAAGGCAGGAAGTTGCCATGAAGAGGCTTCCTCCTGCCAGAGAAAAGGCCAGAGAGCCAAAAACATCGTTCCAAAATGATGATTCAGAAATAAAAATTTAAAACTTTTTGATTTTTACACCATTCTTTCCAGAGTGGCAATGTTTTTAAATTCCCAAAGGTGATTATTGACTATTCTTTCTAATTCTTGCTGAGAGAGTGGGTGCAGGGTCAAGAGATAATTACTTGACTTCAACAAAGAAAATTATGTGGCTGACTGTCCCTTTTTGGATCTTAATTTCAGGAGTAAACAGGCAGACCTTCAGCATGCTGTTCCACTCAAGTTATAGAAAATAACAGCCAACAGCTTATATCACACACACCATGTTACAAGTTTCCAGGATCAAGGTGTGAACTGGACCCAAACTGAAATTGTCAGAGAGCTAGGGAACTTAAGTTGGAGAAAGCCCAGGAGACAGACATATATGTTTACATATTTAAATACCTGACTAAGAAGAAAAACACATAACCATGCATCAACATACCATTTTAACTCACAAGGGAAGAAAACCAATCACCTAGTGCTAAAAGACAAACCTAATGAAAAAGGAAGAAAAGTGATTTTATGTGGACTGCTTCAAAGTAAGCAAGAATGGTAAGGATTAACCATCTGAAAATAGACCTCTGGTTGCCACTTTCCTAGCTGCACCGTGCTCCGGAGTCTTCTGCGCATCTGTAGCAAAAAACACACACAGCGGATGGAAAACAGCTTGAGGAAAGAAAGACTTTCTATCGTGCCACCTAGAAAAAAAAGCGACAGTGCTGAAAAGATATACTTTTTCTTCTATCCACAGAGAAAAGTGAAAAGGAGTTTAGATATAGATATCTTATAAAATATCCTGAAACCAGATTTCAATGCTGAAACAGTCTCAGATGTTAACAAAGCCTGAAAACTCATCTGGAAGGTTGCCTGCACCTACCTCTGACAGACACTGGTGAGATTTGTTTCTTCTGTATTTTGGACGGTGCACTGAGGTTTTGCTTCTTGCTGTGGGGCTGGAAAAGAAGGGGGAACACTGAGCATGTTGCATTCTCTTCTGCTTTTGCCTAGCTGTGTGTTTAGCTCCCAGCTACCTTCTGAGCCGCTGGAGTGGTCTGGGATCCACCTGCCCCTTACACTAGCCCCTTTACCCGACTCGGTATCCTTGGGAACAAACTCCTCCTCTGGAGCTGATCATGTGCATGAGGGGGAGCCAATAAACATCACATCCAGCGTTTGATTTCTCTGTTAAGTATGTGGTGGTAGGTTTTTCCCATCAAGGCCCTGGCAAAGTGCTTTCTGGCTTTCTGTGGTGTATTACCTCCTCTAGCAGCAGGTGCCTTTTTTGTCTAGTGTTTTGTGAGCAGCCAGGTCTTGAGCACTTCAGCAACTTCTTTACTGCTTCCTCCTGTGACTCCTGCTAGGAAACGCTAGGACCAGAATATCTCTTTTAAGATACAATTCCTGAGTAACTTTTCTCCTATTTTGTGAATATCTCTGAGAAGTAAAATCAAAGAATCACTGCAGGTTTGCCAGTGGATACGCAAATAGTTTTTTGAGTTTAAAATTAGCCATTCCTCCCACAGAAAAGAGTATGAGCTGTGCAGGGACGATATAGCTTCAGAGGAAGGTAACAGAGTAATTTACGCCAGCACAGGATCTGCTTTTAAAATACCTGGGCCTTGCCCACCAGCCATTTCAGATTTAGTTAAAGGCATTAATAACTGTTAAATAATCATCTTGTTTTGGAGGAAAACCACCCTCCAGAAATTAATCAACCTCCCATTTTTCTTCATATCATCAAACATAAAGGTGTATAGTATTTGCCCTGCTTTTTACAGGATAAGCTTAGACACATGGCTGTGTTATCACTGCTTGCGGCGATGTCTGGCCTTACTAGAAGAGCATCTGGCTGTGGTGCCTCAGGTGACTCTAGCTGCAATCCCTCTTGCGAGAAACAATTGCAATAAATAGCTTGGCACAGAATCCTCTGTTCTCAGCAGATGGGTGAATCTAAAAGCTGTTCAACTGTGTGCACAGCCTGCTAAGATAGAGATAAATGCTACACAACTGTTAATTAAATGAGGTGATGGCTGCCCTGAGCATTTTGTGCTTCTCTCTTTTATTAAATTATGTAACTGAATCTCAATGTGTAAAACTCCTTTAGCATAGTAATACTGGATAATTCTCCATAATCGTGGGATCTTTTATTAATTTAGTGTTAGAATGAGGACTTACCTTTGATATCCCCGCTTTTGTGCATTTTGTGCACATATCCAAAGTGTAAAATGGCCTCTTTCTCTGAAGGTGCTTATTGTAATACATAGTGGCCTCGATGTTATTGCAGTTAAAATGCTTTTATAATAGTGACAACCTATATGTTGTAAAGTTTTCTTGGTGTACTGTGATAATATTTCTATGATTCCTGATTTGCATTCTTGTTTCAGCAGGGTGATTCTCTGTGCATTATATCAGAGAGGTGAACATTCAGATGCAGAGAGAAAATCTGCAGCTTTGAATTCAGGTACCCTACATTCACCTTCTTCTGTTCTGAGAGCACTTGTGCTCTCCTTAGAGGGACAGACCTGTTCCTCACCTTGGCATGTTACTTTTCAGTTTTCTTTGAGTAACTGAGAGACCCAGAACTATTTAGTGCTGGAGGCAATTTATATGGAGAGGTTTTTTTGTGTTCACCAAAGAGAACTCTTTCTTTTCAGACTTCAAAGGCAAGTGTCTTCTCCAACACAAAAAGAATAGAGATTCACAGATTTTTGCAGCTTACTTCTGTTTCTCATCTTTGTTCTCTCACTCTCAGATCTCCGTCTTTCTCTTTCTCTGTCTGATTTTTCATTTTTTACCTCAGGCCTGTCCAGAAAAGCAGGCTTATTCTGTGGCCTGGGAGGAAGATGAATGCAAATCCAATCCAGCATCAGAACAGAGCTTCCCTGTGTAGCCTTAGGAACATCTGTCTAGAAAAAGATTTTGATCATAGGTAGTTGATCGTAATCCCTCTGAGGCCATGCAGAGTCTTAATCTGTGTTCTTTACTGTAATTTCTTCACTTAGCTGCAAGAATGATATTTTAGAGAGTGAAGTGGCTGTATCTGTTATAGTCAGATCTAGCTAATTGGAGGCAAATAAAGCCTTATTTTCTACTTAGTTATTTCTAATTTTTTCATATAATAAACCTTTAGGGGAATTGTTAGCCCAAGAAGCAATGATTCATCCCTCAAGAGATCTCTGGCTTATTCAGGAAGGTTTTGTCTTTTGACACTTACATTTTGTTCTGTCCTGCTGCAGATTTGGGTGAGCAACTTGAGGACTCAGGGAGAGGAAGAAGCTGGGATGGGTACTGGTACTTGAAGGTCATCTACTTTTTTTTTTTTTTTTAAATTCCTGAAGCTCTTCTGCTTATATAGAGTCCTATCTGGAAAAAAAGAGAAGTTGTTCTGTGATAAAACCAGTGAGCTAGGAAAAAGAAACAGTACTTGGCGTTTGTCAATCTTTTTGTGCTTCATGTGTGACCATGAGCAAGTTTCTCTTTCCTCTGTTTATATATGTGAAAGGTACAAAGACTCACAATTCTATCCCCTTTTGTTCACCTTGCCAATTTAAGTCAGAAATTCTCTCGAATAGAGCTGTGGAGAGCCTTTTCCTCTCTCAGAAGCAGTTTGTGCACAACTACAAATACCAGAGACCACAAAAGTAGGAGCGAATGCAAGATGATCAGCGTCCCCCTCCTCATACTGAACTTTTTGTTGACCTGCTTATAATGACAAAATGTCTGCCAAACACAACATACTGGGTAAACAGTTACACTTCTACTCCTCTGATGTCCAGCTCTGATCCATTTTGGCATGTTACGCCTCCTCAAAAGTCCTGTCAGTGCCGCTGTGAGCTGCTTTATTTTAGAAAACTTCTCTTTAGAAATAAGTTGTGTATTTGCTTCATCTGAACTTAAGAGGCTATAACTAAACAGCAGATATATTTGAACTAAGCATAATGTTTAATTCCCCAGACAAAAAAGGCAGTTAAAGATGTGTACAAAATATAGGAGCTGAATTAATTTCTTTGACTTCTAGATTTACTTTTAATCTGACTTGCCAGCTCATGGACCCAGGCAAGATCAATAACATCACTCTGAATACTTAGTAAAGATTCTTCTTCCTTTCTGAAAGAGAAAAGTATAGCAAATGCCTGGTAACTAAACTATGAAATGTTTGCATTTAAATCAACCAACTTAAACTGTGACAACTGGTACTGCCGGCGAGTGGGGGCAGTGTTGCTCCGATGAACTTCTTTTGCAAAAGAAACTTGAAATACTTGAAGGAATTTAGGAAAAATCAGAGCAGCCACCAGCAGGATGGCAGTGCCTTTATTGATGGTAAATGCAGGTTTGATTGTGAACTCTGAAAAGTGAAATAAATTATAATTTCTCCTGATTTAGCAGTGTAGTACTTGACAACTGAGGGAAAGGGTTCTGAGACAGCTATTGCAAGTTTATTTTCTTTTACACTGAAATCATGCAAAATTTTAACTCAGATATGTTATTCTGTGTGGATACCACTTTTCTAAACTCTGGTCTCATCTATTGCACCCCAATAGAAAGTATCTCAGCTCTGTCCTGAGAGGAATTCCTTGTAGAAGAATTGTTTCTTGTAGCAAACTGTGCTAAGTTACTTGTGTTAGTTGAGGTTCTTTCCATAGGCAAGGTGAGGGGGAAAAAGAATTGTATTTAATACTTGGAAATGTTTCTATGTAGGTGAAAAGCAACAAATGTTGCACTCATTGTATCAGCACTAAAATCTATTTTTTTTTTTAGTTTTCAGCTAAAGCACAGCAATGCTCATCTTCACGTTGTTAAATCCACTTTCTTCATCAATAGTTGCTGTATGTTATTGTCTCGCACTAGTTTTGTTTGCACTGTGTGGGGCAGGAAGTTAAATCCCGTATGTGTGGGCTGGAGCTGCTGCCACCGCTGGTGTTCCAGAAACCCTTTGGTTTCTGTGGGCACGATCAAGAGGTTAGCATTGTGAGGATGGCCCACACAGTCTGCTTGATGCGCAACCTGTAACACAAATAGGAACTAGATGCTATGAGTACCTGTTATTCCACTCCTGTGTGGAATAAGAGCCTGCTGAGAAAGCAGAACAGTATCTGGCAGCCTTTTTTGGGTGATTGATCAACACTTTTCCCTTATCTGATCATGTGTCTTTGATACATGCAAGCACCCGTGTGTGACCTTTTTAGAGCTGGATTAACAAGGCAAAGGACTACCAAATCTGGAGATCGTAGCAGGAAAAAATTGTGTGCTTGCAATGGTGACAAATTTGATGGATTTTTTGGCAAAAAATATGTTGGATTCAGCACCTGTGTTGAATTGCAGTGATACTGTAGAAGAAAAACTGTACCTCAGAAATGATGTTTGGAACTGCTAATCATCAGTCACTACAGGAACTATGAGAAATACAACTCTTACTGAAGTTCTGGTGTCTGCAGATATTAGGTGCAGTGACCAACATTTTGGTTTGGAAATTGCTGTAATCCAAAGAAGTACCTGTTAACAGGCTGGCATATTCTTGTGCAGTTTTAAATAGTCCCGATGGCTGTGGATAGGAGGATGTATGGCCTCAAGAGACAGCTCCCAGAGCCTTAGTCTGTCTCTAGTAGGCCTGTGGAGGGGCAGAAATGAATTGCTCTTTGTGATGACTTGGAATGGGGGTTTTTACTGTGAAACACTAGGAGTGTAAAACTACAGAAATCTGAGTCAGGCTAAAGAGTGCATTTTGGATAAAAGCAATCCATGAGCCCGACCATGATGTGAAACTAATGAATACTCAGCCCCTGGGAGGAACACAGAGAGGATAAAGCCCAATATAAGGAAGGATTGAGGATCATCTACCATGAAAAATAAAGGGAGGAGCCTCTTTTCTGCATTCCTCTTCATGGCTATTGGGAAGGAGAACTGGGACACACAGGGCAAATAGAAGGCTCTGGGAAACTAACATCTTAAAGGAGATGGGAATGGAGCAGCATGAAGGGCATGAGGAAATGCAGAGATTTCTGGTTTTAAAGTTGCAGCTCCAAAGCTTTTCCTCTATAGCTCATTATGGATTTGTTAACACAAGATCCTCATGGCTTTTGAAGCCCGAAGGAGAAATAATGCACACCCCAGGCACTATAAGATCAAAAGTACAGGCACCTTAGAAGTGTAGGCAATGCTACTTGTTTACTCAGCTATGCCAGCAGGAAAGGGAGTGATCTGTGAGCTACCTTCTTTGTCATTCTATCTCTGTCATTCAAGGGCCAATAAAAAACAGATTTTTTTTTTTTAACACCTTCAGTGATATATATCAAAACATCTGTTTAAGTGATGAGTCACGTGCCTAAGCCTACATGCATATATACAAGAAAAGATGCACCCACATTGCTAAGTCCTACAATAGCCATTAGTGACTGCCTGCGTTAATAATATATCTTAAGTTCTATTTCTTATTCCATATATTAGGGAAGCATTGACCTTTTATGATAATGTAAATGGGTGAAAGAAATATGTCCAGGGAGGTTGTTAGGCTCTGTGTGGACAAAAGCACTTTATGAGAGCAAAATTATCAGCAGTACTCCACTGTGCTCATTTGGAATAGGTCCATTGTATTTTCAGCAACTGACAGTTTGGATTGTTACAATTCCTTGGCAAGTACAATAGAAAGATGATGATTTCCGGGAGCATAATAAAAGGGTGAGCCCTGGCTTTTGCACACTGCATTTTAGAATTGCATGCTTGATGTGCACAATTGGGCAGCACTGCCTTACTTGCCTTAATCCATCTCTCTCTCTCTCACTTCCTCACCCTCCCTCATAGCAGCAGTGGCTGCTGCGGTTTTGGCAGATCATCGGGGAGAGCATAGAAAAGGAAAAAAGCTCAGCTATCATTTTAACATTTTTCCCAAAGGATTAATTTCACCTGCTTCTCCAGTTTCCCTGATAGATTCTTTTGCACTATTTAATCCAGTAAGTATGAAGTTATTGCATGTTTTGAAGTCTTCCAAATAGTTTTGAGAATGGACTTTCTCTCTCCTCCTCCCCCAGCCTTTTAGCCTTTTTTTCTTTTTTTTGACAAGTCAGAAAATTGTGAAGTAAGCGACAGAGTAACTGAGAGAGCAAGAGGGAGAAGACATTTCCATTCTTTTAGTGCAGTGGGCTGAGGCAAAAAGGCCATTGTAATGGTAAATTGCACGCAGAAAGGAGGAAAAGACTGATAATCAATCACAAATGAAGCATTTGTTTGGATTCTGGCAATTTACTGGCCAGGGACTTTTAAATCTATAAACTTTTTCTTTCTTTCTTTCTTTCTTTTTTTCCCCCCACATCTTTAAAAGAATAAGTTTGATATACCGAAGACAGGAAGAGAAATCTTTAAAAAGCTGTCATGCCCAGAATACCTGGCAATGGGGAAAGCACAGTGCTGAAACACCAGTGAAACATCGCAGTTCTGGAGGAGAAGCAGCATGCTGAAGTGTTGACGGGAAACGTTTTCAACCCATCGCCTTGGACTCCAGCTCCGAAGAAAAATTTTTCATCTCACACTCTTCTTGTTTCATGTATTCAGGGATGAGTTGTGATGGCTTCTGGGGAGTTTGATTTCCGACTTTGTTGTTTTGTGATAACCGGAGTGGGGTTTTTATGCGACTGAGTATGTTATAGGACAGATGAGGATGTTAGACAATATTAACACTGGCATATCATCTCCTGAGTCCAGCATTACCCATAAAGGAAGATATATCTACCTGGAGGCATTGCTTCAAGGAGGTGCTCCATGGGGATTCACACTGAAAGGCGGACTGGAGCACGGGGAGCCATTAATCATCTCAAAGGTATTCTTTTTTTGAACAAAACATGATCAAGTTGGGAGTGGTGCTGATTTAAAGGGCAAGAGTCGTAAAATAACCCTGAAATGTCATATTGGATGCTGTATTTGTCTTAGTTTTGAAAACCTTTGAGCACCTATTCAGGTTGGTTAAATTTGCTCAGGAGCTACGTATTTTAGAAACTCGAGAGCCCTCGGCAGTATTTAACTATCAGAGTGCAGGTTTTGTCCCACAGAAAGTGTCTTGTCTTGTGGAAATTGGCTCTATTTAGTTCTGTACTATGAAGTGGAGTGAGTAGGGGACTCTGATAAGGTGATATTGTGTCATGAAGTCATAACATATCTGAACATGTTCAGTAATCCATCACCACCTCTTCTGAAGAGAAAAGTGCTTCAAGTCACATGATGGGATGTTGGCTAATTAGAAGCCTGTGTGTGTGGGAACAGAAAAATACTTGTAACTTGTTGGTTTGCCTGTATCTTATGAAAGGTTACCATTTTTCTCACCCTACATACTCTTTACTTACTAAATAGCTATCAGGTATAGTACATTTTCAACACTTAATTTCATTATTCACGATTGAGTGCTGGCAACAGGTAACTAGTAGCATAACTCAAGGATATTTTGGGGATCAAAATGGGAGAAAAAGTTCCTTTTAGTCATTGGAACTGGGCTATTAGAAGTACCCAGATACACAATGCAGATACTGAGGACAACAGATTTCCAAAAGCACCAAATTGAATCTGTGAATGTGTAAAATAAGTTTGATCTGTGGCCCTAAAACTGTTTTGAAAATGTTATTTAGGTAATTCTGAAATATTTACCTGTAGTGACTCTTAGGCACATTTCTGTGTCATTTGTCTGGTGCATTCCGCTTGTTTACAGTCTGCAATTATGTAGTGAGCGGCTGGGTGTATCTTATGTACTTACATCTGATCTTACTCCTTCCTGTAAACTGGCATATTACATGAGGTATTCAAAGGATCACAACCAATGCTGGCTAAAAGAAAATGCTGGTACTCAGAATAAATGTTATCCAACCCCTGCAACTCACTGTGCACACACATTCACATGAAGACTGTCAGTCACTTGAACAGTTCACCTGAAATAAATGATTTGTAATTGGTGCATCTACGTGTTTAAAATACAAAAGGTGTTTTAGACATTTTACATAATCATCTTTGTTGCAGGACCTCCTTGGAGATAGTCTGGTGTAGCTGCATAAAGCAAAGCCAGCCTCACTGAAATGGTGTAATATTTTTTCATTTTATAAACATGAGGGACTAGCAGTTCAGTCAGCTTCTACATTTTTACTGATTGTGTTCTCCATTTGCGAGGGAAAAGTTTCTTTTTGCTTTGACATTCTTCTGTGATGTAAAAAGCACCACCCTTTTTCTTTTTTTCTTCATTTGGAGGCAGCGAGGCAGAGAGGAAGAGAGATGGCTCTGGCTGCTGAACATTAATTAATCTATGGGATTTGGTTTCCACAACAACCAGGCCCCTTAATGTCAAACATGCCTGGAGTGTGCATAGTGCCACTGAGAGCTGTATGGCTTGTGCCTGCCTTCTGTGAAACAACACTGCAAAAATGTGGTGGGGTTTTTGATTGGGTTTGTTGGTAGTTTTTTTCTTTACAAAACCCCGTTGTAGTTACTGCTGGGTTTGTGCTGTTAATGTTAGCATTTAGTTGTTTTGCTCATGCAGGGTTGGTGATGCAGAGCTGTAGAATGGTTTGCATGTGAAAACTATGCTTTCTGCAATTCATGCAGTACCTAGCTGTTTCCTGGTTTCATTTCAACTGAAAAATTTCTCTTATGTTTGAATTCAATGTCTGCCCTTCAGAATTAATTGTATATTAGCCATTTAGCTAATTCAATGTTCTTCTAATAATACTGCAAAATAATAAGGAACTGTGGAGAAATGATAAATTGAATTATGTTACAGGTTAAATTCTGTACTCGCCTAAGAGGACTTCTAAAATCATAGAATGGTTTGGGTTGGAAGGGACAATTAAATATTGCACTGCTTGGGCAGGTACACACTAGGAATAACCCAATAAGATATAAATAATGTTACCTCTAATATCAGAAAATGCAGATGTCAATTTTTCATTTCTTTTTATTTGTAATTAAAGTAGGAGATTTATTTCTGTTTTGGCTTCCTATTTTATTTTGGCAAATACATTATGACCACTTAAGTGTCTGTTTGTATTGACAGTGGTGTTAAATGGCCTTAGTATAAATAAAAATGTACATTACAGCAAATATTTATACTGGTACCCATGAAAGCTTGCAATATGACTTAAAACAAACAAAGTAACCTTGATGTACTGTGACAGAATACTAGACAGATAGCAAATTTGTTTGAATGCAATAGTTCTTTCTAACCATTAGGAACTGATGCTAGTCTGAGACCCACAGGTTCAAGCTGTAACAGAAATTAAAAATGAAAAGGAGTGAATTTACAAAAGACCCAGATGCTGAAAACTGGTTCTCACAGCTCTCTGTGGCTCTTTGGAAAGACAGATATTTTCTCCAATAACATGCCAAGAAATTGCCCAAAAGCAATGGAAGCAGCAGTTGGGAGTCCAAGTTGCAAAAGCCAGATCTATATTCTCAGCTGGCAGAAGGTGCAGTTTGAGAGAGCTGATGACTAGTTTTAGTATCACCCTCAAAATAAGAAGTTCTCTACTGCCTTTCAGTAAAAGTACCTTTGCTGTACGGATGTATGGCTCTGCTTCTGTGCTGCAAGACAGGCTAATTTCTCTGTATGTATGTGTGTGGCTGAGTGCACAGATAGGCAAACTTACAGTTAAACGCAGTAGTAGAACACTTTGCTGAATCAGCCATGATGCTTAGTACATCATGCAACCAAGTGTAAACTAATTTGTCAGGAATGTTGTTGTGCAGCTAACATGACTTTGGGTAGCTAAAACAAACAAATTTTTTATGCTAAGGCTGTTATTTTTCCCCCAGTGGAAAGACAAATCTATCATAGAATGGTAGCGGTTGGAAGGGACCTGTAAAGATCATCCAGTTCATATAGACTAGAGACCTATACTGAAGCAGTTTCAGGACATCTAATTCAAAGTCCTCAACAGAGGTCTCTTTGTAATCTATTTTGCAGGTGGTGAGGGCAGACCATAAACAAACATATTATGTCCAACCCACATTTCCCTCTCTCTACCTAGGAAGCTGCTTTGACATCTCTTGTAGTCAACTTTTTTCTATTTTCTTTCTGGACTGATTTTATGCAGCTCATTACACGAAGGCTGTAGAATCATAATATGTTACAATCCTGGCTGTATAGGACAGTTAAAGTAAATGATTTTCAATGAAAGAAATTTGGAAATGCTAACAGTGTGTCAGCAGAATTGAAACCCAGTGTGCTGAGTGTCCTAGAGCATTCTACTTTGCTTGAGCTTGAGATTCTACTTTGCTTGAGATTCTACTTTGCTTGAGCTTGAGATTCTACTTTGCCATCTTGAGAATGTTGAAGAAGTTCTCATTGTCTTTTGGAGGTGCCTGTTGGACCACAGCACTTTGGAATTGTGCCTGGTGTTCCCAGTCTGCCACCTAAGCCTCAAAAATAAGATTTTGTGGAATCCAATGTTAATTTTTGTTGTACTACAAGGAAAGGAATGGAAGAGTGGGCAAAAAGTAGTCAGCTGCACATTCCTTTTCTGCTGTGCCTTGAGGGAACTGCTGAAATTCAGTACTTAAATTAGCACCAGAATGTCCAAAAAGATGAATTGTAGGCTGCAAATTAATAAAAACTATTTTCTCTTTACTATTGGCTCTGTCACAAAACGTGTTGTCAGTGAAGAGTGTAGGTGAGAGTTTGAAAGGGAACTGTACTCTTAGCATTCTTCCTGGGGAAGAATTTCTTATTTATATGAGCTTAGAGAATAGCTGTCAATCAATGTCTTGGAATGGTTCACAGTTTCTCCCCATGTTTTCAAATAAACAAATGTCTTTCAGAGATGAAGAGTAAAAAGGTTGGTGACAGTAGTAAAGTGCCTCTCTAGAATGGGCATTTTTTTCTCAACTTAGAGAACTTTGTCAGTTTGTAGACCTCAAAGTATCCAGCACACATCTCCAGAAAATATACTCCTTGTGATAATAAAATATTCCTTTGGCAAGAAGGTTCTCAAGTTTTTTATTACTTTTCTTTTTTATTTTCTTCTTCCATTCGGAGGTGTTTAAAGGTGACTAGATATCTTAAATGTGTCACTAATACTTCGGAAACAGTGAAAATCAAATCCCCCAGCTTCTCTATTTGCAGATCTTGGTTCATATAGCTCAACTTCCAGTTTTTTGTTATACCTGTTTAGTAATTCAGAACCATGTAATTTTAGCCCAGACGCAGGGAGATTTGCCCACAGTGGAAATCTCATAAAACAAACGATTTCTTCACCTGGAACAAGAAATTTGGTGAGAAATGCGAGTGATTGCAAGGGGGAACTGAATGTTTGATTCAAATCTGATCTCCTTTGGCCTTAAAACTGGGATAATATCCAGAAGCAAAGACAAATTTCCATTCTCATATTACTTTTTTTTCGGCTCATTCTAAACTGTGAGATCAGTATTGCTAAAATGAAAGCCTGACTGTTCCAGGCATTAAAGTCAAACTGGTAACAGACGTGTTCATTCCCTCTTCATGTCCCACAAGAATTTTTAATTTAAGGTAATGAATGTTAATCTGTTTCAACCGTTTTGGAGCCAAGTGATCTATTTTTGCAGTCTGGTTTTCATTGCAACACACAAACCTTTGGAATAGTTCTAGCTGTTGTAGGCCTCTGAAATGCTCTTTTATTTTGAGCTCCATGTTGATGATACTAACAAAAGAGTTGTTTCTCTTGCCTCGGAATTAAAGCATCTAAAGCGCTCTTTCTTGGATAGTGGGAACACTTTTCACATGCTGTGCTGGAGTTCATTGGTTTCCTTAACTCAAAAGGGTAGGTCATTTACAGGGACCTCATGCCAGAAGCATGACACAAACTCAGAGCTTTATCTCCCAGCAGGGATGTAGGAAGCAATAAAAGTTTAATAATAATAGGAATAGTTTGGTACAGAGCCTTAGAAATAATCCTGAATTCTTGTAAGATGTTTAAACCTTGTTAGGAGCCTGATCCAACTTACGATGAAATGAATAGCACTCTAGCCATCAGTGCTTACAGGAGCTGGCCCAGGCTGTTTTCCACCAGGCTCCCTTCCACAAGGCTCTCATACCTGTGCTACTTACTGGTTATGATGCCTTGTTCATGTCACTTGAGTGAGCTCATAGAACAGTTAGTGGCACGTGTTGAGAATCATTCCACCACTCTTGACAAAACCAAATCCAAAAGGCCATTCTGGACACCAGCTGCCTCTGATGAAAACACTTGGAGCTGGTGTTCTCCTAGTAGATCAGTACCAGGAGCCCATTGCTTTACTCACTCAAATGCCCAGATTCCCCATAAACAAAATTATATTGTCTTATATATCAACAGGCAAAATTTCTTTGTATTCAGTCCTGATATCTCTGTGTACGACAAATGGCAATTTAGAAACCATTAGGTTTGTTGTAGGGCTGCAAACACAGAAAAGTCAGCCAACGTGTGCATTAGAGAGGCTTGTCTGTAGTTGTAGAGTCATGATAGACTTAATGGCCTGGGTGTGAGGACACGAAACTGAGCCAGAGGCATGGAGACTTGTTCTGCAATTACTATTTTAAAAAAAATATTTATTCTTTGCAAGTTTGAACACTTGTTCTTGTCTGATTAGATGTAGACTTTATTTTTCACCTCACTGCCGAAGCATAGCCTGGGGCCTCTTGTGTTGTTAATGTTTAAATAAAATGCTCCTTTTCACTGTTTACCTTACAGTATACTGTAAGTGAGCTGACCAAGGTTTCCATTTCAAAGCCATTGTTGTGCTCATGGCTTCTTGTAGAGCATTTTCTGCACTGGTTACACATTTAGGGCCATAGGTGTGGATGTTGTATTAAATATGTCAGATCCTTAGAAATGTGGGTTTTTTCTTGTGTCAGTACAAACCAAGAATGATATTTAAGAATCACTCATGTGTTGCTCTGTTACTGTTTAACTCCATCAGCTTACAAGGCATGGAGAGCTGGCATGTTTCTTGTTCCTTCACTTGCTGTGTTCACTAGGGGAAGCAGTAACAGTAAGTGGGTGGTAAATCATAATGTAATTGCTTGTGCTTGGTCTCCATCTGAAGGCAGGCGAAAAGTTCCTCCTGGGAGGACAGAGTAGTACGGATCTGGACAGACTGGCATCAGTATTTCCTGCCCGTCAGTACTGCTTTTAGATTTGTCTTTGGAGAAGGGTGTGCTCTGTCTGCTCATGAGCTAAGAGGTTCATTGTGCAAAATTATTTGCCTGCACATCTGACTCGTGTTGCTAGACTGTGGTAACACATAAGGCAGATGTCTGATCCAAAACAACAAGGAAAACTGGATGATGCAGACCTTTACTTTCAGATAATCAGAAGGGAACTGATGCTGTAATTGTTTCAGAAAGCAGAGCAGCAGTTCCTCATCACTCTTGCTTATTTCTCAGGGATCAGATTAGGGCCTTGCTAAAGACTGCTGATGCCAGCACAAGGGACTGCTGTCCTTCTACCTTTTCTGGAAGCTAGGGAGTTGCTTGATGAAAAGGCTTCTATTGTCAGCCCCCTCCCTTAGGCTGCAGATCTGTTCTCTAGCACAAAAAGACTTCTGTTCATTTCCACAGCGCCGAATTAGCAATTGCAGAGAAACTGACTGACTGACAGTGAGTGGTGGCTTGCTAGGCATTGCTGCTGCACCAGCAAAGCCAGTAGGAGCTTTTCAGACTACAGATAGGCTGTCTGAAGGGTCAGTTGGTCCGTGGTGCATCATGATGAAACAATCTACTGGGAATAACTTGGTTGTCTTTATTAACAAATGTCAGCAGAGATGAATCCCAAGGTGCACAGACAACTCAATAACATGATTGTTATGAACGTGTATGTGTAAGGGAATTACCCTTAAAAAAGTCACATCTCTGTACTGACAAGGGGTGGAGACAATGACTGACAGGTGTCTGGCTGCAGTTGACTGGTCATGCTTTAGAGACAACTGGTCTGAAAGATTAGGTCTCAGCCACTGCTTTGCAACCACTTGAGTTACAAAGGACCATATGCAGTGTAATGTCCTGCAAAGTCATAAAAACAGGTGTAATATTAGAAATTCTCATGGGCAGGGAGGCATGCTGTGTTTTCAAATACACTATGTAATACTTTGGGTCAATAAATGGAGCCTTCATACGTCCTACCCGATATTAGCTTACATGGAAGAGATTAGACAAAAAAAATGCCACAGACCCTTGCTTACTCAGCTGTACCAGGTATGACCAAAGGTAAGATTTAAGCTGATCCTGGAGTGAGAACAAGAGAATGCACTCTTTAAATCAGTGTTTGTGCAGAATAGATGATTACTTGTGAAAGACTCTACTACATTCAACCTTTCTCACACTTCTTGGGATCTCAAGACATATGAAGAAGAATGATCATCAATAATAGAGCTGGAGGTGAGCTAATCTCATCTCAAATTTCATCAGTATTTGCCTTCAGGATTTTTTGATGAAGCTTAAAAGTATGGAGCATGAATCCATTGTAGATCTACAGTGAATGTACTACTCAGACCTTGTGAGGGATCTTTGAAAGTGAAAATGGCATGAACTGTAATTTGCTTGCCAACAAACATTGGTAGTCACAGAAGAAAATGTCCAGAGGTCTTTGAAAATAGACTGCTAAACCACAAAAGAAAATCTTTGTCACCAATTTGTGTATTTTGAAGCCTTGAGGTTCACCCCCTCCATCTGGTGGCAGCAGAGAGTATCCAAGACCAATGTCAAAAACCCCTGATATGTTGGTATCCATCAGCCCAGGAGGCAAATCCTTTCCCTACTTGTGAGGAAGACAAGCTAATGGTGTTCTGCCATTACTCTGGAGTCTTCAGGCTGCATTTCTGATCCTACTTAAGAGAGGCCTTCTTTTCCTGTCTGACATAAATCTGCCCTTATGCTTGGGACAGGGAATATTCAGTTAATAACAGAAAATACAATTCAGCATCATGACTAGAGTGTCTGTAGGAAAATCTGGCATCCTCTGACTGCCTAGCATCCAAACACATCAATCTCAAATCTTGGATTTCTTTCTGTGAAGTCAACAGTATGGTCAGCATTATGAATGCCTCCCAATGTGGGTGCTGAACAGGTTGAGAATCAGGCCCTTGGGTAGCCCCGATTATCACACACCAGCAATACAGCAAGGATTGGTAGATATTTGGAGGTTCTCTGAAAATATGGCTTCGCTGGAGCACGTTATTGCTCCTTACTGCATGTCAGATGAATATAATTTTAACAAGTGTAGATTTAAGTGCACTAAATACGTTTCTCCTTTTCCTTATAATATCTCACGTAGACTACCATAACTGTATTTGTATCTCACTCAAAAAGTTCCTGCCTTCTTTGTAGATCCACTTAAAACCCTCAGCTTTGGCTCACTTACTACATCCTTCTGAGGAAGATCTGAACTGTATAGTTCATATGGGCTTGCCAGTACCCTAGTTCTTTAAAGAGACTCAGCTCAGATGTTGTTAAATGCCAGGAAGCATCTTTCCCCTGTGGAAATACAGTCTGTGTGGCACTCTGTGTGAACAAATGTCTTCCTAAATGTTGTAAGATTATGTAGGTTGATTCATGTGACTCAACTGGAAATAAAATTCTGGTCTTTCCATTTGCAGTCAGATTCTGCCTAAATCTATTTCCACAACTCTTGTTACTTTGCCATGAACTTTTAAAACCCTCAAACAAGTAAATGATTTCACATTTCTTGGTCAATTGAAATTAGGAAAAAGCCAACAGGAATAGACAAGACCAGCTTATGCAGGGCACAACTTGTTAACATCCTAACTGGTATTCAAGCATAATATTAATTTTTCACACTTGCATTAAAAAATCCCACAAAAAATATTCAAACCCCAGTGAAGAATGATTCCTGCTGATAAGAAAATCACTGTGCTTATAGGATAGGCTCTGGAATATATTTCAAAGCACGGGGTGAGAAATAAGCTCCCAAATCCCATTAAGAAATAACAGGATTTATGTGCATTCCTCCCATATATTAACTTTCCTCTCTGGAAACGTCTTGTGCTGAGTTGGTGCCATTTTTCAGGCAGGTGCAATGTTCCGCAGTTCCCACAGACCTCTCCAGATAATCTGCCAGCCTGAAAGCCATTCCCTATTCTCACTCAAGAATGGGGATTTTCCAATGCACGGATGACTGACGAGTTTGGCTGACAAATGTCATAGCTCTATGTTCTACTAGGATTCAGTCACACATTCTGCAGTGATGCTGTAAGCAGTTTTGGCCTGTCCATTTCAGCAGTTAAAATGTTTTAAACACCAGCCAACAGAGATAGAAGAGATACTGATTCTTAATAGGTATTATAATTAGTGGGTCATTTTCTGAACAGGATTTGATATTTAAAGGTATAATTTGTGATGCTGAAGTCTTTAGGAAATTGGTTTGTATTGTCACTAGGGTCAGTTTTTATTAGCACTGTTAGAGGTTTTTCACCTTTATATTAAGGCAAGTTTTTGAAATTTTGAAAAATCTTCACACTTGCCATTACTTAAAAGAGTCTTCATTACTTTTTTCCTTTTAAAGGCATGGGTTAATGTCAAATGTTTATTCACATAAGAATGGAGAATATTACAGAAATATTTGTCAAAGAAATGGCAATCAGTTCCTTTTTAAAAAGGGCAAACAGTTTCATGGGGCAGAAGGAGGCCAGAAGGGTCTCTAGGAGCCTTGAAGAAGATAGATTTTATGTCAAGAGGTGTTTAATTCAGAATTGAAAAAGCATGCAGCCCACTACATGTTGCAGAAAGTCTCCTTACACATATAGAGAACTACTGACTTCCTGATAAAGACTGTTAACTTTAGCCAAAAGGAAGTGTTTTTCTTATTTTTTTCTTCAGCTTGTTGTAATTATTTATTTTGCTCTATCATGTCAGTGCCAGCAAGCCACAGTTGACAACTACAATCCCTTTATTCTGTTTATGAGTGTAATTAAAAAACAATTACTCTGGGCATTCACAATCTATAGTTGTGATACATTCACAAGATGTAAATAAATAAACCCAGATATAGCAATGGGTGAAGAGTGAAGCAAAGATTACTCTGTACACTCACTGGTGAATTTACTACCTCATATAATAATGATGTTGCTTGGAGTTTATACATTATTTAATGTTGGATTTTAAGATGTTTACAATGGCACATAATTGCTGGAATAATCGTGTCATTGAAAACTTGTAGTAGTGCTGGATCCATTATTGCTTTTTTTGTCCCTGTAAAAATATGCATGATTTAAACAAACGCATCATTTAGAAAAGTGGATTGACCCCTAATGTCACACCTCACATTCTTAAACTTTGATTGATGACTAATCTTGCTAATGGATGAGATGCACATTTCTCAAATGTAGTCTCATAGAGACTGGGAAATGAGACGATGGAATTCAGACCAAAGATCTGGCTGTTTTCCAGGAGCAAATACATGGCAAAACACATTTCCAGTTTCAAGAGAGAGGCTTGAAATGGAGAAAGAAATGCAAAACATTCAGACAGAGAGGGGTGGGGTCATGGAGGGAATCTTCATTTTATCAATGATCCCACTCCTCTCCCTCCTGCCCTGCTCCATTTCATGTTTGCTTAAAAGCAGTTGCCAGTGTTTGTTGAATAGTGTCGGCACAGAGGGGATGCAGCCACTGACCTGACTATAAGGCAACAGCAAAAGGTTAGTAGAATTAGTCTTGTACTGCAGACTTGTATTAATAGTTGTATTGTGGTGGTGTTGGCACAAACTCTGCAATTAAATAAGTTGTTGGCACTTTTCCCTAGGTTAAATTACTACTACTGTTCTCCGTGCTTGCAAGGCAATGAATACAACACTTTTGGGGAGACAAGTTCAAACATTTTTGTTCTTTTGGGATTCTGCACATTTCTGATTTCAAGCTAAGAGGTTTCTGATGGCTTTCCAAGTAGACCTCTGTTGTTCTTCTGTCTTTGCAAACACTCTCTGCAAACTAATGCTGGAGTAACGAAGCTGGGAAGGAGGTGGGTGAGGGGGAAAGGCACAACAAAAGACTGATGTAGAAACAAATGCCCTTAGAAGAGCTCCTTGCTTTCTCTCATGCCTGGACACATGGATGTTTCTTAGCACTGGGCTATTGTTGTAGAGGATTAGGTTTCCATCACAGCTTCATCAGGAGAAACTTACTCTTTTTATCAGCCCAGTAAGACAGCCACTGACACAGGGAGGGGGAGTATGCCTGTCTATCCTTGCCCAAAAGGGCAAAGCAGCCACTTCTTCCAGGCCAAGGTTCTCTTCCCACTCCTACTTCAGTCAATGGCAGTTGTGTTTGGCCCAGAGATGCACACAACCCTCTGTGCTGTCCTGCAGGAGCCACCCACAGCAATACACCTCCCCAGTCATGGTTGCCAGAAAACTTCACATTTCAATTTATTAACAATTCCCTGTACTTTGGGAAAAGGAGTCCTTGCTCTTCTTCCCAAATCTGTCTCTAAATTAGCAACAGATATTGGCCTAACAGACAGCGTCTATGTCTTCACCTGCTTGCTAAGGGGTAGATCTAAAAATAATCCCTTTTCCCTGGCATCTCATAATTTTGGTTTTCTACAGTGTTTTCAGTAAAGTCAGGGTGTCAGCCACAGTCTGATTGCTCTTCATGACCTACATTAAGACTAAGACTAAGATGCAGTCTAGTCCTTTGAGGTAGAAACTGTAAACATCAGACACAAGAACTGGAAGTGGTTCAATCTCTGTTTCCCTGTGGCTGGTGTGGAAATGCAGCAAGATTTGGAGAGACTGTGCTGCTTACTGTATGAGCTGAGAAACTTCTACATATAACAGTTTTCTAAGAAACTGGTGATATACAGTAAAAAATGTCTAGGGAGAACCTTGATCTGTGGTTTCCTTAAGACTGACTGTTATTTAATCAATCATCAGATGTTAATAATGAACTGCATTTAGAGATTATCCTGTCTACCAGTGACATGATTTTCCTATGGCTTATATCAATATTTAATGGAGATTCATAGAGAGTGAACCACTAGCACACTGGCAGTTGGAGATTAGGAGAAAGGGGGAAGCAGAATCAAAGGTAGGTGCACTTGAGTGAGTCTATGTCTCCACGATTTCTTGTATATCTCATCGTCTGCTAAAACAAAAGGTTCCTCTGCTGGTTGGAGCTGAAGAGAATCAGGGTAAGCATCTATTGTTCTATATGTTTTATTATTTTCGGTTTGTGATCATGTCAGCTCTCATTAGTTTAACAGGTTGGACTGGGTCACTCCTTGGATAAGAGACTTGGAAATGTAATGAGAAATGACAGAAAGCGGTTCAGTCCCTAGCCCTGCTCCCTCTGAGACCATGCTGAATCACTGACCCATCAGAGTTTGAGGCAGAGAGGGTGTGTTACCACTGCTCTATGTGACTTTCTGGCTTTGATGATGAGATATTATAGCAAGTCAGTCAGTGGCATATTTTACTAGAAAGAAAAAGTGATCCCATGAGACAAATCCTGTTTGGTATAAATTGCATACCAACACCAGCACTGTCATCTTATTTTTTTTCTTATTCAAGAACAGCTGGGGGTGTGGGTAGCTGTTGTAAAATGCTTTGGTAGCATGTGGCAGAGCCTGCAGTGAAATGATTGTGTTTGTATATATGTATGTATATGTATGTATATATATGTGTATGTGTGAGCTGAGGGTGATTATAGTTTGTAATCCTGTAAAGAAGTAGGATGAAAAAAATTGCAAGCTTTCTGGGCTAAATTGGAATATACACTGGAATGTAGAACTGGATTTGGAGGGATTTGCATGCGGCTGTCTTGACTTAAAACAGTGTTTTACAGACAATCACAGAGAACTAACCATTAGCCCAGGAAATAGAGATGTGAGAGTTAGAGGGAAAGGAATAAACATAAAAATTCAATGCTTATATAATATGCTATGACATTTTGATTGTGACAACATCAATTAACTGGTGCTAGCTAAAGAGTCTGATCCATGCATAGAGGCAACTGAGTTTTAAGCCCTCTTTGTCATTCACAGGAAGTTGTGGGCTGCAGTTATACTTTTGATGACCAGTTGTAGACCAAGCCGAATACTCAGTCAAATGTCTTTGGTTAGTTGCTGAGCCTTCTGCATTCAGCAGTGAGTCTGCTTTTCTTTAAGGTAATTTGAAAATGGTGGTAGTATCCTGCCATTTCCAATAAAAGCATTGTCTTCCATCATGCCCATGGCCCTGGCATTCACAAATTACCTAAAAGGCACAAATGACTCCACTGACAATTGAATTTGAGTGCCAGTGTGGTGCAGCTTCCTACAACTGTGAGATATCATTGGCCATCTTCAGTAGCAATACCTAGAATAGAGATTTAAAGTATTCTTAACAAAGTAGTTAAAAGTATGAATAAAAATATGTTCTAAAAGATGGTAATATCTTTTGGATATTAGATAATATATTTTAGATATTAGATAATATCTTTTAGTGAGGTAAAGGAGTCCAAGTTAGAAAGATACCTCCCTGTACATGAGAGATTAAGCCTTTCCAAACTCTGCATATATCACTGCTAACTCCATGTCCAAAAAAAACCAAGAAAGAAAAAAACATATGATGGACAAAAGGAAACTGTGGTTGTCTCATAGCTGCTCAACAGGCAACTCTGAGATTCTTCTGGCAAGATCAACTGAAGCTGAATTTGTCATTGTCTGGCTTGTGTCACCCAGCTGGTCGGGTCAGAGAGCTTCTCTGACCTGAGTCTGCAAGTGATGGACAGGTCTGTAGAAGGCATTATCACAACATAATCACATGGAATGAAAGGAAAACCGTGTGTGCCTTTCTTAACTTCCCTCCACCCCCATTCTCCAAATCTTTAGGATAATACATCTTTTCTTATTTTACTCTGATCTGTTAATGCTTCTGTTATGTAATAAGGTTTTCACAAAATATGGCCTGGAAAGTAGTAAATGGAGCTCTTCCAAAAATCCACAAATATCTGGAAAGATTCTGTTGCACTGCTAAAGGAAGCATTCATCATGGTCAGAAATATTTCCTGCTGGGTTGTAGTGTGCTCTCTGGTTTCCTCTGTCTCTCAGGCACTAGTGGAAATTCTAAATGACAAGGAATTGTGGTTTTTTTCTGCTGGTTTAAGTTAGCTACATCGATTTTGGAATAGAACATGATCTGTAAGTTCTTAGTAGTATTATTGCTCTTGCCAAAACCAACAGCAGCCAGGAAATGCTGGAAACCCAAAGTCTCTGGTCAGGAGGAGACCAGCAGAAGAATTCTTTTGGCCTGAGGACGTGGAAAGTCCTTTTATCTTTTTGTACCTGTGTATATATGCATGTTTCTGAGTTAGAGGGAGTGTAAGAAGAGACTTGAGTTTAGAGCAGGTGGTGTCAAGAGTTTGGTTGTTCACTTGAATTTACAGGTTTCATTTAGTCACAACACATTGACCACAGCATGAAAACTAATTTTTAATACATGGAAAGCTTAAAGAACATAGAACTAGAAAACAGTCTTGGTTTGGTGGCCTGTGTAAGGAGACTAGTTCTTGTGGACTCTGAACCAAAATTGCATCAAGACAAAAAGAATAGAAAAAAATAGGAGTTTATGTTGAACTGAAAAGTTTTGTTCAACCCTGTAAATTAAATGCAGGTGAACTTTCGGGTGAAAATAATAACTGAAAGCAAAACTGAAATGTTCTGCTTTAAAAATGTCCAAATTAAAAGTCTCAACCCTTTAAAATGATTCCTTCTCCCCGTGCCTTTTAGGGATCAACATAATTTACTACATTTAACCTATGTGTGGAAGCAGCCTTGTTCTTGCTTTTCAAAGCTCTCTCTAGCTAAATAACGATGGTCGGCTCCTGTCAAAACACATCTTTCGAAATTAAGCTCTGCTTTAAAATGGAGCAGTTTAGAATTCATACAACCTAAGAGTGACAATCTTTATTATCTTTGTGGCCTGTTTTAATCTTTAATCTTCTGGTGAAATAAAGACGAATCTTGCTAGAATCATCCTCTAAGACCTTTTCTTAATAGTAAGAGGGTTATTAAGCTCCTAGCAAAACTTAGGAAGTGGAGTAGATTTTTCATGAAGGAATGAAGGCCGTAATATTCCTGGATATTACTTCTGTTCATTTTGTATTTCTGATGCAATTTTGATGCTTCAAAACACATCTTTTATAGGGGTATACAATAATATCCACCAATTTGCATCATTACTCTTTTTCCTCTTGTGCATAGAAGCAAGAAAGTTGGATTGGATTCATCCTGTGCTGTGTACTCTGAGCAACAGTAGTTGTCAAGATAGGAACTAGAGGAAGTGTGTCTCAGCTCAGCAGTTCTCAAACACATTCAGAAATGCATCAAGAGCTAGTACCATCAGCATGGAATGGTCTTTTACTCCTCTTACAGCTCCCTATATCTCCTCCAAGAACAGCATTGCAGTGAAGCCATAACAAGCACTCAGATACCACTGGCGATGAGACACGGGGCCTGTGACTAAAGGCTAGATATAATTCATAGTAGGAGAGGGAGCAGCAGTCAGGAAAAGCAACACTGGATGACAAACATAGATTTGGTTTTGTTGTGTGGCATTGCTAGCATTATTCCAGCGTGAGAGGAGTCAGCAGAAGCATCCCAAACCACAGAGTCATTCAGATCTGTGAATTACTTTCATAAAGAGAGTTTTCATGCAAAGATCTATTGTGGTTTTTTTCTCAAAGAACTTCATATTTCTGCTTACAAGAAATACTAATTCATTTCATCCTTGGCTACTGACACAATGGATAACAAAAAAATGTTTTATGGGCCAGTGATCCACTGCAGCCTATAGAGTAATGTGAACCATACAAGTATTGGTCAGCAGGTCAGAGTTGCCAGCAAATTAAACCTTTGTTATTGCAGTTTTGAAGCTGAGGTACCACTCACAGGAGAAACTAACTTTTACTATTTTTCATTTACTGGTGATTCTGAAAATGACAGTCCAAGCTCTTCTGCACGGCACATTATGTGAAAGAAAAGGCATCTCCTGAGTACTGGCCTCATGATCCATTGTTACTGATAAATAATAATATTAACAGGATAAATATTTATTGATTTACGTTTGAGTTGTATAAACTGTGTCTTGCTTAGAAAAAAATTCTACCCTGCTAGCCATTATCCTCTCTAGTTGATTTAGACATTGTGGCCAAACTGGAAATGGCTTGTTTGTTTTCAAATGATCGGTGTCACCTTCTCTAATCCTCCGATATGCTTGCAATTGCATACCTGCTGGCTGAGATCCATGCACCAAACACCTGTTTAGAGACTCAGTGCTGAGTGCAGAAGATACTTACTTTTTTACTTATTTTTGTCTTTTATCAAGCACTGGTGCCTTGCAATTCTCCCTTCAAGTGTGCCCAGGAAAACATCATTGAAAATACCACTGAGCAATGTCACAAATGGGTAAACATATTTTTGGAGACTGTGACAATCTCTGATGGAGAGGAGTGCAATAGGTGGTAGGATGTACAAAATGATGTTACACACCCCAAAAGTCCATTGTCGTCTAAATATAGGATTGATGTACTTTCAGTTTTGTGTGTTGTGCATTTTTGGCTGCTTGCTGAGTTGATTAGAGTTGATGTTATTTGTATAGCCTCTTTTTCTGATCCAAATTGATGAATCTAGTAAACTTTCTCTGGGATTTCTTATGCTTCTTACCAGCATAGTATCTATTGTGTGAAGTCTTGGATGAACTACAGGCAAGGAAAAAGGGAAAATACTGAGGAAAATAACGTTTCCATGTTCCCTCATATATTTGAAGTCAACAGATATTGACTTTGTTGCTGAATGGGGAAATAAATACTACCAAAGGCCTACAGTCTTTGTACATTAGTGTTATCATGGGAACATACTGGAGCAAAGATATGTACATCCTGTTCTCTTTTCTTGCTATATCCTGGGTAAGGAAGATAAACAGACATTGTCTTATACCTAACTGTCTGCATCTTTTGGCTATAAACTGTGTGGCATTGTCAAGGCATGCTTGGGAAAGATCAAACAAGACTGCAAAACAATTGTGTATAAAAGGAATTTTTAGCAGCACTTTTCTATCTGATACACATCCATGTAATTATTCCTGTAGCACAGTCATCTGAGGCTCTCCTTGGCTGTATGTAAAACATTGGCCAGGTGTAATGTCTATATTGCATTTCCAATAAATAGCACTGCCAAAAATCTGCAAGGAAGGTTAGGGAAAAAGACATTTGTCTTTATGTATTAAGACTGGTAACTGAAGCCAAATGAAAAATGGATTTTCAGGTCACTGGATGTTAAAAAAATATTTGTACTTGGTCCAGGTGGTTTGTTTCAATAACAGTTTTAGTTTTGACAATTGCCAGAAATAACTTCAAGTAGTAAAATAAAATCTAATAATTAAATCTTAATTTAAACTGAAAAAACAAAACTTTGTATTTTAAAAATAGCAAACTTCAGGCTGTTTTATTTTTAAGGAGTAACTTAGCAGAATCAGTATACGTTCAGAAAATGTTCCCACTACTAACATGTCATCAATTGGATTTAATCACCTAGGTTATATAGACATTAGAAAAGTTGATGAGCAGTCTTTAAAGCAAAGTGGTTATGAAGCAGATTTGCTGGAACACTTCGCATCCAGGGTGGTTCCCCTGGTCCTTAACTGTAGGACTGAGTACTCTTAATCTTTCTCACTCAAGTTCCCTGTTGGCTGCTGCTTTTATTTATTCATACTCGAAGCTCTCATCCATGATGTCTTTTCACCCAGAGAGGATACTGTGGCCCTTTTCCCATGAGTATTGCAGTGCAGAGAGCCAGGGAAAAAGAGTACTTTGAGATCATTCTGCTACAATGACCATCATCCCCAGGACTGGTAACGGGACCTCCACGGGAGAACAGAAGTTCCTACTACCTCAGCTGAAATGCTTAGCTCTAAGCAGAAGGTTGTGAAAAACTGGATAAGGCCCAGAAGGAGACACAGTGTGCTCAGCATTAGTGCTTAACCTCCCCCCACAGCCTCAGCTGCCAGAATCTTGTTATTTGAACTATTCCAAATAACTTCTGAGATTTACCTCTAAATCTAGGGGTAGCACTAATCCAGGGAAAGAGGTTTTGGTAACGTAAGGCTTGTCAGTAGAGCAGCTTGTGAGAATGAAGCAGCTTTTCTCAAAGCTGTGGTAAATACACCAGCCCAGTACTTCTGTGCCAGTGTAAGTTGTTGACTTTGCCCTTGACTCACCCATGTAGGCTCCATTGGCATTGGCCACGTGTTAGAGCAACACAGACAAGCAAGCCTATAGCTCTCCCATGGCTAAGACCAAAGGTTAGACAACTGATACTTTGTCCTGTGTTTTACCATTCTTTACTCAGTTTTGCATGACCCGCACCTCAGCCACTTAGCTCTATCTCTGGCTGCACTATATGCTTTGTGTTTGGCATTGAACTACATGTTGCTGTGTTTTATCAGCCTGGTGGAGCATGCTATGAGAGTAGGAGCTACCTGGGTGCTGTTCAACATAACCCTCCAACAGCCCACAGCAATGTCAACTGGAAGGTCATGAGACTTGGTATTTCTGCCTAACCTTGTTCTCTGTGAAATATCTAGATGGCTGTAATTCCTGGCACATAAGTTATCACCCTCAAGGGCTGCCTAAGTCGCCAGGGCTTGCCTTGACTGAGGAGTCCTGATATTTAGTGGGCTCATCCAGCTCAAGGTTAACTGAGGACAGCTGTTGTCTGCAGGATGCTGGCTTGCTCTGTGCAGGCCTCATACATCTCCTCCCCACGTGAAGCATGTGAATAGGCAGAACGGTATTTCAGAAGAGGATGGGAGCATAAGCCAGACCTCTCTGGGATCTATGTGTGTTTGTGCTAATGAGGTCCAGAGGTGATGCCAGCCAGCTATCTTCCAAGTGTAGTTTGCACATGAGTGCACCAAGAATTCACCAGCTATTCAACGATAATAAGTTTTCATAAGCACACGTTTCTGACCATGTCAAATTTTGTACCCATTCAGCAGCTAAAATCCATGGAATCTGACATTTGAGAAGAGCTTGTACAAAGGGGAACTCACATTGCTTCCCAGCTAGAGCCTGAGCGGTTGATTGGCTTTCCTAACACAATATCACACATTTATTCCTTAAGCAAGATTAAAACTTTAGAAAAAGAAAGATTAGTCAGCAAGATTAGAATAGAAAACATTCTTAGAGAGTGATATTAACCAGAAAGAACCATCTGCTTGCCACAACTGCAAAAGTAAATGTAGATTTTTCTTCCACAGTTTTGGATGGCATGCTTCTACAAACACACAAATGAGCCCTAGGTTGTCCTCAGCTCAGAAATCCCATTATTTTCTCTAATATTACTTATGTGAGTAAAGTAAAATTCGCATAAGTGAATAAGGGAGTGAATAAGATGGGCAAACAGAAGAGAATCGTGTTCCTAGAGATCTTGATGTCCAAACACATAGAAAATGCCAAAAGATGATAATATATCCAAGGAGTGCTCATGCCGAAATAAAGAGAACAATGTGTCTTCTCCATTAGGAAAAAATACTAGAATCGAAATCATTCCTGCTGTAGAAAATCACTGGTGAGAAAGGCTCAGTAAGCATCAAGGAGGGACAACTGAAAGAAATGGGGACTGAGAATGAAGAGAAAACAGGGATCAAGATGATGCTAAAAAAAAAAAAAAGAGACAACAGAAAGCAAAACTGTTCAAACTTCCATCATACTCAGGTGGGATGAAGAGGCTGTGTCAGGTTTGAACTGGTGTAAATCAGTATAATTTCAGTGGTGTCAGGTGACTCACTCTCAAGTGCATCACCTCTTCCTGCTTTTTAAGACCATCTTACAACTCACATTTACCTCTCAGTACCGTCCCATCCGTCATTTAAACAGAAGTGCTGCTGGATGTCATAAGTTCCTTGATTCTGGGGATGTTGTCATTGCACTAGCAACAAGATGTTGTCCTTCTTAAAGAAAAAAAAGCTCTTAGAATGACACTTTCATGTTCATGTTGCCTTTGTGAAGGAAGTATTGAAGTACAGGAGATGAATGCACTGAAAATCTCATTTCCCACACTGCTAGACTGATATCATTTTACCACAATAACCGCTCTCTGGAAAAATAAACATTAGCTCAGAAGAAGGCAATCTACAAAACACAAAGAGATGAAATATTAAGGAAGTTGTGAGCAGTCACTTGAGCTTGTACAGTAGCACTTAACTTTCTCACCTCAAGGGCTCAAGTGAGGTGAATGGAGTTAGTGAAACTCATTAACCATGAATCCATTGTTAGTTTAAAGCTTTTTCTATGAGGTGATCGATACTTCAAAAACTGCGTGGGAACTGAAAGGAGATTAGAAGCAAATAATAAAAATGTAACCAGATTACATACTTGATCCTTTCTCCATTGTGGTTTTGTGCAGTTTAATTCCTGGGCAGTGAAGAAAGCCGTATGGTTCAAGAGAAGAAGCCTTGCAGCATGACTCAGGAGCTTCTGTTTAAGGTCTGATTCCATCTCTGTTCCCCACTCATGCTGTCTTTTGCCTCGTTTTGATTTTGTGCTAGAAGACACTCGAGAGGCTGTTGAGTGAAATAAAATTTACAATTCTGCCATGACAAACTTTCTGGTTTTAGCAGTGGCTTTGTATGGTGCCTGCTGCAGTAAAGTGGGTTTATGTACAGTCATTTTTTATGATGCAAAACACTGCTGACGCCCTCCCCCCAAATATTATACCACCAGAGCAACCTGCTGCAGGACAGCACACAGTTTTCAAGCTGAGGGTTTGGATCAGCAGCAGGTGTATGACCAGTTCAAGACAAAAAGGTAGTAGGAAAATATTCATGCTTGAGCTCTACCCACTGACACCTAGGAGATGCATGACAAGAGCAGACAGATTCAGTGACAGCAGGTGACAAAGTGATAGCTGAGTGTTGGGCCATGAGCCTAAAATGCACATAGGAGGCTTTTTGATGTGTTGCACAACAAAGGCTTTAAAAATAAGACTGCTGTGTGCATTTGTGAGGGGCATGATGAACCCACAGGATTGAAACGTGCTCTTGAAATTGTCCTGAAGTAGAATTTCTTCTGCTGCACACTGATGTAACTGAAGTGGAATGTGGTTCTCACTATTTAAGTGTGATGGATGAGCATTATTTATCTGCCTGGAGAAACTGAGAGACAACGGCAAAGTCATCCAAGGACAGCCTTAGGAGCTGGCCAATATCCCAAATCTGTACTATGCCATCAAAAGACAGCATTTTTTCATCTGAGCTGCTCCTCTCTCAGCAGCAAAGGAAATAACCTCTTTCCTGTCTGATATACTCTTTACTTCATATCTCTGCTATCTTTTCCAGGTCAACTAGACTTGGAATTAGCTGTTGATTGTATAAAGAGAAGTGTGAGCTGTGTGTGAGCTATGAAGAGGGGACCTTCCATAGGACAGAGAAGCCAGATCTTGGGAAAAGGTCAATCTCACTCTGGGATGTGATTTAAATGATCCTACTCTGTCTTTGAGTTAAAAAGAGCTTTTTTCAGCATGCTGAGACTTTGCTTTCACCGGGTCAAGACAATGACTGAGCTCTGAAAGAGTAGTAGGAACTTGAGCAAAGCCAGAACAGGGCTGGGAATAGGAAAAATTGTGGAGTACCGCTATCAGTTGAGCTGAGCTGGTTTACAGCCAGTGAAAGGCCATACTCACAGGATCGTGCTGTCTGGGGAAAAACGAAAAAAAAAATAAGCAGGAATTATGGGGATAGAGTAGAATTTTTTACTGCTACAGAAATGAAACATGGCCTTTTCCTTTGAGTTCTGGAGAAAAATGTGCTGCTGAATGGCCATGTGACCTTTTTCCTAGATCCTGGGTCAATTTTGCCTCCTCTATCACTCCCATGGAAGCTACTTGATTCATCAAATTCGTCAAATGTAATGCAAGTAGGAAGGATTTCTAAAGGCCGGTGCTTTAGCTGATATAAATTAAAACATTGATCTTGCTGGAACGACACCAGGATCTAGACCGAGAAATTGGCCTGTGTTTTCCTTTCATCCTTGCTTTCACTGGAGTGAACAGTGTGTCCCTCAGGTACAAAATTAATTACTCTCTCACAAGGAAATAACTCAGGGATTCAGGTAGGCAGTGTTGGGCATAAAGCTCAGGCCTAGCATTCAGCAAAATTTTGAGAGAAAATGATTTTCCAGCTTTCAGATGAGGTCTTTTGGAAAATCCACTTGCAATAGTTGCAGTGAGATTTTCTTGCTTTGCCCTGTTTTTTGAGGAAGGGTGCTAGCAAGACCAGAGTAGGGTGCTATGTTATATTTGTTCACAGAAAGATGGCCTTTGGGTCAGAAATTTGGCAGAAGGAAATCAAGAGTAGAAGTTACACCATCTTGTAACAGAGTTTTGTGTACTGCTTCAGCAGTACATTCAGCCTCTGAGCTGACATTTCAAAGAGGAAGAGACAGGAAAGAAATGAAGGGAAACAATAAATGCATCAGGTCATCCAGCTGAGTGACTCCTTTTGCTACACATAAAAAAAGCAATGGAGGTTTTGTTTGGAGAGGAATGCTTCGTTTGAAAGGGACGATTTGACAAGGAGCACTTCTCATCACCATTCCATATGAGAAAGAAGAAATATCTATTGGCTGCCATTTGCATAAAGATCAGCCACTTCCATATTTGCTTGCGAGGCTGGAAAGGATTGCAAAAGAATTTGATGAAGCAACAGTATGGATACTTATAGTGTTGGAAAAATGGTTCATAACCTGGAAGTTTCCTAAACTGTACCATATATTAGGTGTCTATACAAAGAGCTACTGTAATGAATGGTATTAGACAAAAATGTTTTGTCAGATCCAGTGCTATCAAATAGGCTGAAATTCTGGTGTGTAAAATGAAATGTGGTGATTAAACTTAAGTCAATGGTTGTGCTTTTCAGCTCTTGCTGTTTCATGCCATTTTTATTCTTAATGTTGAGGACAGAAAAAATAGGTTATCTATTTCAACTCTGTCTTCTTTTCTGCTGCAATAATTCTGAATGCCTAGATAATTTGTAGAGACACTCAGCCTCTTGCCTCTGCTAGCATCTGATTTATTCTTAACAAATAACAATTTGACCAGATAAATCTCACATTGATGTATGCTTGTGTATCTTAAGTCATTCCTCTCAGGGTTTGTGAATACATGTACTTGCAGAACACTTAATAGTGTGTTTGAAACCCTTTTGTAATGACTGCTTGTGGTCTGCTTCATTAGCAGACAGTATTCCTCTATGATTCTTTCTCCTCCTTGCAAGAAGGTGAACAAGCTTTGTTCAGTATCACTGTTACCATTACACAAGGAAGAATTTTTTCACTGTTCAGGTGAGGGAGCACTGGCACAGGCTGCCCAGTTGCACTGTTGAATCTCCTCTGGGGACATTCAAAACCCACCTGGACGAGTTCCTGTGTGATCTACTTTAAGTGGTCCTGCTCTGGCAGGGGGGTTGGACTAGGTGATCTTTCAAGGTCCCTTCCAACCCTTAAGATTCTGTGGTTTTGTGGTTCTGTATATCTACTGTACAACTGAAATTGCCAAATGCTTCCTTTGAAGCCTTTGAGTGCTGGACGGACAGCTTGTGGAGATGTGCAAAGAGACGATATTCAGAGATGGGGGTGAGTGTGGGGGTGGGCAGTCACAGCATGTTCTGTAGCACTTCATCTTTGCCATGAGCATTTATGAAAGCTCATCTGGGAGAAGCAGAATCAAAACCAAAAGCTGCTCTACAAAAGGTGCTTCTAAGTCGTGATCTCTCGATGCTCAGAGAACAACAGTGGGAGAATGAAGGTAGCAGGAGCTTATGCTTTCTGGTGAGAGAAGGAGGTAGTTTGATGGGTAACTAAGATCAACTGGAAGTAGCAAGTTCTCTTTTGATTCTTTTTCTTAGCTTGGTACTAACTTTGCTGGTATTGTATTTCTTTTTTGCTGATTGTGAGGTACCAGGATATAAAATACTGCTGTGATGTTTACTGTTTTGGCATAGTTTTTGGTCTCTGTGGGCATGGAAATACCTAGTCTGCTGAAAGTATTTGTGGCTTCTTTATATATGACTTTCAAACATGCCCAGATATGGAGCTAACTGGTCATATACAGATACATTTCTGGCCTGAGGGAACCAAAGTAACTCCAGTGCCTTTTAAGTCCAGTTAACATAATCTGTGGAGCTCGACTCTATGTGCTCCGTGGCTTTAGTTCCCTGAACCCGGTGAACCATCTAAATGTAAAGACTCCTATGGCTAACTTCTAAGCCTTCTGCAGAGGTGATGGAGCTAGACAATGCAAAACCCACTAGATTTTAAAATGTGATCTGTGGCTTTGAACTGATGAGGAAAATGGTGTGTTAACTAGTTTTAATGCATTTTCCTATCACATCGGGTGATCAGGATATATTTATGTCTTCCTCATCAAATAGTCAAATTCTAATTTTTGTTAGAAAATTGTCCTGTACTCATAGTACTCTAGAGTCTGTAAGGAATTATATATACATGAAGTATTTGGTGCCTACCTCCAAACTGGTTTCACTTGGGTGCATTTAGGGATCTGGATCTCTCAACTGCTCTGCACTGATTTCTTCTCTGTACTTCCTGAAGGAAAGAAGAATTTGTGAATTGATGAGAACATGAGATACTGGAATATCTCAAAAGGCAGCAGACATAATTAAACATATTGTGAGTATTTGGGCAAAAGCCATTGTTTTAAACAAAAGTTTTTAAACCAAAGCAGTAGAGTTAGAGCCAGAGTCATAATCATTTATTGGGCTAGGAGAAAGTAATACTTGAAGTTGTAATAAAACTTCAGGTAATCTGGCTGTATTTCAGTCAGCTATATCAGTCAAACTGGCATTTGCCTTCCAATTCCTGAAATGTCATTGCGATGATGGTGTGTGAAATGGAAACAAGACAATTAGCGTTTCAGACACGCCAAGCTGGCACTCAAACCAACTTACTCTAACTCAATGGGAACAAATCTGACGTGGAGACCATTCAGTGTAAACAGCAGCCACAAAAGAGCAGTATGCCTTTATTTTCTGATCATGGTAGGTTAACAACTGCTTGTTAGTCCCAAGGTGTTCTATCCTTCCCCAAGTCCATTACTTCAGAAAAGAAAGGGGTTTCGCCCATATTTCTCAAATTAAGAGTTTTGATCATAGTAAGTGATGAAGCATGGAGTATGAGTTATTACAACTTTATTGACAAGTGTCAGGGAAAAATTATTTAGGGACTGTGAGCACAGGAATGGATGATAAGAGCCTTTTCATTTATTACTCACTTTGGTTCACATCTGAAATTCAGCCAGCTGAAAAATAATCAGCTCTGGAGAATGGGCACATAGAGCAGAAAGCGGGCAGCTCATAGCTTGGTCGTGACATCTGCGTTTTACTGCTTGTACTTTAGGAGGATATGCCAGGTTTAATTACTCTGGACAATGCTGAGAAAATGTTTGTTATATATGGAAGTTTATTAACTGACTAGGGGACATTTTGTGGAGAACTTTGGTGAGGCACTGCCAGTCCTGACATTGCATATTGTTTTCAGTTTAACTACAAAAAATACATTATCAGTGGTTGGATGTTGAAGCTAGAAGATATTATTAGAAACAATTTTTACTTTTTACTTGTGGAGGGTCATTTATTGTCGGAACAATGTAGCAAGCATCCACCGCAGCAGCTTCTTAATCCTTGGAAATTTTGCTGAAGGTGGGATTATTTTTTTTTCCTCCCAGAAATGTTTCAGATTGGTTTATGCAGGAATTAATTAATCATGAACCCATGTTATTAAGATGAGTGTTTGCAATCTCTTTTTCCAGGCAGCATAATCTAGAAATTTATCTCAAGGAGTTTATGGGGTTTACATATGTGACTAACAAACTCCAGGAAAAATGTAGGAATCATTTATATCCTTTCAGAAGCTGTTACAAGCTCACAAAACAAGCAGGATAAGCCTATGACTACTTTCTCAGGGTGATGGAGATCTTAGAAAGGCAATAATTCTTAAATAATTGTTCAAATCTTAGAATTAAATCATTCTTAGAAATAAAATAATTTAAAAAAATCTTAGAAAGGCAATAATTAAAAGACTTTCTGTGGACAAATTTCCAAGTCATTGCACTCACGAGAAATTTGTGCTTGCAAGATTTCCCAAGAGTCGCTCAGCACCCACCTTATTAGTACTGCTGGGCAGGAAGGTAGTTAGTTGCAAGAATTCAGCACCAGGATTCAATGCTGAGTGCTGCCAGGTACGGTTGGACTTCTTCTGACAAGACCTGTTGTAAAGTATTTCTTCATGGAAACTGAACAAGATTCTTTTCTGGCTTCCTGCCATCCCTATTGTTATCTTAAGATTGATAATGTCTTCCATCAGTATCTTGCAGAGAAAGGAAGATCAGGAATCAAACAGTTAATCTGTTTGAGAGGTGAAGTTAGAACCTTTAAAAACAATTCTTATTGCACTCTCACATTTAATTTATAAAACTATCAGTGCAGTGTCAAGGTGGCTGTATTTACTGCTGTGGCTATGTAGTACTAAGAGAGTGTTTGCTCTCAGGAGGCCAGAAAAGAGCATGATTTGCTACCAGGAGCAAAAGCATGCAGCAAGACAAAATCTTGATCACAAAGAGTATATCACTTAGCTGAAGGGATGGAAGAGAAGAGCAGACACACAAATAATGCTGTTTGGTTTGTAATAGAGCTCATTGATACCAGTTCCTTAGTGTTAGCCTCTAGGCAATTCAATTTCTTACAATAGGTATGTATATGTATATTCAGGGGTCTGGACTAGAAAAAAGTGCAGAAGGTTTGAATGTTGACTGTATGGTTTGCCAATATCTGAGACTGATTTGTTTCAAGGCCAATAGAAATAAATAGCTATAATTGCTTTTAAAGTGCTTTTAGCTATCAAAGCCTACCTCAGTTCTAGATGAAGTCTTCAAGAATTAAATCCCCTGTAATGCATGAAGATAGAGGCAGCAAAGGATATCTTCAGTAGAGTGATGGACTGGGAAGACAATGCTATGAGCAAAGCATGTCAACTCCCACAGCTTAGGAGAAGGAGTAGTATGTTTCTATGGGGAGAGGAGCTCATTTGCAGTCACATCCAATCAAGCAGTTGACAGATACTGATCAGCAACATACAGCTGTCCTTGTACCAAGGTTACCCTTGCTGCTGCTTGGAATGGAGGGAGAAGGAGAGGGTTTAAAACATTTTTGTTAATCAAAGTATTACAAAAGACCTTATTCTGCCCAGGCATACAGCCTGCAAAGCTGTTTAGGGACTGAAAGAATCAATTGAGGCGATCCAGCAGCAGCAGAACAAAAGGTCTCAGCCAGTATAATTAGCTAAGTACTACATGCTGTTCCTTCAGCCCCCACTTAGTTAATCAATCAGGACACTGAGTGACAATATGTATTTCAGGCAGACAGCTGAGTGAAAAACATCTCTTCCTCTGCCAGGCAGGCTGAGATCATCCACTGGCCAGAATCACCTGGGCTTCTCTGACAGCCACGCCTGGCCTGTGGTGTTTATATGCATACGTATTGTCAATAATTGAAAGCAGCTTCCCAATAGACAAGACATACAAAATGAAGGCAGGTTGCACCACAAATGGTGACAATGCAAGTGGCAAGTCTAGAGGACCAGTTTTGCAAGAGCTCTGTAGCCAGGTAATGTCCTGTGAAGGTAGAGGTGACTCAGTGGTTTGTGCCAGGTGAGATACTGCCTGGGATGAGAGATGGCAGCATGCTCAGTGCTGAAATGGTGGCATTTCAAAGGACCCTTCTAAGAGGAGTGGGGAAAAAGGAAGGGTTCCTAAAAGATAAGTTGAAGTGAGCTGCCAGGAACAGATTTGATCCCTCAGGAGGCAAAGATTAATGCCTTAGTCATATGTATAGCCAAAATACAGAGTTTCTCACTATATACAAAACCAGCACAGTGATGGTGGTAGCCTCTTGACTGCTGCTATTGTTACAATAGCAAATCCTAGAGATCCCTACCAAAATTACAGCTGCAGTAATATGCATGTGTATATCTTTACAGAGTTAAAAGCATGCAAAGCATAGCTAGGGATGCAGTGCTAAGCTATCCACTTCACAGGTGAAAGTTTTGGCAGGTTTAGGGATTTGCTGACTGCATAAACCAGCCAGCAACTGACCCAAAAAGTGAATCAAGACATTCCTCAGTCCTGGCCTGATGTTCAGCTTTCAGGTTGCCTTTTTTGCTTATCTTTCCTTGGCCTTAGAAATTCAATCAGGAAACTCAATCTTGGTGAATCAGAAGCTAGATATAATGAATTTCCCCTCCTCTCTTCCTTACTAGAATTCCTCCCCAAATATGTAAGACCTGGCCAAAATGCAGGAGAGAAACAAACTGCTACACCTCTATCAAATTTGAGGCTTTGTGCTGTCAGAAAAAGGGAGATTCAACAAAAAGAGTGTCATCTGGCTCTGATCCTAATTCAGCTTGAGGAACAGATGCTGTGTTTTTTATTGTAATTGTTGCTCTATGCAGCTTTTCAAAGGGCCAGCACTCTACATTTTTAATTATTACATTGGCAAGAGTGAAAGTAAACAGCAGTAGTTCAATATTAGCATTCAAAAAAGTCTCTGCTGGGAGAACTGGAATGTCAGACTTGCAGCCCTAAGATTTGTTGTCCCATTTCCCTGTGGTTTTCCTCTCTGCCAGGCCTTTCAAACGTGATCTGAAGTGTCTGAAGTTCATCCAAGCTTTTCACATGTTCAACATAGTCTACTTCAATACAGATTAGATAGTGCCTATTTTAAAACTAATGAGGTTAATGACATTCCCTCTGAGAGAGAATATCTTTAAAAATTATCCTCTCCAGGAGATGTCCTGCCATCAACCTAGTGGATGTGCATCCAGGGTCACGTCACAGGCCTTGCTGCTCCTACTCTGCACAGTACCTTGTGCTCTGGGCAGTGCTGGTGGAGGAACCGCTGAAGAGCTGTGGTGGTGCTTGATGTGAAGAAAGCTGGGAAAAGTCTTGTCCAAGATTTAGATCACCATTTAGGTTCTGGAGGTTTTTAATGCATAAGATCAATGGCACAGCTGACAGTAGCACTTAGTCATCTGAGTCACTGCTGACTGCTTCTTGGATTAACCCAAGCCTAACACTGACAGGGGTTGCTTCTGAGGTAGTGGATCGGGTTGTTATAGAAAGGAGGAACCCTGCAAATTTCAGGGTTCAAAGCATGGATTTGCTTTGGATTTGGAAGCCTCAAGGAAGGGCAGCTGCTGGCAATCTTGAGTCATAGCAGACTGAAATACCTATTCAAGTCTCTCTTACAGTGGCAAGACTTTTTCTCTGTAAAATGCTTCTGTACAGGCTTCATCCAAACCCCATTAAATGGAAAAGACATATATTGAATTTAGCTATGCTTGGTCAAGTCCCCAGAAGGATATTAGCTAAACTAATTCCAAACAGCCTGAGCAGTGTAAGCCACAATATTTCTGCCTTGGGGTTTCAAGTGTACTTTTTGTTCTTTCCTCTGAGAACTTTTACACAAGTTTTCTTGAAGTTTTCTGCAGCTTGTTTGACTCAAAGCTGTTGTTGCAAATTTGTTTGCCAGAAAGGACATTTTCATCATTCACAGGACCTATTTTTAGATTGTATAAAGATTCCTCAAGTGAGAATGATATCCCAGAGAACTGTACAGAGTGCTGTGGGTATGGCAGCTGATCCCAAGGACGTTGCAGAGCGACTCAGAGCTGAAACAATTGACCATATTGATTGAAGTGGCAGGGACACCACAGGGAAACAGAATGTAGTTACCTTCACTGGAATTTGGCCAGTGTCCCAGCTACCACTAATGCCTCTGCTCTTAGAGGAATGTCCTGGGATTTTTGTTAATGCATGATTCAGCTTATAAAAACATGTGCCTGCTGCCTTAGCCCCTGGAGCCATGGCAATTAAAGAAATGCTGTTTAGACAATGCGTAATGACTGGCTTTAGCAGGCACATTCCCTTCCTTTCTAGTGTTTTCTGCTCCCCTTTCCTTCTTTCTCCTCCCCGTCCCTAAGATGGAAGAGTAAAGTTTCCAGTGCATTGCATAAATGTTACATGCTATGAGCTCCTGTGCACCACTAAGGTTGCATTCTAAGCATATAGTCTTCATGTAGCTTCACGGTCACAAAAGCATGCTCTGTAAAACCAATCAAATGAGCGTTAGAGAGGAACCTTCTCCGAGGAGGCCTGATCCTGACTGTCAGGCTGACTTGCTTTCTGCAGGGAATGAGGGCCTCAGGGATGCTCTTGATGGCTCTTGTCATGAAGCAGGAAGGGCATTTTTTGGTGTTTAAGACTGAAGCTAAGGAAATAGAAAAGGTTGTAAAATATGCAGATACAAAGTACTCCTTGTATCTGGTCCAGCTAAGCTCATACACATTCATACATCAACTTGAATGCTGATACCTCTGAGACCCAGCACTACATACAAGAAGAGAGGAGACCAGCAGGTCAAATGGAACTTCTCAAGATGCAGGAGTTGGGTAACTTTTTGTGTGCTGTCCTAGTTTAGGTCTAAAACAGGAGTAAGCCTAACAACACTCATGGATAACATGCCTTTGGAATCCAATTCTTTCCTGAGATCAAGGGTCTTTCCCTGCCAATAGCCAAATAGGTCATTTCACATTGCCCTTATTAGTGGGAATCTCATAGCTGTTTCTCCTATCAGTTTATTCAATGGCATTTTTGGAAACAGAAAAGCAGAAAAACAATTGAGAGAACTGTGAGAAACTAGGAAATAGTACCATGCAGCGGAGAAAGCAGGAAGGGAACACATCTTTGGTCTGTATTTCAGATGTTTGCAGTGGACTTTTCCCTGGCACATGTGGCAGAATAAGAGTTTGAAACCTTTACCTTAGAAAGGCATTTACATATCACACAGGGACATGTAAGCTCTTCATTTTAGGTGCAGGACAAAGTGTAAATATAAGCTTCCACAAAGTTGGCATCTGGACTGAATATTTACATTTGCCTTGACACAGAAAAGAGTCTCAAAAGACAAGCTTAAGAGAAAAATTGCCTGACATGAAGGCAACAAGAAGACAATGGGCAATGTGCCTGGTATTTTTACAGGTATGTTTGCTTCATCCATCTCCATGTCACCTGTCAGCAGCACTGGCTCTGAAAACTTGCACCTGCCTCAACCTGAACTGCAGCTAAATTAATTTCTGTGTCTCCTGCAGCTAAAAATAGTTTTGCCAAAAGGTGTTTGGCTTGATAAATGAATAAGCTTGGAAAAGCAGCTGTAAATCCCCTTCTCCAAAAGTAGGGCTTGATGAGACCGTTCCAAGAAAGATACAGCTGTTTCAGAGGATTCCAGCAGGGAGCGGAATAGCTGCTATGCACATATCTTAATGAACTTCAGTGCCGCTAGTACACCAGGACAGGACAAAATAGAGCAGAGCCTTCCTGCCTGAGCTGTTAACTTGATTTTCAGGGACATATTCTGGAATCTGGACTCTGTGCTCAGCTCTGCTGATGGTAGTCCTGAGCTAGCTAGGTTCAAAGTCACCCCTGCACGTAGATTTGAAGGGTGAAATTCAGATTTAGGTTTGAGATGACAAGGTGTCATTCCTCTTCTCACTAACGCTACAGGAGCTGCTCTTTTAGCCTATCTAGAAAAACATCCGTTCACGATTGAGTTCCAGCAGCTACAAACGAGTTGGCAACAGAGAGAAAAGGTTGTTTCATGAATTGCAAACTGCCACAGGATGGCAGCAGGGGACAAGGATAGTGACTGCAGGGTGAGGGATTTGAACAGACCGAACAAAGCTGTCTATCTCCCTCGAAGAGTCTGTTGATCCATAGCGCAGGTGCTCCCAGGAAGACCACCAAGCCTTGCAAGACATCCACTGGACCCGAGCGACAACAGGCTTTTCAGTTCGCCTGATATTTTCAATTAGAATAGCCTGGTAGGGTCTTGTTTAGGAAAACACTCGTGCACAGCTAAGACTGCACACTTTCGTGTGGGTTCATGGTGAGTAGGTTCTGAAATGCTCAGCCAGCCTGTCCTGGCAGAAAGTCACAGGATCGTATGTATGTGCAAGTAGGTGTGTGCAGCAGGAGGTGGACAGTGGTCAGAACTACACAGAAACTTCTGTTTCAATCACATATGGACAGAATCAAACTGATTGCTCCACTCATATGCTTTCAATAATTTCCAAGTATTTGATTGTGATTCATTACTATTTGGGAGTTCTGGTAGTGTCACAGAAAATGCTGCCAGGGAATTCTTTTCATGGGTCGATTTGGGGTGAGGAGAATCTCATAGTGCCATGACCTCTTAATATGGACACTGGTCCTGCAGATAGCAAAGCCATTGTACAGTGTGCTCCCATGCTAGAGTGCATGGAGGACCAAAAGCAATGCATTCTGCTGCACAAATGCTCTTTTCTTAAACACAGGTGTTGCACTTGGATCTGTGCAGCAGCACTGAGGTTCTCAGAGAATAATCTCCAAGAGGCTCCCTTCAAGAAAGTACTAAAGCACACTGGAGGTGCAGTGGGGAGCCGGGGGCAGTAAGAAATGATGACAAGCTGATCTGTAGGCAAGGAAAATGAATCTCCAGGGTTGTGAACCTGGCATCTTTCATGGGCACTAAATTCACTAGAGAAGACTTTTTAATAATTATAGAAGGCGGGAGAAATAAAGAAAGGGTTTGCCAAGTGTGATGTGATGACAATGGCTTGGATCATAAAATTCCTCTTTTGTACTGGCAGTGTCACCCTAAGCTGCACGCTGTTACTATTATCTGGACCAAGGGGAGTTCTTGCTGCGTTATTGTGGAGTGTGTGTGACCTGGCAATGAGTCAAAAAGCATTGAGCTGCCGTGCTGTGATGAACCAGCCCAGCTACTTCTGGAGAGCCCGTTAGCATTTCCTTCTCATTACCTAGGGATGCCAGCAGTACTCTCTTGCCCTAAAGGACATGTGTCTTGGTGTTGAGCTATGCTTCAATTGTTGTTGGCTGCTCTAATCTTTGATCTTCAAAGAGTCTCTAAAAAATTTGATGTCTGAATCTCATTAAAATGAACAAGAAATGAATACCTAAATCTCTTAGGCAGCTATTGAATGCCTGGCAAGAGCTCCCAGTCAGTTCATCAAGTGTAGCTCTGCTGCATCATCTTTTTTTTCTCTCCCTCTCAGATATAGGCCATTTAGTGGTTATTAGTTTGCATTAATAGGCTCTGGGAAGAAGGAGGAGCACGGTGAAAAAGAGAATATAAAGTGAAAGAAAGAAAGAAAGAAAGAAAGAAAGAAAGAAAGAGGGAAAGGAGTGAGGGAGGAAGAGGGAGAGCACAACCACAACAAGTAGAGAAGAGTGAAAACTATGAAGGCAAGTGGGGAAGTGGGGAAACAGAAATATAGATGGAAGGATGTCCAAGAGCAGTTCCTCTTGGTTATATAAAAGGGAAAATTTCTGTGAGATAAAATGGCTCAATGCTGGGAAGATGGTAGAAATATTAAACGGAGGGAGACTTGTTTGGCTTCAGTACAGCGTGTCCTGGCAGAGAGTAGAGAGGGCAACTCCAGTTCTAATGTGGCGTTCTTTCTGTGACCCTGGAAAAGTTACATAAACATTGCTTCTGTTTTTATTCCTCTCTAATTTATGAACAATACTTCCTGCTGTCTTCCCATGGTGTCGAAAGGTCAAATTAGCTAATGGGAGGAAAGTTCTTGAGGATCATTGCTACTGTTGTCATTACCATCATTATTGCTTATATAATGGAAGTGTTAATATTGGGGAAAGGAAATAAGAGAAGAAGTAGCAAACATCAAAAGCAGTAAATGGCCATGCTGGGCCAAGGACCTATCTCCAGGAGAGCCAGGAGAGATAAGTACTACCTGTTCCAATAGCCAGAAAATCCCATAGTTTTAGGTTCACCTAATGTATGGCATCACCTGATTGCAGGGTGTATTTTCTTGACATTTCTCTTTTGAACTCATGTGAGCAATACACCAAGGCAGGAAGTTCACTGTCTAATCATGTGATGAAAGATACCCTCAACAACTGTACTTTGGGAGCCTGCTGGTTGTGTTCTTTCTTCTGCAAACTGATCACAGGTGTGTATGTCTCAGCTGTGCTTTATTAGGTGAAAATATTTTCCACTTACCCCAAAAAGAAAGAGTCCAAAGAGTCTCATGGCAGTTGGTCACTCTGTCATGCTACAGCCTCTTGGGCTTATGGAAAACATGTAAAGCATCCTGTAAAAAAGGGCGCAAGGCAGTGCTATGTAACTAGAATTGAAAGGCACATTCCCAACATTGTCGTTTCCTCCTTGTTTTCAGAACAGACAGAAGGGAGACTAAAGAAATAACTGTATCTCCTACCATGGCAGTTCATGTGGTGCTAGGTTCAGATTTCCTCAAGCTTCAAAAATTGTTCTTAGAGTAGGTTACAAATATAGTTTTGCAGACACGTCTCCAACTCCTTTGTTTTTCTTGATGGTGAGGACAGGAGGAAGGAAGGTGCATAAGGCCATGCTGTGAGAAGAGAGTATGCAAAACAAAAGAAACTGCCAATAGAAAAAAATCCAAAAAACCCAGAAAAACCACCAGTGTTGCTTTGCCTATCCATGTGGACCAGTCCTTCCATGTTCTACTTCTGAGTTGCGAGCGAATGTTGGTCCATGACATCCCACAGTTGAGGGCTATGCTGCAACCACCAAGATTGTAGATGGTACGGGGAGTCTATACAGGTACCTGTCAAAAAGAACAGAGAGCAGTTGATGTCATGTCATTGACTGGTAATCCTAGGATTTGTAGGGTTTAGGCAATCCCTTAACAGAACCTGACCTCAGTTTTAATAATTGCAACTGTTACCACAGACCCATCTCCAGCTTTTTCTGAGGTGTGATACTATTTGAGAAACATCAGTGGTAGGCTTAGTTCATCTCTGTGGGTAAAGCTGATGCAGGCTGCACTGGCTTCTGCCACAATGATCAGGGGACAGTGAAGAGGATGATGTGTGACACCCTGCACACTGTGAGCATGATAGGAAGAGGAGTATCTGGGTAAAGGGAGTGTGTGACGAAACTTGAAATTGCTGGTGATCCTCAGCTGCCTCACTCTTCCAAGCTGCACTGCTGCACCAGACTCAGTAGCCATGCAGTAGCTTCAAGGCAGTACACTCTCATACGTTGAGTGGCCATGTTTTATAGCCTCTCTCCTAGACTGTAGTGGGATCACTTGTCTAAATGTCATTAGGAAATGGGGCTTTAATTATTGGAATCTTGTGAGAAATGTTAGAAAGGACTGTGAAGTTGGGGACAGGATGGCAAAGCAGGGTGAAAAATGGGGTCTGAGTGCAGAAATCTTGGGTGTGTTTGGAGCAGAGCAGAAGACCTTTCCAGCAGACTCTTTGGCAAACAACTATTTTTAACTCTCACATTGCAAGGCAAATATTAACTCTTGGACATGTGCAGTCATTGGTTTTGTGTGCTCTGGAGAGGGGTGAGCTGTATCAGATACAACACAGTAACAAGGAATGAGTTCTTGTAGCCCCTTGAGCTGATATTGCCCTGATAATCATTGCAGACCAAACAGGATCAAATTAACATGCTCCAGGCCCCAGTATTTGTATCGCCTGGTAATATATGGTCTGTGGCATGCATGGAATGGATTGTTTGCAAAAACCAAACAGTGAAAAGGCTCTCTGATTCCCATGTGCTGGGCAGGGTGTGTTCTGCAGGCAGCACTCTGTGGGGATAAAAGCTGGCCTCATGCAGGAAATGGAGAAAGAGCAGGAGAAAGCTATCCCTCAAGTTTTAATGATGCAAAGGGATGAGCATTACTCAGCATCTGTACAGGCATTGGTTTTCTCTAGTTGCTCTGACTATGGCTCAGGTGTATATTACTTTTTTTAACTTGTCTTGCCTGATTGCTGTGTCCTGTGAACAACAGGAGGGAAAGGTAGGAAGAAGAGTTACTGATGTTTGAGATATTGGCTCCCCAGACACCTTGACATGGGAGAGTTAGGAAATATGCAATCTCCTGTCCTCTAGCCACCTTTTTCCAGCCTCTCTGGGCTAGCAGGACAAGGACTGTTTACTGCCACTGTAAAGCATGCCAGAATGTCATTTTGCAGTTAGTCTCTGGGCATATCACAGATGGAATTACTCTGGTTGAAAACAAGCTGATTTTTCCCCTGTCCTGCAAGTGCACTTTCTTCTCCTTGTCTCTAGGTTCAGTCCATATGTTGCAGATGTCACTGTGTAGCTGAGAGCAGGCTTTGTTGCTGTCTTTGTGCTTTTCCACATCTCTGTTTCTTGTCCCTCTGTCTGACCTGTCAGTTTATCCTGTCAGGATTAGGGCAGAAACTGTTGGTGATAATGCGTTTGTAACCGTATATCTAAAAAAGGGACCTGATATGGCTCTAGGTGTTACTGTAGAGCAAACATAGATTAGTTCCTTGTCTTGTATATATGGAAAGGGGTGGAGAAAATTTATTGTTAGTTTTGCCTCTTGTTACAGAAAAGATCCTGGAGGTTTCTTGAAGGCCTGAATCAAAGCTGCAACTGAGGTCCATCTTTCTTTGTGCATTAGTTGAAAGAAGATTTGATTTTCCCTACCTCTTCCACTTTTAAATGTAAAAGTCTCTGTGGGAGCCTAACAGTTCTGTGCTTAAGAAGGTGGAAAATTATCTTAAGAGCTAAGCCTTCTTTCCTCTGCTGGTTTAGGAATTTTGAGTCACCAAGAGGAGCCAGACGAAAACTCATCCAAGCACGTCTTCTTATCTCTTGTAGCTGAAGCCAGCAATCTGTTCTCTATTCGCTTCTTGCCACTTTTTGCTGAGGGGCTGACTGCTGAGATTAACCTTGCTCCCAGGACAGGAAACAATCACACAGGAAATGGAAAGGTGTGGAAGTGTAGGAGACTGCAGAGTAGTCCTAGGAATGACCTTGAATCCTCACCACTTGTCAGTAACTTACATCTACTCTGCATTAATCACAGTTGCACTTCTGCAGCTGAATTGCTGCTTTGGTGCCCACAGCCACTTTACTTTGGTGCCTGCCCTCGGTAAATTATACTGGAAAAGATCTTGGTCTTTGGGGAGCCTCTGTCTGCACTTGTGCAGGACCACTCCAGTATCTTGCCTGCAATCCTGTCTTCCAGATCATTCAGGTTTGGACGCTATGTGAAAGCAGTCTGATTATTCTTCTTCTCCTGGGCTGGGTTTTCCTCTGAAGTGAGCACAGCTGGATGTGCAGCTAGGTGCCCAAAGTGGCATATGGTCAGTGATGTTTCCTGCTCTCCTGGGGTAGTGCAGGTGGAGGCAGGGAGAGAAGGGGATAGAGAGATGGGGTGGTGCTCGGTCATCAAGTAGGTAGTAAGTTTCCATCTGAATCTGTAGCACGTGATGGGGAACAGGCAACACTTTGCTGCTACATATACTTCTTTTTGGCTTTTGGGAATACTTATGAAAGTTGAGGTCCTGGTCCCTTTTGTATCAGAGGTGCTGTACTGTTTTCACTCAGCATCTTGGAAAGACTCCAGTTTGAGTAAATACAATTTGCTTGTCTGAAATCCCTCCTGTGAAAAAAAAATAAACCCATGAGCAGTTCCTGCTCATTTCAGCTGTCATCAGGTCCAGCCTTAGGTACAGATAAAATAAGGATTGCTTCAGGCAAGGCAGAGGGAACAGGAGGAGACTAAAGCCACCGGGATCAGGAGTGATTTCTCCAGATGTGTTGAAGGAAGTTCCATCGCCCCAGTGAGGGATGGATGGCCTTTCTGTGTGAGCATCACCAGCCTCTGGCCACCTGTAAGCAAGGAAAGCAGCTTTGACAGCAGAAGTGCACCTCAGCATTGGAGAGAGGAAAGGGAAGAGTCTGGGAGCTGGCTGTGTTCTTGGGAACATTACTTTCCTTGGGCTACCTGCGCCACTTTATCTGAAGCCACAGCGAGACACACACACACACACACACACACACACACACACACAGTGAGACACACACACACACACACACACACACACACACGCACACGCACACGCACGCACACACACACAGACACATAGAGCGATGCTGTCTGAGACAGTCTGGTGCAGCCCTGAGCTTGTGACTCTTCTATGTATGGGGTCAAATACTGTTGAGTTCACTACAATGTTAAAATCGGAGCTGGTGACTGTCACTGCCAACATTGTGAGTAGATGTCCCTCTAGATTTACAGTGGTGCTTCTCTGATATAACATCTGGAAAATAAGCCCAGGTATGCCAGAAATGTTAGAATTGTGAGTTGTAGGGGCTGGAGTTCTCCCTGCTAAGTGTCTTGCTCCAAGCCAAGTAAGTATATTCATTAGCATGTTTCAGGCTGAGTGTGGGAGAAAATATATTGCTTTATCTATGCAAACAGATTTTTTTGGGGGGAGGAAGTGTCAGAAAGATTTCATAGTAGTGCTAACCCTTCAAACCGTGTAGTTTAACTTGTTCTTCTACTGAATGAAGTTCAACCTCTCAAGGTGAATTTATTGTATATGAAGTTCATAGGACTACCTGGAATAAACTAGTCTCTCCACTACTATGCTTTGTACTCGAGAGCAGAAATGCTACTGTAGAACAATCCAAAGCATGAGGAGAAAAAAAACTCAAAACCCTTCCTTGCTTCTCTGCAGAAGAAAACAAGAACTAATTTGAAACACTTTACTTGGCTTGGAATAATTGTCAGTAGCTAAATTCTTTTGATATGCCTGTCTGCATCAGAGATGGGGAAATCCAGCAGAGACATGGCTCCAGGGAGAGACCTTTGACTTAACTATTTTTTGACTGAATCGTCTTAACTGCTCTGCCAGGCTGACACAGAGGTTGGGGACAATGGGGAAGAATTTCTGTCTGCTGCATGGGAAACACTCACTGCCCCCAAGTTGTGGCTCTGAGTAAGGGGAGCAGCATATTCTCTGGAGTCATTTAATAGCTCTGCAACTTTGTGTTCAGGTTTGAGAACTCTGTCTGAACTTCACAGGGGCTTAAAAATCTCCATCTCCAACATGAAGTCTAAATCAATCAGCTAGTCAATGAGTTTACTAAGCAAGCCAAATTTGGCCCTGTGGTCCTCTGTGTGCATGCTCTGTTCTGGGTGCAGCTCAGGTCTGGTCTGGTGTGGCTGTGTTACACCTAATAGTGGAAAGGGAAACGAAAGACTCCAGTCTCACCTGTTCTGTGTCCCAGTCTGGGCACTGAGAAGTGATTAAAACCTTAACTATTGAATTTGGAAGCAGGTAGAGTCAGTTTTCTGGTGCTTTCTCTCAAGCACACCACTGATTTAACCCTTTCCCCCAGTTTGCACCAGAGCTAATGAATTCATGAGAGACCAAGAAGAGATAAACCCCAGATTCACAGGAAATGCACTGTTTCACTGGAAAGAATGAAAATAGATCCAGTAAAAGATTTGAAAACAAGAGGTCTAAGACAGAGAACATTTTTCTGTAATGCTTCTCCTGGGTGAGTCAGACTCCTGGCAGCAGAGGAAGGTACCTCTCAATTCCTTCGCCGAGCAAAATTTCTCACTCTCTCACCCTGTCAATTCCTAGAAAATCTTTTTCAACAGCTCAGGAATTCTGAACAGCTATCTCCAGCAGTTCATTTGTGATGCTTCCCTTCCCATCATTACAATATTTGACATGAAAAGGGCAGTAGTTTGTCATTTCAATTGCTGCTGCTTCTGTCAACACCCAGCTATGCTGGCATACTGTTTTTTCCAGAGCATCTCCTGGTGTCCCTCGGCAGTTGTACTAACCTGCTGCATGGCACAGCTCTCACTTGTGTAACTGCATACAGTGTGCCTACATATTTTTTTGCTTGCTTATATATATTTTTTTTAATTGAGAAATTTCAGAAAGCAATTTTATATTTTAGGAATCACACGAATCGTTGATAACATAAAGAGCACAAAGATGGAATAATCCATCTTAAAAGCTACACAGATTTTGTTGTTACAAAAGCCTCACAAAGAAAAGGAAAAGAGGAATAAATAAAGAAAACGTCTTTAAAATAATCAAGAAAGGTTCTCAGTTAGACAGCATTCTCTGAACCTACAGTAACCATAGTGAACCGAACAAAAGACAGTAGTAATAAGTCTTATGTATCCTTGGTGATCTGCTTAAGCAACTTCTTGCTTTTACAGTAAGCCAAAAAAAAGGAGAACAGATGGGTTCAAAGTCTGCTGCAGGATCTATTGAATGACAAGAAGCCTCCTCTAATGCAAGAAAACGGACTGGAGTGTTAATGCAAAGCAGGACCAGGGGTGGCCTTTGGGATTTTCAGGAAAGGGCAGTGGGCATGGAAGGCTTTACTGCAGGAGAAACAACTGAAGGGACTTGAATTTGCGTCAGCCCAAGGAGACTATTGAGGTCTTTTGAAGTGGATGTATTTCAGGAGAGGCAAGCTTGGCAATGAAGATCTTCTTATCTCCTACTGAAAGAACCTCAAAGAATCAACTGGGTATGTTTGTGGAAAACAAAAGAAAGAAAGAGGAGTGGGGGAAATACTGAAATTGCAGAAGTTTCACATGATTTCACAGGAAGTAGGAACCACCTTGTGAGATGGTTGTTGGAGCACTCTCTGGAAAAGAATCTTTTCCTGTTGCATGGTTCTAATTGGCATGGACTTTCCCAAGGGTCAGGACCTGTGAGCTAGGGATTTGGAGAAACGGCCTCTGGAAAGAGAGCCAAGGTTTGGATCATCACCACCCACAGAGAGCTCACACATTAAATAGACAGGACAGACAAAGGTGGTAACAACTATGCCCATTTTATGTGTGAGAAACTGAGTCATGGAAACCAAGAGTCTGTATGTTATTGGCAAATGTTTTGTCATACCAATGCTCCTGCTGACTTCAAGGAGAAGGGTTTTTCTCCCCATGTGGCAGTGAGGCGGTGCCTGGGCAGCTGGCTTTACTCACAGCAACTGCAGTAACACCAGCCATCGAATACATCTCCCTAAGGTTTAGCCCAGCACATGAAATTCAAAACCAGACTCTTTTTTAGGTATTCCTCCACTCCATGCTTGTCAGTCACCTCTCATACCTTGACTTGGAAGAGTGGTTTGCTCAATTCAGCCAAAAGGAAAAAATCTTCACACCCTCTCCAGCTAGCTCCTCCTGCTCCTGGTGAGTGAGTGACCATCCCACACCCAGAAAGTTTGCTTCCTATCACCCTGTTTTTCTCAGCTTAAATAAACTGTAACAGGTCATAGTGGGTATTGACTGACCTTTTACGCTGGGTCCTGTAGCTCTTGACCATCACATTTTTGGCACAAGTGTCTATTGAGGGTGTATTTGACTATGCTGTGGCTGTTCAAGCTACTCCAGCACAACTTGCACACTTCAAACAACAGACTGTATTTCCATCTCTGCCCTCGCTGTCTGACAGCACTTAGAACCACTTGAGATTCAGGAAACAGTTGAAGACTTGCCTTCTCATTTCCTCTCACCCTGTCCACAGGGTGAGACAGGTTGTTCAGAGAAGATAACCACATGCAGAAGTGTCCTACCTGCCTATTATTCATCTACTATGGTGTGCATAGCTTTGCAACCATCTTCCATCCTTACCTGCTCAGTGCATCATAGACTCAGCGGAGTCCCGTCCTTGACTTTGTTCAGCCTGGCCCGGTGAAGCAGGTGTTCATTTAAATAGGCTACATGTACACCAAGGTTTGTTTGCTCTGTTGATAGCTGTTATGCTCGGTAGAGATAGAGCTTTGTGTTTATAGTGCAGCTTGTTTTGTTTGAATCACTCAGTCCTTTCCTTGCAATATCACCACTCCTTAAACACAAATATTTTCAGAGGCATTCAGAGAGAAGAAATGGACGTAGAGCATCTGAACCTTGCTTTGAGAGACAGTGCCTTGTATCTGGACGTTTGGTAGAAACTTGGAAGTCTTTTTGCTTTTTTTGACTATATGAGTGATAGGGTCAGGTCACAGGCTTCGATATTTTCCTTCAGGAGCTTGAAGGAATTTGCATACAGGGAACCCCAGCCAAATAAATTACACAACTGTACATAAGTAATAGATAAGAAAACTAGCAGATTATTAATAGTTAACTACATAAAACCCGAAAGATCAATCTATATCTCCACTTATATTCTCTTTAGGTATGTAAAGGTTTTGATGCTGTCATCAAAAGCTTCTAATCACAAAAAGTGGGTCTTGTTTTAGGTCTTGCTCATGGATAGTTTAAGTACACAGGAGCAAACCGTCTCATTCTCAGCCCCTGAAATTACTTGCAGATGACTCTTTACTTGTGCTAGCAAACTTTCCTCAAAGGCATTCTTTATTATGATTCTGTGGCTGCCTACACAGCCTTGCAAGCTGTGGTTTAAAAGCTCCTGTGGCATATGCATAAGCTGGGACACATCAGAGTTTGGAGAAAGATTTCTTTTAAAGCTGTTCATAATGTTAACAACTTTATCAGAATCTCAAGGGTGGAAGGGGCCTCGAAAGATCATCTAGTCCAAACCCCTTGCCAGACCAGGACCACCTAGAGTAAGTCACACAGGAACTCATTCAGGTGAGTTTTGAATGTCTCCAGGGAAGTAGACTCCACAATCCATCTGGGCAGCCTGTTCCAATGTTCCATCATCCTCACAGTGAAGAAATTCTTCCTTGTATTTCTTTGGAACCTCTTATGTTCCAGCTTGTACCCATTGCCCCTTGTCCTACCATTGGACATCACTGAAGTATTGCAAGGTTTAGTCTTTCCTTAACGTCTCTGATTTCACATTATTTACAAAGATGATTATGGAAGAATCTCAATTTCCTTTTTCACTAAAAAAGAGGAGAAAAAGAAATATCTATTCCACATGATTGCAAAGAGTACCTTAAAACAGTGATCCTGTGGAGCGAAAAACCCTAGAATATAAAAATACATCTCGGATTATTAGCAGATCAAGCACAGATGACAATTTTGTTGATTTTTTTAAGGTCAGGGTTCATCAAGGCAGAAGTTAATACAAATGCTTCTGTTGAATATCTCAGCCTTTGAAGTAGTTGGTATTTATTACACGAGCTATTTCTCCAAGAATGCCTTTTCTCAATTATATGTGGTCTAACATAACAACAACAACAAAAAAAATCCCATCTGTTGACTATATTACAAGTTCATCTAATCCATACTATCCTACTCTATTGTATTTCATTGTAATGATACCCACCTGTTTTCCTTTACAGCAGCAACAGATCAGAGCAATACTGCATTTTAATGTTTGTTATTTTTTTGATGCTGGCAGCGAAGTCTAATGTTTCATCTCTCACTCTTCCTGGTAATTGTGATACAAGGTTCTTTATGTGAAGTCTCATTCCTTTGGTTTTATCCATTCTTAAGAAGAAAAGAAAAAACCCATTCATCAGTGGAATGACTTCCTGGTAGGATGAATGTCAATGGTTTTTACATACCTTTGAAGGGGTTCAGAGAATTTATGAGTTAATGTTTGTGGAAGTCAAATTTTAAATTTTAGAAGGTAGATGAACTGGAATGCTATTGTTCAGAAGAGCAGAGCAGCTTTGCCTGTGAGAAATCACCATTCAACACTGAGATTAATGTTCTGGTAAAAATCTGGATAATACGTCTACACGTGCTGAGTTATGTGTCCGGGTTATGGCTCAATTACACTTTGCCTGGCATGACTTGAAATAAAAGTAACTTCCAGAAGCGTGCATGCAATTTCACTGTACAAAAAATGGTACCCCTGCAAATAGCAGCCCTTCCCCTGACTGGATCAGAATCTTCAGCCAATTCAAATACGTTTCTTTGTCTCAATGTGATGTCTGGGAAGGTGAAGGTCTGAAGGAAGGAATTAGACTTATAATGTGCCGTGAGATGTTATACTTCAATGTGGTTCCCATGGCAACTGCTATCACAGGTCACAGCTTCTGTTGAACACGGACTGGCAGGTGCTTTGAATATCAGATTTTGTGGGAGTAACTTTTGTAATAAAAGCTATATCAGTTGCAGTCCAAACCAGTGGCGCTGCTGAGTCTCCAGAAACTCAGGATTTACAGTTCGTTAACCCATATGTAACCTCGTTCTCTGCTCTACTAATACGCTTTTCCAGAGAGGCAGTGCACAAGGCTGAGATTCAGAGATTCTAGGCCCATTCTTCTTGTCCTCTGCCTTGTCACTTACTTCTTTGAAGACTAGGTGTTTCTGCTGGCACGTGGAGGGAGAATCAATGTACATGAAGGACTATACAAGTGACGAACCATACAAAACAGAGGAGAGTGCCCTGAAGTTCTCCATCTAGCTTTGTCACTACATAGCCTTGATCAGGCTGCCTCCTTTCTCATAAAATCACAGTAACACAACAGTTTGGGTTGGAAGAGACCTTTCAAGGTCATCTAGTTCAACCCCCTGCAATTGTCAAGTTTCTCTAAATTGCTACCTGAAAAACCCTATAGAGGTACTGCATGTTAATAACTACGTACACCTATGTGCATCTGATTTGCTGCTGACTGGTATGCAAGAAGCTGTTGTAAATCAGCCAGTTAGATCACAAAAGGAATCATGAACAAAAAAAAAAACCCACATCCAAGCTCTTCTAATCCTTGCTTTGCCCTTGGGTTAGTGCCTGGGTGCTCTCATCAGGAGGCGTTCTGTGGGTGTTTTGCTGGCATTTACTGCTTCCAAATACCAAAGACTTTCCAGGCTTATTCAAAACATTTCTTGGCAGAATTGATTTGGCTGCTGATCCCCAGCTTCCATCTATATGGAGGCAAGCACAGATCTTTGAGAGAGATGGCTGGCAAATGAAGACATTCCTTAGCCAGAGAGCTGGGTTTGGGGCTAGACCTAATTCCTTCAATGGAAATGCATGCTCATTCTGCATGTGACAACCAAACTGAGGCAGGCACATCTCACCATTTCTTTCTCCTCTCTTTCCTGTGCAGATAGAAGAGGGAGGTAAAGCAGACTCCCTGCCCTCCAAGCTGCAGGCTGGTGATGAAGTGGTGAACATCAACGAGGTGGAACTGAGCAGCTCTAGGAGAGAGGCCATCTCCCTGGTTAAAGGATCCTACAAGAAACTGAAGCTAGTCGTCCGCAGGTAGGCGAGATCCCGTGCTCTTTCTCTCGCTCTCTCCTGCCCTGTACAGCTATTTACTCCACATCTCCAGCTGGAAGCCTATGACTTGGCCTGGTCTTGGCAAAAGCCTTGTTTTCATCACACAGGCGTGAGCCCAAGGGCAAATGTTTGCTCTTTTCACCTAACATTTCTATAATTCTTTGTCACCAATATGTCCAAGCATGTGAAATACCTATCCAAATCAAATTACAAGCAGTCCTATTTTTCTTCAAAGTGCTTGGGGTTCCCCATGAAAGGATGTCAGTACTGTACATAGCTCTTGCCTCATTTGCTGCTTGTTATCATTGTTGCTGTGGCAGCAGAAAGATTTCCACCGGCCATTCTGTGGGTGTGTGGCTCTGCTGACTGAGGGCAGTCTGACCAATATTGTTCTCAGGATGTGATCTAGTGGGAAGAGCAGCCACTTTACCTGCATCTTTTGAGCAAAAGGCTCTGTACTACCACTGAATGAGTGATCTCTCACGTGTTCTGTGTCATTGTTGTCCTGGTTGCCAAAGCTTTGTAAGTGGCAGTGAGTAGTGATGCCACCTTGCCCGGTGTGACGGTGTGCTGAACCTAACTCAGCTAAGCAAATTGTGCTGATCTTCTTTGGTGACATGAAAAATAAATATGTTTGTCTTAAGGTCAAGACACAGAACTTGAATCTGGATTTGCATTTTGAATCACAGATGTCTGGGTCTGAAATGTAAGAATTTTTAAGACCTTAATAGAGACCTTCCTTGTATGTTTTTTACTGTGAATATGTACAAACAGCTTTTTTCTGTGCCAGTTAGATGATAGCTGGTATCATTTCGTGGAGTGCTCTGTCCTGAATTTCCACACTTAGCCAGAAAGTGATCTGGGTCAAGATCAGCATAGCTGAGGAGTTGTCATTAGCCAAACAAAAGGTGTCAGCTTGGGTTGCTAAGTTGAAACAACTGACTTACACTTGACTGATGGTGTCTGAGTAGGGCACATGTGAACAGATCAGACACCCTTCTGCTCTCTGAACTATATTTTTTGCTTTTGTGGGCTATATTCTGTTGTTTACCTAAAGCACCTAAAGGTAGGTAAGTAGAAAGACAATGATCTTATGACAAATTCTGAATCTTCGTGTACAGAACTGTTAGATGGTTTGCTAGCCATTGGGATGATATTTGCAAAAGTACTTTATTGCAGTTCAAGTGTTTTCCAAAAATAAATGGTTTTTATTTAAGGCCCATGCAGATTGTAGACCAACTGTAGTTTAATTTCATAGTTTAATTTCATTTTGATGGGACAAACTAGTAAAATAAATGATTCTATTTTAAAATTGGCGTAAGATAACTTTGGTGTAAATTAGGAATTGTTTCTGGCATTTGATCTGTCCAGAGTCCTGTCTGACTTGTTCAGTCCCAGACTTCTTCCTCTCTACTTCAGCTTGATATTTTCATTAGCAGCATGTGGAGGCTGAAAACCGCCCATGTTGTGAAAAGCCATTTTGCAGCCTATAAACTGGAAAAAGTGTATTGAGAAGATCCATTCCTGTGTGTCTCAAACACAACACTGGGACTGAATAAGTACTCTCTCTACCTGGAGATGTATGTACACACATGTATACACACTTACACACATGCACATATATGTTTTTAGATACGCGCATATGTCTTTATACACAGAGAAGTGATGTACTCTAGATCAGCACTATCACAGCCAAACCAAAATTCAGTTGTTCTTAATATCTCTCTTAATCACAGGACCACATCTCAGAAAGCTCTAAGGCCTCTTTTTTTCAAGCTACAAGAGAAAATGAGTAATTTTTAAATTTTCTTGACTAGTTTTTCACATGCAGTAGAAGTCACGAGAGGCAGAGCAATCCCGATGGCATCAATATCATGTTCTCATTATGGCTGATGAGTTATTGAAAGAAGAGGTGATCCACCTCTCAAAAAAATCAATAATCAAACAGCGGTGTTTTATGTTCTAAAATTACACTTTACAGTGTAACATAATAGTTTCTCTTTCCATTATTTTTACATTCCCAAGACCTTTTTACCTTTTCTTCTCCATTTTAATGAATATACAAGGGCATTTGATGCTTTCCTGGTTTAGTGTACCATAGTGAACTTGAAGAAAATGTTTTGGAGCCTTTCGTGGTTTCATTTCATCACCACTAGAAAGATCAAGCATGTTAACAGTAAGAGGTATTACATTCACATACTGTTCTTTTGCCAAGGTACTTTAAGCCCTTTGTGCACATTTGAAACTCAGTGACAATCCACAAACTTAGAGCTGAAGAACTGCAATTAAGGGCTAAGAGCTCAGCCTTCAGGTAATTTGACGCAATCCCAGCTGACCCTGCAGCGCCGGCATAAAAGCAGCAAAAGAACAAAAATAAAAGGTTCTGACTGCTTTGTGGCAGTGGGTCACAAGTTTTTCTGAGTTCTCTCTGTCACCAAAGGTAGCAAGGCTCAGCACTCCGGCCAGCTGGTGGCAAGGTAGAAGACAAAGGTTTTGTCTCTCGTGCTAGAGAGCAAGTGGATGGGAAGGAGTAAAAGAGGAGAATGGTGAGAAAGAGGAAAGAAGCAAGGGCAAAGTCAATTTCTGCATTAAATAAAAGCTTCCAACAATGTGACATTAAACGAGACAAGATGCAAAAGAAATAAATTAAGGAAAGCAGCTCAGTACAGAACTTGAACCACATGGAGCTGTCATCTCAGTTAGGGGGATACTGCTGGTCAGGCAGCGTATCTGTGTGATGAAATGAGAACAAAGGTTTGCAAACCAGACTCGAGGTAAAGCTGCAGCTGATTATCTCTTTTTAGCCCAGACATAAATGAGTTCGTCCATTAAGACTGGTAAAGGAAGCACCAGTATTCTTCCCCCTTGGGATTGTGTTTTGTTGTGTGGACAAGAAGATGATGTTTTGCAATGCTACATCATCTGAAAAAAAAAAAAAAAAAGAGTACATGACATGCTGATTTTTGCAAAATTGTCCATAATGATGTAATTGGAGTGGATCATGGTTACTTTTGCAAGTACCAGCAGTCAGAAAGCTCACTGGCCAGTCATTTGCAACCTGAATTTTTTGTCTGCAATTTGCATATTCATGAGAGCTCTTGCTTAGGGAGTGACACAAACTCCCACTGACATGGACTTTACTCCTTAAAAGTCATATGCAAACAATAGCAAAGTCTGCTTGGTGTATGTGTTTTTGTCCAAAGCATATTCAAGGTCAGCATGCTTTTGAAGGTTTGACTGTTTTTCAAATTTAAAACTCAGGAGCTAACTATTGCAGCAGGATGGTGACACCAAGCATCACAGTGAACAGAAAGCACAGATCTCTTTATTTAAGTGTTTTGTAAGGAAACTATCAAACAGAAGACATTTGAGCCATTCAATGCACTTGTGTAGCCCATGTAGCATACGCAGATTACTACTGAATCTTGGTTTTTATTTTAGGACAAAGGTAAGCTTTTAGTGCCAGTGGCAGCAGAGTGAGCCACTGATTGTGTTACTAAGCGAAAAATGATGTTACAACACCTTGTTGGGTCTGTAGACAGGTCGATGTGATGATGTGTTATTTCCCTTGGGACAGCATCTGCAAAGCTCAGTACTGATACATCGTTATCTGTCTTCATCAGGAGGTTAGTGATCAGTTTAATGGAAGAAAAGAGTGACAACAGTTTCAATGAAGGGAATGTGAAGGGAAAATCAGAGAAGATTCAGTACAAAAGGAAAGATCAAAATAAATTGAGATGAGGAAAACTACCACTCTCACAAGGATATAAATATGAATGGTTGTAAATAAATAACCAGTAGCAGAGCAATTAGCTCATGGGGACAATATTTTGCCTTTCAGTCAGGTGCAAATGTCCTGCTGATAACCAGGGAGGAACTTACAGTAAGAGATAGGTAAAGTTGTGAATTTTAACACTTTCTGCTTCCATGCTCATGGTCTTAACAGTAGGGCAGAGGCAGAGGATGACCAAATGAACCCCTAGCATTAAGTAAATTCTGTGCCAGTTCCTTAAAATAATCCTTTGTGGGAAACAACTGAGAAATGCTTTTGCATTTGCATTCTCTAGCTGGGTTTTGTTTGTCTCAACCTCAACTCAGGAGCCCTCGATAGCAGTTTTCAAATGTCTAGCTTTCTCTGCATCTTTAACAGGGCTGCTCATATCTAACTTGTTCAAAAGGCTCTACCTAAAGCCACTTTCTTTCTCCTCATTCCTTGCTACCTCCTTGTACTTCTTTTGCCAATTCATTTCCAGGACATTAGGCTCAGATATGCATATATTTGTTCATTCCTGTAGACCTTAGGTTTGCAACTGGTGGGCTATGAGGAAGATTGCTGATATTTCACACTTCATCATGCTGAAGCCAGAATACGCAAGAGTAAGAACTATTCAGCATGTCAGGGAATTGCAAAGCCTTATTGAGTGTACCTTAGGTGCACTTTCCAGCCCCTGCTAAGCTCAGGTAGGATTTCCTGCCTCACACAACCTTCTGCAGGTGTTTTTTGTGCGCTTGCCACTGGTGAGGTGGATTTAGCTTGGTGGTCTATTCTAGTCCATTTTCTGCCATCTGATTCTTAAGACATTTGAAATTGCACAACAAAATTACCTCTTTTCTCCTTCCCTGTTTTTAATACAGGGCTTTTGAGGACACTTTTGTCTACCAGCCCAGAAGAAAGCACATTCATTTCTTTCTGATTTATTTAATACCTGAGCAACCAGGCAAAAAGCATACAACTGTTTGAGTGTTTGGTCCTGCCAGCCAGATCAAATTGCCACAGGTGAACAGGGTGAGGGAGGGGAACAGTCTTTAAAAATATCACTGGGCAGAGATAAGATGGCATTGCACTACAGGGAAGTGCAAACTAGTATTTCTCCCTTGGTGACAGACTATGGGAGAGAGCCAAGAAGCTTGGTCCACAGGAGAGGTCTTCATAAGTGTTTCCTGAGATAGCATTCAGTATGTCTATATCAATCCTGGTGACAAATGTCTCTTACTGTGGGTATGCACAGAACCAGTTTCATCGAGCCTGAGGAATCCACAGGCTGCTCCTGGGGAGATCTTTTTGTTCATGGCTTGAGGATTTGGGAATAGTCAGTGTGAAACTGGAGAGACCAGTTTGTTATATTTTGTAATGGGAGACTTGCTTACTGTCCTCAGCAAACTACCTTCATTTTTGGTACTCAGTTGATCTTTAACCAGCTGGAAGAGACTGAGTGAAAGCTAAAGCTACAAGTCACAGAAATAAGTCTTGGTTGTTTAATTGTGAAAGATGAGTTGTTTTTCCAACTCATTTTATTTCTGTCGCTTCCTCTCTAACTTCAGTATCTAAGCAGAGTGGGGTGCAATTAAAAAAATACACAAGCCTTTTCAGTAGTATCAGTTCGATCTAATTGTGTTGTGAGTACTTTTATCAGCTGAAGATAAAATGTGGGCATTGCCTTGTCCACTTTACAGTGACCGCAGTGGCCTACAGCAGTTGCCAAAAATAGACTTTTCCACAGGTCAGTAGGCAAGAATGGCTGTCAGAGTATCACACTGTTTACATAGTTTTACATTCAACATGTTCATAGCAGCAGCAATTAGATCACTGAGGCATGATCATAAATGTAGCTATTCTGAGAATATCATGCTGAAGGGAACCACAGTTGCAGGGACAACTCTCAGACACCCTTTCTAACACACTGTTTGATTTAAGGCCTCCTACAAGCCATTCCTTAGAGCTCCTGTGGCATTCACTGTTGCCTGGCACGGGGAGGGCAGAGGTGCAAACATGAAGTCATTCTTGTAGAGACAACAGTATGTTGTGCAGTGAGCTTGCCACGGGGAGTTTGGTCCATGTTCTTGGTTGTTGTAAGGCAGCTCCATTGACTTGAATAGAGTTCAAATGAGGTACCTCAGGTCAGAATTTGGTCCTTTAATTCTTTAAACTCTTGGATCCAGCATCAGTCTTGGTTAATGAATGCAAAGCTCTATTAAAATTTGCTAGTGGAACAGCAAGTAAAAATTTTCTGCAGAGGATTAGCAATGTTTTAGGCCCTTACCCTGTACACATTGACAGGCAAGAGTCCTGCAGTTTTAGCATATAACCAATCATAGAGATACGAGCAACCATAGGAAGCCTGTTCAAGTATCATTTATGTGATATATACAATATTATATCAAAGTACATTAGATTCCTACAGAATTTGGAGCATATAGGTACCCTAACATCTTGTTACACTTTTGAGGCTCAAGGCACACAGTAAACTGCAGTAAAAGCCATCCCTCAGCCTTGTTCTCTCCAAAGCCTCCCATGGGCAAATCCTCTGCTCGTACAAATTGACAGTATCTTGACTAGATAATGTTGATAATAGATAAAACCTGATGTTTTGGGCTTGGTGCTAGCCATCACTGCTCAGATAGAGACTGCAGTTAAATTACATGGCTGCCACTGCTTCTCATACCTACCAACAGTTTTACCTGTCACAAGGTTGTGTGATTGTCTAGTTCTCACAGTAGAATTAAGTATGTTTGACTGTGTCATCTCTCACTTTCTGGGGTAGCTCTGTAGTGAGGTGTAAGTAAACAGAGAGATACAAACATAGCAAAAATCAATATTCAAGGCAGTTAATTTTCTGTTTTCAGTGTTAGTGGTTGGTGGTTTGTGTCTGCTTTAAGCTTAGTGGTGCCGGCAATTCTTTTCCATCTCAAACAGCCTTAGGCTAAAAGTACAAGTCAAATAAAGGAGGAGTAGGGATAGAAAACATTATCCTCATTTTCCTGTTATGCTAAAGAGCTGCACAAAAAGAAAGGATTAAGCTTATTCTTGGCTATAACCATAATCTGTGTTTTCATTTTCATGCTTCCTTACAGATTCCCATGTGGCTTTGGTTATTCAGCTTATTCTTTTGGCACATCTCTGTCCCTGAGCCTCGTGGTCTGAGGGATGAGACCTGGGGGAGATGCTGGGAGAACTACACTACAGCCCTGAGGCCAGGAGTGTCAGAGAGAAGTTGGCTAATTCAGGCACTGAAGCAGACTGAGACTTCACCCAGGGATATACCTCCCTGGAAAAACCAGTCCGATGTCAGACAAAAAACTGCTACTGTGTGCCAGGGGCTGTCTTATGCTTATGCAGTCACTGCACTGTGAAGTGCTGGGGTTAGGAGAAAGATCTATTTGTTCTGTTCTTATACTCTTCTTGTCATGTCTGCTTTCAGGTGCTGTAAGGAAGTAGATCTTGGGCAACATGGGCCTTCACTCTGAGACAGTATGACCAGTGTTAGGTTTTCAGACAAATCTTGTTCTGATCAAGTCTTTTAAAGACCTCTGTGGCAAGATCAGGAATTAAACCTAGACATCCTGAAGACTTACACCTGTGACATAGCTACAAAGTTGTTTTGGCAGAAAATTGTTGTAACTGAGGCTATTTTTCAAAAGGGCGTTTTTAAAAAAAAAAATTGTTCCACTCTACCTGATAAATGATCCCATCAAAATGTTGAAGTGTGGGAGGAAGATGTCGGTACAACTGACATCTGAGGCTCAGAGCTGAGTCAAGTCCATGGAAATTGGTGAAAATATTCCCACAGACTCAAAAAGGCTTTGGCTCAGAACCTCACTGAACAGTGGTTTTACTCATTGACCACGAGAAAATGGACTATTCCTAGAGAGAGGGGAAGCTGCTGGCATTTTTACAAAAAGACAAGTGCCAACACAATTCTTCAAAGAATTCTGTGGACTAATCCTTTCCTCTTATGACACTAATGTAATTTTGTGTCGTATTTGACGGCAAGCCAAAAATTTGCATCAAATAAATCCAAGTTTTGTGAATGAAATTAATTAGAATAGGCATTGGCTCACACCCTACTCTGTGGCAGCACAGGAGCATGTTTCCAAAGAGTTGCTCTGCAGTGCAGTGGTTTTTTGTTCAGTGATGATGACTGGGGAAACTGGGAGAAAGGAATATTTAATGCACATGAAAGTATGAAGACTGACAGCGTGAGAGGCCAAAGTTGGCATTAACACTGGTAAAGGGCTGACAGGGTGGTCTTGTGACTAGCGCTGTTGTACATTAGGATGTGAACTCCTCCACAGCTTTCTGGTGTGCCCTTGGTCATATCTCCTTGTTTCACAGCTCCCTATCTGCCTGATGCTCTGTTGCATGAGATCTTGGGACAGGGAGGGGAGCTTTTAAAGTGCTTCTTTTTAACACTCTGAAAGATGAGGCTTCAGTCAGAGTTTTACATGAGGAGAAAGCCCCTCTGCTAATGCAAATGGGTGCAACCAGCCAAAGCCCACCAATGACCTGACTTGATGTTTGTACAGTATTTCAGAAGCCTGTACAGACTGTTGGCAGGTAAGTAAAGGCTTTAAAAGCTGTTTGTATGTTGGATCAAACTTGTAAGTCTTCAAACTGTCTCAAGCATTAGTATTTTCATTAGAGGAGTTTACGGCACGTTCATCAAAAACTTTACAGTTCCTATCTCATTAGGAAAGGTCAATACAAAACACAGGGCAGACAGCTAAGAGACAACAGAATCACTGACAACAGACTTAATGTCTAGGATTTAATTTGCTACAGTTTAGGACTGCTAGGCTTTTAGGAAATTTCTCACGGAGAGCAGCAAATGTGCGGGAAGATCTAGATATAATTTTTGGAAAAAATAAATGGCCACTGATTTGGACAGTGGAAAAATGCCTTGGGGAAAAAAAAAAGACAGCCACCATAATATGTTATCCTATGTGAGACATTAAAGACTGACCCCTCACCTGAAAGTGCATTAGAAACACAGAGATTTCCAGGCACTGCCACTCTGCATTAGCTGCTTCTTTCATGGAGTGCATTTGGATTAGTTTACCTTCTTCAGGCAATAATCGGACTGGGGTTTGATTTGTCAGAAAGTGACACTGGAAAGGCTGGGAAATGTCTGCCAGGGCCCTACAAAGTGCTTTTTAGGGTGTGAATCTCCTCCTTTTGGAATTTCCTGAGGATTAAGTTGGGGCTGGATCAGATCGTGATACTACAAAAACTGGAACAAACAAGCACTGATCCATATCTTGCTTCTCTGTCTGTGATTGTGTCTAGGCTGACCTTTAGTTGATAGGGCAAATACCTGGACTTGTACGAGGTTCTGGTTACCTGTGCAGGTGCAAAGACTGCAGGATGACAGCTTCACTGGGCAGCTGCAGGGGGAGAACTGAGAATAGCTGATTTCATCCACTTTTTGTACGAAGCTGCAGTGGCATTGCTTTAAGTTCAAGAGCTGACTATAGATACTGATTTGTTAGTTGCATGGCATTGATATGTGCTGATGTATACATATCATAGCTGGGTTAAATATTTAATTTGCTCAGCTACACTAATTACCCAAGAACATAAAAAAGTTTCTCAAAAACTTTCCCATGCTTTCCTGCTTGATCCAAAGTTTCCTCTGAAAGGGAAGTGGGGTCAGGAAAGGCTAATGAACACTAACATAATCCTACTAATATACATTGAGTTTGCCTGGTTTTACTTCTGTAAAACAGATGTTATGGTGTAGTGGTCACTGTAACCACTTTACATTTTTTCATGAATGGACTTGTACGTGTCATCCAAATCCCTTGTTACTGTTTTTCACTTGCTGCTGGATAAATGGAATATCTCACTCAAAAGAGTAATGAAGAGCAGACACTGCACAGACAGTATCAAATGGTCTTTTATATGCACAAATCTTCCTGTTTGTAGTGAAAAGCAGCCCAATTCACAAAAATGTGGGTGGACAAAGAGTATTCATCTGTATGCACCTGTCTAAAACACTGGCTACACCAATAGCTCTAGAGTACAGAACTTGTTTTTCCCTCAGTACTCCTTTCTTCAGCTTTCTACCTGCTTTGACTTTGGCATTAGAAGGGAGACAGAGTCAATCTTCAGTGCATATACGTAAAATGTTTTCATGGAGGTTATACCTGCACAGGTAGACCTTAACTTTTTATTATTAAAGAATGCCTAAGGAAAGACGATTAAAAACAGAAATATTAGTTAAAAATACATCTTTTAGAGGCTGAAAAGAGGCAGTTATCTCAGTTACCTCTTAGTCTTCTGTGTTTACCAGGCTTTCAAAAATTATTGCTATCATGAGGTGAAACTGCAAGAGGTAAATGGAGGCAGTTAGTGCCATTCTCTGTCTTGGGGAGACGGGAAACTCCTTCAGTATGCTGGTGCCGGGCCTGGGGCACTGGGTTAATTTCCTCCTGCTAACAGATATTTTTATGTGGTGTTACTCCGTATACTTAACTTTCTTGTAAAAGGGAGACAGAGCTCTCCTGCCTGTAAGGTGTCAGGAGGTTAATTGCATTGAAGAGGATGATGATCTAATAGCCTGACTGGGAAAAAAAAATTAGGCTGAAATGGAAGTGAAATTGTGGGTTCTGCTTGGCCTGAAATGGAACATTTTGCTCCCCATAGGAAAAGTTAATGTAATAGTGGGAAATTCCCCAGTAGGAAAGTATGTTAATGTAATATATGTAACATATATTTAATGTATGTTTTCAGCATTCTCTTGGATGCTAAGGCAGCCTGAGTGGGTAGAAGGTAACTGAACCTCCCTTGTTGAATCAGGCTGACATCCTCTGAATCATAGAATCATAGAATCATAGAATGGTAGGGGTTGGAAGGGACCTTTAGAGATCATCTAGTCCAACTCCCTGCAGAAGCAGGTTCACCTAGATCAGGTTGCATAGGAACATGTCCAGGCGGGTCTTGAAGACCTCCAAGGAAGGAGCCTCCACAACCCCTCTGGGCAGCCTGTGCCAGGGCTCCCTCACCTGAACAGTGAAATAGTTTTTTATTATATTTAAATGGAACTTTTTGTGTTCCAGCTTCATCCCATTACCCCTTGTCCTGTTACTAGCTACTATAGAAAAAAGGGATGTCCCAACCTCCTGACACCCACCCTTTAGATATTTATAAATGTTAATAAGATCTCCCCTCAGCCTCCGCCAGACTAAACAGCCCCAGTTCCCACAGCCTTTCCTCATATCAAAGATGTTCCATACCCCTGATCATCTTGGTGACCCTGCTTTGAATCAGGATGAGTCCAGTGTGTTGAGGGCCACATGCTTTTCTGTGATATTTCCATGGAGTTCATACAGATCCACGTGCCCACAGCCTTCTCGTCTGCCGGGGCTCAGGTTTGGTGCTACAGTACAGAAGTGCAAATGGGACCCACAGAGTTGCCAGTTGGCAGGAGGGAGCCATTGTGTCTTTTTCAACCCTGAATCTGCAGTCGAATTGCCGTGCCCTAACTTGCAGGCCAATCAGCAACAGAGACCAGCATCCTTGCTACACCTCTCCTCCACTGTGAGTTTTTATCCCCCATCCTTACTCCCAATTACATTTTTCAAATGAAATTTGAGCAATGAGTTTTGAGAAAAACATTAAATACTTCCTGAATGGCTGAAAGCATTTTTTTTTGTTTCCTATTCCTCTCTTCCTTAAAAGCTCAGTGTTAATTATAAGAAAGGGAGCCAGGGCAGAGCTGACTGGCACTTTCACTCAGCAAATTTCCGCTTTCCTCACGGTCTCTGCTCCTGTCTGTCAGGCCTGCTGACGACTGCTTGGTAGGAGGGCAGTAATCTGAGCTGCCTCTGCTGAGCAAACCTCCTGCTTTTTGCTGTGGGATTAGTCCTGAGGTACCTCTGTGAACAGCACCTATATCTGCAACTTGTTATCTTAATTGCTATGCCTCTGTTTCTCCACTTGCCGAGGCAGTAGTGCCATTCCCTCTGCCGAGGACTGCAGTCACCGCATGGCAGACTACCTCAGTCGCAAGCATGGGAATACTTGAGACTTGGTCTAGTGTCTCAAAAGGTAAGTTGCCTCTCAACAGCTACAGCAGAGCAAGCCAGGCACGGCTTTGTGCCTGTGGAGGCGGTCAGACCTCGTGGCAGGGCTTTGGGAGAGGGAGGATAGGAGTCTTAAGGATCCTAGTGGTCCTAAACTTCATAGACATCATAAACTTCATAGCAGTGTCCAGCCAGTGCCATAGGGGATTTTTCAACTGCTGCTGTAGATGAGCTCACAGCAAATGGGGAGTCATTGCTATGCCACTGCTTAGGTTCTCTCACTGGTGTGTGAGCAAATCTATTGGACTTTAGGTTATAAAAGCCTTGTAGGAGAGATGAGCTTCAGAGAGCCTTCAGAGTTGTACAGTATTTTTAAGGCCATTCCCTTCCTTGGTGTCAAAGGGTGCTAATAATACCATGCACTTGGAACACCCAGTCTCATGAGAAGAGGATCTGACTCATAGACACACCATGATGTGTTAGGTGCATTTTACAGTTTTATAGTCTGTAAGAATCTCTGCTCAAGTAAGTAGCACTCTTTTTGGCCTTCACCTTTTATAAGTTGAGAATTGTTGAAAGTGGGCATCAAACCAGGCAAATGCTTAGCATCGATGTTTAATACAGGTGGGCTAGATATAGAGTCTGGGATATATTCTTGTTTGATTAATACAATAACATCACAGATAACAGAAAGAGAAAGTGAAAGAGACTCGTTTTCTTAAGAGAGGGAAATTAGTATAGCTCCAGTATGGGCCTGCACCAATTTATATTCATTGAAGATCTGCCATATGTTATACACATCTACACGCCCTTTTAGATTGGTTGTGAATCATAAAACCAAGTTCATTGAACTTTGATTTTTATTATTTCCTAAGACATGAACTTCTTTAGTAAACCTATTAACTAATCTTTAAACTCATTACCTGCTTCATTGCTATCAGGATATCTTTAACTTTAGGTTTGTTGGGGTGCAGAGACAGAGGCTGTGAATAGAGGCCAAACCTTTAGCTATGTGCTTCGGCTGAAATAGTTGTACCTGTGTGCTTATTCTACAACGTGATGGTCCAGTCCATTTAGCAAAGGTTGGTGGTGTGAGTGAAAGCAAGTTGAAGTGATGCGAGTAGAATATTTGTGTCTGTGTCCCCTTCTATGTAACATGGAGTGATTTTTGAACACAGATTATCTGCTTAAGAAAATCAACTTAAACCAGCCTGTTCTGAAGTACAAACGCGGCCACAATGTGCAAGCACAGTACGCTGCTTTGCCTAATGCACTCATTATCCCAATATTTAAAAAGTAGGGAGATTTTGACAATAAAACTAGAACTGGTTGCAGTAGCAAATTCCCAGTCACTTTAGATTGCCATAGATTTCATCCTTTTGCCTTGCCTGAGACAGCTCTTTAAATTCAAAGAAGCATCTGGTCAGGTAAAGCTTTGTGAGGTGTCAGGTGCAGTCCTTGGAGCACCCCACTGGCCTCTCACAAGCCACTGGCCCATCTGAGAAAGATATATATGCGCGGCGAGCACATGTATTTCTTCCTGCATATGTGTGCCATTAAGGGCAAAACTAGTTGGCATGTGGGTAGCCCTAGAGATCCCTGAGGAGCTGACAGATCCACAGCAAGTAGGAAGAGGCTGTTTTACAGCACAGACCTTGTCACCCTGAGGCATGGCCTGATGCCTGCAGGGATGGGCGTGTTCCCAGGCTGCAGCCTGTGAGGAACGTCCTGTCCTTCACTGGAGGGCCCATTTACTTTCACTGTAAGGCTGCAGGGAGCTCTGCAAAGGACGGCATCAGTTCTTCCTCACTTGCATCTCTTGCACGCTGCGACTCTCTCCTGAGGGAGACTGCAGGCAGGCAGTATTTCAGAGTGCTTGGTTGTAAATTAGCATGGACAATCGTGTACTGGCAAGGGATTTTCTTGGGCCCTAATCCACTACGTGCCACAGTAGATGTGGTCTTCATATCAGGTTGTAAATGAGACAGACATATATTTCTTCTCTGTTCCTGGGAATGATTTGAGTAGAATGTTTCAGAGCTCTGTAGTACACAATGTGAAGAAAGATGTTGTAGGTAGTATCTGAAATTTGAAGAGATGCCTGAATTAAAGAGATTTGGTGGTCACCTGCTTCAGATGAATTGAAAAAAATAATTCAGGGATGATGTTATTGTTTTCTCTGGTCTGCTTTATAGACAAAGATAAATCTTTCTGAAGCCTTGAAAGAGTTAAAGGCAATACCTTATAGACACCCAAGTAGTTGAAGAAATACCAGATTTACATTTACCTCAGTTGCCAAACCCTGCACATTTCTGTCTGCTTTTTAGAAATTACAGACTGTGGGGACAATTTAACAATAACTCATTGCAACTTGGCTGTTATAGGGGAACCCACGTGCATAGGCACTTCAGGACTGTGCCAGCATCTCCTTTGTTCAATAAAAGTAACAGCAGGAATTTGATTAAAGACTGACAGAAAAGAGAGGGGGAGAAACATAGGAAAGATTAAAGAAAGAAAGAGCCACCTGGAAACTTCATTCCTCCTTTATTTCTAACTTAAGCCCATAAATACCAAATCTAAACCATTGTGTGTGTGAGAGGGAGGGAAAATTTCCTGCATGCCTGCGCAGAAAAAACTGCACATGCAGTCGCACAAACCGACTTTTAGCAAAAGTCATACTCTTCTCTCAAACTTAATGCTTACTCCTTGTTCACATCAGAAGAAAAACAAACCAGAAAATAACTGTATCCTTTGGTGCTTTGGAAGGACAACATTTAGGAGGATTAGGCAAGTCACAGCCAGAAAGGAGGGTGGTGAAGTATTTTGGTTGAACCTGCAGACGAGTAGCAAGCGTATTTCCCAGGCTGCTTTGGAGCAGCCCTGCAGCTGAGCACAATGCAAACGTCCAGCTGCACCCGTCCAGCGCCGCTCTCTGTGGCTCGGCTACAGCATCTGCTGCTTTGTCTCCGTCCTTGTACCCGCCCCCTCCCGGAAAAAAAAATAGAAAAGAAGAAAAGAAAAAAAACAGTGACTCCATCGGCCAAATGCAAATAAGCCCCAAAGAACCTCTTATGTGTGATCAGCAAGCAACAGGCAAATCACATTCAAATTCCTTACTGCAGAGACAACCCGTCTGTTGTTTGGGTTAAGGAGACCAGGACCATAAGATCAAGTGTCAGCCAGGCATGTGGGAGTGATGGCAGGCTGACTTTTCTTTAGCCCTGCCATGCCCTGGCAGCTGGGAAGGCTTTGCTGTGTGATCAGGGGCACGCTTTGGTTCTCAGGCAGGGTTTTGCAGGACTGAGACCATGAACACCCTAGCAGCAGGGACTTCTTGACAGGGTTTTGCATATTTTGGGGGCTCTTGCAGGTAATCTTGCTGTACATTAGACTAGATGGAGCAACAAGGCAGAATGCTATACCTGGAATTTGTTGCTGCAGCTGCTGTTGTCTCCCTTCTATATACCTGGAAATCTCTGCTGCTTAAATCATGCTTTTCTCCACATGGTACTTCTCTTACTCCATCTTTACATTGTTTTTCCTCTGCACACTTTCTTTCACACTTTTCAGCTGTTAATAACACCCGTTAGTGAATCCTTTCTGGCATTGACCATGGCTCTGAACTGTGCTCCCCCAGAATGTTTTGGATGTGATGATGTCCTCTGTAGCAAAGAGGAATTTTCTGCCTTGGTCCAACCTTCCTCACCTCAAGGTTGATGTCTCCTCCATCCAGGCAGTGGGGATCTGGATCAGGCCCTGAGGGGCTGTTTTCTCTCAGACCAGTGCAAGGATGCAGAAATTGTCAGTGTCCAGGACTGATTCTCCGGTTAAACCGCTTTGTCTCAGCGAGTCAATCTCTCAGAAGATACGTACTGAAATTGTGTATCACAACTCAGTTGTGGGAAAATGCGGGGATGGAAAGGGACTCGAGAGCCTGCTGCTTCCATCCCTGCCCTGGGGCTCGGTGCGGGCACCTCGAGAAGAGAGGTCAGCGGGTGTTGAGGGGGCCGGGCCACCCTGTGCCGAAGCGCCGGGGCCGGAGGTATGTGGGGAATGCGAATGGTATGCTTGAGTGGGCAGCTTCAGAGCGAGGCGCAGGGATGGCTCTCGCTGCCATCTGTTGTGAACCCCGCAGGCCCATAGCAACAGCATCTCAGGAATGGGGCTACTTTTTTTTTCCTTTTTTTTTTTTCCTTGAAGAAATTCTTCCTTGCCCCCTTCCCCGTTCCTGCATACGCATACTCATGAATACGCGGGAACCGTCCTGAGATTCCTGCTACACACTGATTCCTGCTAAAGGAGAAAAGAGTCTTTAGAGCTCAGCTTGTATTTGGTTTGTGGAGGCGTTTTCCTTTCTGACCTGTGACATTCTAAGAACATGAGCTGATGGATGTAATTTATTGTTAATTGCCAAAATCTCTTTCTATTCAAATCAATAATGGATCTGTATTTGCCATGAGGAATATTCAGTAAAGTCTCCAGTGGATATGTAGCCATGCAATTGTCCTTCTTAGTAAAACAGAGACCTCCATCTGCCTTATTATACAGATGCTAAGGTTATAACTAGTATAAATAACCGCATTGTATTGATTTGTTCTAACGCATCATTTTCTTCATGTCCCATAGGGGCTTTGCTGCCTGTGGGACTGGATTCTCAGAGGTTATAGATAACTCAGTGTCATTGGTGTTATTGACAAACACAAATTTTTATACCAAGGAAGATTTTGCTACACAATAACTGTCGCTCCTAAAGGCAACAACATTGAGACATTCTGGGAAGGATTAGTGCTGAAAAAGCCTTAATTCTAGCAGCAGTGGTAGGAACTGTCTGCCTGTCTATCTGAGTGAGTGGTTTGACTCCTTCCTTTCCCCTGGAAATTCACTTCTGAAATGCAGACTTCTTTTTTTACCACACCTTAGCTTTTTATCCTGCTGTCAAGTAACCATGGCCCTGTTTCTGCAAATTGTTCGGCCTCTTGCTGTGACTCAGCAAAATTGATTGTTCTTCAGCTTTTAAATTCCTTTAAGACAAAGAATTATATCTTGTAATTTTATGTGAGTGTTTCAAGAAGTTTGAGGAAAGACATTCAGAAGTTAGGGCTATCGAACTTTTCCAAACAGTATGTAGATTTCTTCAGTATTTTTATGCCTAACAGCCTGCAATAAATACAGAAACTTGCAGAGAAGCCCCCATAGACGAGAGGGACTTGGGGAACTGGCAATCCAAAACACATTTCTCAGATGTTTTGTGCTACTTGCAAAGAGATGTCATGCAAGAGGAGAGGGAAGGAAAAATGACAGATCCCCCTTCTCAGTGCTCAAGACTGTATTTGAAGCTGGACACATAGCTATAGTGACTCGGGAGGGTATAATTTCAGTGAAAGCTGATACATACATGGGGGGGATGAAACTCTCCCTATTACAGGTATTTATTGTCATTTGGCAGCTGTCAGTTTTCAACAGGTGATTTGCCTTCCTGTCAACTCTCTGAGAACTATGTATATTTGGCTAAGGTTGTAGACAAGGGTAAAAATCCTGCTTTTGAGTGCAGATATCATTTAACTACGATAAGAAGGCAGGTAAAGCATTTCTTCTGCAAGTTGGCTGTGGAGAACAGGGAAGTAAAGTCTTTCTGGTCCTACCAAGATGAGAAAAACCAAGTCATTAAAATCTGATACCTACCTGCTTTTAATGAGAGAAATGTTGTTCAAAGAAATAATCTCAGCCCTATCACCACTGAACTATTTTCAGGAGCCATTAGCCTTTCACCTCTTCATATATTTTTTTTCTTTTACTTCTGATCTCATTCAGGGAAAATGGCAATGCAAGAGATTTGAGCTTTAGCTTTAATCAGGAGCTTATTCAGACATAAGCACGCTCTTACAGCCTTTTCTTTCCAGTAAATGACCTGCAGAAGAACCAGGGAACTAAAGCACAGAAAATAATTCTTGACATCAAGCACTTGGCATTTTTAGATGTGCTTACTTCTTCAGTGAGCCAGTACAGGCATTTCTATGGGCTCTGCAATGTTCCCTTCATCTTTAGTCTCTTCTTCCTCATCAGAAACATTTTTTCGACAACTGAGGACTGTGGTCTGTTAGTTGACAGCATGAGGCTGTTAGTAGTTCTGGCTTGGCTAGAAAGAGCAAAGAACAAGAGCAAGCTGTGAATGGATGTTATGAGCTGCACTCAGTAGACACAAAATCTGACTCAATTTACCTATACCTTAGCATTCTGTTACACATTTCGTTTCTTTAGCTTGCTGCATTCTCTGCTTGAAAGCTGCTGGAATGAAGAATAAGATGCAACATCTATGCACAGAAGCTTCCACAACCCCTCAGCTGTAAGGAAAAGAAGCAAAGTTAGGTTGTTTTATTTTGGCACAGTGGGATCAGTAAAGGAAGGTTGTAGGTGACTGAGCACTATTAAGGTTCAATCTCATTCTCTCTCTTGAGTGTTTATTACAGAGTTTTGTACTTTGCATCACTCTGAAGAACATTTTGAAACAAGAAATGTATTCTTGATTCTTTACTGAGACAGAGGCTATTGCCAGCTTATGTGACATACAATACTTGCTTTAAAGCTCCAGCTCCTGACCCAGGAGATTTATGAAGCTATCTTTCCAAGTTGGTAGCTCTCATGATTCAAAGACTGAAAGACAAGTCAAAGTTCTGAATGTACCAACTGTGACAAGCAGGTGACTTTTTAACCTGCTCGTGTGATTTTGGGGGCTTATTCATGCTTTTACACAGCTGAAGCATAATGCCTTAGCATAATGCAAGGTGCAGAGACTTTTTGTGATACTCAGGTTTCCCCTTCCTCTAAAGATCACTAGCTGCCATCACGGCTCCTGGTGCCACATTACCCCTGAAAATCCAGCTTAGGGCATCAAGAGAGCATCCATTCATCTCAGTTTTGTGTGAGGCTGCTACAGCAGAAACGTGTTGTTTTGCAATAGTACAGCAATAGTTCTCATTACATTATAATAACTTCTTTGGGGATGGAGGAGGAAGGAAAATTAATCATTTCCTTGGCATTTGGCATAATTTCATTACACTCTTGCATCCTGAAAAGCATCAAAGTTTCAAGAGTGGAGAGGAGAAATGTCTGCAGAAGAATAACTATCTAATGAAACCCTCCACTGAAGGAGGATTTCTCCTTCATTGTCAGTCTGTCAGTCTGTCTTTCTTTACACTGCAAGGAGCTGGCCACAAAAGCTGTTAAATCTTGAGAAAACTTAAAACCTCTGCTCTCCTCAGTTCTAGGAACAGCTGCTAATTGGTTCAAAGAAGAGGCTGTGGAAGTTGCCTGTTCCTTTCATTTGACCTTCCCAGAATTCTTTCTACTTCCTAGCTTCATAAGGCATTGTGTATTTCTGAGCTATCCAACTGATTCACTCAATTTGAGATCTTTCTTTGGTCAGTGGCTGGTAGAGGAGGTTCAGAACAGCCCCTTCACACACCTACTTAGACAAAGCCCTTCTAACAGAAAATGTCATGATTGACTCCAGGGCAGGAGAACTGCTAGTCCATACAGCCCAATATTTCTAGCTGATGCAGCTGGAGATGCTGAGGACCATGATAATCATCAACTCTGTGTTAGTCTTCCTCTAGCAGCCTAGTCATATCCAAGAGTTTACCTACCATCTGTATTTAAATGCAGACACTGTGCCTCTAGCCTGAAGTGTCTGCATGAGCTATCTGTATCTGTCTTGTGCTGCCCAGGAGGCCATTTCTTGATATAAAATTTAGCTGCTGTTGTTGCTGTCCCTGCACCTCAGCAGGGACAGAATCCTTCATGTTCTGCAATATTTTCCACCTCAGCCCCAGTATGTTGCATTAGATGGTCTTTGACTTTGCTGCTGATTTATTTTCCCCTTCATCTGTTCCCTGAGATCTGTTTTAATTCCATCTGAGTTTTAGTTCAAAACTTATTCATCATCAGTACCTGAAGAAAATTGAAAGAAAATGAAAAAGAATAACTGAAAAAGAATGTCAATTATAAGTGAGATACAATACATACACAGTTGTTTCAGTGCTGCTTGTTGTCCATATTTATTTATTTATTATTATTTCTTTTCTCTATGGATATCAAAAAGAAAAAAAAATGCCAAGAATGTCTCATCCCCTTGAAGTTATACTGACAGTACATTCAGAGCAATCCATGGCAACAGCTGTATTGCCCATATATCTTCAAGCAGAAAATTGTACATCATCTTTGACAATGCATTGCATGACGATCCTACACAAGGACCACATTACAGTCACGGTGGGAACCATCACTCGAGTCCCCTGGTTTGTTTGTGTGCACAAGAATCATGCTTATAATATTGCTGTAACATAGTACTTCACATCTAATTTAAGCAATACTGGGGCTTTTGTTTGTCTTACGAGGTCTAACCTAAAGACAAAAGACATAGTCCAGCCCGAAGTTTATGAGACATTACCAGACATTTATGTTCACACATACACACTCAGTCAGAGGAATTTATGGCCATTACGATGTTCCCTAATGAGTACAAAATGAGACCGTTACATATTCACTTAATTAGTTTGACAGATTTTCATTTAAATAAAAAAAGACTTCTGGTCTTCAGAGAACAAAAGGAGGGCTTTGTTTCCTGTGCAGTTTTTGACTCTGCTTTTCTGGAGCAGGAGGTTGGGGGTGACAACTGAGGGGAGACGATTTAGTGTGAATAATTCTCATCTTTTGATTTCATGTTGCCATTTCTTTGCTGCTTTTCCAGTTCCCCTGGAGCACCTTGAGGAGAGCTGTGTGACGTGACCCTTTCAGTTGCTGCCTGGAAAGCCTGAGTGAGAACTTGGCTTTTCCAAAGCATAATGGATACTTTGAGATTTGGGAGGGGGTGGGAGGAGCTCTAGGAATATTAGAGAGCTGCAATGAGCCCTGAGTGAACTTTTGTCCCTAAAGCTATTAGTTCACTCTGCCTCACTAGTGGTCTAGTTCTTTGGTCTAACTATGTCCCACAGTATCATTGTAGGCAGCTCCTGCTTTAATAAAAGTTAAGAATTGGCACTATAAGCTTGCTTACAGTTTTATTTTGCCTTTTTAAAACAGCTCTGTGCATTACAAGGAGTTTCAGAATACAGCATGAACCTTGCCACACAGCAGACAAGTAATGCTGGGACTTGATCTTTAGGGGAGCCCGTTCACTTATGCTCTTTAATTGAAAATGTTTTGTCAAATGCCTTTTTTGGAAGATTGACTGTGGTTCCACGTCTCATAGGATGATGTCTGGTTTCTTTGTGTCCTGGAGTGAGCGGTGTATTGATGTGGGTTCTGAAGCTCCTAAGCTCTTTACTTATCTTTGTAGCTGTCCCTTGAGAGCATAAAAACCAACAAGGTGAAGTTGCCGTGGGTTCACAGCCATCACTGTGACAACTGCTAGCCTGGACTCTTCTCGAGTGTTTCCATAAAAACCTAATACTAGTACAGACATCTCTAGAGCTGTACTTGCTGTAAGAGCTTTGTGGTGTGGAGTAGTCTCCATTGTTTTAATCTGTGTGTTTAGGCATCTCCTAAGCAGGATCAGCCAATGCATTGGTAAATAAATGCCATTGTCTGAAAGTGTGACAGTGATACAGACTATCACATTTGGAAGTTACTCACATGCTCCAAGGAGCAGCAAACATTTAGAGAAAATGTGCTGCAGAAACAGCTGCGATCTGTGTGGAAAAATGTTTTGGAAAGAGAGGTGTGTTTTGTTCATGGTTATTACTAAGAAGGTGGAGAGCTTGTAGGCTAACATCTGACATGTCCTCTTTTCCTTTCTGCCTGTCTTTTCTACTCACTGCTGCCATTCCACTCCACATAGATGGATTCTGTGCAGCACTTTGAGAGCTCAGCAGCAGTAGATCTCTCCACCTATTTTTTCTGCTCTGGACTTAGCAAAGAAAGTGTCTACTCCTTGCATTGTAGAAATTTCCCCTTTGTCTCCCACTTACATACAGGCATGATAGCATGAAAAGAGGCAGATAGCTGCCTAGACACACCCAGCTTGCTGCTTTTTTTGGTGTTTCCTCAATAGAACAGCTCTAGCAGTCCAAATTCTTTGAGGGGGGAAAGCTGCTTTGACCATATGACTGCAGATTTCTGTAGGCTGAGGGAGCAGTTGTGGCTGCCTAAACCTGCTCTCAGAAATGTCTCTTTGAATCTCAGAAGCACAGTGGTTGCATAGTGGCATCTTTAAGCCTCCTTCTTAGCATAATTTCACTCCTTATGGTATTTTTCTGTAAGGGTCAATAGAACTGTGTGGAGTAAGGAACATAGCCCCAGCAGCATGTCTCCTGCAAAGGAGCCAGAGAGAAAATAGCATGGTGCATACATGCAAATGTGAGTGCAAGCATCCTGAGAGAGAGAGCAAGCCAGAAGGTAGCTTATAAAAACTGCAGCTCTGGAAGCCTCACAATATGCAGAGGAAGATATTAGCAGAGGAGTTTACTGTCACAACTCCCAGAATCATTTGATGTTGTTGTAGGCTGAGTAAATGGTCCTTTTCTATTGTGTCACATTTCCTTGTGGAGACAAATTGGTTTGTGGAATTCCTTCATTAAAGTGTTGAGCCTTGCCTTGGGAAATTACAGTTTGTGGCACGTTATTTAGCAAAAATATAAGCCGTGATTCTAGGTACCATCTATCCTTTGTCCCAAGGGAAGCTGAAAGAATGTGCCCTTGCTCCTCAAGCTGTCAGTCTATGTCAGATACTGCAGTGACTGTTGATGTGAATACAATGATAGTGATTGAGATTTTTTTCCCCTTAATAACTAACTACCTGGAATAACATAAACATTGCTGCTGAAGCCATGCAGTATATGACCCCAGTCCTCCAAGAACACCAGCCACACTAGGGCTTGTCACAGGCATCCCCTTGCTGTGCTCACAAAAGGTGGTGGCACCCTAAAGCACCTTCTCCATTTGCATCAAATTTTTATCTTCATGGGAGAGCCTCAGTGATGAAAAGCAGGTTTTGTGATACCTTGGCTGTTATCATGGAGCACCTTGAGATAAGGCTTACTAACTCCTTTCTCAAGTCCCTTACTGGCTTTGTTTCTTCCCGACATAGCAACTAGTTAACCTTAACCTGGGGCTGGGCCTGGCTCTGAAAAATATCTTCACTGAATTTACATAACAGAGACCTTCTAAAATACAAACCATTTTGAAGGTTAGTAGTATTTTAGCAACATATGAATGAGGCTTTCTAAAATCAGTGTCCTTTTAACCTAGTGTTCTCTCTCTAGTGTAACAAAGACAAGTTCAGAATACATAAAATTGGCTCCTTTCAGTAATGTACCTAGCAAACAGTAGCCTCTGGAGACAGATTTCTTGAGTCTTATTTCAGTCTTGCATTTTTTCCCAGTATCATTCTGCAGCAGCAAATACTGTTTCTTGGATACTTTGGAATCAGAGGTGGGGTTTTGGGTTTTTTTTTGTTATAGTTGTTTCTCTTTGGAAAGATTAGTATCAGCTATACCAGCTATACCAGATGTATCTTTTTCTATGCCTTTTTAATATTTCTTCCATCTGTGGTCATTTATCCTTCAGTTTATTCACCTTCTTGTATTCCATATGCTCTTTTGCCATCACTTCAGCTATGGTTTTTGTTCCTGAAGTGGTTGGGATATACATGTCTTTCTGTAGTTCATAAAGGAAGACTTGCTTAACGTAATTTCTATTTTATAGAGGATGCTTATTGGCTTGGTCATCTTTGGATGATGAGTACTAAACAACTTCCAAGGACATTTCTCTACTGACTAGCAGGAATTCTTAAAAGATTATATGAGATGTCCACCAAAGACTCATGTATGCATCCAGCATATCCAAACCAAAACTCCTTGGGTTATGGTAGATGTGGATTGCTTTCGGCTTGCCCAGATCTGCCACGTAGTACAACAGGTTAGTTTCCTTAAAACCATTGCAAGCATTTCTTTGCTTCATAACTTGTCATCTGTGGGGCTGCTCACCTTTGTGTAACCAGCCTATAGCCTTATCAGAGCTGACACAGTTTGTTCCTGCCCAGGGGTCATATGGTGGGAGCTATGACTAAGTAAGTGCACAGCTAGTTTATTTACTTGTCTAAGTGCCTCTTGGATGACGCTGGTAAATTCATGGACACTTGAGATTCTCTGTGACGTTTTTTTAAAAAACAGCTTTTGTGCTGGAAAATCTTGCACAAAATACACACTGGCTCAGCCATTGTGACATTTCCTTTTAACTCTTTAGGGCTTGTGGCTCAGTTGTCCTCTGGTTTGCTATGAATGTCATGTCCTAGGATATGCCTCCCATATATTGTGTCCAACTAAGAGTTGGAAAAATTTTATTCACAGATCACGGGTGCCCACAGTCTGGAAATAAAGATGCAAAATTTATAGAGGACACCAAGTGTTTTGCCACTTTCATGTGCTAAAACTTAAGCTGTGCCTGATGTTTATCTTCAGCTGCTATCATACCTGCCTTGTCCTTCCTGCAGATTGCCAGGATGGCTGCTAATGTCAGGTAAGAACTGACCTTTTCCCTGACCAAATGCAAACACAGAGCTTTCCATGCTTCATTTGGGATCCCAGCGCTTTTATTCCCTTCTCCTTAGCTCTATCTATCTTGCCTGGCATAAGCTTTCTAAAATGATCTAACAAAAAGGAGTTTGGGCTTAATAATGAATTACTGCTATTGAATTGGAACTGCTCTTGTGTTTTCAAATTACTCTTATCAGAGAAGGCATGCTTTTGGAAGAGGAACAGAGCTTGCTCATTTTTGGTAAAGCTGACACAGCAGGAAATCATCAGCCAGCCCTTAATAAAATCATAACTGAACATTTACTTTGAGCCATAGTGGGAGAGACCCAGACTCATAAATCAACCTATTAAGCCCTCAGACATGAGTTTTTGGAAACTCCCGGGCATTTCTTTTTTTCTGCTGCTGATAAGAAATCTTTTAAGGACAGAAGCTTCATGATATCATTAAGGGCAAGAGCAAGCAATGTTGCACCAGGCCTGGAGTCAAGGCAGTAAGACCTTACCCCTCTAGCAATAAATACCAGCAACTTCAGCTTAGGATATTTATCACAAATACTAAAGTGAGATGCCAGTTTATCAGGAAGGTGAGGTGCTCCTGTCTATGTAGAAGAGATAGAATTCCCTGAATCCTTTTCAGAAGGTATGTTGAAGGAATCAGAACCTGTCAGAGTCAAGTAAGTGATTTCAGAGCAAATGCATTCAGTTAATTGAGCCTTTGTCCCCTTTCTTTAACAACATGGAAGCAGATGCTGATAATTCATTAAGTTATCTCTTTTTTTAAGAGATCTTGACTGATACTCTGAACTAACCATTTTCAGACTATGACACCTTTCCAGGAACAACTAGCAGAGGTATCGGTGCACAACATAAGTAGATAGAGCTATTGGCTGCAGTGTGTGTGCCGGGAGCTTAGCTTTGCTTGTGGTGTAGGGGACAGCCTCTTAGATCGCTATGTGCTGCTGCTTCAGCTTCCTGCAGAGACATGGGGACCATCACTTTGCCTTGTTTTGCTTCCTGGATTACTAGCAAGGTGTGAATGAAAATGTCAAGAAATGTGCAACCTCTCCCAGTTTCTTTGATGAGGGTTTCCAGGGCCTGGGTGTCTCTTTGATCCTGCTCTTCCTAGTGCTACTTGTGTGGATGGGATCTCAGTTCTGCCTTTTATTGCAGATTCTGAAGGTTAAGCATAACCTGAGCGAGTGGCTGAAGAAGGAGCATCTATTGGCTTTTTACTGGTTGGACTGTGGAGGACAGGAGGCTTTTCAGTGTGTCTGAAATTGAGCCCTTCAATGAGTCTTATGTGCAGTCCTAGTACATGTGCATATATGATTCTGTGCAAAGAGCAAATGAAGAATGCTAAGTCGGCACCTAACATCATTTAAATATGGGAGGAAGGCAGCTGGTATTATTCTACACTGTTTACCCAACTGTAATCCCCTCGGAAGCTTAAGGAAAGAATAATTAACTAACATCTACTTCTATAGAAGTCAGCAGTACACCTCTTTCCTCATAGAAAACATTAAAGTAAGGGTCTGTAGTTACATTGTATAAAGTCTGATTAGTAGGTGTACCATTTCAGACTCTCATTGGACTGCTATAATGATGGGGAACTGTTTCCTCTTGGGGCAATTTTGTGCAACTTGGTTCTTTGCTTTGTGCACACATCAGCTAGAAGCAAAGAGACGGTGCACAAGCAGCTTAGCAATGCAAAGATGTGCCACTGGGCTGGTCCTCCTACACCAAATGGAATGGAAATCTTGTGACTTTGCTGAAGTAATGTCCGTTTAACCTAGAATAAAATGCTGGCCATCATTCTTCCTTCTGTCCCACATTCTTCATAAGAATAATGTAGAAGCTTAGCACTTAAGAAAAGCGCTAGCCTGTTGGTCTTTGTAAGGCTGTGTGAAACTGCCAGGGGAGGAATATAGGTGTTGGCTCCTCAAGAAAGAGGGAGATCTGTAAAAAATTCTATCACTCCCCAGTGAACTTCCATTACTCCAGAGAGGAACCCACTGCTCAGAAATTACTTAGCATGTAAACAAGCCTTCGATGATAAATGGGCCCTAAAGTCACAGAGAAGAATTTATGTTATTCAGCAAACTAGCCAGCTTGCAAACCAACAGTCTCTTTTGCCCAACCCAGTAGGAGAGAGCAGTAGAATATGAAGCAGATTGGGGTTTTCTCCTTTATTTGCAGGTGTCAGGGAAAGATGAACTCAAATATTAGAGAGCCAGGATGTGTGGGTTTCATTTCTGCCTGTGCCACATATATGAGGCCTAATTACCATATGCAAAGCACTTTGCAAAATACATTGCACTGCTGAAGGTATGAAATGGCAATTAAAAGAAAAAAATAAGGTCTTTGTCTCTAATTTTCAGAAGAATGTCTTTGTACTTTGACTTGGTTGCTGTAACAGCAGACTAAGAGATCTTCTTGCTAAGTAGATGGTGAGAACTCCTTCTTAGCAAGAGAGAAATAACATCTTCCTCAGTTTCTGTCACCGAAGAATTAACTTTTTTAAGCTAACTTTTTGAAACAGATTCTTCATCATTTTCCTTCTTATCCAGCCTGTGGAAGGCCCCAGGTCTATTCAGTCCCTGTACATGCACAGGAGTGGGCAGCTGCTGGTGGTGAGAAGTAGCATTCCAACTTTATGTAGCTGGAAGGATGCCAGGATTCCAGTGCCAGGCAGGTAGTTGGGATGTCTATCCAGTGCATGGAAGATGAGGACTCTGCTGACAGGGACAATGTATGACCTTTGCCTTTCTGTTTCCCCTCTTCCCCAGTATGTACCTGGTTGTTCTGTCTTTGTGGTCACCACTGCTGGCACTGTGAGCACTACAAACTTGACTTGTGCATCCAGCACCTCTGAAAGTATATGTAATCAACAGAGCTCCCTGGGTACCTGTAGCTCTCTGTAAGTGTTAAAATCTATAGGATTTCATGAGTGAAGGTGACACTATTTGTGCTCTGCTCCCCGCTATGCCGGTAGCTCATGACTGTAGCTGAAAGTCTTGTCTCTTAGAATTTCTGCTGAAAACCACTTCTATGCTTATAATTCTGGTACTTCCTTACCCCTGAGAATTTTGCAGTGCATCAGAAATGAAGAACATGTGACAAGGCACAGGAGGTACCATAAAGCAGTTCTGCCGCAGAGGAGAACCCAGGGAAACACAGCTTTGTACCTTCCTTTGTTTGTTTGAAGCTGAAGATAAATATAAGCCACAGGGCTAGAAGGCACTTTACAGCTCATGGTGTGGGAATGGGTGTGTGTGGGTGTGGGCACAGGCATTGCTTCAGAGTAAACCAAAAGTAAGCCATATTTGTTTTGCAGGCTTGTTTAAAAGAACTGTGCTGGGGAAGAAATGGTGGGGAATTAGAGAGTTTGATTTTGCTCTTCAAATCATCCCTATGTCTTTTGGGGTATTGTATTCCTTACATGATTTACATGCATGAGTGCAGCTAGTGACTAAAAGCAGGTTGCAGGTAAGACTTATCCTTTGATGGAAGTAGTGAAGCAAGAGCCTTTTCTACACATGGAGTTTAAGGAGGCAGCAGTCAAGTGCTGGCCCAGAGTTGTGAATTGTTGCACAGACTGATCAGAACTGCCTAAGCAGCTAATGAATCTATAACACAGAGCTGGAACAGTTCTTGTAAACAGGTTTTCCTTTCAGCCTCTTCTAAGGGCGGTTCCATGTCTTGACATCCCCTCTGTGCACCTGTGCGATGCAATGCCACAGCATGACATTGCTACAGAGCACAGCCAGCCTGCCATGTGTGTGGGTCACCAGTAAACCGCCAGCAGTTCTTTCCAAGAGCTTTTGCCTCAGCAACAAGGACAACTACTAGAGGAAAAGAAAGATGGAGAGCAAATGGATGGACTGGGAAATATGGAAAAGTCACAGCAGACGAAGGTGCTACAAAAACACTGCCATGTATATCTCAGCACAGTTTCCATTACTAAGACTCTTCTCCTTCTATAGGTTTACATGGGCACCCCTTCCCCTCATGGCTGCAATGGGACTAATCAGAAAATAAGGATTACTCATGTGAGTAAAAGCCTTCAGGTTTCAACTGCCAAGTGTTGCCCATGCTCATGGTTGTTCTTCCCAGCATTGACTGCACCCTGGAAGATGTGCAGAGGAGTATTTTATAGGGCCTGTAACTTTTTAGCAGCAGTTGCAAGGTTAACTTGAGCTGTCTTATGACCTTCTGACCCACAACATGCTCTGGGGTGAAAGGTGCTTTGTTCCTTGTCCAAGTTTTGTCTGAGCCTCTGAGGAAAGGACAGTCTGAGGAGCTAATACACTATCCAGATAATGGAGAAGGGTCCAGCAATGTCAGCTTTACTTGGCATTAATGACTGATGGTGAATTTTTGTTTTAGCAGATGGTGGGGCACAGAACTCCTCCACAGTGTCTTCTATCTTTTCTTTCATAAATGGCTTGGTCAACTTAATGATCTTTTTCCCATCTGGTGGATACTTTGGATCAGCTCTAGTCTTGCAATGCTTTGTTGAAAAGAGCTAGCTGAAATGAGGGAATTAAGGCAAAATATTTTTCAATAAACCTAACAATCCCCTGCCCGTGAGCTGGGTCAGTAAGGTGTACTGGATACAGCACTCAGAATCAGGACACTGGCTGCTATTTATTGCTAATTGTTATCTACATGGTTGTATCTCATAGGAGCCTAGCTCATGGGCTTAGGAACCAACAGTGTTTGCTGCTATAAAAGCAGAGCAAAAGGCAGAGTCAGGCCCTCAGGCAGCAGCAATCTCCAAGTCTGCCCTGTGGTATCAGGCAGTCCCTATCAGCCCAAAGGGCATTACGGCAGCCTTCAGGCCTGATTCAGCAAGTCCCATTTGTTTGTGACAGAGTGTATTGCCTGTGAAGTTACAGCATGGAGCTAGTTGGCCCAAATACAGGTGTTTTATTAGCAACATTTGGTGTGACATTGTCGTATTTGAAAGGCACTGAGTGTCGGATCAGTGTGGCAGGTCTGAGAGCTGCGTTGAAAGAGGCCATTGCAGCCTGCAATTATTCATGAGATTTCTCTTGTGAAATAGATGACCTTTACCAAATGCTTTCTGTCCTCTTTCATGACTCTTCTTGATTCTCTTTCATGGTGAGAAGCAAATATGCTGTTGAAATATTTTTGTGGCGATTCCACTTTTCATGTCACTTCCAAAGAACTCATTGACAAATACATGAAGATAGGTCATTTTATTAACCTAATTAAATAGGAACGCAGCTCTTTTTGAATGCAGGGTATCATTTGTGTCTATTAGGTATATGAAGTTAGTTCTCAAAGCCACACTCAGTAGCAGAAAGTCATGTGGTTTCTTTCTTATGCATTTATGCACTGAGCTGCATTCTCTTAATCCCAGCTGCATCAACACATTGATGTTAGGGAAAAAGAGTAATTTCTTTTGAGAAATCATTCCCAGCACACAAAACAGCAAAAGTTGCTACTGGGAACAGTTCTGAAAGTTGAAATTTTGCAAAGTGTGCTGTGCAGAGGAAAGTAGCCACAGTACTTGTCATAGGTGGTCTAACTGATCCTTGCAGCCTTCCTCAGCTCTACAGTGATTATTCCTCTTTCCACTAGGTTCAGACATGTGAGATCCCAATCCACTCCTAGCTCTGCCTCTTATCTCCAGGGGGGCACTGGATTTCCGCTTTACTTTTTCCTAAAGAAAAACCGTAAGGTGTGTGTAAGAGGATCTCACTTTAATTTCAAAGTCATTAAAATATTTTCTGTCCTGGAACTTAACAGGCAGACATCTTTCATCTGACTTACCCCTGTGTGTGCAAGGCAGGGCTTATGAGAATGTGTAACAAATGGCTTTTTAAAAGGATGAATAAGGGTTCGTAGTTACCATAAGCTGCCTAAGAATTTTGAAGGATCTTATCTTTTTAATGAAAATTACTCTAGTGTAAATCTTTTGCCAGCTCTGAATTCATGCTGTCACATTTCAGTTTCCTTACCCACGTTTTCTCTTAGGGACTAGTGTTAAAAGGTGGATTCACTAAGGATAACATTTGCAATATGAGAAGATTTTTATTTTTCAGTGTTGCTGCCATTTCAGCTTCCCTCTGGGGAAATGAAGAGTACAGTATAATAGCTGCTGCTGTCATTGCTTGCTGGCTGAACAAAGCAATCCTAGATCACGCTAGAGGGTGATGCTGTTTCTGTTAGGCAAGAATGAGTAAAGTTCATAAGAGTATTCCAGGAAAAGCATTTGCTGATTACATTTAAGAAGATTTCACTGTGATAGTGTGCAGACATGATGCCCTTCCCAGTTCCTGAGGTCTAACACTGGCTCTAGTGACTCCTCCTTAACATCTTACTTAACATGTTTAACATCTAACCAGTTCTTTCTTATGGAGAAATAAAGAATGGGGTAGAGACTAGAAAGAAGGAATTGTCGCCACATCTTATGCCCATGCCTCAAAAACTCCCCCCAAAAAAACAATTATTTGACCACTAGCCTGTGAGTTTTAAGGCTAAACCAAGCAGAATTCCTGGTGTCTTAAGGCCTAATCTCTAAGAGCTATACATATTGACCTGCTTTTATCAGGTGACACATTGGTAGGACCAGAGGACAGTGGTGAAGTCAGTTCCCTAAAAGCAAGGACACGATTTGTTCTTGAGGTCAAGGGATCAGCTTGCCTCTTTGCCAGATTGGAAGCACAACTTTTCCAACCAGTTTGTCAGCTCAATTATTTAGCAACTTGCTTTGTTTATGCTATAAAACCTGGCTCCTACATTCAATGTGGATTGCCAGAGGGCACAGGAACAACAAAGTAAGTTGCTCTCAATCCTGTGTGCAAACTACATCAGGCCTTAGAGATGTAAAGAGGAAGTTTCTCTCTAGCTGATAGATTTATGCTCAGTCACATTCCTGTGACCCTGGTGGAGGAAACAGTCAGAGCAAATGGAGCAGCATACAACTCATGCAATGTGGTTAGAATAGTGAGAACTTCAGAGCAAAGACCAAAATACATTCTGCACCAATGAGGGATTAAAGTCGTTGGCTGACAGACAATAGGGGCTCTAACTCCCTGCAGATCTTTCACCTGACATTGTCTTTAAACCCATTTGTGCTCTAACAGAAAGGAAGGTGAATTAGAGGGACATTTTCCATGAAACCTGAGATAAAGGATCTTGAAGAAGTTAATACTTGGACTCAGACCTACAACATACCTTTCATAGTGAGTCCTCATAAGTTCAGTAAGCTGCTCCAGCCCTGGAGGTCATGAGGTTTTCTTTGCTTACTATACTCACAAGTACTGACATAGTTAAAGGCAACCCAAAATGCCTGATTTACACTTCAATCTGTCTCTGACCTGTCACAGAGTTTGGTCTGTGGGTCCAATGAGGTCCACTCATCATTTCATTGTCTTAGTCACATACTAGGGATGTTTGTTGAGCTGCTCAAGCAAAAGGGCATGTTGCCTGCAATAAAGAGTTTATAGTGCAATGCAAAAAGCAGGCAAATCACTTCAGAAAGGCCTTTTGCATGCAGTGCTACTGTGAAGGTGATCAGCAGACCTGACAGGAAAGCTCACCAAAAGAAATGTTTCCTGAGGGACTCAGACTCATGCACTGCCAAACATTCTGGTTTGATCCAGCAAAGCTTTTAAGATCATGATCAGCTTTAAGAATGTGAGTAGTTCCATTAAAAATATCTGGATTACCACCATGCTGGTGTGGGGACAGCACGTGCAGCCTTGCAAGGTCAAGCCCTTGGATAGAGAGGCCATGTGATGGAGGAAGGGAGAGAGGTGACTGCCGCCACTCCTGTCACAGAGTAGCACTCTGGAATTTAGGGCAAAAGCACATTGGACTTTTTAAAATTTCTGTAATGCCCATCTGCCTGAAGTTCTCAAACTGTGCAAGCTGAGATCAACAAAGGATGCCAAAACTTCTAACACTAGTTTCTCTTATTTGCTGACAGCAATGTAAGGCACAAAATCAAATCCTTTCTGGGTGTCAGGTAAGTCAAAGACTCCCGAGTGCCCCAGAAGGGGATTCCTGGGGATTTATGTTCCATCAACAAGATGATTAAAGCCTGACTATTTCTGCTAAGCTGGCAAACAAAAAAGAACCATCTTAATTCCTTAAATTCCTCATGCCAGGCTGTAAAATATATTCCATTCATGCCTGTGTCTTGCTGCTTGTTCTCTCTGTGTCTCTTTCTTTAGCGTTCAGCCACCTGTTTGTAAGCAGCGTCTTGCAGGTTCTCAGGGCGGCTTTCTTCTCTGCTCTCCCTGCCCTTGGTCTTGTTGCTTTGACACTGAGGCGTTGTTGTCTGTGAGAGACAGTACATTAGAGCTCCCTGGCTAGCCCGGCTCCCATAACTTCATTCTTGGAAAGTTTCTGAGTTTCCCGGGTGATAAAACATGAGCAACATTTGCTCTGACCTGAATCATTTCTGAAGGCATTCAACCCTGTTTTGTTATGAAGGTTACCCAGGGTAGATGGTGGGGCATGAGAATTCCCAGTGATGGCAATTCCTGAAAAGTGTCAGAAAGTCACTGCCTGCACCTTTTACACTGCAGGATTGTTTTGATTAGGTTTTTAGTGTATGCTGAAAAATACATCTGACAATCTGGAGGGTGAGAGACACCAGCAGAACAAATCAGCACGTTACAAGATTGACTGTCGCTGCCTTCCCCCCATTCTCACCAAAAGGGAAAAAACCCCAAAAAACAGGAGGAAAGCAAAAAAACCCCTAAGCCCCACCTTTGTATGTATAACAGTTATCAAACTGTCACAGAACACTGCTGTTATAGCTTGAGTTAGAATAATAGAGTCGTGTAGTGTTTGCTAGACTTGTAAAAACCACTGGAGACCAAACTAATGAATCAAGCATGACAGTGTTTAAAACTGTTAAAAATCTATAAAATGACCAAAAATACCCACCCAGTAAATAGCTCTGAAATGTTGGGAGTTGACTGCATGAGATTATTTTTTCTTTGCCCTGCATTATTTATCCCCTTAAAATTAATACTGTATGCATGATGGATGGCTCAGGGCTTTACAGAGACTCACAAAGAAAGTTCACTAACAGTTCCTAAGCAATTTACTTGAGAGTCTGTTTCTGTTCTCATTTATTCTGGAGTAAATGGGAAACAGTTGTGTGCACCATATGCCTGACTCACAGGATTGCAGAATGGTGGTGGTTGGAAGGGACCTGCAGAGCTCAACCAGTCCAACCCTCCTGCTAAAGCAGGTTTACCTCACTCATGCTGCACAGGAACATGTCCATCTCCCTTGATTCAGTATATGCTAGAGAATAAGACGACCTTGAAAGTCTGGCCTTTGAAAAGAGAGATCCAGGCCACCCAAAAACTCTCAGTCATTTTATCTATGGGATTTTTTACTGCATTTCTTATCCAGAAGGACCTCCTGCTAGCATTGATGCCTTGGCTTCTGTGGTGACCTGCTGCATTTCTGCTCCCAGACTCAGCTCACAAGAGCAGCATAATTTGTGGTACAAATGAAAAAGCCTCAGTTTTGAACTTTGGAAATGTTCAGTCACGGGTCCAATGATAAACCAAAGTCCCAGTCCTGAAAACCCTCAGACTTGGAGGTGGGCTGTTTTTCTTGATGAGGCTTTGAGAACTTGCTTGCATTTTCACTGTTTAATTCTTGGAAATATTATTTATCTATAACCAGCAGTAAATCAGTAGTGACCAGGTGGGTTTGGCAGTCCATAGCCCAGCAAGCAAAACAAGACATCATGGCTGGATCTCTGTGACAGATCTAGTAAAAAATGTCCCTTTAACCCTTTCAGAAGGCAGGGCTGGAGTGCAGGGAAAGACATAGAAATTTGAAGGCTAAAAGCCAAAGTATTTCCATTCCACATGACTCACACTTCCACTCTCTTTAGAAGCCTAGGTTTTATGATGGGATGTTATGTCTCATATTTCACCACAGTTTACCTGCATGGAGAGAAGAAGTAGGCCACCATGAGAGATGCTGGCTGACAAAACCTGTGGTGTCATTTGCCAGTCCCTTGACAGCAGTTGTATGGCACTGAGCTGTCTTCACAAAAATAATCATAATCTTCTGCTCAAAACAAAGCATTTACTTTTTAGCTTAAAACTTTATTTCCTCTTAGAAACACGTGACAGCTTTGGAACAGGTTCATTTAGCAGCCAGGCCTTCATCATGCACATTGACTGTGCTTTTTGTGAACCTTACCAGCACACTGGCAGCTCCTGCCAGCGTGGCCAAAGGTCGTTATGCAGCACCTCTGCCACCAGGAAACAGGAAGGTTCATAGCTAATATTATTCCAAATTAACAGACAGGGTTTTAATGCAACATCAGTTATGTATGAATAGTTGCAGGAGGAATCATGGTGCTGCTTTAAGCAAAGCTCTTGGGCATGCACTTCAGGTTAACATAAGCACAAGTGCTTTCTTGTGTTGTGTCTCTGAAGTGGCCTTCATTTTTCCCTGAACTTGCTTTAAAGCATAAAAAAACTTGTCAATGTCAGGCGACTTGGAACCTTTTCCAGCATAGATTTTGGCACAATGGCAGTAAGGCTGCCTGAAGAAAGCCACCAAAGAAATCTTAGCAGGAGTTTTGCACTGTGATATCCAATGAACTTGTGAAGAACTTCCTTAATGTGACATTGTGAAGCTTCATGTTTCATTACTTAACATCACCAAGAGGTGAAGGAGCTTGCAGAGATCTGTCAGTATCACTGCTTTGAACAAAATACATCATCCAGGTAGACAGTTTTGCAAGAGAGAGACTTAGTGAGATCTAATGACTAAAACTCTGGTTTGGATCTTTGGAAGTAAAGAGTTGCTTGCTACTGAGATGCCCTCCATTCAGGAATCATTATGCCTCCAAAGAATCAGGATTTTACTGTGTCACTGATGAAAGGAGATAGAAGGTTAGACAGAAACTTTTGTGCCCTCTCAGCAAACTTTTGATTTTCTTTTTAAAAGAAAACCACAATTTTCTATCTAGTTCTGATTTGTGAGGCTGCCAAACACAGTTTGCTGAGTGCACCTCTGTACAAAGAAAGTTGGATTGTGGTCGGACAGACACCTCAGCCATCTGCATTCAGGAAAGCACGTAAGCCTCTCTGTCACACCAAACCTCTGTGTGTTTCTTATTACAGTGGACTTCAGATCACACTGCAAATTAAGCATGTGCACAGAATGCAGGGACGTGCTCAACAGCCAGTACCAGCTTCAAGCACTCTCCCAAATTAGAGTTCAAAACTAGAAGTTGATGGTTCTTTCCACGTTCAGGGTAACAGTCTGTTCATAAGAAAGATCGTGCTCCTGTTCTGTGCTGCATCAAAATTAGAAATGGGGCTTACCTACTCGAAGATTCTGAGTGCTGGATGAGAGTAAACTCCTTTGCATGTAGGACAGCCAAGTGAAAAGTTGTCCTTTAAGAATGTCCTTTTGTTTGGTTTTGTAGAAATTTGGAAGTTCTCAACTATCACAAACTGTGTAATCAGAGTTTTCCTTCAAAGCTCTCTGTTTATCAAGCCATTGAGTCAGTATCTTTGTTGAAATCCTCCAAGAGGAGCTGTTTCTGCAGTGAGTTCTACATATGTGAGGATCCATTGGCCAAGGTGAAAGGCATTTCTGAGGGACTTATACCCAGCTGGTAGAAGCTGTTCACCCAAGACCTGCTGGCGAGCAGTCTGCAGGCAGTGAGCTGCCCTGTGTTCAGAATCCTTTTGCTTTATGATTAAAAGTAAGAAGATGGATGAAGGTTTTTTAAATAACACAGCTTTCATTCATAACTAGCCAGTTTCTGGACAGTTTGTGTTTTCTGTTTGGTCAGGTAACTCAAATGCTGTCAGTATTTATAATAATCTCTGCTCTATCCGTTAAGGAATAGAAAGATTTCAGCTGGGTGAACCTGAAAGGTCTTTCACAGCATCTACAAGAGAGTATGGCCTCTTATCATGAGAAGTGTCTGAATCATCGTGTTTTCTGCAGGCAGAATAATTCAGATTTAAGAAGCTAAATACAGTTTTTATGTTGCAATAAAAGGAAGTTTATATTGTCTTAAAATGTTCTGCTGCCTTTGCCTGGTTGAAATGCTTTTGCTTCAATCATTGTTAACCGGCGTTGTTTAATTCCTTGGAGTTGCACAATGCATTTATTTGTCATGTCATGTGTATGAAGATCCACACTTTGTTTTTAGCATGATGGTCACCTCTGCAACTTGACATCATAAGGGTTTCTGTACTGTAGCAGAAATGATGGCTCGATGAACTTAGAACAGCATGTGCTTAGAAATGCCCAGTATTGGCATCACCTTGCCCACTTACCTGACCTGAAGCCAGCAGCAGAGACATATCCTTCTTCCCACATTTTATGGGAGCTTACAAATTCTGACCATGAAGCAAAAATTAGAGGACATTTCATTTCCCTTCTGAGAGTACCACTGCCAAGAGTTTATATTTGAGATATGAGATGTGAATGAATATGCTGCCATTTCTGCCCTGTCATGTTAATGTTTAATTACAGTGTTACACAGAGCCCCTGTGGGGTCTCAGAGTGCATGGACAGATGTTGTTAATCCAAGCAAGACAAATTCTAAGGCAAAATCTTCTAATGTCCACAAGTGCTTGTGGAGAGCCCATTCAGCAGTCCATCTTGGTGTGAAGTATTAGCAAGGCTGTGGTTGCCATCCATAGGCATCTTTAATCCAGGGTGTAGCTGCTTTCAGCATTAGCAGCTTCAGAGATGTGTACAATGAGGAGGGAGGAACCATACTTGGATAATTTGACAGAGCACTTGGCTACCTGGCAGTCTAGTGACCAAATGTAATTAACATTCCCATCTCCAGCAGAAGGCTTGTGAATCTGTCCTTGGTATCTGTAATTAGAGATGTTGAATGGATTTGGGTTTGGAATGAGATTATCGGTACTTTCCTTGCAACTGGTCCTCCTGGTTTATTGTGGCATGCCCTTTGAGACATCCAGAGAAGTTCAATATCAGAAGTGATTAGGGAAGAAGCAGAGCAGGAAGTGGTGTGAGCAGGTTGAAGATCAAAGGAGAGCACTGCTCCGCTGCTTGTGTACTACTTAAAGAAACATTTTGAAATCCAGCACATCATTAAAGAAGCTCAAGGCAGACTGATCTCTTGTTACTTGATATAACGAGAAGACATAGACCCCTGGCAAGGGGAGGGGGAAATAACCATAAATTTAGCAAACACACACTGTACCCTGACAGCAAGAGCTCACTTGGAAAGATGATCACATTGCCCCCAGAGCAAACTTCCCCCAGCGCAAGCACAGTGGACTCTGGTGAACTGGTGCATTACAGTGAGCTCCCACGCTGAGCTGGTAATGTGCTCGTGTTGTCGTTTTGCTCAGCTCTCTTTCCCATCCCAACTCTGACCTACAGGCCAAGCTTTCAATCAGTAGGAATCCTTACCTTTTTCCTTCTTTTCCAAAACTGTGTGAATAGGCTGAGCAGGACTCTTTGAAGTCAGTGGGGTCTGCAAACTGTGCTTTTGAAACTTGGCCCATGGATTTAGGCACCTGCTTTTTACAGATATTTATCTAGAAATTCATCAGTGCTTCAGTTTCTGTATCTATACAACAGGTCAAATATTTTCTGAAACGGGGAGTGAAGGAAAAAAGCACTTATCATATAGGAAAATCTTCTTTAACTTAATGTGGATGGGTATATGATGGACCGAACTGAGTCAGTACATTTCAGAATCTTATGAGGAATGAAATCCTTTCCATAAGTCTTTTATAGTACCTGCTATGAGAAAAATCATGATTTAGAATCATAGAATCATACAATGGTAGGGTTGGAAGCGACCTTTAGAGATCATCTAGTTCAACCCCCTGCAGAAGCAGGGTCACCTAGATCAGGTCGCATAGGAACGTGTCCAGGCGGGTCTTGAAGACCTCCAAGGAAGGAGACTCCACAACCCCTCTGGGCAGCCTGTGCCAGGGCTCCCTCACTCTCACGGTGAAGTAGTTTTTTCTTATATTTAAGTGGAACATTTTGTGTTCCAGCTTCCTGCCATTAGCCCTTGTCCTGCTGCTAGCTACTATAGAAAAAAGGGATGTCCCAACCTCCTGACAGCCACCCTTTAGATATTTGTAAATGTTAATAAGTTCTCCCCTCAGTCTCCTCCAGACTAAACAGCCCCAGTTCCCGCAGCCTTTCCTTGTATGAAAGATGTTCCATTCCCCCAATCATCTTGGTGGCCCTGCACTGGACTCTCTCCAGAAGTTCTCTGTCCCTCTTGAGCTGAGGAGCCCAGAACTGGACACAGGACTCCAGATGAGGCCTCACCAGGGCACAGTAGAGGGGGAGCAGAACCTCCCTTGACCTGCTGGCCACACTCTTGTTGATGAATCCCAGGCTGCCATTGGCCTTCTGGGCCATGAGGGCACATTGCTGGCTCATATTTAGCTTATTACCAATCAGGACTCCCAGGTCTCTCTCTGCAGAGCTGCTCTTCAGCAGTTTGACCCCCAGCTTGTACTGGTGCGTGGGGTTGTTCCTTCCCAGATGCAGGACTCTGCACTTGTCCTTGTTGAACCTCATGAGGTTCCTCTCTGCCCAGCTCTCAAGGCGGTTGAGATCCCGCTGAATGGCAGCACAGCCTGCTGGGGAGTCAGCCAGTCAAATTTTAATTTTAGTTTGATAAGGTGTCACACAATGTGCACAGAAAGGCTGTAATGTGTGATTCAGTAAGGCGACATTTTCCCATAAGGATTACTTTGTCTGCCTTTCTCTGGGTTTCTTTTTCTCTATGGTTTTCCCATCTTTTTTGGGTGGGAGGAAGGTGGGAGATGTCCCTTACTAATTTCATCACACTGCTCCCTGCCTTTTTAATCTCTTTCTCTTCCCCTCTGGGGCAGATGAGGAGAAGCAGCAGCAGAGGAGGAGAAAAATTGATGCGACAATAGGTTTTCATCATTTGTCAGCCCCACAATATCGTTCCATGCAGGGAAGCAAAGGACTTTGCCAGGACTGGTTCTCTTTGCTAGAGGTGAAAACACGGTATCTGAAGAGGCAGTATCTGAGCCAGGAAAGACGAGGCTATTACCCAACTGCAGTCTTTAGTTCCCAACGTAAGGGCTGGGTTGAGAGCACTTGCAGGTGTGGTTGTGAAACTGGCAGTAAAATTTGTTTCCAATCTCTCTTCATTATTATTAGAGATCACACACAGTAATTGATCAAAACCAGAAAAGATGGGAGAAGTGCTGGTATTTCCCCTGTTTCTTTTTATTATGATTTCCCAAGGAGCTGTGACTCCACCGTGAAACTGAAATAGGAACTTTTATAGTTATTTATAAGAACATATCAGGCATTCAAGAAAGTGTCAGTATGGGGCTGGGATAAGTCATCACTCCTGTATGCAAGTTTGTGAGGCAATGCTGATCTGTTTGAGCTTTGACATCTCAGAATCACTGAAACACATGTGCCTGCCACCAGCTTCATAGCTGATGGCAGTGCTTTTCTAAGGGGTAGCAAAAAAAGTAAGCTTCTCTCTTGCCTCCCTTCTGCTTTTCCTTTCCTGCTTTAGTCACCTTGCTCTCCTTTACTCTTGTCTCATCAGTTCAGTGCCTGCAGCAATGACAATTACTGCAATGTGAGCATACAAACAGCTATGGCTGGCTGACTGCTGGTGAGTGAAGCTCTGTCATTATTACTGCCTGCCTGTTAAAAGGGTGAGCAAGGCTGGCTCCTCTCTTCCTGCCCCTGGCCTGCCTTCCCATGCACTGCCTCACCTTCCCCATCACAACCTGCAGTGTTGATGGTGAAGGTGCTTTACCCCCCTCCTGGCAGAGCTCGGCATGCAGTCAAATCTGCATGCCTTTAAGAAGATCCTGGCCTTCTGGACCTCATCGCCACGGTGCGTACCCCAGCTCCACAGGTTTGATGAGCTTATGCAACTTTTACAGTTGTTTTGGTGTTTTACACCTTGCTTGGGTTCATTGGATCTTTTGCAAAGCGTCCCTTGGCTGGCCTTTTGCTGTGGCTTCCTCATCTGTCATGAAAACTTTTGCTCTGTTTGGTGACAGTGAAGGAATTCACTGCTACTTGTTTTGTCTGCCTTGTTTAGTGAGGGATTGAGCACTCAGAGTCATGGTGAGATGGGACACTGAATTTTGCTGTCACCTCTCATTCTGTTTGGTATCACTTTTATCTTCTTTTAAGCCTGAACCTGTACAGGAGAACACAGTTGAACCTGTCATGCTGATAAAACCAGCTGTGCATAGGAAATGGCATTTTTCTCTGAAGTGGTTCCAGCCTACCCCAGGCCCGCAGCAGCAACCTGGGAACGGGGCTGTCCATGGGCTGCTTTGCTTTCTCCATATCTCGTGCTCACTCCCTGCAAAGACTCTATATGGTCTCCATATTGTGACAATGTATGTTTCTGTTGGTGAATGTATCATTACAGATGATGACAAGTTGATCAGAACAGCATCATATCACACTGGGAGTTTAATCGCAAGTGGATATTGTGTCTTTCAGCCAAGTCCTGTGTTCACATGGTTTGTCTTCTGATCAGCAGTCACAAGAAGTGCATAATATTTGCTCCTTTTCCCTTGATTTGTTTTTCCAGGGGCTAGGTATGAGTTTCAGCAGTTAGCTGAAGTATTATAGACTGCAAAGAGATGCATTTTCCAAACCCGACACTGAATTTGCAATCTTCAGATTTGATTATAGAAAGCACTCTGCTTTGCACAGATGCAGAAATGACCATGGTGGTACTGGGTATGTTTGCCCAACTGGAGTTAGAACCTAAGAATACCAAGTGTGAAGCAGCCTTACTTTATAGCAACAACACAGTTTACAATTTAATCTCAACTTTAGAGGATTTACAGGACACCTTCGTTTTCTTCCAGGGCACTCTGCCTGCCACTATCACTGGACTTAGTACAAATTGCGCTGAGGTGTTTTGTAGGGTGGATTCACTCTTCTTGAGAGCAGATTGAGGGCATAGAGTCATTTTCAGTGGCTTTTGATTAGCCACTAAATAGTCACACTTTCAGAGCTCTGTTGTCACCTATTTTTTAATTACTCCATGATTCCTAAAGACATCACTGTTCAAGTGATTACTTTTCCTGGGGTCCAAGAGTTTGGGAATTAAAATATAACCTGTTTGGCTTTTCAGAAATGCTTAATATCTATGACAATCCCTAGGAAATCATCATGAGTTGCAACTTAGGCACACTTAAACCTAGGCATTTTGATTTAAATGTCTGAGATTTTAGGTGTTTTACCCAACTCTAGATTAAGTCATTCGCTACTACTTAGAGCTTCAAGTGTTTCTTTTTTGTTATTTACTCTAAATGTTAAGTGTGAATTCTTCTACTTGGCCTCTTCCAATATAAACAAACCACAATTTGTTGCAGTGATGAAAGCCAACAAGAGTTTAATTGCATGACAGCATAGGGCAACTGACATCATGGTATTATAGCATCAGTGTTGCGATACTGAGTGGCTCTCTGGACAGCCATAGCAGAGGGCTTTTGCCTCTGTCAAAGCTGTCAGACTCCAGGGTTGAAAACCAGATAGAAAGTGGAAGGGGAGGTTCTGAAAGTGCCATCACAAGACATCTGAAAAAAAAACCATCAGCACAAAGTAGCAAGATCTGTAACTGCTCCTCAGAGACTGATGATAAGGGAAACTGTTTCTTCCCACTGAACTGGGTTTTGGCTTTTTGGTTTTGTGGTTGGGTTTTGTTCAAGAGTGTTAGCCACATCCTTATAATTTTCTTTGGGTAGTCTTGAATGAAACAGCCCAGGAAGCTCAATGGCAACCACGTAATGCTGAACACCTCCACGGGCTGCCTGGGAAGAGCATCTAGCCATGCCTTGCTGTATCACTTAGGGCATCATTGGTGGGAAGAAAGCCTCCACAACAAGCTTCATAAAGTGATGCTGACTTAATTAGAAGCAGAAATAAACTCTTATATATATGTATGTTTCAAGTAACATTCAGCACTTGCCAAATTCTCCGTCCCTCATTCTAGAGAAATAGCTGAACAAATTCTGTTCTCCATAATTTCAACCATAATGTATAACCACAAAATGTATACAGACATTGTATTCATAAGCACAGGGTTATTGGACCTGTTAACTTACAGGTGGTGACTTGATTCTTATGGGGGAAGCAAAATTTTATCCAATTGTAAAGCAGAATATTTTACACTAAAAATTTTAATCTGAAGGTTTTGAAAGTTAAAAAAATAAAGGTTAATTTAAGCATGCCTTTGCACATATAGTAAGTGTAGTTCTTATTTCAGGAAGTAATTGGTAAGATGCCTCATTGAGGACTAATAACAGAGTAGAGCAGAGTCATCATTCTGTGAAATAGCACTGTGTCCTCTGAGAGGGCATAAACAGTAACTACCAGCAGTGCATGACACAGACTTTACCACAGGCTTGTTCCTGTTTATTACAAATAGGCAACCCACGGGATTCTTGTTCTTATGAGAGACTTAAATGAGCTCAGCCTATTCTGAGAGAGAGCAAGAAGACTTTCCTAATCCTAAGGGATCTCATAAGATAACAAGTGAACTCATTTCATCAGCGTCTTGAAAATGTTCATTGCTGGAGCAACGTGTTTCAGTGGTTCTGTGCAGTTGGTCAGTGGCATGTCACATCTCTTGCAAGAACATATTTGGCCTACAAACCTGGTAATAAGAATTTGCAGATCTGAATCCACCTTTGTTAGATCAGAGGTTTTTACTTCAGTGGCTTGTGCTGCACTGTGCTCCCATTGCTAAATCATTTGCAGTTGAGGTTCCCTTTTAGATTTTATTGGTTTCCATAGCGGTTTACTGGTGAAATAGCATGTGAAAGAAATTGAATTATTTTCCTTACCAAGACTCTGAGGAATTCCATGTATGTTTTGGCATGTAGACCTAGTAAATTTGGACAAGCATCTGGCACCTATCTTGCCCTATGGATTAAATAATATTTTTCCTTTTAGGAAATAAAATACAGTTGACTTGAGCCCTTGTCACAGAGGTAGGGTCCCTGTATACATGAGGCAACTGAGATCACAGTTCCCACATTTTGACAGAATTAGATCAGGATCAGAAGCTTCATACTCCTGATACCTTTCCAAATGTTTTTCTTTGATTTCTCTCACACCATTCAAAACATTTGTCTCTGGTTTTGGGTGACTTCATGGTGACCCTGCAAGCCTGATGGTCAGGGTGCTGGGATTCTGGCAATAGCTACAGAAGGGGTAGAGACCTCACGAGCTTACATCAGAGTTGTGCAAGCTGTATTTAACTGCAAATTACTAGGTGTCAAGAGTCAGGGCTTCCTACTTGCCCTTGAGTTAGATTACACACCTCTTAGTGAGTTTGATGGAGAAGGAGAAGAGAAGGAAGCAGCAAAAACATGCTAATAAAATTAGCAACTCTTAGGCAGAGCAAACCGAGAAACTGAGCCCTCAGCGATTGTGATACAGTTGAGAAAATGGCTATATTAGATAAAGTTCCAGAAGTTTTCACCAGCAGGACACAGGCTGTGGACTCACATGTTTTGTAAGATGCAGCTTTGCTTGAGAACAGCTTGCTCTGTGACTGCTCCAAGCATGCAGCTGCAACTTAAAACAATTGAAGGTACTGTATTTGATGGGGCTGTTTGCAGACCTGTATCTTTCCTCACCTTGAAGATGTTATAAGGGCAAATGCATAAGTATGGGACATATTTGCTGTGCTCTGATGGCTCTCCCTTTCTCTACTGGTTTCACTGAACTTTGTCAGTAATTCAGTGTAAACTACTCCTCATTGAAACAGCAAGAATCAACTGAAAGCTGCCTCTCATTAAATGTTAAGCTACTGACTTGCACATGGGAGTGCAAGCGAAGAGTCCATTTGTTTCTTAAACCTTTATAAAGCTATTAACATAGAAGTGACCACTGACCTAGAAATACAGCAGCTGCATCTCTGGCAATCACTAAAATAGCCTCTTGGTGACCTAGTTTCTCCTAGCAGTGAGCATCATGCTGCACAAGCATGAATCCTTCCTTGTAAACTAATCAACAAATGTTTTTTGCCACTGGGGTTTTGGAGTGGTAAAATGGGAGGAACCGTGAGACTTACAACTGCTTGGAAAAATCTGGCTTTAGCTAAGCCTCAAAGGCAAGAATCATTCTGTCGTGAGGGAAATTGTTTTCAAAGTGCCTGAACTGCTGCTTCAGATTTGAATGATGAAGTCCCAGTTTTCAGAAACAGCCCAAATGACACAGGACCTGTTAAAATTATGAACACTCGAGTTGCTGGATGTTTTGGGAAATGTGACCTTGCATCTGTTGTTTAATCCCAGAGTTTCTGTGCAGTTCCAACCATACAAATATTACAGGGGGGTGCATGCTGTAGGCTTTCAAGATGCAAAATCAAAATGAAAAACTGCCCTGATCTTCAGACTTTGGGATATTTTCTCAGTGTTTCCTCCCACCTAGGCTGCAGTTTGCAGAAGGGATGGAGTGTGGAATGGAGAAGAAGTTGATAGTCTGCCTGCTATGCAAGCACTGTCTGTCTCTGATTTCCAGTCTGCATCTTTGTTGGCCTTGGTAATAGCCCTACTTTTTTACACATAGCTACTAGCCTGACCTTATCTCTCTAGTTAAAAATATGATGCACTCTGGAAGCCCCTGAAGAAGCTCTCCAACCTAACCCTCACACACTGAGTTTGAGAGCATTAAATGTAAGCTCTTGGGAACTCTCTTCTATAAGCTTATTTTGTTTAAATTATCTTTTTATTTTTGCTTTCCCATCTTGGTTTATGTAGAGCAACAGTGACATCCATTGGTGTATTAAGCTAATCAGAAGTGCTGTACACACAACATGTATTTGCTCAAGGTGGAGGACTGTACTGCAGGCCTCCAGCACTAGTTTCAATACATTTCAATAGCAGCTGCTAGCTCTCCAAAACAACAGCCTCTCCTCCTCTGGTTTTCATCCTTCTTTCAGATACTGACTCTTCATTCTTGCTGACATAAAAAAATATTCAAATATCTTCAAAAATATTTTAAGATGTAGCTTAAAGCTGGGAACTCACTCGAGATACCAAGGCACATAGAGGCAAAGCTGCAGTTACTCTGGAAGCAGAATTGTGGCTACTCAGAGCTCATGTGGTGACCTTTCTGCATGTGTCTTGTACATGAGAGATTAGAAACCTCTGAATTCTTTGAATAATTTTCAGCACTGCAGAACCCAACCAGATAGAAAAAAATTAAAGCAATTTTGTGTAATTTTATTTGCTGGTGGTAACATGTTAAAGTTTGATTTGAAAGATTAAAATCTGGTTGATTTTAAAAACTGCACCTTTTCTTGAAGACAGGAAGGTTTAGAAGGACCACTGAAGTGAGAATGGGGAGAGACTGGGACATGTGGCAGAGGAATTGACATCCAGAGGGCTGTAAAAAAAAACCAAACAGTTAATGAAAGACTCAAAGGCTGAAATAGAGGATTCAGTGACAACAACAAAAATAAAACAAATTATTAATCTGGTAGGGAGATCTGAAGGATTCTGATTTTATTCCAAAAAATCTGAAAACAGTTCAATTTCTTTTGAACCTTGTCAGTGAATCAGTAGACATTCCTTGCAGACATTTCATCGAACACAACCAGTGTCTATAGTAAATTTTTGACCAGCTACAGTTACAATCCCATTTCAAGGTCAAACAACTGGTCTCTCACAGGGAGTCTATTTGAGAAGGAAAACTGAAGTCATAAGCCTGTAGTCCCATTTTCTTTGCCCCATAGCACAGTGCAGCTCTTGTGGTTTGTATCTGCAACGATGTGCAGCCTCTCCCTCATGACTGGGACAACTGGAACTTTACCCAGCCAGGTCAGCATAGGGTTTTTCCCTTCCATGATCACCAGAGGTAGAGGTAAAAAGAAGTCACACTGATCAACGCTGTCTGATTTGGAGCCTAGTTGGTAGCTCTTAATTAGAAAGGGAATTGTAAGTGTTGTGCATCCTTGTTTGGATCAATCATAACTGAGAGGAGTGAGAAGTATTCAGCATAAGGTCTTCCATTTGTTTCAGCAGCTTTAGACCAGGCATCATGTCCAGAGAATCTGAGAACGGGGATCTTCCCTTTTTTTAGATGATCATTTCCAGTGGGACAGCCCAGGAAACATTTCCAGGTCATGCTCAGTGTATTGGAGAACTTCAGACAGCACTTTGTGGATGTGTGCACAGTGAGCAGGACAGAAGCTTCACCTCCTATCCCTCCAAACGGCAACATCCTAGAAATGCTTTCATCCAGTTTACATGCTTTTAGCCATTAAGAGTACTTTACCTGCCTGTCTCTTGCATCGCCACTTTGTACAGTTGCACAGCTTGCAAATCTTTATACTGGATATTTTAGAGATTGCCATCTTATACAGCTCAATGCAGACAGTCTGTTCCCTTTTGATATACTATTTTCTCCTTTCCTGAATTTGCTGACTTCTCTGTGGACATTTGCTGATGCTTTCCTTGCTTTCCCACCTCCCTCTGAAGTGCTTTCGTGCCTTTCCATGGATGTATGTCTGTAGTTAATGTCAGTGCACTGTTGCTACGCTTTCGTGGACTGAAAGAAGAGCACATCATTTCTTTTTTCAGCTCCCTTACTTATTCTTTGGCTGACTTCTGTCCCTCTCACACACAGATGCTTTGGAGGCCAGCTACATACAGTATTTAGGTTTGCAGGGTGATCTTCCCAAGCCATTACCGAATGCTGGAATTTCCCTGGGTGTTGACTTTTTGATGCCTGTTGAGTTCCTTGTCTCATTCCTGCAGTATGTGGTTTCACAGGGAGTGGCTGTCTGTTGGCTCAGGTTTCTCTGACTATACTTTGTATACATTTTCCATGGTCAGGGAGGAAGACTAAGTGCCGGATAAAATCCTGCTGTTTGTGGATAACAACGGATAACATTGTTGTGCTAACAGCCATTTGCATACGAGATATGAGAACAGCCCCATTCATACCCTTCTGTGACGGTGCTGAGTCTTCTAACTGCTTTGAAACTTGAGTTGCGTTGTTGCTTGATTGCATAAGGCAACTGGCATTGGCGCAGCTTTCCGCAGGCTGCAGGTGCACTGGAGTTATCTGTCCCAGGTCAGCCTGCCAGCAGCAGGAGGATGACGGCGCTTCTGCCACTGCTGCAAAGCTCCCGGCATCCTGGGGGAAACTCTAGACTGCTTATGGGTGTCTTGTCTACAGATTTCAAAAGATAGAAGGGAAAATATCATACTTGCAGTTCAGAGCAGGCTTAACCCCATTCTTACCCATAAAGTGGGGATGATTTAAAAAAAAACTAAATTCAAATGCCATTTGGTAATGAATAAGCCAAAAAGTGGTCTTCTTTCTAGAGAAATTATCTACACTTCCTTGAAAAACAGAATACTCCAAAAGTGCAATTGCATACACAGCACCACGCTAGGCAAAGACTGCACCAACCAGTTTTTGTACCTGTGAGACCTTCAGTGTTTCCGGTGCAGACAAACAGGGTTATCATTCTCAAGTGTGCTCATAGACTGCAATGAAAGGAAGGCTTTTATTCCCATCACTAAGAGGAACCAGGGCTGATGCTCTCCTGGCACACAGGGACCTGTTCTATCTGTTTGTCCCCAATTAAAACATCCTGTGCTGATTACTGGTGTCACACTGCAGCTTCCAGTACTGCCCACTCAGGTACTTTATTTCGCTTGCGCTGCTGCACCAGACTGGCAAAATGCAATAGATTTGAGGCAGCAAGGGAGCTTTCATTTAGAAAATTATCCTTTCCACGGGATCCTTACTTTAAGACTTGCAAGGGTGTCTAAGGTGGCATGCTGTGGCCCTTCTTTGCCCTGCCTGGGCTACCACCATGGGTATGGTAGGGACAAGGCCCTGCCATGGGCTTTCATAGCTGTGCTGTAGTCAAGGGGAACTAGGCTTTTTCTCTTTTGCTGAGCTCAGAGTGTTTCCGTGCCTTTACGTACTGGAGCTGTTTGCATGTTTTCAGCAAACAATGCTTTATTACTGTCTTGCTGAAAGGAGGAAGGCAGTTTAAAAAAAAAAAAACAGAAAAAGAAGAGAGAGAACGTCTTGTGAACCTGCTATTCTCAGATCTCTCCGATAAGGACGGTTCCAAGTGCGTGAGAAGTTTCCTACTCTGAGATTTATTTACTTCTGAAAGAAAAGCCACCTTCATCTCATTATTTTATTTTCAATACAGGTTTTAATTTGGTGAGAAAATATCTTCCCCATAAAGAACCTATTCTGCCTCATTAACTCCTATAAAAAGCATCCCCCCCAAGCTTTAAATGTTAAAAGAAGCATAAATTAAGGCTAAGTTTGTTGTTTGCTGCTTTAATCAACAAACAACCTTAAAAGGGACCCACAAAGAGTTTTGTAAACTAAATTTATTAGTGAGCAGAAAAAAACCAGGCCTTCTGCTGCAGCTTCCTCCTCTTCCCAGCCCCCTGAATTTGGAGGGGGGTGGGTTTTAGGAGTGATTGGTTTTGTTTACAGTGTCTTACTCTCTTAGGTAGGTTGTTGTGGTCCCATGGATCTCTGTCAGACTTTTGTGATACAGCTGAACTGAAGTGACTTGGGACAGAGTCTGTTAATTAGGTCTTCAAAGCCTCCTCCCTTTTTTTTCACCATACAAATGTCCTTTTTTCCTCTTCTTTTCCCCAAATTGGCTTGTCAGTAGCTCAGAAGGAGAGAGGAGGTTTTTCACAGCAAGGGAAAACCATCATTCTCTCTGTCTTCCTTTCACCCCTGCAGGATGCAAGAAGAAAAGTAGATGTACATCTTTTTTCTGCCATTTTCCTCCCCTTGGTATGTTTAAGAAGCTGTCTTCTATTTCCTCTTTATTCTGTCATCATTATCAATTTTTTCTTAGGGATATCTGCACTCAGAGTGCTGCTTACAGTGACTGTGGAAGAACACGACTGGGGAAAAGCTTAGGGACTTATCTAAAAAGTTTCAATGCAGAGAACAGGATAGTTGGATAAAAGCATTACAAATGAAGTTTCCTGAGCCGGAACATGTGAATATGTCATTTATTTCAAAATTCCCCTTGACATAACAGGAAACTTCCTTAGAAATCTCTTGCATTCAGATTAATTTAAATCTTAAACTGATTTGTCACTGTTTTTATTTGGGAGAAGGCTCCATGTGAAAATTTAATAATAGACTTTGTTCATTGCTGCAGGGTTTGGACTTCCTTGCTTCTTAATGTTTTTCACAGCTATCTTAAGTTCATTCTGAGACATGCAGTTTAAGAGATCGAAGAAAAATCCCTTTTGTTCACTGGAAAAAAGTGGCCTTGACCCATTAGAAAGTGATTTCTGATACTTCTCTGAACACCTCCACACCTTCCAGGAGTTCATTTGAACTGGAGAAGAGTCAAAGATGGGGTGTTTCTCTAAACTTCCCTCAGCTTTGTGGGCTTGGATTCAAGCAGACCTTGGCTTCAAGTCAGCTTGTGGTTCAGGTTTGCAAAATTGAAAGGCAACTGGGCATGTTTTGCAAAACCTAAACCTCCCCTGGAGTTTTGCTCTCCTCTGATGGATAGCTCGGGCTCCAGCCCCTCCTTGCTCTCACTCTTCATGGTCTGTGGGTAGGTCAGCATTGCAAACAACTCCTCAAAGGAAATCATCCTTCTTCAATGCAGCCTATGTCTCATTTCAAAAACTAATTTCCTCTGTTCATCCCACACCTTCCCTTCCTCCACCAGCAAACGTGACATGGGTCTCGCATTTCACATCAACTGCCTGAACAAATGCACAAACCAGTCCAAATTTACTGTAGCCTGGCATCTGCATCAGCCAGCAAGCCAAGGACATCAATTACAGGCATAAGACAGTTTCCTTTTGGGGCATTTGACATAAGATCTTTTTTCCATTTCTGTGAACCAGCTGTAGCCCAGCTCTGTGTCCAGCAGCTCGTGTTGTGAGAAACAAGAGGCTGGGGAGGGAGGGGGTGGGGGATGAGAGTAGCTCAGGGATCTGGGGCTCTGTGTTGTTCCAATACCATGCTGCTCTTCCAGTGCCATTGCTGGGACACGTAGGCATGCAGCACTCCCCCACCTCGCAGGAGACATTGTAGCTTTATTTAAACAGGAAGAAGGAAGTTCTCTCAGTTATCCAGTGCCCTGGGAGCATGCTGTTCACAGAGCATGGCAGCACCTGGCATCCAGGCGCCAGGGAGCCTGGAGCCAGGGAGGTGGAGAGACAGAGCGCTGGCTCTCACTGGCCCTGGTGTTGCTGAGCTTTGTGGCGATGCAGGGCCTGGGAGCAGGAGAGTGAATATAGCCTCCTATAAATGCAGCCGGCATTCACGTTCTGTCTGATACCTGGGCTTCCTCATTCTGCCCCTTAGCCTGTATCTTTAGTTTGCTGTTGGTCTTCTAAGTCTCTCAATATTTATTTCCCTTTGGATTTTTTGCTGTTCATTTGGAGGTTTGGGTTATTTCGTTTTTCTCTTTGTCGCAACTAGAAAAATACAAATGATAAAAACTCCCAGATGAATGTCTGAGTCCTTTGTTTCCTCACAGCACAGTTATTCCTGTCATCTCTAGTGAAATACCTGGGGAAGGGGAGGTATGTGGAGTGATCCATGGCATCAAATTGAAAAATATGCTTGAGTGCTTTGCAGGTCTAGGGCAGTTGTACCCACTTACCACAAACATGCGTTGATCCTGCTAATACACAACGGCCTCAGCTTGAGGAAACATGAAGTATTTATTCTTCCATCTCCACTACCAAGCCTATCAGTGCCATGAACCAATGACTATAGTTTGTTGAGGGAGACTGTATGACCTTGACTCTTGATGCTTAAGTAGGATTAAACTGCAATTGGAAGCAAACACCAAGAAAGAAACCAAAATCCTGGGGGAAAAAAAAAAAGTCAAAAACAAACAGTCAAAAATCACTTTTCTATTGAAGCAGAATCAGGAGAAAAGTTGCAGAAAGACCAGAGTGTGATTTTCTAAGCTGGCACTTGGTGAAAAGACTGGGTATCACCCAGCAAGGTGTAACGTGGCTTTAGATGTGAGTAGAATGGGTTTAGCTGTAAGGCCAGTGAGGCATCCTAGCTAGGACACTGCCACCAGCACTCCACAGGTCCAGGAGATCACACATTCCCTTGCAGCCTGGCTGTATCCTGCAGGAGAATGGTCCATGCACTTTAGAAAGACATTACCATCTAACCCCAGCATAGAAGCAGTGTTGTTGGTGCAGGAGATACAAAAGGTGAGCTGTGGCCACGAAGCACCTCCTGGATGTGTCTGTACCCACAGCACCTCAGCTCCCCAGTGAGGATGTTTGCCTGGCCCACACCTATTAGTCTGGAAAGGAAGCTGTGGTCAGGGCCCAGGGCGGCACAGATGGAAGTGTTGAAGGTTTCCTTTTGTCAGCAGTATGAGCTTGTTATGATCCATCATAGTTAATTCTCACTTGGACTCCCTGCCTGTCATCTGCCTCAGGGTAAGTACCTGTGCTATTGTAAGTACATCATGCTTAAATAAACACTCCAAGGTTATAGTAAGCCTCAGGTTTCTGCTACCGGTGGTATTTTTTTGTTGTTGTTTTTATCAGAGAAGGACAAATGTTCACGAGCTTTTATGATTACACCCCAAAAAAGGACTTTGTTTCATTGCCTGGTAACTTATGAGAAACTGTTTACCTCTTGGTATCTCTCAGAGTTGCTGGCCAAGATGCAAAGTACACTTGAAGTGTTTAAAATCTCAATAAAACCATCTGGAATATTTTCATGAAGCAAATTATTGTGGGCCCATCTGTCTCGTAATGGAATGATCCTGAACAGGTGACATATGCTGCAAGTACTGATGTGGGAAAATACGGCTTTCCACGTAGCTTTCCAGTCAGAGAGAGATGGGGCTTGGGAGAAGTGGTAGTAGAAGTCACACCTTTAACTGAATGACGTTGGCAAGCAGGAACTCTGTTGACGACAGATAATCATACTGGCTTGTGGATAAAGCCATCAGCTTTTCAGCTGGGCAACGGGTGTATTTGGTTCAGATCAGAAAGGGACCCTTGCCCAGAAAGGAAACCAGAGGGCACGTGTCACCTGAGTCATCTTGCCTCACCCTTATTGCCAGGCTGTTTAATCCTGTTTCCAAAACCTGACCTTTCATGTTGTAAGATAGCAATTTGTTGAAATTATTAACCCATTTTGATGGCACGTCCCCCTAAGTACATGCACAGGAGAAGTATGTTGTTGTCCCCTGATGGAAATCTGACTGTGATGGCCATGCTAACTGTGTAGTGTGCTCAAAGTCATCGCAACCCGGGGCTGTATCCAGGTGTGTGACAGCACACCAGCTTTTACAGAAACAAATATTCTTCACTAGGAAGCACAAGTGAAAAAAATACAGAAAATGGTACTTAACTCTGCTGTGAAAGGTGCTGCCGCACAACGGGCTTCGTAATTAAGTCACAGCTATCGCTCATTGCCTTTATAACATCATCTCAAGTGTTTTGTCTGCATCTCACATTCTGGTTCATCACAGGCTTTATGATTTATGCATCTTGTGAAGCACTAAGCATTTTAGGCTGGTGATTATGAGTTAGCAGATAGAGAAGGAGATGTCAGCATGAGAAGTGGCACTAGCTGAGCATAATTTAACCTGCTATAGATGTGCCCATGCAAAAGGCCATTAAGCTACTTTTATTGGTTTTGGGGAGTACGATATTTTAGTTCAAATAGGACCGACAGGAACTATTTTAAGCTAAGACAGAATAAGTTACTTATGAACTGAAATAAAACTATCCATGTAACTTTTTATGACAGCCTATCGGTGAGTGGACAAACGGCTTCAGCAAAGCCAGTGCACATTGAAGAGCGGGATCCTTTCCCACTTGAATTCAATGGGAAGTCCTTTTTCCTCCCTCTATAAAATGCTAATTTTTGCCTCTAAAAAATAGGCATCCTTTTGGATGGCCTTTGGACATTACTGGATAAAAGATCTATTATGGGCCAGATACATTGTGAAGAGCAGCTTTTCCAGCATCTCCTTCAGTCACCTCTTTGGAGTCAAAAGGGTTTTTCTTTTCCTTCAGTGAGTATGCATCACATCAGCCATGGGGACTTGCCATCTTCCTTCTGCATGGTGCTCTGGTGTTTCCAGCAGCCCACAGAGGAGTTTGAGATCATGGTGCTAAAGGCCATAGGGTCAGGAGCAGGTGCTGTCTTCACATCTGCGTGCAAATCCAAAGAACAACAGTGAATGTGGAGCCACTTCTTGAGAGGGAACTTCTACCGGACAAAAAAGCAGGAGTCCTAAAGGAGGATAAAGAGCAGAAAGTGAGAAGCAGGTGTTAAACATCAAAAGAGCAGGAAGACGGATGGCAAGTGACAGGGAAGGAAAGCAGAAACTAATTTAATTTCACCTGAAAAATCTGTCATCACTGGGAACTGGAAGGTGAATGCCTGCAGTCCTCAGCCATGAAGACTTCCACAGCGCAAAGACTGGCCACTTTAATTCCTAGACAGAAACCAAGTCAGCTCAGTAATAGCACTTTGCCTTGTTATACTAGCCAAGATCAGGGCATTAGAAGTACAAATTCCTGCTTTAACCTTTAACTCCTTCTCCTGTGCAGAACACAAATCATTCCACAGCTTGAAAGGATCTTTTTAATCATTCACAGCAAATATGAGAAATGAGAAAGATTTGTGTATCTTGTCTCTGCCTGTCATCTTCTTTCATGAGATACAACACTAAAGCTTTATGTGGCTTTAAAATTAACGTAATGTAGTTCATTTGCTGATTGCATGTCCTGTATGAAACAACCCTAGCAGGTGACAGCAGGTGCTGTCAAAGCCACCCCTGCTTTAACATGGCTGCCTGTGGCTGGTGAGATTGCGATGGCACGGGATCAGTGTGCCATCAGAGGCATCCGCTGTCCTCCGAGGTGGGTTAGGATCTCAGGCAGAGTTACTGCTAGTGGCACAGCCCCAGAGGAGCTCTGCGATGAGGCACAGCGCGGTACCCAGCCAAGCTCTGCAGTGTGCAACTGCTGATTTTCTGCCCAGCCACCGTGGCCACAAAAACCGCGAGGCAGCACCAGTCGGTGCTGCTTCACTCAGGGCCGACTTAGTTTTCGGCGACGTCTGACCGGTAGCCGGGCTGTGTAGGCTCGGGTAGGATTCCAGGGCGAGATGCGGAAGGCAGAGCCCGGGGCTGCCCTTCGGCCTTGGTTCCTCGCCCCCGGGTGCTGAGGGGGGGCGGGAAGCGGCGCGGAGAGTTTCACCGCACCAACAGCTGCCAGGGGGCTTCTGGCCGAAGCTCGCCCTGCAAGACCGCTCCTGCTGAGGCAGCCGTACCGGGCCGGCGGGGCGGTGCTGGGGGCGGGCTGCCCGCCGCGGCACCTGCCGGGGGCGGCCGGAGGAGCCGCCGCCGGGCTCCGGCGCCCTCGCCCGGGCACGGCCGTGAGCGCGCGCGGCCGGGAGCTGCCGGCGCCCTGGGGCACGGTGAGAGCGGGCGCTGCCGGCCGGGAAGCGAGCCGGGGCGGGAGACGCGCGGGACAGCGGTATGGGCAGTGCACGGCGGCCGCGGTGCGGGGGCAGAGGAGTACGGGCGGTGCGTGGCGGCGGGCGGTGCGTGGCGGCCGGCGGTGCGCGCGGGTCGGGCTGCGGGGAGGGCACGGCGGCCGCGCTGCGCACAGAGCAGGGTGCAGGGGCGGCGTGGCGGGTGGCCATCGGGCTGCACGGCAGCCGGCGGGCAGCGGGAAGCCGGCGGGGCAGAGAGGGCCAGTCTCCCGCTGCCGGGGCGGAGGCGCCGGTGGCGGGTAGGGCAGGGCAGGGCAGGGCGGGCTAACAAAGGGCGACGGCCACGGAGCCCGGATGGCACTTGCGGAGCGTCCCGGGGGAAGGTGGTTGGGAGCGGCCCCCTTCCCCGCTCCAGGTGCTTCGTTGGTGGTTTTGGAGACCCTGGATGCAGAGAGGGAGCCAGCAGGGCGAGTAGGGGTGTAGGATCAGACCTTGACGTGCTGTGCATCCCGCTGTCCACACGTCAAAGTTCGTTACTCGGAGAAATTTTCCAGGTGTGTCTTAAAACCCATCTTTTTGCTCCGATTGCACACACGCCTCTAGGACCCCATCAGATTACGTGTCCTATCTGTCCATGCTGCAGCTGGGCCAGGGCTGCTGAGTTTGAAGAGTCCCTGTACAGCACTTTCTCTAGAGGAAACTGCTGGGCATCTGAACTGCAGGAGGTTTCTTGGTTGTGTGCGCCGCACCGCGTGGCTGCTGCATGTTTTAGTAAGTCGTGTAGTGTTCTCAGAGGTCGTTCTATTGGCAGGCACCCTGCAATGAGATACTGGTACAGGAGCTGAGAAATTTTATCACCTGGTTGGAATGACTCGCAGACGCCTTAAAATGTCTAAGAACAGAACTATATTCAAATGTAACATTATCAACCAGTATTTTTCTTTGTAAATTTGGGAGGAATGTGACCCACAAACCTCATTTGCCTGTTTGCCCTCACTCCAATTTTCTCCTCAGCTTCCCCTACCATTGGGTCCGGAGGTCCGTTTTTCCCATTCTTTGCTATAATACCTTTTAAAGACTGACCTCTACATGTTCTTCAACCTATAGCCACCCTTAATTTTCCCTGCCCATTAGGTGACACCAGAAGCACCTGTTGAAGCCTGTGTATTTTTCATCCCAAATCTCAGTCATGTTTTGCCCTGTTTTTCCCAGCATCCTGATGTATTTTCTCAGCAGTGGAGACCTGACTCAGGTCCTGCTAGGTACTTGTTGAGATTTTCCTCTACTCCATCAGGAGCAATGTTAGGGAAAAATCAGTACCCTAAAACTCGTCTAAGAGAGAGGAAGTCCGGGCTTGAGAAAGTGAGGGGTGCTCCTGCAGGTCCCTAATATGGGGATTTAGAGAATTGAGAACTTGTTGTCCCATATTGATTGGTGCTTGGCACCTATGGTTCTTAAACTGAGGACAAAAGTTCAATTTGACTGAAATAAGGATTACTGTAAGTTTTCTGGGAAATTTCAGGCCATCATTTAATAATCACAAAAGCTTTTCTTCCAGAGATCAGCAGGCTAGAAGTTTAGGTATAAAACATTGCTAAGAAGCTAACGACTACATACACAGTCAGCTCCAGCCTCCTTGGCATCGCTCTTCAGAGAGTGCTGCTACCACGGCAGGTGGGAGTCCTGCCTCTGGGAGACAGGCAAGCTGTGATTCTGCAGCAGCCAAAAGCCTTGTCAAACATCCCTGTTTTCAGTGGATGGCAAACAAGCAGCCCTCAGATTTTTTTGTGAGAAGAAAAGCGGTTTGGTGTAGAGCACTTCTCCCTCTTTGTAGTGGCCTAGCTCCTGGCAGCAGCGGGAGGAAAGCTGTGCTCTATGCAGTAGGATGCGATTGGTATCAGTGAGCAGATGCTGAGGGAACAGCACTGATGGGGAAAACATCTTTCCTGCATTTGTTTAGCTAGGGTGGACCCTACTTTAATGGTAGGCCTTCTGAGTGCACAGTCTGCTGCACAATCATTCTTCACCATGGTATTTACAGAGCATTTGGTTAATTCCTGGGCTTCCTCATCTCAGTGATGGTGTAAGTAAATAAATAATCAGGATATGACATCAAACAGAGCATTTTATAATGCAGCTCTTCCTTAGCCCTGCGTGATTCCCACCAGAATTCCTAACTTGGCTAACATTTGTTTAGACAAAACGTTATCAAGGCCGGTGCTGTGCATTTGGTAGTCATGGTTCAATGTCTGCCCTTTGAATGTACAGGTGAATACTGCAGTACCTCTGCTTCTGGAATGATGTTACAGGTGCAGGGCTGAAGTGCTGTTTTGACCCTTAGCATGGGTTTCAGAAGAACTAATGTGATGAGTTTGTGGCAGGCTGTCTGACTGTAATGAGAATGCCTTCTGATCATCAGGATCAGTCCCGCTGTAACCACACTATTCATAGTGTATCAGATACTCGAGTCCCTGGGAGGGAAAACCTGTTATCAATGCAGAAATGGAATGAAGCTGATTTTGCTAGCTGCAGATCTAGCCCCAAATCTGTGACAGGTCAGACATGTGAAATTAAGTACTAATTGCCCATTACAAATGCTAAGTAATAAATATCCCCAAGTAGAAATTTATTTCTGCTCTGGATTCCTGTAAGAGTACAGTTGGGAGTCTTGAGTCTCACCACACAAAGACTACCTTTATATCACCAGGCATACAAGCAAGGCTGCTCAGTGGGGATAAAGCATATTTCCCTCAATGAACAATACCTAGAGCTCAGCTAAACTCCTGTAAACCAGGGGAGAGACAATGCCAGTGTTTCCTGAATTCTTGTACCAGTTTTAGGCAAGCCCTGACTCCACTCCAAAAGCAGGATTTCACAGTCTCCCTTTGTCTCAGCCATCCTGTCTGACAACCTCCAGGATGACATGATAGTGACAATGAAGCAGAGAGGGGGTTGCCCTTGTCCTGTGGCTGCCTCTCTCTTGTGAATGCAACAGGGATGTTCCCCAAGAGGAAGAGATGGAGAAGGATGCAAACTTGATTTGCATGCTCATCTTTGCAAGCATTTCCCTTGACAAGTGATGTGTTGAAAATAGGTGATTCACTTCAAAGAACTCAAAGCTGCAAGAGGATATGAGTATCTAAAACTTTGTGATACCCAAATGGAGAGAAGAGACACATAAGAAAAGAGTATGCTTGTTTGAAAGTGAGGATTTAGGGGGAGTTGTTACTACATTTAACTTGAGCAAAAAGCTTGGCTGAACACAATGTAGCGCATGCTTGCCTGTATTCAGCTGAAAGACACTTCTCTAATCCTTTACATTCTAGTTGCACCAGTGCTTGAGTTAGTGACACTGTCTTTTGGGTTTAAAGAAACTTGAAGAATTTCAATGATCGTTTGTTCTTGATGGGAGAGGATTGGGTGGGTATTTTTTTGATGTAACAGTGACTGCTGTAGCGGCTCAGTTGTAGCAGTAGGGAAAAGGATCAGAAGTGTAAATGTGTGCCTTTGAAAGAGGAATCTGATGAAAATGAAACCAGCCCACTTCACCCAGATTAGATTTCATCATGTTGTGACTTCAGAATGCCATCAGCATCCTGGCAACAAGGGCAAAGATTTGAGAAACGTCCAAAAGTTAAAAGGATGCAGTTCCTAAGGATTACCAGTGTATCTGTTGTGTTTTTTTTTTTTTTAAATCTCATCTTTACTATTCTTTCAGCAACTTAAAACAGTGTTGAAAAAAAGTATTTGGGCAGACAATAAAAATAGCCAGGCCAAGTGCACTCTAGCAGTGACCTGATCCCGTCTCGTGTGTTATGGAGGGTGCAGATTCCTTTGCAGTTACAAACAGGCTCCAGGCTGGAGACAGACTCCATTTCAGACTAATTTAAGTAAAGTACGTGATGATAACTGATGGCCAGAGCACAGTACAGTTATAGTGGGGACAGGGCCCCCCGTGCAAGATGCCTGCATCCTAATCATGCTATAGCAGCTTAAGTTTCCCTGGATAGATGGGAGCAAATATCTGTGTTAAGGCATAACTCTAAAAAGTAAGCTACAGCTTTGATGGAAAGATCAAGCCTGGGGTTTATTTGTCTTAATATTGTGATTTTCCATCTTGGCTGGGAGAAGAAAACCATACTGTTAGGAAGCTCACAAGTTCTTTTTAGACAGATTTCCCAACAGTCTGTCTGTTAAGGGTGTATATAGATCCTGACTGTTCCAGGCAGGTCACTAGGTCCCAGGTGCAGAGGACAAGGAATAGGGCAGCAGGCATTAAAGAGAAACAAGAAAATGTAGGGGTAAAATGAGGCCTAGCAACAGCATATAAACAAAACCAAAATTTTGCCTGTGTCTTAAGCAACTTGCACATATAAATCCAGATATCTTTACTCAACTACATCAGTCAAAAGACCTGGCATCATGGAATGGTAGGGTTGGAAGGCATCATCATTGTGTTTCACCCAGTGTGAACTCCTTTTTGTGATGAGACGCCGAGGAAAGCTGTGTTTGTGTCCAAGCTCTGGCACAGGCACCTTCAGCAGAGTCATCTGGCAGAAGTTAGACCGGGCTGATTCCCCTCCCTGGTTTGCAGCACGACTGCATGCGTGCTGCTGTTAGTGCACCCAAGGAGACGGTGTACACCACCACCCAGGGGCAGGAGTGATCTGAGGGAGAAGGAGAAGCCATGATACAAGTGGCTCTTGTGACCAAGGAGTTTGCTTTGTGAAGTCATTGTTTTATCTGTTTGTCTTCCTGTGCAGACATCTTTTGCCTGGGAGTTCTCTTACTCTGCTAATTTGAGTGCTTAATGCACTGCAGTCCAGACCTCGAGCCAGTGCTGCTTTGCCTTGGGAAGCAGAGCAGTTTAGCCAGCAAAGCCTCTATGGACCAGAGAGAGGTGTGTGTTGAGAGGTAGATTGAAGGGAAAAGATTTTCTGGGGCCCAGTGGCTTTGTTGTGAAGGATGCCCAACCTTCGGGCTGGAAACTGTGAGCTGTAGCCATGCAAAGCAAAAAAGGAGCTTAATTTCTAAGTGGCTAATGAGTTTACTACCTTGTTTCTGTCAAAGGTTTTGCAGAGGTGATGCTGATTAATGTCATGTCCTTTCCCCAAGGGTATCCCCTTCTTCCAACTCATCAAGCTCAGTCTGACACCATTTATTAGGTTACTTGTCTCTGATTTGTGAGGAATAAATATTGACATTGATGGCTGCTTAATAGGATTTGGGTTTACTGTTCACTCTGTGAAAGAGTTTGTCACTTCTCACTCAAATGACAATTTGTGTTTGGCAGTGGCTCCACCAAGACCTAATTTTGGAGCTTTTTGTTGGGTTTTTTTTCAATGAGGATGGTCACGACACGTTCTGTGTATGAGCACAGGCTGAGATTGGGGATATGGATTGCTCCCCTTTTTCCTATTGACAGGCAGAGCAGGGATTTCCAGACTGTGACTATGTGTCCTTAGCAAAGATGCAGCTTCCTTTGAGAGGGTGCTGTTGTTTGCACTGGGGAATATTTTTTCATATGAGCTGTTGTTTGTTAACTTAAAAATGACCACCCTCTGCTTAGCTGTGGAAAACCTCAAGTCAGACTGCCAGTTGGCGCTGCAGTGGGTGGTCATCCTCTCCGGGTTTTCTTAATGTGCTGGAAGCTGCTCTAAGGAAAAGCAGTTCACACTGTTTGAAACAGAGTGGGTTTGGGTGGATGTCTAAGATGTGTCTTAAGTGTCTTGCAAAGAAAGTCTCATTAAAAGCTGATAGGCACAATAATAGACATTTAGGTTAAGTGGAGGTTTCTGGGTTTCCCAAAGGCTGTGAAAAGTTCATTATCATTACTTTCCTGGGAACCTAGCAGGATTGGAGACACTTACCTGGAAATCAAAGCCATATTCTGATCTGTGATATAATTTCTCTTAGCTGTTCCTGGAGGTACTTTGCCCCATAGGTACTGAAGAGGGGCATCCACAGGAAGATCTTGATCTCATCCAGGTGAGCGTATGAACTTCCCCCAGTCTCTGTGGGGGCTAATGCACCCTACAGCGTGTGCAATAGAACATCTAAAGTCCCAGCTTCAGATCTTACTTTGAGCCCAAGGAATGATTTGGGTTTGGACTCAGGGTGGTCAGATCAAAACACAGTAGATGAGGATCAGGGTGCGTGTAAAAGCTCCCACATACAGAGCTGTGTACAGGAAAGATGCTAGTAGCATTTCTTCAGCAGGAGGAAGGTAGAGGTCTATTTATGCTCCTAAATGGACTGAAATTTCTTCATTCCCCGTCCTGTGATAAAAGAAATAGATTCATGACTTCTCTCTTCTTAGCAGTTGTTCACATTGATGGTGACAATGTTACTAATCCTGTTTCTAATGTAGGCTGTATAAAACTGGCTCATATAGACAAAGTTAAATCTTTACTTAGGTGTGCTGTATAGACAGGCAGTGTCCCACTGGGGACTGAGACCCGGCTGCTGGTAACTGTGAAGGTTTTTGTGGCTTTGGTGTTAGTTGCTCATCCATATCTGATGCTAATCAGGAGACTCGAGCCCACTTGTCTTTTCTACCCTTACAATGCTTTCCTGGCCTGTTGAAGCTGGAATCATTGTGTTATTGTCTCTTAAAGCCTTCCCTAGTCTTCACCTCCATCCTGCTTAATTTTAAAATTGCCCTCTTTGTGCACATCCCCCGGGCATAGCCCTCACCACTGGCACTGGGCTCCCGGGGCTGTGGCCCAGCGCCCAGCTGCCTCCGCAGGGCAGGGGTGTGTGCCTGTGGCCAGCCCGTGCCTTTGTTGCAGGAGCCACAAGTGCCAGGGGCCTCTGGCACTGCAGGGAGGGAGCAGAGTCAAGAAGGCCGGTTCCTCCTTTGAGGTGGTTTGTGTGAGCACAGTGCAGAAGCACTGAGGCAGAGCACCAGGAGGGAGGGGCAGAGGGCTCCTCTCTCATCTGATGTGTCTTGTCATGGCTGCAGTCCTCATCCTTCTCCAAACTCTTGTCAGATAGCTCTCATCTCTGCCGGACTGGCAGGTGCTAGAAATAATTTGAGTGGCAAATGTATTTATTTTTTTAGCTTATAACAGCCAACACCTCTGTATCTCGCCTTGGGCACTCTCATCGAAAGTCAAAGAATCAGAACGTGCTCAGAGGGCAGAGCCTTAGCTTGGACACACTGTTATAACTTGCGTGGCGTCACTTCCATGGGATTTATAGCTATGTTTATGGCTGAAGTTATAAAAAAGCTGTGATATCACTGCTGCAGGGGGACAGTAACCACAGCAAGCTCACTGAACTCTTCAAAAATAAAAATGCAAGGAGGTGATCACACAGAATGCAACTCAACTGTGTTCAGCAGGCTTTTGTTTGCTCTGTGCCTCCTGCACACTCTGTGGACTCTGTATGTATCTGAAAAGCTCATGGCTTTCTGCTGTTGCCAGGCTATTTTTGTGCCCTTCCTGTGGACTGGTTTTCCACTGGACCTGTCCAGTTAATGTGATGCAGAGGAAGTATGATGAATCAGTGATACCATTTCTTGCCTCAAGGATGGGTGGGCAACTACCAGGCACAGCTGGATTCTACAGTAACCATATTTTTCTCTTTGCTTTTCTCTACTACAGTCCCTGATAGCTACAAGGCTCTGAACTCTTGGCAAAATGTTACTGCAGGTACTGCAGAGATTGTGTTTTGTAAAGCAGCTGGCCAGATCCTTACTTCCTTAGTCAATCTGTACTCATTTCTCACTTGAGCAAATCACCTGCTGAAGTCCCAACAAATAAGTAGATGCTATGTTGAGTAAGGGATTCAGGAATTTGTCCAGGAAGAGGTGGGTGAGCGGGATGGAGAAGCAACTCATAAGAAGTAGTTAATATTCTGGGGATTAGATATTGCTACATGTGTGAAGCTGATTTAGGCCTGTAAAATGCACTCCACCCCTCAAGTTACTGCAATTACAATCTGGCATACCTGGAAACACTGCAAAATAATCAGGTTAGAGAGCAGAGGGACAACTTAGTTGCAGACTTGGGTCGCTTCTTGATGCTGAATGTCCCCCATGGCGGTGACAAATGTGAATATGAGGCTTTCTTCTGCCCTCTCTGAATAGATGTGGAGGTTGTCACTTGCCAGGTACCAACCACCAAGACAAGTTTTCAAAAAACAACTGAGCTACTGTTCCAGCACTTCAGTAACATTCATATTGTCAGGGGAGAGCTGCTAGGGCAATATTTGAAGACACCTTCCTTTAAAGTGCAAAGTGTGTGCAAGCCAGGAAGAGAACTCCAGCTGTGCTGACGGAAGAGATTAATGCCCTTGCTTGCTCATCAGTGCCAGAGTCCTCATCCATCTGCCGCTGGAACAGTTCCTGTAAGCACTCCCTTAATCTTTAGCTTTAAACCATTTAAATTGCTGGTCTGAACTGACCTAGTTTGTTTTGCCTGTAACATATTAGGAAGTGCTCACGCAAACTGCTGCACCAGCAGATCGAGTCTGGTCACAGCTCCTAGTGCTGTTGGGAAAGGTTACTGGTGAGGACTAGTCTTGCCTTTCAGGTCTCATGTCTGCACCCTGTGGCCAGGTCCCAGGTGAGGCACGCCTGATGTTCAGACCCCTCCCTTGGATGGCCCTTTTGTTTGTGGAAAATAGCACTGTTTGGAAGGGTGAGTGTAAAAAGAGTAACTCTGAGAAAATATCTTCTGCTTATTGAATCTCTGTAAACAAAACTGGTTTTTTTAGCATGGAGGGCTTGTAATCTTTTCCCATGGAATAATTTTAATTCTCTAATCCTAAAATGGAAATCAGTTCTTATTTTATATGACTTTTGCTTTGTTTGCATGGCTACCTTTCTTTGTAGGAGCTACAGTTAAGGGGTTTTTTTTAAATTGATACTTGTCCTTTAGAACTGGCTCATGCTTTATTTTGTGTTTTGTAAGAAAATGTTGTAACTTATACAGAATGACTTTTGATCAGCATGAATCAGCGCAGGGATACTTCAGGACCTGTAAAGATAATATTGTTTCACCTGTGTGTGGTAGTCATGGTCCTTAAAGGGACAGATGTGTTAATGATGCTGCTTCTTCCATGAACTCTGCAGTACATCATCTTCATTTCAGGCACCTCTGACTAACAGATCTGAGCAATTCTGCACCTCAAAGAGAGTTTGATCCCAATCTTTTATGGTGAGATCTGAAAGTTATTCCTAGTGGCCTCCTGGTCCTGAGCAGCCCATGAAAAGGAGTGACACTGATTCCCCAAGCAAATTCCCCAGCGTCTCCAAAGGCCAGTGTGACTTAATGTCTCTGAAAATAACTCAGGAGATTTTCATTAATGGTCAAGAGCAAGTCTGTAGATAGTTTCGTTAGTCCTGGGCTAGAATAGAATGAAAATGTCATTTCTCTGATTATTACTTTTGGCACAGTAAGTAGGTAGACCTGTTTTCTAGAGGGGGTTATAACTCTGAGTACAAGGTGAATCAAAGTGTTTCACTTCCAAGTAGAGTTCAGGTGCAGAATGGATTGCACTCCACTTTTTTCTGTTGGTACCATTTAACCGGTACAGTTGTAACCTCTCAAGTCTCACCTCCTGAGAAGGTGAGATCCTAACTGGGCAGACAGAGTGCTGCTCAAGTCAGTATTAATTTATGCCAGCTGAAGATGAGAGTCCTTTACTTCCATTCTGAATTACTACTTTGCAGAATTAAGACACAATCCTAGGAAGATTTGGGCCAGAGCTGCACAGGGAACACTTTATTCGCGTGGAAACACTGGTAGGCTGTAAAGGCTCTGAGCTTGATGAGTAGAGCAAAATCCTGGCCATTGACAAACCCACCTTGTGCACAGACGACCACAACAGTAAAAGCCCAGCTATGCACAGAGTTGGTGGGCACTTGAAATCCTTGTAGCAATTATTCTTTTAATAAAAGAAATGACCTCTTATTATACATCAGTGTGTACAACCCACGAATGGTGGGCTCCAGCTCTAATTGAGTATGACCATAAACTTCTATTACAAAAAGCCTAGGAGCTGACTAGGGATAAAAGCTAATTTGTCAGCCCTACAGGTTCTTCCATCCAGCTAGGGTCAAGGTCTTTTTGGCAGGGCTAGGCAGGGAGCCGTGAGCTCCGACTGCTGGCTCGGCAGCACAAGAAAAGACTCTGGTCTCAGGGCTGTGTGCCCAGCTGCCTGCCTGCCCACTGAATTCACACGCGCTGTCTGAGGGCGAACTACTCATGCAAAGCAGGAGAAGGCCCACATTTCAGAAAGCATCAATTTAGGGTGTCTTTAAAAGGGTGGCAGTCTGTGGGGTCGAGGTCTGGATGCAGTGGAATGCCTATTGTCAAACCTAAAGACCAAAGAACAGCTACATATTGTGGACCCAAATACAGCTGGCATGAACCAAAAATGTGCATGTGAGTGCCTTTCTAAGTACTCAGTAATCCTCCAGGGCAAAACGAGGATTAGGTCTCTCTTGCAGACAAAGGGAGAGTTCATTTTCTCAAAGATCCCTTGGCCAATACCAAATGAAGTGAGGAACCCAAATGAATGCGAATACTCCTTTCAGATCTGTGCTTGCAAACAGGTACCTCGCAGAAACAGCTTGTTTGTGCATTTGTGTGGGTCTGTGCAAACACAGCACTGCCAGATTGTGGGACTGAGGTCAGGTCAAATAAACCCCATCCATTCTCAGAGAAAAGGGAAAGCTAGAAAAACACTGGACAAGTAGAACTTGCACAGGCTCATTTCTCCAGATTTTTTCTCAGTGGACCTGAAGGTCAGTGCTTATTGAAGTTGTTTAAGTTGGGAGTTGCACAAGTGAAGAGCCCTTCTAGAAGGAACGCTGTGTGCCTTAATTAATTCCAGGTGACTTCTCAGCCTTTCTTTGTGCCGAAATACCACATGATCAGCCTGACCACCTAGAAACCTTTAGATTGAAAGTGATGGGTGCTTGAATGTGACCTGTATCCATCTAAAATTTGCCATCCCAAGACAGCAAAGTGATTTCATGGCCCTTTAATTTGCCTTCAATCAATGGCCTGTATGTTTAGAAAATCACAAGCTACACTGTTCTGGAAGATTTCTTCTTTTCCCTTTTGGTGATTGGTTTATGGCAAGAATATCATCTCTAGTAATCCCCCCCTAACAGACATCAGAATGATGTGCCTGTGATGCATACAAAAGAAATTAATTTCATATGTAGTATTTAATAGTCCCCTTTCTTAGAAGCAGCAGTCAGCAGCACTGTGAATGGTTTTGGGTTGTGTGGTTTTCTTCCCTGAGCTTTACTGACCCATCTGAATCGAAGACGTGGATGTTACTGTTTCTGCTTGAGGCTTGGATCTTGCTGCACAACTGCAGGAGAATACCTAATCTGGTCCTAAGATTTTTGTGCTCAATGAGCCCTACTGAGATTTCAAAACATCCAAACTGCTTTGCATTCAGATCAAAAAGTCCTTCCAGGACCAGTTGTCACAGGGGGAATTTGTTGCGTTTTGAGGTGTCCATGAAACAGCCTTGAATTCCTTATCTACCCTATTAGACTGTGGACTTGAACCTGGCTCTTCCCTGTCTCAGGTGAGTGTTCTAGGTGGCAGGCTGGAGGTTGTACCCAGGAACTGGGGCACTTTTCCCAGTAAAATCTTTAATCCAAACTGTGTGTCCTCCAAGGAGAAGTTTCAGTTCAATTCATGAGACTTTTTCTAATGGGAAATGTCTTTTGCCCACATGTTTCCAGCTGATCCTGGCTCTTTGTTTGGCTCAGGAGTCCTGCTAGCACAGACTAATAAACCTGTGCAGATGTTGACACTACCAGCTAAACCCCACATATGCTCTGTCCAGGAGAGGACCTGGACTTTTGTGCTCTGACACACAGGTCACTTCCACTTCAGCTAAAGGTGATTCTGTGAGTGTGACAGATATATGGATTACAGGCTATTTCTGGACCAGCCACAGGAGGTAACCAAATGAAAAAGACGTAAGCAGTCCAGGCTTTTCAGTTCAGGCGGAGCGGGAGGATCTGCAAAGCAGCGTGTCCACAGGCGAGTGCCAGGTCAGTCCCTGGGATGAGTGTGGTCTCTTTCCCCTTCTGCTAGCCTACCCAGAGACAGCTCTCTCGTTGACAGCGTGGAGGGGGCAGGAGGGCCTGCTGTTTGCCAGGAGATGGGAGATTGGTGTGGAGGTGGCATTTTCATTCACAAAGAGACGTAATTCAGCTCATCAGCTGCTGAGAGCTTACCCGTAGCCTACAGGATGAGGATAGCCAGAGATGAAGCTGCTGAACTCTCCTTATGTCACTGGGCTGAGCTGGGGATGTCAGGACACCCTGTGACACTGTGTAACCTGAGGTGCTGTGAGGATAAAATAGCAGGCTTAACCCCTTTGTCTCTCTCTTTGCAGGGCTGTTGGAGCTGAGTTCTGTTTTATTGCTGCTTCTCCTTATTTTTGTGTCTCTGCTGTGCTTTTGGCTATTTCTGTAGTAGAGGAGGGTTGTGCTTACATTCTCATTTAAGACAAAGGGGAAAATGTCAGGAAATGCCTACAAATAGCTGTAGAACTCAGTTTCTACATTGTAGAATCTCAATTTCAGAAGCTTCAGCATGTAAGCAGTTATTTTTCTAGGAAAGCTTTTTATTCTGATAATTGTTATGAACAGATCATGAATGCTTTAAAAATCGGAATTTAAGCTCCATCCTCTCTTCAAGGAATAACACTGGGCTCAAAAGTAAGGAGACATTAAACATTTCTAAACCTATTAACATTTTGGGGTTTGATTCTCCAGGACTTAGGTCTTCTAAACTAAGCAGCAGGTTACCATGGCAGCAAACCTGGGACTAGTTTAAAATAAGTAATCATGACTCCAAGAGGTGGAACTATTACAAGAATATCCATTTTGAAAAACTGGAAAAAAACCCCCAAACTTTAAGCATAGTTCTCAGTGTTGTTGATGGATGATCTCAGCCATATCCTAGACTTATATTTTCATACCTAGAACTACAGACAGCTGAGGAGAAAAGCAGAGTGTAGGATGGGAGTGCAAACAGAATAAATGTAAAGTTGATGTGCTAGAAAACATGTGCTATGCTATGCACAGACAAAACTTGAGATATTTGGTTTTGTATGGCTTCCCTGTGTAAGATCTCTCTCCTCTTCAGGAATTGTACAGGAAGCTGAGTTCATGTCTTAGCCTTTCCTCAATGGGAGCAATGATTTATGTTACTTCCATTATTCAGGGGATTATTTTTGTGAAACATAGAGTTTAACTTATTTATGAGAATATCTCTGCAAACTCTGGCTGAACTTGGTCTGCCAGTCCAGACACAATTGTTGAGGGATCTGCTGGGCAGAGGCATGCACCCCCACTTATTATCTAGGTTTGATTTAGGAAACCAGTCTGTACAGGTAACGAGAGGTCAGCAAAGGAGGCAGGTAAGGCAGCCAGAGGAGGTCAGAGTCAACCATGGTCAGAAGAAAGGATCTCCCTAAAACTGCAAATGATTTCTGCAGGGATTGTGACAGCTTGGGAAAGATATGAGAGATCAGATGGCAGTAATGGGCAAACCAGTCTTGTAGGGAGTTGACTAACATAATATGAGGCCATCTATGGTTTTTTGAAGAGCTCTGAAAAGAGTGGCAAAAAATGGGGGAAAGTTTCATGGAAAACTGCTTCAGAAGAGGCAGTGCTGGATGTGTAGAGGAGATACTTCTGGTTGGGCATCTTTCTTCTGGCAGCTGGTGCTCTGCACAAAGCAGTGGCAACCAAGCTGTGAGGCAATGAAACTTCTGAGGAGCAGGCATTTCTCAAAGAAAGGCTTAAATCTGTATCACTGTATTCTTTTGCTGTTTGTCAAGCAAGCATCAAGAAAAAAATCATAACAGATCATATTTTTAGATGAGGGAAAAGCTGAGCAGAGTGTCTTTGTACAGCTACTTATTAACACGTGTGGTATTAAATACCAAAGGCACCATGGAAGCAACAAATATAAATAACAATTCATAATTAAACACAAACTTTGCAGAAAAGGAAAGATTTCAGAGACAGCTGCCAGGCCTCAGGTGGGAGGTAAAGGAGTTTTAAATAGACTGCGCTAGGTTTCCTGTCTCCCACTTGCAAGCCTTGGAAACAACATGATAACAAAAAGGACAACTGCAGGCCACTCCTTGCCAGGGATACTTTTTAGCTATGCAATTGTAAGGCAGTTTGCAACATCCCGAAATAAAATGCAGCCCTGTCCTTAAAGAGCATCCCAGCAGGCTGGATGCTATTGCAGAGAGCCATCATGCCATGCCATCCTGGGGCCAGCTCGAGCTTTGGGAGAAAGCCACTCTAAGGAGATGGTGTGAGTGGCGACAGTCAAGATACAAGGTAGGCCCTCAACATATCGGGTGATTGTTTCCATTTTTCAGTTGAAGAAGTATCTTTACAGAGATTAACACACTCCTGATCGTTAGACTGAGCTGCCTTCGAAAATTGTTTAGAAAATCTTCTGGGATAAGCAGTCAGGTTGCTTGACTGAGCATGAAGCAGAAAGCTAGAAGGGGAGAGAGGCTGCTGTGTTTGTAGGTCCTGTTTGGGAGAGGTCTCCACCTCTGCAGCTACAGCCATGATGCTGGCCTTGGGTATTTTCCCTGCTCAGCCAGCTGTACCCTTGCTGGAGGCACTCCTGCATGGGCATTGTCCTCACTGGCAAGGCACTCGGCAGTGGCTGCTGCTGAAGAGCTGCTGCACTCTATCCCTGATGTGCATGTGCTTCACTGATGGAAAGATTCTCATCTCATGTGTTCGCCACTGGGCTTGATTAATGGTGTTATTTATAGACTGGCTGATTAGTTTTCAATGTCTTATTGAGCCCGCCGTTCCACACAGAGCTCAGTAATTACAGTTGTTTAAGAGGCTCGGGAAAAACTCCGTTCCATTTCCTTCTTACCTCCGAACAACAACCCCAGAGCCTATGCAGACACTAATTAATGTTTCTTTGTCTCTGAGGTAAAGCTCCAAGTTATGCATACTGGCACACAGGGGTTTCTCGCTGTGTGAGGGGGAACACCCAAGCTGCTTACCCTCCTGCTGCTTGTCGCTGCTGACTGGGAGGGTCAGATCTGTGTAGATCCCTATGGGAATGCTTGGAAGTGACTTGGTCAGAAAGCTCTGCTAGTAGCAGAGGTTAGAGTCCATGTTGTCTCTTGTTTCTTTATGTGTTTCAAAAGCTGGGGGTTTTATTAAAAAAAAAAAAAATGATCCCAAGCACTGAAAGCTGCCTAGGCTGTGGTGACTGGAAAGCTGTAGGCACTTCATCCTTTATATCAGTTTCTCAGGTTGCTGATTACTCTTTTTAACGTATTTGGCACAGAGGCAATTTCCTAGTCCTAAATATTGTTACTGGCTACTTTGGAGATAGCTGACTGGAGAGAGGACATGAGCAGCTTTGCTCACTGCAGGAGCACAGCTGTTGCGTAGCCTGGGAGAGCCAAAGTCTGCTATTTAGGAAATGAATAGGGAAGTTACGACTGAGCGCTGCCAGGGGTGTGTTAGGAAAGGTCAGTGCTGATCCAAGGCATCTTCTGTGAACACGGCAAAGATCTTGCACTGCGTATGTGCTTTCAAACAAGTTGAAACAGCACTCTGAGAACTGTCTCGGAGAAATTGCCTTGACTTTGTAAGTGCTTTGGTGTTACGATGAGAGTTATAGCTCTGTGGCAGTTGGTGGCACTTCAGGACACCCAGGTGGCTTTTTCAAAAGGGATTAGCACCTGCATTGACCCTCAAAATCAGCAGGAGCCCCAGGCATCAGCACTTCTGCAAGTAAGGCAGCTAGGCCAGCCCCCAGCAGTCACCCGAGAGTTCTGGCTCATGCAAGGGTTACCCCAGTGAGTGAGGTATGGTCACAGCCAAGTGCCCAGCCTCCTCTTTAAACCAAGGTAGTGTCACTCCAACATGAGGCTACTGCCTGGTAAGAGTCTTCAAGTAAATGGTATCTTCTCTTCATGGCTCCGTTAGCAAACGAGGGAGATAAAAGGGATGGTAGTTCCCAGTGTCAGAAATGAGGCCTGAGTCTGGAGGTCAGGATTTGCCCCAGAGTTCAGACAAGTGCCTCTTCTGAGACCTTTTCCCTTCTAATGGATCCTGCCACGATGCTGTCAGAGAGACAACTCATTAGGCTTCAGCATGATATATAGCAACAAATTGAGCCTTGCAACAAATTTGAGCTGTGCTTAAACTCTCCCAGGGACTTTGTGGGGCTCCTTGTCACAGAAATCTCTCTGTGTTGTAGGGGCACAGGTGCAGTTCTTTGTGGCTCGGATCATCTCTCTGGTGTTTCCATAAAAAGCCTTCAACAGAAGACCTTGTCCTCTAAATGCTACATCTGGAAAGATATTTTGGTTAAAAATGATGTATAAAAATTCTCCATGTACAGTCTTTTAAATCTGCATCTGTAGCAGGCTTTCTGTCTTTATCTTGCAGTGAAATCTTACCTAAAAGCTAGTAATTTCTTCATAGTAAACTTTCCTAAGCAAAGAGAATTGGAGCACTTAGCAGTGTGGGCACTTCACAGGGCTGCAGTAGAGGAGGTCACGCTCCTGGCGTACAGCAAGCCTGGTACAGAAGCAGGGAAAGGGATGTTTCCAGTTTGATGAGAGGCTTGACATCATCTCAGAGGAGAGGAGTGGCAAAGACAAAGCAGAACGGGATTTAGCACATGGAAAGAAAAGGCAGCTAAGGCAGGATTTGGGGTAAAACTTGGGATGAAGGGTGAGCAAAAAGGTGGTTCCAGACCAGTCGCTTTCCCTAATCTAGGTGAAAGTGCTGCTGTGCTTTCCTGGTATATCTCTTCCGCAATGTGAGGCTTAACATTCCTGCCTGGCACGTGGGGGCTTGGGGAGGGAGTGTGGGGGAGGATCGAGCTGGACACAAAGACAGGCAGCCTCTCACCGGAATGGCATCCAAGCCATCTCAGCTATCCAAAGCCCCAGATGCCGGCATGTGCACTCAGCCTGCAGCCTGCTACACTACACAGACAAGGAGAGGCAATTACTGCGCACCTCAGGCCATGGCCCGCGTGAGCCCGGGGAGGGAGGGAGGCCTGGAGGGGGGTCTTTCACACCCGCTTTTATTTTATTCAGCGTGGGGGTTCCTTGAGCAAGCAGAAATTTCAAATCTCTCCCACGTTTCAGTGCTAAAAACAGGAGCAAGTGGGAATACTGGATAGTTTCAGGCTCTACTGTGCCTGAGGGAAGGAAGGAGCTGAAGTGATGGTTACGCGATGTTTGTGTGTGCTCTGCATGTGTGTGATGAAACAGGGTAAATATTCATTTGGAAATATCAGTAGAGAGGGGGGCAGGCTTCTCTGTTTTGCTTTCATTGTGTGGACCTTTCTCCTAGCTTTTCTCCTGTGTGTTCAGAGCGTTCCCTGAGCTCTTGTAAGGTGGTTATGTCCAGAAAGGGCATATCCCACAGTGAAACCCTTGAACTCCGCACTTAGGGATTTAGAGTCTCAAAATGTAGAGGAAAGATAACAAGTTCTGTACCACAGATGCTGCAGCTGATCTCCTTCCTGTGTGCCGAAAAGCAGTGCTGCAGTATTGTGCAGCTCCTCCAAAACAGTTGTGAGGGGCACTCGCAGGGGCTGAGCACTGCCTGGGTATAAAGGAGAGCAAAATCTCACTCTTATAGCCTGCCTGGGCAATGACATAGAGAAGCAAAGAGAGGCACCTGGCTTTCCATCACATTTTCTTTGCACTTTTTAAAAACTGGGCTGATGTCCCTGCCTTGCCCCATGGGTCTGTGTATTGCCTTCTTTCTTAAAACGTGTGTTAAACATAGGAGACAAGGGCTGATTTTTTTCAGTGTCAGTGTTTACATGGCCTTGGTTTCTTTTGACAGGGACACACATGCTGCAAAGGGATGCACCGACCTGTCTCCCAACCCACTCAGCCCAAACTGCGTGACCACTGACTTTCAGCCCAACAAAAGCACGTGGTCAGGAGGACTCAAGTTACGGCTGAAGAGCAGGTGAGAATGTGTGTATCTGCGTTCCTGCCTGCTGTGTGTGTTTTGTGGCTGCTGTTCTTGGAGAGCAGCAGGCAAACTCCACTTCCCTCTTGTGGGAATGAGGGCAGCAGTGATGCTGGAGTGGAGCAATGTCGATCCCCAGAACCTGTGGCATGTAGGTAGTGGAAGAGGTCCAGGACAGTCTCTTAACCTCACTTCCACCTTTTCCCAAGTCTTCTGGCTCTCAGCACAGTGCCAGGGAAATTAATTGAGCTTTTGGGCCTTGAGTCAAGCGTCACCATTGATGGATATCAGTAACATCTACATAGGGCTGAGTTTAAAATAGTTTGGCTGCCAGTAAGCCTGAGTACCTATCTACATTTTTTAATTATTAAATGTCTTCAAAAGTCAGCTTCCTGAATTGCTCTGTATTTGCCAGTGTTGCAGCAAAGCCTGATTTCCTTCCTTTGTCTGTGCAGTCTAGAACCAAATCCTACAGCATTTACTCAGGCTGAGCTTTTGCTGGCATCAGAAGAACCTCTTACACCAGTCAGTCTGGATGACCTCATAGATTTTTGTGTCTCGGTCTTCTGAGATTTGCACCACAAAGTCAAAGGAGTGACTTTTATTGCCAGCATTACATTCAGGCCAGACCTTGACATGTTTGAAGTCAAGAAGCTCCACTGATTTCCTACAGCTGGAGGAAGTGTGGCCCAGCTGGGGGGAATGCAACATGTGAAGTCACGTTCTGATCTTATAAGCAAGGATGCACTTCTGGAGCAAACTCACTGACCTTAGTGGAGTTACTCTAGCTTTTAGGCACTGCAGTTACAGATGCTGATCCTGCACAGCTGGAGCAGCTGCAAAAGGAAGAGGAAGGGCTTGGCCCTTCCAGCAGTGTTGATGTGTGGAACCTCACTAAGTTTGTATTGCTCTGGGATGAGGATTTGCACTGGAAACACTATCTCTCTCAGATGGAGCAGGCTTAAGAAATTAAAATCTCTCCTCAAGATGGATTTATCAGGGAGAGGTTTATCTCTGACTGGAGTGTGGGACTCTGGAGTTCCTGAGGTATATAGGTCCCTTCCAACCCCTACCATTCTATGATTCTATATGACCCACAACAAATTTGGGAAAGGAGCTCTTGTACATATTATTCAACACATGTCCTCTGAAGCTCCAAAGTTTAGTTTTTTACTTGGAATGATTTGCCTTTGGATACAGAGCCAATGTTTTGTCTCACTTTTCCATCAGTGTTGGAGGCTGTGTTTTCATATCTCACTTTAACTTGGGCTGAAGCTTTGATTACGAACAGGAAGTTGCTTTAATGTATAAGAATTTGAGTGTGGGAGGGTATTTTGGATGCAGGGGCCTTTGCTTTGACCATAGCAATGGGTACAATTCCCTTGCTTGTTTACTGTCTGCAGACTCACCCTAGGCAATGAAGGCAACAGGCTGTCAGTAGTCCTGATCAGTTTCTGAAGTTTGGGGTGATGAATGAATGTCCTCAGGCAAAGGGGAAATCCAGAACTTGGGACTAGTTTCTCAGGTGTTGCAGTGGAGCACCGAGGGAAAGGAGCAGCACAGCACCAGTCTGCAGTTCACTCTCCCAAGCATACACTCAACAATTGCTCACTGAAGCTTGTCTCATTTCCTCTGCTGTGCAAAATAAACAAGGGCAGGATAGTATTGCCAGCCACGTTACCACAGCCATACGCACTGGTAAGGGCTACTCTGAGATGAGAAGGAGAGAAGAGTTAGGCCTAGAAATCCAGGTGCAGGGGTATCTTTCACCAAAAAATGTTTCATACCAAAATGATTACAAGTTCCCCCGAGGGAGAGGACAGCTTCATTAGCCATTCTGTGGCTTGAATTGTGTGAGATCATTGCAGATTTGCACTTTCCCTCAAGGATGGACACCTACTGCCACTGCTTCCTGCAGGAATGGTGAGGAGGTGAATTCCCACCTAGGGGTAAATCACAAGTTCACCTGACTAGCTAAAAGTCTAAGCTCCCCTTGGTACCCTTTGCATTTTTTTTTTACTTGAAGTACCTCAGGAAGCATTGTGTGAACAGACACCTCAACATCCCCCGAGTCTATGTATGTGTGTATGTGCATGCATTCAGCACGTACGCCCAAAGTACCTTCTTCTGTCCTGTTTATAATTTCTACAGTAGCACTTTGGTGTTGAGTTTATTAACATTGCCTGTTATATGTAGCCCTGTAACTCAGAGGAGAACCCAGCTACTGTCTGAAACGTTTGCCCTGAAAATCCCCTTGGTTACCTGCCCTGACTGGTTGTCCACGTTACGTTAGGATAATCAGGCTCACAGGCCAGTGGTTCTGCTGCCAGCCACTGAGTTCTTCCTAAGCATTGAACGAGACAAGGAAAACACATTCCTTCCATTGTTTCTAAGTCTCTCCTGTTGCAAGTTGCTGTGTGTTTGATATCAGGGTGCAAAAGAATCTAAGCTATGCTTGTTTTTCTGTCTTTCAAACTAATTTACTGACTGGAGAAGAATGAGGAAAAATTATTTGAATTAAGCCCGTTGGGCCAGTTCATCGTTATGGATAAATCAGTGCAGCTCTGACTTCTGCAAAGCCATGGGCAGGGGAAGCCACTGTGGGGTCTGGCTGCTGAGGTTTTCTGCCCTGCTCTGAGAGATTAAGTCACCCAGCTGCCTCTTTTCTGTGTCTCTTTTTTCTTCCTCTTTTTCCAACAAAGGAAACAGAGTAAAATTGTAGCAAGGAGAGAGGAAAGTTGCCAGAGGGTCTTTAATCCAGTGCTCACCTTGTAGCTTACACATGTACTGTGTACTCAGCTTTCACATATCTAAGCTGCAGTTCTATGTCAATGACACAGATGGACCAACCGGGCAGCAGGTACTTTCTCAAAATAGACATCTGAAATACTCTTTATTTTGCAATTTAAATCACATTTCCCATGTTGCTTGGTGATGCTTTCTTTAAAAAAAGAAAGCTGTCAGAAGATCCCAGTAGGAGGAAGTCCTTGAATCCAGTAACCAACAAGAATGAAGCTTGGATACATCACCTCTCACTTTAATAACCAAAGCCCCGCTGTTCGTATTCAAGCCTGTTGTCTGGTTAGTGTCAGAGCATGTCAGTGGGACCCTTTCTTTGTGTAGGGCAAAATGCTTAATCTAAATATTGCCCATCAGATGTGTGCTTGGATGAAGGGAAGATGAAGCAGCAGCGCACGGCACAGTTGCTAGCACTGTGCTCTGTGGTAGGTCTGACAGGTGGTTTGATGTGAGTCACTTCACCTCTCCAGGCCTTTATTACCTTTTCTGGAAAATGGATAAATGCTCTTTTCTTGGATAAGACAGCCTGGGGGTTACCAAAGAAATGCGATAATGCAGAGATGTGGCATGCAAGACCAATAGTCATTAATTACAATGTTTGACTGCTGCTAAATTCAACTAAGGAGTGACCATTGCTCACAGCTGCCAGCACCTCTGAGCAATCTCAGCACTTCCTTCTACAGCCTGCATGGAGAGCATTTCTTTGAAGAAAAGCCACCTTTGGTCTCCTGCAAACTGGCAAATTATACTGCAGTACTTGACACTTTCATGTATCCTCAGCCACTCACAACTTGTTTCTTGACAGAGGCAGCATGGTTGCTGTGCTCTCAGTCATTCCCATCCACAAAATAATCTTTCCACACAGTTTTTCTCTACCTGCTTTTGGTGTCAGGAAAAGAAGAGGAAGAAGACAGACAGGCTGTTTCCTGCACATGGAATTGAGAATAATGGTAGAAAAAAATCTGTATGTACATCCACATAGGTGGTTGTTGCCTCTGCTTTCACACACGGCTTTTCTTTCCAGTGGTGTGGAGTTGTTTTTTTCATGGCAATGGCGAGGAATCTGAGCAGAAACTTTTGATTCTCTGCTTTCTCACCCTGGAGAGGCTTCAGGGAGCTCAGTACCTGTCTCCCAGTTCTGATGTGGCACTCAGGGCCTGGTCTGATGCAACCCAGACATCTCCAGTGATGCTCGTCAAAGGGAAAAAACAAATAACGTCTGACATGTCAACTGCAAGCAACACACAGGCACAACCTCTGCCTGTGCCACTGGGAAAGGGGCTGGAGAAAGAAACAAAGGCAGACTGGTCTGGGGTAGAGCCCTGAACTCAGCTGGGGAATTTTTCAAGGCTTTTTCTTCTTTTTTGTTTTTTTTTTGTTTGTTTGTTTAAGACAGAGACTGCTATAAACTGTGAGAGTCCCTGGGCCAGAGGTGGGTAGGGCACCAGGGTTCTTCTCTAGAAGTTGCAGAGATGAATATATTGTGGAAAAGAAGATTGTGTTCTGGTATTCATACACTTCACCTGAGTGTTCTTGAAGTGAGGGGTTTTTTCAGTGTGTGTTTTACTTAGAGAAAGTTTTAATCTGAGCATAAAGAGGGGCAAGGGGTGTGATTCTCCCTTTACGTTATAGATGAGGAGACATTCTTGTCCAAGATCCATGACATGAAATATCCTCTCATATTTTTCAAGTCTTTCTAACAAGTCCTCCTTCTTTTTGGTCAAAATTGTGAAGGTACAGAGCTCACTCCACATCTCTCCTGCCTCAGAATTTACGAGAGGGGCTCTGTGAGCCTGAGAAGACAGATTCACTAAAAGACACATCAATCTGCCTCCATTATGGTCTGACTCCTTTCTAATTGGCCTCGTCTCTTACGCTTATTTTTAGAACCATGACTGAACCTTAATTAAGAGTGACATGGCTTTGAGTAGATTGTGGCCTTGCTCTGTCGAAGTACTAATAGGCTTCTGAGTGCTTTAGTTTTTTCCTTCATCTCCTGCTTAATAGCTAGGCACAGGGACTGGTGATGCATGAGGATGCCTGTAGAAGGTATCCTTGTCACGCTAATGCTCCTTTTAGATGTGGCTGTCTTGGAGACAGGTCTGCACCAGTGAAAGTCGAGATGGATGTTTATACTTTCCATTGATGCAGGTACACAGTCGCCCTGGGAGGGTACCCATGAATTGCAATGATCATAATCTCTCCATATAGAAAGAGCCTCCTGCACCAGGCAGCAGGGTACGGTCCAGGACACACTACCCTCTGCCAAGAGGCACAAGCTTTGCCATCTGTGTCCAAACCTTTCTTCTCATCTAGAGGAGGGGATTCTCTGCTGTGGGGCCCCTGTCACTTCCCACCTTCCCAGATGCGCGGGTCAGACCATAGATATCCTTTCCAGTTCTGGCAACCTCCCACACAGCCACCTGGGCCACAGAACAGCTGGGGGAAAGCACATCCACATCCACAGGGACTGTGGTTGTCTGCGATGGCACTGAGTGACTCTCATGCCTTAGGTCTCTTCTCTGTGTCTCCTTATCTTTCTCGGGCACTTTAACACCAGCAGCTAGTCAAAACTATCCCTGCAGGTAATGGAGAATGTGTCCTGGTGGCCACTGCTCCTGTCTGGATCTGCAGGTAGATTCTACTCTTTGGGGAGAGGTGCTTTTCTTGAAAAGTTTGTCTGCCTTTATCATCAATATTCTCCTATCTGCTGAGGAGGATTTTGAAGCTTGCTGGGAGAGAGAAGAAAAGAGCACAAGGTCGGCGTTAGAAGAAGCCGTTCAGCCATCTTGATGATGTGATCTTTGACAGATGTGAGACTGATGAAAACTTAACTACCTACAAGTTCTGTGGGTGTGTTGCAGTAGAAATAGATCAATGTATTGGAGCATTGATGACTCTGAATTGCTAGTTGATCAGGTACAACATCACTTCCCTGAATTTCACTCATTAGCTTTTTAAAAGGCCGAGTTACATCCTGTTATTATCTACAAGGATAAAATTCAGTCTGTGTTTCCTAAGAGCAGGTGCTTTCCGTGTGAAATTCTTCTCTTGTAGCTTCAGCACCTTGTTTTGATACTGTCACACTATGTCTAATCTGTACAGCAAGTACACCCCATGATGTGCCCCAGGATCCTCAGGAAAGAACAGGTTGAAGTATGGGAGGGCAGGGAACTGCTTACTTCCTGCTTCTCATCCCAATGTAGAAACCAGTCCTGTAAGTTGGATGTAAGGACAGTCATCCACCTGCAGTTCTTGTCATGGCAGCAGGGATTGGTATTGCTGTATTGTGTTCCTCAGCCTCCACCAAAGTGTGTTGCTGAGCTGCTGGCAACCTGGAGACTACTGTCAGAAACCTGCAGCAGAGCAATCTGCAGAGCTTGTTTGAACATCTTTTTTTTCTGTCCACCACGCCCCTTCCCTCCCAAACTGCTCCACTTAGAGGTTTGGGAAAAGGCAAACTTTTCTAATCAAATGTAGAAACAATGAAAAAGACAATTTGAGGAAACTGGGTGGCTCACTTTGATTAAGGATGGGCCTTTTTTAAGCAGAAATACCTGTGCACTCTTGGAGGACACTGGCCTGGAGTACATTTGAATTGCAGAGCTCTCAGGTCGTGCATGCGCTCTGGCATTGGTGAGGAACTATGTAAAGAGCAGAAATGAGACTGAATACATTGTTCTGCACGGTTTTAGCTTGCAAACTTGGGGAATAGATAAATCAGGGTTTCAGTGACACTGTGAAGAAAGCTTCAGATGGCTGTTCTTTAGATGCTAATTCATTCATAGAGTTAGTGCCAAGGTATCTTTATAAAGTTCCGTTAGTGTTTTGCATACAAAACATAAAACCAATCTACAGAGATTACAGAGAAGAACATGCTCAGCTCTTCCTAATAAGTGTGAGCTACAGACCTAGTAATGGTAAAGGGCCTCAGAAATGTCAGTGTGGTCCTTGCAGCCCAGACTGCATCAAGCCTTTGCCAGGCTGCGTTAGAAGAGACTACTAATGTGCCTGTCACGTTTCTGTCTGAAAATGCTGTGACTAATATAGCAACAAGAAGCGCTCAGATAAGAGCAGCTGGACAAGATATTGCTTTGGTTTCCCAGTTTACGGTGTGTATTTGGCAGTCTCTGGTCTGTAATCATTGTTCCAGCTGCTGTGGAGCTTGTTTAGAGGCCAGCATTGCATCAAGCTCCACTGACTTCCCTGGGTATCTTCACTCCAAGGCGTTTGTCATGATGCCAACCTGACCTGGATGCCCAGGTTATCTGATTGCTGGAGGTGTCCATGAGGAACAAGGAGTCTCTTTTCCAGCCTTGGCATTTGCAACAGAGGGATTGCTTTGTCCATTACCTGAAGGGGTGAACTTTTTAGTAATAAGATTGTCCAGATGCTTTGACAAGTAGAATACAGGTGCAGCCTGTGAGGAACTAGTATAAAGGATAAGGGGATGAGGTAATTTTGATGTTGATGTTGTTGTTATTATTATTACAATTCTGCATTTTGAAATCCAACTCTCTTCTGGAATAAAACATTAGCTGTTGCTCCTGGTTTTGTTGAAGACAACTGTGCTACACCAAGTTTATACCAGTTAACGACCTAATGATTTATTTGCCTTCACCGAAGTCACGAATAAGCTGCTGCATTTGCAAGTTTTATCACTCAGTTTGTCTGGGATGAATCAGAATCTGAGGTTATAGGCTTACAAAAACAGCTCTGCTCCACTTGCCAAACAGTGTTTAATCTTGCACTAGTTTTTATTGTTTCCTGAAAGTTGGGCTCTGCAGTAAAGCGAGTGCAACCAAAGGCTGTTGCAATTGTCAGATGTAACCATGTTCAGCTCCTCCTCCGTCTGTAACGGGAGATAGCTATTCTGCTTTAGGCACGGTGGTGCTCACTGTCGTGCTGTACTCTGTACTCCACTCTGGTTCCCAATCAACAACTCCAGTTCCAGTAAATAACAGGAAGTAATAATTATAAACTAATCTTAAGAAAGTAGGGTGAAGCAAGGTACTATTTTCAGGTGTTCCAGAAGGCTGAAGTTAGGAACGTCTTGGAGTTCCCTGAGCGCCCACACATGGGCACTGGCAGCATTGGCTGTGCCTTTTTTTTACAACCTCAGAGCTCTGTCTCAAGGAGTCTTTTGGTTGATTCAGTGGAGACTGGATCAGGCCCCCTATTCTCTGCCTTTTGGTACTTGTGAGTGTGTACAGAGACCCTCCATGCTCCATCTGCTGCCTCCTGGGAGATGGCCTGCGTGAGTCTGCAACATGAGCCAGAGATCATGTGTTCCACAGTGCTTCCTCTCGTGGCTTAAGCTCAGCTAAGATTCAGTTACCCTTAATCCACATTTCCAGGATCAGGTAGGTGTGGAAACAATGCAAGGTTATCCCACACTGAGCTGGTATGGCACGTCTTCTGACTGAAAATTCACAGCTTTGCTGTCCACGTGTTGTATTATTACAAACAAAAGGGTTTAAAATACCTGTGGCTTGGAAGATTGGCTACACATCTCCCTTGCAGCAATTTACTGATCAAATGAAGGGATAATGTGCTTTGCTTGTGATCATTCAGTGTACTTTCCCAAGCAAAAAAAAAGAAAAATAATGCAGGGGGCTCATACAACTCCAAAAATACAAAGAGAGTCTTTACATCTCTGCAATGGCAAAGGCAAGAATGCAGGTTATTCTTAGTAAGAAGTTTTGTCAACTTCCCACTCAGCAGCATTCAGCTTCCTTGTTTCTCTGGGAAAGGAGCTCAAAAAAAGGGCCCTGTTTTGAACACACCTACACGTGTAAGGGTAAAAGGATGCTCGGTTCAACTCACCCTCTGTAAACCTCCGGTTCAGCTTCCATAAGACAATCCTGTCACAACAAACGTTTTTTAGCTGGCATTGAGAGGATGACCTGTGCTTCTGAAATCTCTGTGGAACAACTACTGGTGAAATGGTTCTACCTCTCACTGTCTGCCAATGCTTTTCCATGTCATAGAACATTTGCCAGTGCCAGTGTTACCTTGTACTCGTGAAGGATTTGACCCTAACAATATTTTTTTTTTAGTTTTGTACATTTTCCTGCATGGTTTCTTCTCACAACTTCAGGCAGCACTGGGAGAGTCTCTTTCAGTGTCTGGTTTAAATCTGCAGCGAGCATTTTAATCTATTTGCTGCCTTATTCAGGACGTGCTGTTCACATTCAGTGCAGCAAAGACTTTAAAGATGCGTCACATCTTCCTCTTGCTTTTAATGGGTTATAGGTAGTCAAAGTTGTCCTGCAGGCTGTCACATTTGGGACTCAGTGGTACACAGGTCCAGTGCTACTCCTCATTCTCACAGGAAGAGTTAGAAACTGCAGAGTTGAGCACTAGAGGAAGGGGAGAGATCACCCTTGGAAAGCAGAGAGAGGATACAAGATGAGCCCAAAGGCTGGGACGAAGGAGAGTTTGTGCAACAGAAGTGAGCAGGAGAAATTTTCAATGTGGCTGTTGGTGTTACTTCCCGTTCATTTTCCTTGGGAGAACTTGCCTGTTACTAGTGTGCAAAACCCTTCTGCTTTTACCTAGGCGGAGTGAAACTCCGGGCGGACCTCACTCCTGGCATTCAACCAAGCTTGTGGAGAACCAGCCCGATCCCAGCATGATGCAAATATCTCAGGGTATGCTTGGCACCCCTTGGCATCAGTCCTACCACTCCAGGTAAGTGCTACACAGTTGTGGTCCTGTGCTGTGTAGGCAGACATGGAAAGCAGTGGGTGGTTTTAATTTGCTATCATTTGCCCTGTTTTCATGTCTCCCACACAAGTGTAGCAATCAGGCTCCTAGGGTGACATGTCTCTAAACTAGTTCCCCAGGCCTATGTCCTTCCTTGTTTCCAGTGTCATGCTGGCTTCAGGGAAGCTCTGCCTCACACACAAGAATGTCTTGATGGTACTGACTACAAGATCAGGGCCTAAATATAGAGCCAGGAGTGAAGGAAGGGGACAAAAGATGTGGTAGAAAAACGTTACTAGTCACCTCCGTACAGCTGGAGAGGTTTACAAACAGCCAGAGTTAGGGTTTGAGTTAGGAAGGCTTCAGTTCCTCTTTGGTTACCCAAAGTCACCATGTTTTCCTCCTTTAAGTGCTCTGTGAGGTGATTAACAGCTTGGAAATGAATTACTTTAACAGTCCCTCTTTGCACCAAGATGGGAGTTCACTGTAAGGACATGAATGTAACTTTCTGTGGATTTGGATGAAGGAGCTGCAGTCCTGCTCTGCATCCTGCAGACTGCCCCTATGTCAAAATGTGGCATGGTTGTTTCCCCAGCAAAGGAGAAGAAATCCAAAGTCAAAATTAGCCTATTAAAAAAAATGAAGAAGAAAAGGATATAAGTAGATGCCTGCCAGGATAACTGAGCCACTCTCTGGAACAACTGATAGCAGTGCATCTCTAACAGTACTTCCAGGGTGAGAAGGTCAGCAAGGATTTTCCTGGGTTTGGCAATTGCTTTCTGCAGCTTTATCATAGCTGTATGTGCATGGCCAATTTGCTAAGAAACTAGTGCAGTGGTTTATCAGCCCACAAAAGACTAAACTATTCACCTTAGTGCATAAAAGAAGTTGTTATGAGGTGCCTTCGGTTTCAGCTGTGGGCTGTGAGGTCCTAGCATGTGTCAGTACTGGGGGTAGAGCTGCCTGGGACAGACATACGCCTCAGCTCTCCTGAGGAGCCCCAGGGAGTGTTTGGCCTGGGGCAGCTTCGAGGGAAGGACAAGTTTAAATATTGCCCTGAGAGGATTTTCTCTGGAAAGAGAGTTTCAGAAGCGGGGAACTCTCTGCATAGATAAATGGGATTTAAATGTCATTTCTTCTACAGATGAGACTGAGCCTTAGCAGAGCAGAGGAAAAAGAAAATAGAGCATTAAAAAAAAAGTGAGGAGCTGGTTGCAGAAAAAAATGTATGTTGATCTTTGGCCTTCAGCACAGATCAAGCTGTGGCATGCTCATTTCCCTCTGAGGGGCTTTGGCTTCCAGCCACTTCAGCAGTCTGGCTCTGTCTCTTGGGTGCTTGAAGAGGAGCACGGGGAACATCTAGTGGCCAGCTGGCCAGGGCTGCACAGGGCATTGCCAGGGAGATGGGTACTTGAAACTAAAATAGAATAGTACATTTAGATGAGTAAATCAGCTTTATCCTGACATTTGTCCTATCTCTTTCTGCCTGTTTCTGTGTTTCCCTGCATCTCTCTGCACAGCTGCTGCTTTTTCCCCTTGCAATCAGGCTTCCTTTTGTTTTGCCTTATCTTTCACAGCCTTTTCCCTCCCTGTCTGTCCTTTGAGCGTGTTGGTGTGAATGCAGCAGAGTGGGAGTGACTGCACCTGGGGTGTGATCTGGAACAAGCTTTAGGCTCTTGAGCAGAATCTTCTTGTGGGGCATAGGGTACCTACCACACCTCCAACTGCCTTAGTTGCCAGGGCTGCTCTGCATCCCCAGCTCCCCTGCTGCAAGAAGCAGATTTGGTGTTGTTATCTCAGTGGAGCAAAGCACACAGGAATGGAACTTGCCTTCAGGGTGCACCCTAGCAAATCCCAGGCTACTCTCCCTTCTGCTTCCAGCCCTGAGCCTTGCCCTGCCACCCATCATGTGGAACGGCAGTCTGTTGTTTCCGGGTGCTTTCCCATGGCTCTTCCAGGACAGCACATGTAGTTGTACAGGGAGATACATCAAGCAGAGCTGGGAGCAGAGGGAAGAAAAGTGAAGTCCTCATGCTACAGTCTCCTGTCCTCAGTGTATTTGCTTGAATCTGAGAAGAGACATTAGCCAGGGGAAACTCCACATAGATTTGTGCTGTCCCCTTGAGAGCTGTAAAAAGATTTGTGGCTGGCACAAGGAGCTCCCTTTCCACCGATGGACAAATCTCTGCATAACCTTCTTTTTGAACACATTGCTGTCAGTCACGACTCCTCTTTCCATACACGTGTGTTTCAGAGCAGGTGCCAAGGTGTACCTGTGCCTGCGGAGCTGCTTGATGAGGCGGCTCTGAAGACCTCCTGGGGCATTCTCAAACTGTTGCTATTGTTGCCCCCTCTCTTGCCTCCACACACAGACACATGCATCTCTTCTCTGTCTTGTCAGTTTAGTTTTTTCACAACAAACAAACTATCCTTGGGACAGATGAATTTCCAGGAAGCCTGCCAGGGCATAGCCTTCATCTCCATAAAAAGAAATGAAATGGGGAAAAAAGAAAGAGATTAGATTCCCCCCAGGCTGCCTCTTGTGCTCCTCTCCTCCTCCTCGGTGGCGTCGGCACTCATTCAGCTTTCCAAGTGCTTTGGAAAGGTTTGACGGGTGGAATTGATCCTCCCTGGCTCCAGAGATCCACTGCCCTTCTGTCTTTGTTTCCCTCCCACCCTTCTGTGGTAAAGAAGAGCCACGTGTTGCAATGTCAAACAGCTCCTATTTGTGAACTGGGATGACTGCAAACAGTGGATGGAGTAAGGCCCAAATATGGGTTTTCATCTGCACTTCTCAAAACTAAACATCTTGCTTCTGAGCTCACTTATAAGTTGTTGTGCCTCTCCTCTGCTGACAGTGGTTTTTACTCTTCTCTCGCTCTTCCCCAGCTCTTCAACCAGCGATCTCTCTGGCTATGAGCATGGCTATCTGAGAAGAAGTCCTGATCAGTACAGCTCCTGGGGCAGCATGGAGACCTTGGACCACTCTTCCCCTGGCTACCACCCTTGTCACCTGTCTCCGGCCAAATCCACCAACAGCATCGACCAGCTGTCCCACCTCCACAGCAAGAGAGACTCTGCCTACAGCTCCTTCTCCACCAACTCTAGCATCCCCGAGTACCCTGCTCCTCCCTTTGGCATGGAGCCCTCCTGCTCCACGGAGAGCACGCAGTCGCGAGGCAGCCTGCAAGAGGGCATGAGGCAAGCTGACATCAGGTACGTCAAGACAGTCTATGACGCCCAGCGAGGGATCTCCAAGGAGTATGAGGTGAAGTCCTCCGCCTTGCTCCCGAGCTGTGAGCCACGGGCCTCTCTGGACGGTCGTAGCCATGGCAGGCTCCGTGTCCTCAGCTGGCACAACACAGCCTCCTCCTGGGCACAGCCTGGCCAGGGGTCCTCAGACAGCAAGAGCCAGTCCCCCAGGGGACCTCCCCTGCCTCCTACTCGCAGCGACAGCTATGCAGCCATCAGGCATCACGAGAGGCCCAGCTTATGTGGTGGCCTTGACTTGAACAAACCTGGTCGAACCCAGCTGAAAGGGGCCTGGCCTCCGCTTCTCAGCAGCCTATCCCAGGGGCCACTGCCAAAAACGTCCTTTGGAGAAGGGCATCTGCATACTGTGGTGGAGAAGAGCCCAGAGAGCAGTCCCAGCGTGAAGCCCAAGCAGGGCTATTCCCAGCCAGCCCAGCCAGGGCAGCCTCTGCTGCCTACTGGGGTCTACCCAGTACCTTCCCCAGAGCCGCACTATGCCCAGGTGCCCCAGCCTTCTGCAAGCAGCAACGGGACACTTTACCCAGCTCTGGCCAAAGAAAGTGGGTACTCTCCACCACTTCCAGCCTCTCACGATAAGACCATAGCCAGCAGCACCCTGGGCTTTGATGAGAATGGAAACCAAAGCACTACAAACAGATCAGCTGTCTTCTACCAGCCCCTAGCAGCTGAGAGAAAGCACAATGCTGCAACAAAACTTCATCAAAAACCTCCTAGCACAGCAGGCCCAGAAATCTGCCTGCCCATGCCAAGGAAGGAGGAGTTGTTACCCCCTTATAAGGTAGCACACAGCGACCGAGAGACCACAAGTACTGCACCGGTCTCCAAACAGAGTTTTCAACCTCCACAGCCCCAGCTGAGGGATGCTAGTGAGAAGAAACCCCATTATCAGCCCAAGGAGGACTGGACAGCCGAATCCCTAGAGGACACAAATGGCAACACACAGATAAATGAGAGGGATGCCGCTGCTCAGCACCAGTGGGGTCACAGCAAAGGCAATCAGCATGGCTTCTCCTCCTTACAAAACATCCCGGAGAGCTCCAGGAGGCAAAGCAGCTTCGAGCTAAAAGAGATGCTGTTAGGCGAGGGTCATTCAAACACCAAACCGTCCTTCTTGAACAGCAGCAGTAAGGAGGAGAAAGATCCCAGGGGACAGGGGCACAAACAGTGGAAGGATGTAGACCCACAGGCCTTTGTGAAGCAGGAGGAGGAGGGCACGAGCGTGACTCCGTTCCGTGCTGCCGAGCCAGATTGCAAAGCACCCCCTTCTCCTCCGCACCCAAAGAGCTCTGATTTTGGGAGGAGCCGGCTCAGCTCTAGTAGCATCCAGATCTTTCCCTACGGCAAACCAGAGGCTGGCAAGCCCCACTGCTCGGTGCTGGAGAAGGTCAGCAAGTTTGAGCAGCGAGATAAAGGCACACATTGGTCCCAGAGTGCTGGCATTCCCAGCTTTGGGCAGCACTACGGGCCAAGCAAGACGAGCCAGCCCTCTAGCACAAGTTGCCCTCTGCACAACCTGGAGGACACACGGGGTGAGCTCCGCGAGCCTGGCCAGCTGCCCCGGGAGCCAGGCAGGGCCTCCAGCCCCTCCGTGAGGATCAGGAAGCTGGAAGAGGCTGACTGGCACCCTGTGGAGCTGCGGATGGCGGCTGCGGCAAAGCAGGTGAGACATAGCGAGTACTACAGCCTGCGTCCTGAAAGTGAGGTGCAAGTAAGGGCACCTCAGCTACTGAGGAGTAAAAGTACGTTCCATCTGGAAGGTGAGCCTGAGAAGGAGATCCTCTGGAAGGACAACATCCAGGATGCCCATGGGTCACAGCTGGACACACCGTTTAACAGGGCCTACAGGAACAGCATCAAAGATGCTCAGTCCAGGGTGCTGAGGGCCACTTCCTTCCGTCGTATCAGCCCTCCATTTGGGAGCACGCCCAAGAGGGTGACCCAGAGGCCTGCCTCAGTCCACGTAGGTCTGAGGAGCACGGCGGCATCTCCCCACACCCCGAAGGAGCGGCACAGCATCACGCCGACAGAAGACAGCCTCTCTGCTCTGGACTACGCCAAGACACAGCACATCGTGCGCATTGGGGGCCGAAGGCGGCTGACAGCAGAGCAGAAGAAGCAGTCTTACTCAGAGCCGGAGAAGATGAATGAGGTGGGCATCTCTGATGGGGAGTCATCGCCTTTCTCCTTGCAGAAGAAGAGCATCCATTTTGCCTTCCCAGAGAATACGGTGGCTGACCGGCGTAAGATCTTCGAAAGGGACGGCAAAGCTTGTTCTGCAGCCAGCCTCTCCAAACCGGAACTCAAGCAGCTCCAGCAGAACGCCCTCGCCGACTACATTGAGCGCAAGACAGGGAGACGGCCGTCCTCACAAGATGTGGGGCTGCTGAGGGAGCGCTCCCACAGCTCCTACCTGCAGGTAGGTGGCCCGGACAGCCAGAGCCTTTCCTCTGCCTCCAGCGTGAACTCCCTCCAGGAACAGAACCTTTACCGCCGGAAAGAGTCCATAGAGCAGATATCCAGGACAAGGAGGATATCTTCTACCCTTCCTCCTGGGCTGATGGGCTGCTGCGATATGAGTGGAGATGAGAAGAAGACAGGGCATCAGGACAGCGGAGTCACAAGCCGACCAAAACCAGAGAGGTGCTGGGATTACAGAGCCAAAATGGAACTCACCAAAGGCACGCAGACAGACCCTCTGGCTGTGCAGGGCCAACCTCACTACAGGAAGCAGGAGCAGGTCTTTGAAATACCCTCCAGCACCAGGAAATCTGGGAAATCGGTGTCTGTGGAAGACTTGCTTGATAGGTACGACAATCAGACAGTCCCCGTGCATGTACGTTCCAGATCCTCTCCCACAGCGGATAAGAAACACCAGGTATGTGGGAAGCGGGTGACATGTGGAAGCCAGGGAGTGAGGGGAGAGGGTGGGAGGAGGGGCTGACATTCAGTCACGGCAGGTATTCCATCAGGTAGAGCGAGGTTAAAGGTGTGTTGAGATAGAGACAGTTTATTGCATTTAGATTACCAGGATGCTGCTTAAATGCTTGCTGGTACTGCTTGTCTTCAGCTTTTCTACAGCTGGGTCTATCTGAGGGATTGCAGAGATGCCAGGATTTTGGTGCATATGCTGGTAGTGTGCGTGCGTTCTTGCTGCTCTGGACACCTCATCTGAAATGTCCTGTTCTTACCTCTCAGCATCACTGGAGAAGGCCTGAGCACCATGAAGGTGGTCATAGGCTGTTGCTGCTATGCTGCTTTAGCCCACTTGCATGCTTCAAAGTAGAGAAGATGCTTGAAATTGCTCTGGCTCCCACAGTGCCCAACAGTGCTGGGAAAGGCTTGGCAGAGGCACTGCCAAGTAACCATTACGTTTTGCCTCCAGCCCTGGAGGGAAATATTGCAGAGAAAACTTAGTGAAGACCCTGTCTGCTCTTTCCATGTCCCCTGCTTGGCATCTGGGAACATTGCACTGATGTCACAAACCGGGAATTCAACTGACTCTGATGATGGTAAATAGTAGAAGCGGGCTGACTTCTTAAAGAACAACTGCCCAGGCCAGCTCTTCAGCTGGCTCAAGTCTGTTCAGACCTGTTTAGGTAACTGCAACTGGTTGAGCCACAGGGATTTACAGCAGTGGCGGGTCTGCTGCCCCACCTTGGTTTCTACGCCAGGCTCCATTCCTCACAGGGAGAAGGAGGGGACAACCAAAATGTGAGGCCAGGCTTCCCACTTCAAGGACATTTTCTCCTCTTGTACTTGCTACTGGCCCAGAACAGATGATCTAGGTGCAAATAAGCACCTCTCCCACAGGAGACTCTGGGCAGCATCTCAGAAACTGTCTGAATTGGGGTGCAGGGAAAGGAGCTGTCCTCCCAAACTCATTCTGTACTTCATTCTGAATGTCCTCCCTGACAAACCTCAGATCCCATGCCACATTTTAAAACAGAATTTAAAAAACAGCTCGTGAATATCAACTGACCAGAATGCATTTCCATAGCCACTGCTGTCTCATCCCATCATCAGTATTTTTTCCACACCAGCCAAGTATCAGGCTCATCTGTGCAATTTTATCACACTTGCTGAGCAGAGTCTTGTGTTCAGTAAGAGGACAGACCCTAGAGAGTTAGGGTGAAGGCCAAGTTGCCACTCTCTCTCTGCTTCCCAGAACAGTCAGAGTGGCAACAATATTGGGCATCCAGAAAAAGACAGATCACTAAAATGTACTTGTCAGTGAGAGGTTGGACAACAAGTAGCCCTAGAACATTTTTACACAGCCTGCTCTCCCAGGCAAGGGACATACAAGGTAGTTCTTGAGATCTTTATTTCCCCCTTGTTGGCTCACTTTCAATCTTGCATACATTCAGCAGCCGAAACAGAATTTCTGCCTGTGGACTCTGCCTCAGGGAAGATGATGAACAGCACTACAGACCTGCTCACAGGGTCTTAGTTCAAGTTTAGAAGAGGGGGAAGTCCTTACTGGTGTTTCCTAGAGTGATTTAGCAGTATCCACTTCTGGAATGAGGATTCAGTCTCACAGGCAGCAAGGCACTTGTGAAAATCCTGTTCTTAAATCCTAATTCAAGAAAGTGTGTTTGACTTCCAATGTATACACCAATCCATAAGTGTCTGTTTGAAAGGGAAGTATATGTTTAAGTGCTCTCTTAATAAGGTTTGTTTCTGATCTGTCTCCAGTACAAAAAAAATACAGCTATAAAAATGGGGGACAAAGCCAAAGCAACAGGGTGATGTATTTTTCTTACTGTTTTCGGCCTTTTCATATTTTCTGTGGGAAGTGTTGATTTCCAGTTTAGCAGCAGGCTTCTGTGCCTCACAGTCTGTTTTTCAGGACCTTCTGTAGTGTGTCTAATGTTCCTTTCAGGCTGCATATAAATCACATTGCAGTGTCACTGTAGGAATTTGTTTAAAGATATAAAGAAATTGATAGCATGTGGAATTATTAGCTCTCCCTCTTCAGAACACATTCTCAGCCTTCCTTCCCCTCCGCTTTTTTAGGCTGTTTCAGCCTGCATATCTCCCAGCTCCCAGATTCCTAAATCAAGATCTACACTTACCCTCCCTCGGTAGCAACACTGACCAAAAAAAGCAAATTGCTCAGGGTGTGGGGAAGGGGGCACTGAAATGCTCCCTGCTGGAAGGATCGCTGGGGAGCAAATACCTACCTCTTCAAAAGCAGACTTAGCGTTTGCTTTCAGGTCTCATAATAGCCTGGTGGCCTATTGTTGGAGCTCTGGGGTAGGGAGAGTCGCATTCACAAAGGTATTTCTGGTTTTAGATGACATAAATGCCTAAAGATGAAGTATTTCCTGCACTTTGTTTTTCAGAAGAACTAAGTGCAAGACTTTGTGATGTTTTTCAGCACCTCTGCCTGTGCTGGAGCTTCCAACCTTTGTGACTTTCAGCATCTCTGTGCAGCATTTTGATCCTGTTCAGGCACTGGGCTCAGGCACAGATTGTTCAGTTTCACTTCCATGGTTCAGGCTGCTTTGTTGGTGTCTCAGCTTCTTGCCTGTATGTAAACCAGAGGTGAATGCTCACTGATACCATTGAAGACATTTTTAGAAGAGGCCAGGACTTGCTGAGAGGTTTGTGGGCTTTAGTCTGGCCCACAATCCATCCAGAAAAAGGCAGACTGGTCCTCCAAGCAGCAGATACGATGCTGGAGAGTGGTACACCACACTGGAGTTTTCCACCCATCTGTATATGGCACATACTGTGCTCTCTCCTTGCTAGGAAACACCACTGGTTTTTTATTTTGTTGTGCTTTCTGTTCACTGCTAATACTGTCTTTGCACTCCAGGACCTACTGAGAAGGGAAAGCACTGAATTTGGCCCCATGATGAGAGATCCTTTCTACGTGGTCAGCGCAGGAGCCAGGTAGGTATATATTCATGTCTCCCTTCTCACTGCAGGATCAGCTCTTGCCATCCTGCTGCTGGCAGCAGGTGTCATCTGTTTATGTAAATGGAGAGATGATAAGAAACCAGAGAAAACATCTCCAGGGACACAGTTCTGGGTGGGCTGTGCCCAGCAGAATTAGGAGTGAGTTGCTGGGAGGCTTTTTTTCATGTCATATTGGAGCATGTATCTGCAGCAAATTTCCAGGTCTGTAACTTCCAAAGTGTGTTTGATCTGCTGTTAGAGCTCACATCATAACTGAAGGATTCGAAAAGAAAAATACCTTGATGTTTTCCACTGTCTGTTTGTCTCCAGGTTAGGATTCTGTCTCCCTAAAAGCAAGTGAACATTTATGTGGACCAAAACCCAGGAGGTTTCATTTACCTTGCTGAACTGGGAGCTTGCGTTTAGGCTGCTCTCCTCTGTACAGGCAGGATATTTTGCTCAGCAACAGAGAGAAATGTTTTCAAAACCAGGAAAGTGTAATCATAAAACTCATCATATTAGGACTTACGTAACTACCCGCGTAGCAGTGGATTGCTTTGAAGTTAACTAGAACTGAAGTTGGTCTTGCTGTATTTACATTTCAATAATAAATAGATGTTTGCCCTAAGCTCTGAGTTCCCAAACAGCTAACTCATATTACAGTAAAAACCATCAAGAGGGAGGATAAGAATTATTCACAATGGAGCTCTGTTTCTCACAAACTTGCAGTAAATGTCAGCCCACTCTGTTGTCACAGCGGGAGTCGCCACTGTCTCCAAGGGTTTCGCCACGCAGCTGTGGGTCAGGGAGCAACAGCTACAAGTAGAGGAAGGCTCCTAATCTAGCTGGATCTTACTGCTGACCAGTTGGCCATTTTTGCCCCTAGGAAAACATAATGTTGTTTTAGAGAGATTCGTTCTGCCTTCAGGCACATCCACTCATGATTGTTTAAAACACACCCGTTTGCTTCAGTTTGGAATAACTTGTTCCTTTTTTTCCTGAGAGAACAATACAGCCATTTGAGTTCATCCTGCCTCCCTGTTTTTCTAGGGATGGCATTTCATCATTCTTCCCAATAACTGCTTGTGGCATCCTTGGGTTTTTTCCCCCAGCCTATTTTCCACTTAAGGAACTGAACACCCAGACTGAAAACAAGTTTACTGGGGCACGAAATGTAGGTTTCCCATTCGCACGCTTCGCTGCACAAAGATTATTTGTATTAGCAGTTTCATGATGTTTCTGCAGTGTAGGTATCCTGTGTGCTCTGCAAGCACCTTTCTTCTAGGAGATGTGAGGTTTCGTTCCCTTCTTGATCAAAATTGGATTTCCCAAAAGATGGAATGAAAGGATGAGAGAAGACAGGAGAAAGCCCTTAGCTCTGACAGCACAGGGTCCCACTACACAGGCTGTAAATCACTCCCTAGGAGCCTCAGCTGCTGAGTGGTTTTTCTTATGTTCCTGCACCTGAAATGACCTGAAAGAGAATGGTCATCAGATTTGGAAGCCCAAGGGCTCTGATTATGCACTGCTGAAGCCAGTAGAAGTTTTACATCTAACTCTCAGTGAGAATGAGATCAGAATCCTCTGCAGACTGAAAGGGATGGGTAGACCAGGACTGTACCCACGTGCCAGTGATTCACAGAAGAAGTTATACTATTAGGCTGCTGTTGAATGTCCCCCTTCCCCTGTGTGACTATTTCACAGTCTGGTTCATATGGGATTGTTTTTGCATCTTTAGTCCCTCCCTGAAGTGGTGCAGTCTTTGTCCTGTGATTCTCAGCACAAAGTAGCTGGTTTTCTCATCACTCCTCTTGCATCTAACCATCGCCATCCTTGTATTGTCTGCAGCATGCTCCATACATAGGCCCTTCGGGGAAGGCAACAGCAGGCATAAGAGTTATGCTTCTAGGTTTCCTTGGAACACAGCTGCTTAATGTGCTGGAGGTGAGATGAGACCACTCCTACCACCTCTCTTGCTCAAGGATGAACACAGTCAAGTGGTTAAGTTAGGGAAACCCTGGTCAGCAATCATAGAATCATGGAAGCATAGAATCATTTCAGTTGGAAAAGATCTTTAAGCTCATCGAGTCCATCCACTAACCTGACACCGCCAAGCCCACCACTAACCCATGTCCCTCAGCACCTCACCTACACAGCTTTGCAATATCTCCAGGGATGGGAACTCCACCACCTCCCTGGACAGCCTGTGCCAGTGGCTAACAACCCTCTCAGTGAAAAAGTTCTTCCTGATATCCAATCTAAACCTCGCTTGGTCTGGTCACACGTGCTTTATGAGTCAGGTCCCGTGCTCTTGCACTGCTCCCCAGGTGTCATACAATAAGCAGTTTCATCAGCGCTGCTGGGTATCGGATCTTCCTCCAGCAGTTTTAGAATCTACAATTGCTTCCACAGTAGGAGAGATCTTTCAATTAGAGAATAACCATCTGGTGTTTCTGACAAACACTGAGCATCTGAAAAGAATACACATTGCTACTGTCCAGGAACCACAGACAATACCAAGAGCAGTCTGTCTGGGAAGTGTCCCCACCCCCAGGCAAAGGCTGCCAAATTCTATTCTTAGTGACACCAGAATAAAGCCAGAACAAGCCATGTCTTTGACAGAGCTATTCTTAATTTGTACCAGTACAAATTTGAGGTCCAAGTCTCAAACATCACAGACTGGCAGTGCTGGATTATTTGAACAATGCATCTCAAGAACAGAAGATATATTGGCGTTAGAGCTTTGTTGTATTTTATTGTTTTATAGTATGGCTTCACGTTTTTAGGCCATCTCCTCTGCATCTGCTAGTGCTATAATTACTGCTCTTTTGGTTTTGCAGATAAATAGCCGTACGGGCAAGCAGGTCTGGCAATGTATTCTGAGCAGGATCAAAGGCCAGGCATTGTTTCTCAGACTCACATGAGAACATCTTAAAAGACCTGGAAGGAATAATTTAATCTGCTGGCTTTGCAGCCTTCCCATCTGTTTACAGCTGAAGTGTATTGGCTTTGATTTGTGTAACACCTGCCTGTCTGACTGGAGCTCTTTTTTTTTTTCTAGCAGGATTCCAAGGTTGTAAGGGCTTTTTATTTGCTTTTTCTCTGGCATCAAAATAGTACATTTTTTGGCCTCACTTCGTTCTTGGAGTCAGTCAAATCATTTCAATGGCACCTTACCAAAAGGAGCAGATAATGTGGGAATTTTCTGCCTATAAAGCTGAAATTCTTAAAATTATCAGCAATTGAGGATGGAGTTTGATGGTCGGTAATGTCAAATAGTCTATCTTACAGCAGTTTCTACTAGCCCCATCTGTAGCAAATAAAAATCAAAGCAAGGCTGGAAAGGAAGCCAGGCACTTAATTTTTCCAAATATTTTCCTATAAAGTTTTTGCTGTGATGCTTGTTTCATGTGTGCACATGATGTATAATCTAGCACATGCTGAAAATGACAGGAGCCGGTGGGTGGGAAGGGATCTGGCTCTGTATCCCTGGCATTAGCAGGCAGGATTTTACCACCAGTGTCAAAGCACTACTGCACCTCATGTAGATCAGCAGGCATTGACTCAGGCCTCTGGTATGGCTGCATAATTTGCTCATTAGGAGGAGCACACAGTAATTTTTCTTGCTCATTGATTAATTATCGGTCTGTCACTTGGTATTTAGGTCTTTCAGCAAGAAAGAAAGAAGCCACTCGGAAAAAATGGTGTTTCCAACTTATCATCCCCATCCTCGCCACAGCAGCGAGGTTGTCGCTGAGTCGGCCACACTGACTGAGAAACACAAGCTCTCAGAACTTTCCAAGCCAGATAACAGGACTTCTGCTTTTGTCCCATCCACAAGAGAGGCAAGGAGTCACTATCCTGAGCAAAAGCAAGGCTTTAAACCCTTGTTTGTTAATCTTTCTCCTTCTTCATCTGGCCAGTCTTCTGCTAACGTGCACACACAGACTCCCTCAGACTTCCAGAGCGCTGGTGATGGCCAGGTTCTGAGACAGCAGCACGCTAAACGAGATGCTGTTCTCGCAGAGGGCAATGGCAATATTCAGGCACAGTCTTTGGATGCTGTCCAGGATAGATCCCCTGAGACTCCTGTGGAAGAAATGATGTGGAGAAAGCAAGCCGGGCTGCTTCACAGATCCCTCCCACCCAAAGTTCTGTGGGCTCATTCGCTCAAAGACAACAGCTACTCAAGGGCTACGGTGTCTTCTCCAGCAGCTGGGCCAAAGTCCTCCCAGAGGTGGCAGTCCCTGCTGACACAGAGCAGCACTTCTTCTGACCCAGAGACTCCTTCTCCTCAGGGGACAGTCCCTCTCCGGATCTCAGAGTCGGGCCTGCAGCTCACACCCCCACCATCGCTGCAAGACGATGAAGACGATGAGGTGTTTGTCATGCCTTCCCAGGCCGGGGCTGTTGCTCCACCCTTCTTACCCCAACTGCCATCCTGCCCTCTTTCTGAACTGAGCTCTTGCACTTCTGCCAATGGCACGGAGGAATTCCCACCTCCTCCCCCAGCACTGGAACTTGAGGGGAATGAGGCAGCTGGAGACAAATCCACCAGGCTCATGGAGGAGGCCAAAGTGAGGTAAGGGAGGGCTGTAGGGCAGCGTCTCGGGCATTGTAGGGCCATATACAGTAAGATATGCAGGGCTCCAGACAAATGTGACCGAGCTCTGCATGCCGCGCCGACTCGCCCCCAGCTGCTAGCCCGGTGGGAAGCTTGCAGAGCAGTGCACAGGGTGTAAGGGGAGAGGGGCAAGTGGGCAGTCTCGCTGCCCATAGGCTTTGCTGGCTGCCAGGAGCATTGGCAAATGCTGTGGCCAGGGCAGGGCACAAAGCAAGACGGCAAAATGTTTTGCGCCCATCAGAAGATGCACTGACAGGTGCTCAGCTGGTAAGGCAAGGGGGATTATGGGCAAGAATCTATCCCGGTCTCATTCTCCCTGCAGTTACCATATAGATTTCAGTGCAGTTGCTTCTTACTCACTCCAGCATGAAGAGTTAAAATGGCTGTTGACTCCTTCCAGTTACTGTTTTTTGAGAGAGAACTGTGAAAGTCTACGATGGTTTTTCCAAAAAGAGTTTCTCAGAATACATTTTAGACCTGGCACAAAATAATGCTGTTATGAAACAGTGACCATCTGCCAAGAATAGACAACACAAATCTGTCACAGTCCCACTGTATGGTGAAATTATCCTGAAGGATAGGACTTTGGGCTAAGCTCCCAGTTGGTTTAACTCAGCACAGCTTCCCTCACTCACAAGGAGCTGCTCTGATTTCCATCTGGGAAGAATCTGGCCAGGGCTGTGGTGGTAATTGACTTTTCCAATGTGAAAAGGACAAATGAGCACAGACTGCTCAGGATGGTGTTCCCAGGTGGTGAGACGCTGTGTCCCAGCCTGCGAGCAGAAAACCAAGGGACTTGTCTGTCACCAGTTCTTTCTGTGCTGGAATGACAAAACAGCAGTGTCCAGGTTGAGGGGACAATGTGCTTTTTGGTGCTGGTAGCTTCATACTGTGGGCCTTTCCCTGTTGAAATCAGACATAAGACACAAACATAAGTGAGAGCGAAGGAAAACTTGTCTTCTGCCTTCACCATGTGTTCACAGTGGTCATGTGTGCTAAGTTTATCTTTATCTCACATAATTTTTCTGTCCATAGTAACTTCAAAAGCTTTCCCGAAGCCCTGACCGAGAGGGAGATAACAGGGTTGGGCACCAGCATCGGTGAAAATAATTGGGCCCTCTCGCCATCTCCATCAAAGAGGACTATCTCTCCATTGGCTGGGGATAAGCAACACCAATCACCTCCTTCTTCTGAAGGACCTCAGAGTGCTGATAGACAGCCCTTAACTCAAAATGAAGGTGACCACAGAGAGCCAGCAGTCATCACTGGACGGCCTGAAAATGGCAGCCTAGACCCTGAGGTACTCAGTGCAGCACCTCCAGAGAAGACAAAGAAAAAGACCCCGGAGGATATTAAGTCAGAGACTCTAGCAAAAGAAATTGTCCATAAAGACAAGTCTCTGGCTGATATCTTGGATCCAGATTCCAAAATGAAGACAACCATGGACTTAATGGAAGGGCTTTTCCCCAGTGGAACCAGCTTGCTCAAGGAGAACAACATGAAAAGAAAGATGACACAGAAGAAAGCTACCAGGGCAGCAGTCAGAGATGACAGGTACACACTACTTGTTGAATTGTGAGCTAATGCTGCAGCACGACTCGCTGCTTACTGGCTTTTGAGGACAAGCTTATGCCGAATTTTTCTACATCTGTATGTGTGGATACTGGCAGAGAGTTGAGTTCCTCTGTTCCCAGGCATGACAACTGGAAGGGCATTCCTGAATGCCCTTTCTCATGAGTTTTGCTTTGTGCATGGCCTTTGAGCTCACTTCTCCAGGCTGTGTAGAAAACAATGCTGACCTTCGTAACAGGGAAGGAAACGCACCATATCTAGAGGTGTTAACAGTGATTTTGCTATCTTAACCTTTGTAATCTGATGCAATTCAGTCCAAAGCACAGTAACAGAGATATGAGAGTAAAATCAGGACCAAAAAAATCAGGCCTCTCATTATCTTTCTGCATGGCAAGCGGAAAGATAATGAGAGGCCAAGTTTTGGAAGGAGAGATGGGGGCAGCTACTTATTACATGGGGATGCAAAGATCAGCCCGTCCTCCAGTGTGGTCTTTTTTAAGATAGAGACTCCCAAGTGACAGCTGGAGAAACATACAGAAATAAGTTGTAATGCATCATGCCAGATAAGATGGTCAGTCTGTCCGTTGCCAGCTGAGTTATGCTGATTTAACTTAGGATCTGATCCTACATAAAGTTGTTAACTGGTCAACATTTACACAGAGCAGCCATGGTGTTCTGCACAGGGGAGAGAGATGAAAGCAGCTGACATGCACCCTCTCATGGCAGGAATGGGCTGTTTCCTTTGTGGTTTCTAACATTGGGAGAGTAGCAAAGAGGGAGTGCTGGAAAGCTGTCCATCTAGGCATGAGAAAAAAATCAGGCTCAGACTGAACTCCTGCTTTTCCTTCACTGTGGTGTAGGAGAGAAGAAAAGGAAGCACCTGTGACACTGGTCACCTGTCCTGCTTATTACAGTGTTTCAGCACCCAAAGCAGAACTACTGAACAAAATCAAGGACTTGCCAGAAGAAGCAGGGGAGGAAGAGGAGCTACTGGACATCAATGAGAAGAAGGTAAATTCAGCACATGCCACCATTTGCTGGTTACATTCCTGAAATAATAATAATCCTTGAAGTGCATTTCTCTTTGACAGCAGCTTTTGACAGTTCCAAGTTGTAAGGAGTCTCAGTGTGTTCAGGTCACCCGTGAAGCTATATTAGGGTGGCCCAGATTGAATTAAGAGAGCTAATCTGAGTACTTGCTGCAAATTTGAGTGCAAATCTTGCCCTACCCCTAGGTGGGCCTGTATTATGCCAAATTCTGAGCATACAGGCTGTAAGAGGCAGTCCTTGTCTCGCAGCAAGAAAGGAAGAGGGAGAGGTGAAGTGACTTGAGCAAGGACAGCTTGGATTAGAAACAGGAACACAATCCACCTAGTGTCTTCATTGAGTGCATGAGGTTTCCCTCTAGGATTTTCCTCTTCAGTGAAACCAATTCACTCATTTTGCCTGCTGTCTGCACTCACTGCCTTCAAAGAAACATTGATTACTCTTTTCCCCTCACACCTTATTGTTCCCCTGACCTGCTGAAAGCCATGTGCACCTCAGCAGCTCAGTCACCATAACCTCAGTGTGATGACTTGAGTAGGAGAAGAGGAGAGCAGGAGAGGAGGAAACGTTTTCCTTTCTTACTGCAGCTACATTTCACTGAGGAATGGCCCCTGCAGCTCTTGCTGTAGGCTTGAGTGCTCTGTCATCCAGGGCTTTTGCAAGGCCTTCTAATTTACCCCTGTGCTTGTCTCACATTGGTTACCTGGTAATTACAGACATGTTGCAAAGCTCACAAATCCCAGGGAGCCACAGGCAGGTACTTCCCAGTCTGTACTTCCCTTCACACACCTACTACCTCTGTATCAAAAGCAGCTCTGCCTGCCTGCCTGTAAATTTGAAACATCCCACATTGCACTGGACAGTGTAGCACAGCCCATATTTCATGCTGTTTGTACAACAGCAGAGTTTAAACATACTGAAGGATACAAATATTTGTGCAAGTCCCATATGCTGTAAATACAGTACTTAATTCTTCCTGCATGAAAACTCCCAAACTTGGCCTCTCTATACACGTGCAGAGAATTCATGTGTCCCTAGGACAATTCCACATTTTCCTTCTGGGCCCTCATCCCCGTGTCCCATGGTAAAAAAGCAGAGAGGTGATGTGAGGCTGAGTGATGTTTGCCAGTTTGCAATTTGTCCTGCCGCCCTGGCTGGGAGAGCTCAGTGCTCATTTTCATATTGCCTTAGTGTTGCTGCTCCCAGCTTTTATCTGCTGTGCAAAGTCTGCTCCCACTAGAGTGGGACCTCCATCAGAGTGATAACACAAATTATGAGTGCTAAGTGAGTCCTATTTTGTGGAGCATCAGAGGTGCAGGCAGGTCCCTGTCAAGTCTTTCAGAGCTGTCATTCCGTGCCACTGGAATGGGTTAGAGATGTTTGCTCTGCCTGCCATCTCTTAGTTTTGTGGTCCTGCTCACATTTTGAGTAGCAAATCTATAGGTCATGCATGTGTTGCTAATCAAAAGCATTTCCCTAGAGGCTTTGCTGCTGTAATTCTCTGTCCCAAGCCATTGGCTGTAGAGCACTCAGCTCCCAGGGCATTACCGCGCCTGCCGTGTCTGTAGCACTCAGTTGGTTCTTGGGCTACCGTTCCCTTCAAGCCCGGCTCCCTGCTTATACCGACGTGAGAGCCAGGGAGTGACAAAATATGACCAGGGTGCTGCTCCAAAGAGTCAGTGCACATGCTGAGGGCATCTGTCAGTCTTGCCAGGCGATGTGAGCCTGACTTGGAAGACAAGTCACGGGCCTCAAAGGTTATATTTTCATGGAAAGGCAGAAATAAATGGGAGTGATTAGGCCCAGACAGCAACATCTGCCTGTTGTGTTTGATCATGGTCTGTGTGAAAGAACATTTGCATAGGCATTGTCTGAGAAGGCAGTTACTCTGAGAGGCCATTTTGGATAAACCAAGCTAATTTCAGTTGTAAGTATGCAAAGGAGCTGTATTGATTGGCATTCGGGATCTCAGGAGGGTCACTGATTACTGAACAAAGAGCAAGTGTTTTGCAGTCCCAGTCCAGTTCCAGCCCTCATGCCTGCAGAACAAAGGCACCTCGCTCCCAGCAGTCCTGGAGCCTCCTGCTGTGGTTGGAGGGCAGGTCTAGACCTTTAGCAAAGGTCCCAGAGCAGGGAGGAAAAACAGCCAGTTCTGAGCAGCTTGGTCCTCATGAAAGCCTGTGGAGGTTAATGCCAGATTTTGTGCCCAGCCCATAGAGTCCTGCTATAGACTCTTCTCCTATCATCATAGTCATTGAAAAGGGATCCCTTCTTTTGCTCTGCTAGACTTGGGCCAGCAATCAGCTGGTGAGGACCTGGGGTCTTTCTTTTGAATGTGGCATTAGCATCACAGGCACAGGGAAAGACAAGTGTTGGTTCCTATCTCTGAGTGCTACCTGTCTTACCGAGGGGAGAATCCAAGTAAAGCAGTTTTGTTCTTCCTTATCCTAGCAGCTGTGCTTTAGTACCACTTTTGCTCTGTTCTCCCCCTGAACTACGCTGCTAACAAACAGCACGACTTAGCAGTCATTCCAGCATAAGCCTGGCAGCTGTCACGTCTTTAAAGAGTATGTTACTCGCGTTGTATTCAGCCTTTGCACCTATGTGGAAGCTGACAGTAGACTGCAGTGCAGCCACATGCCTGTGAACTCCAGAGGATGCACACAGTCTGCCATCCAGTGGTGCCTGGCTAAAGTGTGCTGTGAGCTGCCCAGCCCCAAACCAGCCTTCCAGCCCCAGTTCAGAGCAACCTCCAGCCTGACTCTCCTTTGAAGCAGACTGTCTTCCTACTTGAAATAACCATCAGTTTTGATGGAAAGAAGACTCTGAGGGAATATTTTCAGACACCCTTGTCATTTACTTCTACTTCATCCTTCAGTGTTTGTGTGCAAAGCAGCTTAACGTAATGGCGCCTTAGCAGTACATAAACTGAAAATACCCAACCCTCGTACGAGCCCTTTTCCCGCTCTCTGTGCTCTCAGCTCTGAGTAAATGGAAGCAAGATTGCAAGCCCTAGGCCATAGCCTTCTGCTTTTGCATATGTCTTTCCCCTGAATACTAACAGAAATCAGGATCTCCAGCACATGTGCAGCGCCGCTGTTTCTGGAGTAACTGAACCCTGGGGCTTCCTTTTCTTCAGCAGTGAAACAGTTGCCAGCATTTTCACAAAATGGGTGTGTGCTCTACATGTCTTCACCCAACCACTGAGTAGATTTGGAGTATCTTTGGTGTAAAAGCTTTCTTGATGCCTCCATGTGAGGCAGTGCAGAGTGTTTTGGTCACGGCTGAATTTGCGACTTGCACCTTAACACTGAGGTGGCCAAGTAAGAAGCAGTCAGTAGTTTCAGGGTACTAAAGAAGCAATGTAGGAAATATGTAGCAATTCCTTCTTTCTTCATGAGCCATATGTAACTAGTAAGTGTCAGCTCAGCCCCCCATCATGCCATTAATACAGCTTGAATTCATTTTTCTGCCAGTTGTTTTATATGCTTCTGATTCATAAAAAGAACATCCAAACAAGAAATTTCCATCTGGGGCAGCGAGTTGGGGACATGCAGGAGATGTGGCTGTAGCTCTTTTCACTCAGAGACTTTTAAAGTAGCTGGGTGTCAGAACATGGCACATCAAAACAAATGTCTCTTTTATAAGTGTTCATTGATGGCAGAACAAATATATCTTAATGCAATCTGATTGCCTGTTCAGCTTATTGCCTAGATGTGGAATTTCAGAGTTTTCTCTGTTTCCTCCTTAATGTCTCCTTTGTCAGCTGTTGCTGACTTGACCCTGCTCCTCAGAAACTGTAGCCGTATTCTCTTCTTGTCATCATCCATATGACCAGAGTGATTGTGCTAACACCCACTGTGTCAATGTTTCCCTTCCAACAGGCTGAGCTCATCGGGAGCTTGACCCACAAGCTGGAAGTCCTGAAGGAAGCCAAGGAGGGCCTGCTTGACGACATTAAGATGAATAATGCTCTTGGAGAGGAGGTGGAGCTATTGATCAGCAATCTCTGCAAACCTAACGAGTTTGACAAGTACAAGATGTTCATTGGTGATTTGGATAAGCTGGTGAACCTCTTGCTCTCCCTCTCAGGACGTCTGGCTCACGTAGAGAACGTTCTGAGTAGTCTGGGGGAAAATGCCACCAGTGAGGAGCGGGTACGTATTTACTCCGCCATGGTGTCCCAGCCTTTGTCAGGGTGCAGGGCAGAAGCAGTCACAGGGACATGCTGGTGCAAGCTGGGACCTCCAAGGGCTCACAGGAAGGCAAGTGTCTTGGTGCTTATGTGTAAGCAGTAGCAAATATGGTTCCATCCCTGGGAATCTTGGTTCTGGTTTGTATAAATGTCTCAGATCTTGCAGGTTTTGCCTCAATACAGAGTGTCTGTTTTCAGGTCAGCATGTCTATTTATTACCCATAGCTGGAGGAAAGGGTGTATAGTGTTGTGCATTGTGGAACAACTTGATGCCTTTTGCTTCACTTGAAACCATATTTTAACGTTCTTTGGGTGACTGTGAGAGAGAAAGACAGATTTTCCTGGTAGCTGTGGCTTTCAAGCAAATTTTACTGACTTTCTTGAAGCACTCTCTGGCCCTAGTTGAACAGCACATTCAGAGTCTGATTTGGTGGGATTCACATTCAGTCCAAAATGAGGAATTCATTCTCCTCTCCCAAGGGCTTTTGACTTTGTGTCTGGGAGCTTAGCAGCCATCCCACTTGCCGCAGAGGTGGCAAATATGGTGTTGGAAGGAGACAGGGGATCTGTGAGTTTGATGCTGCTGATACTTAAGTGCTCTCTCTGGTGTGTGCAGAATTCACTGAACAAGAAGAGGAAACTGCTGGCTGGCCAGCACGAAGATGCCCGGGAACTGAAGGAAAACCTTGACCGTCGAGAACGTTTGGTCTTGGAGATCCTGGGCAACTACCTCACTGAAGAACAGCTCCAGGATTACCAGCACTTTGTCAAGATGAAATCCGCGCTCCTCATAGAGCAGCGAGAGCTAGACGATAAAATCAAACTGGGTCAGGAACAGCTCAAGTGCCTGATGGAAAGCCTTCCCACAGACTTCACGCCCAGGGATGCAACAGCAGCAGCTGCCTTTGCTGCAGCACTTGCTACCTCCGGCGGGGTCAGTGGTAAAACGCCTCCAGCAGTCTCTTCCTCACTGTCACCTTGCCCAGGTGGACCTGGGGTACAGTCTGTTTAATCCAAGTACTTGGCAGATGGTTGTCTACAACCAACGAAGACTGGTTTAAAACAAGGTTTTACTGAAGGAAAAAAACAAAACAGTAATAAAGGTTTTCTTTTCCTTTCCTTCTACCTCTGCTTCTTGGAAACTTAAATCAATGTGGAGGGAAATCTCCTCCTGCCAGAGATGAGGAAAAGTCTCACAAGAATTAAATGCATTACCTTTAATATAAACCAGGAGCTCCTCTCTTCCCTCCCTTTCCTACCTACCTGGCACCTCATTCAATAATGAAGGATCTAAAAGAATGAAGCCTTAAAAATCAAACCAACCCATTCTACTGAACATTATTGCTATTTATATTTTTTAAAGAACAAGACAGAATGTGTAAGTTTTTGTACATACTCTAATGAGTTACTTGATTCTACTTCGTTCTGTATGTAGAAAAGACATTTAATTTTGTATTTTGTGAAAACCTTAACTAAAAGAGGGAACCCCAAAGATAGTCATACATTAGCTTGGAACATCTCTTCGTGGTTTTGTTGCTGTTGTTGTTTTTTAATATAATAAAGGGCTATCAGAAGTAGCTTCAACCGGTTTCAACACATCCTAAATGAACCACTCAGTGGCTTTGCAAAGGAGATTTTGACCAGGAAAACACAATCTTTCCTTTTCTGATTCTGGAGTTTAAATATGCTTTTATGAGAACCAGCAACTCAGGAATCCCACTTAGCATGAAGTAACAAATCAGGTCTGGACTCACTCTGGGAGCGTGGGGGAGTCCATCCTTGTTTTGAGTATTCTAACCTGTGGTCTGTGCTACTGTGTACATCCGTGAGGGCTCACCAATGACATTATTTATAGGCTTGGTTTTGTGAAGAGATGATGTACCTCATTTGCCTGAACCCACTTCATCAGAAATGGTTTTACAAGCTAGAAGAGGCATTAATCTGGTATTCACTTCCTACCCACAGAAATCACATGTATGCAATGATAATGTTGTACACCCTGATTAAATAGAGAGACGAGTGAAAAAACAACAGGATTATTTCCTAGTCAGGGCAGCCTGGACTAACTAAATTTGCCTAAAAAATTTTACTGTATCAACTTACCAAGTGCTGGAGGATTGCTGCCAGTTTGCAGACAGCAAAGCAGGCTGAGGCAGATACCCTTATTCTGTATCATAGAATCGTAGAATGGTAGGGCTGGAAGGGACCTTTAGAAGCAAGTCAACCTAGATCAGGTTGCATAGGAACATGTCCAGATGGGTCTTGAAGACCTCTAAGGAAGGAGACTCCACAACCCCTCTGGGCAGCCCATGGCAGGGCTTTCCTCTCCAAGGAGCTACATCGCCATTTAAACAAAAGGGCTAGAAGCTGCATGAACAGATAACCACTGTGGTTGATAAACAGATGCAGGTCACCTGTCTTCTGACCTTGCAGAGATTTTCTGGTGCAGCAGCAGCGATTCAGGCTTCTCCTTTCTCCAGGTATTGCATTGGTCATCCCATCCTGTCATGCCACCAGGACGACAGCAGAGTTTTTAGTCACCTAGGTAGTTTTTAAGCCCATTTATTCTTTTTGAGTTTCAACTCTGGCATGTGACTGACAATTACAATATTCATGCTTCAGTGCCAATTTTAAAGCCCCCCTTTTTAGTGGTTCCCATCAAAGCTCTTCCACAGGCAGCTTGGCAGACTAAAGAAAATGCCAATGCCTTTCTGTTGTATCAAGCATCAATTCTCCAATATCCAAAAGAAAATCTGCCTGGTTTTGTAATGCTTTTAGAAGCAGCAAGCCAGGTACCTGTGATGATAGCAAACAGCCTTTTCATTACTTCTGAGCCCTGTTCAGGCTTGTGCAGCATTTCCTGAGAACCCTGCACAGGGGAACTGGTCTTTATGCCTTAAACAAAATTGGAGGGAAAAGTATATTTGGGGTCACTCAAGAACAATTGTTTGAGTGGGGTTTCAGGAAAGCAGCAGGAGGAGCTGTTTCAAGCCAATCAAAACATTGAATTTTTCCTTTAAAAAAAAAGCCTTCCACAGTATTATAGTTGATTATATTTAAAGTTGGTTTAATTTAGATTTTTTTTACATCCACCCTTCGCTCCTACACCTACCAAAACAAACCAAAAGGACTTGGCAAATCTGGCAAGCTTTTATGAACGGCCTGAGACTGACTAACGATGCATTTTCTGTTTAGTTAGTTCATTCCTGAAAGCGAAAGTCCTGCAGTCTACCCTCAAGTCAGGAAGAGCCTCCCATCCAAAGAGAGTCTGCCTGTTTGCTCCAGGAACCAGCGCTAACTTCAGGGGCATCGTGGGAGGGAGCTGGCCAGCCTTGGGGTTGATGGTATACACGGCTTCACTAAATAACGTGTGAAACCGTTTCTTTTGTTGGGCTTCCAGATAGAAAATTTGAGGTTCCTTGTGGTTTACAGGAATTTCAGATGTTTGGCTTGGCTCTGCAGTGCAGCAGATTCAGGGGTCGATGATGAAAGTCGTATGTGTGCTCCCACTGTACACACAAGGATCAGCTAAGGAGGCAAGTGAGTTACTTACGTTTTTATAACAGCGTAGATCTTTGAGTTAAAAATAAGTTAAAGCCTTTATTTCTGTTTTAAGTACTGCTAAGTTTATCATTAGGGAAACTGTCTTTGCACAGCTTTGTTCAAAATTGCTCTCCTAACTGCGAGGTTTGCTGAGTTTGGTAGAAGCATATCTTGACATGTATTTAAAGGTAATGAAACGTTATTAAAACCAGTAGATTTACTTCTTAATGCCTTTGGAAAAAGGGGAACCTATTCATTGCTCCTTATCCCACCTGGTTTTTCTCTTGTGTTTTTAAAGCTAGGGTATAATGGAAGCTTGTTTCCCAGAGTCATGACATCACAGTTTCATGGGACAGGAATAGCATGGCCAGAATTTTACACTTACTGTCTAGTCTGTGTAAACTTACTGAAAGAAATCTGGATTTTGGGTCTGGCTACATGAGATTTTTAGGTCTGAACTTGTAGTTGTGTGGCTGCAGTGGAGAAAGCCAGTAAGCTAGATGCAGCAAGCATGACCTGCATTGCTGCTGCTTCCCCAAAATGCAGTGCCCTGTGCATGCCAGAGCTGGGCTATTTCATCTTGCCACTGCAGCAAGGGGCTAAATGTTACAGAACATTAAACACCAATGTTTCAAAATAATCTTGCAACAAACAGTGCTTCTCAACAGGTGGGCATTTCTGCTAAAAATGAGTCTTATTTTTATAATTGAAACATCTGTTTGGGATATTGGAGTGGAATACTCTACCTCCCACACTGTTGCTGGGACAGCAGCAGGGGACAGCAGCAATTTGCCAGCCAGCCTGTGTGGCCTCACTGTGTATGTGACAGTGGATGAGACTCCAAGTCCGTTCAGAGTTCCTGAGTCAAATACCTTCTCCAGAGAAGATCGCCAGCTGTTGAAGGATCCTGCCACATCCCTGGTGTGTCCAGCCGGCTGCAGTTGATGCCCAGCACAAGGTGAAGTGTGCTGTCTCACTTCACTAGCTTGAGCAAAAATCCTAGTAAGGACAAAGCAGTTACACATTTGACATACGTTGCCAGTTCCAAGTAAAAACTAGTTGTACAAAAGCAATGGGGTGCCTCATGTTGTGTTTGCATGTTACAGTTTTCCTGAGTCTGCATTCCTTATTATTATCTTCCATTTCCAGGCAGTTTCTGAGGGACCTCTCAGGAAAAAGGCAGATATAAATCACTGCTCCACAGGCTCCTGCTCAGGCTCTAGCCTTTGCACTAAAGAGCTGGGGTGCACTTTTCCTGGGCTTTAAAGTAATCCAATTTCATTGCTATCGTAGCAGCCAGACCCAGCATGGGGGAACAGGAAAAGATGGAGCCATGCACCAGCACTGCGATGGGGTCTGCAGCACGGGATGTTGAAGCATTATATTTTAATCCTAGCTCTCAGTAAGCCCTCTCATGCTTTTAGCAACATGCTGTGCCTACAGTCTGCTTTGCCATGCCATGCCATGCCATGATAGAAACACTGTGAAAATCTACTCATCCAACTTAAAATTTTCTTGTTTTTTTGGAGCCCTTAGGCAATTGCTAGTCACAAAGAATTAATGTTAGATGTTTTCCTCAAGACTAAATCTAGTAAAGAGTTTTTACATGTGAGAGTCCATTCTAAGTTTATACACAAGATCTTTTGTGATGGTTACCTGTAAAACTGGTCACAGAGTACCAAAACAGTTTATGTGTCAGGCCTGATCCATCATCTCTACAACTCAGCTGCTGATATGATTGTTTAGACTAGTAATTAAGAGAAGCAAGGAAACCAAACCAGATAACATTTCATACTCATTCCACACAATCCTGAATATTAACATGAGTGGTGACTTGTCATTTGCCAAATGGGAAACAGAGTGAGCTTCTCATAGGAGAGTCCATGTTTGAAATTGGTGTGAGCCAACTAAAGGCATATCTAGAGACCTGATCCCCAGGTTTCTCTGGACCTTATTCAGCCATCCAGCAAAACTGTTTACATCTGTGCTTATTCACATAAGAGGTGTCTCAGCCTTCATATCCTTTCCAGGGGGGATATATGCTGACTGTGGCATAGTGTTACAATTTGGCTGCATTCCTACAGGACTGTTGTTGGTGCCTCTGCACATAAACTTAACTGCTGTACACTCCTCATGTATTTACAGGGTATTTCTAGCAATGCATTACTGAAACAACACTGTTTGTGCTGTGCAACTGAGGGTATTTATGTGGCCAGAGTGGTCTCAGTCTAGAAGACGGTCCTTTCATGCCTGGTTAGGACAGATTCTGCTGTCACTCTTTAATACAAACTGCAGAAATAGGCTGGATTCAGGGTGTCAAGTAGTCCAGAGGGTGTTTACCACTTAGATGCATGCAGGTTATGCTGTTGCTTCTGTGCATACAGTAACACCACCTCCCCACCTGTAACTCTGGCTTTTGTTAGTGCTAAAAATCCTTGCAAAAATCTGCTTTCTCATTGCTTGTTGCAAGATGGTGTGGAGCTGGAGCCAGCCAGGCTGGGCTTGTGGGAGTTGTCAGCACAGCTCTACCTGCACTGGGATTTGGGATTAGGAAAAAGGGCTCCTTTTCTGCTACACCATAAAGAAAACATAGTACATGTGAGCTAGGCATCTTTTTCCTCCGTAATTTGTGATTTGAGACCATATCTTTCTAACAGGGCTTCTCTGTAAGCAGGTAGCCTTCAAATGAGATGAGAAAAGCCAGCAGTATTTCTTCTGTTCTTAGTTTTGGCCCCAAATTAAGTTTTAGGACTGATTGCTAAAAAAAGAAAAAAGCAACACCAAAACACAACACATAACTGAGCTGTGGAGTACAGCAACTGGTGAAAGTGGGACTGAATACTGAGAAAATGTCTTAGGAGGGACCTGCTTTTGCCCTGCTTGTCCTGCCAAGCTAAAATAAGATTGCAATTAAAAAACAAAGATCTGGACCAGCCTAGAAAGGATGGCATTTGAAAACAAGCTGTTGGGAGATGTTTTGGAAGAGAGAGGGGCTGTCTCCACAGGTGTCCTTTGTCTCTCCCAGCTACTTTTCCAACAGGCACCATTTTACTTCACCATGGGGCTGGGCAGGGCCACCCCAACTGGCTCCAGCCGCTTGTCCCTGCCACACACTGCTGTAGGGAGCATTGCACTGCATAGCTGGGGGGACAGCAACACCCCCAGCACCCCTCACCCACATCTCCAAATACAATAGCAGGGCTTGCTGCCACCTCCCCAGGAGTGTTTTTGCAGCCAGGAGCTACGGGGTAACGAGGCCTAACCAGGGCCAGCTGGGCTCAGGGACAGCCAGCCCACAGGCAAAGCACTGCAGGAGGACATGTGCCTCAGCCTGGAGCCTGCTGAGGAAAGGTGAGCACATACCTGTTGTTGTAATTTCTTTCCCTTGTGCAGGAAGGTTCTGTAGCCTGTGCCTGCCTGCCTAGCCCTGCCATGGGGGTCGAGAAGGGAAAACACATCCAGTTTGCTGGAAAGTGGGCGCGTTGTCGGGGGGATGGTTTCCACAGGGATGTCCTCAGCATGTGGGGCTGCAACAGCACACACATCCAGGGGATCTCAGCAGGGTGTGCAGGCCCAGTGGTGCCTCACAGTCACTTGGCAGGACTTGCCCTTGTCCTTTGGCTCCTGTCCACAGGCAGCTTACCTGCCCGATATCCCATTCCAGCAGCATCCAGCCTTGTGGCCAGACTTCCATCGTGCTACAGGAAAGGGGAATTGTGTGGTTAAGGATGGCCTTGCTCTGCACCAGAACAGGATGCCAGTTATCAGGTAACATAGCTCAGGGTTTGAGACTGACTTTCTGAAAGTAGGTGACAGAAGTTCCTTTTGGTTTGGAAATGTTGAAACCAGGGCCAAGGTGAGGAGCCAAAGAACACAACTGCCAGCACACTGAGTGCTCTTGCAAAGCCAGCTGCTGGTCACCTTTTCATTTTGTACAACTAATGTGGGTTAACTTCTTGCATCTTGTTTGGAAGACAGCATCTTGCACCAATTTGCTTGTAAGTTCTAGTGGGAAGTGGTCCAGCTGGCTTCTCATGCCCCACTACAACCTGGATTGCCTGTCAGCTTCCCTAGCACTCCTCCATGCACTGTACAGACTTAGACCATGCAGAGTTTGAGTGCACAGTATCCTGTAAATGTATTTTGAGGCCATGCTGAACAGTGTCACATGCACACTAGTGTAGCTACACGCTCCCTTGGATGGCCTATTTCTGTCAAGGGAAGTTAATCTGGGCTACTCAGGGGGAAGTTATTTTTTGAGAAGACAAAGCTGCTGGTGTCTTAGCCATCACTGCTCTCCTAGATCCTACATGAGTTTAATTCCTGCTACATCTAATGTTCCCAAACTAACTTCTTCTGCAATTGGGTATTTGTCATCCTCTTCATAGGCATGAGGTTCAAAGAATCCTTTGGGTTGGAAAAGACCCTTAAGATAGAGCCCAACCATTCATCTGCCACGTCTACTACTGAACTGTCTCTAAGCACCACATCTACATATCTTTTAAATACCTCCAGGAATGGTGACTCCAACACTTCCCTGGGCAGCCTGTTCCAGTGCTTGATAACCTTGAAGACTTTTTTCCTAATATCCAATCTAAGTCTCCATGTTATAACATAAAGCCTCACAGCAGTTTTGCAGGGGCTTCAGGATCCGATTTTCCCTCAACTTGATGCTGTAAGGAAACAAAAAGTAGAGCCACTTTGATTTCTGGCCAATAACCAGGAACAGAGGCTGAGTACATATTAGCAAACTATATTCAGCAAATGAAAGGCTCTCAATAGGGATCAGTATTGTTTCCCCCCACCCCAGTCTCAATATTCAGGGAACCAAGGGATAGATTGTTCCTGTAGGCTCTTGGCTTCTGTCTGTATGTGTTCCTGAACTGCAAGGTTAACTACACACTATATAGGACTTACATTTAAAAAAGAAAACCCACACCTTGAGGCCGTGCTGTGTTGCTTTCTGCTTCTCCCCCAAGCAAGTCTGGCTCAGGGTCCTCCTCAAGATAGTGAGAAGCCAAGTTCCTCATGCACTTCTAGTAGAGCATACTTGTCATTGACAAGCCCTGGTTGTACACTCACTTTGACTCTCTACCTGCAGCAGGGCAGAGCCTTCTTGCTTTTGTGATTGCTCTAGCAGGGAGAAGTCTTGTTACCGCTTCAGGAGCCAGCCAGGGCACTCCGCATTTACTCTGCCTGTTTACTATTGTCACTTAAAGGAATGAGATTGTTTATAGCTCTGAGACGTGGGAGAACAAAACTGAAGAGGAAGGAAGTGCTGGCAAAGCCATGCTTCCTTCCTACCCTTTCTTCTGTTTTGTGCTCTCCATAGTAGTAACTGCCAGTGCTAAAAAGCAGGATAAGCCTAATTAAGTCTTGGGAAAAGTAGATGGGAGTAGTCCTGTGAAGGCACAGTTTGTACTCTGAGCACAGCAGTCAGGAACACTTGCAGCTAACCTATCTAGAAATCAGGACTGCCAGCTTATCAGGCAAAAATGAGATCAGCTTTACTCTCATGACTGCCAAGACACTCATACCTCATCTAACCAGGGCAGCCAGGAACAGAGACAGCAGAGGGACCAGCTGTAAGCTCCCCTGTGCCTCTGCAACAGAAGGCTTTTGTGCTTTAGGTGCTTGTACACTTCATCACTTAGCTTACCTTCAGTCAGATAATCTAACACGGGCAGAAGGGGAAACAAGACAAAAAGCCATCCTCTTCCCCAAACCCCCACCCCAAGTACAAACAGCCTTAAAACAATAAGGAGAACCTCAAGACTTACTTGACAAGGCAAAGGATCAGGAAGACTGGTGTCTCTCCTGTACATAACACAGTATATGTAGGACAGGCATTATAAGCACTACTGTGTGTGCCTCCATCACTGTCAAAGGAGATGGTCCTGCAGCATGGCCAGGCTCCTGCCATGCAGTGGGCATGCTCTCTCTGTCCCCCTCCCACACAGGAGCTAAGTTACAGCAACCCCTTCCCACCCTCCCAGCAAGTATGTAGTGGAAACTTTTGCTGAATGTTGACAGTTCAGCAGAGCCTTTGGTGTGTTCCCAGACACACATACTTCCCCAGAGGGTCAAGTACCCAGAAAAACCCTGGGTTTGTTTGTCCTTCCTATCATTAGCTGCATCATCACTAGAGAAAGAGCCCTGTCTATCCACAGTCACAGGCACAGTCTGTGCCTACAGGCTAACTGGAAAGACTGGGCTACAACTCTCAGCCTTCTGTCAGAGCAGCAGGAAGGCCTCTCTAACAAGGGTTCAGACAGCAGACAGCCAAGAACATTAGGAAAGCAGGAGGGTCCACCCTACAAAGCAAATGGCTCCCATCACTCCTGGGGATGCCCAGCTCTGGGGCAGCTGCTGCAGCACAGATCCAGACAGTGTTACTGCCATGCAGCAGTTGTGCTGACAAGAAGGCAACAGGCTTGCAGCCTGTCAGTCTCTCCCTTAGAAGGCTTCAAATGGCTGAAATATTCTGCAGTGTGGTCTACCTAAGCAGCTGCCCCAACTGCTCAGCTGTTGAAAGGAGCAGCAAACCCAGCCTAGTCTACAACAGCCCTGCTGAGAGAGAGATTAATCAACAGGAGTCAAATTCCATTCCTTCATCAGCATTTGGCCAAGTAAGGCCTCGCCCTACCAGCTCAGCTGCACTGGGGCAGCACTGCTGTAGCTTCAGTAGCCACAGAGCCAGCTCCTAGACCTGGTCAGCCTGCCCAGGCTCCCAACTGTTCACAGCAAGCAGGACTTCACCTTTCTTTGGTTCCTCAAATGCTGCAGCAGTCCCAATTCAAACCCTGTCTTGGGTAGGCATGGCTAGTAAGCAGCTGGAGAATAGCAGTGGCAGACATACCAAGACATTCCACAAGCAGAGCAAAAACATTATAAGCAGAAGAGACTATTTACTAAGCTTTTTCTTTTTGGTCTAACTGCAACTAGCTGTGCTTGTGCACTCAGGGTTTAATACCTCTAACCTTGTTCAAAGCAGGTCTCAGGCTGTATCTGGAGCCAAGTGTTACAGATGCTACATGGCTTGTCACCCATACCTGACAGGTTGCTAAGCCACTGACTTCGTGGTACAACATGATACTGGGTCTCTGATGATGGCAAGAGCTTAGTTTAATCAAGCAGCATTGCCAGCCTGGACCCTCTCAGGACCTCACTCCAACTCTTTCTGCCGGGCTTCACCTTTCACTCCATGTCTTTTTCCCTGGCAAGAGCAGTTAGTCTGACTTGCCTGCTCATCTTTACTCCTTCAGCACACTAGTGCCAGTCTGCCATGCACCCAACTGCTGAGCATGTTCTTGGAAAGCCAAGTTGTTTGCAAGAGCACAAGCCATGCCCTGTGCTGCAGTCCCCTTAGCAAGTGGATAGGAGCAGCACTTGTTGGTCAGAGATGGCACAATGCATGCCCAACAAACTTCTTGGAGCTTCCCTGGCTGGGACTAGTCCCAGAGTTTAGAAAGCTAACAGCCAGGGATCACTCACTGCAGCAAACAGGGTCAAGGGAGCAACTACTGCTGAGGTAGTTTCATTCACAGTAAATCATGCTTTGCCTGGTATGTGCTCTCACTCTGTCCCAGCTGCAAGGCTGCAGTGTAAGTAGGCATATAGCTGGATACATACCCCTTCCCACTGCCCACCCTTGTAGCACACACAGGAGCAAGCAGATTAGAGCAGAAAACAGCAGAGGAAGCAGCCATTGCAAGTTTGGGTTTATTTCACTATGCAGAGGGGAGAAAACAAAACAAAACAAAACCACAAACCAAGCTATAGGTGTTAACTGAACTTAATAGCTTTGACTTTAAAGTCACCCTCCACACTCAGGTATTCAACTTTCTCCATGCCCAGGCGATTCGGGAACTGGAACTCGGCCTCAGGCAGCTTCACTGTTGCCTCCGTTTCATTGAAGGAGATGCAAATCTGGAGAGAGCCACAAGAAGGAAGGCTAAGACACCACAGCTCACAAGCCTCGCTCCCCACCACATCCAGTCTGGGCACAGGACAGATGAGGTGGCTGCTGGTGTCAAGGCCATGCTCACCAGCTCATTCTGGTCCCTGCACAGCAGGGGCATGGAGGGGAGGAAGTTCATTTGCTCTGCCTCAAGCAGAGCAAACTTCTGGAACAAAGGGATGAGACAGACCTAGTCTGAATCCCAGCTTGGTGTTTTAATTGCTTTTACTTGTGTGGCTTGCAAAGGAAAGCCCAAATGGAGCACTTAACACATCAGAGCTGTTGGGCATTGACTTGAGCAGAGCAGGTCTGGACAACTGGCTTCAGCTGCAAGATTCTTCCTCTGTTACTCCCCTTTCCACGCCCTGCTCCTTCTCCACCACAGAGGAGCAAGGTGGCATTAGAGCTATGCCCCTGTCCCTTCAGTGCTTTGTAGCAAGGCCTTGCATGTACCTCTGGTGCCTCACCTCAATCTTGTCACCATGCTGGAGAGGAAACTCAGCCTTCCTATCCTCTTCACCCCACATACCGTCCTCCTTCGAGTTGCAAACGATGGTGTTGACATCCCCATGACAGTCAAAGCGTGGGTTGAAATGCAGCAGGAGGGTCCCACTGTCCTTCCCTACATTCACAGAAAACCTAGGGAAACAGAGAGGCAATGCAAACGAGGTGCCTGTGCAGCAGCTCCAGCTACCCAGTACTGACAAGCTGAGCACAGCAAGAGCTCATGCTTCCCCCAATGCCACAGCAATCCAGTCACCATCTCCTCACTCACCCTTTAGCATCAGGCAGGATCTTCCCTTTGACCTTGATGCACTCACCAGGCTGGATGTCCAGCTGACTAACCACCAGTCCCTGCAGGAGCAAGCCACAGGAGTTAGTCTGTTGCAAGGCAAGCCTACCAGTCCAGCCTGAGCCCCAGCACAAACCAGCCCTGTCAGAACCAAACACATTTGCAGTTTTGTGCTAGAGGAAGGGTTGTGTCGGGCCAGCTGCCTGTCTCAGCCAGGGAATCCTAGTTCACCACCACCACCCATCGGCTTCTTCCACCCCTGAGCCACACAAGCTGACACGGAGGTGATTCAAGCAAGTCTAGCAGAAGCAGGGTACAAGCACTGATTTACCAGCTTCTACAGAAGGCATCCTCACCAGTGAGCTTATGCCTTTCTCAGCAGTGGCCAGGGCCATTACCACTGGATTAACAACAGTTATTAAGGTCTCCTAACATTAGGCCTACTCCCTTCTCTCGGTGGGTCTCCAAGGGACAGGAGCCACCATAAAAGTTTCTTGTCTTAGCTTAAAGCAGCCTACGTCTAGAGAGAGGGGTCACTGGAGCCCACTTCTGGCTGAAACACAGTAAAGCCAAACAAACAGCCCTTCAGAAGCTCCCCCTGTGTAGAAGGGGGCTTGATCCTTTCTTCAAAGCCAGGTTATTTGTTCCCCCAGCCGCATACCCCCAAAATAGCACTTAATACCACCTGCTTCCCTCAGTTAAGAGGAAGATGCTGTTTGGTGAGGTCAAGCATAACTCAAATCACTCTTTGCTGTCTGTGCACCAGGCTCAAGTGCAATTGTACTGAGCTCCATACACCAGATAAGACTGACACTGATTTCAACGTTTCTCTGTTTACTTGGGCTAGTTCTTGCCTGGCTAGTGCAGACCCACGGCCAGCTGCTGCAGGCTGCCATGGAGTCCAGGACTGCCACTCAGCCCCAGCAGCACTTGTCCCCACGCCTGCTCCCTGCTCTCGCCTGCACACACACCGAGGTCGTTTCCCCGGTTGCTAAACTGCTAATTGTCACAGCACTACCGCCGCCTTCAGCCTCTGTGCCTGGAGCAATGCCCGAGCCCGGCCTGGGACAGCCTCGCCGCCGGGAGGGCTTTTGAGGAAAGGGAAGTTAGAGGGGCAGAGGTGGGTTAGAACACACTGCCATGCTGCTTGCCTCTGCCGGTGAGTGAGTGGTGAGTGGTGGCTCGGTCCTGGACCTAAAAGGCAACTCCCCAGAAGGAAAATAAAGAGGATGGGGGGGAAAAAAAAGTATAAAGAGTACTCAAACTGTAGAGTTGCAAACGGTCCCAAACCTTCAGAGTACTCAAGGATATAAACATGGATTAAAACAGCTTTCCCACTTAGATAACATGTTAGAGAAGACAACCGTCAGGCCAGCCATACCCATTCTCCCCCAGCCATACATCCGCCTGGCATTTCCTCCCAGCTAATCCCTCTCTCCTCCTACCTCTGGCACCAAGCCCAAAACCCACAGGCAGCCACCCCAGGCCCGTCACACGGGCGCAGCGGGAAGGCAGGACTCACTCGCTGCATGCTGCAGACACCAGCCCGCTCCGGGCGCCCGCAGCTCCAGCCGCAGTGACTCAGCCGCGGCGCCCGCGGCTTTAATCGCTCGGCAGCACCATCACATGATCGGGCGAGTGCGGGGAGGGGAACGAGCGGAGCGGCCCCAGCTGCTGCACCCGAAGCTTTCCCAGCCGTTCCAAGTGCGCAGCGGGAGATCGCGACTCATGTTGTTCTTTGCAGGGAGGATGTGTGTGATTTCAGAAGCTGATTGCTGCTGCGTGATCCTAGAAACCCGTACTGTAAGCTCTTGTGGCTGCTATGCAGCGTGTGCTGGCGTTTCGCCCGGGGAGCCTCAGCCTGGCTCTGTGCCTGCACCGAGGTGGCTGCTTTTTGTTACGTGATCCGCCGTCTAAAATCAGGGTTAGAGTCCTCATGTTACTGCTGCAGAGTAACCGTCCCTGACAATACGTGTACGCATCCTCCCAGCCCAGCGAGGAGCCCGGACTGACGAGAGCCGCTGGCTGCAAAACATCACTACTTGCAGTTAGGTGAAACCCAAGGGTTTGTTCTATTCTATGCCCTCAGTTCAGGCGTATGTGAAAGTTAAGGTTGGTTGTGTGGGGCACTACTAGATGTGAGAATTTCAAGCTGCAGCTTTTGAAAAGTTGCATGATCTAGTCGGTTCCATTCCAGTTGCAGAAGACTCCAGAGGGAAAAGAGAAATGCTTTTGTTAGTGAAGGAGGAGGCTGGGCAGGGCTGAGTGCAGCCAGCAAGAAGGCTGCTTTCCCAGCCTGTCTGCAATGCCTGCTTCCCCCTTTACTGTGTCCGTCAAAAGCACCCAGCATGACTACCCCGAGGGTCTTTACAGAGCAGGGAGGTGAAGGTGGGATTAGCTGCAGGGCTTTGTGGATCTTTTTAACTGCATCATCCGGGTGCCTCTTGTAGCCTTAGAATGGCTTTAACAGGGTCCTCGGACCTCCGTGCCTCAGTTTCCCTCAGACATGAAGTGGTGCTAATGAGATGCAACTTCACAATCCCACCAGTAGGACTTCAGCCAGAGCTATATAAATGCAGCATGTTATTGTTGGTTAAACCATGACCAGGCTGCGAGATACCTGTCTGCAGATAACTTTAAGAAGTGCTGCGCAGGGCAGCTTATGAAACAGCACAGGAATTTATGGCTAGGTAGCAGGAGGAAACATGCTGTCCCACAGGAGGCTGCTGGAACTTTGTTAGAACGTGGTCACTGTTATTGAACAGCATCCCGATCCCCAGCACAATCCTTTGCACCAGTTATCCCCCCCAACCATTTTGAAACAGTCATGTGGCATTTCAGCATCCCATATGACTCTGGGAGAATCAAAGCCCAGCTACGTTTGAACTAGAAAGTCACAAGCCTGAACTGGAGCCCTGTGACTGGGTGTATAAAAGGCAAAATGCTGACTGAAAGTACTGTCAGGGAAGTCCTGCACTTGCTCTCACTTCCAACTACTTCTCTGGCCATCCTACACATACACAAGAGGCACACTGAGGTCAAGAGTTAAGGTCAGGAGCACAGTTGGCACAGGCATCATACCCATGGAGAGCAGGCCCTCTCCATGGACACTTTGGAGAAAGCCCAAGCAATTCCACCTGAAGCTTGCCTCAGTCCCCAGCACATTTTAGCTGGGATCACGTGTTGGAGACAGGCTTTGGGCCCTGCTTTCCTTTCTGTGCACTTGAGTTACTGTGTGGCTGTTCCTCATTTGCTGACACGCATGAAGGGTTGAGCAAATTCTGTTTGTTTGGTTGGGCTTTTGTATTTGTTTTCCATGCACTTCTGTGAAACCCCTGGAGGCTTCTCTCCTCCTTTCAGTGCTGCAGTACTGCTGGAGGAAGAACTGCTGCCAAGGGAAGTGCTGGGGCCATGGAGTGCCAGTGTTGGTCGCTCTGACTCTCTTTCTGAAATGCACATTTGTGAGCTGCTTTTCTGGCCTGAAGTCTTCTCCTCTGACCCTTTCCTTCTGACAAGGAAATACCTTGCTAATAATATGTGGCAACTCCACTGTTTATTTTCCTTGAGTGGTCTGCGCTGGAGCCTAGTTGGTTTCACAGCAAGCACTTTGGTCTTGTCCCTGATTTAAGGTATGCTTGGTCTTAAGCCCTGTGAAATCAGTGAAGTGTTTATTCTCAGACTACAATGCTGATCCCTCTATTTTTCCTAGGGATTAAGGCCAGTGGTGGGAAGGCAGAAGGAAGAACATCTTCCCTTTTGCAATGTCCACTGGGAAAAAGTGGGAGAACATTCCCCAAAGGTCTTCCTCCCCTTCAGAGGGTTTGTAAAGGGAGACAGGCTCAAAGCAAGGCAGCACTACCCAGCCCCACCCCATCAAGGGTGACCACAGCCCCTCTGCCCAAAGTGAGGGAGAGGACACCAGCCTGCAGAGAAGGAGCTCTGTGGCAAACACACTGTGCTTTCTGGGATGGAAGTTTGTGCCACAGTAAAGCTCACGGCAGGCCGGCAGAGGATTAGGGTGTGCTTCAAGGGGGAAGAGAGCAAACTGCTCTTGCACCTCAGGACTAGCAGGGGATGTTCTGAAAAGAAACCTTGGGCAGAAGACGGAAAGCAGAGCAGAGCTCTCGTTAGGTTTTGTCTGGCTTGTAGCAAGGGATTGAACTATGTACAGCCCCTGGGAGAGCAGCTGGGGTGCATACAGCAAACGTGTTCCCCTTTCCAGGAGTTACTGCTCGCTCACATGCTCCTGGGGAGGAGTGTTGCAGCCACCAGGCAGCTCTGGCAGAAGCAGGCAGAGAAGAGTCATCTCTTGCTCATCCAGAGTGCAATTCCCAGAAGTGTTTTGCCCTGTGAGGAAAATTGAAGATGCCCTCCTGGCAGGGCCCTTGCAGGCTTGCTTGAGGTCACAGGGCCCTGCCCAGCACCAAGTCCCCAGCCCAATCTCGTAATTCATCTCTTGATTTGCACAGGCTGAAGCCAGACAGCTGGCCAGTCAGATTTTCTTGTAACTCCCTAGAAATGCCTTGGACTTGCTTTAGAAAAATGTAAATACCAACAAGGACTTAGCATGCTGATTGTTACTCTTTTTAATCTTCCGTGACAGAAAATGTACCCTAGCCCTTGGCAAGTCATATCCCTGGCTAATCCCTCCTGTCATTAGGAATGGCTTACCCCTGCTTGTGGAAGGCCTGAAAACACACCTCCGCTGCTGGCTGGCTCAAGGGCTGTGGTGTATCCTGTAGGCTGTGTGGCACAGGGTGCAGGGGCCAATGCTGCTGGCTCTTCAGTGTCTCTGCCTGGTTTGTCTTGCACTGAAGCCACACACACTGCTAGCTCTTGATGCTACACACCACAAGTTATTCATTTCTGTAGCTGAGAGAGAGGCTCCACTCTTTGCTGAAAGAGCAAATGGTAGCTTTCTCTTGCTTTGGAGATGGCATCTGGCCCAGCTCCAGCACAGCAGTACTGTACGTGTGCCTCCCTGGGCAGCCACCACTGCTTCAACCTTTGCACCCATGGGAACACCCCTCCCAAATCACTTTGGCTCCTCAGGGAAGGAGAAAAACCACTCCAATGGATTTTCACTAGTATAAGAGTTAGACTGGTGAAGTAATGACAAGAAAAGCTCCTCACTCTTCTCTAGTGTGAGCTAAAGCTTACAGTTTGATTTGAGTTAGGAGGAGTTTGTACTTTTAGGGGAGATTTATTCTTCTCTTTTAAAATCCATTCTCAGTTCATCAAGCACAGACAGCATCACTCTCTTTCACTATCTTTAGGCAATATTTCTATCAATAATGTCTGTATGGGCTACTGGTCTCAGCAATAGCCCCTGGTTACTCTTGCAACCTAAATATTATGCTGTTGTAGCATACTAGATATACACACTATTTGTATACACACATGAGGCTATTTCTCACCTCTTAGACTATCTGGGGGATTTAACTTTAGCAATCCTCTGCTACTGCTGTTTAAGTGTCTGATTCTTCCTGTTTGTCCTGTAGCGTGCCAGTTTGTCTCAGCTGAGAAGTTTCTGCCTTTTTGCTTGAGTAGCCATAACCCCCTGAAGAGTTTTATTGCAGCCTTTCTGCACCAAAGGTCCCTTGTGTGGCTAAAACAGTGCTCTCACCATGGTATCTTCCAGCCCTGTGCTGTCCATGGGGGAAACTTCAGGATTGGTCTGGAGAGCACAGGGAAATAGAGCCAGATTCTCAAGAAAAATCCTTAGTCTGCTCCTGAAAGACAAAAGATAGTCAGGAGAGGAGAGACCATCTCAAAGCCTGCAGACCTTGAGCCTCCCAAGGCCCTGCCACAGAGGGAAGTCTGTGCCAGGAAGGGCAGAAGGTCTGGTCCACCCCGGATGCCAGCTGGGGTTGCATGGCCACATGTCACTGCAGTGCTTTTATCCCAGAGGGCTTCCGGATTTCAGCTTTCCCTACATTAAAAGAGAAGCACCTCTATTCCAGGTTAATTATAAATTAAGTTAATTATAAAGAACTTCTTGCATTATCTCAAAGTGATGAAAGGAACTTGCTGATCCCTTCCGTGGGATTTAAAGTATGTCTCATCATTTTATTTCCCTCATTAACACTGACCCAAGCTGACAACTCTTGTGTTTTTCCAGTCTCTCAATGGATAATATTTAACTAGAGCAAATTGTTAACTAGCCAGGAGAACTGAGGCTTTGTTATTTGGGACTCATTTTGCTTCATCATCTCTCCCCATCCCTTTTAAGTTTGTAGGTGGCAAACACCACTCCTCAGAGTTGATTTCCTCATCTCAAAGGAGCTGTTTGCATTTGTTTCTCATTGGAGGTACCCAGTAGTCTGACCTTAGGAATCCAGGTACATCTTTTCCTCCTCTTTGCATCTCACCAGAAAGCAGGAAGATTAATATCTCCTCCAAAGACACCATGCTTACAAGAAAGCGGTAATAAGCAGTGTACTGCCCTGCTGCTGTACACAGCCTGTGCCCTCCACCTGCTAGGCCACTCTTTTTCCCATTTATTACCGTACCATCTCACTGGGACAGACCTGTCCTTGTTCCCCTGTGACATCGTGCCCTAAGCAGTGAGGTCTTGCCCTGGAGCTGGAGGCTACAGCTGCTTCTGTGGCATGGATTCACAGCAGACAGCACAGGTTACTCACCCTTCAACTGCATGTTTTCTAGAAGTCTGTCAGCTCTGGCAGTTTTAAGTTTGGGGATTTGTTTATTTTACATCTATGACCACATTGCAAACCTGCAACAGGGAACAGACCCTGGGAGACTTTTCACTGGGATAACCCAGTAGGCATAGCAGCACTTCCCAGGCTTTATGTAGCCCTCTGGTCTAGCTCGACAAGTTGGGTTTGATCTGTAACTTGTGATGAGCTGCTTCCCTGGTGCATGGCCGTCTGCAGCAGAGGCCAGCATCACTTACCTGCTCTGCAACAGCAAGATGTGCTGTGCTGAAAGCCAAAGAGCTGTCAGCTCTGCCAGTATGGCTAACCACAGCCCGTTTGTGGCACAGAGGCACTACCAGGCCTACACATTCACAAGCTATCATGAGAGCTGCAGGGGAATTTGGGCAAGCATAGCCTGATGAGAACAGCAATAGTCAAGTCAGCCTTTCTACCTTCTTCTATCAGATGTGCAGAGGGCACTGGCAAGGGGTTCCTGCCCTCCCAGCAGCTGATAGAATAATATCTGTTAGTCCAATTATATTTTCTCCTAATGAGTTCAAGGCTTGATTTTCCTTGTGTCACTCTAATTATGCAAACCCTGCAAAGCAGAGTTCTCTTGTACTGAAGGACTGTAAAGTAGTTGTTTGTTTTGGAACTTTGCTCGAATCAATGGGGTAAAATACCTCACAGTGACTTTGAAAAGGGTGGGACTGACCCTTCTGCATCAGCATGGTGTCCACAAAAGCATTCCAGCAACCTTAAACTGGATGGATTCAGAAGAGCTCTTTTCTAGCCTGACATATAGCACATACAACATGCCAGGATGGTTTAGAAACTCAAGCCATCTGGAGTTCTTTCCCACAAAAACATGTGTGTGCCAGAATTTGTCTCTTGAGCCACCCACAGTGAGAGAGGATTGTATTAAAGCTGGCTCAAGTTTCTCCAATTCAATTCTAGGCAAAAGGAAATTGTCAATAAGTATTTGGAAAATGCCTTGGGAGGAACAAGCTGAATAAAGATGCAACAAACAACTTTGAATAAACATGAACACTCTCCATTCAGATCTCTAGGATACTGAAGGGCCTTCAAAATGATGGTACTTGAGGTGAAGTTCCTTCCCCTTCCTGCCACCTTCTCCCTGAGTGGTTTATTAGTCAGATTTATGGTTTACCTGAAATGAACCCTGGGTCATGAGGGCTCCCTTGCTTCAGAAATAAGCTCTGAAGTGGCTGTTGATGTGCAATAAATGAAGATATACTCAGATTTAAGACTAACATTACTGGATCACTTTAGTACAGCAGCTGTAAATCAGTAAGAAATGCAGGCAGATCATTTGATTGTCTCCTCTTAATGACAACAGGCCACTTCTCACTGAAGGTGACATCTCAGCTCATAGCTGAAAAAGAAAGAGGCAATTAGAAAAGCACACAATACACAGATGTTGAAAAGTACATTTACAAGTGTGCTGCCACTTACAAGTGGCAGTTCAGTAAGTTCTGCTGGGAAGCACGAGCATCATTACTGAGCACTGTGGCCAGATCAGAAACCCTGCTCCTAAATGACTTGAAGGCTGTGATGCTCTCCCTTGTAACTCTTGCGTGGTCCCGTGGAAGGCTTCTCACCACAGCATGATGAAATGAGGCAGTGGTGGGGAGCCGTGGGCAGTGCAAGATGCAAGGAAAGGGGAGGGCTGACAGTATTTCCCACCCTGGCAAGAAAAAAGGAAACCGAGTGAGTGCGACTCACACCAAGGCCTCAGCCATGACTCATAACATGGGTTGCAGTGTGCCCTGGTCCCATGGGAGAACACAAACACCGCCGGCTGCTAATGCAGGCACCGCCACATGAGGCAGCGAGAGGTGGCAGCCTCCAGAGGCACGCTCCGAGGCACTGCCCCCACATGGCCAGTGGAGTGTGCAGCCAGGTGTGCTCAGCACCAGAGGAGACAGTCAGCTGTCTGACAGCTCTGCTGCACACAGTCCCACAGCACCTTCGGAAGTCTCAACCCAAGGACACACAAGCAGCATACCTGCCGAGACTGCAAGGTATCAAAATCCAAAGGAAGCATCAGTACATCTGCCCTCCTGTTTGACCACAGGCGGGAAGAGAAGGACTTTCCAGATGCCGTGGCTGCATGCATGGACGTACAGATCTGTGACTGACTGCTGCTCATCACCAGCACAGATCATCTGACATCAGAAAAGCCATGCAGCATTAAATCAATCAGCAAGCACTGTGAGGAACAACCACCTTGGGCTTGTTGTGAGGCAGCAATGAGAAATCAAGGAGAGGGGGGAGCTGTAAGATGTTTGTTTAAAATCATCTATTCAGTATTTCTAAAGCAAAGAGACAAAAAACCCAAATCAGATGCAAATGACTCCTGAAGGGAAAGATCTGCATTTCCCTCGAGCGTGCCACTCAGCAGATGACTAAACCAGTTTTATTGTTTATGCATAGATATATGTGCAACTTCCTTTGACTATGCCCATCAGTGCATCTTATCCTGGAGGCAAGACTGCTGGGCTTAGTGCTCTCCTGGAGGTGGTATTTATGAAAGCCACTTGCCTAGAAGCACTCTGCCTTGGCAAGAGCATTTCATTCCCTTTCCCCCTCCTCTGAAACACTGCAACCACACCTAGCCGATGAGATGTACAACTTTGTGCAGTGCCATGCAGTGGCTCATCTTTCTGTGGAAACAGATGTGTTTGGACTTATACATACTATGTGTTATGAAACAACATCGCTCATGGCCCTCTCCAGAGAGGAAGCTTTATATAGAGTGATTTCTGATGGGGTTTGTTGGCTTCTTGTGCTTGCTGTGAACTAGCATCTCTTACTGCTGTGGTACATTCCTTGCCTTTGCCTATGGACCAGAGAAAGAGAACAAAGATAAGTTAACAGGTTTGTGGCTTATAAACCTCCAGGGAAAAAAAAGCCAAAAGAAGATTCAGGCTTTGTCACTGATGTTGTGACTCATAGAGCTGATGAAGTGTTTTAATACAAGAAGCTATCCAGGAAGGAAAAAAGAAAGATTATTTCCTAATGCAGTTGGACTGTTTTATACATGTTTTCTTATATAAGAGTTAATCCCTTTCCAGGGTTTACATGGATTTGCATCTTACAGTCTTCAATAATGTTCAGCACATGCCTAGCAAAGGTCTGCCTGCTTTTGGGGTGACTTGGTGCCACTTGGCACGAGCACAGACACTGGGTAAGGGATATGGCCTCATTCAGGCACAGGATGTAGTGTGACTTTGGGCGTGAAGTCAGGGTCACAGAACAGGGTCTTGCCTTGGTTGCCCAGCCTACACACATGGATGCATGTGTGGGCTGGACCAGAGGCACTGGCATTGCCAGGCAGCAATATGAAACAATGCACAGTGACAGGCAGGCTTTCTCTTGGGTAAAGTCACAGGGAGACTGAAGCTGCAAGAGAGGAAACCAGTGATGGTCCAGGGGAGGGACTGTTGCTGCCTCCAGGCTCTGCATGGCTTCTACCAAAGCCCTGCAGGCTGAAAGCAAGCAGCAACATTAGCTCTTCCCTTGGGCTTTTGCTCTGGAGCCCCACTCTGTTCTCCTAGCATGCTTGCAAACCACCTGGCTCTGGGGAGAAACCTTGCCCTCAACAGCTCCCCATTTCTTCTGGGGCCAGGAGAAGCAAACAACAGTACTAAGTGATGGGTCCTGGTGACCAAGGACAGGTTGCCAAAACAGCAAGGCTGCTGTCAGTGCTTTAGACAAAGGCTGCAGTCCCATGCACTCGTCTACCTCTGATAAGAGAGCAGCCCAAATCCTTGCTCTTCAGATACCATCACCTCACAGTGTGAGAAACACTAGAGAGATAAGGAGGGCAAAGTGCTTCTGCATCCCTGTGCCAGTAACACTCCTCAGAAAAGCCTGAGAGGTGTTTCTTGTCCTCTCTGTCAGGGAGACTCAGGACCTTCCCTTTTCCCCATAGCAATGTGTTGTGTTTACCAGTGGCATGCAACTCCCCTGCGGACTTTGGACAAGGTGTGATCACGCCTGCTCTGTGCTTGGCTGTGCAAGGCTATTTGTTCCCTGCTGAGCTATTATGGGACTCCAGGCTTGACACATACAAACAAACATCTCCTAATTCCCACTTTCACTAGAATGTTGTGAGCTATGCTAAAGACCATAAAATCCCTCTTCTGGTATCTGATTCCTCAGATCATTCCTCAAGGAAAGACTTTAACCAGGAACTATGCTGAGAGAGGGCCAGCAGCAAGGGGGAAAGGTGCTGTGACATATCTCAAAGGATTTTAATCATTGCTTGCCATGGCACCATTAGAAATGCAAACTGAGGCCAGCACCCACAGACTGACATACCTGCGTGGAAGAACTTGTGAGTAGCTTTGATGGATGTTTCCTTCACAGCAGGAACTGTGACTTCTTTAAAAAATATCATTTTAAATACTTTGTGGCCTTTGAACATGTAGAACACACCTGCCTAGGAAACACTATCACAGAGACAAAAGCATTAGGAATCTTTCTGAGACCAATCTACCGTCAGCAGTTTGGTGCTTTCCATCAGTGCCATCAGAGCTAGGAAAACTAATGGCAGGATAAAGGTGTGTTCCACAAATACAGATTTTGCTTTGCTTATATTTTCTGACCAGGCTGTACACTATGAAAGTCCTGATAGATGTTAGGAGCTTTAAGTGTCTTGACTTTGCAGAATCCAATACAGGTTGAAAGCACCAAGAGCCTTCAACTTATTTAAACCATCCAGAATGAAGCTTGCTCTACCAGGTGAAATTAACTGCTCTAATGGAAAAATCACAACCTATGCAAGATCATCCATCTGTGTCTTCATAGCCAAGCTGTTGCACTAGAAATTGGGTCTTTAACACAAAGGTGCATCGGCACCAAGTCTTCTCTCCATAGCATTTAGTGCAGCAACCACTGACCTGACGCTTCTCCACAGTCAGCCAAACCCAATCTTTAGATCATGCAAGGAGCTGCACTACTTTTTCCCCACTCACCACCTTTTAAGAAATTCTTAGGATTTTTCTTTTGATTCTCTGTCCTTGTAGTACCTTTTTTTACATGTTACCCTTCAAGTTTTTGAAGCTTTCCTCTCCTTTTCACTGGTTGGGGGCTTTCTGAGTCAACAACTAAACACTTTGCACTAAAAGTTTCCTACCACACATTTCTCCTTTTTCAGCTTTCCTTCAAATTAAGGTAAAAAAATGTTGTCTTTTTTTTTCCCCCCCAACTAAAACACAACCACATTTCCTCAACCATAAAATACACAGAAAAGCACCCAGGGGTTTTTTTATTCTTACTCTACCACTGTGCTGCTCTCCAGGTAAACTGCAGCAAGACATTACCCTCAGAAGAAAACCACTATGTATGATAAGAACCAAACCTTTCCCAGCCTCCTTTTAAGCAAGTCTTGCCCAGTACTGACACTATATGAGAGAACAGGTACTGTTGCTTTCTTCAGGCATGGGGCTGATACCTCTGCTTTGGAATGCATAAGCCAGGGAAGAACTTTCTTAGGTATGCTTAGAAGTTTTTGAGGTGGGACTATTGTTGTTTATTTCAATGGCTTTTAATTCTGAAGGCAGACAATTCAATAAATGTTTCTTTCATGTATACTGAGAAGAAGTGATTTGCTAACTTGTTTTGACATATCATCATTAAATATTTTTGCTAGAGTAGTTTAAGTTGGTATCTTAAAATATTTTTCTTCTTTGTTAATGGTAAAATTAGTTTTGTTTGCTTAAATACCCTCATGTTGGGGGTAAGAGGTATTAATTTAGCCAAACTGAGAATTCCACTTTTAGTGTTTTCCTGTGTGACTCAGTTTCCAAAGATAGTATCTTTTTTTCCCCCAAAGAGGTAACAATTCTCATTTTAATGGGGAAAGAGGCTGGAGAAAAATGGTATAATGAATTGATGTTTTTTCCTGTAAAACCTCTCCTGCTAACTTGCTGTCTGGTACTACTTGCAGGAAATATAAGAAATTAGAGCTTTAACAAGATTTCATGGATTGGGATTGTCTCATTACTTGCTAAAAATGTGCAAGATGTTCTTCTCACTGGGAGATGTAGATAAACTATTTAAATTAAATTGCATTTGTCACAGAAAAAAATGTGCATTTTGTGTGGACTCTCCAATGTGACTCTCAAGAAGCACTGTGATACGAAGGATGTCCTGGCCGTTACCTTAATTAGCAATGTTCTGCTGCATTGCATATCTGCTTTGCCTAAGAACACCTTTTTATTTGCTTGAAAGCCTCTTGGGTTGTTTGAGTTTGGATCCCACCATTGCTCTAGCACCTGGTCCTTGTCCAGATGCTTGTGAAAAACCAGAACTGAACCCTGGCAATGTGTTACCAGCTAGTTACTCTCAGCTTGGGAAGCTTAGCAGACATTTGGCATGCTTGTAGATGGGAAGCTCCTATCAGACGGAAAGCTTTGATCTGATTCTGAGTGGGAGAAGCTGCATATCTTCAAGGAATAGCTGTGCCATAAAGGAGGACTCAAATTGACACCACCATCACCACCACCACTGCTTCTGTGCTGGACTTACCCCGTTTAGCATCAATGTCTGCTAGCTGAAGCACTAGTCTTGCAAACTGGTTTAAGAAGCCATTCTGTTGGGCTTGAGGTGACAAAGACCCTATAGGCAAAGAACAGCTGGTAACAAAGAGACTTCATTAGTAGCTGAGCAAGCCAGCTCACCTGTGCAACTCCTGCAACATGAGTCTTACCAGAACCACAATTTGGGAACATAATTGAGACCTTAACACAAGCCTCATGAATGAAGGTCAACACCTAGCTCTGCTGTGCTACCCACTTCTAGCAATTGGATGAGTGGATGCAGAAGTGCCTGGCCTGGGAGCAGGGGAGTGGTAGGCAGCAGGCTACTGTGCTTTCAAGTTTACCTTCACGAGAGCTTTGTAAGGCTCAGAGTTCCCAGGCTTGATGGTAGGTGATGGGCAAAAATCCACCCCTCTCCTTTGTGGGTACAGAGCAGTTGGTTAGACAGAAGCATTGGCAAGCAGAGGGGTGGACTTTGTCATCAGCAGCCATCGAGTGGGAGGTGTATTTCCAAAAGCAATGAGAGGGCAGAGTCCAGCTGCGTGTTAATCCATGCCATGTCCTGCGTTTCAGGGTGGTGCAAAATCAGATGCCTGGATTGGGTGTGAGGCAAGGAGCCACGTTCACCTGCAATCAGGAAAGAGGAGCGTGCAAGGGTGTGGAAGGGGCCAGGCAGGCTGACAAGTAAGTAGAACGGAAGTCAGGAGCACTTTGAAACAGAGATGCACAGGCTGCATGTACGTGTATCCAGAAGTGGATTATTCCTGGGAGACTGGACCTAAGATGCTCTGGGGAAGCAGTGTGATTCTTCCAGGAAGTAAACTTAGAGGATGAGGTTTTCTGTGTGTTAAAGGAGTGATTATTCCCACAAGCAGTGACTGACTGCTCCTACAATGTGTGGTGTGGGTGCTGTGAGGTATTACTAATATTAGCAATCTAAGACCTCTAAAGTATCTTAAGGTAATAAACCAGAGTGAATGCTGGATCCAATAAGGAAAGGGTTTTTTCAGTTTCAGACTTCCTAAGAGTTACTTTCTAATTTTAAAATTGGAGAGAGCAGCTTGTCTGTGTCATCTCAACAGGTGAGCAAACAGTGGCCACAAAATGATTTACCAACTGGTTGTTAGACTGCTGAACTAAATACTACCAAGGAGAGAAAACTGCTCTGAAAAAGATGACAGACAAGGTCTGCAGTAGTGTACAGATAAGAAAGCACTATGAGGTTTTCATCACAGAGACAGGTCATGGAAAGGCTGTAAGATGAGAATCCCAAGGCAGCACTGTCCTTCTGCGTCTTTGTCTTAGCAACACTGGAGACAGTAAGGGAAAAAAGTCTTATTCTTTGGAAGCTGTAGGTGGCTGTGGAACACAAGTATGCACCCCAGCAGACCCCATTAGTCAGCTCACAAATTTCTTTCTTTTGGGGTTTCTTCCCTGAAGCTCACTGTATGTAAAGGCTCGGATGGCATCCCTGATACCCCCTGATACAGATTGCTTTTAACAGCTTCCATCTGAGGCTCATGGAAGGGTTTAGCAAGCTTTCTTCACAAAGGAGTCTGGTGCAAAGAATGAGTTGTGGCAATTCTACTGTGGTGGAAAAGACGTCAGTATAATACAGACAACAGTCAGTTTGCCTGTTGGTGCTGATCCAGGCTATAACCCCTGACTGGAACTAAGAGTGATAGGCAGGATTCCTCCTGCTGGGGGGCAGCTCTGAAAGGCTCTCCAGGTGTCCATGCCAACAGCTCAAGAGGCCATATCAGAGCTGAGTTTCTTGTGAGTTTAAGCTTGTCTTGTTCCCTCAGAGAGGATCATCCAATCTTGTATTGGTCTCGGTAATCATCCAGAGGGTATGCCTTGGCTTAATGAGCTTTTTTCCATGTAAAAGAAGAAAACCAGGCTGGGAAAAGGACACAATCTTTTGTGGCCACAGAGTCAGACAGAGTAGCTTCCCTTCTGCAGGAAAGAGTTCCTCCCTCAAATAAACTCCAGGCAAAGCCTAGACCTCAATTAATGCTTGAGCAAGGACTCAATACATTCTCCAGCATGCACGTTATGCAAGGGTCAGGTTCTGCTGCCCTGATTCCCGTTCCTCCCCGAAACTGCAGCCATTTAGGCACATGTCTCAAATACACGAGCAGTCCCACCTACTGGCCTGCTCTGCCCCGAAATGTGTCCTGCTGAAGCAAAGCCAGCAGCCCTAGTTTAACCAGCACTGACACCCACTGGTCCTGCATCTGGGGTTACCCAGCAGCAGGAGCAGCAACTACATAATGATGCATTGCTGTCTCATGGATCTTAGCTCTCTCCTTGCCTTCATAAAGGATCTATAGGAGAGATAAATTAGATGTAAGATTAATCTATTGCAATTTTTTACTGTTTAGAAGTTTTATGCTAAATCAGAGAACAGAGACATGACAGGACTCATGTAGTCCAGTAGTTTCCTAAAGCCAGCTTATTATTTGTAAGCTGTTGGGGGTTACTACTGCACTGGACATCTCTTCCCTGCACTTGGACCCCCAGTTCCAACCACTCCCATCACATAAACACAGATACGAAAATTTAGGGCTGAGGTCTCTGGGGAAATGCAGCTCTGGTTATGAAACCACCTTCTCCCTACAAGCTTGGGACCTGCACTGAGGCACAGCTCCTTTTCTGCCCAGCACAGATTTCTGCAGCCATGCCTTCTATCCCCAGGCATGGGAACAGGTCCCCAGGCATGGGAACGAGGCTCTAGCCACAACACAGGTACCACTTCCTAGTCCTGCGGTGTGAGGAAAGGCACTGGAGATGCAGGAAGGAGGGGGCGGTATCGGTGCTGCCGGGCAGCCCGAGGCAGCCGTGAGACAAGCAGGACAGTGATGCTGCCCTGCATTCCTTTCTGCATGGGCTGGTGGGCAAGGCAGGCTGAGAAACGGGCTGGGTGTGTTACATCCTCCTTTACTCAGGGCTCTCCTGCTGCTGCCCTCCGCCACAGCCAGTTGCTCTCTGAGGACTCTTGCTGGAAGGCTGGACCTTGATCAGCTGCATTTTTAAAAGCAGGACTCATCCTTAATCTGGTAGGATTAAAAGGGATGCAGTTTTAGCTACTGCCCAGAATTTAGTCGATGTAAACAAGTGTTTTGCAAACCCCAGAACCAACAAAAATCTGTTGTCGTAAGGAAAAACAAACACTCCACCCTGGTTCAGCGCCAGGCTGTGAGCTTCACACCAGAGTCTGCGACCCCAAACCCACAGTCTCACTACTGCTGGTGACTGTGGCTGTGCCCAGCAGCTGCTGCCTGCCCTGAGGGGTGCACAGGACTTGCCTATCCAGGGTTTCACCTGCTTCCAGCACAGCCATTACATCCTCTCACTGGTAGAAAAGCAAGAAATGGGAGAGAGGGCAGAGAAGCTCAGACAACAGTTCATTGGATTAATTTAAAAGTACATTCTTCAATAGGTTGAATCTGCTTCACAGCTTTTTTTCTGCCTGCCTGGCTTCCCCTTGTGGGATGCCCACCAAGGTCCCATCTCCACTGGCAGGGGATGCCAGGGAGCTGTCTCTCAGTGGCTCTTGCCGCTGGTTCGGTGGGATGCTGCCCCACGGCCGTGCTGGGGCCTGAGGCAGGTGGGCAGTGCCGCCCTGCCATGGGACAGAGACACCTTGCTGACAGAGGACACGCTGTGCGCCAGGGGCTGTGTGGGGAACATAATGGTACCCCGGGGTGCCTCCAGGAGCTGCCAGATCTCCCCTGAGGTGGAGCTACCCAGGTACTCCCAGGGCCGGCGCCCGCTGCTGTCCCGCACCTGCACCTTGCACCCCAGCTGCAGCACCAGCACCTTGATGACGAGCTGGTGGCCGTGTATGGCAGCCAGGTGCAGCGGAGTGTAGCCGCAGCCCGAGCGGGCGTCCACGTCCAGGGCCAGTCCAGCCTGCCGCGCTGCCGTCGCCAGTTCCTGCAGGCCTGGCCCGTCGCCGTGCTTGGCCAGCCAGTGAAGGACCGTGAAGCCTGACATGAAGTCCCGCTGCAAGGCCAGCTCCGGCTCTTCCAGGAAGAGCCCCCGCACCCGAGCCCAGCGCCCCTCTGACACTGCCACTAGCCAGGCGTGCTCCCGCCGCCCCAGAGGCACTGACAGACCCCGGTTTGGGACATTCCTAGGGGATGTCCTCTTGGAGGACACGGTGCGGGACTGCCGCCCACAGTCATTTGTCAGTGATGGGGGGATGCTCTGCACCTCCAACAGAGCAAGCTGGCACCTGATGCTCTTGAAGACAGGCAGTGATGCTGAGGAGCTGCTCTCTGGGGCTTGGGACCTGTTCCCTTGCTGTGCTGGCAGCAAGGACTGGGAAGAGGGTGACCTGGCAGAGGCTGGCTGCTGGGACTGTGATGACAGTGGCCGGTTAGGAGACTGATGAAGGGATTGGGATGGGGATGGTTGGGTGGGGGACAGCACACCAGGACCTGATGGCAGTGGCAGGGTTTGTCTTGGATACGGCAACAGGATTTGAGATTGGGTTGATCTGTTGGTGGTCAGCCCTCTGCATCCCTTTGGCAGGGACGGGGACGAGGACGGTTTGGTGGGGAGTTGCTGCAGGGACGTGGACTGTGCCGAGTGCAGCCCGGTGGAGGGTAATGCATCTGGGCCTGACAGACGCGGTGTGGATGAGGAGGGGCTGGAAGGGAGCTCCTGCAGCGACCGGGACAGGGGCAGCACCCCTGGGGCGGACAGCAGCAGCATAGACTGGGACCGCGGCGGCTCGGCGAGGGGTGGCTGTCGGGGCCGGGATAGGGGCAGCTCGTGGGGGGATAGCGCCCTGGGACCCGATGACAGCGACGCAGACTGAGATGGTCCAAGGAGGGGCCGCCCTCCTGGGCCTGCGGAGGGTGGTAGGGCCTTCAGCAGTGGCATCCTGCGGTGGGGTTGCGGCGGAAACCGGGGCTGAGACAGCCTGAGACAGTCGGGGGCCGACACCCCGGGGCCCGATGGCAGTGCGGGGGACTGGGTTGGGGGCGGCCCTCTAGGGCGTTGTGGTGGCAGGGACCCGACCGGGGCCGACCCAGCGGAAGGCAGCACCCCGGGCTTCGGGGGCAGCGGTGGGGACGGGGACCGGGACGGTCTAGCAGAGGGCGGCTGCAGAGTCTCGTATGGGGGCGGCTCGGCGGGAAGCGGCAGCGGCGATCGGGACGGAAACGGCCCAGCGGGGTTAAGTGCCCCAGGACCCGACGGCAGCACCGGTGTCCAGGAGCGCGGTGTCCCGGCAGGATGAAGCGTCCAAGCCCCCGAGGACAGCGGCTGGGTCCGGTACGGGGGCGGCTGCGCGGGGGGCGGCGGCGGGGAGCGGGAGCGGGGCGGCCCGGCGGGGGACGGCGGCCCGGGGACCGGCGGGGGGGCGGCGGCGGCGCGGCGCGCCCGGCGGCACTCGCAGCAGGGGCCGCCGCGGCCCCGGGCGGCGCAGCCCCTCGCGACGGCGGCCCCCGGCGGCTCCCCCCCACCGGGACGACCCTTCGCCGCCGCCTCCCCGTGGGGGCCGCGCCGCCGGTCGGGGTCGCGTCGGGACGGCGGCGGCTCCTGCTTTTCCTCGTCCCGCTGTTCCTCCGGCGGCGGCGGCGGCGGTAGCTCCTCATCGAGGAGATCGCGGTACCTGCGACGGAGGACGATGTCCTTGGAGGCGCCGGGGACGGCGGCCGGGTGGACGGTTGCCAGGGAATTGACGAGGCTCTTGAAGTATTCGCGGCGCTCCCGCCGCTGCTGCTCCGTCAGCGCCGGGTCGCGGAGGAAGCGCTGGAAGTGGCGGAGCAGCGCCGCGTTGGGCGCTCGGCCCCCAGCCCCCCAGAGGAAGTCCAGCACGGCCTCCTGGCTCAGCTCCCGCGCCATGCTGCGCGCCAGCCGGCTGTCTCTCCGTACTCCGTCTCGGTGCTGCACCTCGGTGCTCGGCGCTGTACCCAGGTGCGCGGCGCTGCCGCGGCGGGGAAACCCGCCTCCTGCCGCGCCGCGCCTCTCCGCCTCCTCCTCCTCCTCCTTCGCGGACGGGCCACCGCCCCCTGGTTGCCTTTGCCCGGGGTGGCGGCCCGTGGGGCCGCGCGTCTGGCGTGACAGCGGTGACAAACGGCAGCAGTGAAGGAGGAGAGCAAGGTAAAGGGGCCGGAGGAGCCTTGCTAGTGCTCCAAGAAGTGCGAGGCTAATTTGGTGGCATGTACCAAATTAGCTAGGAGAAAGAGCACTTTATCAGTCATGATGTCAGTGAATGGGCAAGAGGCAATGCGCACAAACTGAAATGCAAGAAGTTCCACTTGTGTATGAGGGGGGAAAAAAAGTGTTTTATAGTGAGAGTGGTTAAGTGCTGGAGCAAGTTGCCTGGAGCAGTTGTGGTCTGCATCCTCAGACACATTCAAAGCTCTGCTGGACATAATCCTGCCCTGTGTGACCCCACCTGAGCAGGGGCTGGGCCAGGCTAGATCCACAGGTGCCTTCCAACCTGAACTGCCCTGTAATTGTGGACTTATGAAAACACAAAGATAAAGATACATGGAGGTGATGTGGTTGAGGGTAGCTGTTATTGCAAACATATGGGATTGTACCGATGTACAAAAACCACATACAAATATTGAGTGCCTAAAGTCAAATTGTATCTCCTGTCATCTGTGTATTCACTGCATGGCTGAGGTAGGTTGGACACGCATTGTGTTAGAGTGAGGATCTGATGTTGCTCTGTATTGCTAGTGCTGTTACCACGTGTGTAACATTCCAGCTGAGAGGGATGGGCAAGATCAGAATCCTGGTGGGCAACGTGACTTGTATACACCAAACAAATTGCAGCCCCTGCCCCAGGCAGTTTGGGAAATGAACAGTGGGTGGAAAGTATGGGAGAGAGGGCATGCTGTTTTTTCTGTCAGGAAACAGACACATGGAGGGACTGAGCTCCATATAGGCTCACTGCCTTTAAAGAGGCCCAAATCAAGCTACAGAAATAATCTCTATTGCAGACTCCAGTGTATCCGTAAATATTTTTTATACTTACAGCCTTCACAAGCCCTGGCCAGAGATTGCAATAGATGGTGTGTACAGGCGTGTGATTTCTGTTTCAGTAACACAAAACCCTAGGACAGCTTGTTAGGTTCTGACCCTGCAAACATATGCAAGAATGGTGGTGTTGCACAGGGCTGTGCTTCTGGATCACTGACAACCCGTATTTTCTGCTGCAGTCCGTGATCCTGCCAGTTCACAGGAGGAATTGCCCTGTGTAGCTGCAGGACTGCTAAACTGTAACCTCCAGAGTGGTGGGAGCAGCCCTAAAATAAACTCTCGAGTTGCTAGGTTAGAAGTTACAGTTTATACACAATATATCAGAAGAGTCCTCCAGCGTGCCAACGTTTGGGCTGCTTGGGTGGCAAAGCAAGAGAAACTGTGCTGAATGCTCTGCCACATCTGGCTTTGGGTTTTCTCTGTGGTGTGTATTGTAGGAGAATGTGGCTACATCCGTATAGGGTTCTGGGAAGAAGGGAAGGTTGATGTTAGTATTTTATCATTTGCATACATTTTTGGTTCAGTTCTTCAAGGCATAAATACCTTTCTCCCTCTTCTTCCCATGAGCTCTGAATTGCAGTCGCAACTCTGCATTTGATAGCAGCACACTTCCAATGGAAGCAGTTGAGAAGAAATGAAAGCAGCATAATGTTATTATTGTGATCACAAATATGAAGGGAGGGTAGATTGTGAAGATAAAAACTCCAAGTAAATAAGTGGCAAATGATGCCACTGTTATGCAAGTGTTGTTTGGGTTTAATGGACTAAGACATAAGCAGGAGGCTTTCCATGACACTGTATTTTCATTTAAACGCCCTTGGAGGTGTTACCTGCTTACTATAAGCTTAGCATTGTGTTAGAAAAAAAATAGAGGGTTTTCTACTGAGAAATGTCAGCCTTCACTCTGTGAAAGATTTTTCTTGAAGCTAGTGAAGTGCACTCAGGTAACATCAAGTAGCTGCTGAAGTACATGCAGGACAGACTGGCACTGAGTGCTGGTGCTTTTACATTGCTGATGTTGGAAAAGCCTCACTGAGCTTGTTTGAGTGGAATAAGTTAAACAAACGTGTCTCACATGACAGTCACTACTGTCTGGGAGCATGTTGCTTACTGGAGAGCTCAGATGATGGACAATAATATAGCGGTGGGCTGTAATCCCTTTGGTTATGGCTGTTGATAGTCTTTGTAGGCACATGCAAAAATCTACTGAAAGAGTAGCAGAGGCAGACCAAATCTTGGCATGTGTCTCTGCCCCTATAGCCTGAGACAGATTTTGGAATTAAAGGGGTGTAGTGCTGCATGGACACAAGGAGGATCACAGCCCTGCTATCTGGGGTTGCACCATTGCCTGCTTCATGCTAAGAAGGTTAAAGAGACTCTTGTTTCCCCTTAGGCTGTAATGATTTACTGTGTCTGCTACTTGGTTGCTTTTGGTTGTGAGTAGGAGTCTTCAGAATGGCTGAATTTACCCTGGTCTCACTCTCTTTGGGCTTTCCAGACACAGCAGGTCTCTTGACTCTTTGGGTGAAATTTGGGTTGACTTTGATTAGCTCTAATCACAACGTGGAGCTAGGATCAAGCATTACTTCAACATTAAAAAAATACTTACCGTCACTTAGTCTTTTAGCTTCCTATTGTTGTGCAGGAAGATGTTGTCTTTAGAGAGTGATATACCTGTGCTTGTTTTTAAGCAGGAGGTAAATTAACCCCAGTTCTGCATCTGCTTGCATATTTGCTCATCCTGTGTAATCTGACAAATTGCCCCATAGCTGACACAAAAGGTTATGAGAGCAGTGATGTACTATATCTGCAAAATGATGGAAACAGCTTTGCAAGAATGGAAACAATTCTCATAGAGTCTGTAAAATGAGGGACTGGCAATTCCCTTTGCACAAGTACCGATTCTTAGGCGACTTTCAGGAGGGAGAGATCAGCTTCTTCCTACTGAACAGTAGGAATGCAGGGAATTACTCTAGCTGAGATCTAGAAAAATTGCAGAACGTTTCTTTGTCTTAATGGGCTTTTTCCCCCTACTCTTTCAGCATGAGCAGCCATACTCAGGAAGGTCTGCATGCATGAGTATCATGGAAAAACCTCAGCCACGGCTCTTCCAGCTTTGGGCCAAGGAAGGACACCATGAGTCACATCTGGGCTTTGCAAATGAAGATCTTTGTGTTAGTTGAACTATGCTGATGCAGGAGCATCATGCATTCCTCTCCTTCAGAGAAGGGGAAGCTGTGGTTGCCTCACCCACAGGGGCAGTGAGGGCAGCTCTGTACATATCATCATCAGAGGCTTTCCACTAGAGGCTGCACTGGTCCAAGCACATTTCACAGCATAGGCACGCTCAGCACCTTCTCACCTAGAGCCATGCTTGCAAGAGGAATTTGCTTACAAGAGCAGGTACAGGAGTCTAATGTAGCAGCCTCCCTAGGATATTACCAGTAACACCTAACGCAATAGTGTAATAAAAGCATCGTGTCAGCTGTGTTTGCAAAATATTCTTGGTAGGAACCCCATTATCATTTTTGGTATAGCAGCTTTGCTGGTGCTAGCTGCTGCAGTGCCCGGCTAAAGGCTGCTGCCCCGGGCACAGACTCTCCTCCTCAGGGAACAGCAGTGTCAGGTAGTGCTCCTGCCCTTCCCTTGGCTCCTGTTCAGCCTGGGGGCTGTGGGAGAAGCCATAGATGACCACTCTCATATACCAGTTCATGAGCCCTTCAAAACACCGTGAAAAGAGATGCAGGAAGGAAACACATGGACTTTGTAGCCCTTTGCAAACAGCCACATGTTTCTTCATAGTGGTATACAAACAGCCTTTGGAATGAAAAGGTGGAAGTTCTAGATTGAGGTGTATATAAATGGTGAGTGTACACCTGAGATCTATTTACTTACTACCTCGGGTAATTTGCTTGTAGGAGGCGCTCTCAGCTTTTATCCCATTGCCTTTTTCATTTTGATTCTGTGGATGTTCACATAAGGGGGTAGCTTTGATATGTCTAATTCAACCTGTCTTTCATGTGTGCAGCACATCAAGTCTGTCTTTTTTTAGCCTTTCGGGGGTTTATGTTTTGCAAAGCACTGCAGGACCTGACCCAGCAGGACCCTTCCTTCACTGCTCCCTTGGCTGAAGATTTGTGAGCAGATGTGTTGAATTTAGCCCCGAGATTCCCCACCTTTGCAGCAACAATGATCCAGCTGTGATTCACTTCATCCCTGGAAATCACTTACTGGAGTGGGAGAACAACTGGCCACCACAGCTGTTGATACTTCAACTTTATTTAAAAACAGAGGCTGGGTGTGTTTAGCTGGAGCAGAGAGCTCAAACAAATAAGAGGAATGTGGTGCCCTCTTGCATCTTTATAGGAGGGCATTAGGAGCTGCTGTTGGCAAACGGCCCCAGTTGTGAGGGGTCCTGCCTTCCCCCCTGTTACGAATATCTCTTTGCCCCATCCCCATCCACGTTCTTAACTAGCCTGGCAGTAGGAAAACCCAGCTAGTCCTTGCTTGACCGTTCCCTTGAAAGGGCTCCCACAGTATCTGGGTCTCTTTGCTTTCAGCTGTACCCTCGCTGTGGGGCTGCGAGAGCTGGAGAGAGTGACCCATTTGAGTGAAGAGAATGGGGACGAGTAATCGGGCTGGGAGCCAATGGACGGGCTGAGCTCTCCCTCCCCTGTTCCTCCGGGCTGGCGGGCAGAGCAGCGCGGCCCCTCCTCAGAGGGCTCTCCAGGAGAGGCGTTAATTGTGATTACTGCTGGGAAGCGCCCGCAGCCCCGCTGCAGCTCCCTGCCGCTCCAGCCCGTGGCGGGGCTTCCCCGGGCGGGCGCGGGGCTGCAGCCGGCCGGGGCGGTGCCGCCCGCGCTCCCCGGTGGCCCCGGGGGGTCCCGCCTCGCCGCCCGGCCCCTTTGCATTGCGCATGGGCCCTCCCCGCCGGGTGGCCATGTTGCAGTCCTAGCAGCCAGCGCAGAGGCGGCGGCGGCGGGTCGGGGAGCGCAGCGCACTGCACCGCCATGGCCGTGGCCGTGGGGAGACCGGCGGTGGGTGCGGCGGCGGGGGCGACGCCGGGGGCCGCCGTGCTGGGGGGCGGAGGGGACCAATGCGGTGCGGTGCTGGGGACGAACCGCTCGAGTGGGGCGGCGTGCGGCGCCGGGGGCGGCGGGGGGTGCGGTGCCGGGGATGCGGTGCCGAGGAGTGAAGGGGTGCAGCGCCCGGGCGGTAACGCGGGAGGCGGCGGGAGCGCGCTGCCCGCGGGCACGGCGGGCTCGCCGGGACACCGTCACCCCTGTCCGGGGCCCGGGGCGGCCCGCGCAAAAGTTTTTCGCCCCGATTTGGGGCCGCAGCTCTTTGTTGCGGCGAGGCCGGGCCCGGAGGCGGGCAGCTCCTACAGGAGCCCTTCTCTTCGAGCCGCTCGGGGCAGCGAGGGGACAGCGGTGGCTGTCTCCAGGCTGCTGCCGCGCTTGGCGGCTCGCCGCGAGTGTTTCTGTCCCGCCAATTCCCGCCGAGGGGAGAACTTTGGAATGGGGAGGGCCGTGCCTCACACAGGGTGGGCAGCCGGGAAGTCGCCGGAGCCCCTGGAGACGGGTTTTGAGCGCTCGGCTGCGGCGGGCGCCAGTCCTGGCAATCCCGGCGTGTTAGTCTGCCGACAGGCACGCGTGCTTTGCATCTTCCAGCGTGACCGTTTTTCTGAGGATGTGGTAGCCGGGAGTTTTTTACATCCATGTTGAGAAAGACAAAGGATTTCCCCTTTGTAAAGAGGAAAGGGAAAAAAACCCGCAAACCGTAAACCCACACAAACTAACAGATGCTGTTCCCCAAAAAGAAAGAAAGAAAGGTCTCTCCCGCATTGAGCTTGAAGAAACGTGAATGAAAGCAAGTCCACCGTGACAAGACTGAATGCACTTTTGTGTGTCGTCAGCCGGGGGAGGGAGAGAGACTTGACCGACTTCCCGGTAACTTTTTCAGTGCTTGCAAGTAAAACAGATGTTGCCCATGAGTGGAGGACTTCAGTGTGTCTCCTTCTCATAATAAGAAAGTAGTCTGTGTTCAAGATGTGACCAGGAGGAGACAGAAAGATTAATTCTTTCTGCATTTATGATGTGCTTATGGATCTGCAGGGCTATATGGTTCCTCTGATGTGGCAAAACAAATGTATGAAGCTAGAGTTAATGATGTTACTGGAGGTGGGGAAGTTGTGCTACTAAGCAAAATAAGAGCTGGTGTTTGTTAACAGAATAGCTATAAATTATACCAGCTATTTGTAAAGCTTCTTCTGAAATGATTCCTTGATCTTAAGGTCTAAAGCACGCTTGGAAATTGATGTCTTTCAGTGTAAGAAGATGCATTGAAATCACCGCTTCAGCTGGTTTTTAGGGCAGGCTGAAGGGTATGACCAAACAGAGCTGTTTGCTTTGTGTAGAGTAGCAACTTCCCAACATGAATTGGCTCGGGAACACGGCTTATTGTGAGACATGATTACTGTTGGTTCTCCTGTATGTGTTTTGCTTTGTTTTTCTTTCACTATATGAAGCTGATGCTGCTATGCAGCCTCTCAATTCTTTGGTTAAAGTCCAAGAGCACTCTCCAAACACCATGCACAGAGGGTTTCATGCCAGTTAAACTAAATTGATGTTCATCTGCCACCGAGTCCGGTCCAGTGGGACTGACTGTGGAATAAAGCATCCTTCAGTGTGAGAAGCATGTGTGTGCAGGAGAGGGAAGGATGTGGGCAATCAGCTCCCTTGTCAGCAGCTGGTGGGCAGACTGTTCATCCTGCAGAATCAGTGCTTTTTGGGGAAGAGAATTGCCTTATCTTGGGATGATAAGAGAAGAAAGGACGGTGGGATGGTAATCAGTAGATATTGAAGGCGTTTCATCTTTTACTTTCTTATCTAATCCTCGCTGCTACTGCTTTGCATGCTGCTGTTGTGTTGCTGGGGGGTGGTAGGGAATTTGAAGAAGTAAAGCAGGGCAAGGCTGATGAACTTTTCCCTTTGAGGCTTTCAATATAATAATCATATTTTACGAGGGTCCTGGGTGGTATGGGTCTTGTTGGATGGAGCATAGGAGTAGAATTAAGGGAAGGTGGAAAGAAAAGGAATGAAACAGAAAGCGAGTCAGTTTGGCTTAAAACTGTGATAACATTCCTGAGTCACAACCTTTTACATCCTGGCAGGGTATGACATTATGTTAATTGTAAAAGCATGCATAAAAAAATAACTTCAGCAAACTGCTCTGAAGTGTCTGTGTTTAATTGTAGCCGAGCAGGGTGTGTTTTGTTAGGATGGGCGGCTTTCATTTTAAGGCCCTTATCCCACAGATGTGAGGACACATGTGTAATGCACTGCCTGTAATTTCATTTGACTTAATAGAGACTGATTTTGGTATGTAAATGTAAAGGCATGCATAAGCAAAGCTTTGGCAGGATTGGTGCTGGGAGCTGCCGTGGGACCTCTCAGCTGATGAAAGCCATGCATATGATTAAACATACATCAGAGTGGGAGGGTGCATATGGTCATCTGGGCTCAGTGTGAGATAAGCCACTTGCAGTCTGGAAACTGTTGAGATGCATGAGATAGGGGACCCCCTTCCTCCTCCTGGGTTAATTCCCAGCATCTTGACCAGTTCTGGATGGTTTCTCAGTATTTCAGAGCCTGGAGGAGGGCTCTGGCCTCCCACTCTTCATTTGTTTATCCTAAGTGTTTACAGAATCACAGCTTGGTCTAGTTAAAGGAACAAAGCTAACATTTACACTCATATATATATGCTAATGTATGTTTCTCTCCAAGTCAAACAGAAACTGATGGCAAATGAAGCTGGAACACAAATTTTACATGGGAACTGTGAAAAATGTTATCTGAGAGATTAAAGCAGCACAGTGTATTCTTCCATCTGTTTAAAATACGTGATAACAAGAGACTGCCAGTTTCCATGGAGGGCAGGGAATGAGAGAGAGACAAGAAGGTGGAGCAGGGCTGATGGAGCTGAAGACTTGACATGCTTTGTCTTTCTCTGAGCAGCAGATGTATCGACACCCGCTGGAGTGAACAAGAGCTGTGGAGTAGCACCTTTGGGAAGCCACATCCATGTGTGGTGGGGAGTGGAGCAGGGCCGCCATGACTGCTGATTTTAGACTGTGAGATGAGTACTGAGGAAGGAGATACACCCTTGTCTCTGTGAGTGTTTCTGTGCTCTTGCTAGTTGAGCATCTGGTTGTCTTCTCTAATGAAGGTGTGACTGGGTAGGAGAAGAGCTGTTGTGGATGGAGAGCAGAGACTGAGAGGTTGAGGGACAAAGCGAGTGGAGGATGCTCCCTAGGGCAGGGAGCAGAGTGTGGTGTGCCAGGCACAGGTCAGCAGTGCCTTGGCTGCTTTTCAGGTTGTCACTTTCCAGGTTAAGTCAAGGCCGAGCTGTTCCTGCTGTTCAGTGTCCTCCAGGGAGCATCACGGGGCTGTGGACTCTCCTCCTGGTGACCATGGTGATGTTGCGGCCTTGGATGGCACTTCTGGGGCTGCTGAGATGGCCAGAGGCATGGGGTTTGGCTTACTTGCCTGCTTTCAGCTACAAAATATGGCTTTTTGAGCCTGTCCAGGCTCAGCTGCCTGTGCCAGGGAAGCAGGCCTGAGGGGCGTGCATAGCAGTGAACTTTAGTTTGTGAAGTCTTCGTTTCCTTTATTCACCTTAAGGCCTTGTTTGCAGTAGGAAATTCTTGCAGACAATTCTTGTTACTCCCATTGATGTTAACAATGGTGGGAACCTGCCTCCTCCTTGCTTTGCTTTTGATTTGTAGGGCAGTTATGTGTCCAGCCCACCATAAGCTCAGGGCCTCTTGCTTTTCCAGTGTGAAGTGAGCTGATCTGGAGTCAGGAGCTGATGGAGATACTTGGAAAATCCTTATTTTGTGAAGATGAAATCATGGGGAATCAATTTTAGTGTCTGCGTAGGGCCTCTGAAATAGTGATGGAGATTGATTAAATAAGCAGCATGAATCTGAGAAGTAAAATATTTGCTCAGAGCTGAGGCATGCTTTATGTATTCCCTTCCCAGCCCTGCAGCTCCTGAGAGAGATGGCTTTACTGGCTGGCTACCTGCTCTGGGGCAGTTTGGGGGTTGTCACTTCTTTTGTGCCCTTGGTACACCTCCTCCTCTCGGAGAGCATGGGCATGAGACTGCCTAGGAGCTCCTGACTTGCTTTGCAGGAGAGATGCCATGGGGACAAGGTCTTCTGTTGGCTTGGAAAATGTTTCTACCTTGTCCAGCCTCTTTGTTGGCTTGGTTTGGCTCTAGGCTTATAAGCTACCGTGGCTCTTGCAGGAGAAAATGCTGAAGCAATTTCAGCTTAGAGCAGTTGGGTGCAACCAGGTGATTTAAAAGGAGGTTAAAAAAAGCCCCACGATAGTGCTTGCAGCTTTTTTTAGGTATAGTATCTAGCTGCCTTCACTTCCAGCTCTGTGATCAGCTCTCCAGCCTACTGTAGCAAGTGATGCGTAATAATGGTTCAGACAAACACCGCGGTGCTGTTAGCGTTCAGCATTAACACTGGAGAACACTCCACACCACAGACAGAAAACCAAGTTCAGGATCTTGCTGTCTTTGCTAAGAGCAGTGGTAACAAAAACTGAACCCCAAATGTTCTTCTTTCTCCCTGTATTATAAGTGCTGGTTTGCATGCTGCTGTGAGGCGTTCAGTGGGGCAGAAGTAAGAGATGGCTTCTCTTGACCTGCTTCGTTACATCTGGATGCCTTTCCTGCTTCTCTGTGCCATGGTGCCTGGTTTAGACGTATGTGGCCCAGGATTAGCAGGAATCCCCAGCGTTGTTTTCATCCATGGTTTGGGCAGGTATGATTAATGCATGTGTAGGCAAGGCCATGGAGTGAGAGCTGTGGGAAGGAGAAGCTCCCTGTGGCTTTCCATTAGGAACACCCAAGCCTTCTGCCAGCTTCCTCCCTGTAGCTGCATTCTCTTTTTGTCTGATATAAGTGATGTCCGCTGTTGGCATGTAGTGTTATTGCCATTTCACCAGTAGTACAATTATTTAGCTGAGCTCTGCAGTTTGTAAGTCTTGAGCTGTCTTTGAGACTCTTAGGCACTGCCTGTATTTCTAAACTATGTTTAGAGGTGGCCAAGTAGCCTTAGGATCTGAGTTTGTAATTAGAGCTTTTGAAGTTGCTGAAAATATGGACGAGATTAATCTTTTACTTGCAGGCTTAGGGTTTTTATTTTCTTTAGTAGCATCCCACATAAGGTGATAGCAAAGAGCAGACTGCTCCTGTGGTTTTTTGGTTGGTTTGTTTGGTTTTTTCCATCTCAACTTATGGCTTCTTTAGATCTTTCTGTTATCTAATTGGATTTTCTGTTGCCATTTCTGCATCCCAGATTTATTTTCAGATGAGATCTAGCTGCTGGAAATATGTTATTGAAGTGCTGTAATTGCAGGTTCTTTCTTTACCAGATCTGATCATGAGTACTTGGCACAAACTAATAGAAAAAGACTTGTTTTAGAAACATTTTGGTTTTGCCACCGATGCTGTCTAGTTTGCCAGTGGCTCCTGAGAACTGATTCCTGTGCACATTGGTAGTTCTAATATGAATTGTTTCTGGAAATCTGTGTGCACCTCATGTATTCCATTCAGAATATATACCTCTGAAATTATACCTCTGTCACATGATGGAAGTGGAGGGGGAGAAAAATGTTTTCAATCCTGATAAGGATCTTCAAAAATGATTTGCAGGACTGTTTGGGGCTGTCTGTGGATCTGAAGGTGTTCTGTGAGGTCTGGGTGCTTTGCTGGAGGGTTAATTAGGGGCAAAGTCAAGTACGATGTGTCCTGTAAGAGGCTCTACAGAATCTATTTGCCAGATGTGTTGAATGCACCAAGTATGCAGAATGCTTTGCTTAAGCGTGTTAACGTGGCTTGAATTAAGTTTCTGTCACTCAGCTGATGGCAGCCTCTGGTTTTGACTGTAAAGAAAATTAAGGTGAGAGAAGGGCAGATTTGGTAGAGAGCTCGTGTGGCTTGTTCAGTGGCAGCACCAGCTTCTATTTTCCCCATCTGTGAGGCAGCACGGTGACTGATTGTCAGTGAAGTGCAGGAACGCAAACTGCAGAGGAGATTGAATGGCAAGTCTACTTTTATTCTTTCAGGTGGAGGTTCCCACTTGAAGCCACAGCCAAATCTTTGCATTTTGAAGCACACAAGTCAACTCCTTTCAGCCCCTGTCCTTCTCCAGTCTGAGTCAGCCTGGGAGCTTTTGGCAGCTTCCAGATGAATGAAGAACAGCAGGGTGATGGTCCTGGCTTGGTTTTTGGCTTTTTCAGGGACAAAATTTGGCAGGCAACAACCTGGCTTGGAAATAAGAAATTTGCAACCTTGAAAGGTGAAGGTTTCTGGTTACTGCTGACATTCATTCTTGGCATCTCCCTACAATAACGTGGATTACCCTACATCCTCCAGATGTGTGTAGGAAATGTATAGGGCTGCCAATAAAGAGATTGTACGTAAATGTAGCTGGATTTTCCTTTTCTTGCTTCTTCATCTGATTAGAGATTTTTCTTTTCTCTGTTGTCTCCTTTTCTTTTAATTGGTAGAATTAAATTTCTTGGTTATCTGGAGAATGAACTTAGAAACAGCATGGCTAGTGATACTTCATCAGTCTGGTTTTGTTCTGTTCCTAGTTTGTGATGTCAAGGCTGATATTTTCAGAAATTGCTCAATTAAATAACTGGAAACTGTACTCATTTATTCTCAGGTTTAATGGCTAAAAGATTAGGTCCTCGCATTACAAGCAGGTATATTGCTAGCTGTAAATGCTAGCAGTGATTATAAGGCTTAACACAGCCATCTGGGACTGAACATATGCACAGTCCTCAAATCTTCATGTCAAGACCCCAAGAGGAGCAGGGATTTTGCTAGATCATCTGGTGACTTGGTCTAGTGGTAAATCGCATCGCTTCACCAACACCTCCTGCTTTTTATTTCCCCAAACCTATTTCACATCCAGACTGAGCTATGGCAGGTCTCATTGTGCCTTTTCTATCTCAGTCACTCAGAGTTCTGTGCTCTGAAGTCTTCTTGCCTGTTTGCAAGCACAGAGATCTAGACATGGTAGAGGGGCAAGTTTTTTTAGTTCCATGTCAGCAGTTTTATCTGTAAAGCTCTCCCTAGTTGTGGCCAGGTAACTTGACTTGCTGCTTCTGTTGTTTTTAACAGAAGAAACAATGAATCGACAATATGATTTTGTTAGCTTACAGAATTAGAAGATGATGGTTTTTCATTACATTTGAAAATGGTTTTGTTCAATTCCTGTGTATTGTATGTAATTTGAAAAATCCTTATTGCTTTTAAATTAAGGCTTTTCTGCCAGAAGATGTCTTTTATCACAGAAAATGCCAACCTAGTCTCCTTCTGTTTCATCTGTCTCATTAATATTGAATACATGGCACTTTAATATGGCAGTCGAAGCAAAGCAGAGAATTTCAGCTAATATCTGACAACAGCAAGCTGAGATTAAATGACATCCAAGTGCAATCTGCTATATATAAAGTAATTGGCATTTTCTAGGAGCGTTTGACCTAATTTATGGTGGTGTTTTTTTTTTTTTTTTCCCTGCCCCCTCAAATCTGTCTTCAGAGGTTGGTTAGTCATCAGGATTTCTGAGTCTTTAGCCTGCTTTTAGAAAATACTTGGTGCCACTCAGTTCTCTGGACAGCTGTGGGATGAGAGGAGCCAAGCATCTTTGGGGAGCAGCTCATTAGGGGTGTGAGGATGCTCCCTCGTTGGTCTCAAGGCTGACATGTGAGGTGTCCCCATAGGGACCCACCATGAGAAGGATCAGAGAGTGCTACCTTCACACCAGTCTCCACACCTGGAAGATGCGTTTCCACTGTGCTGGACCCATTTTGGAAGTCATGAAGTGAGTCTCTGGCCAGAGCCAGGAGCCTTCCTGCCTGGCTTTGAGTGAGCTCTTGTCAAGTGCTCATGTCTTCTACACCCGGCCCAGTCTTGTGGGGGAGAGGAGGGTTTGGTGACTGCAGCACAAGTCCCTAGTGCCCAGTAGAGGTGGAAAGTGGCCACCAGATCTGGTAGCAGCTTCATGATGGGGAGAACCTGTATGCAAGTCTGTGCTTTGGCCCTGGGGCAACTCTTCAGCAAGGCAATGGTAAATCTTTCTTTGTAATTCAAAGCATTGGGAAAGGGAGCTAAAAGTTGAAAATATCTTCTTGAACAAGTGCCTTACCTTCTGGGATGCACAGTTGATGGTCACTGAGTAGTTAGAACTATTTAGTTTGGTTTCTGATATTTAATTGCCAGAAAGTAGTAGTGTCAGGGGTCCCTGGGTTTTGTCTTTCCAGGCAACTGAATATTCATTATGCTGGAAATCACTTTTGCTATTCAGTGTTTGGAGTTATGCAATTATTCATTATTAGACCATTAATTACAAGAGCCTCTTGAGATTAAGGCTTGTGTGGCTGGCATGATGCAAGTATTTCAGCTCCTAATTTGCTGTGTGGTCTTGGGCAGATACCTTCATTTTGGTATGCCTTTGTTTTTCCCATGTGCAAAGCAGACGATAATTCCCTTCCTTGTTTTGTGAGGTGCAAAGCTGTGGTCATAGCACAGCCATAGTCACTTTTGCAAACCTAGCCCTATTGCACCAAGTGTTGTGGCGTAGAAGCATTATGAGACTAATGCTTTTAATTAAAAACACCTATTCAAATGGGGTAATATGCAAGTTATGTTTTCAAGGAGATTTAGCAAGTAGTTTCAATGAGGAAGAAGGGTTTAAAAGTGAGCAGTGTGAGTAACTCCACTGACCTTGTTTCTCTGAGTTTACGTAAATGCAGTTGAGGGCAATTTTCACTTAGAGCATTGCTAAGACATGGTGAGTTTCTCTGTTGTAGGCCAGAACCACTTAAACATCAAAGACAGAGTTGTTTTGGTTTTGTTGTTTAAACAAAAACATTATTTGCAATTGTAGTCTGAATATGTGACTACTGTCTGTTACCCAAGGCAGCTACATTTCCCTGGGGGTTTAGCCTCACCGGGAATGGAGCTCAAGAAAGCATTTTTCTATGGGATGTGCATTACTTGGTTTTCATATAACCTAAGGAAAGCAGTATTTTTTAATAGCCTCACCAAGCAACTTAAAGATTTCTTCCAGTGGGTTGAGACAGAAAGCTAAAAGTGTAAATCCAGGCAGGCTAGCAGTGCTACAGCTTATGTGCAGTGAAGGAACGTGTAAAGTTCACACAGGCTAAATAAAAACTAGCAAGATTTCTGGCACAAAATAGGTGATTGGTTGCTGTGTAAAATACACAGGAAGGAGTCCCAAGAGAAGAGCGTGTAGATGCTGTTTCCATCCAAGCTAACTGGAAATGGATCTTTTTCTCAGTGTGCTGCAATTGGAAGCTGTTGAGGGCAGGGAACCTGGTCTTTCTGGTTTGATGCAGTGCTTTGCAGAGGATGTCATGGCCTAGTGTCTTGAGTTCAGTGATGCTGAGTAGTAGGAAGAAGGATGGAGATGGCTTGTTGAGTGCCATCCTCGTGGCACTTCTATACAAGTAGGAAGACGGTGCAAGTCTGCTCTTGAGGTTTATGCTCCAGTTTGCACCCTTGGGGGCTACTCAGTGTATGAAGGAGATGTGAGTAAAGGATTGCTGTCCTGCCTGTGCTGGCCTGCCTGAGGACCAGGCTCTTGTGTTGTGTTGGTACTGGGGCATGCAGAGTGGTATACATGCCCCAGTACCAACACAGCTCTTTTTCCTGCATAGCTGTGACAGGAAGGGAGGAAGAGTGGGGCATAAACCTTCCTCTTTAGAAGCTTAACAAGTTCCTGGAGCAGTTATTTATCTGTCAGACCCCATCTGCTCTGGAGTCTAAACAACCCATGCAGTGCTGCTTGTGGCTTCGTGCGTTACTGCTTTGAGCAATACAGAAGTGAAGACTGCTGCACCTTCAGCCTTTGCAGCATTAATAAGGAATAGGCAGCAGCGGATCACTTGCTTTGATAGCTCTCATTAAATAGCTTGAGCCAAGGGCAAAAATGTGCATTACACGTGGGAATTTTGTCCCAGTTTTTTGAGAGACAGGTCTGCAGCACTTGCAGTTGTAGAGCATGTCAGAGCAGAGAGCTCCATCATCTGAACTGATCTTGCCTAGTCATCTGTAGGATAAGCTTGCTCAGAGCAGGTTGAATTTGCCTTTGGGTATATTTGTCCTTCTGAATCCTTAGATTTGGCTCCATAAATTTGTGATAGGATCTACCTGCTCTGTTGGGTCTTCAAAGCCTTGCTGCTGCAGAGAGATGAAGCACAGGACAGCAGGGCCTGCTCATTTGGCAGCACCCCTGCACATCTGTCACAGTCGTTCTTGCTCTGCAGATGGCTCATGCTAGACTGTTACGGCGTATGTGCTGACGTAGTTACTTGGCCAAGCTAAACGCTTCAGTGCTTTGCTTACAGAGGGATACCTGGTGTGCCCTGCTGCCTATCCTGGTGCTTCCAGGAAAAAAAGGGAATTGAGAATGAGCCTAGAAAATGGGATCTAGTATGGGCAGCCTATGACCTGTGTGGATGGCTAGCTAGTGGGACTGTGTGCTGGCTCGACAGTCTGTCTTTGCAAATCTGGCTGCAGGAGAGCAGCCTGTCAGGAGTGGCCTCTGCTCTCCTGCTGGGGCAGTGGGATGAGAGGTGGCTGGTTTGCCTGGGCACTAAGTCACGCTTTTTTGGAGGAATACCTCTTAGGGGAAAAAGAATGAGAAATCTGAGTAATGTGAATAGACAAAGTTAGAACGTGAAGTAACTGCAGGAAACGCAGCTACTGGCAAATCCTCTTGTTCATTACTGTTATTTGGAGAAACAGCCTTGCAAAGTATTCCATTCTTCCTTTCCATAGCTGTCCTTGAGGTAGGTATTTCAACAAAGTGGAGTGCAACATGTATTATCTGTACTCATAAGGCTGCAAGACTTGGAATTCTACCACGTATGTGTTTAGCTTGACTGTTTTGGAGAAGTTTGAGCTGCTGGACTGTTCAGATGGGCAATATGGTAGAGAACTTACTCTGTTGGCTTTTGAGGTATATCCAGGAATAACACTGTAAACCTAGGTTTAATTTGACACTAGTTGGTTAGAAGCAGTTATATGGATTGCTACAGCACAAGTCTTGAGAGAAGGGCAGAGATTAAAAGTAAGTCTGTCTCTGACTGCTCTTGCTTTCCTTTAAAGCAGAAATATGACTGAGGTAGACAGTCACAGCAGAACGTGGTGGCCGACACTAATTCATCTGTAGGAGTGGATACTGGCTCTGGTTTGACCTTTCAGCAAGGCTCCACTGTCAGGTAATGGATGTTGCAGCAGTCTGTGTATGAAATAATTTATGGATTTGGAAGACCACAATGCCAGTGGGTGAATGCCAGGGATTTGCAAATCTCTGCCAATGGTCTCGTGAGCAGCAGCCTGCTGCTGGAAAAATAACATTGGATTAGCACAGGGTAATGTTTGGAAGTGTCACACTTAGCTCCTAAAGCCTGTCCCTTCTGCAGAGCAGAGTGAGGCTCCAGGCAGGATATTCTGAAGTAAGCAGAAATGCATTACATGTAAGTATTCTTCATGTGTCAAGCGAGAAGTGGGAAACAACACAGGGAGACATTTTTAGCTACCAGCCTTTCCCAAGCAGCCTTTGCAATAGCTCTGTCATTTGGGAAGACAATTCCCTTGTTTCAAATACTGGCCTGTCTGGGCAAATGCCAGGTCACTTCATCAGACAGCTCCAAGGCAGCTCCGTACCATTACAGACTTGTTATGTGTCTCTGGAAGCTTGGTGTTGGGTCCCTTTGGTGCAGCTGAAGAAATGGAAGCCTTGTAGGAGCACTGAACTCGAGAGCCAGATGTGAACCCAGCAGCACTCCCCTGCCTGTTGCAGGCTTTTCAGCCTCCTGCTTTTAATTAAACTGTAGCGACGTTGCAAGCAGAGCTGGATCAAGATACTTAAAGTCAAAGGTCCAGCTCACAAAGACATTTGGGCAGCTTGGTATGTGGATGGGAAGTCTGTGACAAGGCATAGGGCAGGATCAGTGCCTGCCTCTCACTAATTGTGGATTATTTGCTCTCTGCTCATCTAGCTGCTCTGTGGCAGAGCTGAAAAGCACCGTGGAAGTCTGGCGTTTTCCCTTCATGTTTGTTTTGATAATAAAATGTACCCTCATTCCTGAGGAGCACCCTATATGATAGCTACATCTTTGCAAGCCCTCGGAGCATCTCATTCTTTCTTTGCAAAAGTTCATGTGCACCACTGTGACAGTTGCTTTTAGAATAATTACAGAAAGCTGTAGGGAGACTTGGTGTAGTCAATGCCTCTATGCTGTAGTTTTGCCTCCAGAAGGGCCACACAACAGCAGTGCTTGCATCTGAGCAGCTGGAGTGGATGCCTTCTGCAGGGGTGTCTTGATGGCCTTAGAGCCCAGGAATACTTTGTGGTTCATCGTCAGAGCTACTCAATGGAGGAGGCACAGCCTTCAGACGAGAGGGTGAAACTCCTGTGTCAGGTTTGTTTCAGGAGATGGGTTCCATCAGATATGGAAACTCCTCTAAGACCTGCAGGGGCTGGCAGGGTGTTACTCTCCAAGAGGGGCCACTTGGCAGTTTTGTAGCTCAGCCCATCATTGTCACCTGTAGGGAAAAGGCCAGCAGAGTGGTGCCCACTGGGGCTGCAGGAGCTCTGCACAGGCTGTGCTGGTGGTGAGAGCTCACTGCTGAAGCGGTGGGAATCTCTGCATTGCCCATATGGGGGGGTCGGTGACCAGCCCAAATGAGAGTTCACTGTTCTCTGGTTAAAGACCTTGTGTTCCCATAGAGACTGCAATCTTTTAAGTAAGTGTCTAACACACAGGGCCTTCTCTTTCTTTTGAAGGAGACTGATAACTAAACCAGATTTTTACTGCAGGCCTCTTCCTGGTAAAGCACTGGTGCTGGGAAGCACCATAAAGTCCTTACAGCCAGTGGAGCATTTGCCAGTAAATGTCCCATTTCTTAGGAAGAAAAATGCCATTTGCAGCCACCTCTGTAGTTGTATGGGTCCCCAGCTGACGTGCTGAGCAAGGAGCACTGCTCCTCCCAACTGTGGGATGCCAGGGGCTGCGCAGACCTGGCTACACTGGCAGCTGCAGCTTTCAGAAACTTATCTCTTTGCCTGCTGCTAAAGCATCCCTCCTCTCACTTCCAGACTTCATTGCTCCTACTGTGTAAATGACTGCTTGCTGCCTCTCTTGTTACAAATGTCTGTCTTTCTGTGGACAGGTTCTGGAGCTTTGACATAACTGATGAAGTCATTGAACACACAGCTCTGCCAGGGACTGTGTTGGGATGGAGAGCTTTTGAAAAAAGTAGCTATAGGGAGGCTGTCTCTGCAACCATTGGGAGGGAGGAACCAAACACAAAACCATCTTACTGATGGTGATAGGTGTGGGGGGAAAAAAATCAAGTACATTTCCATACTTTGAGTCAAAAGGTAAAAAGCTCTATGTGATATTTTGTAACATTCTTAGGGGACTTCTGTGTGATGTCCAGAGCTCAGGGAGTTGCTAAAGGAGACCTGTGACTGCTAATCTACATTGCTTCTGAGTGCTGGTCAGAGGGTGTTGCACTCCCTTCCTCTTAAATAGCAAATCACTGATATAATCCACAGGATTACAGGCCTTGGTGATGAACCTGTTGCCAAGTTATGGATGTGCATAGTTTATCAGAGGGCCCTTAGAATGGTCATGGGAAACCATGCAGAACATAGCTCTGTCTATCAGATGGTTATTCGTCATTAAGTGAATTAATTTGATGAAGTGTATATGGTGGTGTTAACACACAACTGCTTCCTCCCTGAGTTTATAAATCACTTTGCTCTCTGTGCCACTGAATGTGTGACTGCAATATCTTTTGTCAGCATGGGTGACACTGGCTGTATTCTTGGAGGGCACAGCAGGGGCTGAGTTCCTTGGCTGACATGAAGGGAAATTCAAGAATAAGCCCACAGAAGACAGAGCTATTTCCTTTCCTGCCAGTGTACCCTGGGACTGATTTCTGAGAATAGATGTGCTGACCAATGGGGCATTTAGTACTGGAAAACCTTTGTGGTTTTTGTCAGGTTAGTGTGCAGTATGCTTCCTGAGGTTTTATGGGACTTTTTTTTGCCTTGTTTTTAGTTTTCCCGATGAAATAGATTTTGTGTGTCTGGAGCATTGAGCCCTGTAAAGTTGATAGTAGGTTTTAGATCAAGGTCTCCGAATTACTTGTAAGAAAGAATAGTATTTTATAATTACAGGATGCATTTAATTAGTGTCTGGAATTCAGCCACCAATCTAAGTTTGTTTATAGAAATACTGCTAGTATTTTCCTTTAGGGATTTGTTTTCTACATGTAGTTGTTCAAAGTAATACTTAGTGTTAATAAAATGTTGCAACAGCCGAAAGAAAAATATTTTCCTCTCACTTGTTTCCTTATGCTGTGTGTTTATACTTTGTACCCATTGGACTTTTTGTGTTGGGATATATATGTTGCTTTCTCTAGAGAAAAACTTAGACTTGTTCACCAAGAAAAGCTAAGCTTGTGAAAGCATACCAGCTGGTTAAAGGTTCAGGGGCTGGTACATCTGAACTTAAACTTGTGTGAGGGGAAGTGTGAGACCTTGAGATCTTACTTATTTTTTGTTTCATGTTGGATGATTTTGAAGAGGTTTCCCTCTTCCCAGCCTCAGGAAAGTATTGTAATGCCTTTTCTTTTTAAGAGTGAACTGGTACATGACTGGAGTTTGTGGGAAGCTGAACGTGGGATTAGTCTCATCTCTTAAAGAATGAGCTTCCGCCTCTGAAATGTAGTTATGCTTCTTAGAAACTTGCTGGAGGTATTCGCTAACAGTGCTGAGCTTGAGATATGTGCAAGCAGATTGCAAAATATGAAACAGCCTGGAGCAAGCGCAAGCTCTAATGATGGTTGATGTCTGTCAGGTCTGGCATAGCAGTGCCATGGTGCCATGCTTCACGCCCAGAGCACCTCAGCCTCCTGAGGCTCTGTGATGGCAGGGTGTTAGGTTTGGCCTTGAGCAGGCAGCTGCTTGGGCTGTGAGAAGCTGTGGGATGAGGAGAAGATAACTGGAGTGTGACTTGCTTGAGCCTCCAAAGTCCTTGGTCTTCACAGAGGGATTGCAGCCTCTTGTTAGGGGTAGAATTTTAAGAGAGAGGAAACTTCAGCCTCTGAAGGTATATCCCTGAATGCGAATACTGGGTTTGGTCTGAAGTGCTGAGCTATCCAGCTAGATAGAGGTGCAGAAGCACCTTTATTGGGAGAGGAGTCAGTTGCTGAAATGGCACCAGTTCCAGCCACGTCCTCCTCACACCCCCAGCCTGGCAATGCTGAGCTGGCTCAGTTTGCGGAGGATAGCGGAGGAGGAAAAGGGTAACCATACAGGCTGGTGCATTATTGTGAGAGATTCATGAAGGAGGGTTCATAGGCAGGTTTTTCTACATGTAGTGACTTATGCCAGTTTTGTCTGGCTTTGTGTTATTAGGATTAAACTAATAAATCTGCTTGAAATCCTTGATTATGAGAAATTGCCATTCGCTAGTGCTGTGTTGCTGAGGAAAGGCTTTCTTCAGGCTGGGGGTCTGGTCTGTGTGACAGATTGTAAAGCTTGTACCACACACTCATGCTCTGTTCTTTTCCTGGTGGGTTATCACCTATGACTTAGCTCTTTATATTAAGCCTGACGTTTGCCTTTTATCTCTCTCTTTAAGAGATTTCTGTGGTACAGCTCTTGATATGAAATGGGTAGTTGTTGGGCAGTTTGCACAGATTTCAGTAAAAAGTTGTTCTACTGGCTTGCATTTGTGTACAGAAAATTTCATTTACAGTGTTGAGCTTAACCTCACAGCAAAGGCAGCGTCTTATTCTCTGGATTTCCAGGGCGCCGGGGGAAGTACTAGCTCTTGAAGCTGGCCTTGAAATTCTGCATGGCTGTACAATCACTTGGCTCTGACCAGGCTCTTGGGAGGCTTGGCTTGGTGAACACCCTGCCATGCATATATGTGCTCTGAGTTGTGCCTTTCCCACAGACACTGAGGCAGCATGCTTTACTGTCTTCTGTACAAATACTGCACAATCAGCAGGCAAGGGACTGAGTGCTGTTGCAGAGGTGAGCAGTAGCTTCCTAGTGAAGTACTGGCACTGAAGAATATTACTCATCTCTCCATCTTTCAGAGAGGTGCTGTTACATGGCTTTTTAATTTATTTTTTTAAGTGGCAGCCGACAGGCAGCTTTCAGATATCCAAAACTTATACATATTTGCTTGGACACCATGGAAATATACTGGAGACTGATGTGCAAGACATGCAGAGGGCTCTGTTTTGAGCCCGGCTGCTTAGAAATTGTTAGCGTTGGAAGCTTGGTAGGGAGTGTGAGCCCTGGCAAAGATGGAGAGAAGACAGAGGCCGAGTAAAAGTAATCTCCAAGCTTTAGCTGAGGCCGCAACAGGTATTAGTCTATGATACCAAACTTTTTAGTCATTGCCAGGCCTGCAGTCAAGTCAAGTGGGTGTGTAGCCACAGCAGTTTTAAAATGATAGGTTTGTCTGTGCTCATGCATTTTGCAGAGATGTTAAGGCCTGTATTTCCCCCAGCTCAGGCAGACTTGGTGTTTCGCTTGCCTCGGAAGCTGTTCCTGGCTGACTACAGGTAAAGGCACAAGAAAATAAAGGCAAATTGTGTGGCTGCCTCTTATTCTGAATGCCGTGGAGTTATTTGTTTTTCCAGGTCCTTTCTCCTCTGCAGCTTTTCCCTTCTAGACATCTTTCACACAGACAAAGTTTCTGCTTTTACTCAAGGTGATAAAATTGTAGCCTTCAGAAATTAAGTTCTATACCTGGCCTAGAACATGAGTTTTCCTTCTAAGGAGCACCTCACTGTGAAGTAACCCAAGTTAAGGAAATCACGACAGCTTGTATAAAAAGAGTAAAGAAAGCTGAGGTTATTGCAGGAATTGAAGTTCCTGTTGTGATCTGAACTTGGTCTGGTGGGAAAGTTTGCCCAGTCTTTCGGAGGCTGAGAGCTGCAAGTTAAAATGCAGCTAGGAGTCATACAAGTGTTGCGTGTGTTTGTGAAGGGGGCATTGGAGGGGGCTCAGAGACTCTGCCAGGAACATGCCATTTGCCAGGGCAAGGCACATGGCAGAAACTGAGGATCTGTTGCTGACCCTGCCTTCCTGTTATGTTTCATAGCAAGCTGGGGGTTGCATGTGAACACATCCCTCTGTGCTGGCCCAGAACCACTGCCTCTTGCCAGGTAGAAGCTGAGGTCCAACAGCTTGGAAGCCTGGCACAGCCAATAAGCTGTGGTGTGGCTTCATTGCCTTTGTAATATATTCCAAATTGTACCAGAGAAACTATTTATTTTATTCCCCAGGAATTCATACCTCAGTAACAGCGCTGTTTGGAAAATAGGTCCCTGCAAAAGAAACTTGTTGGACAAGACTAACGTTACGTGTCATTGCCTGTAATTGAGAGAAGATCCTCTGTTCCCAGGCTCATCTCCTGCAGGAAAATCCCACTTCTGTTTTAGGGTCACAGTGTCTCCCTTAGCTGCCTTTGGAGATGAAAGCATCTGGAGGAGGGAGGAAACAGTATTGCTGCCTGTCTGCTTTGTGGAACGTATGAAGATGTTTCTATGAAAAAACCTCCACTTTTCTAGTGCCTTCAGAGGGATTCAGCCTTATTAGCAATCTGGTTCTTTTTATTCTTGTATGGATCACCTGCAGCTGATGAAGCATGAGGTGAGAACAGTCAGGGCTGCAGGATTCTTTTGCTGATGCTGGCTGGCAACACCGTCAAGATCCTCTTGAATTATTGTACTGTGGCACACCACAGGGCAGAGGGGCAGTACAAGGTTTGTCTACCTTGGCTGTGGTGTCTGCAGTGTATCTAATTCTGGCTTACTTGTTCCAGATTGTAGGTTGTCAGTTTCATTTGGGCTGTCTTCCCTTGTTTGTTGACACAGGCCCTTCCTGAGTTAATTAGCAGAGGGAGGTGATGGAACCCCTGCTTTGCTGTTTGCAGTCGTGGAGGTCTGGTGTATGGTAGTTGGGGAGGACAGCAAAAATAAATTATGTTCTCCCAGCTTTGCATCTAGCTGGGGCTGCCCAGGTTGACTCCAGCGGGATATGTTGATTTCACAGCTCTTGCTTCTCTCTTGTAGACATCCACTTGGTGGAAGATCTGTGACTTTGTGGCTAGCTCCTCTGGTCCAGGCAAAAAAAGCAATAATGGGAGTTGGATTTCTTTGCTGGACTGTTTACAGTGGAGGCTGAGGCTGTGTTTTGGAGAGGACAGAAGTGCTCAGCTTCAGAGGGGAGTTTGGTTGTGCTGCTTAAGAGGTCTTGGTGGCCTATGGTGTGGTAGGGAGTTGCAGGAGAGACTCTTAATGTCCTTCACGTTGTGTTACTTGTAGTTAGTCACAAGCAGCTAGAGTGCAAGGAAAGCTTTTTCCCTTTCTGGTGTGTGAGGAGGAATGACTCAACATAAACTCTGGTGTAGAAAACAAATATGGGGCAGAGTGGGGTTCTTCATGTTTATGAGAGCTAATTTAGGTCTCTGCCACAACCTAACAACTGGAATGTAAAGCTCATCCTTGGATTCCTCGTGATGAGAGAGTTAATGCTTTCTTCTTGTGCTGTAAATGTTTATTTAGCTGTCTCTTTAAGTGTTTATGGAGTTCAAACCATTTTCAGTGTATGTTGGGGAATTGCTGGTGTCCTGTCTAGGGATGTTTTATGACTTGGAGCATCACCAGGATTGTAGTGGCCATCAGAAGTCTTTGTGATCCTGCCCCTTTGCAAGTGATGGATGTAGAGAGGACTGTGGGAACATTCTGTCTGCGGGCTGCATGCAAGAAAAATGTTTTGTCTTGCACTGCCTATGGAATCCAGAAATCTGAAGTCTCTGTAGGAGTCTATCAGTGCAGCAAAACACAGGGCGGGTAAAAAGCCGGGTGTAGAGTGGCCTTCTGGTTCCATCACCTCCTAATGATGCCACTGTTATGACTGATGCAGACCTAGATCAGATATGCTTTCCTCTGGAAGGCCTCTGGCCATTTGACATTTCTGGAAAGACAAAACACAGTCTTTCAAGACAACCACAAAAATTTGGAATTAATGAGGTGGAGGGAAGGAAGTACTTCAGCTAAAATGGGGAATTGCTCCTTGAAGCCAGGGCCTATTTATGAAAATTTTTATATGGGCTTTCCCTGTTAAAGGCAGGAAAATGAGGACTTGCTGAAGGCAAGTGAGGAGCATTGTTGCTGTTGAGTCAGTTGAGAGCTTGAAGTCTACTGACTAATGTTTCAAGACTGTCAGCTAAATAATTCAATAAACCTTGACCTTTTCCTCTGCACGCAGATTCAGTTCAATTTAATTCTACTTTCGCTCCTGTGGAAGACAGAAAACTGCATGCTAAGGCAAACAACATTATTTGTAGTCCTCTATATTCTTCAATTGCTGACCTGTTCTTATGAATGATGAATGAATTCCGTGGTGCCCTAGAAGACCTTCATGTACCATGAGGGGCTATGCACATTCCTTTTTCCTTTTCTAAGCAGATGCAAGGGCTGTGACTTAATACTCAGAAAATGAGACCATACATGAGTGCATTAAAACCTGGTTTTACTGGTTTGTTGTTGTCCTCATTGCTTGGTCAGAGCTGTGCACAAGTATACACGTTACCAGTGAGAGTAAAAGAAATGGCTTGTCTACATCTGAGATGTTTCCTTATGGCTTTTTTTATTTAGTGTCATGTATACATGTGCCTGCCACATAAGAATTTAAGAAGAGAGGGTCTGAGCCAGCTCTTTCAATCCAGCTGATACTGGATGGACGATTCTTGGTGGTGCTGGACCAGTAAAGTTTACCTGAGGAATTCCACTGTGTGTTCAGCACTTGTTGGTTCCCTAAGTCCTGGTAGGGATTTTCCAAGGAGTATATTTACTTGCTTTATTTAGATCCTCCAGTAATTCCAAGTTGCCGGTGCACTGACCACGTGGAATTGCATAGCTGAATGACTTCTAGATTCTTTTTTTAAAGTCCAGATCTGTTCATACTCACTGCTGTGGTACTGGGCATTGAAGAAACTATGCATTCATATCAGCATTGCTTTTGATGTGGAGACTATTACAGTGATAAATCTGAGCTCTTCAATCCAGACTCAAGAGAACTAGTAAATAAATGATCTGAAACTGTACATCTTTGTATATGCAACTCCGCCTGCACTACTTGGAAATTGGTTATATGCAGACAACCGTAGTGTGTCTGTGTGCAGGGCAGCACCATGCTGTGGGATCCCCCACCTGCCTCTGAGCAAGACAACAGGGCACAGGATAAATGCAGATCCTGGTAGGAAGTCCCAGGGCTAATTAACAGCCTAGAGTGCAATATGGGGGACCTTTCAGTCCTGGAGCTTGTGGAATAGGAGCTAACAAAATGTGCCCTTGATATGTGGCTACGTTTTTTTAGGCGAGAAAACACGGGGTTAAGGAACTGCTGCCTATCTCACCTCTTAAGAAAAGCAGCAGCATTTTTATGTTTGGAGTGGCCCTTAATTTGATTCAGATATTGGAACAGTGCTGCCTTGTTAGATTTACAAGCAAGCCCTATGGACTGCTTTCCTTTCTAAAAAGCTCTGTATTTTGCTCTGGTTGTGTTCGCACCCCTAACTGGACTGGTGTTGGTGGAAGCCTGGGGAAGGTTTGTGGAAATTTGGCAGTGGGATGACATGCTCTGTTCCCGAGTTTGTGTTAATTCTCCCTTTTTGTGCCTAGGATCAGTGTCCCAGAGAACTCCCTGCAAACGGCCTCTGTCTTAACGTAACCGGGAATCTCGCCGAGTTCACGTATCACACTTCCCTCTGTGTCGAGTCCCAGATTGTGCTGTGCCTCCAGCTAAAGGCTTTTAGCAAAATATAAATCCACTTATTTAACGGCCTGTGCTGCAGCTGTTTCAGGGCTATTTTAAGTGCATGACAGTGGAATACAGAAGGAAGTGGCTGTTGGTGGTGTTTTCCTCTCTACTGTCTTGCTGGACTATGTCTGTATCTGTGTTGGTGTGGGATTGTGTAGCTAGAAGGGCTGGAAAAGGGCAAAATAACTAGGGAAAAGAGGAAATAAAACCAATAAAAAAAATTCTACTGTCTGTATAGTGACATGCCTTCCTGCCACCTCCCAGTTAGCTTCTGCCTTACTGATCTGAGTTGTTTTTAACTCTTAAGATGACTTGTTCTCAAGCCTAGTAAAAAAACACATGCCCTGTTGAGCTGTGGTCCTCACTAAAAACATTTTGTTCCGGGCTGGGATGAAGGATTCTCCAACTTTCTCAGCTATTCCTGGCTGAGAGAAGATGGCTGGGGATGCTAAAAGGAATATATTTGCCTTTCCCTGCATGTGAGACCTCAAAGACAAAAAGTAGGGAAATTGCAATAAATTGCAAAATACCATTATTTGAAACAGGATGAATAGAACTTTTTAACCTGGGGAGCCTGACACTGAATAATAACTTCCATTTTAGTTCATCAACCTCATAGAAGCAGTCAAAAAGAGAGTTAGTTGCACATCATTCCCCCGTCAGGAGAATGGCCAGAGAAGCAGAGCATCTGTTTCTCATTGCATTCTGCTTTTGGATGATCTTCATTTTTGTTTGTCACATTATGTCTCTCTTTTTCCTCCTCCCTTCCTCCTTCCTTTCTCTCTTGGTTTTTTTTGTTGTTTTTTTTTCCTTCAGTGAGTTTACAGGCCTTGCTGGAATGCACATATGGTCCTTATCATCCTCAAAGTCCAGCTTTTTTTTTTTCTGGTTAGTAGTTTGTGACATCAGGGGCCATTAGTCACTTTTACTCCGAATAGAAAGGCCTGTGGTTTTTGGAAACCTATGGATAAAAGTGTCTTTTATGTTAGTTCTTGGCATAAATGTAACTGTTAGTTCTCTGAGCTTGTGCTGACCTTTAGCCAAACATTTTGCCTGGAAGGCAAATGTTCATTCCCACTCTCTACAGCCACTTCTGAATTGTCAGATTTTGCTGACTTCCCTCTTCCCAGAAGAATGTGACTGTATCCGTTTTCTCCATGCTCCTCCTGAGTTGCTGCAGCTTGCCAATGCCAACATAAGCAATTCCCCTTGCCTCCCTGCCAGTGTGCTTTGGAGGCGTAGGAGCTGTGGCTCGATGGGCTGCAGGGAGGGTGTCCTTCCCACGTGGCAAGGCCTGTGACTCGCAGTTGCAACCTGCTGACAACCAGGACATTTGATTTTAGATGTCAGGGAGATGGGCCTTGTGCTTCCTACCCCACGCTGCATCCATGCTGGACTTGGGGCAGAGGTTTTACTTAGGTGGATTTTCCTCTGGCAGGCATGACCCAGTGTGTGATGCCTGCTCGCTGTGCCTGGTGGTGTCCTGCGATTCACTGAGGGAACCAGCCTGGGAGTCGCTTCTGCCTGTTATCAACCACACTAATGTAAGCATGTCCAGTCTCTGAGCATGTCTCCTCAGGTGAACCCCTTGTTTTGTCTCCCTGGCTGCTACCTTTGGCTGGTGATTCCCTGGATAAAGTCTCATGTATCTGTGAGAAGGAGCAGCACGAGGCCCACACCTACCCTTCCCTGTCTGCCGCTGCCTAGTGCTTTGTTGACCAAGTTGTTTCCAGCCTTCCTCTCATAAAGTGACCTTTGCTGCTATCCCAGTTCTCCCGGATTAAAAAGGAAAAAAAAAAGCATGGTCAAGGAAAGCTTTTTTTTTTGTATTCCCTGGGACCCCCATGGTTACAGAGGGAGGAAGCAAACTGTGGCACAACACTTATTTCTTGGTGCTCGGAGTAGGAAGACCTGGCCCCTTGCTATGGTTTGTGTCATTGTCGGAGGACTGGGGCAGGAGACTGAATGAAGCACACTCTGTTGAGAAGCTCTGTGCCCCTGAGCAGCCACAGCGGGTGCTAGCTTTTATCCTGCAAGAACAAGACGGTTTACTGAGGTCCATCCCTTGGAGGGTGATGGGTGGCAGGCTGGGAGGTGTTAGCCACCCAGATTGCCTAGCTCTGTGATGAATCTTCATGCTTTGTTTGGCACATGAATCTACAAAATGAGAATACGTCTTCCAAAGAGGTCTGTTGTCTCTGTTGAGAGAGAAGGGGAAAAAAGAAAAGGGATGGGGGTGCGTGTGTGAAGGGAAAGACTTCCCAGACCTCAGTAGCTTGCAGACATATCTGCCGAGTCTGCAGCCAGCCGGCAGCAGGGGCATGGAGACAGGAACTCCCCCTCCTCTGCTGGTGACACTAATGGTTATCCTAGACTGAAAAAACAAAGAACTCTTTCCTTTCTTGATTAACTAGTTGATTGCCGTGGGCTGATTTCTTGTGTTATGACTGTTCTAGTGATGGCAAGGAGAGAAAAGGAATTATTCTCTGTCTTCCTCCCATAGTATATTTGAGTTCAGTAGAACAAGAATGAAGGGTTTAACCATCACTGAAGTCTGTATAAGGAAAGAGATGGCTGTTGTGGGTGTTTTTTCAAGGAACTCAAACAGTGAGCTTGGCTCTGGCATAGGCACTGAGAATACTTCCTGCCGTGCTGACAGGGACCTCAGCTCTCAGTTTTAACACAGGGAGAGAGTACGATAGACCCATCAAATGCCAACTGCTCTTTGCTGCTGTGCTCACTGCTCTTTGTTGAGCCACTTTTTTGTCTGAGCAGACTAAAACATCTCTGAGGCCCCTGGCTTTGGATGCAGCATCTAAGATTACTTCAGAAACATGGGAATATGTGCCCAGTAATGGGACAAAAATATAGCTGACCTGAGCTGCTGACAACAATAAAGTCTTTCAGAATTTCTTAAAGGTGCCTCCTAAGTTGCATGGCCTCAAATAACTAAACACTTGGTTCATGTTTGTGGTGGAGTTCAATATTTTGCATACCAGCATTTTTCCCCTCTTGAATTTGAGGCTCATTTTTGTTTTCCTTAACTCTTCAGAGGCCATGTGAAACTGACCCCCAGCTGCCAGGAGCAGGGGGCCAGCAGGGGCTGAAGGGAAGTATTTTGCAGGCAGCCTTAAAGCAAAAGAGGCTCAGCCAGGAGCTTACTTTGGTTGAGGGAACAGCTGTCATCATGGTTAAGTCCTGACCCAAGGGAGCAGACAGGAGCAATAAACGCAGGTGTCATGGTGGACTCTCTCTACTCAGCCTTTTGTGACTGATACTCTTTTTTGGCTATCCAGGAGAAGAGCAACTTGGTTTTATTTCAGAGCTGCTACCAGAGACCTTCTGAAGCAGAAGGACATGGCTCTGCTTTGTGCTGCCTCTGGAGAAGTGATGCATTCCTAATCATGGGCCTCACCTTTATATCCACCTCCCCATCTGTATGCAGACGTACTGCTGCTGACTTCAGTGAGGGAATTCAGTCTCCCCTTACTCCTGCTAGCTCTGCCAAGCCACTGTGGCTTAGGAGGAATGAGCTGATGCTCTGCTTGCACGTGCCTCGTCAGCTGAATTGTTTTAAAAAGCTTCACTGAATTACATCCAGGCAAGCCCACTGTTTACCACAGCATCAATTTCAGCATTGCTTGACCTATAAAACCTTTGCCGTGAGGAGCTATGTATGAAGAAAGCCAGATCCAAAGTAGACTTGACAGGGCTCTGAGGTTGCAACCCCTTTGTTGTCTTTTGCAAGGCTTTCCCTCCTCCCTGCCCCTGCCTTACAATTAAGAGCACTAGGATATGAAATCCTGGCAATTAATCTCTTTATAGTGATGATATGTAGTTGACACTGTGCCTCTGGAGGCCTCTCTCTGCTTTCCTTACCCCTTCCTTTACCCTGCTAGAGTTAAAACCAGCAACTGCGATAACAACATCGGAAAGATTATTGTTGACCCAAGAAATACCAACTGTGGGATGCCTTGGGGGTCATTCTGCAAAGAAAAGTAAAGTGATCACTGTCTTTCCCAATAAACAAGCATTTATTTGGTCACGTTACGCCGCAGTTGTTGCAGGGGTTAGCACTCAGCTCTGGAGGTTCAGAATCGTTTCCTGCTCAGGTGGATGGTATGTGAAGAGGGAGGGAAGATTTGCCCTATAGTGTGGGCCTCAGTAAAGGAGATACGACTGTGTCTTAAGGAAGAATTTAAAAATCAGGGCTGTTCTTGGGATGTCTTACCCTCTTTGACAGCTGAGAACATCCAGATGCTCAAGTCTAGCAGCCTATCTGGTGCAAATTGTCTGATATCTTCAGAAGTCTGGGAAGCTGCCGTTTTACCCATGCTGATCTTGTCTATTGCTTCTAAAGCTACAAGCTAGGAGAGGCACTTGGCAAACAGTTACTCTTTTGACATGCTTGTAAGAGGTCAGTGCTTACATATACAGCTACTTGTCCTTTACTCTGAGTGACAGCTGAGGAATTGTTTCAGTTCAGGAGTGCATTTAGGTGTAATATTGGGAAAGGAGAGGAGGTGCACTGAACCCAAAGGCATGCAGAGCTCTGTCATCTTCTGAGGGAAAATGAGGAGTACCCTTGGGAAGAAGTCAGCGAGACAGGGTGATGATGTGCTTTTCCACTTGGAATGAAGCGCCTGAGCAACACTGGGGCCTTCCTCTGCCAGAAGAACCCTGTGGCAGGAGGAATAAATCAGTGCTGGTAACATGGTCCCACTGACTTGTTGGGTGTACATATGGGGGCTTTGGGCTTGTCTCTGCAGGGCAGGAGCCTCCACCTATGTCAGCCTCTGACCACTCCTCAGCTGGATGTACCTAGTTCACAGTGAGTTGACTCACATGAGATCCCAGTCGACTGCCTCTTCTCTGGAACTTGTCATAGTGATTCACAGCCAGAGCAACACGGCCATCCTGTTGTTTTTCAAATACTTCTGTTTTGCCAGACTTCATGCATGAATCACTTGCCTGTTCTGCTAGTTATACACTGAGCAGTCATGCTTGGTGCTCTCCTGCAAAAGTACTGTCTCTCTAAGTCTGCCTGCGTGCACTGGAACTTTGCATGGTGCTTCTGTCTGTGTGTGGAGGGAGATATGTAGAAACTTCAATCTCTTTGTCTCTCCTGCCTTGTCCAAAGTGCACGTCTGTGCTACTTGTCCAGAAATGCACATATTTTCTGTATCCACTCTACTCAATGAGATGTGCTACAGTCTGGGCAATCCTGAGGGAGGTGGAGGCTTGGGTTTGCATTTCATCTCTGCACGAGCCTTGGGCCTCTGAGCTTTTCATGTGTTTTGGTGTTTTGGGCAGATTACAGACTACACTTCAGCCTCCTGTTATGTAGCACAGCTTGTGAGAAATACTTGGCATTGAGAAGTGTAGAGATAATTTTTGTTTTTTCTACTGTTGATGTTTGCCACTTTCAGGAAAAAAAAGGAAAAAAGAAGGTAACTAAACCAAAGAAGGTATCCAGCAAAAAATAACTGAGACAGATGCAAGAGATGAGTCTAACTCTCCTTCCTGCTGAGTAACTGATGATGAGGCAATACTTGCTTTCCCAAAATATACCAGAGAAAGAGATACTGGTGCTGTGCTGAGAGTAGTTCAACACCCACTGCTTTCTGTGAAGCCTGTGAGTCATGGGCACCTATTGCTTTCTGGGATCTGCTCCGAGCTCCCTTCATAATCATAAACCTCAGCCCACTGGTGTTTTAAAAATACTAATGTTACAAATACTCAATTTAACCTATTCACATCATGCGTAAATCCCAGGGTCTCCTTTCATTGTATTGACTTTTTTCAGGAAAATCACCGTTGCAGGTAAATGAGGTGATGGCCTCTTTTGTTTGTGTTTTTTGAGGTTTGTTTTACCCAGCCTGAGTAAAGGAGGGGACATCTCACCTTAAGCTTCTGTGGTAGGTGTTGGTAAATAGCCATCCACTATACAGAAGTGGAGGTGAACTGTCTAGTGTGTTGGCATTGAGCCCTCAGACAAGCCTGATTCAGATGTTAACAGGAGTCTTAGATATTTAGTACAGGTGTGTGTGCCAGCATGGCAAAAAGGAGTCCTTTGTGCTACGTGACAATGATGGCAGACTTAGGCATTTTTACTTTGAGATATTGCCATTCTCAGAGAATTTGTTTTGAAGTCTTTCTGGTATTTTCATCCATGCTTGCCCCAGATGTAACTTAATTTTTTCATTTCATCAATGGCTGGTCTGTATGTTTTGAGGATGCTCAGCAATTGTGAAGAGAGTGGGAAGTCCTCCTCTGCTTTTGATTCTTATTTTAATAACCAAAGAGTGTCTTTTTCCATGCCTCATCCAAAGCCCACTGATTTTGTGGAAAAGAAGCTGGTGCTTCCAGCATCTTCAAACCAAGCTGAGCCTGCCCACGACTGTAATTTAACACTGGAAGTGTTTGGGTTTGGAGAAAGGTTGGTATCTTAAGAACAACAAACTTTTGGAGAAAAACAGTTTTGTAACAGCAGAGCTGCTCTAGGTCTACCAAGTTGATGGGGGGTTTTTTGTTTGTTTTGTATTAGTGCTTGGGATGTTGGCATAACTGCAGTTTGCTGAGAAAGAAATAGTTGGGCTGGCTTCCTTTTCCTGTACAGCTGTTGTGGAGAAGTCCTAAATACAGTCTCAAAGTTATTTCAAACCTTCTTTCTGTAAGATCTGTGCTGCCCCATACCCTCCACGAAACAGCCTTGGAGTATTTGATGTCAGCTCAGGCCCTTTGGGCAGCCGGAGGAGGAGAGCAGGTCACCAGGGATGACTTGCCTCTCTGGGTGCACGACCTCGCTTTTTTTTTCTTGCTGAAGACACAGAGGGGCAGCACAGTGGGCTTTGTAGGTCACACAGCAAACACAGGGAACGGTGCCCTGCTTTCTTGTCTTGTGTTGGATGAGGCTCTTTGTAACCAAGACATCCACAGAGCAGCACGCACGCTTTTCTCCCTTCCGGTCAAGGCCTGTAAAAGCTGGCAAGAGATTTAGCTGGTTTTAGAGGTAGCGTTGCCATCCAAGCTATGTCCTGCTGTGGCCATGCCAAAGAGTTGCAGCAAAAGGGTTGTGTTTCCCTTGTACTGCTTGGAGAATGCAGCAAGTGGGAGAGAGCTGCTCCTTCCCTTTGGCAAACTGAACCAAGGATGACATGAACTTGGCTCTGTGTTTGTCTGCACAGCTTTCTATAAGGAATAGGTTTTGGAGTTGCAGGCAGGACTACATTATAATCTGGTCTGGGTAACGCTGCTGGGGGAGTCTTGAAAGGGGAGGTTGGCTGGTTTATACCGTAGAACTGTACGGTGGACACGGAGAAGGCAGATTCAGCTGCTTCACCAATTAAGCAGGAATTGGTTTGCTCACAGCTATGTCCATGTTTCACTGAGTCTTCCAGGTGTCTACCTAAATAATCTTTGGGTAACCCTAGGGATGTGTGATGCTGAGGCCTCAGAAACAATGTTTGGGTGTTGCAAGCATGGAGACACAGTCTGGTGGTGTTTGCAAGCCATGGAGCTGGGGACATTTCAGCTCCTGAGCTCCATAGTGAAGAACTAGCTAGAAAAAAAAGGAGAGCACATTTAGGAGGCCACTTAACATGGAAAGATCCTGTGTCCGAAAAACTCCTGTGCAGTTCTGACAGGACTAAGCACAGACTTCCTGCCTGAAAGAGATGTTGCAACCCCATTAAATGCCTTTCTTCTTGGTCTTACAGAATGATGACCTTAGGAACCTGTCCCTCTCCGGCCACGTGGGCTTCGACAGCCTTCCTGATCAGTTGGTCAACAAGTCAACATCACAGGGCTTCTGCTTCAACATCCTCTGCGTGGGTAAGTCACCCTGCGCCGCTCTCAGTAAGATCTGAGCCACAGGATCCACTGCGGCAAGGAAGTGACAGTTTCTTCCCAGTGCTGCTCCAGGGTAAAATCATGGGAAAGAAAACATGGAAATTTCTAGCTGTTAAAATCTACCTTTTTTTGGTAGATCCCATGGTTCTGCTTTCCTCAAGGGCTGCCCTCAAGGAAACTGAGCTAACTTGGGAACTCAATGTATTTTTAAAAGAATGTTAACTTGAATCTGCCTTTCTATGGGTTGGGCATGGAGGCTGTTTCTCAGTAAATTGCATTCCTTCCCTTCCAGGCTTTGCCTGTCTGTCTTGTTATATTCTTAGTTTCTCCAGTTGGAAGCGATGCCATTTTTAGTCTCCAAATGATGTACTTGAGAACAAAGCCTGTCACCTGCTCTCTGCTGGTTTTAATCTGGGTGCTGCAGGTTGGTTTGATAGCCTGAGCTGCTGTGTTACTTTTCCCAAATTGTTCAGAGAGTAAAGTATGGAGAGACAAATGCTTTTCTTGGCTGCAGAGATACCTACTCTCTTGGTACTCAATGGATACTATGCAATGGGAAATCCATTGCTCAGCCCTTAGGAAGTTATGTGCCAGAACAGCTTTGATCTACTTGTGGACCTCTCCAAGATGCCCCCAGAATTTGGTTCTATACATTGACGAAAATGGTAGGTTTTACTTAGTTGGGCAGCACAGTCTACAAAAATCATATTCCCATTTGTTGTTCATTTAAGCCTGCAAGAAGGGAGTATTATCCCTTCTAATTAGTTACATTAATTAGCTGGAAAAATCCCACAGCCTTCTGACTGTGATTTTTCTACAGCAAGTTGAGAATTTCTGTCTGCAGTGCAGAGTGAGCTGCCTGAAAAGAAATCTGGCAAACAAATGAGACTTCTTTCTCTAGCTTTGCATATCAAAGAGTGAGATAAGAGAATAGTTGTACTTCTGCACACTCTAGCTACCAACCCTCACTCTCCTTAGCAGCATGAAACCATTTGAAATTCAGCAGGGAACAGCACAATTAGCAGGCAGCTCTTTGACCAAAATGACATAAATTAATTGCCTTTTATTCTTGTAGTAAATATTCCTCTTTTGATGTGACTTGCTATGTCTTCATTACCACAGCAATTTGGTCCAACTCTTTTCTCTTTAAAAATGTGCTGATCAACCATTTTTCACCCCAAATTAAAATTTCACACAAATTACTGCAGTTGTCCAAGGAATAGAAATCTTACCTTTCTAAAAAAAATAAACCTGCCACGTTTGAAATGGTATTTTGAGAAAGGACACAATTAATTTTGACATGGAATTGTGAGACTTTAAACTGTGGTGTGCGTGGCTAAAATGTTGCAAAGCCCATCTAGGGCAGCACAGTGCAGCGCTGCATTCACATCAGGAACTCATTAAAATATGTAGCTTCAGAGACTAACCCTCTGTGCCACTAGGTTAGGGCTGATCTTTCTCTGTGAGTTGTGCTCCATGAGGACCTAGACTTTGAGCTATAATGTCACGTGTACTTCCTGTCTTGTCCCTATTTCATTTGCTCCTTGTGCTTTCTATTTTGCAGCTTTTCAGGACTGCTTGATTGTTTTACTGGGCTTAAGTAATCGTAGAATCACAGAATTGTTACTGTTGGAAAAGACCTTTAAGATCATTGAGTGCAACCACTAATCTCACACTGCCAGGCCCATCACTAAACTAAACCATATCACTTACAGATCATCTATGGGATGGGGACTCCACCACCTCCCTGGGCAGTCCATACAAGCCTCTAAGTGAAAAAGTTCTTCATAATGTCCAATCTAAACCTTCCCAGGCACAAGTTCAGCCCCTTTCCTTGCGTCCTGTCCTTCATTGCTAGAGAGAGGAGATCGGCCCTCACCTCACTACAGGCCAGGAGGTCTGTCCCAGATCCCAGCATTTCTTTGATTGCAGCAACTTGGAGGCATGACCTGAGCCCAGCCCCTGCTCGCAGCATGGCTAGCAGTAGCACTTTGAGAGTGTAACTGCTAAGCAAACATTTTTTACTTAAAAATGGCATTTAGGCTAATGCTTTCATCCATATTACGAATTGGTCTGGACATTAGTGAACCTGTAGTAGTTTTAAAAATTGGTACTTAAGCAATGTGCTGTTTTAGGGTTTTTTAAAAAAAAAAACCTTTTTACATATTTCTCTCTCTCAAATTGTCACTGTCCAAGTTGCACTGGGGATTTTTTGTCATCCTCTTGAAAAAGGAACAGGAAGTGAGCTAAAAACCAAGAGCATTAAAACACATAGAGAATCAGATATCTCCTTGGGAATCAAACTCAGCATTGAGAGAATTCATCACTTGCTTCTGTAATGCAAGTTATATGAGAACTAGGACTTAGCCTACACCATTAATAAGATAATTAAGTATTTCTTGACTAAGAACAGCTTCTTGCTGTCTGAATACAGTTGTTGCTTAAGGTGGAGAGGCTGGGGTTCTTCATACCATCAAGCAAAAGGAGTGTGTGTCACCCATCAGGTCGTACCAATGTAAAAACTGGGGACAACAGCTGCAGACTGGTGGATGTGAATTCTTTTATGGGGAAAAAAATGAGTGCTTGTCTCTCTTGCACTGCCAGTCTGGCAAGCCCAGTACCAGGGTTCTAGCAGCAGCAGGCATTTGCTGGTTCATCATGGTAGGAGTCCTTTCCCTTTTCTGAGGAAGGGGGATCACTCAGCAAATGTCTAAGTAACTATTCTTAAAACTATTGTGAGGTGGGATTTTTTTGTTTTCATTTTTTTTTTCTTATTTATCCCTTCTAGTTTAGTACTTTCTCATCAGGGAGTCTCATAAGCCCCTACCATTCTATGATTCTGTGATAAGCCTCAGCCCATCCTTTCCAATGCCTTTGTTTCCTGGGGGAAATATTAACAGCAATATTTCTGGAAAAAAAACTCTATGCCTTTGTGTGTGTGTAATATAAGCCCCTTCTCCCAATTAATGAGAAATCGCTGAGGTCAGTGGTGCTTAGTGTCTCTGCTAACGCCCCTTTCACTGTCCTTGCCTGTGATTGTGGTACACCTCTCTTGAAAACCCAGCCCACACATTTCTGTTATCATTCCCAGCACAGCAGCCGAGCTGTTCATCTGCAGGTGATGACATTTAGCTCCGAAGGTATTTGTTTTTTCTTGGTGTCTGACAGGGTAGCAGCTTTTGTATAGCAGGGGCTCATTTCAGATTCACATCCCCAGTGTGCAGTGCTTTGATGAGGTGTGTGTGTGCAGGGCGTGCTGCAGAGACCCAGGCAGTGACCTGCTGAGGAAATTAATCGGAGCCCAGCAGCAGAAACCAGAGCTACTGTCAACTCCCAGTGACCACAAAGTCCTTGATTCAGTCCTGGGGGATCGGTTGAGATGGGAACTGTCTCAAAAAGCATCTCTTCCTCCAGGGACTATTTTGCTTAGCCATGTGCACATAGCCTAATTCCACTGCTACCCAAGTGGCATAACTCCTTAGCCTGGTGCGTGTGCCTGAGAATGAGATGAGGGAAAGCAGTTGAACCATACTAACATTGCCTTTGTCTGCTCAGGTGAAACTGGCATTGGTAAATCAACGTTGATGGACACTCTGTTCAATACCAAGTTTGAAAGTGAACCTGCAACGCACAACGAGCCTGGCGTGAGATTGAAAGCCAGGAGTTACGAGCTCCAGGAGAGCAATGTCCGTCTGAAGCTGACTATCGTCGACACAGTTGGGTTTGGTGATCAAATTAACAAAGATGACAGGTAAATTTATTTCTGTCATGAGAACAAACCTTTGTGCTAATGTGCTTTGAGTTCCGGGAGGGCTTGACCCTGTGTGGGGAGTAGGTCCCTCACTGTTCCTGGACATGTTTCCTGATCCAGGTCTGGCAGCCAGCATCACTCCCTCCATGTGACAGGTAGAAGGAACAAGCAGATCAGCAAGGTTACAGAACAGAAGTGAGGTTTCTGGCCTCCTTGGCTCTGTGAAGCTTAGTTGCAGTCTCTGCTTGAGTTGAAACACTTAAATATGTGAAAGCAGTTCAAATTATAATTACATTGCGTCTGAGCTGGAGCTCAGATCATGGCTCCTATTCACACCATCCTGCAATGTTCAGGTCAAAGTGAGCTTCACTTCAGTGTTTTACCTTGGTGCTGTTTTACATGTTGTATGGGTGATGTAAATATTCAGGGCAGCCTATGCAATCCTTTGTGTGCATCCATATGGACTTTTGCTGTAGTGTCAGAACTAGTCATTCCGTGATGATGGCTAATATGCTAATTAATGTATTTCCTGTGTCTTAGAGCCTTACATTCTCTTGTTGCAATAATCCCAGCTCCCACTGGAGGGTTGTTTGTGATCCTCTTCTCTGCTGCTTGCCTAATGAGGGGCGTTCTGGCTGGCAGAGTGCCTACCGACCAAAAGCCCGTCAGGGTCCTAGATAGATGGCATAAGCTTTTGGAAAACACAGGCTTAACATTAAAGTTTCCCCCAGCATCCCCATGAGCATGAAGATGGAGCAGGTTCTGCCTCTTGTTCCATAAGGAAAATGCTTTAGATTTAAAAAAAAATATGTTTGCAGTGCTTTAATTCTGTAATGTTTCCTTGCTGTTTGACTTGACATCAACCTGCAACTGTTGCTTCTTTGCTGCTCCTGCTCCTAACTAAGGATACAGAGCCCAAACCATGAGAGGCATGTGCTGACTGGAGGGAGAGGTCTGCACCTCAGACACTGCCTGGTGCTCTTGGGCAGGAACAAAAGCTGCTGAGAGGAGGAGCAGGTGCTCAGAGCAGGGTTACTCTACAGCTCATTACTGACAGGTCACTTTGCATTTGCTTTGTTCGGTAGACAAGAAAAGCCAGCAGTGCTGGTGGTGAAGCCCCTCCAACTTGTCTCTTGGACAGTTGGGGAGAGGGGCAGTCACAGGACAGCAGGACTTTGAAACAACTTTTGTTCTCCTGCTGTGTCCTGGTATGTGTGACTGCAGTGGATGGGATTTTCTCTGTGCTCCTGATTTCAATCCTTCCAGTCTTATTTTGCTCTGTGTTTTGATGGTGCTTTCTCTGATATGATCTCCCAGTGTGAGACCATACTGATTTCTTTGCAATGTACCACTGTCTAAAGTTCTGGGAGTCTCATGATGAGAGAGCTTCTTTGGGCTGGAGATCCTGAGGCTGCCTCTGGAGAGAAGAATAAACCAAGAAGTTCCTTTCCAGAAGCACAGACAGCCGGATCAGGGCATGTTACACCACACCAGCTTTTTTTTTTCCTTCAACAAAATGGTCCCCCAAAGTACACAAATGGTGCAGTTGTCTCCTGAGCTTTGCTCACAGGCTTCAGTTTTTGAAAAGTTCTTTTTATCCCCTTGTGAATCTCCTTTATCTCTTTTAAGATCCCAGACAAGCTTTTGGACAAGCTAGGGTAGCTGGTGGTTTCCCATTTAAATTTTCTTGTATGAGATGATTCTCATTGACATTGGCAGTGCAGCAACTCAAACTTTAATTAGAGAGACAGCAAAAACCATTCTTTTTCAAAGTAGCAGCCTTATGTGCTTTCCATGCACCCGAAGTGTCTCTGCCACTTTATTTCGCTAGGGCATCCATAATACTCTCACTATGCATCAAGGGGAAACACACACTTGCTAAGGAGGGGCTGTAGGTTGGGCTTGTCCCATCATGTGCAGAGTACCCATGAGGCCTCCTAAGTGTCCATCAATGACCTGTACTGTTCTCGCAGTGAGTGCCCTGGTTTTCTCTGTGCCGTGTTTTCTCTCTTCAGCTACAAGCCTATAGTAGAATATATTGATGCACAGTTTGAAGCCTACTTGCAAGAAGAACTGAAGATCAAACGATCCCTGTTCAATTACCATGATACCAGAATTCATGCCTGCCTCTATTTCATTGCACCAACTGGACACTCACTGAAGTCCCTAGACTTGGTCACCATGAAGAAGCTCGACAGTAAGGTACTTGCTGCTCATGTTATGGCCTTGCTTTCATGATATTGCCACAGGCTTAGTTAAAGCTGCTCCAAAAAAATACTGTCTGCTTTTAGCAGTGGAGAGCAGCAGAGGTGCTGTGTGAAAACTCTACTATCTTGGGCTAGCTGCTAGAATGGGTTCTAGTTCACTGGTTCACATGCTGCAGAGATCTATTAAGAGTTTGATCCTCCTACTCTGTTCCAGCCTCCTCTTGGGTTAGGGAACTTGGCTACTTGTACCTCCACTATGCTATAAAGTTAGTAATCACAGAGCAGGAAACTCTCTTTATGAGGACACATTAGGAGATTGCTGTTTGTTTTGCTTCGCTGTGGGTTAACTCAGCCAAATTCAGTGACTGGTTTGTTCACAGCTGAAAGATGTGGCTGTTGAAAGAGAGAGAAAAGTGTTTTCCTCTTTCAACCCGTACATAAAAATGAGAGGTTGAAGTTAACTCTGCTAGTTCTAGCACTCAAAGACATGGTTGTCCTCTCTATTTCACTTTGTCCAAGAGACTAATTAGCTTTTGCTACAAAACCTGATTTGGTAAGTGTGTATCAGATGAGAATTACATCTGAACCACTTAAGGTCACCTTACTAATCAATGAAAAACGGATCAAAACACTGTTGTCTGCCTGCTCTGACTGCATCCAGCTAGACACAAACAGTGATTTGATCTTCTATGGCAAATGTAGTGTTTTTCTAACCATGATTTGACAAACAAGAAGAATCTGAATAAATATGTTACTCAGCATGTGCTTTTTCAGTTACCCTCCTGACTAGCAAGATGGGAACTCAGCTTGGTGTAAACCGTGGTATTTTACTAGACTCTTGCAAAAAGATTTCATTTATTTTCTTTTAGGGAAAATAACTAAGGTACAAATATAAAATCTGAGTGTTTAAGCTGAGCTTTCTCCATGCTTCTTTACGTCATGATTAAGCAATGTAAATCAGTCCACCTTATGCCTTTGGCTCATTGTGAGCTGATTCTGCACAAGATTAATGATGATAACACTCCTTATTTCCTAGAGTGACCTATAGGTTGGGTTTTATGCAGTGAGGGAAAAGGATCCTTACTCTATTAAAATAGGGTTATGGAAATTGACCTAAAGTAAGCTAATTGGTATTCATGTTCCATCTTTTGACAAAGGGGGATTTAATAACTCCAGGCCATCCTCTGAACAGAGTTTGGGCCATGTAACATAAGAGGATTTTCTAGTACTGTAGATAAAATTCCTTCATATAGGTCAATGTGAATGTCTTCAATGTGAATTTCTATCTGCTGTTGCAAGGAAAAGCAAGTCCTGCAAGATCAAAAGCAGAAACTCTCCATCTGGAGGGAGAAAAATGGGAAAGAAAGCAGCATTCCTGCTCCTAATGTATTCCTGCCCTCTCCCAGCAACGCAGATGCTTGTGCAGTGCTCACTTGTATCAGTCTGTTTGACTACCCCAAGAGTATCATGCAGTCTTCCCTCAGCTCCTACATGGTGTTGCTGTTTGCCATCCTGCTGCCAGTATTGGAAACAGTCCGTCTAGGGAAAAGAGTCTGTAACATATCTTTCATTTCTGTGTTAACCTCATCAAGTGGCTCCTTTGGATGATTGTCATAGAGCTGTATAGGGAGCAATAAGCCCTACTCCTGCAGTGCAGCAGAGTGTGGGAGCATCTGAGGGCATGCACGGTAAGGAAACATGCCTGTGGCAGCTTCCACCCTCCGTGGCACACGTTTGGGTATGGACCATCTGCTGCCATCTCCAGAGGGGTAACAGCAGCACTGCTGCCCACCCAGGTGTTCCTGAAAACAGCACTCATGCAAATGCCTGTGAGAGGCTATTGTCTGAGCGTGTTGCTTGCAGTAACCCAGCCTTCTATGGCATGGAGAAGTGCCTAGGTGGTAATTTCCATTTTTGGAGCAGTTATTCATAATCTATGACTGCATTTCCTGTCCAGTCCATTCAGATGAGGAGGGTAATACAACAGGACAGGAAATGGCATGTTGCCAAATTGCATTTGACTTGTTTTTAAGACCACAATTGCTGCTGCCTGAAAATCCTAAGGCAGCAGTGTTGTCACCGGCAGCCCTAGCAAAGGGCTTCTGCCAGGGTGGCCGTGGCTGGTGGCACTTACAAAGCCATTGCTGCTGGATGCATGCTGGTCTCTGTCCTCTCCTGCTGACCCGACATTTACAGTCCTATATGCAGAGATACTGTCTTTGTCTTGCAGGTGAACATCATTCCCATCATTGCCAAGGCTGACACCATTGCAAAAAACGAGTTGCACAAGTTCAAGAGTAAAATCATGAGTGAGCTGGTCAGCAACGGCGTCCAGATCTACCAGTTCCCCACGGATGAAGAGACGGTGGCTGAGATAAATGCCACCATGAGTGTATGTTTTTTGGGGAGATTTTTCTTGCCTTGATGGTAGGGCACATTGTACCATGTTTCTTTTGGCTTTAAAACTGTAGCCTAAGAACAGATACCAGACTGGCTGGAAGGCTTTTGGAGCTGGAGGTGCCTGTCACATGTGGGCTTGCCTGGCCTGATAACTCTTCATTGTCTGACAAAGGATTCTCCTCTGAGCATTTGTTCATATCCTTCCCCTGTTGCAGTATTCCTGTCTCAGGAAAGGAAGAGGATGGGAGGCAGGGCCCCAACGTGGTCAGGGCAGAGTGCTGGGGTTTGTGTTTCCTGTCCCAAATGACCACTTGTTGCTTAGTGGGGGTGATTCACTTTGGCCTTTGTTTCGCTTTCCTGTGACAGTGGGGGCGTCGGGGGTGTCGTCAGTGATGTTCCAGTTCTCTGCAGGGCCCATGGCTGTTGGTGGCAAGGGCTTTGGCTTTCACACCCTCCTTTCCTCTAGTGCTAGAAGTGGTATTTGAAGGCAAACAGGGCTAGCATAGACCAAGAGTTTTAGTGAGGTTTACAGAGGGGAAGCAATTGCTTCCCACGGGCCTGATGTGGAGTGCAATGGGGAACCTGAGCTCAGGGTTTCTGGCAATGACATGTGTCATTGCAGTGTTGACAGGACCTTTGGGTGGCTTTAGAGGGCAATGTAACACCCAGGACGATGTGCCGACCCCAAAGCAAGCGCAAGGATGAGCTCTCCATTTTTACAGGGAATAGAGGCATTAAGATTAAGCCATCTCCTTGCAACTTAAAGGCTTTTGTGATTTTTATTTTTTTACGTGTTTTCCCTGCACAACTGCTTGTAGATGGGCAACTGTCACATCCAGTTGGATATCAGACCTTCTCCAAACCTCTGTATTGCCTCTTTTCTCTATGTTGTGTTCTCAGCAGGGAGAAGTTGGCACAGAGAAGGGACATGGCTCTGCCAGGCTGCAGCATGTGCAGTCTGTGTTTTGCCTTCTGGTGCATCCCAGCTGCTGGGAAACTCATTTGCCAGTTAATCACATCTCCTCTGCCACTTAGCATCCTCCACTCCCACCCAGCCTTGGGGAGAGAAGCCTTGACCATGGTTTGGCCGACACAGCACCTGCTCCGGGGCTGATGCCCAGCCCTTTTGGCTGCTGTTGAGGCAGGAGAGCAGGCGGGTGAGGGCTGGGGGCAGAGGCCAGCTCCTTCCTGGCAGCAGCCACGCTTCTGGGAGTAGCTTCCAGATTGTCGCCACCACACCCATGGGGAGACGGGGGACGGAGCAGAGCTCTGTGACTCAGACACCTCGACCCAGGGCTGGGTCGGCTCCACTCTTCCCCTTGGTCACAGCTTTGCTATTTTAAAGAGGAAGCATTGGCAGTTATTTACAGCAGCTGAAACTACCCCCTGAATTTTTAGCCTACCTTCCTTGGGAGGTTGTTCTTTATTTTCTTCATTTATTGTTTGGCAGTTTGGAGTTTTTTCTCAGCTTTCAATTCCAGTTTGTAAGACTTCATCTGTGCTCAAGATAGTCATGCTTTGTAATTACATGGGAAATATGTGCATCTCTTTTATTTTAGGACTTCAGAATTTTGGACTTTAAGTCTGAGCAGGTTTCTTATCCAGATTGTCCTGTTGCTCTCTAAAACACCAGATGAATTGCAAAGGCGTTTAAGCAACTTGAATCCAGCACAGCTGCCACAGTAAACAACTTTCTTCAGAAACAATCCCTGGCAAGGCAACAAAGGAAATCCCTAACCTCATTGTCCCTTTCCTTTTGTAGGTCCACCTTCCCTTTGCTGTAGTTGGCAGCACTGAAGAAGTGAAGATTGGCAATAAGATGGCAAAAGCCAGGCAGTACCCCTGGGGCGTTGTGCAGGGTATGTTACCGACAGCACGAATAAGGCTTTGTCATCCTGGCTCATTCTGATGAAAGATGCATTGATTTGTGAGTGGCCCCTATCAAAGTCTGTCTTCAGAAAGCAAGATCACAGCTCTAAGGCTTCTCCTTAAAATTAGGACTTTGCAGCCTAGATCTAGACACTGCAGGGGAAGTCGTCAGCAGTGTCTTGCCATTGGTGATGGGAGGGAGCAGGGAAACATTACTAGGAGATGTTAAATAACTAGTAGGTTCTCAAACTTGCCATTTACTGTTCCTTATGCTTTTCTGCCAGTGAAAATATGTGAGCAACTAGGAAGACTTGGGCAGCTGAGTGATTTAGTTTGGACCTTGCCCACAAGCCTGAATGCAAACGTGTAGCTGGGGGATATTCCGAGGAGGTCAGCAGGTGCTCTGCCCTCTCAGCTTGAAGTGGCAGCAGAACTAATTCAACACTGCTTGGTGTGTTTTGTCCTGATGTGGTAGACTGTGGACATGTAGCTCCAGTATGCAATCCTTCATAAGGTCAACCAAAAGCTCCTTTCTGTTGGAGAGCAGAGATTGGTTAGAGCTGTGTTTGCAGACTAGGGTGTACTGGAGCTGCCAGAGGTAGGGCTGGTGCTTGCTTTCCCAGCCAGTACTGAGAAGTATGGGGTTGAGATGGTGGTGATCTGCTTGTGGCTTCAGCTGGAGTCCAGTTGGAGAATGGCCCAGCAAGCCTTTGGGGAACATTTGCAAGGCAATTCTGCAAAACTCTCCCAGTTTTTCTCAATAATACAAGCTGACCCTGAAGCAGCTTCAGACTTACAGTTGTCATCTACGTACACCAGAGGATAATGCTGGGAATAACTCACAATTAGAAAAGAAGCTGATGTGTTTGGTAAGTCTTGGACTTAACATACCCTGCTGGGCTCTTCCTGTTCCCAGGAAACTAGGACCAGGTAGTCAAAACTTTGAAGATATGTCCTGGAACTGCCTCTTTACAGAGACAGTTGCTCTCATCTGAAGGGGAGCAACTGGAGTGCTTTGCTGGGTCCCCGGAGGCATGCTGCAGAGCTGCTGCTGCCATCATATCCTAAAGAGAGAACTTCCACCCCTTGCTTTTAATCATACTTAGACTGCTTGGCTGCACCAAAGTGTGCAGCCCTCAAGCCAAAGGCCCGTTGCAGTCTGAGCATCTCGCTCACCCAGGGGCTGACAGTGGCACACCAGACCCTGCTGAAATAGAAGTCAATACGGGAAGCCCTGTTACACCATTTGTGTGCTGCCTCCCTTCAGAAGCCCATTTAGATCTCCTTTGCCAAGTTAACTGGCATGGAAAGGATACAGCATCTCTGGTGGGGTCTTCTCAGAACTTTTCCTTTCACCACTGCTACAAAGAGGGTTTGTTGCCCTCCCAGGTCCCTGTTGGCAACTTGGATTTAGAGTGATTTTGAGTGGGAAGTGAAATCCTTTGTGCAAATGGATCATGACCTTGCTGGTGCAGAACTGCACAGAGATGGGAGCTCTGTGACCCGGGCAACGCAGAGATCTTGCAAATTCAGTGAAAGGCCTTGGAATTTGTGCCTGTGTGCTTCCATGGGGTGGTTTCACCCCCAGTTCAGCAAGGCATTTTGGTGCAGACTGACTCGGGAGTCCTGCTTGTGTGCCTGGAGAGCTCTCAGGCTTGTTAAACTGCAGCCTGGGTCTAGGGAAAGAGAGTACCTGGCTCCTGGGTTTAATGTTATCTCTGTGGATGGTCTCTCCTTTTTGCAGTTGAAAACGAAAACCACTGTGATTTTGTGAAGCTGCGGGAGATGCTGATCCGAGTGAACATGGAGGACCTGAGAGAGCAGACACACAGCCGGCACTATGAGCTATACAGGCGCTGCAAGCTGGAAGAGATGGGGTTTAAGGACACAGATCCGGACAGCAAGCCTTTCAGGTAGGAAAACATAACTCAGGCCTTGTACAAACAAAGAGATTGAAGGTTTTGGGGTTGCTGATGTTTGCAAGAACCAGGGAGGAAGTAGCCGTGGTCACTTAGAGCAGCTGGGATCTAAAGCATGACTGGGGAGGAATCCCCCGTGCAATGCAGTCTTCCCTCAGGGCCTAGGGTTTGTATAGGAGAAGCACAGGAAAACCTTGGGTGGCTAGGAAGGACAATTCTTGCCTTAACATTTTGACAATGTCTGTAACCCCTGCAGCAGGACCATACAGGCTTTCTAGAGCCTGCAAAATGTCACCAGGGTGCTTGAAGGTGATGTGTTTGAGGGCAGAGTATGACCCATTTCAGATCAGCACAGAAAGTTTAGGAGGAAGAGGCGTGTGTCTGTGGATCTGTCTGCACCCTGTTGCTGTTGTATCAGTTTTCTTGGCTTCCTTCTCTAAGCATCTTTTGCTATGCCATGTCAAATATAAGCTGCTGGTCCTCACTCACGAGTGCTGCTTTTCAGTCTATCTCCTGCCTGTTATCTGTCAGCCAGCACTAAAAGGTGTTGACAGGATTGATTTCTAAATGCTCTCCCTGTCACTCAGTGTGGAGAGCAGTTCCTCACTGGACTCTTCAGACTGGTTCTACTGTCCACATTTGAAACTATCCATTGCTCTACATGGCTGAGAGTCTGCTGTACTGCAAAGCTTTCTGTGAGGATCTCTGCTGTTTCCTGGTTCCTTGGTGTCCGCAGCATCGTGAAAGGGGCATGTTTTTCTAAGATGCAGTGAGAGTTGGTGATAGTGTGCGGTCAGGGCATGTCTAACTAACACCAGTTAAGTGTTCACATTGTTGCCTTGTCATTTTTTCATGCTGGGACAATCTTGGTTTGGGCTTGGGAAGTTGATTTTACTTTTTTTCTCTGCCCTTGCACTTGCTTTCCTAAAACCTGTGAACTATCTATCCAGTCTTAAAGGAAACTTACGCCCATCTTCCTGCTGACAATACTAGGATGTTCATGGAGACTTGAATGAATCTGTTAATCTCTTCAGAAATTCCTCCTGTTGCTTGTTGCCCTTGGAGGAGGGCAGGTTATGTGATGGTTAGATGGTAAATGAGTGCCCCCTTTGCTCCACTGCAGACTCAACTGCGTTTTGCAGCCAGCTTACTCTGTGGCAAGTCAGGAGAGTGTACAAGAAAAGTACAACTGGGACAATGCTGAGATGAAGGTGACTCATGTTGAGGTATAACAGGTACCAAAGGGTTGATCCTGGAATAAATGTTCCTCTAACCCTCATAGGGCTTTTCACAGCTGGTCCAAGGTGCACTGTGAAGAGGGTGCATGGTCTGATGCTTGAGGTTTGGCTTATTACTAAATAGAGAGTTTATGCTGTCAGACAGCTTTATTGCTCTCAGCCCAAGTCATCAGCCAGGGACAACAGCTGTGTGGGAATTCAGGAGGGAGTGTTTGTTCTCTCCTTTCATTTCCTGTTTCCCATTCCTCTGCAGCTTTTCCCCAATCATTGCACCCTCTGCTCTAGCTGCATCCCACGCTGCTCTGTGGCCCAGGGGAAGGCAGTCAGAATTCAGTGTGCCTCACCATGAGCTTACCCCCGTAACACGTGTGTGTGTCAGGAGCTGGCGTGCCAACCCCTGAGATGGCAGCCATGCAGCTGGCCTGCATGGATAACCATGGACATGCTTTATCTCTGATCCTCAGCAGGGGAAAGCCAAGGTGAGGGCCTTGTGTTCACGTTTCTGGAAGACAGAACTCCATGGTGAGCTGAGGGAGGCCTGTGCTGTGGCACAGAATTTGCATCCGTTCAGGGTTTTATTTGTGACTTGCTGAGTTTATGCAGCTGCATTGCTTTTACAACACAGAAACTCTGCTGGAATCAGTTGAGCCCAGTTCTGTTACTAAGCCCAGGTTTGAGGCTTTATTGGATTTCCTTTTTGGAGAGCAATGGCTTAAGATGGGCTCAGCCCTTCCCTTTGAGGAATTTGAGGAATTTCCATTGCTTCCTGTACACGAGGCCTCTTTTGACCAAGCCATAAGTAGAAAGGAAATGAAAATGTACAGAATTTCTCCATCTGGTACGTGTTGGTTCAGAGCATTTCACTCTGGGTGCCTCTTCCCTCCAGTAAACAAAGCCTATGATCCCAAGCTGTTTGGCTGAGGCTGATGTATATCTCAAGTGAGGAAAACAGTAGGTTTGGTTCTTTCTGTACTTCCTTCTGAGAGCGAGGATCAAAAGCATGCCTGTCCCCTGAGGCTGGGCCCTGGGAGCCACAGGGACCATTGCTCTTCAGCCAGTTTGCATCAGCCAAGAGTAGGGAGCTTTTTGAAACTCTCAGAGTGAGCTGGGCCAAAGACCCCAGTAAACCGTTGGTGCTCTGTGGGTGCTTGTGTGAGGTGCGCAAAAGGGAGGCTGGAGATGCTCAGGAGACCCACGTTGCTGGCAGAACCCCCACTGCTTGTCCAAGCTACAGGTGAGGAGGGAGCACCAGTACTCCGTGACATTAAGTTCTCTGTTGCACAGAGACCCTTCTGCTGTCCTGTGTCAGTTACAGACTCATTTCTCTGTTACTCAGGTTAGGGGCTTTTTTAAAAGTGGGTTTTTTTTAAAAGACAATTAGTTGCAAGGGCATCATTCAGTGTGTGGGTGTGTGTTTGGGAATCGAGTTACTCTTATAATCTGTGTTCATGTGTTTGTTTACTTAAAAAGCCAATTCACTTGTCATCTTTGTCTGTGAGAAGCTGCAGGAATCCCAGTTGGTTTAGACTGTTATTCCTTAGGGCTGTGAGTGGTTTTTTTCATATGCAGCTGGAGTTGCTGGGCCAGTTTCTCTGAGAACATTGCTTCTCTGGAAGTTGGAGTCACTTCAGCAGAGAAGTAGCTTGCAGGCTTTAGGTTAGTGGCAAGTTTTTACACTTGAAGCTGGGATTAGCATTGAACCTGAGACAATTTAACAGAAAACCCTGCCACCCTTGCTCCTACGTGCCTTTTCCTGCTTGCCCATCACCCATTGTGGTTTTGAGCTTTGCAAGAAATTGTTTGCAACGCAGGATACGATTAGCAGTGTGCAGAGTTTTCTGTTTCGGTCCGCAAGGCTCTGCTGCTCCCTAGTATAATGTCACTAATTGCAGAGGCAGTTTTTGATCATCGATCAGTGAAGGCTAATCTTCCTTCAGAGTTTTCCTAGGCTCTAGCCAGGTGCTTCAGGAGGGTTTATCCATTTAAGTTGCAGTGTCTGCAGTCAGAGGATGAAATCCGTGATTGAATTTCAGAGAGGTTTTGATCAGAGTTCCCAGGTCTCTGTTTGCTGGGAGTGGACTGGCTCTTGATTTAGTTAAGAATCCAAAGATGCTTCTTGCCACCTTCTTCCAGGAGAAGATTTTTGACATTTTTAGGATCAACATTTTGGCTTCAATGTGTGGGAAGCTGGTGTGGTCAACTGGAATCGTGATTCCTCCAGGGTGGCCAGTGCTGTGCAGCAGCAGCTTTGGGCATCCTGTCTGACGTATTTTAAGAGGCAACTGAAGTGCCCATCAGTTAGCAGTGTTAAACCCAAGACTTGCATTTCTCTGTATGGTTTTGTTCCTCAACTCAACACTCCCACCCCAACAAGAACCATGCAACAAAAAAGCCAACAAAAATCCCACCATGTGCCAGAAAAGGCAAAAGCTCAGCTTTGATGACATTGAGATGTTCCACTAGACCAGTGGTTAATGCGTTCCCTAAGGACACGGGTGCCACGTATCTCTGTGATATCAGTCGAGTTCTCATTCAAAAAATGCCTTTTCAAAAATGCAGCTTGGGGGAAATAGTTCTCATTCCCACACTATCATTATGGCTGAAATATCCAAATCCATTTAAGGAATAAAGTGAAGAGGAATTTGGCATCCGGGGTTCCTCAGAGACTCTGAAAATCTCAGAGGTGCATGGATAACATATTTTGTGTCCCAGATCTTTGCTGTGGTATCTCAGTGCTGGGGAAATAAAGGAATGCCAAGAAGTAGAGGGGGAAACAAAGGAATGAAGGAATCCAGCGATGTGGCTATTTGGAGGAGGAACGCTGCTGCTCGTTTGCAAAGGCTTAGCCTCCCTTGACAGCTAAAGGAGAAGGAAAGGTCTCCCAAGGTGACTTTATCTAAGCAAAGCCCCTGATCTGAATCCATTAAGTAGTGAAAATTAATTAATTGTGTCAGTGTCATGCTTAATGAACTACTTAAAGCCATATTTTACACTCTGATACGTCTGTCTCTACCCCGTGAATCTTCAAATGGAGAGATTCAGGCCAGACGGGTGGAGAAGTGACAAGGTGTGACTCAGATCACAAGCCGTGTGAGCATCAGGGATTGCTGTAGATGCTTCGTAGTGGCCGTTTATCTTTGAGGACAGTCGTGCTGCCTGCAAAGTGATCTGCAGGATCCTGAACAGAGTGCTCGGGTTTGTTTGCCAAATTGTGTCCCGCTGCTGCCACCTAGCACAGTAGCGCTGGGCTCGGTGGAGGTATCATGTCTCTGTTGTGGTCAGAGACCTCTGACGATGTTTTGTGACAAGGCCATGCGATAAGATCACCAAAGGCTGGAAACTCATGACTCTGCCTGAAACACAGCTCTGACTTTTCTTCTGTTTTGTTGTTTGGGGTTTTTTTTTTAACAGTCTCCAAGAGACTTACGAAGCAAAGAGGAATGAATTCCTGGGTGAACTCCAGAAGAAAGAGGATGAAATGAGGCAGATGTTTGTCATGCGAGTGAAGGAGAAGGAAGCAGAGTTGAAGGAAGCAGAGAAAGATGTGAGTATACTGTAACTCCGAGGGCTGTGTGTGAGGGTTTAGGCTGAGGCTTTTCCAAGAGAGCCCTGGGAAGGTGACCATCCAGATTCCAACACCAAGCCTACAAAGGTGCTTGTTGTACGTAAACAGTCTCAAGAGGCAGGTATGAACTCAACTCTCCGTCCTGCCTTTTGGGGTGATCCCGTCATCACATAAGTCTCTGCCACTTTTCTGTGCCTGTAAACTGGATCGGGAGTATCCCCTGGTGTCGGGCAGCTGGAGGAGGATACGTACCTTGGAGCATGCGGGAGGTACTGCAGTGTGACAGTATCAGCAGCTGTGGCACAGAGGTGTCAGCCTTGCAGTGCCCTGGGAGTCCTCGCTGCTCTCTCACCTCTTCAGTCCCACCCGAAGGAGAGAATATGTTTGCTACTCAGTGTTATGTTGATTTGTGGTGGATCTTCAGCTATGGTACAGCCAGCACTGCCCTTCAGCGGTCTCATCTTTCTGGAGACTTTCAGCAGGTAGAGGGCAGTAAGTGCTATTTACTGTAGTTGTAGAGCTCTTTGTGAGCTGTCCTACTGTGATTTGCTCAGTGTGTAGATCAGCACTTACTGCTGTTGGACAGAGTATGTGCCCTGTTAGGGAAGGGAGCTCTTTCTGGGGGCTCACCGAGGAGTGTGTGCTTCTGCAGAGGTACAGAGAAGAGCCCCCAGAGATGGATATCGCCCTGAATGGCCCTGTTTTCTTGCTTTGCACGAGCATGAGAGAGTCCACCAGGTACAGAGCAATGAGGTACAGAACATAGGGGTTTGGAACTGTCCCAGAGGCCTGTCATATTCCTACAGCAACTTAAATTCCTGCCATCTGTTTGTGTGTATGTGTGTCAATTGCAGGGCTTTTCTCACTAAGTCAAGTGTGCTCAGTACAGGCCAATGACTTGGTGTTAACACAGTGAGGCCTCAGTGCCAGCAGAACTGCTTTGGGCATAATTACCTGTAATTGGAGTGAAACATTTTTCTCTTCCCATCCAATTCTCATTGTCTCTGTCCTGGCAGCTTCACGAAAAGTTTGACCATCTAAAGAGGACTCACCAAGAAGAAAAGAAAAAAGTGGAAGACAAAAAGAAGGAACTTGAGGAAGAGCTGAACAACTTTCAAAAGAAGAAGGCAGCAGCTCAGCTATTACAGTCACAGGCTCAGCAGGCAGGTTCTCAACAAACCAAGAAAGACAAGGACAAGAAAAAGTAAGCGGATGTCACCCACATGCTTTGTAGGGCTTATTACAGTTTGGGAGGTTTTTTTCTTTCTTGATGCATGTCTGTAACTGCTTTTCCCCATTACCAGACTGGAAACTGGGATTTTATCAGCCTGACAAAATAAAATATTTTTTTCTAAAGGGTGGGCCAGGGACATGATCTTAATGGGAGAGCAATTGAATGGTGGAGGTTTGACTTTTGATCTGTCTAGCATCTTCTGGAACTTTCTGGGCTCAGACTTATCTGCCTGAGCCAAAATTATTAAGGAGGTCTCTACCCATCCTTTCAGCCAAGAGTAGTCTCCAGTTCCCATTCCTTGAGGTTATAGTTGTACATAGAAGTAGATTAAAAACCAAAACCACCATGTTATTTTCACATGGGAAATGCTAGTGCCAAAAGTGAATACTGGGAAGCTTGCTTTAAAGACATGAAGTTCTGTTTATTTTTGTTGGGGTTTGGGTTAGTTTTTTTTCTAAAACCGAGCTACTATGGTACTGTGAGTGCAGGTAAATGGCATTTGTGGTTGTGTCGAGATGGCATGATAAGCCAAGAAACCCATAGTTTTTAGTAAAGATGATGGCACTGTTTTCTACTATTTTATATTTGTATGCTAGGATATAATCCGATACCCTCCAGTACTTTGAGACTGTGGCAACTTAGAAGCTGGAGGAACATTGCCATTAATTTGAGGTCGGAGTTGAGTCACTGCAGAGTGCTTGCTGAAAACCTCGAGCTCTCAATTGGTTCACGTTCACAGAATCTCCTTCTTGCAGCCTGTGCTTGGAGATGGCTATGTTTAGCTTGCTGTTAGTGCAAGAGCCCCCTATTTATTACATGATACTGGCTACTTCACCGTGTTTGAAAATCCACAACATGAGACCTACTTGGGTGTGATACACGTAGTGAAGCCAGACGAACCTTGCAGAGGTGAAGCAGACAGCACATGGCTTGTCCATACAGAGCAGCCAGTCAGATTACTGTAACTGAGGCTGCTTTGAGGCCTCCTGTCATCATTTCCATTGGCTTTTCTCGTACCTAGTGAGGGGATACACAGATCCTTTCTGGGTCATCTGTGCCAATGGCACTAGTTGATAACTGCGATGGGGAAAGCTGTAAAGATGGTGGTGCAGCAAACCTCACTAGGAAATGCTCCTTTCACCCCTACATGAAACCAACAGTTCCACGCTTCTCTCAGCAGCCAACAGCAAAGGCGTGCATCCCTTATAGACTCTGGCAGAGTAAGCTACTTGAGTAACAGTAAGCTGTCGCTGCTGGGAGAACCCAAGTGCTGCCAGGGATGTGGTGTAGTCACTTCTGTGTCTCTTGCTGATCTGTGAGCTGTCTTACGACGTGAGCCAATGAGATTCAGTTGTATTGCATATATGCTAGTGTATTTTTCTACTTTGGGAAGTTACACTGATGCTCGCTGCATGGCCCTTGTCTCCACTGCTGGTTTGATACCCATCACGTGTTGCTTCTGCCCCGGCTTCTCTGGGAAAGGCGGGGAGGGCCCAGGGCTAGTTCCTCAACTGATGTAAATTGATGTAGCTCCTATGGAGCCGTGCTGCTTTGAGCTAACTGGGAACCTGGCCTTTGGCACTCCCTGAAATACAGGGAGTGATTGTGTGCTGCATGCTCTGCTTGGGTAAAGAAACCATTCCAGACCCATCACGTGTTACGTAGAAACAGTGACTGTCGGCAGCTAACGTCCAAGTGTGCCGAAGTGCCGTTCTGCAGCGGTGCCTGTAAATAGGATGGGCTGAAACACCAGTCCTCTCTCATGTGAGAGTTCACACGTGGTGACCCATTTTCTAAAAAGAATAGAAAATTTTCAAGATTCTTTCTCTTATCTCTTAAAAATGTTAAGTTACCAACTCTGTTTAACAGCTCTGCAGTTGGGGTTTTTTTTCACCTTAGATCTGAGACCAGTGAGGTAGATAATGGACCGGGGGAGTTTTGTAACTTTTGGTAGTCAGTGTTAGCTACTGGTTGCTTCTATGAAGTTGGCTGGCATGTGCACAATGCTGTGGGTGTGATACATAGATGTTTCTAGCAACCATGACAAACACAGTTTCTGCTTTGCTGATGCATTCACAGAAATCCAGTCTTGAGGAACTTGCACGTGTTTTAGTGTGTCCTTTCAGTGTCGCTCCACACCAGGTGCTGTAACTGCTTCACTTGTTCTTTAGTGTCTGAATTACTAACGGAGGCTTTAAAAGGAAATGCTGATGCTTCTGCCTTGTAGCACGCCTTGGTTTTTCTAAAGGCTTTAAGTTCTTCCTTGTGCTCTAATGACAAGCTGCAGTTTATTTAGGTAAGGCTTTCAACCTTTCTCTGTGCTCATATGGACTGTGGTGGTTCTTGGGCAGTGGCCAGAGGAAATCCTTGCCATGCACGATCCTTGTAGCTTCCCTTGAGAGTAATTCCAGGGAATGCTGCTTTCTCAGGGTGGGCTCAGATTTCTCCAACTGGGACAATGGAGACTTCCCACTGTGCTGTGCAAGCTGGAGGGAAGGCTCAGGGTGAAATCTGCTGCTAGCCTAACTCCATGAGGGAGAACTTGGCTCTCTTGGCTTCCAGACTATTTTTATAGGAACAATTTGTCTTTTGTACTTTTTTTTCTTTCATAATCTATTTCTCAGATTCCCGTAGGTTATATGTTTTTCATCTAAAATTATTGCAGCTCTAGCCTGGTGAACAGAAGTGTGCTGCTTTCAGGGCAGCACATCTCTCTACCTCAGGCACCCGTGTGACTGTAGAATAGACATATGCTCAAGTATTTTCCCGAGTGTGGGGATGAGCATACTTACCAACTCCCTGCCGTAATTTTGGGATGGGACTGTGCTTCAAACCTCAACAGTCTGGAGATGGTTCCTGGCAATGGACTTGGCAAAACCAAATGGGAGTAGCAAATAGCCTTCTGGTGCTTGCCTGTTGTTTGGTAGATGGCCACATGCATGCCTCAACACACGCTGTTCTGTTACTTGCTCATCCTCAACCCGCCCTGGGAGCTGAGACCATCTGTCTGGGCTCTGTTTCTGTTTATTTCAAGCTACTTCTGAAAACCAGATGAAAAACTTTTTCCAGTTTCCTTTCTATATAATAGTTTCCAGTCCAGTGTGACTGGTCTGGCCATGCTTAGTCCTAAATCAGTCCCTGAGCTCTACGACACAGCTACAACCTGAGCTGTAACACTTACATCAGGGCCCAACCCAACACCTGTAAAAAGATGTTTGATGGTTGTTTGATATCTGAAGGATCTGACTTGGATCTGGAAGCCAACGTTTGAAGTGCTGGGAGATGTCATGGTGCCAGGTCAGAGATACCTGAGTTTGGGTCAAGGCTAATGACACGGCCTTCTGTGAGAGTGCCTATGTAAAGTAACCCAAACCAGACACCGGCACCCATACCCCTCAGCTGAATGCACCTTCTGAAAAAATGCAGCTTAAAGACACCAACCATGGACAGACTGTAACCTTGACTAACTTATGTACTTAGTTCTCCAGTAGTTCTGCTCCCTCAGTTTTATTTTGCTTCTGCTTGTCATAGGCTAGAGTAGAGCTCAGCCCTGAGGCTTAGTTTCGTAGCAATTCCACAAGCCATCTGCATGCCCACCCACCAGAGCGGGTTGCTGGTGTTGGCTCTCCCAGCTTTCTTTGATTTGGTTTGGTTTTTTTTTTCATTTTGAGTTAAATCATTGCTAACTTTTTTTTTTGTATTTTGTTCTTTTTTTTTAACTTGCAGTGCAAGCTTCACATAAAGCCTGTCAAGCCAAGGATGTTCCTGCATTCACCTGCTTTTGCAGTAATGTGTCTCTGTCGTCTGTTTTCTTTCTTTTTTGTTTGTTTTTTTCCCCATTTTTTAACATGAATAACTATTAACTCATCTAATACCACAGTGGGAACAAGAAGGAAGGATTGGGTACAGGACTGTATGCAACTGAAATTCAGGGGTGGGTGGAGGGACAAGGTAATGATGGCACATATTTTTCTCATCAAAACAAGCAGCATGAAATCACTCTTGGCCCCAAATTTGAGAGTCAGGACTGGACACCAGCAGCTCGGGTGAGCGTCACTGCCTGGATTGGGTGCTCAGTGCCGCTGGCCTGTGTGGCCCTCAGAGGACCAGCAATTGCTGCTGTATGAGGGTCACAGCCCAGTGCCCACGTGGCTTAAACCCAGGAGTTCAGTCCAACCCATCTGCCTTCAATAGCTAATCTGTTAGAGCAAAGTGAGTCCCGCTGGTGGGGAAGAGGGAGGGGGATGTTGTGTGTGTAATAACAAAAGTTTAACTGACCTTGCATGCCGTTACATTTGCATGATATTTTTTATTAGTTCCTGTTTTTGTTGTCTGACTTGATCATACTAGTTGGCTTGGATTTATTGTCATGTGCTGGCCTATCTTTACAGCCACCCTTCCAGTTCAGTTAGTAGCTACCTGCTGAATGCCACGGTGTGAGCCCAGCGGCGCTGTGGGTGCCTGGGAGAAGGACCATTTCTCCTTCCTGCCTTCCTTCTTTTACTTGCTTGAACACAACCTTTATGGTAGCTGGCTTCCAATGTGCATGATCTTAGCAAGACTTAGCAGCCCTTACAGAACCAAACGCTTGGGCAAGGGGCAAGACAGAACCTTCCACATCTCCTTAGAGCCCTCGGGAGGATTCCTGCATGCACTTAAATACAGCCTGGTAAAGCAGAATTTCATGTTGAGGGAGTGAGGGTGCCTGGACACACCTCCCCACACTCTCCAGCAGCTCTCCTGCACCATGCACAAGGTGTCCTTCAGGTGGCCCTTGAAACGTGCAAAGGAGATGTAGCATAAGCTAGGCCTGGCCCTATGGCCAGCACGGCGTGGAAATGGATCTGGTTAATGTGTGTTTTCTATACCATTGCTTTTTGGACAGAATTTTTCCCTTCCTTCCCAAGAAGTGGCAAGCCATGCTTAACCTTTGACTTCTGGATTTCTTTCTCTTCTGCTGATGTACAGCCAGCATTTCCACTGCTCCTGGCTAGGTAGTCTGCTCTTCCTTTCTTTAGAGCACTCTCAAAAGTAACTCCACTTAAGTCTCATGCACGGCAGCTCTTTGCTCATTTCTGGGTTGGAATTTCTTTCCTTTCTGGGGGGAAAAAAAACTAACCCAGGGAGAGTTATCACTTTTTATGACATGTTCAGTTGGGAAAAATGTGTTTGTGGGTTAGGTTTTTGGGTTGTCTTGCTTTTTAACCCACACTGCTTAAAACATGGCCATGGGAGGAGGTGATCTAAACACGGTGTCAAAGATTGATCAGAGATAAATAAGCTGGAAATAAAACAGCTGAGCTCTTTCTCTTCTTTTTTTTCTTTTCTTTTTAATTTATAAATGTCACCACCTGGTCTTATCAACCATGATGCACTTTTTGTCAGCTTAAATAGGTTTGCTAGGGGGTTGTTTGTAAAAATGAAACTATGGGTCGTGTTGCTTCTGGCAAACCCAGCTTTAAAATCTTGAGTTATCAAGGAAGAAGTTTGGGCTTTGGCATGAGTGTTTTACAGTCACATCATATGCACATCACAGGATGCTCGTGGCAGTATGCTTTGCTCGTGGCAGTATGCTTTGCTTCAGCTGTCTCTGTGCATGTCTTCTTCTTAACCACCAGCATTTTGTGCCAGGAAGAAGACTTAAACATTCATTTGTCCCACTACATTTAACAGCCCTTCAAGGTACGTTTGGCTGGGGAAATTGGCTGAGTCTAGCTTTTTTCCCTTTTTTTTTTGGGACAGAAAGCTGTGGCCAAGTACATTAATGTATTTTTGGTTGAGTTTTTCTCCAGCAAAAAGCAAGCTGTTTTGGAGAAAATGGGAATAAACCCTAAACTTGCAAAAGATAAAGGTACTGTTTTGGCTTTTTGCCAAAGGAGGTGCTAATGGGTTATTCTTTTCCCCCTCCTTAAACCCCTGGACCATGTTTAGCTTGTTCCTGCTGCACTTCTTTCTTTTCTTTACTTATACCTTTTTTCACAGTAGCCCCTGACTCTGCATGAAGTAGATGAAACACTCAGATCTAGTTGGATGTGCTTTCACCTCTGCATGTAAGTACAGTAGTAAGAGACTCACTTTTTCTGCCTCACTACTGATACGCAACCAGTTGTGGTTTTCTGGAGGGTGCTTTAAGTCCGCTTACTTACAAGTGGCATGGTTAAAACTTTCTGCAACCATCTGCTTTGGCTGAGATGCTGAAAAGATGCTGTAGGGAACACGACATGCAGCTCCTGTTGAATGCCTAAAGCAACCCTGTGCAGCTGCTCTGCATGCTTGAAGCCAGCTGGTGAACCTGCGGGCAGAGTCAGCAAAAGCCTTGACCATGCATTAGATGGCAGTGCCAACTAGATGGTAAAGCTGCACCTTCCTGACCAGTGGACTTCAAACCTTAGAATGATATGAAGGAGCAGGAAAGCACAGTGAAATGTGTGTTTCTGGGATGGTCTTGTTCCCAGGGTATGGAACAAACCCCTAGAGTGGGAAAACAAACAAAGCTCAGGTGGCTGAGAAGGGACCATGATTGCTCCATAGAGGTGGGCACGTGTGTGCCTGGCAGAGGGCTGAGAAGACAGAGGTGACCATGGGCTTGTTCCCCTGAGGCCTTGCTGGGCTTGCCCCGTTGCTTTCCGGGAGGGCAGCAGGCAGGAAGGCACCCTTTGAGCTCATGATCCTTAAATGCATCGCCTTGTCCCTCTTCTGGAGTGTGGGGCTACCAGGAAAGCAGTGACACCCAACCTGGGCTCCTCTGCAGCCCCAAAACTGCAACTGCAACTGGTGTCACTCCCTCCGTGTGCTTTTGACAGCTTGAAATCCCGTCAAGCACATCTGTATCTCTGTGTCACTCTTTAAGCATGGCTTTAGTTAACGTGACCAGTGTTTCTCAGGTGGCTCTCACTGCGCTTCTGAAAATCCCTGGTGAGAATGGAAGTGTCTTTTTGTGTGTGATCCTATCAGATATGTCCATTTGACTCCAGTTCCCACTCGCCCTTCTAAGCTGTTAGAAAGAGTGTGTGTTTGCCCCTTCTCCGAGGAGCCTGGTTGCATTTGCAGTGTGTGATATCCATGACGCTCTCATCACCGTTCATCAGCATGGGACTGTACAAATATGAAGGGTTTTTTAATTAATGGAAAATAAAGCTGTGAACAGCGGTAGAAATATTGTATTTGTATACATTTTTAATATCCTGATTGCCTTAAACTATAGATGTAGAACTTTATTACCTTGCTATTTGGAAATAACCCATGTTTGTAACTAAATAATTGTGTAACCTACATACAGTGTTAATGCAAATCATATGTATGCATCTGTTAGATATTGTCACCTTACTTGATGGTAAAATATTTCAGTTTTTGAATTACAAATTGAATAATAACCTTCTAGCATAAGCTCAGTTATTTCTTGTATGTGCTTTAGGCTACGTACACAAATAGTGCCAACACTTGAAGTGGGGAGAGGAAATATATTTTTACCCAAAAGCTCTGGTCTTGGCGTGGCCTCTGTGACTCTGTTTTGCTGCTGCCGTGTTGTAACGGTGCGACAGGGAAAACTGGGGAAGTGCGAGGTTTCCCAGCAGGCCGCCTCGTGCCCTTGAGCTGCCTCTGTAGGTTTGTGCTGGCCTTTGTCACTGGCTTTTTGTGGCAGTCGTGAGCTTGTTCTCCAAACCAGCTGGTATGTTGGAGAGGCACAGGCCTCCGTGGTGTAGCTGGTTCGTGTGACCCAGTGCACTCCCTCCTTCATGGTTTCCTTTCTTGAAAATGTTGCTCCTCCTTTTTTTTTCCCTCCTCTCTCACTCTTTCATTTCAATTCTGAACCTCTGTTTCTTTTCTTTTCTGTTTTTCTCTCTTTCTGTAGCTTCTTCTTTATGTAACCATCACCTTGCCAAAGCCCCCACACCCCCTCTCCCTGTGGACGGTAGGGCACTGGAAGAGCCTGCAGCTCCGGGCCCCCTGCCAGAGAAGAGCCACCTCATTCTTCCGTCGGTCTGCCCTCCTGTCCTTCCCCTTTTGTTTCCCACCCGTGTGTCCGAGGGTGCGCTGTGCTGTCTGTCTCTGTGCGGGATCTGTCTGCTCCCGGCGCATCTCCGACATGAGCCAGGCTACCAAAAGGGCAGAGGTAACGGCTGGAGGAGGGAGCTGGGCCGTCGTCGGGGCCATCGCGCTGCCTTAGGTGTGTCGGGGCTTTTCCCCCTCCCCATTTTCTTCCCTTTTGCTGCGGCGTGCACGGGCTGCTGCTGCCACGTACAATGACAGACGGTGGATGCGGGTGAGTGTGCGTAGCCAGAGGACTTCATTTCTGCCTCCGAAGATGAGATCTGGCTGCTTTGGACGTCATCCACAACTTCATCACATGCCATGCTCCTCTGCTGTGTGCTGAAGAGAAGTCCCTGGGCCCAGGTGACTCCTCATTCCTCGTATGCAGGGGCACGGAGCGGAGCTGGCTGAGCTCTGAGTGGATGGAGCCTGTCCTGGATGGCCAAATCTGCCATATTTCCTAGCTGATCTGCCTGTGTACGAGCAAAGTGGGTATCTCTTCTTGTCCAACTGAGCTGCACTGACTTGTACTTAGACTGAGGGCTTCGTTTTATTTCCATAAGGCCTAATTAGCAATTCTTTTTTTTAGACAGTCTTGAACGTGGGGTAGTTGTTTCACTTTCTAACTTGTTTACTTTGGAAGTGAATGCAGTCAAAAAGGCTTGAAAAGTGCTCTGGTCTTGTTCGAAGACAAAAACCAAAGCTTGTAAACTTGGTGTGTAGTGACCTCTAGCTGGTGTGGGACAGATGGACGGAGACACCCTGATGATCCTTGGGTGGTTTTTTTATTCCTTTAACCAAATACTAGTGATTTACTCATCTGTGAACCTTCATCAAGGAATTCCCCTCCTTCGATCTGCTGCAGAAAAGATCCTGTTGAATCATCTCAGTTTGGTCTCTTCCCGTCTGTGTGTGAAGCACAAAGCTGCCAAAGGTCTCTGCTGAAGTCTGCTGGGTTTTTTTCAGAAGCACAATATTTTTCAATGCTCTTCAATGACAAGAAGCTCCCTCCAGCCAGGTGACTTGTTTTCTCAAGTGGCAGAAGTACTTTCTCCTGGAAACCTTTGCAGCCAACTAAGTGATTTTCTAGACAGAATGGGAAAGTTTATTGAGTGTTGGCTTTGTGCGTGTGGCAGTAACAGTTCACCTGGTATGTGAAGGGACTTGCTGAGTGTTGCCCAGACTGGAGGGATATGAATATTTGCACAAATGTAGCTTAGGACATAACTTGCATTAATACTGAAAATGGAGCCTGCTCCACGCTGGAGGCTTCAGTGGGCTCAGGCAGTCCCTGCTGAGGGGCTGCTCTCCAGCCACCAGCGCTTGCCACGAGAGCCAGAGCTGGAAACCTTCCACTGCCAGCCTTCCAGGACAAAATAGGAGGCGATGCCTCGTGGGCTGAGGCTGGCAGACACGGCTGGATTAAATCCTGCCTGCATTAATTCTTCTCTTGTTGTGGGAAACTCTGTGGGTGCTCTGCAAACTGGGAAGGAGGAGCGTGTGCCACGTGCAGGACGGGATCCTTTCTGTTCCGGTAGTGCTGGGGCAGCAGTGCTCTGTGTGCAGTGGCCCACCCAGACTTGCCAAAAGTGATGGGTTGAGCCACACCTTTTCTCAGATCAATTAACCTTGCAGCCAGGGGCTGCTGTGGGACTGGGGCACACTGGTCCTTGAGCCCTGCTCTGCCTCCTGCAGGGCCAGTGTCACCTCCAGCCAGGGTCTCTGTGCCTGCAGGTGGTCACTGTTTACTCAGAAGCTGTCTTGCCCATTAAAATGCCCCATTTGCCAGTGCTGTGTCTCTTTTTTTCTAATGTTGGTGCTTAGGCCAGTCTGCAGCATCGGGCCCGGGGGCCTTGCTGGGGCTCATCTGTACAACTCTCTCTATGGTAGACTCCAGCTTGCCAAAGTACCCTGCTGATTGTTTGCTCAGAGGCCAGCCCACCCACCGGTGGCTCCTGCAGTATCCTACATGGTGTGCCCTCCCCATTGCCCCTGTTTTCAGGAGGGAATCCTCTCCTTTTGTTTCTCTCATTCCCTAGACTTTTCTTTGGGTTTTTTTCTGTTAAAAAGTTGTAATACAGGTTTATTTGGTGGTAGCAGGAGCTTAGCCTGTAAAATCCCACCATTGAGATTTTGTCCGTCATGATATATCTATTGTTATAGCCTCCATTTTTTTAATCCATCGTGATCATGGCTGGGCACAGAGCTGTTCCTCTGGGCTCTACCTCGTGTCAGGTCACCTGTGTTGTGCTGGTGACAGTAGTTTAGGACCCAGGATCAGTCGTGGGCAGCTGGGCATCACTTACTGCAAGTTGGAAGGTAAAAATCCAGATGATGGGGGGTTTTTTTTGTCCTGTTCTTAAAGAAAGGCTATCAGGCACTGCTAACCTAGTCATCTGGGCCCTGTGACTCTCTGAAATCTGTGTGTGATAGTAGGAAGTCATGGCCAAGTCTGCAGGTTGGCAACACTGAAGAAGTATCCTGATGGATTCCATCTGTCAGGTCAGCCCTGGGCCTTTCAAGCGCCTCTTGAGACCTTGACTGTGAGAGCATTTCTTCTGTCCTTCACAAGTGCTGGACTCTACTAGTGGAGGTGGGATTCAGAGGGATCTCGACCAGCTTGAATGTTGGGCAGAGAGGAACCTCATGAGGTTCAACAAGGACAAGTGCAGAGTCCTGCATCTGGAGAGGAACAACCCCATGCACCAGTACAGGCTGGGGATTGACCTGCTGGAGAGCAGCTCTGCAGAGAGACCTGGGAGTCCTGGTTGATAATAAACTAAATATGAGCCAGCAATGTGCCCTCGTGGCCAAGAAGGCCAATGGCATCCTGGGATACATCAAGAAGAGTGTGACCAGCGGGTCAAGGGAGGTTCTTCAACTCTACTCTGCCCTGGTGAGGCCTCATCTGGAGTACTGTGTCCAGTTCTGGGCTCCCCAGCTCAAGAGGGACAGGGAACTGCTGGAGAGAGTCCAGTGCAGGGACATCAAGATGATCAGGGGACTGGAGCATCTTCCTTATGAGGAAAGGCTGCGGGAACTGGGGCTGTTTAGTCTGGAGAAGAGGAGACGGAGGGGGGATCTTACTAACATTTAGAAATATCTAAATGGTGGGTGTCAGGAGGCTGGGACATCCCTTTTCTTGATGTTATCTAGCAACAGGACAAGGGGTAATGGGATGAAGCTGGAACAAAAAAAGTTCCGTTTAAACAAGAAAAAACTATTTCAGTGTTCAGGTGAGGGAGCCCTGGCACAGGCTGCCCAGAGGGGTTGTGGAGGCTCCTTCCTTGGAGGTCTTCAAGACCCACCTGGACGCGTTCCTGAGTGACCTGATCTAGGTGACCCTGCTTCTGCAGGGGGGTTGGACTAGATGATCTCTAAAGGTCCCTTCCAACCCCTACCATTCTGTGATTCTAAGTGGTGGTTCTTAACTAGAGGGGCTGAGGGCTAGGTGTCCTACCTGTACTGCTGCTGTGTCAAGAAGGTTTGAGGAGGGGCAAAACCCTTTTGTTGGTTGACTTCTAAACTCAAACAAGTATTTTTTTAAAAGACCTACGTATAGAGAAGCAGATAGACACAGACCCAACACTTACACATCTGCCTTTATTTTGCAGATGTAGAGTTTTGCTGTGCTAATGTTTTGAGTCCTGCAGACAGCTCTGGACTTGATGTCTTCAGAAGGACATAATGGAGTTAGAGAAGGGCACTAATGGTAAATGGGGTGGAGCAGCAGCCTGCCAGGTGCTACCGCAAAGGTTCGGAGGCCTCCGTTTGGCGAGCAGGAGCGGCTGTAAGCTGGAGGTTGCAGCAGGTGTCCTCTAGAGGTCCCTTGCAGCCCAAGTTTAATTGTGATTCTGTTACACAGTCCACCAAATTGTGATGGTGATGAATGTCGACCTGCTGGCTACCAAATCCTCAGGACTAGAGCCAGAGGGGCGCTTAGTTAGAAGGAAGTCGGCTCAGAACATAGAGGAGCTTTCTTACAGAGTAGGTAGGAAGCTTCTGCAGTTTGTTGCCTCAGGTTGTTGAGGCAGATGGTGTCAGCAGAACGCTTTGGGGTTTGTTTGGTTTGTTGGGTTTTTTTAAAGTTAATTTAATGGGGAAGAGAGCCATAAGGAAGTTTAAGGGGGGCAAAATCAGGATGGAGCACTGGACACCCATAACCTGGTGGTGGTGGGCGCTGGGGCAGAGGGAGGGGAACAGGGAACAGCAATCATGTATGGACACTGACAACAATATTTGTGCCTAGACAGGCATGTGGGACGAGGGGCTGAGTTGAGGGAGTGGTGCTGAGGCTTCCCCACACCTCGGTGCTGGGGGAGGGATGGTGACCTGCCCTTGGGCTCACTTCCTCCATAGCCTACACCTGCATGGGGAGAGGATGACAGCACAAGAGCTGTTGTTGGACTGCCCAGAGAGCTTCTTTGTCACCTGGTGTCACCAGATGTCCCCAGCAGAGCTGGGAAAACTGCTGCATCCACAGGAGTGAGCAAGTACTCAAGTTTAAAATCATACTTGTGGGCTTAACCCTCTTGTCACTGCTGGAGACTAACAATGAACTTTAAGATCAGCTCCCCAAATGTAGAGCTGGGAACAGCTTCCAGGCTGGACCCATGGCACAAGATGGAGATGTGGGTTGCCTGCAGAGGGGACTCGCCAGTTCCTCACAGGTGGACAGCTGAGTCCCCTGTGTCCGGTGAGAGAGAATTACTTCATGAAAGGTCCCCCAGGCTGAGCAGGGCATGTATCCTTGTCTCTCTGAGGCAGCATTGTGGAGAAAACTGCAGAGAGGTTACTGCTGTCATGTCTTTGAAGCAAACCCTTCAGGAGCAGAGAATAAGGGCTATGCAGCCTGTGAGGGTGAGCTGGGGATTACTGCTGGAGAGCACTTGAAACAAGCAGCAGTGCTCTTGGGTGCTCCCCAGGTTTTGGGAGGTTGCACTGAGTAATAACATGTGTGATTTTATGCATGCTGTAGTTTTATCCCAGCACTCGTGAGGGAGTTGAGGCAGCAGAGAACTGAGCCTGTGTTTGAAGCTGGTTTCCCTTCCAGCTGACTGTCCTTCTGACCTGTGCTCACTGCCGGGCTCCAGCCTTCCCTGCTCCAGGCCCCACTACAGCGGGCAGGCTCTGCCCTCAGCTTCTGCAGCAGGCCCTGGGCAGGAGGCACTGGGATGCTCTAAGTTGTGGGAAGGCTACAGGCGTATGAGGAGTCATGGGCATCGAGGGATGTTCTCCTGTGGGTAACAGGGAGCCCTGGCAGCACTGCAGGACAGGCCAGTGTTCTGGCAGCTGAATGACACACAAGTTGGCCTGCTGTCATAGCGAGGCGATGGCTGGGGGCCATGTTGGGCTGTGCCATCACCTGTGGAATGGGGAGATGGTTTTTCTCTCTGGTGATGCAGGTTATCTCTGAACAGGCTGGCCCTCGCTAGGTGGGGGAGCTGATCTGGCTGGGATGTGCTTCATTTTTCAAAGGCAAGGCTGTCTTTTGTGACTAAAAAGGGGATGCTCAGGCACCATCAGTCTGCACAGTGCAGCTGTGTGTTCCCTGGGCTCCCTGCTGGCCCCAGATGTCCCGGGACACAGGCAGCCACAGCACCAGCAGCAGCAGGACAGCTGTAAAGCTGAAGACCACCTTGTCACATCACTGTGGTCCCTGCAGATCTGAACCTTGGTTTCTTTTGTTGGTGGGCTTGGCTGGATCCAGGCAAAAGATAATTGGTGTGGATTTGTGCATGGTGCTAACAAAATCAAAAGGCAATCTGCTGCCACTGGGGCTGGGGGAGGGACTTTGTGTTTGTGACTCAGGAGCAGGAGGCTTCCTTGGCAGTGGGGAGGCTTTGAATCCTGCCTCCTGGGATGTTGGCCTCGCAGATATGTGTGGAGCCATGGCTTTGTGCAGCACAGCAGAGCTGGGAAGGTCTCTGGGCAGTGACCCTTCCCAGGGTGTTGTTCTTGACCACCGGAAGGGCCCAAAGTAAGTTACCCAGCACAGTTCTGAAAGCCTAAAATTAGGTTTGTGACTCTGGTGAACTATCCCCCTGCCCCTCTGCTGCCAAGAACCTTGTGGCTTTTCACAAAGCAACAAACCCAAGAGGCTCCTCTCCTCCGGCACACCCTGATTGAGGGCTGGTTGAGGCTCAGCAGCGAGCTGGGTCACCACAGGGCTGGTCTAGCAGGGCTGGCACAAGCTGGGGACACGCGTGGTGCCCTGGCAGTGCGGGATTGTGTCCTGTCACTTTGAGGCATGGAAAACAGTGAGACAGAAAGCTCTTACCTTAAAGCAGCTTGCAAACATGGTGGCAGCACAGCTGTCCAGCTGCTCCAGCACCACCCACACCTCTCCCTAGACTCGGCTTCCCTCCTTCTGCTCCAGCCAGGCCCCTGCCTGCTGGCACAAGCAAATTCTGTCCTCTTCCCAACCCCATGCCAGCTCCCCTCCTTGTGCATGTCTACAGGTGAGCTTGGACTGTAATCCCCACAAGCCCTGTGAGATGCTGCTGCCAAGCAGGGTGAGGGGGATGAATCGTTTAAACCAGGAGTGAAGGAGCCTGGCAGGGAGCAGAAGCCAACAGAAGGCGAGTCTTGTATCTATTGACTTGGTCTCCATCTCTCTTTTTTAAACCCCCGGTGTGTCTCATACCATTGGAAGCCAACTAAAATAAGCTATTGGCACACAAAAAATCCCCAGGGTTTTGTACCATGCAGACCACTAGTCAGGTGAGCCCTGGCTCACCTCTCTCTGCTGCACCCACAGCCTCTTTCACTGCTCCCTTCAGGGTAAGCTGGAGGAGTTCAGGGGCTGTGCACACAGACTCGCTCCCATGCGAAAGCGGCGGTGCCCAGGTTGGCTGCTGAGGGCTGTGGAAATCACCTGACTCTCATGATTCCCGTGATGATGTTGTTACACCTCATGCTGGAAATGGGGGCAGTTATTTTTGTTTAGAGCTATTTCACTGTGTAATTGAGCAGTTGTGTGCCTTGAGTAGTGAACACAGAAATCCTGCAGGGACAGGGTGTTGGGCGAGGGCTGTGCTAGGGGAGAGCCAAGCAGTGGGGCCAGAGAAAAGGTCAGGGACTGGTTATACCATAAGGACAACACAGAAGAAGGTGCACACCCCTTCCAGAAATGCAGCCTCAAGAGGTGATTTCCAGGACGTGGGCAGGAAGAGAGCAGACACCCAAGAAAAGCCTGTCCACAGCAGCCTGTGCCTGACATAAAGGGTGGCATGGGAGGCCGGAGGGGCTGGCTCCTCCCACAGGGCTGGGCAGGGACGGTGGTGAGACTATAGAACAGAATCCATGCTCTGAGCTGTCAGCTTACAGGCATGGGCAGGAACAAAGGCTGCACCAACTTTCTCATCAAGTCCACACACAGAGTGTCCCATACTCAGCCTGGAAGGGGAACAGCCTGAGAAGGGCATGAGGAGCACCAGAGCTGGGGCTCCAGCTGGAACTGCTGCAGAGACAGGGAGTTGTCTGGGCAGCTTCCAGGGCTGCCCCGCACCCCTACAGCCACCTTCTCCCAGGTCTGGCATGGAGCAGCTCCCTTGCAGCCACCAGGTAAAACGCATCCAGGACTAGGGTGAAAAGCACAAAACAAGACTTGGAATCCAGGACAACTTTCTTTATTGCTACCAGAAGGCTTTCATCAGTACAATGGCTCCAAATATGATACCTTCCTCAGGGCTGTGGAGAGAGCTTACAATTGGGACAGGTCATTCTGAGAAACAGAGGTGTAACATTTAAGAGAAGTTTTTCAAGGTTTTTACTCTTGGTTAGAGGTTACATGAACACAAAACTTTAGGGTTTAGGGTGTTTTGGTCTGGTTTTGTGGCTGGTAATTCCACACCTTTCAAAGCTCGGGCGTGTGCAGCCGCCCCAGCAGCTCCCCGAGCAGCGCTGCTCGCGTGCAAAGCTTATGGACACGGGGCAGAAAACACACTGCAGAATTTCAGGTCTACACTTGATGTACAGTCAAGTGTTGGTGAAAATCCACACTGAGTGCAATGTTTCTTGGTGCAAACGAGGAAAAAAAATATATTGTTTTTACTCAAGTGAGACAAAAACCTGTGAACTGCTTTCTGTGTTTGAAACTCCAACTATTCTAAGGGGAAGATGTCTCTGTGTCAGGTGCAGCTGCCCCAGCCGTCTGCCAGGGGATGTTCACGTTCCCCTGGTTATTACTGAAGTGGGGAGCAGCTTGCAAGCGTTTGCTTGGGGCTGGTTTGGTTTTTTCCTGACTGTCTTTTAATTTAAATCCAGTTTTTAAATATTCTCACGTTTAAACACCAAAGTGCTAACAAAACAAACAAGAAAGGTCTTTTCCTTCAGTAAGGAGAAAGCAGGCCGTGGTGAAGGGGGGGTAGGACAGAACATGGTGCACGAGACTCGCCGGGAGTTCGGAGGGGTGAGCGGAGAGCGGGCGAGGGCCGGATGGAGGTGGCAGGGAGAGGTGTCAGTGGCTGGGAGACCCGGGACAAGGCTGCACAGCTCATGTGAGCTCTGGGACACGGAGATGGGTTACAACGCACAGGAGCAGGAAAACAGTGGAACCGACAACACTAGAAAGAAACAATTTTTGCTACTTTTTTTGTTTGGTTTTTGGGTCTTTTTTTAGCTTTTTATACTTTTTTGTGTTTTTAAGTGCTGAAATAGTGGAACTAGAATTAAGCCGCACAAGAAAATTAAAATCGAAAAAGGGGTGGGATTTTTTTTGTATCCTTTTTTTTTGGCTCCCTTCAGTTCAGCCTGACAAGGTACGGGCCCTGCTCCCCCCGCGGCCCCAGGGGCTGCAGCCGAGCGGCTGGCGCGCGCTCACACCTACATGACAGACACCGGCTGCAGGGGTGGACACGGGGAAACGCTGCCCTCCTGCCTGGAGACATCGGCGCCACAGACAGAGCCCACGTTTTCCAGAGCCACTACCTCTGGGGCGATGTCTTCGTTGTAGAGGCGCTTGATACCGTCGTAGAAGTCGTCCACTTCCATCTCTTCCACTTTGCGCTTGGCAGAGGCTTGCTTGGAACCGCTGGACGCCGGCAGACGCTGGTAGAGCGCGGCTGTACCTGAGACTGGCACTTCTGGCCTGCCGTTGTCCTTGGAGAAACCCGGCCCTGGGACAGAGGAGGGCTGGCATTTGAACGCTCCTCTGTTACAGGTCACCAGGGTATGCTGGAGGGGACTGTAGACATATACAGGATTGGGCAGCAGAGAAGACTGCAGAGTGGAAAGGCGATGTGCCACCAGCTCCCGGCAGTGGATCAGCTGCGAGCTCTCCATCTGGAGGGGGAAGACAAGCACAGAGAGGGATGTTGCAAGATGTCTGCCACAGAGAGGGGAGCTGTTGGCCAGGGCAGGGCTAAGGCTCTGAACATACTGGCCACCAGTTCATCTCCTTTCCCGGGGACATGCTGGATGTGGGAGAAAGAAGGCGATAAAGGACCATGAAAGACTCCCAGCATGACAGCTCTGTAAGACATGGACCCCTGCTCCTCCTTGCACTCCTCATGGGAAAAGTAAGGGGAAAAAAATTGGGGAGCTTCAGGGTCTTTCTAGTGCTTGTCAGGCCACTCCATATGCTCAGAGGGACTGGCTCAGCAGCTAGGCAGGCCTTGCTCCCCCGTGTGCTATTTTCTCCCTGGTGCAGAGAACACCCATACGTGTTGGGGCACAGCTCCTCCCGTGCCACCCACTGGATGCATCAAGACTTTGGAGAACTGTCCCAACAAGCCATCCCCCGGGGCTGAAGCACGAGCATCCTCATGGCAGTGTGGCTGTGGGCAGCAGCAGGACGGCCCCAGCTAGCACTGGCGTGCGAAGCGCCAGCTCCTGCAGCAGCACCCCTCACCTGTGCCTTCTGGAGCAGCTCGATGATGAGAGCCAGCCAGTCGGGGAGCAGCTTCTCCAGCTCCAGGCTGACGATGGCCAGCGCCAGCATGGAGCCCTTGAACTGCAGCAGCTGGTAACAGGCCATGCAGTGCAGCAGCTGCTTGGTGAGTGCCGCCACGTGCTGAGAGGGGCTCAGCTTGGGCAGGACGGTCAGTAGCTGAGGCCTGTTGGACACCGCAACCGCGTGGAACTGGGGGGGAAACAAGCACATGAGGCAGTTGCTGTCACCAACGGGCCACCCCACAGGCACAGCCAGCTGGGACCTGAGGAAAGGCATGTGACATCTTGCTGGCGCACGAGGGTCCTCCAGCTTCACCTTCCAGGCAATTTCCACACCGCAGCAAAAACACCAATGCACCAAGTGTGGGTTCCACAGCTTGGCACAGCCTTTCTGGCAAAGGCTGCCATCTGCCCAGGGACCAAGCTTCCCAGGGCTCTGCCAGAGGCTGTCCCCTCTACCCTTTGCTCCCAACAAGGCTGGTTTGGCAGGTCAGCTGTCCAGACAAAAGCTCCTTTTTGAGCAAGCAGAGAGGAGGAAATGCAACAGAGAACCATGGACGCTTTCATTTCCTTTGTCTTATGTCATCCATAAACCTGGTTCTCTAGCAGATGCTTTTTCCTTGGTTCTGCTTACTGGTCTTGTGCTGCCTGGCACTTAGCTTTGAGCAAAACCACTAAAAACCAAGACTTAGAGGCAAGGTCTTCAGGAGCCCTGAGTCTTAGCATGTGGTTTAACGTGCTTCAAAGCAAGCCAAATGGCAGGCCCATGTTCTGGAAATTGCACCTGAAGTGTCACAAGTTTCCTCTGCAATTCTCTGGCAAGGCTTATTCTTTCCAAAGCTACTTGTATGGACAAACCATCCCAAGATCTTCACTCCCCTACAGCTAGAGTTTTTGTCTAGGTACCTCTCACCAACATACCACAAAGAATGTAAACAGCCCCTTACTTACAATATAAAGGAAATCCAGTGGCGTTGCCATGTGAAGATCCCAGTTCAGTTTATCCAGGATAATCTTCTCCATCCTGCGAATTTCAGCTGGAGAACAACCACAGAAGCTGTCCCGAGCCAACACCCTCAGTACTGGAATCCTCTGCAAAAGCCAATGCAAAAAAACAAGCTAAAGAACCAGTCATTATAGAAATGGCACAAAACACTTCATTCCTGCCCTGGCAAGTGCCAGCCACTGCCTGCAAGCAAAGGCAGCACTGGGGGAGTGTGGACTCAGACAGTGCTAAGGCAGGAAGAACCAAACAATTACCTCATCTTCCTCAATGGTCTTTGCAGCGAGGAAGAAGCAGCTGATTGCAATACAGTTCAAGTACTTTGGACGGGCCTACGGTAGAGAAGAGCAGAGAAGTCTCTGTCAATGTGATGCAAAAATTCTCCATGATCCTTTCTGGTCAGCCTCCCCTGAGCTCCAGGGTGCCCCGGCTGCCCATGTGAAGGGTTCTGGCTCAACAGGCTGCCCTCTGAGGTGGCGGCAGTGGTGGCAGCAAGTTGGGCCGAGCAGAAATCCACCCTGGTGGCAGAAGGCAATCCTGCCACACCACCCGCCGTGCTGCTCCCCTTGCTTCAGCGGAGCTCTGCTGGCACTGCTGCTGGGAGGCAGATAGACAGGATAGGAAGGGAAAGAAGGGGGCTGACAAACACTGTCCTTGCCTAGGGAAGTACAAAACACCCCTAAAAATCACATGTGTAATTTCACCCTGCAGTTCTCACAAAGGTAGCCCAGGGATTATCAAGGTAGAGCTGGTCCTTTCTACAGGGAGTTGTTTCAGGCAAGTTAGGTGAAATTTTGAGGGAAAAGGTGATTTTTCATGTGCATCACAAACTCCTTTTATGTGCCTGGCTCTGGGGTGAGGGGGGCACGCAGGATGGACTGGGCCAAGCCCACACTCTGAGCATGGCCCATCTGCTGGGGTTGGGCTTGGCAGCCACCTCTGTCTGTCTGACAAAGGACCTCGCTCCCAGTGTCAGCTTAAAAACCACAGGGCGCCTCCACCTGCTCATGGTGGCCAGGGCCAGGGCATGCAGCCAGCTGCAGAGCCTAGCCCCCACCTCCAACAGCCAACTGGCACCTCTGCCTCTCCTGGCCACAAAGGGGAAGCTGAAAGCAAAGGTAAGTGGGAATCCTGCACTGAAAGTCCACTTACAAGCTGAACTGTTGCTATGATTTGTCCTTGCTGGGTGAATTTTGGCAGGCACAGCTGTGGCTGAAGGGTCAGACACTGCATATTACACTTGTGCAGCAAGCTGGTAAGAAATCCTGAGCACTGTTTCCAGAAAGCAAGAGACTTTTACCTACACTCAGCCTCAGTTGTTTAAAAAGGACCATGCTATGCCTAGAGCTCTGCCTCTCTGGTTCCAGTTAAACTTCAGCTTGTTTAGGTGTAGAGAATCCCAGCTTGGGGCGGGGCATGTGCGCACAGGTCTGCTTGGGCATTCAGGTATCCCTGAAAGCAAAGACAGTAAACGCCCTTGGGGCAAGACTGAAAATTGCTCTGCATCACGAAGGGAAACCAGGGAGCACAAAGCCCCGAGCTGTTTGAACAAGGCTCACCTAGACAAAACTGTCTTTCCACAGTCCTGCGCACTGCCTGAAGCACACAGGGGACTCCTTTGCAGACTCCTTGGCTGCTGCAAATTACTGACAGAGCAACTGTACCCAAGGGCATTGGCTGGTGAGGTATTTAAATCTACTTCCCACCTCAGTGTTTCGGTACATCAGCTGCTTAAAGATCTCCTTAAACATAAGAACTTCCATGGCTTGTAATTAAAACATTATTGATATTTATTAATAATTTAAAGGGTAGGTTAATAGATGATGTCGCTTTGTCTAACAGATGAAGTGACATGGAAATGTAAGTGCAGAGGCTGAACACAGGCTCCTGCCGTGATGTGCCCAGCAGCCCAGAGAGGGCCGGGAGGGGACTGGGCACACACACAGGGATGCTGCAGCCTGGAGAACACCAGGAGGGGATTGGGCACACACACAGGGATGCTGCAGCCTGGAGAACACCAGGAGGGGATTGGGCACACACACAGGGATGCTGCAGCCTGGAGAGCGTCGGGAGGGGATTGGGCACACACACAGGGATGCTGCAGCCCGGAGAGGGCCGGGAGGGGATCGGGCACACTCACAGGGATGCTGCAGCCCAGAGAGCGTCGGGAGGGGATTGGCCACACACACAGGGATGCTGCAGCCTGGAGAACACCAGGACGGAATCGGGCACACTCACAGGGATGCTGCAGCCTGGAGAACACCAGGAGGGGATCGGGCACACACACAGGGATGCTGCAGCCGGGAGAGTGCCGGGAGGGGATCGGGCACACGCACAGGGATGCTGCAGCCTGGAGAACACCAGGAGGGGATCGGGCACACGCACAGGGATGTTGCAGCCTGGAGAGTGCCGGGAGGGGATCGGGCACACTCACAGGGATGCTGCAGCCCGGAGAGTGCCGAGAGGGGATCGGGCACACACACAGACATGCTGCAGCCCGGAGAGCGCCGGGAGGGGATTGGGCACATGCACAGGGATGCTGCACATCTGCCCAGCACGGAACGGAGCTGAGCACATTTGGGAAGACATGAAGCCACCCTAAGTCTGACTGCACAGCGCATGGCTGAGGAACGGCTCCCATTTGGTTCAGTGCCTGGTGCAGGTGCAACACCAGCACAGCCTGTGGAATGAGCCTCAGTGGCACATTTACGGGGAGCAAAGAGCAGCAGGGCCCAGCTGCAGGGAGCCCAAGTGCTCAGTTTTAACTTGGCTCTGTTAAACAGTTTCTGTGGCATAACAGTCTTACAACCCAAGGGGCAGGTCATTCTCCAGTGAGTCAGTACAGGGGCAGGGGACAGCCTGCACCCATGCCCACCTGCTGCCTCTCTCTCACGTCCCTCTGGCTTGACATCAGCATTAAGCTCTGTCTGTCAGACTGCACTAGCACACTTGCCAGGCCCAAAACTCTCTTCATTTATTTGTTTCCTCCAGCTTGTTCGCTGCCAGCAGGTGCTCCCAGCAGTTCTAGGTGGTACAAATGAGACTAAATGCAGTTGAAACACTAGAGAAATTAAGGGGTGAGCAGGGATGTTCCCTGTCTTTTCTATCAGAGGGGCACTGGGCCTAGGTTTCTAACTGTGGGGTAGAAGGCATTTGTTTTAGCTTGTTCTGAGTCAATTAAGGTTAAGGTAGAGAGTTCTCTATTTATCTAAAGCCTAAGCTCTACACAGCCTCTTTTTCTGATTGCTTAAAGGAACAGGTGCTGTGCTGGGGCAAGTTCAACACCCAAACCATGTTACAAGCAGGCATGTAGTTGAAGAGGAAAGTTCTGCTTTTCTTTTGGGTTAATACACATTTAAATTGATGAGCTGCATTGAATGAAAAAAAAAGAGGCAATAGAAAGAGGGAAAATATTCTTGGCAGATACAAGTACTGGGTCCGTTCCCCATGTTTGCATTAAAGCAACAGCTACTGTCACTGGGTGAAACATGACCATGTAAAGAACCTGCCCCGCAATGTTCCCAGGAGCAGAAGCAGCAGCAGGAGCAGCATGTGGTGCCAGTGCCACCACCAGCATCAGCCCTGCAAGCGCTGCAGGTACCATCCGCCCCGTGCCTGGCTGGGAGCGAGTGGGGTGAGAGCAGAGGGAGGCCGGGAGTGTTCTAGACAGACCCACCACTCACACTGTGCACACAGATGCCCGAAGGGGTGCCAAAAATCTACTTCTGTGTATGTTCATCGGCCAATATTTACCTTTACTGCAGCTAAAAACCTGTCCAAAAGGCTGATGGCCAGGGCGAGCGTTTCTGGATAAAGGTGGAACTGGTATTTGAGCTTGGCCAGCCACTGAATGACCTCATCCCTCTGCTTTGGAGAAATGGCTACATCCTGCGGGAGAGAGAAACAAACTGTGCTTACACACAGCCTGAGCAAGTTGGAAGAGACCAAGCGTTTTACCTCCGCAGGCGTTATGCAGCGTGGAAATAAAGCCTCCTGTGGAAAGGGGGGGCCTCGAGCCAGCCTGAATCACCGCTTTATTCTTGCAGTTACTCACCCCATCCCAAGAAATCTGCCCTGGAAAAGACAACTTTCTTTACAGTAACATCAGACCTCACGCAGAAATTTCACTCTAGGCTGGGGAAAGAGGAAGGATGTCTTACACTTGCTTCTCCAGTACTGATGAGGTATTTTCCAGCTTAGCTGCAGGAAGTTTATTGATTTTTTTAACCTTAGAACTATGTAGCTACAGAGCAGTGCCCAGCTTGAACACAACCACACATGCTGCGGGAGCCAGGCGGGTGCTCAGCTGCCTACACACAGAAGAGAGGAGGGAGACAGTTTATGTTTAGAGAGGAAAGGAAAGGTTTCTTTTTCCTTCAAATTATGGCCTCGGTGTATGATAAAAAAAATCCAAACAGCTTCCAGGAGCCCTTTAGCAGTACAGTTACCTGTGAGCTGGGGTAAAGCTGGTACAATTTCAGCTAAAGAAGTTTGGGTTTGGGTTTCTCTTTAACTTTTGGGCCCAAGTCACCATCACTGATCCGTTTGGGGAACAGCTGTATTTCAACCACTCGTACACATCTGTCATTGATGTAAAATCTTTTTCTCTGACTTTCTTCAGAAATATTTACAGCTTGTGTGGAGCCTTTCAGTTCAACCAAGTAAATGTCTGCTCTCACTCCAGTGGGATTATTTGGGGTGATTAGTAAAGATGTGTGCAGAAATGAGAAGTGAAACCAAACCCGTTTCTCTGCTACACTCGGGGTCCTCGTGCTCTTTTGGCTCCCGAGGAGGTGGTTTAAGAGACAGAGACTGAATGAAGTGCTTGGCTGAGCAGTTACTGTGGAGAAGGAAGTCAAGGTTTGTTCAAGTAACCGCAGCTGCTGGGCTGGGATGTAGCTGCCCTCCCTGCAAGAACACAGGGGAAAGGTAGCCAAATTTTAGAAAACAAACACAGCCAACATTGATGCAAAGTAAATCCTGTGGGCTGCAGCTCTCACCAAAGTACCGTGTGCATTGGGCTCAAGGACACGTGTGAAAGCAGGGCGCTGCGGACACACCTGTGATGGCACCAGGACCTCTGTGAGGACCCCAGCTTCACCCCTTCCTGGGTATCTTGCGGTTGGACATCTTCAATCTGTGCTTCGCTGACTTATGCCAAGCTCCACCTTCACCCCACAGGACAAAAGGGCAGGGAAGGTGGCTGGGCTCGAGTCCCAGGGCTGAACTGTAGGCTCTGGGGGCACACAGCCTGTTACTGCTGCTCACAGACACACATCCCACCCAAATGCAGCTCCTCAATTCCCTTAGGAAAAGTCCAACAGTGACAGTGCTGCCATAGCATGGATCTGGTCTGAAGCCCCAGGGCTGTGCAGTCCAAACCTGTCTCTTCCCACTGTCCTAGCAGGGCTGACACCACGATACCACCTCTGCCTGCAAAACCTGCCTCCGGTGCGTTACCAGGTGCTGCCGCAGGGAGAACAAGCTCCTGCCTTGTTCCCTCTCTTGAAGGCCCCACGGTGCAAGGGCATTGGCGGGACAGTGGCTGATCCAGATGGCCCTCAATTCCACTTGACTCTAGCAGAGCTTTTTAAAGAGCACCTACCATTTTTCAGAAGAGAAGAGAAAACTTGTTTTCTCAATTACAAAAAACAATGATTCCTTTTTAGAATTGCTGTGGCAAATTAAGGGTGAAATGTGAACCCCAGCAGGGGCAGGACACCCGCTGCCTGCAACGTGCTGCACTCCTTCTAGAAATACTAGTTCTTTGTACTAGTACAGTATAACAAATGCACCTCACCGTGGCAGAGAGTTTACTAAGTGCTCTGCTAAAATCATCTTTTGGATGGCAAGATAGGGAGTGAGAATGTATCTGGGGAGAAAAATGGGCAAGGCTGTGTCAAACATGGGCTGTCCTTTGAGAGCATACAGCACCGCATAGTGCACCCACACCAGGCAGGACAAGGAGGACTGAGGGCCGAGTGAAGCTCCTTACTGCTTCTTTCATTGTGGCTGTTTTTGAAGGGAAGGAGACAGTCACACACAGACTTACGGCCACAGACAGAGTGGGACAACGTTGTGGACTTAAAAGGTTCAAAGCAGCTGAAAAGATGGGCTTGGAAATGCATGTCTGGGTGGCTCCAACAGGTAAGCTCTGCATGTACCTGCTAAAGCCAAACTAAAACCACCACATTTAACAAAAAAACCTTGACTTTAAAAACCTGCCTCCAGATCTTCCCTCACTGCCCTGGTCCCACAGAGCAGCTTTACTGGTGCAGCCTGCAGGAACAGGGAGCTGTGCCCTCAGTGCTGCACCAGCAGGGCAGTGGCTGCTGCCCCTGTGCTGCATCCTGCCGTGCCACGGCTGCAACCATGGCAGCGGGGCTGCAGCGGGCCTGCTCCTTGCCGGGAGGCAGGGCCCCGCCATGGCACCACTGTGGGATTCTTCCCATCCCCTTCCATTCCCAGTAAACCCCATTCCTGCCAGATCCCTGCAGAAATGGGCATCAGCCTCAGCAGCTTCTGACAGTGTCTGTCCTGGCCTGGCATTGTTTGCCCTGTGTCTGCCAAAGGAAAAGGTGAGGCCTTCACCTAAAAACAGCACGTGTCTTTCCATGCTGCCTCAGTCTTCAGCCTATCCTTGAACCCTCACACTCTGCATGGGCAGTGTGAGGCTGAAAGGCAAAATTGGAGACTCGGGGGTTAGCTTTACATGGCAAAGCCTTAACACAAAGACAAGCAACTGCTCCCTCACACCCTAGTAACAACCGTCCTTCCCATGTGACAAAGACAGGGTGTTTAATCTAAAGCACTGAAAAAACGGTGTATCTAAGCAAGATACAAACCTGAACAAAAAAACCTGCCCCCAGATAGAGCACCATGTTCCTTGAATGTGAAGGAACAACTGCAGAGTGAAGTCACCTCAGCACGTGCACAGCAGAAAGAAGGCTTAAAAATAAAGTCTGGCTTCTTAAGAACTATCTGGGGAACCAAATGAAAGGAGGGGAATCTCCATCTCTTTTCTGAAGTTACATCAATCCTATAAAAAGTTTGTTCTAGTCTCTAGCTGCAAATAAGCACAAGGGCGAGGAGAGAACTACCTCAAACAGGAAGACGTGGGGAATTTAAACCTCCCACCAGCACTAGGAAAGTTTTAAGAGGCCAGCAAAAGGAACGAGGGCTGGTCCCACTGCACCCCAAATCCTGCTGCTACATCCAAGCAGGGCAAGGAGATGCCCCCACAAACATACCAGTCTGTATCCCTCTCCTTGAAGGTGTACCTATGCTGTCCTAGGAATGCAAGTAATAAAAGGCAGTGCTGAAAAATTAATTAAGCAGCAGGGTCACTGCTCCTCAGTTACAGAAAATTAAAAGCAAAACTGATACACTATGATAGCTGAAAGTAAGAAAGTCCCTGCAGGCTGGAAAGGAAAAGTTCCCCATTGGGGCAGAGGTTCTTTCCCACAGACGTTGCCTTCTGCGACTCACCGTGTCTGCATGTGGCCAGCTCTGCTTTCTTGCCACAAAGCCACTGCTGCAGAGCTTCCCCCCGGGCTGGCAGAGCAGGCACTAGCCGAGCGTGACAGCTCTAACTGGAACCCGAGTCCGGCAAGGGCAGGCCCTGCTCACACAGCTGCAGCAGGTCGCTCCCAGACAGACCTATGTCTGCCCTCAGCCCCAAAGGACAATTCATCTCCTCTGGCTGGCACTTCCCTCCTCCCTTTATTTTGGAGGGGAGGCCGGATCAGAGCAAGGCCCGACCAGCAGATGTGGTTGCCCATCCTGGCACTAAACGTTAGCAGACATGACTCCTCACATCAAAAAAGGAACAGTGCTCCCAGCTCTTCCCCATAGTCACCCCCAGGATCCAGCACCCGACTGAGCCGCAGCCCTGCTTGCTGTGTACCATGGTGGGTGCAAAGTCCTACCCTGTTCCCTGCCATCCCCCCTCAGCTGCTGCAGGCCAGGCCGTGCAGGTATTGCAGCTGCCACAGGCCGAGTCGTGCAGGTGCCACAGTGCTTGTCTCCACCCCGGTGCCACATAGGGGTTTGCAGAGGTGCTGCTCAGCTCAGCCACGACAGGAAGGCTGTGGGCAGCTGCACTGAAGGACGAGGGATTTCAGACCCAGGCTGCTGTCTGGGAAACATCCTTCGGAGCAGAGGCAGGACTCTACAAAAGTGCCTGACAGTGTCACTAAGAGTGACAGCGCAGTGCCGCCACAGCCTCAGAATAACTCCTACCGACTGCCCTGTGCATTCACAGCCCTTTGCTCACAACTGCTTCTTGCTGTGCTGCTGTCAGCTCACAACAGACACCCGGGGAACCCAACAGTCTGTCAGATCTGTAAACCTACCAAAGCTATTCCAAAACCACATGTGAGTGACAGACCTCTATCTCCTTTTCCAAGTGGAAGACATGATGCCAACTCCGACCTTTTCAGAGTACAACAGCGTGTGTAAATCCATCGGTTTGGTTTCAGCATCAGCACAAAAAAGCCACCTTGCAGGAACTACAAAGGATGTGTTTGGGACACAAATGGGGATGCAAAGGGACATGGACTTCTCTCTCCTCCTTGTGTAAAGCAGAGTACATCCCATCACCTTACCCCGTTTCTTAGGCATTTTGTCCAAAAGCTGCCTGTAAAGCCTTGGTGATAGCAAGAGGCACACAGAGCTGTTGTTTCCTGTTTACTGACAGCCAAATCACCCTGTTACCATCCCCAACACCTGGACCCTGCTGCATGCTCACTACCTGAGACAGGAGGGCTGGAGGCTGCAACTCAGGCTCCAGAGCAGAAACACCCTACAAATCACCCCTAAGAGCAGTATGTTGAGACTTTTGGAAAATGCAGTCTGAAAAAATTCTAGCTGTGAACTCAAACATGACTCAATTTTATTGCTACCTAATCTAGGAAAAACACCTCACCTGACAATTGTTTTTCTTTAATGTCTGCTGTCCCAGAAAGGGAGGGATATTTTGCTCTTTCCCCTATTTGTCTCTGCCTAATACCGCTGTGGGCTCCTTGGGAAGCAAGCAGGTGACCTCTGTCAGGGCTGGGAAGCTTTTGCAAAGGGCATCTGTACACACAGCAGCCTGACCACTCCTTCCTTGGCTCTTGAGATTGCTCAGTTTGGGCCAGAGTAATCCCCAGCTGATGCCCACTGGGTTGCTCCTCACTTGTAGCAGTTGGGAATTGGAGGTGCTCTCCTGACACCTTTTTTGGCAGGGTTTAGCAGAGCAGCAAAGAGCTGAAGCAGCACAGCCCCTGCCATCCACACGGCAACAGGCAGGAACACTGGGGAGAGAGCCTGCTGCTTGGCAAATCAGAAGGGCTGGAGGCACAAACCACACCGTGTTTTACAAAAGTGGTGAGGCAGTCCCAGATTAGCCCACAGGATAAAACAGGCACCAGGCAGCTGAAAGATCGACCCACGGTGACGTGGTGGAAAAACTGGAAAGAAGCTGAGGTCTCCTGATTTGTCCAGAGGTGAAAAGAACAAATGAGAAGACAGAACAGAGAAATGAGGCAGAAGAGGCAAGAAAGGAGAACTGATAGGAGTGACAACTCTGCTTCTATAAAAAAAATAAAAGCAGAAAGCTTGGCTTACACACTGCTCTGCTGCAAGGCTACTTGGTAACATGCAAAAATCAACCTTTGACCAGTCTTTACTGCTTGATTTCTCAAGCCTTAATCACATGAAAACTTCTAAAATGCTATCTGCCTATTGTATAACCCAAGGCAGGGGAAAGCAGGAAAAAGGCCATATGCAGTCAGAAGCACCAGGAGGGTTCCAGACTCAGCCCACCTATCTTTTTTTCAGGCTGAAAAGGCTTTGTGAGATCTGGTGTTGATACACTGCAAAGAGCTATTTAATAATAGGCCTACACTGAAAGGAGAGAAACTAAAAGAAATAAGACATGTCAGTAGGAAATGGGAGTTTTCAGGAAAAAGGTAAAAAAGAAACTGAAAAAAACACATACATGAAATTACCAGGACCAAAGTCCCCAAAAGAGTCTGTACTAAAACTGTAAAGGTCTTCCTGTTTCCCTAACTACGAGTTTCCTTCTTCCTTTCAAACTTCTCCACTCTGACACATATTTAGAAACTTTAGTTTGTTCCGGTTTTCAACATTAGAACCAAAAATGTCTCCTAAAGTGTAAAAACTCAAAGTTTACTCCTGAAAAACTCTGACAGTGATTATTAGATTTTTGTAGATCCACTCAACGTTTTCTCATGTGCAAAGCAGGTGACTTCATTAGAAGCCTTTCTGTGGTCAGTCAACCTTTGCAGGGAGGAATGGAAAGTTACACATGCCTCGGGCTGCCAAATCTGATACACAGAAGGATGCAGATTTCCAGACTGTCATGGGAAATAAACAACAGTTTCCTACAAGTGAAGTTTTAGGCTACTGCAGCTGTTTTCAGAAAGCAGCAGTAGATGTTAGGGAATGTGACCTTGTTCCAGATACTACAGAAAATACGGTAATTCAATCTGAATGGACGTCAGTGATGGCAACGCTGCCAAAATGAATGCTGCCAAAATGAATGCTGCAGAGGGGAGGAACACGCCACAGTTGAATAAGTCGGGGGTCACAAACTGTAAGAACAGGAGAAATAGGTGACTACAGATGCAGGGTTTTCAGCTGCACAGCGGCATTGCAAGGCAGGATTTTCCCAGAGCAGCCAGCTGTAGTTACGTTCTCTTTTAAATCTGACCTTGGCACATCTTACACACACATACACAGGGCTTTCAGTCCCATGTAATGATTATTTACTACTAGAAAACACTTCATAGTACAGCATTCTAGTAGTTAATGTCTGAATCGACACGTAGGAAAATACAAAGAAAAAAGACAAACAGAGTTTTAGGGGTGTGAGCTCCAGGAGTAGAAACCGGGGGGAACAATCACAGAGGGCCAGGAAATGCCCCTAAAGCATGGAATTGTGATACTGTCAAAGCGCAGGTGAGGAGCAGGCCAGACCTAAGCCTCTGCTGTTGAGCAGACTTTACACTGGCTTTAGCCATCAGGCTGCTTCCATTCTTGATCCTAGTCTTGATTTCACAGCAGGCAACAGATCTACCTCCCAGTTTCACGTCCAGCTGACTGTCAAAAGTCCCCTTCACTTCTCTATTTACCACTGCAGACAACACTTTGTGAGGTGTTGCAAACCTCACCTGCAGTGACATTAAGACCCCTTTGAGGTCCCTGGCAGCAGGACAACTCCTCTCCACCGCAGACGGTTCTGAGGTTAGTCCTTCCGCCACAGCCACGACTCGAGTGAGGCACAGGAGGGGAATCTCATTTCCCAAGGGTGACAACTCAGTCCTGTGAGGGAGAGATTGCCAGGAAGTCTGTCTCACACAGGTGGTGGTGTCTGAGCCACTAGAATCAACTTCACTGGGGAAAAAATGGAAGTGCCTGGTCCCTGTGAAAGCCTCTCACAAGAATCTGGTTTGGATACATGCTCCCATTCCCTAATCTATCTTGTTATACTGTCATCTTATCTCCTTACACCATAATCACTAACCCCAGGACTACTGCCAGCATGGAATAACAGGCCAGTTTACCATAAACAAGGGTCTTAAATTGTACGTGCCCAACAGCCAGCCAAGCTACAACATACTCAACACCTCTGACAACCAGCATAAACATGGATTCACGAAACTAATACTGATCCCCTTAAAAACATATTTGTCCCTACACAATGGCCACAATTTCTCATTTGCCAGACCAAAAAAGCCAAACATCACACTGATCAGCTTTGATAAGAGCTGATGTGCCTGAACATTTTATAAGAATCAGGAACAGCAAGTCTGGATCTGAGCCCATTACTGTGGTTATTTCTGCCCAATTCAGCAACGCAGTACCAGAAACTCTACAACCATTGTCCTCAAGTTCCACGTTTTGTTTTCAACAAAACTTTGTGGGGTTCATAGGCATTTCTGAGTGCATGTGCTAGATAGACACCTCCTCCACAAGGAACACAAAGGCAATTTAGGCAGGGTAAGGTCCCGAGCGACTTGGTCCAACCTCCCAGCCTGGCCCTGCTGTCAAACTCCAGTGGGAGGTTGGACCCCAGACCCCCTGCAGTCCCTTCCACTCTGAATCTTCATCCAGTCTCATGAGAACATTCCTCACTGGAACAGACCAGTGCCTGGCTCTGTTTTTCTCAGCATGAGCCTGCACCCTGCTCCATAAATAGCCCTGTTACAGTCAGCTGGGTTCTTCCTGAAGCAGCTGGTGCCATACCAAGTCAGATCCTCATCTGGGCTCTGCTGACAGAGCTACGGCCCAGCCTGCAGAACTGGGCTGACCGACACTAGGGACGGCTTGGAAGGGGAAGAGATGACCCAGTCAGGGGGAGATCTCAGCTCAGCCAGCCACAACAGTTCATGTCAGAAGACATCATTTCATGTGGAAAGCAACCGGCACTTCAACGCTCTTATCAGTGAACTTAGTCCCAGCTGCTTTTGAGAACTGTTGCATACTCAATGCCCACTAGAGCTGTGTGCTCACTATCGACTTGTAAAATTAAGACAATACGTGTACATGCTCTGACAAGCAATGTGTTCTGTACCCGTGACTGCAGGTACACCTCTCCAATAAAAAAGGAATCCCATATTTCAGAGGCTAATTTCCCAGCAGAAAAGTAGCTTCTCATGCAACTGCTTCAGTTCTCCACATAAAAACAGACTAGAGGATACTCTCATGCCTTTATTAAAACGAATGACGTGAAGAAGAAACGTTACCTGATTGGGCTGAATTTTCGGCACATGTGCTTTCCACATTTGAGCTTCCCTAGAGATTGCCGTCTCCAGGAGGAGAGACAACCTCTGGCTCTCCAGGGGTCCTGAAAACTTCATGGTAACCCTTGGATCCACCTGCCACCCAGCTGGATACAGCTACCTGCAAAACGAAAGAGAGCCTGGTGAAAGACTGAGCTGTGTCTGTTGGCTAAACTGAGCAAAACAAAGCACAAAGGGGACTAAAGCTGCAAGAAACAGAACAGGCTCTTCTGTAATGGAGAGTGACCAGGTACTTAGCAAACCAGCCCAAGGAAACCCAAACCAGTAGTCTGGTCCATGGGTCTGCAACACCTCCATGGGCTGGAGAGTCCTGCCACTTGGAGGTTTTCCACTTCTCTGTTCCGTAGGCGACCAGACAAGACACCTCCTGATTCAGCTGCAACAAAAAAGCAGGGGTGCTTTAGGAAAAAAACTTGAGAAGAGGGAGGAGCTGTATGGCATATAGGAAGGAGACTTCAGTAAAGTTGGTTGTCCTGGCCCAAATCTTGCTGAAGTTAAAACCAGATGACCTGTGACATCGAAGGAAGGTTAGACTGATATTCAACTGCTTCTCAAAATTCCAAGCCATGGGATGGGGTTGGTGCCAGCCTTATCCAAGCACTCTCAGTCACCATGGGAAAGTCTGTGCAACACAGAGGAACGCTTGTTTGAGAATTCAAATGATTTACAAGCTGGAGCCTGAGAAAAAGATCGATGTCTTCCCTCCCTGCACAATATGGTTCTCATAGAAGCTGCAACCTGTTTTATGTGCAATGCAAATGTACCAGGGAGTTCAGGAAGGTTCCTCTCAGGTCTCATCACTCTGAAAATATTTTAGATCCACAGAACTTTAGGGGACATCTCTAATTTTAGATAGGAAATGTTTTTTAAAGGAGGAAAAAAGCAGCAAACCCAGTGACAGCCTTTGCAAAGCATGAATTGACTATAAGCCAGGTAAGTAACACAGAACATTTCTGGAAGGGCTACAGTATTCAGAAACACCCCCTTCCATGGGCAGAAGTGATGGCAAAAGCATGCAATTCAAAGCAAAACAGAGAAAAAGGAGTTCTCCTGGCCTTAGTGCAGCCTCACTCAGCAGTAAAGTTGTAAATTTGAAATCAAAAACAAAGCAGAGGCAAGATTTTTTTTCTTTAAAGACAACAGATTCCACCGTGTGCTTTCAAATGGACATGATGGAAAAGCTCACTCAGACTGTTCTAATGATGCCTAAGACAGTATTTAAGCATTCAGGCAAAACAATTCAGCCCTGAAGGGTAAATCCAAGGGAAAGTTACTTAAACTTTCAACTCCTTCTGTGAGCTCTTGTGAAACCCACAAGAGGTGGATATGGGCCAGCAGGGCTATTTTATGAAGGCCAGTTTGTCAATGCAACAGTTTAGGCTGTACTTGCAGGAAATAAGGCAGCATGTTGAATTAGAGAAAATAAAATCCACAGTGAAAACAATCAGTGTACTATGAACAACAGAGGCAACAGCTCTGAACAAATGAAGATTCAGCGTGCTTTCACAGAGTTAAAGGGACCCGTAGAACAAACATTTGTATGAATTTACAGGAGTTTTTCATGAGCATGATTCATATAAAACCTTCGTGAGGCATAAAACCACCATAAGTCCCACTTACAACCAGGGAGGTTTCAAGTGGCAAACAAACGTCAAGCCTCTTGGTCCCAAACAGAAAGCCCTTTTACATTAGACTTTTATAAAACAAATGCTTCTCCAGGAACAAAGGAGAGGCTCTGCTGCCTTGGCACACCCCTGCACATCGTTTCCAGCCTGTCACTGTAATGACCTGAGGTGACTAGGGCCATATATAGATTTTTTTGGACCCAGGATTCCTGAACTGGCTCAAAATGCTCTGTGATGTGTCTCAAAGTCACTTCCCACCAGCCCCTAAATGGCTAACCAGGTATCACTGTGGCCTGAAAATTCAAAGGATCCTTACTTGACAAGGGAGGCTTTGCCCTGGGAAGGGGTGAAATGAGGTTTCTCTGGCTTGAACTGCAGCTTATTTGTGTGCATTTACTTTTTTTTGCATTTCTTTTTGAAACCTGGGGGTGATCCTGACACTCACACCACTGTAAATGGGGCTGTGGATGGGGCTGAAGGGGAAATAGGGATGCATATTCACAGCCTCCCCTCCAGCTCATTTCCTCAGGGGCTTCATTAGCATCTCATTATCCTCCCATTAGATACTGCTGGTCTCCCTCTGGGCTGGACTGGTTCACCATTTCCAGAGCCACCAGCACTTCCAAAGGAGGGGTGGGACCCTGGGAAATGAGGACAGCAGTGATGAGGGTTGGATGGTTTACAGGGTTTTTTTAATGTATTCATTATTTAACTGAGCCTGCAGATCACCAGTTGCTCTGTACCACGTAATGCTAATTAAGTTACATCCAACAGGGTATTGGCTACAGTCTCTCAGAGCACACCTGAAGAAGACAATGATTAAAGGTGTGCACAGCATGACAGCCTGCAGAAGACGACACACGTGCATGGAGGAACCAGTGAGGCTGGGTCCAGCCCCAAAGTTCAGCCAAGGCTGTGGGGAGGCCAAAGCTGGCACCAAGGGCCAGGACACTGTGAGCTTGTCAGAAAAGAGAAAGAAAGGAAGAAAGAAAGGAAGAAAGAGAAAGAAAGGAAGAAAGAGAAAGAAAGGAAGAAAGAGAAAGAAAGGAAGAAAGGAAGAAGCAGTAGCTCTAATTTAGCCCCACCACGCCCTCTAAGATGAAATATTGTTGGTCTTTTCTTAATTTTGCAGGGAAGAGAGAGCCATTAGCCACCGCTCAAATCACTGGATAACACACATGAAAAACATCAGGTCAAACTGAGCATCCTCAGGTGGCGGGGGGGGGGGGGGGGGGGGGAGGGTTCTGTTGTGACTGATAAATATTCCCAGCCTATTTACAATAGGCCTCTGGGCCCAGAAAAGGTCTTTTAGTTACCTTAATCCCTTTTTAGGTTGTCCCTGTACTGCCTGGGCAAAGCGCCCAGGGGTGTCCATGGAGCACCCTTGAATACCAACAGCCCTGCAAGGGGCATTCTTAGTGAGCAGTGATGGCAACTCTGCTTGCATTGCCAAGGGGAAAAGGAGAGGGGAAAAACCCCTCTGAACTAGAGAGGTAATTCAATGAGGGCTGAGGCACAATAACCTTTATAAGGAGAAAAAGACGCAGAATGACGCGCTTGAAAGTTTCCCTTAGAGCAACAGTGGTGCGCAGACTTTTCCAGGACCAAGAGCAGGCCAGGCAGCTTGCCAGGCACCCCGAGGGCTGAAACGAGTTTGCATCTAAGTTTACATAGCTCTCCATCAGATAAATGCAAGCCATTAAAATAAAAAAAAGCCAGCATGTTCCACATGTACTGAGCACTTCGCAAAACACAGGGGAACCACAGCAGAGTGCTCCCAAAGGGTGGGAAACAGGAAAGCCAGCACAGCTCCCCAAAATCCAGTGCACTGAAGTCAAGTGAAGACCATGAAGTGCCCAGACTCTTCTCTCTGCTCAGACTGAGATGCAAAAACCCAAGCATCACAGAAAAGCAACACCAAGGCTTCCATCAGCAGTGTACTTGTCTGTGTAGCAGGCATACCCGCAGAGAACAGCAGTATTAAGAGGAAGGCTGATTTGCTCCAACCAAAATCTTGCATGCGTTTTCCCGTGACTGAGCCCACAAACTAACTGACCCTACCTGTCTGCTTGTTTCCCTGATTTCAAATTGGGGAAGAAAACTAAACCTAAGGATAAGCTAAACTTTAGCTCCAAGGTGGTGGTGGCTTGTTTTTTTTCCTATGGTCACTTTGAGAGGTTTTACACCACCATTCTAACAGTTCCTAAGCTTCTTAATGTTCACTGGAAGACAAACCAGCTACACAGACACTTCTGAAAAACCAGCCGGAAAGTTAATAAAGGAGAAGTGAGCCAAGTCAAGGCATTGGCTTCCTTTTGACGTCTCCTGTGAGCAAGGTCACAAGCTGCAGGTTGAATCCTGCTCTGAAATTAGAGTCAAAACTCTGGTGTGAGGTTTTCACTTGTGAGAGGCACTAAAAGTCATCTGCTTATCCACTAAAAATACCCCAACTTGGTCCATAAAATGTAACCCATCTCATAAAGATGTCTCTTTTTGATGCAAGTTTATGGCCAACTTTACTTAAAGAGCTACTTTCAGTTTCCCCAGAGGAGTTTTACTCAGCTAAGTGCCGCAGGCTAGGGCTTTCAGACCCAGGTTTGTGTTTGCAGTACCTGGGGCAACTGCCCACCCAGAAACACTTTTTGTTTTTGGGGGGACTGTGCATTTTGCACAAGATACAAAATAATCGATTCTTAAAACTTTTTTTAGGCTTTGTAGTCACTTACATTGAGAATAAAAAGTGCCTCCTGCAGATAAAAGATGCAGTTACAGGAATGTGGTATCCACTGGCAGAACAAGCTCATGATTTTCCCCTGCCTCTAGTTGCTATTCCAACTGTGCCAATAAAAACCTCTTTGGTTTTGGTTGTGGCTTCTTTTGGGTTTGTTTTCTTTTTAAATATAGATCATTTCATAAACAATTAACAAGACTTATAGGACTGGTGACAGCTCGAAAGCTGCTATCTTTATTTTGTGGACAAATCCAGGTGGGTATTCTGGGCACGAGGGGTCATTCCAATGGAGCTTAGCCACCAGACACATTTCTGCAGATCTTGGAAGTATTTGCGGTGCCCAGGGCAGCTAAAGCTGCTTCAGCTTTAGCAAGCAATCATACAATCTTACAGATGACCTGAAAACAGACGTCTCTGGTTGGGGGAGGAAGGCAAAGCAGAAGGAGGAGAGGAAGGAGACTGAATTCCTCTGAGCTCCAGGCAGCCATCTGTGATTTCAAATGATCAAAACATAGTTTGCACTGCTAGAAGAAATCCTCCAACTGCAATCTGTGATTAGAAATTTCAAAGCTGGGGGTGGGGGGGCGGGATGGATGTTAATTTTAGTGTATGGGGCTTTCTCTTAGCTTAACTCTTTCCTCAGCTAATGTCAGTAAAGTAGTCTGGAAATTTATGCCAGACAGGGGTAAATGCCTACAGTGTTGCTTCCATCTGAGAAGAAAAAGGCATGAGGCATAAACTGCTTTTACAATTGTACAGTTCTGTGCCACAGTCCTAAGAGGACAATGTTTCTGTGGTTTCATTGTGGTTTAGAGAGTAAAATTTACTACAAATGCCTCACTACTGGAAATCTTTCTGGAAGATTTTATGTCTTTTCCACTTGCCATGGCATGACGTGATGCAATAGTGATAAGCAGAGGACCAGTGTGGGTTAATATCAACTGGTGTGAGTTGCAGAGAGTAAAGCGTCTTGCAGCCTGGTTAGCAGAAATAGCTGTGAGACAATATATGATCTTTTTGAAGTTAAATGGCTGGGAAAAAGACATTTGGGAATATAGTTTCAGTAATCTAAATAAGTAAGTGTATTTGATGCGAGGAACTGACTCCTATGGCATGAATACAAATAGACAAGGAATTAAGAATGTGTCCCCCACAAGAAATGCATTTGTATCAAACACAAGTATGCCACAGGTACAACATGCCAGAGGTACAACCAGCCAGATGACAGACCTGAACTGGGAAAGAGGGTATTTTCTTCAGGCTGGGAAATGTAGAGGGCCATCAGTTTGTCAGTGTGACTCACCGAGAGCTAACTCCCACAACCTGCCACAAAGGCAGGCCTGTGAGAGATTTTGGCAGCATCCCTCAGGCAGGCTCACGTACATCACACACTCGCCACTTCTTTTCCTCCAACCAGATCTTTTTCCTGGGAGTACAAATAAAGCTGACCTCATTTTAGTGCTGCTTTTCCAAACTGAAGAATTTTTCCAAACACTTTAAAGAAACCTGCCAGTTAAAATCATGAGTCTGTAACTGCAGAAAGAGAAGGCAGAGCAATGTTGTGATGGGAGGAAAGAGAGACTTAAAAGTCTGCTTTGAAACAGAGGAATCCCAAGGCCTACTTAGCAACTATGGAGGAGGAGCAGGAGCCCTTGGGAGAGGGCTGTAACAAGACCAGCAGCAAACAACGGATTCTTCTCACCACCATCTTCTGTCTCTGTTCAGTTCAAAAAAGGCAACCTCATATGAAATTTTTCACAGCACCACAAACACTTTTAGACACGTTGAGCCATGTGGTAGAAAACATAAACATCTTTGGTTCTTCATGATATTCCCTAAGGGTAGCAAAAAATCAAGAAAAGGGGAAATAATTCAGGAGGGAAAAAAAAAGACATTTTAAATAGGAGGGTGCCACAGAGCACTGGTGAGGGTGGTGGTATAAAGCCTTTGTGTGATGGCTGTCACTCAAGGCCTTCCTGCAGGTCTAAGCCTCAGCTGTTTTGTTTTTCTACAGCAGCCATTGCTTTGTAAACTCAATGCCTGCTGCTCAGCCTTTTCCCTCCTGCACCTGGGGACCATAAACCAGGCTAATTGTGAGAAATCTCTGCTGCACTTCATTCCCCAAGTCTCGTGATTGACACCAGGCTTTTGCTATTTAAGAGAAGCTTAAACGACATATTCCAGAGTAGGGACTTCTAAAACACAAGGTAGAAGATGAAGTCCTGACTGAACTTTCAGACAATGTCACCATTCTTCCCTCCTGGCGAGACAGGCATGCTTCCAGACCCGTGCCTGCCCTGCCCCCTTTGCTAATTGCAACGACAGAAGAGGCTTGTGTTTCCTTTTCGTCTCAGCGACCCAAGATGAGTCTGTTCAAGTAATGTTTGCCCAAAAAGGCCTTTGGTCAGCAATGGCTTAAATTTGTGATGCCACAGCTCATGAGTTTGTGATACAGATAAGCCTTTTCCATCACAGCTCCTCTCCCTACACCAAGGCAGCTAGGGGCAACCTATGGAGTAAATTGTGGATAAAAGGTAAAGCCAGAATCTAGCCGTAGGAGACCAGCTCCAGCTGCACAACATATGTGTTAGATGCAAAGAGAAGATGAAACTCAATACACTGTAATGAGTTCTGTTTGAGATTTTTGGTTTATTTGAACCTAAAAATCAAAGGAAAAGTTATTAACTGATGGAGGCTGTTGGCTTGCAAGGACTGAATTAACCAAAAACCCTTGCAAACCAAACCCCATCCACACCATTTGATGAACACTTGCAAAAGAAATGCTTACATTTTGTACTCTTTCAACACTGTGGGCTTATCATCTGGCTGCTGATGCGTGTGCAAGACGCCTCCTGAAGATCTGAACTCCTCACAACCTTTGTTAAAACCAGCCAAGGGACTCAGCTAACATTTCAGATAGGACCAGGCCCTGCAATTGTTGGGTGAGGAATGTGAGCCCTCATTGTGTGCATTGGGGTGTCACAGAGAGAGCAGGCAACCTTTCCTGGGCACACGCCAAAAAGATGGTGTTACCTCCTTGTTTGGAACTGAAGCACAAGACAGGCACAAAGCAACTACAGGTAAGCGGTTGGTGAAATGATGCACAGTATTTTTACACTGTTTCCAACCTAAATGATGGGTTGAAAATCTGCTTGGTAAAGCAAGTTAGAAATCTTGGTAAATCCAAGAAAGCAACGGCTGAGGCTTGTACCAAATTGTCTGTACACTGCTGGGAAAGGACCAAGCACAGCTCCCAAGGGCAACCAACCATGCCTTACACAGCAGTCCCCTGGTTCTGCTTTGGGATCTGCTGGATCTTTTGGGGTCCAGGATCATTGCGAAACATGCAGGAACTCTGAGAAACTTAAGGGTGCTGCTGTTACTTGGTAAGGACAGGGTAAGGCATGCTTGAGGAAGCTCCAGCAGCTTCTAAGGAAGGAGGATGACCAGCTGTCATCCAAGGAGGGTCAAGAACCCTTGTAGACAAGTCAAATGGCAGACCACCAGTAAATATAGATGATGCAGAGGGCTACCATGCAGGGGACTCAGTGTGTGCTGATCCAGTGTAAGCCATCTCAGACATGGTGGTGGCACACTATAGAGCAGTTACCCCAGTAGATGCTGGAGCAGCTTACCCCCTAGAGTAGAGGTTTTGATGCAGGCAGAGCTTTGGATGATGCGCACAGGCCCCAAGCTCTAAGGCCTCTCTCTGAGGCTGGGAGAGGTGGCCCTCTGCTCTGCAAGAGGTATCTTGTTTTGGAGGAGCTCTAGTGTCAAGTGAATGAGTTAAAGCAGGATATAAGCAGGTTGCTCAGCATGAGAAAAGTTTCATGGGAGACAGACAGGATCTTTTCTAGGACTCTGCAACTTGAAGAGCCTCAGCCCCCATCTGCAATAGAGAAGCAGACAGTGTCAATCCCCATCAAGGTAAGTAAAACATCTGGGGACAGGAAAGAGTGGAAGCTGGTGATGTCTGGTGCTAAAAGTAAGGTTCCTGCCCTGCCTAAGGACTTTTAACTACAAAACACAATCACTGTACTTGTTAAAGAGGAGCTAGACATGCCTTAAGCAAAAGATACGGGCCATCTGATCCTAAATCTGGAGAATGTCAAACGACTATGGAGATCTGGGGGTGGCAGTCAAAGGCCTGGGGCACTCCCGAAGCTCTCTTCAGAGTGAGTCAATAGCTGGCCATACCGTGGTTGTTGGCAGCACAGTTTTGTGTTCCATGTCCCCAGGATCTTGCTCGGGGAGCAGTATCTGCTTGGGAAGGCTGAGATCCACCTCACCAAGGTGGGCAAAGGTATCTCTGCAATAAGATGGCTGGCCTCAATCAGATACCATAGGGCAGGGGTAGTTCTAGGGAGCCCTGCAAAAGTGATGGACAGGGCTGATAAGCAAAGGGCCTAGGGTGATATGACAGGAAGGGATCACAAAATTAACAGAAAATTAGGTTTAAGTGGTGTCACTTCTGGTATTTGCATGTAAGCAAGGATGCACCTAGGTGGTATCATTCAGAGAAATCCCCCTAAATCCCTTCTAAGAAATAAGAGTGGTTGAGGTATTTCTCCACAGTATGTGGATGCCTGTGAACACAGTGAGGGGATGAAACATGGTGACAGAGACCAGTGTGCAGTTGGAAGGCTATAGTCTTGCTGGGATTACAGATATGTGGTGCAGTGATTCCTGTGATTTGCAATACTTCACAGTGTTGCAATGGAGGGTCCCAGGCTCTACAGGAAAGGCACACCACAAAGAGGAGGGTGGTGGGGTTTCCTTTGATGTAAGAGAACAGCTGGAGTGCATGGAGATGTGCCCGAGGATAAATGAGGAAACTACTGATGGCTTATGGGTGAGGATTAAAGAGAAACAGATAAGAGTGATACTGTAGTGGGTGGAAGACATGTGGATGAGGCCTTCTATAGACGGCTAGAAGCAGCCTTATGTTTGCAGACCCTGGTTCCTGTGGGGGACTTGCATCACCCTGACATATGCAGGAGGGACGACACAGCAGAGCATAAGCAGTCTAGGACATTCCAGGAATGCACTGTTGATACCTCCTGACCCAAGTGATGAAGAAACTGGAGAGGTGTTCTGGAGGGACCTCACACTTGCCTACAAGGAAGGGCTTGTTGAGGACGTGAAGGTCAAAGGCTACGTTGGCAGCAGTGACTATGAGATAGTGGAGTTCAGGATACTAAGGGCAAGGAGCAAAGTAAGTAGCAAGCTCACAACCCTGAACTTAGGTGAGCAGGCTGTAGATTCTTTCAAGAGCTGCTTGGAAGTATGCATGGGGCAAGGCCCTGAAGGGAAGAGAGTCTCAAATTTCAGTATTCAAGGATCACCTCCTCAAAGCTCAAGAATCCCATCCCAACAAATACCAAGTCGGGCAAAAATATCAGGAGGCCTGTGTGGATAAATAAGGAGATCTTGGCCAAGTTCAAATACAAAAAGTAAGTGTTATAGAGGGTAGAAGCAAGGATGGGTAATGTGGGAGGAATACAGAAACACTGAGCAGCTGGGGATCAGGTTAGGAAAGTCAAAGCCCAGTTGGAATTGTACCTGGTGAGACATGTCAAACCAGAAGTGCACACAAAGAAAAGGAAGGATGGGGAAAATCTGGGTATGCTATTAAAGTAGCGGCTGGATAAGCAGTGAGGTGGATTGAGAACTGGCCAAATGACTGTGTCCAGAGGGTGGTGATCAGTGGCACAAAGTCCAGCTGGAGGTGGTGACTAGAAGTGTTCCCCAGGGGTCAATACCAGCTCCAATCCTGTTCAACATCTTTATTAATGTCCTGGTTTTGGCTGGCACAGTTATTTTCTTCCTAGCAGCTGGTTCAAGGCAATGTTTTGGATTTGTGCTGAAAACAGTGTTGGTGACAGATGTCTGGTTACTGCTGAGTAGTGCTTGCACAGTGTCAAGGCCTTTTCTGCTTCTCACCCTGCCCTGCCAGTGAGCAGCCTAGGGGGAGTGTGGCCAGGACAGCTGACCTGAACTACCCACAGGGCTATTCCAGTCCATAGGGCATCATGTCCCATACAGAAACAGAAAGGAGTTGGCAGGGAGGGATTGATCACTGCCTGGGCATAGGTCAGTGGGTGGTGAGCGATTGCACTAGGCTTCACTTGGTTTTGGCTTTTGTTTTCCTTGGGTTTTATTTCTCTCTTGCTGTTATTTTCCTTTTCATTACAATTATTATATTATTATCGTATTTCATTTTAGTTAGTAAACTGTTCTTAGCTCTTGAGTCTTACCTTTGCCATTTCTCCTCCCCATCCCACTGGGGTGTGGGGGTGAGCAAGCAGCTGCGTGGTGCTTTGTTGCTGTCTGAGGTTAAACCACAACAGTTAATGATCTGAATGAGGAGGTAGTGATGATATACCAGAGGGTCCAGCTGCCATCCAGAAGAACCTCAATATGCTGGAGAAACGGGCTGACAGGAACCTCATGATATATAAATACCTGAAGGAGGATGCCAAGAACACAGAGACAGGCTCTTTGCACTGATGCCCAGGGAGAGGACAAGAGATACAAAATGCAGCATGTTCCCTCTAAACATCAGGTATACTTTACTATGAGAATGACAGAGCATTGGGAGAAGCTGTGTTGTTTCCATACTTTGAGATACTGACATGGTACTGCCATCTAGACATGGTACAGGGCTACTGCCTTGAACAGAGGAGCTGGACAAGATAACCTTCAGAGGCCCCTTTGAGCTTCAATCAGTCTGATCTTGGGGGCTTTAAGCTCAAAGGAGCGCAGTCGTGGGGATCAGTTGTATGCCCAGAGCAGCTCATCAGTTTTTCAGGCTACAAAGATGAAAGCAGAGCAGGAAGGCTTTAAAAAAAGGCAAAGCAAACCTGGCATTATGTAATGTCTCATTGCTAGTCTCTAAAAGCAACAAACGCAGGGTATGATTCACTTCTCCTGTCACCAACACTACCTGCTATAAATCAACAGTAACTTGAAGGAAGTCACTCTGAGGAAAATCAAGCTCATAAAGTGCGAGAGTGAGCAGTAATTTCATAAAATAGGGCCAGAGGCTTTGAAGCTCATAAAAGCTAACTCTACGGGCAAGGGCCAACAGGCATTCAGAATATGAAGCATCGCACACCACCTTTTGAGCAATATAATCCCCTGAAACCAAACAAATACAATGCCTCTGTGGGCAAAAACATGGAAAAAGGATTCAGCGGTAGTTCTTTTTGTCTTTCTGCAGTAGTCAGTCATTAGCATAAATGAACAGCAACAAAACCAAACAAGTTTATACCCAGTTGAACACCCACAGCCAAAACCCATGCAACTATAATGGCTTCATTCCTCGTGACAACAACAAAAGAGAATTCTATCTGAAAGCATAAATGCTCACCGAGGCCAATATTTTACTCTGCAGATTCTGATTGGCTTCGGGGTAAATTATCAGTGATTACAGCTAATATCAGGATACAGTGCGAGGCACTAAAAAGAGGTAATTATGAGGAAATGAGGAATTATGTGCTGTTGAAACAATAGATCAATTATGAAGTACAGCACAGTAGCTGCAGAGCAGCATTCTTAGGCTCTGAGGGTACAGTCTCCTCTTTCTCATCGATTAAAGAGAACCCACAGTTATAAAGCTTAATTATCCTCCAGGATCTTGAGCTTGCTGACTAATTAGCCTCTTGTTGAGACAATACGGAGAAGGATATAACCCCAACTGTCTGCAAAAATAGGATGGCACAGGCACAGCCCTGGCTCTTCCCTACACACTCATCTCTCCTGCCCAACCAGTACAACGGTTACGAAGGCCTTGATAATAGCCCCAGTTCTGGACACCTAAGAACAGTCCTCAACTTGAAAAAAATAAGCCCAGGGAAGGAAACTCCGGTAACTGGAGGTACTGATAAACACAAAACAGTGTCTGAGGCAGTATGTAATGGCAGTCAGCTCTCCTGCTGCTGCTTTCACCAAGCACGTTGTGCCAAGTCCCCCTGTGCTCCTGACTAAATGCAAGCACTGACTGACACAAAGGCAGCGCTTTCATAAATGGAGACTAAGCTGCATTTGATGGTCATGTTATTGCAGCAGCTGCATCCTTAAACTGCATGGCAGCAGTTAGGAAGTTACACTGAAAGATTTACTGTCAAAACTCTTAGCAAGGTAAAGGCTGAAGTTTTTGGGAGCCACTTCTTCTTCAACAGACCACCATATTCAAGAGCTACCTCAGCTAAGAAACAGGATCTTGCTGTAGACAGCAAAATACTGCCAAAAAGGCAAAAAGCCTGTGGCAAATGGGTTCATCCCGCTCCTGCCATCATCCTGGTAAAGAATATGTTTGATGTCTGGGCTGATGAACAAAAGGCAGTATCTGCACTAACATGTTATTCAAGAGTGAGCTTTTTAGATGAGTTTATTGCATAGCAAGTGCATATATCCATCATGGTTATTAAATCGGTGCTGATAAATATTTCCAGCTAGCAAACACACAGGACAGGAACATTTCAGACCATGTCTGCTTCATACTAAGGTGGGAGGCACCTGAAATTTTCCTTCCATCTGAATAACTTCCCTTTGTTTTGGGGTTTTTTTTTGGCATTTTAATATATCTGTTATTGTGCTGAGCTCTCAAAGGAGCTACTTCTCACTTCACTTAGTGAACCAGAATGCTCCTTGAAATCCACCTCCTCAGTGGCCAGCCAGGATTTCCTGCAGCTTCACAGGAGTGACCCGGTGACAAGGACCCAGGTTTGTACCTTCTCTAGCCTCACTGAAAGTCATGGGATCAAGGGAGAAGAGCCACATCTCGTTCCTGAGCAAGTGATCTCCAGACACCCACTTTACATCTTGCTGGGGAGGACCTTCAGATCCACAACTGTTTTATTCAATCCAGAGACAGAGGTTGTTTTCACTTACATTTTGGTCCCTGCATGGGCAAGAGCCCTAAGGCTCATCATCTGGCAGGTAAAATACAATGGCTGGTCCTCCTGAAGCCACTGTTTCTGCCCAGCCTTTTAAAAATCTATCTCTAGCAGTGTGAAATAAACTGCACACTGTGTCTCTATCCATTCTCTCACTCAGTTCAGATGGGTCACGCCAATGTAAATTACAGCTGCGCCAAATTTATTTCCTACAGTGTGCCACAAAGATTATACCTGTGAATATATGTGCTCCCAAAAGGCCAGTTTAGTGTGAGGTCAAGATTAATTACTGCTTTAACCAGAGCATTGCTCTGGGTATACAAAGCAAAGCATCTTTCATAGAGGCTCTGGGGGAAGGCATGCTCAGCCACAAACACAGCTCATGTTCTCATTTCTGTTGCGTGCCTGAGGTACGCTAAGAAGCAGCTGAGCACTGAAAAGGTGAGAAGAGAAAATGTGAAAGACTTTAATTACAGAGAAGACGCTCCAAGCTGTTAAAAGCTAAACACTTGGGTCCACCTACTGACTTCAACTTTATCCTGGGGCAATGACACAAGCTAATGCAGCCATGCTGAACAGCCTCACGTTTGGACTTAAGTAAATTTCAACTGATAAATATTACTATAGCAAATAATACAAAAATAGGAAAATAACATGTTTTAGAAAGTAATAGTTGATTGCATCAAAGTATTAATACAAGATGGCAGACAGACGGTTCTGGATACAGCACTGCCCTGGAAAACACAGGTCTCAACACCTGACTTCTCCATTTGCTCAGACAAAGTCATCCCAAGGTCCCTAGGAGGCAGGAATAAGGACCCCAGAGCTATGATTGTGTCCCTAAAACAATACCTAAATCAACCCAGGCTCACCTTTATGAGCTGGTTGTGCAGAAGACTCCAGAAGGAAGGCTGCACAGCCAGCTTAAATAAGCCACACAGCTGGCCCCGACCTGCACTTCAATAGTCCCTTGAGGGGATAATCAGCAAAAAGCAGGGCATGTGGCAGGGCCAACAAGGGAGTCTCTTTGCCCTGCAGGGCTGAGGCTGGTCTCTGAGCAGCCCACATCCAAACTCCAGGCAGCGCTGAGGCACGTCATTGCCCTCGGCTCCATCCAGGCATGGCTGCCTACGGCAAGACCAGAGCAGGAACAACCCTGCATGAGCCCTCACCAACACCAGCTGCAGCTCTGTGACACCCCAAACACGAAAAAGGGGAAAAGGCCAGCCCCAGCTGGTATCCACTGAGCATGACCTTTTGTGGAGAGGGTCCTACCAGAGAAAGGCTTTTATCATGCAACGGCAGAAGCGGTCCTGGAGTATTTCTAAATAAGAACCCTGAGCAAAGAAAGCACAGGACTAGGTAAGAATACAGACGCACATAGTAAAAGGAGAGTCTAAGATCATTTTTGCCATACCAAAGCATACAAAAGCTCTAAATAGGGGTAAAGGATAATTAGAAGAGCATATATATACCTCATGTGAAAGTTAAATTCCTGATGGGATGAAGCCAAAAGATCAGCTTCCCACATCCCACGCCAAGGTCTGTGCAAGCATAGATGAGAGCAAGCCACCCCCTAGCTTTACAAGCAAACTTAACTACTTCAAAAACAAACCTGAATCACTTGCAGGGATAGAAAAAATCAAACCCTCTAGACAAGGAAAAGATGCCATGATTTTCTTTTGGAGATATAAACTCATACCTAGCCCCATCTTGCAAAACCTGGGCTCTGCATGCACAAGCATACGCATCTCTCAGCTTTAAATCAGGGAGAGGTCAGCTCCAGTTGGGGAGTGGTCCCAGGGCAGAGGGGGCCACAGTAACATCTGCCACCATTGCAGGGAAAAGGTGAGATATATTCCAGAAAAGAGAGCTTCACAACCACATCTGTTTTGCTCAATTTAAATATTTAGTTAAGAAACAAGTCTCATCCTTCTAAGTGTAAGAGGGGCTGTGTCATGTACAGGCTGTTGCAGCACACCATGGGAAGAATGCTCTGGGAGCACACAAAGGCTGATGCTGAAAAGCACTGTTAAATTCAGGCTCAAAATAGCCTGCCTTCAAACACCCTTATTTTTAAAAGCTAGCAAATGTGGTATTGCTGCTTTTTCCCTCTTTTGCACGGTCACAGAATTTTCTGTGTTTGATGGACCAAGTTTTCAGAAGGATTTTTTCAAGTCTGCTTTCTACCACCACCATGAAATACTGGATAGTAACCCCACTCCTTTGGAGATCGATTTATGGAACCATAAGGACGCTTTTCCTTCAAAGAAACTTCTTCCATTGCGGACAGGAGGGCAGAGCCTCCCCATCTCTGCAAATGAAGTACAACAAGACAAGAGAACAAACCCCAACTGCCTGCGCCGTGAAGAACCATGGGACCCAGCGCCGTGACAGGATGTCACACGGGGCACGGATGCGCTGCTCGGCCCCCCTGTCCGGGCTGGCACACACCTGCTGGCACGGCACACCAAGGGGCTGCACACACACGGCTCTGCCCGCCCGGCGCACTGGGCACACACACACACAATGCACGGCTCGCGGGATGCGCGGCGCCGCTTTGCACACGCGTAACACACCGATGCCGCGCGCGCATCGTTACACACAACGGGACACTGCACACACGCACTCCACACCCGCGAGGGGCACTGCCCGCGCACCCCCCGGTGCCTCGCACACCCGATCCTGTCGCGGGGACCTCCACGACCCTCATCCCCGGCTCCCGAGCCGTTCCCGCCCCACGACTCACCTCCCCTGCGCGGCGGCGGGGTGCCCGGCGGGGCCCGGCCATCAGCACCCCATGGCGGGGTGAGGGCGGCGGGGCTCCTCCGCGGCGCTTCAGCACCGTGCGGGCCCCATGTCCGGGGCGGCGGCGGCGGCGGCGGCCGGCGGGCTCATGTCGCCATGGCGGGGCCGGTGCGGGGCCGCGGCGACGGGAGGTGAGGAAGGCGGGCCGCCGCCGCCGCCGCCGCACGGGGGGGGAGGGAGGGGAGGGGGGGATTAAAATAAAATAAAATAAAAATGAAAAGGGAGGGGGGGGGGAGCGAGAGGCAGCCCGCAGCCAGCCGCTTCCCGGGGGGAGCAGGGGAGGGAAAGAAGCGCCGGCGGCGCCGCCTCCCCTCAGCCCATCCCCGCCTCCGTGCGGGCGGGGCGGCCACTGGCGTTCAGCACCACCGGGAGGAGGGGGGCTCCCCGCCCGCCCGCCCGCCTGCCTGCCCGCACGCACACATACACACACATACTGCCCTCCGCCGCCCCCGCCGCCGCGACAGGGAGAGTCCCGGTGCGTGAGGCGGCGCAGAGCCCGCCGGCAGGGCGGAACGGAGGACGGAAGGGAGGACGGACGGACGGGACTCTGTGCCCTCGGGCCGCGCAGCGGAAGGATCGCGCGGAGGTAGCGCGGCCCCGTGGGCCCTCCGCGGCGCCTGCGCGGCTGTCGGACGGGCGGGCGGTTGAGCGGACGGTAGATGCGGCCGTGTCTGCGCTGACTGAGGGGCGGCTCCGGTGAACGGCTCCCCGCCCCGACTCCTGCTGGGACGGAGCCGCCGGCGCCTACGTGGTCGGTGGCCGCGAAAGGTGAGGCGGTCACCTTCTCGCCGGCCCGTAGAGATGATGCGGCAGGGGCCTGCCGGGCAGGGACGAGGAGGCGGCCGGCTGTCAGCGCCGCACTCCGCACACCTCCCCGCTGCAAGCGGGTGTACGGGGCCACGGAGCCTGTTTGCTGCTTCCAGCAAAGGAGGCTTAAGTTCGCCCCCATTAGTAACAGGTGAACGCTTTAAGGTTTCATTTAAAACACGAAGCATAAGCAAGGATAATTGTCAAAAACCCTCTTACGCAGACGGTCAGCAAAAGCATCGAGTTGCTGCTTTTATGTCTGTCCCTGCGTTTGCTGGGACAAGGCTCCCTGTTACCCCGGACTTCATTGCGGCTGTTCAAGATGCAAACAGGAATTTACCGTTTACTTACTTTATTGACTTACTTAGGCCTCGCCCCAACTTCAGAAGCCTGAATGAGGGATGCACTCTCCTTTTTCTTCTCGTTTTCAGCTGGCAGGCTCTGTCTAGCAGTCCCACTGACGCAGCAGAAGACACAGATGCTTGAAGTGCCAGGGAAGCCGAGATGTTTTCTCACAGCTCCATTTATTCCTTTTTGTTCACTAGACTTGAGAACTGGACAGCTAAACTTGTGAGTGTTCACATTTCTTTGTAACGTAAGTCTTTTGAGGAGGCTGGGGGTGTGTTACGATGCTGTACCATTGTAACACCAGGACCAGGAACAGAATAAATACTTTGCATGGAAATCCTGGCACTGTGAAGATGAGTGGCAAAACCTTGCTATACCACTATGGGTTGAAATTGGCAGATAAAAGCAAGACGTTCAGAGCAAAGGCAACTCATTTTCTTTAAACTCCTTCCAGTATCTGTAGTTATTAGCTGTTCAAACAGCACCCAAAGGAGGATTTCCTCTAGAGATAACAAGCACAGTGACATAAATCAAGTGCAGAGAGAGCATAGGGTTTTTTTTATTGTTGTTATTTATTTCCCACCAAATAAAATTCTGAATCTATTTGCTGAAAAAATTATCTGTCATAAGTTTTCTCCAGTAACTTCTTGGGCTTCCCTTCTAAGACTGAAATGAAAGGCTATTTTGGCTGCAGCTATCCAGCTCCTCACTGCATAGGGCAAACTGCTTTTTTAATCTTACTGTGTGCTACTCCCTTCTGGTTTTCTTACTTTTAATCTTGAAGTAGGATATGCCTTTTAGAACTAGGAAGGTGCAGATAAGGGCAAGTCTCACTGGAATTTTATCTAACTTTCCCAGTGTCATTCTAATTCTTCCGTGTCTCATTGTTTAAGGAACACTGGTTAAGAAGTTACGGTTTTCCAAAATCGATTGGCCTACTGGTAGTTTGTGGCAGTGGCCAAGGAAAATAATTGAGCTGATGCTCCTAGCTGGGAAGTTCTTGCTGGAGGTCTGACTGACACTGTCCTGTAATTGTTCCACTCCCGCAGTTACAAAAGTTCTTGCATATTCTACTGTTTGCTCCAGTGATTTCCATCAGGGCCCTTCCCAGAACATTTTGCATGTCAGTGCTGGAAGCTCAAGGCAGTTCAGCACATCCTCAGAGCAGCAGGCTCTGGAGTTGATGGTTTGGCAGGATCTTCTAGTGCTAACATACCACAACAGAGTTCATTTTATTCTTCTTGTGCTGAATGTGCCCTCAGCTGGATAAATGTGATTACAGTCCCTTGTCCTCAGTAACAGTCAGAAGGGACAGTTGAGGTGGCACCCAAGTGAGTTGAAACCAGCGCAATAAACTAGTCAGCTCCTCCTTACAAAGGAAATTCTGGAGACTGAGGGACCTTGTGCAGGAGGGACCTCAGAGCCTGTAGTCCTAGCAGAGTGGTCAGTTGAAAGCGAGGTCTCTCAGGACCACCTCAAGCTACAGAGGCAGGAGGTGGCCCAGGTTTGGGCACAACTGCCCAGCAGTCAAAATAGCAGCACAGTTGTACGCACTCTGAGAAGAAAGGCACAGCATGTACCCAGAGCAGCTGAGGGTATGGTGGGCAGGCTGCCATAATTAAGTGTCTGCCAAGGCCAAGGGATTTAGAGAGCCTGCTGAGACGGAGATGGAGACACCCAGCAAGAACTCTATGTGTTTGGTCCTGTGACCCCGGATAAAGCAAAAGAGGCAATATTACACGTAGAAGAAAAAAAATAAGCTGGTAAATGTACAGTAAGTGTAACTAGAGGAGGACTACTGCACCAGTACAAGCAGGTGTCCTGCATGCAGGGACTTGATGCCCTGTTCAAAAATCCAATGCCTTGGAACAGTATAAAGACCTCTTATGCCATGTCAGCCAAGGAAGAGGAATGTTTTGGTAGCAAGGAGAAGGCTTATTCATCCCCAGGGCAGGAGATGTTTTAAAAGAGACTCAACAGGACGAGTGCATTGTCACAGGCAGCAGGTACAGTGGACTCACTTTCCAGGTGTGCAAGGGGCTTACAGCAATACAAGTTGCTCTGGTCACAGCAAAATAAAGTGTGTCCCAGCCTGACTCCCAAGACAGTGTGATGGTATGTAAGTGTCACTATGCAGATAGCCACTGCCTTAACACAAACTGTGCTCTAGGGAGGTGACCAACCAGTAAATATCAAAACCATGAGAGATCTGCATTAGTGGAAACAAGAAAATCCCACATAAAAGACATTTGTAGTAGTTGCCTTTCAGCTCACACAATGCCTGATTTTTTCTACCACTGAGCAGAGAGAAAGATGAGACGCTACAGGATTCACAGCCAAATCCCAGTAAGTGGGAAGGGGAAGGACATGTATCTTTGCAGCAGAGGTTGGTATCTGTGCTGTTTAAACACCCTTCAGAGGGAAAAACAGATGTCTTGTGGTTTGGCTCTATGTTCTGCTTTGGAGACCCAAGTACTATTCACTGCGTGACTTTTGATCAGTCAGTTAAACCCACAGTTGCAAAGGTTAATGCTGATTTTCATATCCACCCAACTTAGGTGCACACAAAGTCCAGCATGGGTGAGCAAGCTTGATGAGTTCAAATATGTATGCAGACAGCCACTTCAGAACAAGGATAAATTTACCCTCATGCCAGCTTGGTTGTGAGGCTAAATTAAAATATTTTGTAAAGCATTTTAATATCTCAAGGGACTAGAGGCATACAAACCTTGACTACTAATTGCTATTTGGATTTAGCTGGTTGAGTTTAGTTTGGTGGGTACAATATATCTAGTTATTCCTGTGGATATGCTTTGGCTCCAACCACTGTATAACTTACCTGTATTTCTTGCTAAGCTGAGATCTTTAAAATAGCAAGGAAGTTTTGATCAGGTCACAGAAGGTAACATTAACATTGGTTTAAAGAAAAAGCCACACAAACCCTTAAAAAATTAATGAAAAAGTCCTATTGTTCTTTTCTGACCCCATCTTGGGCATAAAATTGGGTGAGCAACTGGGCTCTCATCAGAAGTCATGTTTATTGGGGCACTGGAAGCACCTGGAGTATCTCTGCTGCCTGCCTGTAGGCAGGCTGGGCTTGGGCCCTTGATAGGGAAACCCTCCACAAGGCATGTGAGTGTTCATCGAGGCAGTCAGGAGAGATGTGTACACTGGTGGCACTAGAGAAATATCCTGAGGCTTGCTCAGGCCTTGGAAAGGCTTCTCCTCTTGGAGGGAACTCATTTTTTCAAAGACTGGAATGAAACAGACTCTCAGGAAGCAATTTTTCAAAAACTGCAAAGAAAGTTACACTGTTTTCTTTGTCCAGAGGCACAGTTTGCAAAGCAATATTGTGGAACACTGGGAAAAGCAACAGAAGGAAACAGGAGAATCTTAAACATAGTTAATGGCAAAATTACCTGACAAGACTTTGCTGAGCTTCCTAGGGGTAAGCGGACATCAAATACAAACCATTAGCACATAGTAACTCTCAAAGGGGAGTGAAATCAGTTTGAGCACTGAACTGTCTTTGACCTCTGTGAAGGCTCAACCATCCAAAATGGCTAGTTATTTTTGCAAACCTTACCCTTTCTGTGCAATACATCAATAAATGGAAGGATGATTTTCCAACTAAGTTGTGTGGAAATCAGTACATACAAATTTTAAGACTGCTCGACCTTGTAAGTACATTAGCCATGCTTGTTCTTCCAGGCAATAATGATTTGCCCTTTGAAAAAAATTAATCTACTATTCCCAAAGTATCTGGCAAACGAAAAAAAGAAACTAGATGCAGGCTCTTTGATTCTCTCAGCTTAAAATGTAGATTTCCACTGCAGCTGGATGGACAAACCCTGGCTTCAGTTTCACAAGCAGAATTCAGCCGTTCCGTGTCTGAAACTGAAGCTAGATTGTTGTCCTGGCTTCGGACAGGAAGAAGCATCTGGCCAGTAAGAGGCTAGCAGCAAGTAAGCCCCCTGTCCACAGTACTCTGTGTTGACTATTTTTTTTTTTTCCAAAATAGATGAGGAAAAAAAGCAACGTAAATTCTGTGTTCAAGTACTTGTCAGCTTTGGGAAAGAAATAAAAAAATGCTCAACAAAAAAAAACTAGGTGGCCTGCACACTAAATGTCTCAGGTACCTAAATCCATTTTAAATAAAGATAACAGAATGAGCAGCTATGTCTGCATGTAGCATTCACAGCCAACAAATTGTGCAATTATGCAATCTGTTCCGTCCCTTTTAAATCGTCAGTTTTAGTGCTCTCCCTTATCAGAAGCTATCACCTGTCCTGCAGGGAGAGGCAGTCTCTCAGGTATGTAGTCACTTGGTTCTGATTGTAGGTCTGCAGCACAGCATGTTAAATGAAGTCTGGTGACACTAGATATCATCAGAAGCTGAATCATAGAAGTGCCAGATCAACTGTAACATCTCCACAGCCTCTTAGGACTTCAGAGCTGTTACTGTGCTGCTTTCCTGACAGTCTCTTGCAACTTCTTCCTAACAGCAGGAATGTAAATTATTTACCAGGAAAACAAACCCTGCTCTTTGAGCTGAGGAAGATTCCCTTACTATCTGTTTTCACCACAGGGCTTCTCGAAACTGAGACACACTTCTGCTTTCATCCAGAACAACAAAATACACACTTAGGTTTAGCAAATGAAGCACCTCTTTCATATTCAGTGATTAATTGGGAGAGGAGGACTGAGGGCACTAAATTAACCTTTTTACCCAATGTATTTTTACTAAACGTCCCCATCATGTGGTTTTCTCAAGCATAACAGATGTTTCCTGTGCTTTGCTTTACTATTTGGAAAATGTTCTATTCCATTTACCTTGGTAATAGCAAAAGATTCAGACTGTGTTCCTGTGCCAACCTTTGGGTTGGCACCTGTAAATCAGTCATTCTTCCTAGAAAATAGATGGCTAGTCAAAAAGGCATGCTGCCACACACCAGAACACCCACAGCAGATAGGCCTGTATCTCTTCCTCTACAGCATTTCCAGTTTCACCCATTTAGTATTGGCAGCACGAAGGATACAGTGGGACAGCTAGCTGATAATATTTCATGCGTGTTTCTCCTTAATTTTGTTTCATATATATGATCTACATCCATGAATCCACATTACTATAGGGGAAAAAAATCCTTCTTAAATTAACTATCTGCATCCAAACATTTTTGACCTGCTCTTCTAAAGAAGAAAATGGGGGCTAGTTTTCAAAAAACTTTTTTCATAGAGTCATCATCTGCCATTGAGTTTAATTCTTGTCTAACTTGAAGAGATGTGTTTTCTTGAATCACTTTCTAAACTAAAAGATTAACTTTTACGGACTTTCTTAATAGTGCTGGAAGCAAAACAGGGTGGTAATACAGCAGTACAGGTGAAGCAGAAAATTACCTACTTTCACAATCCCAGATCAATAAATAAGCAGGTATTATAAACACAAAGATGTTAAGTGGAATAAAGAGTCATAAAATCAAAGAATAACTGAGACTGGAAGAGACCTCTGGAGGTTTCCTAGGCCAAATTTCTGCTCGAAGCAGAGCTAATTTTTAATGTAAATGATGTTGAATAGTTCTTCACACTGTGCTTAACAAAGATGATGTGGAAGTGTATGGGGATGGCCATCAAGGTAAATCAAAACAATGACAGCATTCCTACTCCAAACAAACCTTCTGCTAAAGCACCTTTAGTGTGGCCTTCAAGAAGAGAGAAAATGTGACGGTACCTTACAAATTCATTCTGTCTGGCTCATTTAATACAATTTTTCTTACCTTTTTCCTTTCCGTGACATAAAAAATCCTTTCTTTTTTCTGTATCTACATAAGGGCAGTTCACATTAATTACCTGGCTGTGGTTGTACTTCACTGTAGACATCATCATCTGTCATTGGATATTTTATGTCCTGGAGAGTTCTTGTCAGCATTGTTGGAGTTTATAATCTTGCAAAACATATAGTATTTGTGGGACACTTGTATAAAGGCAATTTTAAAAGGATAATTTGCTGCCCAGTGACATAATGACTTGCACTTTTCTATGTGGATCAGGATCACATTTGCTGACACTCTTCTGCATCGAAGAAAGGTAGCAGACTTTACAAAAGTGACATACACTCTCATTTGCTGATATACACTTCCATTTGCTAAAAATCATCTGGCAGCTCAACTGGGTACAGCAGTGTTCATTTGCTACCTTTGCCGTACCACTAGGGCCTGACTTTTCTTCCACTGAAGGAGAAAGGAGCTTTCCCACGGGCTGCAGTGACAGCAGGAGAAGAGCAGACACAGATGAGGCTAGGTGTTGGAGAATTTTCTGCATGCTCTGGAAGTGTTTAGGGAACCGTGTGATATGTGATCCTAAATACAAGGACAAGTAGTTTGTACTTTTGAGTTAGATCCAGATATTTCCAGACATGCAGAGCTACCTACTGACTGTACATCTGAGAAAGTACATCTGAATTAGTTCTTCTGGCAAGTATTGAGAGAATGTTGGTGAAATGTGCCTGGATATGGTAGCTTAAGATAGAACTATGCTGGTAATGTTCCTGCAGCTGTTACTTGGAAAACATCTGTGGTGCTGTGCAGGGGAATCCGTACATCTCTGTTCACACTAGCACAGAGCAATTAATCTTGTGAAACAAACTAGAAACTACTATTGGGAAGGATATTATGCACCAATGGGCATGAAATGACTAAAGGTAATAATCCTTTGGAAAGAAAGGCAAAAAATGGAATATTCTGTTTCTGGCACAGAAAATAGAGTAAGATTGGCAGACTATGTGAGGCTTCTGGGACTCCAACTGCTCGTTATTTGAGAAACAATAACCAATCCACTAGATTTGAGAGGTGACATTTTTTACACTTACAGTTGGAAAAAAACCTTCTGTCTTTGATAATTTGTGACAGTTTATATTTGTGTAGTCTGATAAAAGGAAGAATATACTGGTTGATATGTTATTTACAGTTAATGGTTATCCCTATGCAAAGTATAAAAGACATTGCCCCAAATAACTCAATTTTAGCAGAAGAGATACAAGGAGGTAAACTTAAGAAACCCTGGGAAAGGACAATGTGATGTATTTTGTTTACAGGACGTGGGATAATGAAAGGAATTTTCATCTCCTGAGGCTTTCAAATTAACCCATGGTCATTAGAAGGTGTGCTTCCTGAAATGGAATGGCCCGTTGTATTCAAGAGCTCAGACTGGGTAATCTGAGAGGCAAGTGCATAAGGAACAGAGAATGCCTTTGGGAACACCACAGAGAATGGCAGAGTGAGAAATGAGACAGGGGATATCTGACTGGTGGACAGAAATTTGTCACTCACTGCTCCTGAGGCAGGGTTTGTGCTAAGAGATGGTGAAGCATAAGTTGCAGTGTGTGACCTGACACATCATCTCCTAGTAGCCACGTATGAGCTCTGTGGTACAGAATATCTATACTTGGCTGTTTTACCTGTTTTCTCTCATGATACTTGCATTGTGTGATTAAAAAAAAAGGGAAATCAAGATGAACACATCTTTCTATTGTTTCAGAGATGCTTTTTGCAAAGGGTGCTTTGGCTTCTTGGTGTTTAATCCAAACCACATAAAAATGGATTTGCCCCATCTGAAGTATGAAAAGAAATTTAAAATATCTGTTCCCAGTCCTCATAACTGAATGCCTCCTAGTAAATCATTTTACTCAACAGTTGCCTGGTTCTACTGTGAGAAAAGGGACAGCTCTTTTTTTCTTGGTTTAACTTTTAATGACTAATTTAAATCCCATTTATATGGAATCCCTATGATTTTGAAAATGCCTTCCGAAATTATCCACAACTACCTTTCTAAAAAAAATACTTTAAAGAGCCTTACCTACAACATTGCCTAGAATTATCTTGTCAGTTACATAAAAGAACCCACTTGAAATAAGTGATAAAAATATACAGGGAAGGAAACGCACCTTCCAGTAACAAATCATCATTAAAAGAGAACTTGAAGCAAACTGCTAGTTACCTGGTCATGCTTAGACAAGCACAAGGTTATTGAAACATACAGCTTCCTTTCAGGCAATTTAACTTGCACTGAAGGCAAATTATTGCCATAAAAGCTCTGAAGCACGTTGCTCAGGCATTTGATACAATTCTGTTGACTTCTAGAAGATTACCCTGCACAGCGATGTCAGTGGGATCAGAATAGGGTTTGCATTTTCAGCTGCTGTTACAAATGCCTCCTGCAACGTCTTCCTCTAGAAAAATGATATATGCATCTGATATTATTATCTGAAAAAGACAGGAGGCAAGATTTTTATAGCCTTGAAGGTGCAATATAGATATCTGACAATAGCTATAATTGAAATTGGTGAGACTGAGCTGGCTCACAAAGAAGCTTCAAGGGCACTAAGACAAAAGGCACCTAAACCCACTCAGTGCAGAAATCATGAGTAGTAATTGTGTTCACTGTCTAAAGTATGAAATATGCCACAGATTTGGAGTCTTTGCTGGCTCCTTTGTTTTTCTCAGTGCATAAAGAGTGGAATTTGAACAAGGTGGGGCAACAGCAACCTGTGAGAAACAAAACTGCAAATATTCTTGACGTGGCAATGGTGAAGTCATCTGCAAGTGCCTTCCCCTTTTCCCTGTCTGTACGTGAGGGTTTGCACGGGGGTGGGGTTCACTTCCCCCTTCCTCTTCTCATTCCAGAACCATTTTTAAGGCCTCCAAAATGAGATTTGATGACGTTACAAAACCAGGTTGCATTGAATGCTGTGCTTGCAGGCTTAGCAATTAGCTCCTTAACACCACTCTAGATCTTTTCAGCTCTGTGTAGACAGAGGCCTTCATGAAAATGCAGGCAGAAAATGAGGGTCGCTGAAGAATGTTGTTCATTCCCCAGCCGTTTCCTCGTGCTCTGTCAGTATCAGAGGTTGTGGATTGCTGTGGTTACCAGCATACCTACATGAGCTTGCTCAGAGCAGTGAAATAATAGACAGGGGCCTATCCACAGGGTTATGTCTGGAACAAAATCCTTTTGCATCAGTGAAAATTCTCAGTGAAGACCTGGAATTTCCTTCATGAATCAATATTTTAGCACTACAAACAAGACAATTTTTAGCTCTATTTTACAAGTTTTGTGCCAGTTATTGCACAAGGAATAAGAAGACTTTCTAGGAAAGACCTCTTTCCAGTAGACATTTTGATCTCTCTCTTCTAGTATCCTCACCTAGGCAGTCAGAATTTAGCCGTCTTTATTGTCAGAGGGGATTCCAAAATGCTGCCTAAGAGGGCCTGACATGAAAAGTGTCTCTAATGAAGCCAGGTGAAATGGATGGAGCGGAGAACACTGCATTAAACCAACCTAAATTGGATAAAAACAGACCAAATGTTAATCAAGGCAGTCAAAACGGAAGTAGTCCCCTCCAGCGCTTCACATCAACATTTCATCTCCAGGAGCCTGATGCTGCACCCTTGGTTGTTAGCTGTAGATAGGCCTTGTTTATGCTAGGAAGTTTTGCAATTTAAGTTACACAGATGCACTTCCTCTTGTCCCAGGACTTTGACACAGCTGTGCAGCTCTAGGAGTACTTTCACCAATATAATGGCTTAAATATGGTACGTTTTTTTTTCCAGTAAACAAAATAGGTGGTATCAGTACATGGCAGCTTTATACAAGAATGATACATACTTCCTCTAAATATAAACCACAGCTCTTGGTTATATATAACCAACTTCTTTACATCTGGCCTGTCCCAAAAATGCAGGCTGCCTGGGTGAAGACACCCTGCTGTCAGCTGTGTGTGGCAGGCCTAGAAGCTTCATAAAGAGCCCAATGGAGAAATGGTGCTTCCAGGCTCACTTTCTGCAGCATTTCTGGATGCCCATCAAAAAACGGTGTAAGCTTTGCCTGTGCAAAACAAAGCCATTCACCTAAAGAGCCAAGCTGTGCCGTTATCAATTTTCTTCTGTAGGCTAACTTGCATTTTCCTTTGTGGTGAGCTTCCCCTTCTGTGGAAATTCCTTTCACCTACCCAATTAAGATGCTATTTCTGCACTGGCTTGCCGTATGTTGCAGCAGCGAGACAAAACATCACCATCTCTAACAGCTTACTTATTAAGTTTCCATTGATTTGTGTTGGGGTCTGGTCAGCTCAAAATATTTTCTGCTAAATATAGCTCCCTTCTCTTGAGCAAACAAGCTGGGCTTCTTTTTTCTGCAGCCTACCTCCCTAATTTCACCAGCTATTTTGAACTCGGGGTGTGGTCACCAAGACACTGAAGCACTGTCACTGCTTGTCTCTAGATTTGTTCATGTTGCCAGCGAACCCTTTCCCCGGCGTCAACTTCATGTTTACATTAATCCTCAATCAACATGCCCTGTTCCCCATCCATCTTTTAATAAATGTAATAAATCTGAATGTATTTATTTATTTATGACTTCTGAACTTGATCAACTTCCACAAGGACAAAGTGAAGAGTGTGAAATCACACTCCTCTGTGCTGAAGATGGGAGCTGTACCAGTGGGCACGTTTACTCCTGGGGCTACTAGAGGATCAAGTGTCACTCGCTTTTAGGGGCTTCTGCCAGAGGAACAGGTTTTAAATTCTGTCACATTTATGAATTGTTTCATCTCCTAGATTTGTTCCCTCACAAAGGGCCTGGTGAGGGTAAGCCTATGCAAAGGCTTCAGTTTTTGTAGCTTTTGGTCGCCAGGCACTGGTCCCACTGCTACTAAAATCAACAGAATCTGCAAAATATTTCTCAGATCCATCTGTCTATCTGTACATCTATGCATGTATGTAGCCTTTATGTGTGTTTTCTAACATGTATAATTCTGTTAAAAAATCAAATGTAGACTCTGCGGTTATTTACTTAAAGAATCAGTTAAACTGAAAACACACAACTGTCAAACCATCCCATTTAATTAAAATAGAGATTGGGTTTTTTTAATGTGATGCCTCTTAAGGAGTTATGAGAAAATAAGCCAATCTCAACGGGGGAAAGGATTCTCTTGGGCTAATCTCTTTGATTCAGGCTTTCTTGATGTTTGAAACTTCACCCGTGTTCTCAGATGAGCTCAAATTATGTTTGAAGAAAACGCTAATTCAAGCATGAGCTGTTGTCTCTTCCAACATTGCAGAAAATCAGGATGACAGCCAAACTAGACACATTTTATTTCCTCCCAGAATTAGGTACTAAGTCCCTAATCATGATATAGCAGAAGTTTGGTCTTTTGGTAAGAGAACAACTCTGTGACTTCTGCCCCCCAGTTTTCAGCATTGCTGCTTCCTTGGTGCCACTATCTTCCTTACCAGGATAATGGGATAGCAGTGAGCCACTTGGATTAATTAGTGGCTATAAGGCATGTGGAGCTCTTTGGTGGAGTGGTTCAAAGGGAAGATTGCTATAAGTGACCCCTGTTGTTCTTTCCTGGGTGTCCAGTTGCTGCGTGGGCAGACTGCTTGTGTGCAGAGTGTTAATTATGTGTCCCTTCATCATCAAGGTTTGTCATCCTATTTTGGTTTGGAAATCCACATGCCACAAGGCCCAATTAATATCTCTGATATCATCACCTGCTAGTCAATACACAACTATTCACCATCCATAACTATTACCGATGAGTTGCTGTGCAGACGTCCCAGAATAAGTTTTGCCAAGGTGTACTGGAAGATCATTTAGCAAGTTTAAGCAATAAGTTAGTTAAAATAATACCGGTTTAATTTGCTGGCATTGGAAATTCTCACATCACAACTTACTTTGGTTTGAACTTTTGTCTTGCAGAATTCAAGGCTTCAGTATAAATCTTTGCTTTTATTAGGATCCCAAAAGATTTCAGATGGGTTCTCCTCCAGTTTTAATTCCTTTTGTTATTTATTTCACACCAGCCTTCTGGTTCAGTGTAACTCAAGATTTTCCTTGCCAAAGGCTATTGTCACTGTTCCTAAACAATGAGTGCTATACCATCTGTAGCTAAGGAATGTATAGCTTTATTTTCACTTACTGCACCTTTAGGTTCCCAAAGAATGTCAGGAAGGAATTGCTATTCTGTAAAGCAGAGCATGTGACAGGATAGTGTTTTCTCCTAATACTAGAAACATTTATTTCTCTCTCCATGTACACTCTTCCCTTAATCACAAATAAATGCCATACTGAAAGAAAAGGATTCCCTGTGGAAATGAAACAAACCCTAGATTTTCTTTCTAGACTTTGCCACGACTCCTCCTTTGCCCACAACATTTGATGGTTCTGACAGGTCCAAACAGCACAGGGAACAGACCAATTTTCCATTTATTATCCCAAAGATGATCCGTGCCTCACATACAGTAAGGATCCTTGAGGTTTGAGGTAGTTGGTTTTTTTTTTCTCGATCCTACTCAGGTCTTTGTGACAGATCTCGTTCATTACAGAGAAAGTTGGTGCAGCGATCCTTCTCTCCTGGTGTAGGAAATGGGCCCTTCTGCTGCAGAACAGCAGAGAAAAGACTGTTGAGCCAGGCTCTTAGCACAGTTTTTTTCCCCTCAAATTACCTGACATTTGGATGATCATTTTGCAGCGTGTTCTGAGGAACGTCTGTGTTCAAGCAGATGTCAGAATTAGCATTTTTAGAATTGTCACCCAGTGTGTTTACAAAGTGAACATTTTTGCCATTTAGGTAAACTGAGATTTGTTCCACTGTCAGGCTTAATACAGCAGTCACAGGAGGAAGAACATCCATACTCCTCTGCAATGGCAAGATACATTTCAGGATGTAGGGAGGAAAAAAGTGATGATTTCCAAGGTTATTTGGATAACAGAGACTGGAGCTTAGAGCCTCATCCTGTAAACATCACCTAGATGATGCCACTGCAGGGAGTCAGTTTGAAGTTAGGTCCATTAATCACTAAACAGTAATCACTGTTGTTGAAACTGGAGCATATCCACAACTCTTAAGAGAATATGTGTCAGGAATATCCCCAGGAAAAGTTGTACGTTTATGGCAAGTTAAGAGCGCTTGTCATCAAAATAAACTCAAAGAAGTCGTTGGCCGTCACCACTGGCATAGCAGACAGGAACTGTGCCTAGAAATAGAGATCGGCATAGCAACATTTGCTGACTGTTTTGTAGGGAAGGCGGCTTGTTTTTCCAGACTGCGACATTTAATAAACATTTTCTGTTTGTTAGAACTGCGGAACCTCACTAGATCAGACTGAATGCTAATCTGGTTTAGTCGCCACCACAGACTTTTGTCTCCAGTATGTACACATTGCCAGTCATCGTGGTTTCATTGGTTTTGTCCTACGGCATTGGTTCCTTTGTGTTTCTCCATGAAAAATAGACAGAACATGGACCACGATGAAACAGCCCCACAAATCCTCTAGACGACGATTTATTTTGCCAGATCCTGTTGTTATCTTGTCATTAGGGCTCCATTAAGCTGCAGGCTGAGAAGCTCTTTGAGGCAACCTCTGACTAGCAGTCAGCTGGGGGAGGGTGGGGTGTTGCAAGCTGGTCACGCGTTGCCTGTGTTCTACCTGAAGCGTTGGACTTTGGATTCACACTCCAGACAGACTGTGATTATGAAGCACAACTCCTAAAAGCTCTGAACCACTAGACTGTGAATAAATCTGATTCTCATTTTGAAGCTTTTACTGACGTTTAAATCGAGATGGGTGTCTTAAACCCTTAAGAGACAGCATGAGGAGAAGGGTCCCACACAAACACCCGGGAGTTACCCCCAGGGGAGCTGAGCAACCTCAGGCCACTCTCCTCGGGGAAGCAGCTCAGCGTTTGCCTTTATTACAGCAGGAGAAGGCTGTAGGGACGGGAGGCGTTTCTGGGCGGCTGCCATTGGTGTGAGGCCGAGCGACCCACAGCCGACCCCGCGCACCTTCCCCCGAGGAGCGCCCCCTACCGCGCGCGGCCGGCGGCGGTTGCTACGCCCCGGAGCTGTGGGCGGGGCAGAGGCAGAACTCATCCGGCCAATCCGCAGAGACCCGCCCTCGGGCGCCGGCCAATCGCTGCGGGTAAACAACACGCCCCCGCGGGGTGGGGAAGGGGCGGGGAGAAGCCGCGCCGTCGGCCAATCAGCGGCTGGAAAGCGCGGGCCAATCAGAGCGGGGAAGCGTTTGGGCGGACTTTTCAAAACAGCTCAGCGCCAGAGCCCCCGCTGCCGCGGCCCTTTAAAGGCGCGGTGGGGCCCCGCCTTGGCTCCCTCCGCCGGCACCTAGGCTTCCCTCGGCGGGAGCGCGGCTCCGCCCCGCTTTTCGGCGCGCAGCAGCGCCGCTGGGTGTTTGTGTCTTGCCTTGAGCTCCGCGCCCTCTCGAGGCTCCCCCTGGGTGCTCGGATGGGGGCGGACTACTTTGTTTCTCCGCGGCGCCTCACCGGCCGGGCCTAGCAGAAACCGCTCCGCGCGGGCCCATCTGCGGGCCGCCAGAACAAAAACAAGGGGGCGGGGCCGCGCCGCCTCTATTTTGATGCGGGGCCGGGGCGGCGGCGGCTGCTGGGGCCGGGGATGGTGCCGCTGCCGCGGGCAGCGCCGTGACTCGCTGCGGGAGGCGAGCAGGCCCCGGCGCGGGCCGGTGCGCAGGCGGCCCTGCCTGGATGCGGGGCCAGCGGCGGTGCCGATCCGCGTCCGTGCGGTGACGGGAGCCGGGCTCGCCCCTCCCCGCCGCGGAGAAACCGAGCGGTGAGGGTCGCGGGGGGCCCGGTGCCCCCTCAGCACCGCCCCAGGTGAGTGTACTGGCAGGGACGGGTCAGTTGCCTTCTGCGGGTGTCTTGTCGGGCCCCTTTGTTGCCCTCTGCGCAGCTGTGGGTGTTCCCCCCCCCCCCCCGGCCCCCGCCTTCCTTTGTCCGGCGGGGGGAGCTGCCAGCTGTTGACGACGTGCGTTTGCCTTGAAGGTAAAGGCTCCGGAGGCGGGGGAGAAGATGAGCAGCGAAGCGCTGTGGCTTTTCAAGCAGCTGAATCTTCATTTGGAGCAGGAGGGGCGGTTTCAGCCCCGCGAGAAGGGGCTCAGCCTCATCGAATGCGCAGCCGAGGTGAGGGGGGCCCGGGGAGCTGGGCTGGGGTGGGCGCGGAGGAGGAGGAGGAGGAGGAGGCAGCTCTCTCAAGGTGCGGAATAGGTGGACTTTTTTAAAAAAGAAGTCTTCGTGCGTTGACTTCGGCAACTTCTTTTCTCTGTAAACACCACTGACCTTTTGTTTTTACTCTGTCTTAATTTGTAGTTATTAACGTGCACTGTATTATCAAAGAACTGTGACCTACAGGGCAAGTTAAATCTTTTAAGTGTTTCATGTTTCTCTTTCACCTTCGAGTGAACAGAGAATCAAGAGAAGTGAATTATTTTCAATCTCGGGAAAGAAATTTTCAGTTTCTTTGTACTGCTGCGGGAAAGCTGGGATGTTAAGAAGGCAATTAACAAACGGGGAAATGCGCAGCTTTTCATTACCAGTGTCTAAGGGAATTAACCTAGAATCACTGGATGCTTAAGAGCAAAAATTAAACTGATCATTAACGTGGAAATGTTTATGATGTGTTTAGGATAGGCTTCTGTTCCTTTGCTTGTGAGTTTTTTGGAAAGGACTTTAACATTTAACAAAATAAAGTCTCTGAAATCAGTCTACTCATTTGTTGTGAAAGCAGAACTTTTGTTACTTAAACATTGACATACAGGCAGAGGAGAGAATAAGCTGAGTTTGGTCATCTCTGTTTCCCTAAGGTCAGGAGTCGCTGTGTATGCACTCACTTGGTAACTGATGTCTTAAAATTTACAAGTGTGTACTTGGAAATGTGATCGTGCTGGGTATTGCATCAATGAGACTCTGGAACTAGCTGTAATCCATGTAGCTTACGTGTGATTGGAGTCTCAAGTACATAAATGAAGTTGAGAAATAATTTAAGGAAAAAAAATAACTTGTTCTCTTTGAATGAAGTAAAAGGTGACTCGGGGAGGGGGCAGTCAGAGTTGTCACTGCTGCCACCGAGTAATTCTGACTTTGCTTCTCTTGCACAGAATGAAAATACTCTGTGCCCGAGACAAAGGAATGCCAAAGTGGAAGATCTTTGGAGTCTGACCAACTTTTTCGGTTTTGCAACGGAAACCTTTGTTTTGGCTGTTAACATTCTGGACAGATTCTTGGCTCTTATGAAGGTATTTCATGGGGAGAGTTTCTGCTGTAGTGTTAACTGGGAATATGTGAGCTTCTTGTGAACTCGTTAGACAAAAAAGGGGAAAGTTGTGATTTAGGACATATGTAATTGTGGCTGTTTACTCAGTATGTGCTAGCAAAGTTTCTGAAACCTTCCTTTGTAAAACTGAAAGGCAATACAGTAGTTTTTATTTCTAAAAGCAAGTTAACAGCATGATTTATTTCCTCTAATAAGTCTGTAGCCTTCACCAGGTATATGCAGAAGAAAGGAGGAGTTAAAAGGACTAAAATAGTATTGCGAACAATGTTGAGGTACTGTATTAAAGCTTAGCACTGGAACTAAGACTGTGATCACTTACTGGATGTTTTTCTTTCAGTGTTTGTGCTGCTTTATTGGCAGACAATCGAAACTAAAACCAGCTCCCCATTATTAAGTTGGCAGAACAGCCAGAGTTGCATCAGTTCTCTCCTCCGACTGTCCTTGAGGTTGCACAAAACGTTAAGCTGGTACACAGGAGAGAATAGCAGAGGTAGGAGCAAGTTGTGGAGGGATAGGACTGCCTAGAACAGGCTCAGGCTGGATTTGTGTAGGCTTTAAAGGAGGGTAAGTGAGCACTGTCGCTTGGAGAAGTGGGGTATTACAGATCTCAGTGCAATTTACATGTTGTGCAGTGATGTGGAACAGTTTCAATAGAGGGTGCTCAGCTGTCAGGCTTCCCTTCTCTCAGCTTAGCTATGGCAGATTGTTATTGCTTTATTGACTCTGCCAGCTGTGTTTTGCTGAAAATTCAGTGATGAAACTAGTTGTAACTCAGTGAGGTATATGAGTGGATTGATATGAGGTCTAGCAGAGATAAGCAAATCTCTTCCTAAGTGAACTGTGACGATTCCAAACGGCTCACGGAGGCTGGGTGAGCTGTTGCTGTTCAAGAAGCACAGCGATTATGGTGGGAGGTGAAGTGTTCATAGTGCTGCTTCTTATTTTAAGGTGAAACCGAAGCATTTATCTTGCATTGGAGTTTGTTGTTTCCAACTGGCTGCCCAAGTAGTCGAAGAAGAATGCAATATTCCATCTGCTCATGAGATCATCCGGATAAGCCAATGTAAATGCACTGTCTCAGACCTGAAACGGATGGAAAAGATCATTTCAGAAAAGTTGCACTTTGAATTTAAAGCTACTACTGCCTTAACCTTCTTGCACTTGTACCATGCTATTGTACTCTGTCATACCTCAGAAAGGTGAGTTGGACTGCACGTTGGCAGTGGTCTGTGTGTTTGCTAAGCCCTTTGGCTTCTCAATTGCCTCTTAAATGATTATGATGTCGGCTGCAGAGGAGGCATCTCCTTAGTTTTTCCTTCCTGACAAATGAATGCTTGTTAATACACTTCCTGCTTCTCTTGGGTGTCTTACAGGAAAGAAGTATTGAATCTTGACAAATTAGAAGCACAGCTAAAAGCTTGCAACTGTCGTCTAGTCTTTTCTAAAGCAAAAGTAAGTAGAAGTAACTTGCTTGGACTTCTGGGTGGGTTTTGCTTCATGTGATGTTGAGTGGTGTTTTTTGTCCTTCTAGCCCTCTGTCTTGGCCTTGTGCCTTCTCACTCTAGAAGTTCAGACTTTAAAATCGGTTGAGCTGTTTGAAATCCTTCTACGTGTTCAAAAGCATTCTAAGGTAAATACTCTCCGTGGTGTTAAGAGACTCCTGCTGTCAGTGTATTCTCTTTATGGGTTCTGTTTGGCGTCAACTGAAATAAGCACTGAAATGGGTCTTTAAGCATCTGTCTGTGACTCCTGGAACTCACACCTTCACTGGTAGAAGGTCAAATGTAAAAACCTGCTGCTTCGGGAATGTGGTCAGGCAGTTATTTTGCACTGGCACACCTTAGCAGCTGCCTGGCAAGCAGAAGGATTGTGGTTTAAAAGACTTAGCTTAAATGTATAAAATCAGAAGAAATGCTGACCTAATGCCTATGTGAGACATGCTTTAAGAAGCAGCTGCTTGGACTTGCACAGTTTTAGAGATACTTCCAGTTGTTTTGCAGGACTATAGCGACTGCTGGGCTGCTTATTCTTTTGGCCTGAATAAGTAACATATGGAATAATCCTGGCTTTGGTTTTTTTCCTTTGGAAGTGATATAAAAATATTAACAGCAACTATAACAAGCCAGCTGTCAACTCAGACTTCAGGGTGGACATTTCTAGGATGTGTGTGGGAGTTCACAGTCAAGGCAACCCAGCTTTGACAAAGATATCACAGTTACCACTCACTTATATCTCCACTTATTTTTTCAGCCTTCTCTAGGATGGTAAGGTGGAGAGAGGGGTTATCTTTAGAGGCTGTGTGTAATAGGCTAAATAGGTTCTTTTTTCACTTTTCAGATAAGTGATAGTGACCTACTTTACTGGAGGGAACTGGTCTCAAAATGCCTGGCAGACTATTCTTCTCCTGAGTGTTGCAAACCTGATCATAAAAAGCTAGTTTGGATTGTTTCAAGACGTACAGCCCAGAATCTACAAAGCAGTTACTACAGTGTTCCTGAGCTGCCAACGATACCAGAGGGTGGATGTTTCAATGAAAGCAAGAGGTTGGTAAAACTTATACCAGGTGGTTAATTTATTGGGAATCCTCATTTTCTGGAAATGTTAATGGCAACTCTAAAACCAGCCTTATCCACTACCACCTGGAAAAAGAGAGGTAACTTTGAAAGTACCGATTGACTTAAGATATATCTTGAAGGAAAAGAAAATGAGGAACTGCTCAAAAAGTACAAGTGCTTTGCAGGGTGGGGGGAGGCATTCCTTTTTTTTTTTAAGGCAAGGAGTCTTACAAAGCAAAGCATTTAAGTCTTTTAAAGCAATTTATCTTGAATACCAGCTTCTTGGTTGGCAGGAGATTTTTGGCATTAGAAGAAGGGAAATTGTACATTGTTATGATTCGAGCTTTAGTGCTGAGAAGCATTTACTTCAGTGATCTTAAACTAGGAAAAGTGTGCATGAAAAAAAACCAGAGGTTTGAGGAGTACTTTACCACTTTCAAGGGGCTGTGCTTTGTTGAAATTACCTTTCCTACTGTTGCTTCTAGTGAGGACTCCTGCGGAGACATGAGCAGCGGTGAAGAAAGCCTTAGCAGTTCTCCTCCGAGTGATCTGGAAGGCACCTTCTTCTTTGAACTCAAACCTAAAACAAAGTGGCAAACTCTGAGCTGTTGCTCTTAGCATGACGTCTTGATTGTGTTAGGCTGAGATTGTTTTTTAATGCACCATAGGGTCTTTTGGCAATAATAAATGAGGTGATATACTGTAAACTGTATTAAGGCAAGAATTGCTGTGATGCATCAATGCTTTGAATGCCTGCCTTGGTTTTTTTGTTGTAATTTTAAGGAAGAAAAAAGTCCCATTCAGGTCCCCAGTTCAGCGAAAAAGTTCCTGTATAGTTCTGTTGTCAGCAAACATAAATGTATTCCTGTACTTGGTGTTCCAAAATGCTCAGCAGTGAAGGCTGACAGCACTCTGGACTGTGTGAGCAGGAGCAGAGTCAACAAATTGAGGGAAGTATTCTTTTGCCTCCCTTTACTGGGCATTCATTCTCATTTGCAGCAACGTTCAGTTTGGGGCTCAAGACATTGATCGACTTGCGCAAGTCTCACAGGAAGCTGCCAAGGTGGTTCAGTGATTTGGGGCACAGGACCTGTGAGGAGAGGCCAAGCAAAATGAGCTTGTTCAGCCTGGTAGAGTAGCCTTTGGGAGGGGCAAGGAAAGTGGGGTTGAACAGCAGCCTTTTGGTATTTAAGAGGAAGACTGCTGAGGATGAAATGATTTCAGGGGTCTTGGCTGAGAAGCATGGAGCAAGAACAAGAGGCTTTCATTAAACAGAAATGTGAAGCTCTTGGTTTGTGGGAGAAGTTTGCCCAGTGGTGACAATCCAGCATGGGAGTGGATCTAGAGGGACTATGCAATCTTTGTCCTGGGAGGTTCTTGGGATGACAAAATACTGAGCTTGGTTTGAATTCAGCATTGACTCTGCTTTGAGCAGGAGGCTGGGCTGGAGTCCTCTTGAGGGCACTTCTGCTCTTTGGTATTTTGAGATTAGATCAAATGGTCTGAGTAGGTTGTGTGGAGTCATAATGTAGTACCAGGCTGAATTGACTTGGGCCAAATCCTGAAATACTTTTCATACTGCTCTCTTTTTCAGCAGGATCTTGAGTTGCCCACTCCAAGCAGGTTTTTTTTCCCTAAAGCTTTGGGAATCCCTATTTTACAGTAGAAGTGTGCACAGCAAGAAGGAGGTTTCTAGTCTGTGCTAGTTGCCACTTAAAGGATAGTATAAAGTGTGTGGCAGAGAGTAATTTCATATTTTCTTTAATACGGATGGCTTTACACCGAAATTCACACCTTCAGTGTGTTTCAAATCTTAACTGGTTAACGTGTCAGTCCATACTGTTAGCTTAGACTTATTAACACGGTAAATCTTAGTAAGTCTACATTCCTTTTCCTAGTTATCCCTTGTAGTTGTTTTTTGGTATATTCATGTTATTGAGTCATAATCAAGACTTGTTTGCATGCTTATGTAAAGCAGTTAGTGCAGGAAAAGTTGATATTATGCAGTAATATCAGGTAAATGTGATGTTGATGAAGTAGTTCATGTAACAGGCTTTTTCTGAACTCTCTTCTTGAAGCACAAATTGAAGTATGATTGTGTATTAAGAACATGGCTAGGTAGCAGTGGACTAATTAGCTCAAAATAATGATTGTGAAGCGTGTTGGTGCCAAACTAGAAATGAAGGAGTAAACGAGCTGAAGGCTGTTGTCCTGTAGAGCCAGGCATTGTTCTAGAGCGGTGCTGTAAGTTCACAACTGTTAATGTGATTTCAGTTGTATAAACACACAAATAAGTTTACAGAAAAATGTATATAAAAATGTAAATTGAAAAATGTACAGAAAAAAATTTAAAACAAAAAATGAGCAGAAAATACTGTATTTTTCTACATTGTATGTAACTTTTTGTAGGTATGTGGCATGTAGATAGTAATTTATTGTGTACTCTGTATGATAAAAATACTGTACACCTGAAGATTTCTTACTGCAAATCTCTGCACCCGGAGGCTCACTTCTGAACTGGAGTACTTGGGTGGCAGGTAACAAGCCTACTGAGTCTTGTTTCAATTGAGAACAAAAATAAACCAAGTGCTGTGTTTTATTAACTGGTGTGAGTTATGGTTGGTTACTAGAAGCTTTTGCCTGCCCTTAATTTTTGCTCTATGTCTTATATGGTACTGCAGCTGTGTTCCAGCTTCCTTAGAAGTTCTGTTTGCAAGGAATAAGCAGAGCCTTCTAGATGGCTTGCTCTTGGATACAGATCTCCTCTCAGCTTTGCTCCCATCAGTTTTAGAAGCTGTTGGTGAGGACTCCTCTGCTTATCACCCAGCTGCAGTGCTGTGATGAGTGCTGTGAATGGTGCATTTGCACACCTGGGGAGTGAGAGCTCCTGCCAGTGGTCAAGTTAGGGGTCATGAAAGGCGAAGGGTTCTGGGCTTTGCTATTATTTGTAGTTGCTGCTGTTCCTAGTCTTCAGAGCAAAACCTCTGCTCCGGATGTGTCTGTCTTGGCAATCCAAAACACCTACAGTAGTAACTCAAAGGCAAACTGGAGCTTGTTTCCTTTTTATGTCATCTGCCCGTCTTGTCCAGGTGTTTTCAAATGATGCCTATGTTTACAGCAAGGGCTGTGAATGGTTCATGCTGTAGAAATGTGTTCTGCCCAAGGAAGACCAAGAGGAACCAGGACCTGCAATTAGGTACCTGCTGAGACTGTCTGTAAACATGATCAACCCATTGCACCTTGTAACTTGTTCCCTCCTCTTGCCCTTTGTCCTTCTTGTGCAAGGGATGGAGTGAGCGAAACACAAAGGTGCTCCTGTGGCCTGACCAGCCTGTCTTCCAGCTGCCAAGGGAAATCCTGCCTTGGCTGTTTGAGTGCTGGGGCAGTATGTGTAGACTGGGAATGGATAGAGAGCTGTGAGGGTGACAATGAGGGCTGTCTGAATAGGGAGGTTCTTGGGGAAGAGTCGGGCCACTGCTATGTTTAAAATAATCCTGAGTGTACTAACAATATTTACTTTTTTATTTAGCACCTTTTAGTGAATTTTTTGTGTGTGTGTGTGTAAAATACAGAACATACTCCAAAGCTTCTCCCTTCCCCCAGATAAGGGATGGGCACTTGATATCACCAAGTTTGGCATGAAATGCCCTTCCAATTCCTCACATACACCCTCAAAGTCCATTCAACAGACTGGAACGATTCATCTTGAAAATATGCACTGTAATGTATTTAAACATTGAACATGAAAGCTATTGCAGCAGAAATGTTCAGCTTCTAACTTCAAAGGTGCCCCCTTGAGTTGCTTCACTCAAGCAACCACCTTGCTCCAGAGGCTGCAGCTGGTGCGTGCGCTGCGTAGGTGGGCTGGGAGGAAGGCAGGAAGCCATTGGCAATGTCCCTGAGTTTACTTGTGAGGTGAGTTAGTTTATTAAAGCTTGAGGTGTACCATTCAGCCCTTTTCAAGTTTGTCCCAGCATGAAAAGAAATTTGCTAGCAAGAACATTGTCAGGCTTACTTTTGTGGTTTGATAATTTAGACTCAACTTTGATTTTGCCGGGTCAGATAGCTGCCGATCCCTCAAAGGAGCTTTGCCTGGCTTTGTTCAAAGAATGGGGCTCTTGCTGGTTGGCTTATTTTTAATAGCAGAGGTGTGTGTGGTTTTTAATGCTCTTTGGGACTTGCTTATACAAGGAGGTAAAACTTTGAACACTTTCAGTCTCAAGTGTTTAAAAACGTTCTCATTTTCATAACTGTCTTGTCAGTAAGACTGGTTTGGGTGGGCGCCCAGGGGGCTGAAGGGGAGTGTTTCTGTGAGGAAGGCATCCCCTGGGACAGCTGCTAGCTGGAGGGTTTCTTTGAGAGCTCTGGCATGTGACTCCCTGTGCCTTTGAGGTACCGTGTTGTCTAACCTCTTTAACATGTGGACCTGAAGGTTCACGTTGGTGTAGATGAGCCCTGGTATCTCAGAAGACCTTGAGATGTTACTGTACTGCTCGTTTGCTCTCCTCTCACTGAACTGGGCTGTAAGTGATGTGTAGTGGAACCGTCTCTGTTCCTAATGAATTTTCATTCTTTAATTAAATTACAATAATCTTTTAAACAGGAAACTTGAACTTCTCCACTGCTTGATTATGTAACAAGTGACATGGAGCAATAAAGTTTTTCAGCATAAAACATTTGGTGTGTTCAGGCCCTGGTCTTTAACAGCTCACTGTTTTTTCTTCTGGAGGCAGAAGTAATACGTTTCTGTGGGTCAGAGCTTAAAGCAGGCTCTCTGCTTGACTGTAGCGTGGAGGGCTGAACCACACGGAAAACTAAATGGTTGATCTCAAAAGCTGCCTCACAATCTCATACCATTTCATTGCTTGTGTGTGAAGGGGCTGGGCTAATAGGTGAACACCTTATTCTTTTGGTCCCAGTTAGCTATCAGGGCTTTGAAGCTCAGCCAAATGTGAACTGGTAGATACTGGGGCAAGACCAGAAGCCAGCTTCTGCAGTTTCCAGTTCAATGTACCTTGAACATGGCCTTTAACAAGGGAAAACGTCAGTGTTTCCATTTCCAAACAATGTTTCCATTTCCAAACAATGGACAACTCAGCTGCTGTCTTCAGCTCCCTGAAAACTTGATGCATGTGAGCCAGATGACTCCCAAGAAATCTTAAGGCTGTACTCCAGGGACCAGCAAAATGTGCTTTGCTAGTATACATAGTTGAAGAGCAAGATGCACGTGCACAAGTTGGTGTATATGTTTGCATAAGCAGCAGTTTAACCATCACTGAGGAGAGAAATAGGAGTGGATGTCTAAGTAGCTGAGTGAAACCTGTGCAGGGTGCCTTTGTTCAACTGAACTGCATACCCTCTAAACAGCAAAAAGCATGGTTTTGACTTCAGATTTTGCCTGTCAGGTTTTGAGTTGTTGCTCTGAATTGCTCTTGTGTAAAAGAGTCAGAATATAGAAGAGATCAGCTGACAAAAGCTGCTGTTGCTATCTGTCCTCGTGACGAAATGGCCACCATTTTTGCTCAGAATGATGAGTAGTGCAAACAGAAAGTAGTTAGTGGGGGAGACAAGCATGGAAGTCAGCAGTTGGGACAGCTGAGAGAAGCTGCGTATCGTAATTCAGGCTGAATATGAGGAAGAACTTCTTCACTGGAAGGGTTGTCAGGCATTGGAACAGGCTGCCCAGGGAGGTGGTGGAGTCACCGTCCCTGGAGGTGTTTAAGAGGCGGGTGGATGTTGCACTTAGGGAAATGGTCCAGTGGTCGATAGGGCTGGGACAAAGGCTGGACCCAATGATCTTAAAGGTTTCTTCCAACTGAAAAAATTCTATGTTTCTATATTAGAACACTGGACTAGAAGGTGTTAGACAGCTCTAACTATGGTCTGTGTCTACTGTGTGTACATATGTGACTCATATGAGCAGATAGTACTATTTATCTTAAACTACATGTTGCAACTGTGCTGTGTCACATAGCCTTACTTCATGGCTTAAGCCTGTAAATGTCCAGTGTAGCACATACATTAAAAGGAGAAAGTTACCATACCAACTGAATTAAATCAATTAGAGTAATAAGCAATTAAAATCTCATCCTTAGTGTTGCATAAACATAACATTTTGCTCATGAATTATTAGTAATCTTGCCTCTAGACCTGTATGTTCTGTTCCTGATTTGCAATCTCAACAATTTTTGAATTAATGAAGCATTTCATTTCTCCTACAAAAAGTGCTGGTGGGGTTTGGTTTTTTTTGGCTGCAGCAGTCTTCATCAGAGAGATGTGAATGCTATTAAAACATCTAAATGAGGGAAGCATTCATAATGGAATTTCCAGAGCACTCGGCACTGGCTTTGTGCCCACCCAGTGAAGGCAATGGAAGAACTAGCCAATGGTAAGAAATTTTGTCCCAGGCCTAGAAGGGCAAATGCAACTCATGCCTCTGTCACATGCTTCCTCCTTGACCTTCTGTGTATTTCTGAATCTCTTGCTTCCTTTGTTCCCTCTTGGTAGACTGAAGATAGGAATAGCTCCTTATCGTTTTTCTCAGTTGTCAAGGGTAAATAATCTGAAACCAGAGAACTCTGTAGCTGTTGTGGAAAGGTAGCATGTGTAGGGGCCCATGGGAAAGCAAGGCTTGCAGAGAGTGGTGGGAGTGGAGGCGGGCCACTTGTTTATTCCCAGTGGGGCATTTCACTGTTCATGTATAAAGATGTGCCCAGGCAGGGATTGATACTCAAATGTCTTGCAGCCTTTGCTAGCACAGCAGGAGAGGTGTTACAACCAGTTGTTTACATCCCCGGTCTGCCCCAGTTGCTGTGGGAGGAGTTATTCGTTCATTTTCCAAGTGCAGATACCCTCTGTTTGCTGGAAAGGCTCCTGAAGGGTGCTGTCACCTTGACAGCCATGTGTATGCACCTAGAGCTTCGCCTGCTGTGCACTGCATGTGGGTATGTGGACCAAGCTAACTAGAGTTGCAGTTGTGCAAGTTACGCAATGGTGGAAACACAACACCTCTGTTTACTTTGCAAGGGCCTGGATGCTTGCTCCCTGAGGATTTCATGTAGCTGTGGGTAAAATGTTTCAAAGGTTAGAGTTGAATTTATCATCCCAAGTCTCCAAGGAACTTTGGAAAGCGTTACTGTGGTCTAAATAGGAGTCTTTTTATCTATAGTGACTGAGACAGGAATCTAGGGAGTCTTTTTCATCCAGAGCTCAGTTAAGAACTGTGTTAGGGAGTAAAAGTTCTTGAGCTGATCCCTGGTTTTGGCTTGCTGTCCTGCCATGATTACAAAAGCGAAGGCCAGCAGTCCCATGGTTTGTACTACAGATGATCAGAAGCTAGGTGCAGCTTACGTGCCAGCTTCTTGCCCAAGATGTTGGCAGAGCGTCAGACAAAGAGGAGAGAAAAACTGTTCTGTGACAAGGAGCAACATAGTACGCTCCTCCCTCGCTGCATCAGGAGAGCAAAGGGACTCTGCAGGCACCAGCTGATGCTCTGTGCTCCTTCGCATAGAGCTGCGTGCTGTCCCTCACTCAAACCATGCTGGAAGAAGCAATTTTGGTGCATTGCTTATGAGGCAGAGATCTCCTCTTCTTGGAATGCTGCTGATCAAATTCAGCAGTGCCACCTTCCCAGAGGCACTGCCCAGTGCATCCAGAGGCGATCTATCTGATGTCTTTCGCTTTTCTAAGCTTTTCTTTTTCCATTAAATATAATCCTGTCACCTTTATCCACTCTGGGCAATCAGGAAAAGCCACATACTCAGTGCTCTGAGTGCAACATGAGCTACTTAGATCAGTTGTGCAAGCAACCACGGCTCCATTGAAGGCATTTGGATTTGTTCTGTTCTGAGGATGTGTGCTTTGACTGGTTACCTCCACAGCCTGCTGTTGCCACTGGAATAGCCATCGTATTCTTACAAGCCCAAGTTAGGGATTCACCCTTGTACCCCAAACTCTCTAATGCCACATTAATTCTCAGGATGTTTTCTTTGACATCAAGTGGTGGTGACAGCACATGTTCCTCTGACCTGTGTGTCTGCGCTGGGGGGCTATGAATGCTTTTGAAGACACAGATTTCTGCTTCAATGTGAAAGCCACCTTCACCTTATGCTGCCAAGCAGGCACAATTGTGTAGCATCAACTGTTTGCTCATAGCCAGCTCAGTGTGAGACAGCTGTTACGTGTGCTTATTACATGGATGGCAGATGCCTTTGCCCAAGGTGTGTTAAAAAGGGAAATGTTGTTTGAAAACAATCCCTGGTGTCAACATTTGACATGAGGGGTGGCTTCCACCTGAAAGTCTGGGTCCTGAGATGTTCTTGCCTGGATGAACAGCACGTATCTCATGGATTTGCTGCAAAGTACGGTTAGAAATTAGTACCATTTTCTTTTCTCCACAACTTTTTCCAAACAAGGCAGCTGTAGTATTAAGATTGGGACTGTACTAAAAACATTCTTTCTTTGGTTTTCCATTCCCGTTGCTCGCTATTAAGGCTGATATGGGGGCAGAGACTGAGGCATTCTATTTTTACAGTCAGCTTGTGGGCTATTCTTAAAGTGTGCCTTAAATATCCCAGGGTGGGGAAATGCACTTCTACTCTTTCTGCACATGGTTTAGTTCAGGAGCTGATAAAGACAAGGGTCATCAGTGCAGAATGGAGCTTTTCCAGTGATGAGCACAACACTGAGGCTTTCTGGTTTGCAGTGAGGCAGTGCAGAAAACATTTGGATACTGGTGATTTTCCACAACTTTCCAGTGGGAAATGACCTTTTTTATTTCCCCTTTAGCAGTCTATGGGATTATTTCGTTTTCTAGAGGATGGTTTTAGAGGCAAGGGGTTAGGAATTCTCTTTCCACTCTGCAACTTTTCACCTTTGCACTCATAAAAGGGATGAGAGAAGAAGGAATACCATCCTAAGTGATGGACCTTGCTTATAACATCTTGATTGAGATACCAGTTGTGTCCTGGTACAGTCACTGTTGCAGCTAAGTTTCCTAAGGCTGCAGCCATGGTTTGCTAGAAAAGGGCCCATCTTCTTTGCCATCATCTGTGGCTGTTAAGGGTTTGCTATGATCTGGAAAGGTTGGTTAAGGTGTTTGATGTGGGCTGGATTCCTAGCTTTGTCTTGGTTTTTCTACATGACTTTTGATTAGCTGCTGTCCCACCGTATAGAAATTGAGCTAATAGTTGTCTCATTTGCAAAATAAGAAGGATAATCTCTCCTTATCTCTTTTTTGTGTGCTTGACATGTTACTGCAGTGAACCAAGTGCTGTGCACTTACTTGCTGCTTATGTAGAATATCTTATTTCCATTCACATATAGCAGTCTGACCTAGTATCTTTGGGTACAGATTAAATACAAACAATTACTATAATGAAGGGCTGTTTTGTTGGCTATAATAAAGTCTGGTTTCTTATCCTCTCATCTACTAGCTGATTTAATAAAGAAGAACTTATCTGCAATGGTAGCTTAGCACTCTTTTCAGATCTCCAGGATGAAGGTAGGTTAATTCCTTCTAGGGGAATAACAGCAGCCTTAACTTCACGGGTGTCTAGCCTCTGTGACAGTGCATCTGCTTTCTTCAAGTAACCAGGCAGCAAGACCAGACCCCTGAGCACCTACAGACAAGTGTAATCCTTCAGTGTTTCCCACCTGGAATGATTTAGTGAACTTTCCTTCCACAGCTCCTGGTTACATGGCACTGTGCCTCCTCCATTGTTTCCCCCTTCCACCTTTCAGCTTCTCTTGTTTGGGTGGACAATCGTGCTTTCATTGTCCCAGAGTCTTCAGCCAGATTCAGCTACCAAAGACACCAGAAGCTGGGCCTTGTACTGTTTTTTATTATCCCCTGCTTTGTTGCTTCCCCAAGGACTGTTCAGCATTCCTGGGACATTAGGATCTGAAAGAGAGGAAAACCCAAATGGCTGACTGTGGGCTTAACAGGGCCAAGCCTGCTGCTCAGCTCAGCTAGGTCTGGTGACAACACGGGTGCTGCTGGCAGCTTTTACTCAGCAGGGGATTTGGCCCAGGCTGTTTGCTGAGAAGCTTTGAAGCCACAGCTACAAAGCAAAAAACCCGTTGGATCTCAGCGGTGTAGTTAAAGCACAAGCAGGCTGTTAACCTCTCTGAAGAACAGAAAATGGTACTGGAGAGAGAGAGAACCTTTTTATTCTCGCTTGACTGATTAGATAGGCCGCTGGCAGCTGCACATGCAGTAAGCACGTGTTCACAAACGTAAGTTTGGGGAATTAGATGCAATTAAGCAGAAAGTGGGACCAGCCATTCCTGTGAAGAATGCTGCTATTCAGTGTCTGGGTTTAGAAAACATTTCTGTAGGAGATAATCTTTCTCTTCCTGAATGAACCACTTTGGATCCCTGTCTTTCGTCTCTCCAAAGAGACAATGTCTGCCTGAGACAGTGATTGCAAATGGCTCAGCGTATTAGTTCCTTTAGGGTGACTTTTAGTTCCCTTCAGAAGGAAAGTTTAGTTGCAGAGGTTGCTGGATATGCAACTTTACAGGTATGTCCTGCTATTAAAGGCAATCAAGGCATCTCTGGGCCTGAAGGAAAGCGGGGGCAGTGCCTGTGGGTCCAGGAGCCCTGTGTTGGAGTTACCGGGAGAGTCAGTGAGAAATGCCAGCTGCTGCCAGTGTGGATATATGGAGGACACGACCAGTGTGAGATGCGAGCCTTTCTCTGCAAATCAGGAGCCTGGAGAAAGGTCCCAGTAGCCAGTATTTCCAAATGTCCTTGGAATGAAAAGGAAGCCTCGTAGTCTTCTCAGGAGTTTATGGAGACTGACGCAAGCATTAGAGAAGTTGGACTGTGGCAGGAACGAGAGTAAATCTACTCTGCAGCCATCTGAGCTGGCTTTGCCAGGTGTATACCCTGCAGGGGAACTTACTGCTGCTTTTTACCATTTCTTACCATCACTTTCAGAGGAGCAGGTTGCAGTTCAGGTGAGGGCAATATTTCTCTCCCAACTGCATAACCCTGAATTAATTTGTAAAATCTCTCAATCCTTTCACTATTTTCCCTTTTCCCTTTTAATGTTGGAAGAGAGAAGAACCAAGCCCTTCAGCATCCCTTTTTCTAGAGTTCACTTGACTGCCTTGAGCAGGATCTTCAGCCAGCCTTCTTGTTAGAGCACTGTTCTTCAAACACAAATAGCAAGCTGTGTTTGTGTCTAAATGAGGCCGAGTGATGTTCTTAACGTTTTGCAGGGATGAACTTTCCCCAAGTGCCCCACTGTCCTCGCTGATGTTGCTCAGGGCTTTCTCTCTCACCTTTATAGGCCTAAATCTGCCTCCATAAGAAATGCACTCCATTGCACATAAATGCAGAGTTGCAAGAAGGTTGTTGAGGGGTTTAGATTTAATGTGAGACACTCTGGAGGCTGACCTGTAACTGACATGTAATTCTCAATGAAAGAAAGATTAGGACAGCTTCAGACTTGTACCAAAAGCAGCCCAAGACTTGACTGTGCAATGAAGTCCTGCTTACACTGTGCCGGGCGTACTGCTAGATATTTTAATCAGTGTTTATCTGGATGGGGTTTTTTTGTACTGCCACAGTTGTTTGAGAGAGACTTTGTGTAATGGAGAATCTGCTAACTCTCCTGCTCTGTTTAATGGGCTTTGACTGCAGTTGCCATAGGAGCCTGCCTTCTGAATGCCCCTGGGATTCCTCTGTTACAAAAGGTCCACCTGAAGTCACAGGGCTGAACTCTTTTTCTACATAGCTTTCAGTCCTCAGAGAGTTAAAACCCTGCTGGCTCTGGTCATAAATCATTTTCTGCTTCACTGAGGTTGAAGCTTTTATGTTATTGCTTTCTTTAGATCTTTCCAGGTCAATCTTTGAGATACTGCGGTGTGTGGAGCATTTAGGTCTGCACTGGCCATCACTTGATGGTGTTGCTCTGTGATCAGTTGATATATTTTGGCACAATTTCTTGAGCTGTGAGCAGGAAATAACTCTTTTGAAAATAAGCACTAGTAGATGACAATGCTGTGTATCTGGTACATATCCCTCAACTGACATCCTGAGTGCCTTACATTATATAAAAGGCAAATAAAATGCTTTGTGACATGTATTTCTTCTTGGAGGCATTACGTTGTCAGTTCTGGAGATCAAAGTCCTTTTTCAAGTAGCAGCACACACTTTCCTGTGCTTCCTCTTGTCCGTGCTTCAAACCTGACCTCAAGAGGCTGGTTTTTGAGAAGCATGTTTATACTGTGGAAATTTTACCCAGCTGAGTGAAGCCACTTTCCCGCCCGGCTGGAAAACCCCACACATCTGCATGCAAACGTCGGCCTGGCTGTTGGCAGAGCAACTACTTCTGTATGAAACAGCCCGCACATCCACGGGCTGCTGCCGGTGTTATGGGTGTCAGGCTCGGTATTGTTACACCATCTTGGCTATCAAATAGTGGAAGGACTGGAATAGTCCTTGTGTTATTGTATTGCTCAAGGATATCCAGGATTCACCATTGCTGGAGAAGTTGGAGAAGGGGATGTAGGATGTACAGTGATGTAATTTTGCAATGGTTCTTGTGGCACACGAGATAAATCTGAAGAGTAGAGCACCACTGGTCTGCTCTCTGACTGCCAATCCACCTGCACTGGATCTTGTAAGCACCTAAGGTAGGCTGGCAGACCACCCTCTCCTCCACACTGACAAGGGCCAGGCTATGATCATAGAGACTGCTATTGAAAGAGAGACTGCTCCTTGGACAGGATACATACATGTTACATGTAACTCCTTGGAGAACACTATTCAAGTAGGACCATTCCAGCTCCTGGCAGGGGAGATTTACAGAGGCTATTTTGATATGAAACAGGAGCAGCATTTTCCCACCTATGTGCAGAGAGAGTAATTTTTTCATTAGCTGAATGCCCCCATCTCCCGCTGCTTTCTGAAGGAGTTGAAGACATTCTTAAGCTGAGACTTGGGTCTCATACATCTTAAGGTAATGCTGGAGGGAAAACTTTGGATATAAAATACCCAATTAACCCTTGAGTTTTGCAAATGCTTGCCTCAGTTCTTATCTGTAGTACCAGGTTTTTGAAAACCAATGGGCTAGCAAAACTGTTCAGCATTACTGTGGGCTGAATTCAAAGTCAGATGCTCCTGAACTTCAGGAAGTCTGAAATTCAAATCTGCACCTTGAGACTTGGCCAGTCTTTTAATTTCCATTTCAGAAGAGGAAATACCCTGCAGCAGATTTAGCCAGGAGTAATTGGCCAGACCTAGCTTCTTAACAGAAAGTTTTGAGCAGACAGATGTAAGGAAACATCACAAAGTCCAAGACAGAGAATATCCGTTTTACCGTTTTCTCTTTAGTCTCCAGTGTTTTCAGAGCTGACTAGCAATGCTGGTTGGTTTGTGTGGATATTTAGGGGGGAGGAGGAGCACAATTTCCAGAGTGAGAGCTTAGAAGAACATGACAACTCAGATTGGGGTGAGCACCTCTTCCCTCATTTCTAGCCTAAGCAAGGCACGCAAATTTTTTGGCACGCATTTGGAAAGGTATCTAACCATGATTACTTACTTGAACCTCCTGATTGTATTGCCATGCCCTTCTAGGTAAAAAAATCAGGTTGATTTATGTCCTTGGCAGCGGTTTGAAACTCTGACAATGGTTTAAGTTGTTAAGGGCAGCAACGTTTTCATCTTGCCAAATGAAGAGAACAAAAAAAAAAGGTGAGATGAGAGCAAGAACTTTGTGGGTTTTTTACCTTCCTGGGGTTGGGAAACTCTTGGAGAACAAGTTCCTAGGTGACAACAACAAAAAAAAACTCAATGGAGGATTCCTTTGCTGGTTACGTGGGCACTTGGTAATGGCAACATACCAGCACTTGTCCATACAGAATGCAAGCCAGCAAAGTGTACCTTGTCACACGCTACCAGTAGTGCCTGTGCTCAGCCTTGGAGAGAAACTCTTGTCTTTATACAGGGCTGTTCTTTTATAGCCTTTCAGTGATAGCTGGGAAAGATTCAATCTGGTGTTGCCTGGTGCTTTTCAACCCCTTCCTTTCAAACACACTTGATAACTCAGGCACAGCCACTTGCAAAACCAAACCAATCCCTTGTTTGGAGTGTATTACAAAGATCAGAGGCCTTTCTAGTCCTCCCTGCTTCCAAGTTTACATCCACAACCCACTCAAACCTGTCTTGAGCTTTTATAGATGATTTGAGTCCTTCACTCATACTTACCCTTTGCAGAGACTGGCTGAAACCAGACAAGAACAGATGACAATGCGATCACAGAAGGCTCTTTAGGGGATGTCCTATTCACTTTGCACATCTCAGCAAGATTGATACTGGCAACATCACCTCAGCTCAAAACCTGCCAAAGAGTGCAGGGTTAGTCCCTTTATAAGACAGACTTTTCGGTGTCCCCTCACACTGATACTCAGCCAAATCAATCCTCCTGATTTTGAAACAGCTTAGATAGTTGAGTCTTCCCCAAGCTAAGAGCCAGTCAAATGATGCCCACAATATCTTCTTGGTGAAGCACAACATGTTCAAGCTGAGGCACAGCCATTTCCTTTTTGCTTCTGCTTCATTCTGATGAGAGCCACTTCTGCAGGGAGATAGAGGGCCAAGTGCTTACGGCCAGTGGTCATACAAGGAAGAAATGCTGAGTGACAGCTGTTGCTAGTCTATAACATCGTCTGTTTGTGGAGGGAGAGGTAAAGAGAAGTCATTCAGCCATCCCACGTGCTTAAATTTAGAAGAGGGAGCTGCAGATTACACAAAGAGGGCTGTGGCTATTGACAAGTTTTAAATAGTGAGGGATAACGGGAGGGAAGGTTAGGTGGAAATGCAGAGAGGCACGACAAAAATGGCAGTCTTTAATTCTCTGTGCAGTTGACGGGAAATGCTGCAGGGAAATGCTTTCACGTAGAGAAGCCTGTTAAGAAGTTGTAGGAAGAAAATAGATGTTGAAATAAATGATTTCTTAGCTGACATGACACTGGCTCTCTAGGGAGTTGGACAGCTTGATAGAAATCAGACTCTTCTGCTAGGGTTCATCTTCTTTAGCATCAGCAGAAATTAAACTTCCACAGATGCAAACAACCTGTAAATAAGAAGAGCCAGGGGGCAAAAAGAACCTACCTGACAGATAAATCATCTAAGACAGGGGTTTTTAAAGAGCAGCCTGCAGAGCACTTGTGGCTTGACAAGCCTCTACATGCAGCCTGTAAGGGGAATTTTTTAAACCAAGGCATTGCATTCACCTGAGGCACTGTGGACAAATGTTACATGATCCAAGCCCAGCAGCCCACTGATGGAGTGGGTGACTATGAACGTGACTAATCTTATGGTGGGGCTTTCCTATCAAGAACTTCCTACAGTTTTCTTTAGAAGTGTTACTCGGAGTAAGAAAAACAAAGTCTTTTATGGCTAGGAAGGAAAATAGTCTCCTGAAAGTCACATGTCTTATCCTGTGGTTTCATTAGCTTTCTCAGGGAATTAGGCTTGAAGAAAAGAAAAGGAAATCATGAGGGCAGATTGATTTTTTTCAGTACTTAATATCAGTCTTAATCAGTCGTCTGAACTCCATCTCTGCCTCTCAGAGTTTGGCTCTTCTGGGTAGCCCGCCACTAAGAGAGAAACTACCTCTACGGCAATCTGCATCCTCTTTATCAGCTAGGGAAAACCAAGCTGGGAGCTGCACAAGTGTGGAAATACAACTAGAGAAATCTGTCTGCAGAATCCCTTCATCCCTCAAGGCTGCGTAAAATGGGTCCCTGGAAACGTATAAGCAGAATGAAAGGAGGGAGCAAAACCTGTTAATCCTGGATTTTTTGATTCCTTGAGTGCAAATTTAATGTTAAACTACTTTCTGACTTGAGGGATTGACACGTGCTAAAAAGCAATGCTACAAAAAGAGGAGAGAGCAGTAAAAGGTAAATGAAAGGAAAATCCTGGGCCTCTGAAATCAACAGTGATTCATAAAGACATTTGAGGATTTATGGAAATGTGTTCCCACTTCAGTACTAGTTTATGAGAGCCACTTCCCACGTGATGAAGAAAACTCTTGTAGAATTCCCCCAGCATCCTCCTCTTGCACTTCAAAGGGAATGGCAAGCTTTACTCTGTCCTTGGCAAGGAGGATATGGTAAAACAACTATGTCCCAGCATTCAGAATGATGTGGTGGATTCTCTAGTAGAGAAAACTCTCTGTAAACTAGCACACTGCTCGAAGACTCTAAAATGTAGCCTTGGAAATTACTACAGAGAGAGAATGATAAAAACTTCTGCAGAAGTAGTCAAGGAGTAAAATATCATTAACTTCTGTTTTCTTCTAATTAGCTTAGATCATCTTATCCTCCTCGTGCTAATCACCAGAGAGCTGAGGAATACACAAAGCAAGTACTCTCACCTACCCTGGCTCCCAGGTGGGAGTGCTTTACAGGGAATTGGGCAGCATAGCAATTCCTAGCTGAGACAAGTGTGGAGCCTGCCCTTGCAATGAATATCCTGCTGATCATGGGAGGCACGGTAGCTGTGTTTGTTAGTAGCTGGGCCTCTGGGAACAGAGCTGTGATGGACAATTTGGCTGCAGAGATGACAGAACTCTTGCTTTATTGCTCCTCTTATAGTGGTTTGACCTTGATGTGTGAGTACACACAATTTTTTACGATTGTTTGGCTAGTAGTTTATGCTGGTGGCAGTTCTTTGAATTGTGTAGAAATTTCTTTGCTCGTAGAGATAGCCTTGACCTCGTCTTCTTTCAGATGCAAGTAGAAGTCTCTCTTTGTCTATCCCTTGGGAAGCCTTTCTCTCATCTAGGTGTTATCAGGTGTGAGTGTAAGGCAGTGCAGACTGTCCCTGGAAGAACAGAGACTCGCTGTGCTGTGTCAATGCAGCTTGTCTCAGAAGGTGTCAATGCAGCTTGTCTCAGAAGATCAGCTGAAATTTGCCCTCTAACAGAGAGTTCTGTGACAACACAGTAGTTTTCTATGTGGTTGAAAAGATGGCCTTGGAGAAAGAAGGAAAGTCTGTTTTTGCTAATGAAGTTGAAACAAGCCAAGGGTGTTTTGGGGAGAGCAGCTATTACCCTGTCTTGAACCCATAGCAATAGCCTTTTGGCTTGCTTCTGGCTTGTTTCTTCTTGGTTGTTCTTTCTGGGAAGAGAAACACCAAAACTTTGCTACCATGTCTTCAAACTAACCAGCTTTTCTTATTAGAAACTATATCTACAGAATAGAGGTTTCGGGTTAGGACAGTGACTGGTTTTGCTTCTGTTTTAAGTACTCAAAACATGAAGTGACTTCACAAACTTGCTAATTTTGCTGGTGAATGCATAAACTCTGGAAACAGTGTGGTGTGTACAAAGCTGCTGTGCCAGGCCTCAGGTTCCTTCCAGAGGGAAAAGGTTAAAGGATATTGGGCCCTTCTATACTCCTAATTCTAGAAGAAGCCACAACTTTCTCTGTGTGCATCAAGGATCCCATGAAAGGATCCAATTTCCTTTAGAGTACAGTGAGGTAGCCAGCCTCTCAGGAAAAGCTTCTATACCTCTGTAGCAAAAATAATCTCAGGCTCTGCTGAGCAGCGGGGATTTTGCTGTTAGCAAATTCACTCAGGCTCAAAGACTTAAAAGGGTCTGTGGCTTCTGTTGAGGAGAAAGTGGAAATTCCCATAGCACATTGGCAACGTGAGGTAGGGAAGAGGCTTTTGACAGCATTGCAATATGTTTGGGGTGAAAATGGTATGTGGCTCACACTTTATAAGCTGAAGGCAAACGACTGTGTAGATCTTGGTGAACTGAGTGTCCCAAGTCTGGCATTGCTGCCCTAATGGGGAAGGTGATAGGGCAAAGGGGGAATCTAAAGGGGACTGAGAATGCAGAGTGAGGGCAGGGCTCCTGTCCTGAAGCAGCATGTTGAGCTGTGCCTCCACCATTTACCAGGCACTCCACTGGGCATCAGTACAGGTGGAGTTCAGACAGCACCGGCCAGTGACTGGAATTTCTCCTTTGCCTGTTAAAATGATGCAGTGTGGCCTGATGCTGGTGACCATGTGACTTGTATCTATTTTTAAGCACAGATTTGAAGGGGTTGTGTTGCCCTATACCAAATGATGGAGGCATGGGGCACCTGCTGCCTGTCCTGTGATTGACTGCCATTCATTGGGATGTATTGCAGAGAGAAGAATAATGATCTTCAATAATTTCCTCCACTTTTCACATCTTGTGTGTTGTTAAAAGGCCTTCTGATGTCTTCCAGGCTTGGTTGTACAGAAGCAGGCATGTGCTGGGCTGCTGTCCTCACACTGAAATGCAAACATTTACCCTGGTTATGAGTAGCACACACAATCTGTGCCTCAAAAGGGTTTTTCTGTAGGTGTGGTAGAACATAGGCTCCCTGTTTGCAGGTTTGTCTGAGGTTCAGCAGAATGGTGACTAACCTTTAGGAGAGGCTGAGGAAGGAAGGAGTGAGTGTGCTGCTAATGAAACAAACACCTTGATAGCTCAAGCAATTCATAAAATGCCTCAGGACCTCAGAAACTGAGGAAATATCACAAGGAAATACCAGCTGGGTAGGGCACATAGCTGTGATGTTACCTGTGAGGGGGTGGAACTGGTGACAGCTTGGGAGTGTGACACAGACGTGTCATCAGACGTGCACCTTCACCTTGATTTGCCGTGGCCTAAAGGAGAGGAAGAAGGCAGAGAGGCAGGCAGGGGTGCAGCTTGTGGCTGCACCTCTTGGGGACAGCTGACAAGAGAGCAATGCAGAGCCAGTGCTGAGGACAACACATGGCTAGCTCACAGTGGAGCTGAGCAAGAGCTAGGGTAGAAACTGTGGCCTGCTGTATGTCACAAAATACCCAGTGGTGGTGGAGGCAGGATGCAGTGGCCTTTCACTCCTTGCCTGAGGCAGGGGAGACACAGTCCTAGGGCTGATGTGGGAAGGAGTCCTTTGAGTAGCAAAAATACTCCAATGACAGTTAGCACCATGACCTTTAAACACTTCCACAAGCTGATTCAACTGGAGTGTAGAAAGCATTGTGGGTGAGGCAGGGTTCAGTGGAACTCTGCTGTGAATCACACTGTTGTGATGCTGTCTACTGGAGGCTGGAGTATATGGTCTTCCCCCAGTCCCATCCATGTGAGTTCTGGGCAGATTTTTGCTTTCAAAATGACAAATTAAGCAGTTAGGAGGGTCCATTGTAGTTGCCTACAAATGCTGGACGAGCCTTAGATAGACTTAAGGCATCGTTTAATGAGTAGTTAGTGTGGGCTATTATTTCTGAAGTATTCAAAATCCCAAGTTTGAAGATGTTTGGAGTGGAAATGCATTTTACTCACCCTCCTTGCAAAGCTGCCTCCTTCTCCAGGAACACAAATGCACCTTCAACCTTTTATATACTTTTTGTCCAGGGACAAAAGCTGATCTCTCTCCAGGGAGCAGCTGAATGCCCTCTGGCTTGGTGCCTTTCCCAGTATCACTGTCTTCCAGCTCCAGTGATAACCAGTTGTACTGTCAAACAGGAAGAACTAGGCTCAAGGGAAGCTCAGACATAACTGTAGGACAGGCTGGTTATATCAACCAGTATCCAGGACGGAATGCTTCCTGGGTGGCAGTTGGCACAAACCCTGGGGAAAATGCCACCCTGGCTCCTGTGTTGCCATCCTGCAGCTCTCTGGGAAGGACTGGCCATTGTGTCTCTATATATGCCAGTATTATAGAGAGATTTTTGTGTTTATACTCAACTGTATAGTTTACTCAGTCAATTCACACTTCTGTCACTTACTCAGAAGTACTGTCACAAACCAAAGAAATGCTGTACAAAAGCGAGCCGATCGTGTTCATTAGCTGTGGCTTGCACTTCACCAGGGCACATCTCGGGAGTCGAGGACTATGGAATAACTTTGTAGTTTCTTGTAAGATCCACAGGCCTAGCTAAGTGTTAGGGTGACAGTACCATTCCCCAGCCTCTCCATCCTTTGTCTTTCATCTCTGTAAGTCTTACAGTGCAGGCTTGCACCTGTGTTATTTTTCAGTACATAAGCATCCAACCTTATCTTGTGGGAAGCATGTCTATGGGATGCAACACTCCCTTGTAAGCAAAACCCCAGGAGAAACTGAGCAAGTAGTTCACCTCAAGCTCCCCTAAACTTTGATCCCACCATTGCTGCTCCTTGGGATTCAAGAAAATAAGGATCCCAAATGTGTAGTCTCCTGGTACTTGAAGACAAGTGCATTGAGACACATGTTGCAGCAATGGACATGGGCCACCTGTGCTTTTGTTTCTCCAGCTGTTCCCAGTAGGAAGCCTCAGCCATTGTAGTGTTTGGCTGCTTTCATATCTGGCACACTGGCTTCCTGTGACATTAACACTTTCCAGCTGTTTCAGGTTGGTCAGCAACAGTCATGTCTCAGCTTAAGACTACTTAACTTGCGAGCTTTCTAGCTAGGAATATCACCAGTGTACACAGACTAAAAAGGCATTGCATGTCAACTTAGACTTTGTGCTTTTAGAAAAACTCTAAACATAATAATAAGCCTTGTAGTGTCGAGTATGACAGTGGGAGGCCCTCACGTTATGTATTTCTCAGCCTTGGTTAGGACCTGTAACTATGTTTATACCCTTTCAGGCCATAATAACAAGAAATATGTTTTGGTTAACTTGGAAATAACCCTGGTGTTTTAGGCTGCTTACAAAGTCAGGCAGATGTGCTGTAGCTGTTGCACCCACTCAGGTTTGCAGGTGTATTTTATTTACAAAGAAGGATCCTCTGGTCCCTCTGAAGGAAAGCCTGTGCTTGAGAGCTCAAAGCAGGGCAGCCTACAACATAAGCAGCTTGTCAGACTAACAAATGACAGCCTCTATCAGGTTCTGCTCAGAGGGATGCCTTCTGTGAGATGGGATCAGACATCCATGTGATCTGTAAGCCTGCCCTGCTGGATGCACAGGGCAACCCTTTGTCTGGAGGATGATGCCAGCTTTGGAAGAGCAGTGCAGCACTTCTGGCCTGCATATGGCCCCGGTGCCCTCCTGTCTCTGTGCTATCTGCCGCAGAAGTACTTTGCCTACATAGCAACATGTGCCTTGTGTTTGCTCATCCCACCTTACTCCAGTTCTCTGTAACCAGGGGACACGTCTAAATGCATTGGGGATGGTAGAGCTGTATCGGAGTGTTCATTTAATCCTGCCTTCCCTGGGACAGGACAAGCTCACCCTGTCCCTACCAGGCATATTCCAACTGCCTGTGGTGGCTGTGCAGCAGGCACAACGCTGTGTGATGACTTCATCTCTGGTAGCTTGCTCTCCAGCCTCCTCTTCCCCCCCACAGACAGTCCTGGGCACTCTGTCCCGACAGGAGTGCCTTGTGTCTCCAAAATGGTATATTGGTTGCAAGATATCTTCCTTTCCTACATCGCAGCCTTCAGCCAGTCCCTCAGCAGTGCAGGAGAATAGACTTTTTGCCTACATCTCCTGCTCCTCATCTTTCAGGGTGATCATCACTCCACACAGCAAGTCTTCCTCCCCATCCTCCCTCAAACAGAGATTGCTGCAGGGTCGATAGGGTCTAACCTGCATTTCTAGATTTCCAGGATGCCTTTGTGCCTCTCCCCACCCAAAAACCTACCCTAAACTGTACTTTGCTGAAGAATATCAAGACAAGCCTGTTCCACAGGTTGCTACTGCTCTTGCCTGGGAATTGAGCAAAGAGTACTAACTAGTGTGTCTTGTGAGAGGAGGAAGCCCTCCTCTTACCTCATCTCCTTCCTTCTCTTTTTTTCCTTCCCTGAGCCCGAGCTTCCTCTGTTCTTTCTCACCCTGACAATCACCTGGTTCTCTTCAGCTGCAGCACATCTCCGTGCCCACTCCTTGGTGTAGCCCAGTGTTTGTGCAGCACCCACCCGTGCCTCAGGCTGATGAGCCCGGGCAATGCCATGGCACTGCTCAACTCCGGTTTCTTTGCACTGCAGTCGTTGACACAACTGACAGACTGGCTAAAAAAACAAGCTGGTACTTCAGAAACACTTCTGAAAATTGGGGTTCTGAAGGGGATGTCAGTGGAAAAAATACCCTGTGTGATGAGAGCAGGCGTGTGTAACACCTGTAAGGGTGTTGAATTCTTTCTGCCCAGTTACCAGCTTTGCCGGTGACCTCCTGCGTCGGACCCGGGCGGTTGGGCGAGTGCTGGTGCCTGCAGTCCCGGCCCGTGCTGCGCTGCCCTCCGCCTCTGGTGTCTGCCGCTCTCTAGTGGTGCCGAAGCCTCAGCCTCCCGGGCAGCCCTGCTTGACGCCGCCTGTCACATAAATAGGTGGAAAATATCGGAACATGGACACAAATGCTGGAAAGAGCTCGGCGTGGGGGAAGTTCAGTGTGTGTTTGTCTGTCCGTCCATTAGTCTCTGAGCATCTGCTGCTGGACGCTGCCCACTATGAGGTACTGGGCTCCCTGTCTCAACCATTCCCTGGGTTTTTCCTCAAACCAGATGAAACATCTTCCAACAAGACCAAAAAAACTGTCTTCTGGCTACTGGTGAGTTGCACAAACTGTGTGACTACAGCAGCTGGGCCTTAAGACCAGTGCAATTGGAGAAACCAGCAAATCTGGCTCTGAAATGAAAGGGGAAGGCTTTTTATTGACTTGCTGTGGGTGAATCCTGTGGTGTCACTGCCAAGGGAGAACATAGCTGCTGCACTTCTGCCCTTTTGTTTGATTTTTTTTTCTACAGAGTTTTATTCTGCCGTGGCAGATCTAAATCCTGTATCTGCATGACACTGGCATTTAACCTGCCCACATTTCCCAGTCCTGTACTCAGATGCAGAAGGAAAGTCCCTCACTTGTCATGCTGAGGTGATACGTTTTGTGGACAAAACATCTTTCCAAACACATTCTTTGTGCACCATTTCCACCTTCCACACACTCCAAACTGCCAGGTGAAATACCCACTGCTGCTGCCACTGGCACTATTGATATCCATCAAATGGTTGCAGCAAATACTGTAGAAAAGAGAGTCCCCTGTCCAGGAGAGGAAAAACCCTTTCCAGCCTTAAAATCCTGCTGCAGCTCACTGTTGCCAGTCACTGCAGCTTGTTCTACTGTGCTGTGGTCCCTGTCAGTGAAGGGAGAGGCCTTGAGGAGACTTTATGGTGAGCACAAGAAGGGATTTTGCTCTGTCTGGCAGCCTATTTATCACACAAGAGGCTGAAATGCAGACCCTAAAATCCCCAAGACATCTTCATGGCCCCTGGCTGTCTCCCAGGGGTTGTCTACGTACGTCAAGAAGAAAGAGTGTGATGCTGACATCTCGGTTACCGTTTCTTGATTTTGACATTTAAAGTCAAGTTGCTTCTGCAGCCATGAAACGAAAGTGTAAGCAGCAGGTCATTGGGATAAAGTGTACAAAGCAGTCCTCAGAGAAGGGAAATAACTTGATTCAGCCAACTTGCCAGCAAACAGCAATCCTAAATACAAATCTAAAATATGCTTCTGAAATACAGTGCCAAACCCAATCTGAGCACCAATCCCGTTTGTCTAATGCCAGAGCATCATGCAACAGACAACCTCATTGATTGCAAAAATGCATTTAAATACAAAACCATAATCAGATAAAGTTGGGGAGGGTCAGTTTGGATCACATCACAGTGTTCCTCTGTGGCATTTCTCTAATGTGAAGCAGAAATGTTTATAGCCTCTTGGCCATTTTGCTTCTTATATTGTTGTTTGAGCAAGGAAAAAGAGAACCTAAAAATGAAGAAAAACGCATGTGTTGAAGTAGTCGGTGTGTTAAAGAATCCAGGTTTTCTACAGGATGGTGTTTGTAATTTTCCTCCAAGCCATCTGTGCATCTCCCATGGGGGCCAGAAAACTTAGGAAATGGAAAGGATGACAAATCCAGGTGCAGGGGAGGGTAGGACTTTGTCTTGTGTATAATCCATAGAGTGTATATGGCAGGAAAGAAAAAGCTAAAATACTGAAACATACAAAAGTGAGTTTCCCTCAGATCTGGATCATGGCAGACTTTCACTGATCTTCCCTCAATTGACAAACTGGTGAGATTTAGTAGGTTTTTTTTCCTCCAAACAGGGTTTTTTCCCAGGTTGGGTGCCTCTCGCCCATGTGCCGGTGTCCCCGTTATGCCCCGAGGCACCAGAAGGTGTCGAGGTACTCACACTCACTGCCTTCTGCGGGGCACCCTCTGGCCCTGGGTGCTCCCCCTGCTCAGCCTAGCACACCTCCCATCACTTCCCCCCCCCTCCCCCCAATCCAATGTGCTGACTTGCTGCTTGGTTTGGACCAAAAATTAAGCAGGTTCCAGTAACCAAAGAGCATAGTCACTTGTTTAATAAAGGTATTTCAAGATACCCTTTTTTCCCCTTCTTTCTAGGCCCTGGAAAGTGACCTGAGCAAGTATCCATGGAGGCAGAAGAGGTATTTCAAACTGTGTCACATTCAGTGCTTCCCTTTGCCTCCAGCCCTTTCAGCTGTTTTGTGTGGATGGTTTTATTGGGTTGGAGACATAAAACATGTCCAGGTGCCTTGTTAAGCCTTCAGGTAGGCAGTAGAGTGTAATGGTGTGAAGGACAGATCAAAACTCTAGAGTTGCATTTGCAGTGCTGAGCAGACACTGCACTACTTTCTGTAGCTCAGCCTTTAGATAAGCTTTTCACTTTGTCTTGATCCTGTTAGCATCTTCATTTTGTAACACCACATATGTTTGGCTGTAAATGCACACCTCAGAAAACATGTATTTTCCTGCCAGCACTTTCATATCAATAGTTTGCCTCTGGGGAGACCTTATAGCAGCCTTCCAGTACCTAAAGAGACCTACACAAAAACTGGAGAGGGATTTTTTTACAGCGGCTCTGTACTGACAGAAAAAGGGGTGATGGCTGCAAAGTCAAAGAGGGGAGATACAGATAAGAGGAAGAAGGTCTTCCCTGTGAGGGTGGTGAGACCTTGGAACAGGTTGCCCAGGGAGGCTGTGGCTGCCTCCTCACTGAAAGTGTTCAAGAGCAGGTGGAATGAGGCTCTGAGAAGCATAGTATAGTGCAACGTGTCTCAGCCCATAGGAGGAGATTGGAACAAGATGAGTTCCTTCCAACCTAAATTGCCCCATGATTCATAGCCTGAGGTTCTCCAGTACTCTGTAAGGCACGATCTTCCTGTACACAGACACCTGTGCTGACTCAGCATCTCAGTTCACAATGGATTGTCTTGCAGAAGTTGAAGGCAAAGCCACATGACAACACGTCAGGTTCTCCTTTATATTTACATTCATTTCTAAGGTAGGAATGAACCTTAAAAAACCCAGGACACGCCCTGTGTGACGTTCTTCATTGAGCAGCCTGTAAAGCTGCTGTGCTGTAGCATCAAAGTTAGTTGTGTGGGTCTACAGACACAGCCTATATGACTTTTCCTCCACACTACCATAGCATGAGTGGTCTTGATGCCAAGTATTTCACAACTGGTCACTTTGCCTTTCCCCAGTAGCTAATCCTGTCCTTTGTGTGCCATGGGCTTTTTGTACTCTGGATAGTAACGCTTCTTCCTTTCTGTTGTAAAAATATAGCTGTGTTCCAACGTGAGATGAAGACAATTATCAGGAGGGGTGGCTGAATCATCCTACAGGCTGTGGCAGATAGCTGTATTGCTTTTTGCAGGACTTGTGCCACTATTTAGCTTACTCATTTCCCTCCACTCTCTTCCACCACAGCCATGGGTCAGATAAAACAGAGGCTCCTGTTCCCCATGGCTGCTCCTCTCCCTTTTTGCTGGTGCAATGAAGAAATGGCACAGGGCTTGCTGTGATGAGACAGTGTGGGCTGAAGTGATCTTAGGGTACAACTACATTAGTGTTTCAGTTTGAATCACTGGAGTTGGGTGGGTGGATTGTTTTTGTTTGAGGGTGGTGAGTGTGAGTTTTTTTCTGGACTCATCGTCCCCACTGTGCTCCATCCTACAGGATTGGTCCTTAAGGGTATGAACTCAATTCCCCTCTGGCAAAATTCAACAGGATAACACCTCCAGCAGGTCTTGGGCCTACAGGGCCAAACTAGGCTGGGTCAGGAAAGAAAATGAAGTGCCCTCTGATGAGTCTGGATGCCTGGTCTTCAGATTGGTCAGTGCTTTGCAGATGTCATGATGGTCCAGGCTACTTGCAGATGTAGATGGGACTGTAACAGTACTTTCTGGCCTTAAGGAAATAAGTTGCTGTCCTGAGATCATAGTATTATAGAATGGTATGGAAAGAGGAGGAGGAGAGCAGTAATGAACCCTTTTGGAAGCACTGGGTAATGAACTGTGGGAGAAAAAGTTCATTGGAATATCTCTTTTCTATAGGCTGAGATCAAGTGGGGGACTTTTCTCCTTAGATCAGCTTCCATGGTAGGTACCCTTGAAAAATCAGTCTGGTTGGGTAGAAACCTCTGTTCCTGTTTTCCATTTGCACATGGCTAGCAGGGGCAGGAAGCTTTCAGGTTTGGGATAGAAACTTAACAAAACCTCAAGCCAGGAGATGCTCTAGTCTGTGCTTGTGACAGGCAGGCACCTGCAGAGTAGGTAAGTGGGGTATAAAAGAGTTGGAAGATGCACAAATAGCTTCAGGGACATCCTGGATCCAACCCAAGGCTGTGCTCTGTGACAGATGTGACTTTTTAGGCCTTACCGTTTTTTAGGACATGTTTTGTAAGTGACAAGCAAGATAAATGCTGAGGAAAGATCAAAGCAGATTTCATGGTTTCTATGGGTTCATGCTTCTTGTTTTCACTTTGTAGTATCTCCTTAAGCCTTTCTTCTCTCCCTGCCTGCGGCCCTTTCATTTGCATCCCCATTTCTACCTGACAGGCAAGAGCTTGCTGACCTTCTTGGGCATGATCCTTCTTGGGTCTTGGGCATGACTTGTGAGCTCAGCCAGCCTTTCTTTCATCCTCCCAAACATGAAGCCATGTTGGATTATTCTAACTGCAAGACAACTCCTTTCAGTATTGATTCTCTTAGATGATGAGTTTTATTTCCTTCTCAAAAGCTGGGCTAGAGTTTCTCCTCTGTTGAGAGTATTTCTGGGTAGCTGCATTGACTCAGTAGTGTGCACAAGGCTCTGATGTCCAAAGTGCTGATTCAGGGGTGCTGGATTCAAGAGAAACAGTTGAGAAGGGGCTTTCCAGGGGGTGGGAGGGCTGCTCATGTCTCCAAAAGACACTTGTGTTGCAGCAACACAGTTCCTTCTCAGTGGAGAGCTGGATTTCCCCTCTTTACCATATGTGCTTCTACTCACTGTTAGAGCACAGCTACTCATGACTTGCTTTTTTTTTTAATCTAATGTAACTATTCCTATGGTGGATTGTGGGTGAGATGTGGAGAAAGCATCTTCCCCAAGGAAAAGAGGTGGGGAGACTCCTCAGCCTCTTTTTGCCAGGTAAGACCTTGAAACATTAAGTGGACATGAACAAAAATAACGATGCTGGGTGTAGGCCCAAGTCTGATGGTTGAGCTGGGATTCAACCCTGGTATGTTAAGGTATCAAGAGCCTCATGGCAGAAGTGATAGGCTCATGTGTGCTGTGCTGCCCTGGGGTTGGGACTCCAGCCAGAAGCATCACCCTCCCAATAGCTGGGTGTGATGTGCTGCTGCCTACCTGGGAGGGGAGGGTGGATGGGACTGGCACACTACAGTCCTTCCAGCAGCCATTGCTGGATGCCACTGAGGTGTTCCCAGAGATGGGACACCCTCACAGTCATTTTCCACGTGGCTCATCCTTCTCCTTCCCAATAAACTTTTAATAGCTGGGTAGCCTTCCACCTCTCTCAGACCACAGTGGCCCTCAACAGAAGCCTCTCAGCAGCGATGAAGCCTGGCAGGATGGCAAGCACTCATCTGTGCCTGTCTGCAGCCAGGACCATCACTCCCTCTCCTGCCTCACCACGTGGCTCTTCCAAAACAGCATGTTTTGGTGCTCCAGACTGCCCTTACAGGTATTTTGCCTTGCTGCCAGCAGATCTAGGACTTGGACTGCTGTTGGTAGATGTGGCAGCCAGAACCTCTCACCACACAGGGCTAGTGAGGCTCTCAAAGGTAGCTGGGCACATCTTTCTGCCTTGACTATGTCACTTTAAATAGTACCAGCTCTTTAGAGCAGAACTTGGCGTAGGCAGCTCTTGGTGTAGGCAGCTGTGCATCTCAAGGGCTACAAACCTGATGACTTCCTGTATCTCTTCAGAGTGGGACTGTGGCTTGTCTCATGGTCCATTTAGTTGGTCACCCTGCTTTCCTGGCTTCCAGGCAGTGAATAGGCCAGGCTGTGTGCAATTTACATCTGGAAAAGTGAGTCCTGTGGGCAATGGGGATTTGCAAACACTTCCATTTGCTTCTGTCACTTTTGAGTCACGTAGTCAGACGGGACGCCATAAGGTGAGACCCTGATTTGAGGTGAGGAGATGGACTTCCATATGTGGTTGGTGAACTTTGCAAGTAGGATGCACATACTTCATGTTACTCAGCCAGATGGGAAATGTCAAGCTACTGCAAGATGTGTAAGCGCCACTCTGAGGAGGCAGAAAACAGCAGAGACAAATGTCATACATGCTGTGGCAATCGAACACAGAAAGGCTGGAAAGAGATGACATTGGTTGGGAAATGAGTCACTAACATAGTGCCACTAGACCCCCAGGAGGCTGATGGTTGTGGTTGAGGATGCATGTGTCAAGCAAGAACAAGAGGTGCTACTTTTCTAATGATAAACTGCTGTCTTCTGACTTAAACAGTAGAAAATGAGTCAATACCATGTTTAGCTCTACAAGAAATAACAGTTAGGTGTTAATCCGCAAGCCAGATAATATGGAGACAGCTTAATTACCAACTCAACTGGAATGGAAACTGATAACTTTTTGAAAAAAAAACCAATACCACCCCACTCCCCCACAACACTGCTTTAACCAAGCCTGCAGGCTTCTAGCTGCATTTATTGACCTGTCAGACTGAGGAGAAAGGGAAGAGACCCCTCCCATAACACTCCTTGGGAGGTTGGTGGTAGGACTGTTGCTGAGTGTTTGCCTAAATGTCACCCAAATGCGTGGAACTTGGCTCAAGCCATTAAAATGTGCCTTCACTGGGCTGTTCCCTTAGGTACAGAGGGGAAATGGGGTTGCATACCAGTATCTTTGTTGTATTTATGGCCATTGTGGCACTTTTGGCACTTCTTTCCTCCTTATCATTCACAGGAGACTCCAATTGTGAAAGCTCACAGGACTCCTTCCCTACCTGGGTGGTCTCCTGGGTCTAATCCCATTTCCTAGTAGCCCAGCCAGCTGTGTAACTGCCAACCTAGAAGCACAATATGGCTCAAACCTTGAGCTGCCTCAGCAATGTGCTCGATAGCAGCCTCGCGCTGACACTGCAGGCTCGGCTGGATGGTTGGTGCTGCAGGACAAGAAGGCTGTGTAATCCTGCTGCTCTGATTTAGCTTCTCTTCTTTAGCACCCATCACTTCAGTTTCCCGAGGAGCTGGAGCATTCTCACCAGTGCTTCAGCATCCTCTTTCTACTCCAGGGAAAGGCACTAGGTGTTGAGGAGGCTGCCTTCAGCTTTGGTGAAAACTTCCCATCTTGTGAGGCACAGGCTAGATCTGTCTTGGGGGAATTTCCAAGAGAGTGTTTCAGTCTAGCTGTTGTAATTAGACCTGAGCCACTTCTTTGGTAGCCCAAGAATTAAGTGCTAAAAGCAAGAGACCTTCCTCTCAGTTGGCACAGATGAGGAGGACATCCTGTTCAAGTTGCACCAACCACACAACAAGAGCTGCAAAGCCATGTCAACGGGCATGTCTTGCCTTTAACTTGCCAGCTTGCAATTCATTGGCTCTGCTCCTGTCGCAGCCTGACTTCGTTTCAACTCATCATCGGTTAGCTGCCGTGCTGAGGGGCTGAGCCACCACACGAAGCCCCTATGCAAATGGCTAACGGCGCTGGCTCACCGGCACCTGCGCCGTCTAGACCGGTTCCTGCACCCACATGCAAATGTGCTGAGAGGGACCTGGGTCCCATGGCTGAGCCACCAACTCTGATGCCACTTTCTGGTCAAACCGTTGGGCTTCATTGCCATTTCACATCTTCTGGGCCAGGCAGCACAATGCTTTCTGCTTTCCCAGCGTGCTTTTGAGGAATAACACCGCTTCTCTGCGTCGCTTGGGGTTGCTTTTTGGATTAGCTCATTTGAAACAAACCGAGAGCTTCAGGTGAAGAAGTGTGGGGATGCCAGGGTATTTCTCCAGTGAGCTGTTCTAGCAGCAAGTGCAAGCTAGCACAGCAGGACGGGGATTTTCTCCTGCGCTTGCTTGGTGCCATTTGCATCTCTGGGCTTGGACGGGATGTCCCAGAGACTGTCCCTGCTCTGACGTTCTACTGAATGTCTGCTATTTCATTCTCTTTGGCAGAAAGTAGCTGCCCAACTACATGAGGTCCTATGACTTGGGATTGACTGGAAAGGCAGGAATATTGAATTCACATTCACTTATTTGTTCTCTGAGCCCTTATTCCTTATCTGTTTCCTTTCAAAGCTTCCTCCCACTGTATTCCCTTCCTTTAGCTTCCAGGCAGACCAAATACTTGATCTCTGCTTTTAAAGATGTCCATAGTAGGTTTTTCATCTGCTTTCAAGTGTACAGAGGTGTTATCACACCGCTCTGGTATCTCCAAAAATGAGCCCAAAATGAGGTCTTATCCCCATGCTGTGCCACCAACAAACCTGTGCATGTTTGCTCAAAGATGCTGACAGTGGGATTGATAGGTGGTTTGAACAGCCTAATTTGGGGCCAGTTTCGTTAGGCTTTGGCTAATTCTGGTGCTGTCAGGGTGAAATTTCACTTCTATGCCTGGTGTCTGTCACAGTAAGCACCCTTTGTTTTGCATCTGAGCACAAATAAAGCTCCACTGAGCTGAGTCTGAGCTGCTAACCACCAGCACAAGGCCTTGGAGATCCATACATCCTGGGCAGTCCTCCTCTTCCCCTGGGCTGTATCCTTACATTGACGTTATTTTCTGCAGATTTGGGATAGTTTTGGGGTTTTTTTTGGCAGAGAGGAAGACTAGTTGTATAAAGGGAACAATTCTTCTTAAAACACAACCAAGAAAAGGGAGGTCAGGGGAAAGATGGGGTATAGAAGTTCATTTCATACATGAGCTGGCTGAGAATGTGTTTTCAAGGTGTAGAAGACACAAGAGAACAGAGAACATTCCATTTGGGCTGGAAGCAGCCCTGCACTGGAAACCAAGCACTGCATCAAGGGGCTGTGAGACACTTTTGTACAATAAGAGAGGAATCACCTCTGTGGGTGCCTCTGCCCAGGTTTTCATGCAGTGCTGAAGTAGGTGTGAGTGCAGCTCTCCCTCAGGTTTCAGCAGGAGGTATCTGTCTCTAACACAGATGATGGATCACAAACCACAGCAGTGACAATTCACTGCAGTTGTGTTTTTTTCGGGGGGGGTGGTGATCTTGTTATATTAATCAGTTTTTCTCTCTCTTGCAAGGAGCACTGGGTGAGTTGTGGAGGAAGGAGGAGGGGTGAGCTGGAAGTTCACTTTGTCTCAAAACAAACCCAGTGTTTTCAGTGTGGCTGAGAATTTTCTTGCTGCAGACATCTCCAATGCAGTCTCTTAAGAATCTTTATACACTTGTTTGTGGAGCACACGGGTCCTCATTGAAGGGCAGGAGAGACAGCATTGCCATGACATTTATATTAGTATTGGGTTTCTGCCCTTCCTGTCAAACATAGAAAAGGATGGGGCTTTTGGGTGTGTTTTTACTCCCTGCTCTGCAGTGCCCAGCTAATTCTCTGCCCATCTCTGAACCTGCCTTGTTAATGACCGAGTTCTCTCCATTCCTGGCTCTTGTGCTGGAGCTACTGTGCCAGGTTTTCCATTTTCATCTTTCAGAGAGGGCTTAGGTGTGTAAAAATCCTCTGGCTTCCATCTACCAAAAAGGCATGAGCTCTCTTCTTTCCACACATGGCTCACCTGCTTTCCTTCTTACTCTCCATCGCTTGTTTCAACATCTTCAAGGAAGTCTTTGACCGTGTTGAACTAGCCTGAGGCTTTGCACGGATCGATGCCACTAAATCACGTCTTTTAAAGGGGTTTAATGTTTGCAGAAGCACAATAGAGCACTTCTTTCCTGCCATGGTTGTGGCCTTTGAGAGACGTTTGCACCACATTTTTGTAGGCCTCTGATTTAGGGGGAAGAATGGGAAGAATGTCTGGAGGATCCAGTGGGTGTAAAACTTTTTAAAAATCTAATGAAAATAATGACCAAAATGAGTCAAATCAAACTCTTGCCTGCAAAGGTGGTGTTGCAGAAAACACAGAAGCTGTTAGGGTATTTCTAACAAATTTCAGTTGACGCTGGCCTGGGTAAGCCCACATATTAATAAGCGAGGGCCACTCTTCTGAATTACTGGCATCCAGGAAGCACTGAGCTTAAATATAGTCACAGGCTAGATCCTCACCCTCCTTCTCCCTTTTTCAGAATTACCACTCAGCAGGCACAGTGATTATCCGCCCGCACTGACTGCGGGCTTTCCTTCCTGACCAAACACCGCAGAGTTCGCCAATGCACACATTAGTCACACATCGAACCCACCACGGCTACAATCAAGGCGATTCCGAAAACCTGGGATCGCGGTACCTCCATCCAGTTCTCCTTTCTCACCGCATCCACATTTATTTCACCTTTCCTACCCGAAGAAGAAACTTGTAGCAGCCGGAGGACCAGCTAGGCAAAGGCACGTCTTGTGGGGCGGTGCGGCGGGGATTCACCCAACTGCCCCAGCAGCCTGGGGAAACCCAGGCACAGAGATAGAGCCAGAGCTGGGCCTCGCTATGAAAATCTGTGTCTAGGAATGAATCAAGAGGGCACATCTGAAAGGGAACCACTGGTTATGCTCTGTTCATCTTGGTAGCTGTGTGAGCAATGACTACTGTGCCACCCTACTGCCTGACATCGCAGCTCTCAGCCTGCCCTTCAGGCTATCTCTCCAGAAGCATTCGCGGGCCAAGGACAGCTCTGCCTGCCCAAAGGATGCCATGGTGGCTGTTGCTTCCCCACAGCCCCAGGGTGAGCATGCTACATTGTCCCAGCAGTGCTGACTTCTACTTGGGAGCTTCTGCAAAGGCCACTTCTGTAGAGGGGACATTTTTCCTGGTGCTTGTGATGAAGAGAGGGCCCTCCTTTTTTCCCGCTTTTGGGTGTGTGGGTTTCATCCTGGGTACAAAGTAAATTCATGAGCACCATGACTGTCACAGAAGTGTTGCGATGGCACATGTCAGCACAAAGCAGCGTGTGCCTAAATGAGACGATCTCAGTGAAAGCACCTGGGATCTTATGTAGGCCTGGGAGGAAACATCTGCCCCAGGCCAAAGTCACTGTGGCTGAACCTATCCCCCAGGACCACTGTAAAGCCACCTCTCTCAATCCACCCATCCAAAACCTGCTTCTATAGCTCCAACTTGTCAGGACAGACGGGAGATGGACACTGTAGCCACAAATCTGGGCTGTGATCTCACTCGTGAGTTATCTCAGTCTGTCTATGACATGTCTCCTGGGGTAGCTTCTTCCCGTACCGGTTGAAGTGCTGCCAGTACTGGTGTTGGTTTCCCTCAGGTGTGGAAGAGCTGGGGCATGCAGCCAAGGCTCCAAACTCCATCTTCTTCACCACACAGCTCTGGGGAAAATTGCTTTCACTTCTCTTGGTTTTCCCCATCTATAAAAGCAGGATCATTTTTAAGTCACAAACTTCAGAAACACTTTGAAACTTTTTGGTGCCTCTGTAGCACTTTGAGTAGGTGACAGGTCATCTCTCCTACTAAATTGCTGCCTTCCCAAACATTTTCTAGAATTTTCTTGGAAGAGACCCTTGCCAAGGACTCAGCAAAACCACTCAAACCAGTCCTAGCTTTGGGTCCTTCTAATAACTCTCTGCAAGGAATTAAAAACTCTGAAAGTATTGAACAAAATCCAGTTTTAAACCATCTTCTTTTCAGTTGCCACACCACAAGGGCTCTCATTCCCTTTACAGGACTTTGGGAACAGCTCATGGAGATCATCTCTGGCCTCTTTGATGTATAGGGGGTTAAACTTCTCTCTTGTCCTTTCTTGACCTTGATCTCCTGAACAAGGTTTTCACAAGACTTTTGGATTTGACTCACAGGAAAAACAAGTTTTCAAGCAAAAGACGAGTAGGTTACAGTTGGAGTAGAAGACTTTCTTTTAGATTACCATTTTGTTACTCTATAAAATGCTGATGTGATTCGAGAGCTCTGAATTACAATATTATCACATAACCACATCACTTTTCTTCTGCTCTCTTCCTTCCTCCTCGCCTCGCTATTATGGCCACATGTCCCCTTCCCCTTTTGCTTCCTGACTGGCAACTTCACCTTATTCAGGGCAGCCCCTGTCCCACCAAAACCTGAGCAGCATGGGCGCCGTTGTGGCTGTTGCTTTGCAGCAGTGGCCCTTGAATATCCTCTGTGAGAGACTGAGGTGTTGGCCTAACAGAACTGGTCTCTTGCATGCCAAAATACGTTGGTTTAGTCCTCCAATGGCCCATTTACAGAGAAACTAATAAGATACTGTGAAATGTGCGGAGCAACAAGCACCCGCTGATGCTCCCCCAAAATGGACAGGTGTGTTCCCTCATTTGTAAGGCTTGGAGGACTGTGCGTTGCTAGAATAAAGCTTTAAAGCCTTGTGGATGAGTGACTCTACAGCATTGTAAGGATGTGGGTGGTCTGACCTCCCTTTCTGTAAGTTACTGTAGTTTCTCACTACCATGTACATGTCTACTGTGGTGTTATTTGCCTCGGGAGAGACCTTGTAGCAACCTTCCAGTACCTAAAGGGGTCAAGAAGAAAGCTGGAGAGGGAACTTTTACAAGGGCGTGTAGCAACAGGAAAAGGGGTGATGACTCCAAACTGAGAATGGATTTAGATGAGATATTTTGAAGATGCTCTTCCCTGTGCAAGTGTGGAGGCAGTGGGACAAGTTTCCTAGAGAGGCTGTGGCTGCCCCATCCCTGGAAGTGTTCAAGGGCAAGTTGGATGGGGCTTGGAGCAACCTGGTCTAGTGGAAGGTGCCAAACTATTTCAGGTCCTATGTGCTCTGGGCTACTAAATGGGACAAAATAGACTGACCCCTTAAGCTACCTCTGACTCTGCTTGCGGCTCCTTGGGCACCCAAATGGGGATTTGATCCTGGTGTTATTGAAGAGTACTCAGGGCATAACGTAGAGACACATCCACAAGTGAAACCATGGGGATGGAGCTGCTCTCCTTCCAGTCCTGACACTGCAAAGGCTGAGCTCAGGTCTCGCCCTCGCAAATCCCAGAGTCCATCCCAGCCCCGTTACTTTTCCTGCTACCCTTCTCTGGTGTCCATCCATGTTTCCCTCCCAGGCTGATGGCTCCAATGAAGACACTGTTGATCAATGTGAATGACAGCCTTCTGTCACAAACACACGAGATGCAGGAATAGTCTGCTGTTTGCTGATGCCCCTGTACCAGTCATCTATTGCATTTCCTGGGTGGTTTACTTGTACAATCAAGTGCTGGATTTGAAGGGTTGGAGTGGAAACATATAGCAGAGACCTTGATTATTTTTCCATGCTATGGTGATAGGCATTTTGCTGATGTAAGAGAGAGCAAAAATAGCATGGGGGAGTAATAGCCCCAAGAAAGGAATATGTAAATACCCGAGTGCATTAAAAACACCCTCCTTACCCAGGGTTTGCACTCTGATGTTCTTCTGGTTTCTTTTTGTGGTTTAGGGCTTAAATGCTAAAGGGACCAAAGGGTGATGTTTGTACAGACCCAGCTCATCAGAAGCGGGGTGTGGGGAAGATTACGTGGGGAATCCAAATACACCCTTCCTCCCAATGGCTGGTTTTAATCAATGATATTGTAAGTCGATCTTCTGACCTGGCTGCCGGGAGCATCTGAGAAATTACGTCACCTCTCCTCACGGTCTGCTGGTCAGATGTGACTGCTGAAGTTTGAATCTCACTGCTTGTGTCAGAGCGTGACCCTCCCGAATAAATAAGGGCGATTCTTCGCCCAGTTCCTCAGAGGATCGCTGGGGCCAAGCCTGCTGCAAGGATGCGAGTGCCAGCTGGGGTGGGGATGGGGGCCCCTGTGCTCCTGTGGCTCCTGCTGCTGCTGGTCATTTCCCACTCAGCCCACACAGGTGAGCTTCTGGTGTCTTTGCAGAGATACCCAGGGCTGTTGGCTCCCAGCGTGCTGTGCCCTCACCATAGATGGGCATCGCCTGCATCCTGCACCGAGCGACCAGAGGAGACAGGGACTCCTTCTGGATGTTTAAACCTGGGGGGTTTTCTCATAGGCAAGAAAAGAGTGCTGCTGTTCTCCTTTGCTAGGACTCGATGCAGCTTCAGGAGCTATGTGAGAGCAGGGTACTGAGGCAGAGGCATAGATGACAATTTCTTATTATGGTCCAGTGAAAGCTTGGAAAGGGACAGTTTCTTTGACTCTTAAAAGATTTGGAGCTGCTGCATCTCTAAATACCGCTATTTGTCTCTGTAAGCTGCTACTTTCTCTCTTTCTCAGCCATCCTGGAGGTGAATGGAAACCTGAACTGTAGATGTGTAAAGACGACTTCGGATTACATCAGTCCAAAAAGATATGAGAGCATTGAGATAAGGCCTGTGGGAAGCACCTGCAGACGTACAGAAATCATGTAAGTGTTGTGTGTCACTCCTGAGGCACAGAGCTGCTTTCTCCTCTGGCTCCTGCAGAGCAGCAGGACCAGCACTGCACCTTTTCTCCTGAAATCACCCTGCTTCTCTGCTCACGTTCTAAAAACTAAAGCTTTTAAAACATACTGGCAAACTCACTCGCCCTTCAGGGCTGAGGAACATCAGGTCATCTCTGGGGGAGGAAACGCACCTGAGCTGACCTGCCAGAGGTCTCCAGGACCTACATGAGCCTTTCCAGCAAGGGAAAGCACGATTTCCTTTTGCTGGTGTTTAGTGGGGGGTGTTTGCAGTTTGGAGGAAGCCCATCCTCAGACACCTGGGGGAATGAGTCAATTTTTCCATTACCAATACGCAACACTCCTGTGAGCAAAGGGCATCTTCTCTTGTTACTCCTGTCCTGACTAACACGGAGCCTTGAGCAGAAGTGTAAGATTTCCTTAACTGCTCGGTGTCAACACATTTATCAATGTACAGAGAAAATTGTCTTTGAACTATCACTTTCAAGCACAGTCTCTGCTCTGCCAGGGAACCTGTTCCATCTTGCTTTTTCTTGTCTATCCTGTGCCTTTCCCTGTTCATGAGCAGCTCCCTACAGTCTGCTGGTGCTGTAAATGAACACTGAGTCCTGCAGATGAACTCTGCCTGCTCAGATCCCTGCCTCTGGAGGGAAGGGTAATTCTCACCACCTTTCCTTGTGTTACAGAATTAAATTAGGAGGCTCAGGGAAGGTGTGCGTGAATCCAGATGCTCCTTGGGTAAAGAAACTGCTGAAGCGTATTGCTAGCACGTAAGTCTGATAAAAATCCCACTGGCTGGGGCGTCCCTGGACATCATCCCATTACAACCATGGTGCTGGAGAGCCCTGGCAGGACCGAGGGCTCTCGAGGGAGCTGTCAGGGGCCAAAGGACCCACTCCCAATGTGATGGGCGGTGAGACCTTGCTGTGCAAGGCAGCGTTGGGTTGCTCAGCATACCAACGAGATGGCAGGAGCAGGGTTTCCTCATTGTGGGCAGAGTAGTGAGTGTTGATGCTCCCCTGGGAAAGCCGCCCTCCTTCCTCGTGCCCAGGTTTGTGGCACACTGTAGGGGCAGCCAGGAGACATCCCAGCCAGTGATGCTCACCCTGGAGAAATGACAGACATTTCCTTCAGTTGGGGCAGGAGCTTCCTCCCCCAGAACCTACTTTTCTCTACATTCACACATTTCTCCTCCTTCTGCTTTCTCAGGAAGAAAAAGTAAATTTCCTGCTAAGGAAGTTGATGCTCAGAGCCCTGAGATGGGCTGGCAGATGATGCAAACCTGGGCACTCCTCAGCTCTCGCTTCTCACTTTCCTGAAAGCCCCGTGTCCAGCCCCAGTGGCAGCTGCTGCAGGGAGAACAGCTTGCTGCTGACCCCAGCCCCACGGCAGGTTCGTGGGGATGTTTTCCTCTGCATTCAGTCCCTGGATCAGCATGAAGATGAACCCTTCATTTATTTACTTGCCTCTAGACTGCAAAGCCTTTCTCTGTAGGATGGACTTGGAGACTCTTTCTATGCAAAGTACTCCTGGACAGTGTTGGGATTTTTTATTACACAGCATGATGTGTTCTGTCCTGACAGCTCGAGCCAAAATAAAATGTAGGTCTTATTCTTCTGTTGTATTTTCCCTGGATCTCCTTTCTTCAAAGAAACTCAGCAGAACTTGACAAACCCCACTGTTGTAGCCTTCCTGGAGCTGAGTTGACCATCATTTGCATCCAGTGCTCTTGACTTGATGCCCTTTCAGGGAGATGTCTGTGGCATCCAAACGTGCATTTGAATGTATGTCAGATGAGGTATTTCTGCTATAGGTAGTGAAAGAAGGGCAATAGCTAGGCACATGTCAGACATGATGAACATCTTTTACATGGAGGAATGAGAAGGGGACAGGAAAAGATTTGCTCAAGGCAGAGACAAAAGCTGGGATGGCTGTCCCAGCCCTGAACTGCCAGCAAGGATTCAGGAAGACAAATTCCTTCCCAACATAATCTGTTGTCTCCCTCGGTGCTGATTTGAGGGCATGATGTTGCCAGCAAGGAGCTGGGTGGTACAGCCAAATGCCCCACATCCAAGCACCAGCATTCGTGGGGCTAGGGTTTGTAGGCAGCTGTAAGGCCAGTAAAGAAATACAGGGGATGAGTGCAAGATCATTTGGCAGAGTTTTGGGATAGTTGGCTTCAGCAGGGAGAGAGCAAAAGAAAATGTCACCAAAGCTCAGGAAGGAAAACGGGTTGTAGGAGAAATGGGTAATAGCTGATTACACAGAAGAGCACCCCAAAAAACCTGCAGGCTTGGCCATCTGCATGGGGGAAATGACCAATATCTTTACAAGAGCCGGCTTCATAGGAAGAGGAAAACGTAATGTGTTTCAGGAAGCTCAGGCCCCCAGCAAGCCCCAAGCTGCTCGTTATCAGCAGCGTTGCAAGCTCAGCGGAGACGGGCAAAACCCCCGGCCCCGGGGCCTCCCGCCTGTGCCGCCTCACTTCTCCTATTTTCCGGCTCAAATAGGGGGATGCTGCCAGGCCAGGGATGGGGCCGGCATGGCTGTGCGGGCTGCCCTGCTGCTGTGCGTGCTGCTGGCAACCCACCACCTCGTGGAGGCAGGTGAGGCTCCTCTGCAGCGGGCTGGAGGGTGCTGAGGTCAGGGGCAACGAGGTTTTCAGAGGTGACATCTCTGAGGCTTAAATACCACCGAGGCCCTTCTGCAAGCGAGTGTAGTGACCTGGTGGGACGTGGCGGGAGATGCAGGTTTGGGGGATGGTGGTGGGCTTCTGGGCAATGTGTGAGCCGTGGCCATGTGCCCCTCCAGCTCTCCTGGAAGCCAATGGCAACCTGAGCTGCCGCTGTGCCAAGACCACCAGGTCCTTCATTGCTCCTGAGAAATACAGCAGCGTCGAGGTCCGGCCGGTGGGGAGCAGCTGCCGGCGCCTTGAGGTGGTGTAAGTGGCTCCCAGGACTGCAAGCCCTCTGGTCCCCCGACATCCTCCCTGAATTGTTTCCTTTTTGTGCTCTTTTTTTCTTTATGAGCAGCACAGGGGGGCTTGCTGAGCCTCTCCACTAGAGAAGGGCGAAGTGATGAAGGGCTGAAACCCCACGTGTTTTCTAGGATTAAGCTAAAAAGTCAGAAGACTGTCTGTGTGGATCCCAACACCCTTTGGGTGAAGAAACTCCTGCAAGACCTCCGGAACCTGTAAGTCTCACTCCACCCCTAAGCCAAAGGGGCTCTCAGCAGTGTCAGAGCATCCTGTGGGGACCAGTTTTCACACGTTTCTCTCCCTTTCTGCTTTTGGCAGGAGGAAGAAAGAGGCTCCGCAATGAGGAAGCTGACACGAGCGGGACAGCCAGATGTCACAAAACTGGACACTCCCCTTCCCGTTGTCGCCTTGCTCCCATATGGAGGGGAACATGCTGCTGCATGATGCCTTGAGCCCCTTTTTCCTTTGCATTTTCCTTCTTTAAGCCCTTGAAAATGCCAGTCTCCCTTTCCCCACCCTCCCACCCTGCAGCTGTGCACTGGGTGTCCTCTTCAGGCACAATCCAACAGATCCAATAAAGACAGTAGCCCTCAGCCATTGTCACTTGCATCCCTTCCCATGGCACACCAGGGGCTTGGGATGTGCAGGGCAGCAGGTCCCTGTGGGATGGGGAGCGAAGCAGGGGTCACTGGCATTTCTCCACCAAAAGCAGGGGGCAAGCAGATTCTAGCAGGCAGCGGCCCTGGCGGTTTCTGCCTGTTTCAGTGGGGAGGTGGTGTGGGACACATGCGAGCAGGGGAAGCAGCAGCAGGGAAGTGGAAGCACAGGGCAGGTCCTTTCCCCCTGCCCGGCGCTTCCCAGGCTGTGAAGTCCCGGCAGGGCTGGCTATAAAGCAGTCCCCGTGGTGGGTCGGGGGGGGTGGCAAGGATGCGGCTACTGCTGGTGGTGCTGGCCCTGGCCCTGCTCCTCAGCAACTTGGAGCCAGGGGGCGGTGAGTTTGTCTCCCCCTCCAAATCCCCAGGCAGAGGCATTGAGTACCCAGATGGGACTGAGCGTGGGCTTCTCTCAGCTTTCAGATTTGACTCTTTCCTCTCTTTGAGCTTCAGTTTATCATTTAAGTTCAGTAGCTAAGCTGGAGAGGGATGCCTGGGACCAGGGAGGAATTTGCCTGATGGGTTTACACTGCTTCTCTTCAAGACTCCCATGAAACTTGGTGGGCAATGGGCTTAATTCATGAAATGTTGGTTAAGTTTTCAAACCCTGAAGCTGAACCTTCTCTGTATGAGTGAAAAGGAAGTTTTGAGTCTGTTTTGGGATGGAGTGGCCTCGCTGCCTGCTGCTGCAAACCCCATTAACACAAGCCTGACCCTGAAAATGGCTCTGTGAATGGGAGATGATGGGACGGTGGCACAAGGATGGTGGGGTGGTGGTGGGGATTGGCTCCATCTGCTTCCCCCACGGGGGGCCGAGACCTGGCTGTGGGCTGCTCTGGGGTGCAGGTCTGTCGCTGGAGAGCCTGCTGACCAACATGAGGTGCAAGTGCATCAAATCGACTGCCCAGGTCATCAACTTGGGGCTGATACTTGCCATTGATGTTACGCCACCGGGTATTCACTGCAGGAGGAAGGAGATCATGTAAGTGGAAAGGCTGCAAACCCGTTCTTGCCAACTGCTTGCTCGAGTACCAGCGCAAAAAATCTGCGGGCGCTTGCACCCTCTCCAAAACCCCCAGATCTTGCAGTGGCTCTTGCAAGGCACAGGCTGTTGTGCAGGATGCCACTGCCCATTTTAAAGGGGGGTACCCCCAGTGTGGCTCTTGAAGCCAAGGTCAAGGCCCCAAAAAATCCCACCAGTCTCCTGGCAAGGGTTGCAGGGCTGTGCTCCTAACTGTGCTGGGTGGCAAGAGGGGTTTTCTCTGCAGAAAAACTTTGGGGAAGAGATGTGCGTGGGGCTGAGGGGCATCTCATCACCTTGCAGCCTCACCCTGAAGAAAAACAAGAAGCTGTGCGTGGCTCCCGAGGCGCCTTGGATCCAGCTCCTCATCCTCAAGCTGACGCAGAGGTACCCAACACCCAGCAACTGAAAAACAAGCAGCACCTCAAAGGCATCGGCAGGGTGATCTCCTCACAACTCCCTGATTTCCGTTTCTTTCCTCCCCCTAAAATCTGCAGGAATGCCACCAAAAAAGAAGCGCTGGGGCGGTGGCGGCGGGAAGCGGAGCGGGGGGCTGAGGGAGCAGGGTCTCTCCCAACATCTGGGTACAAACAAGAAGAACCGGCAGGGGTTAATTGTTCCTCTGCGGGGACAGTAGCAATGTGACCCCCCTGCGGTGAGACACGCGCGGCACAGTGCCAGTGCTTGCTCTGCTCCCGGCAAAATGGCAGGGGCAGGAGCCCTCCCCCCCTCCCCCACACCCCAAAAAAGGCTTGTCCCTTGGGCACCCAGCATTACCCTCCTTTTGGGTGCCTGTGCTGCTCCTGCATATGATGGCAGCCCATCCTGGGGACCATCAATAAAAGGATGAACATGCTTTACCCCTTGGCAGCTCTTTCCTTATGGGTTTGTATAAAGATTGAGACTTTTGGTGTGGGGGAGTTGGACTGGAGTGTAGCACCCACCATGAAGCCCTTGGCTGCTTTGCCACAGAGCATTTCTTCACCTGCCTTTCCCAAGTTTTCATGCCTTTTTGCCCTGGGAGGAGTGGGTTGGGCTATGGGAGGCTAGCAGGAGCTGGAGGGGGACTGACCCCCACAGCTTTGTGGTACTGGCTGCCAGTTGTGCAAGCACGGGAGAAATGGGAGATGCTGGGAAATTTCCCAGTGACTGGCTGAGCTTCTCTCTGTAGCCTCCTATTTCACTGTTCAGGTGAGGAAGCCCTGGCACAGACTGCCCAGGGAGGGTGTGGAATCTCCTCTGAAGGACTTCATAACCCACTTGGATGTGTTCCTGTGCAACTTGATTGAGGTGAACCTGCTTTAGCAGGGGGAGTGGACTAGATGATCTCTGAAGGTCTCTTCCAACTTCTACCATTCTGTGATTGTATGAAAACATCCCCATGGCACCTCAGCACTGCATAAGAATGTCCCTTGGCCTTGTAGATTGAGGTGATGCACATGGGAACTCAATGCTGCACAAAATTATCCCCATTTACAAATCTGTTTTGGCCATGCTGGTGCCTGAGGTCTGGGCACCTCTCCGGAAGGGTAGGAATCAAATTTGTGGCACTCACCCCACCATCCTGGGTGCCAAAAGTGTGTCCCAGCACAGTAGCAAGCTAGGAAACACCCAGCTGGTCCCCCCGCCCCATTCCCCTCCTTCCCACCCATCTGCCTCTCAGGAACCACAGCAGGAGACAAGAGTGGTTGCAAAAGGGCTGTTTATTGCCTACAGAAGGAAATAAGAGTACAGAAGTAGGAAAGAACAAGCAGATATTTAGCTCTGTCCATCATGTGTGAGCAGCACCCCATCTCCATGGTGCAGAGTATGTGTGGGGAGGGGATTCTGCTTAAAAAAAATTAAAAGGGAAGAAAAAAAGCAACAATTCAGGTTTTTGAGGACCTCCCTCTGCTGAGCTGCCCTAAGGTTACAGCAAGGCAGGGCTGCTGAGCTCAGCCAGCGTTGTTGTTTTGTCTGGCCCCAGTCTGTGCCAGGGAGCAGGTCTTCCCCGTGCCTGGGTCCCTGCTCAATGAGAACTTGCTTTCTTGGTGAGTTATTGCCAGGGGAATTGCACTGTGGCATGGCCCTTTCTCCAAAACACAAGTTTTTTCAGGGAGTGCTTTCAAAGGATCCTCTTGAAAAAGCACCGGAGAGAGCTGGAGAGAAGGTGGCGTGTTTATTCTCTTGGGAAACGTGGGACAGAAGCTGCTCAGGTTTTGCTGCTCAGGTCTCAGCTGAAGGCCACTGCTCTTCTAAGTGTGGTGCAGAGGGCTGGTGGCAAAGCGTTGTGCCTGTGGAGCCTGCCCTGTCCTGGTGTTGGGGCTGGTGGAGAAGGCAGGTGAGGCAAATTCAGGGCCAAGGGGCCAGCAGCGGCTCCAGCTTCCGCAAGCTGCAGGATGCGTCCATCCAAGCACCCAGCACGCTTTCGATACAAAGCAGAGTTGCCATTTCCATAAAGCAAGATCCAAACACCCCTCAAATTGTCAGCCTAAGCATGCCCAAGAGTGACACTGCAGCTTCCTCCCATCTCCACATGCACCTCCATCTTTGAGGCGCCAGGACTTTGCAGTTGCAAAGGCAACACACAAGAAAGAAATCCAGCTTAAAAAAAACCCTGATACCCCAAAATAAACCACCGTGGGAATGGGGTGGGAGGGGGCTCCCATCACCGCTCCCCCAGCCTGTGAGTTGATGAATTAAGGGCATATTTAGCTGACGTGATGCACACAAACGCTTTTAATAGCCTGGAAAACAAACACACCATGTGATAATCAGAAATGGAAAACAAAGTCATGTAACATGTCACTTGCAAAGAAAAGCCACCCTGAGGGTTGGAGGCTTTTGGTTGGGTTGGGGTTTTTTTTTTTTGCTTTGGAACAAAGAACAATACAGACAAAAATAAATGCCTAAAGTGTAGGAACCATTTGACACAGAGGACAAGACCAAGTACCACCTTGCTCTGACCTTCACTGCTCCAAGGGTGAGGCTTTGCAACCTAAACATGCCATATGATTGCAGTGGGGGCAGGAAAAAAAGAGAAAGCTGTAGTGCTTGGCTTGCTTTACCAGCACTGATTAGACACCCTGAAGTACCAAAGTACCCCAGCATTTCCCTACCTTCATGCTTACTTTCAGATGGACTCTTAAGGAACTGTACACTTGAAATCCGTCACCCTCAAATGCAGCCAAACCAGCAAACTTTATCATCTCTTAAGACTTTTTGCAGAGTCATATTTTTCTTAGGATGAAGGAGTTCTCTAAAGGTGTTAATTTTGTCCCTGTTCAGAGAGCGGAATGCCTGTGCCTGCCTCACTGTCATGGTTTGACATGAAGCCATTTCTGGTAAGGGGGAAGGGGCTGTAAAGATGGCTGCTGTAAGAAGTTGCTCAAAACTCTCCCCAGCTCTGAGCCAGACCCACTGCTGGGGCTGAGCTAATTGGGTGCCTCCACAATCCCTTTTAATAAGCAGCAGCTGGAAGAAGAGGGTTCTTCCTGTTCCTTCTGGTTCTCTCCTTCTTTCTTTTTCTGGCTGGTGGTGGTGCAAAGAGTTGGGAGAGAAGCAACCATGTGGACCTCAAGGTCAGTGAGGGAAGAGAGGAGGTGTGCTAGAGCAGACACTTCCCTTGCATCTTGTGAAGAGGACTGGTGAAGCAGTGATTTGTTTGCATTCATCAGGGGCAGTGACTATGCCCAGAGGAGGCCATGTCCTGTGGGAGGGACCCTGTATCTGCAGAAGCTGCAACTGTGGGGATGAGCCCACACCAGAGAAGTTGGTTAAGGATTGTGTCCCAGGGGAGGGAGTCTGTATTGGAGCAGGGGAAGAATGACAGGAGTTGTTCTCATCTGAGAAGACAGAAGCAGCAGAGCCTATCTGTGAGAGACTGACCATATCTCCCATTCCCTGCCCCCATGAGCCGTTGAGAGGGGAGGAGGTAGAGATATCAGGAGTGGTGAGCTGGGCCCGGTAAGAAAGGAGGGATGGAGGAGGGAGATCTTAAAGGTTGTAATTTTCTCAGTCATCCTACTCTCTTTTTGCTTTTTGCTGTTTCTTGTAGGTAGTAGAATAAGCTTTCCTTACTTTCCTCTCTAAGTTGAGTACTGGAGTCTGTTTTGCCTGAACAGTAATTGGCAGCGAGCCCTCTCTGCTCTTGTCTCAACACACAATATCCTTGCTTATCTTTTTACTCCCATTTTGCTGGGGCCTCCACCATCCTAATGAGGATGGGGCTGAATGGAGGGCACTGAGCGAGACTGTCGTGGAGCTTCATTGCTGGCTGGGCAAAACCACAACACTCACCTGCTCTGGTTTTTGTCCCTGCTCACATTTCCTGGAAGAAAGGCAAATTCGTGGTTGATGCCAGTGCAAAGACTGGTCACAGAGGAAGATACTGTATCCCTTAGAGCTGTGTCTGGATCTAGAGTCTTATAATCTCCTTCTAAAATTGTTTTGAATATTAAAAGGGAGTTCTTGGCTGACGCTTGGCATAGACATTTAAGAGGTGAATGGTTTCCACTAGGTTCTCTTGGGATTTGTGCTGCCTTTGAACACTGAAGGGTAGGAACAGGAGGGCATATGACTGTACTTCTGTCATCTCAGAAGCACCTGCAGGTCACCAGATGCTTTTCCTCACTAAGAGATGGGGAGACTCAGCTAATAGTAGCCTCTATCAGAAAAACCTGAACTTCTCTGCATCTGGGGCTCATTTCTCTTCTGATCGTTGACACATGGAGTCCCCTGTTCCCCTGGGTAAAAACCCCTCCAAGACTCAGCACTTCATCTCCTTCTAGGACACACCAAATGAGGTAGGAGGGGCTTTTCAACAGGTGTGCTCAGTGCTGAAACCACACAGCTTCTGCAGCCAATATGAACTTCAAGTCTTGTATGCTGTTTGGCTTCCCACCAGGCAGTTTTGGTTGTGAAGAACACCCAGATGGACACCACACTTGTGTGGTAACCAAGCAGGACACAGAATCCTCCTGCTGTGTGCCAGGCAGGGATGTGCTTACATCAGTCATCTGCCCATACAAGAGGGTGAAGATCCTTCCTTTGGTTCAAAACAGGCCTTACATCTTCGTTACCATTACAAGAAGAATTATACAGAAGCCAGTAACAGAGGAATCATAACTGCATACAAAGCTGAGGTTGCTGCGGAGAGGACAACGGCTACTTGTGAGTAAATTCCCTTTTAAAGCAGTATGAGAGTGGTTATTGCATTTGTGTGGTGTTTCTAATGCAAACTGGTGACTTGGTTTGGATGGGAGTTTAGTTCCACTCTGCAATGCCGAATTTCATGCCAAAGGAAGGTTTTGATGTTAAAACTTGTGAGGGCATTGTGGAAAGGACGTAACTGCTGTTGTGCTGCTGGGTTTAAAACTGGTCTTAAGTAAGGAGTGGCAGATCCCTTCTAGTTCTTGCTCCCTACCAAGCAGTCATGAAAATTGTATTCCTGGTCTGGAATCTAAGTGTTTCCTCAACCAATCTCCTAAATTAACAGATAAACTCTGGATTTCAACGATTTCACTTTCCTGCTTCCCTCTTGCTGCCTGCCCAAGACCAACCCTAGAGGAAAAAAGGGGTATCAACCTTACAGGTCTCACATTCTTGCTCACTTTTTGTACCTCATGTCTCACAAGTCAGCTGTGGAAAGCCAGTTTCCAAAAACTCGATCCTGGGGATTAAGATGGAGCTGCAGATGCTCAGCACCTTTGAAAAGTGGGCCTTGGGGACTCAAGAGTATAAAGGAGGATTTAGGTGGGAGACTGTCAGCCATAGGCAGCGTTACCCAAACGCTGAAAATCACGGTACGTTTCCGAAAGCTGCGTTAGGTCACTGCAAGTGCTGCTGAAAAGGTTTATGGGTCAAAGGTTTTGGCTTTCTAGTTTATAAGACACAGAACAGCGAGGACTTGGGAATGCCGAGACCCTTCCTGGATGTTTCTGCAGACTAACCGGGGGTGGCTTCCAACAGCTTACTGACAAAATGAAGTATCTTCTCAACAAGTGCTAGAAAGGGATGACAAAAGCTTTTAAGGAAGGCAAATGGGAAGGAAAGCTGGTCTCAGGCCCCGTTGTGCCATACCTGACTTCAGTGTGTGGTAACCAAACCTTCACACTCCTTATGTGGAAATAAGGAAACAAAAATATTCAGCTACATTGTACAAAATTCTCTTTTTTTATATATATATACACACACACACACACGCAAAACCCCGTATCTAACAGATTCACCATACTGAATTTTAAAAAGTTGCTTGTAGGAAGGTGTTGGATTTTTTTTCTCTGCTTGCTTTAGGCAGTGCTGTTGCTTAGAAGTTGACATCAGGCACCAGTTTTGAAAGCGAACCAAGACAGTGAGAAGCAGTAAAGGGCTTAGAGCTTTTTCTTTCTTTCCCCAAGGCATTGTCTGTGCAACAAGCCAGGAGCCGAGGGTCAGTGATGGAGAGAACTGATGGATTCTCATCCATGTCTGCTTAGGGTTAGGGATATTTTGCTTCCTATTATTCCCTCTCCCCTAGAAACACCCTACTGCCAGCTTCCATCTGGGTTAAATGAAAATGAGTTGCCATCTGGACAGTGCATGTTTGCCAAGAGGGATCTTGTCCTGCACACGAGGCTGGCAGCTGCCTGCTCCCTGCTCCCTTTCTTTCCAGAGCAGAAAAATCTCTCCAGAAAGTGTTTCTGCTCATCTGCAAAAAAGCACAGTCCCCTTTACTGCTCCTGCTGAGAAAGTCAAAAAAACCCTAAAACCCAGAAGGAAAACGGGGATGGAGCCAGACGGATGGAAGGCAGGTAAACATGTCCCCAGTTATGTGCATCCACCAAAACGTAAGACTCTTGTTTAAAAAAACACAAAAAAACCAGAAGTTTTGTGCAATGTCTGTTAAATGACTTTTTGTTTTAAAGAACACATGGCCCAGAGCAATGGAAGGTCAGAAGTGCATTTCGCAGCAGAGAAAATCCAATGAACCACCTTCCTGCAACAGAACACTTCAACTGCTTAGAAACCAAAGGAAAGTCAAACGTAAGCAGGTTACAACGTCTGTCAGGGCTTTGTTTGTTTTCATCCCCATCCTCGCCCACCCCGATATTACAAAACATTGTCGTCTGTTTGTGTTTTTATTAATAAACAGGCTCCTCTGCAGTTCATGTACAATCACAGGCAAATTTTAAATTCCATTTTATACAAACATCTCAAAAAATATTGGGAGTGAAGTATGGTAGGAAATACTGCTCACGTTGCTAGCTAACACGTGTGGAGGAAGAGGAGGAGAAGGGTTGGTTAGTGCACAGCTCCAGGGCAGAGCACCCCTTCCTCCATTAAACAAAAAAGATACAGTAGCTCATGACAGAAAGGTAATGTCCAGAGAATTAAGTTTTTCATGCTATTCTACTTTCCAGTACTATACTTTCAAATTGCTTGTGCAAGGGCTAGGTGGCAAACGCTGAGGTATATTAAAAAAGGGATACCTGCACCTAGAGGAAAATCCATCTTTAGAAAGGGCTGCTTTTTTGGGTTTTTTTTTTTTTTGGTGCTGCACAAAGCAATTGCTGTTCAGGTATTCCAGCTTCCAATTTCTAGCAGACAGTAGATGATGCCCCAATTTTTAAATTATCCTTTTTTTTAGGCACTTCTTTTAAAAGGGAGTTGTAATTTCCTTGAACTGATTTTTTGAGTTGTGTCCCACCCCTCCCTTCCCTGTCCCCCAACCAGAGCCAGGGAACAGTTTCTACTCTAGGTCCAATCAATTTTTTTTTTTTTCTCCCCTTATGGATAATTTCCTATGTATAAAACAACAAAGGAAATGCTGAATTAAGGAACAGAGGAATGGCCCGACTTAGCAGTTTTGCAAGACAGAAGGTGGGTCCTTGGTATTTAAAACTAATCTCACAATTTAAATTTGACTTTTTTTTTAAGTATATGAATGAGACATAAATATAGGCTAGCAATCTGTTTAAAAATGTCATTCACATCATGGAAAACTTTTTCTTTTATTAAAAATATCACATTTTTGAGACTAGAAACAGTAAAGTGCATGAAAAGTTTAAAATAGAAATTCAAGAAAATCTTATAGCAGCAAAAAAGCAGAATAAAGAAAAACTTAAAAACACAGACACAACCTTTTCCTATCTCTGTGCCATTTTTTTGGGTCGTTTGGTTTTTTTTAAACATTAAGCAGCCAACCAATTTTTCAGAAAATTGCGTCATGTTTAACGCCTCTCCAGGCACAAGGTTTTGAACTGGCCACCTAAAGCATAAACAGGAAAAAAAACCCCCGATTTCCAACACATCCAAAGAACATTAACAGTTGGGAATGAACCAGCAGCTTTGGAATTCAACCCTGAACGACAACAGAAGACAAAGATTATTAAAACAAGTGTGACGGCTTATTTGGCAACTAGGGTCAGGAAAAGTAATTCAAGGAATGGCTGCGGCTACCGCTCGCTCCTTGGTGCAAAAAAGCAGCTCGAGAGCTGCTCCGTGCACTCTTCAGAGGCAGGGGAAAGGTCACGTCCAACAGCTTTTTCCTGTACCTTGAACTTAGGCAGTTAATCCCAAGCTTTAGAATAAATAGGGAACCTAGGGACAGATTTGCAAGTTCTGTTTTTCCCCAGAACCCAAACGCTCACGACTGTTCACCTCAAGTGCAGTTTCTCACCGTGCCTAAGCCCTGCTCCCAAGCTGCGCCGCTGCACGGCGTGTCGCCTCGCTTGCTGAGGCAGAGGCAGCTCTGTGGCACAGAGGTCCTTCTTGCCTATCTTGCACAGAAAGGACAGAGCTCTTCACAACTTGCATCTGCCAAGCAAGCGATCTACACGTGGCATTAAGTGCTGACCTGCACAGTCTCGGGAGATGTAGCTTTGCTGGAAAAATTGTTGTAAATGATGGTATGTCAGGAGAATTTAGACCTCAAACTGTATTGCAGATATTAAGCCATCTTTGGTTTTCTAATGTTAGTTAGATGAGGGGCAGGGCTACACTGCTAATGATTTATAGTCAGGTACTAAGTGCTTCGCTAACGTGCAAAATTTATTTCAGATGCAGAGTTCAGTCTCTGTTTTGGGTTCAAATGAAACAGTATTTCTAATATAGTTCCTACAAAACAAGCATTGCTATTTTGGTTTTTTTTCTTTGTCTTTAAAAGGTTGGCTCATTTTGCCACGTTCTGGAAAAAAGAATTATCTTGAAATATGTTAACAAGCAAGTTTGTAATCTGGTTTGTCCATTTCTAAGTGTAGCTTCCTACTGAAAAGAAAAAGCTTGCCAGTTTAAAAACAGGGAAAAAAAATTAAATTAAAAACCTGGAAAGGGAATAATACTTTGGTTCCAGCCCTAGTGCCAAATGATACCAATATGCACCAAAATGTGCAAAATCTCATATCAAACACATAAGGAAAGGAGCTTGAAGAAGCAGCTTAAGGTTGGCCATACTTCACTCCTATATACTTTGATTTACAACTGTACAGGTCCATAACAACAGGTCCTTGCCCTCAAAGGGGCAGGGCTCCACTACCTCCTGTTAGGCAAGTGCACACCGTTGACAAGAGGCAGGAGCGGAGGGTGGAGTTCGAGTTGTGTTAACAGTGAGAAGTGGTCTGAAGGGATGTGAGGGTGTGGACACCCAGTGATGTTGTTGTCAACCAGCCACTGAGGGTCCAAAGGCCCCAGGACACCAAGCACGTTCATGTGAGTGTTGGAATAGAAAATGTAGTCAATCACACCCTAGGGAGAAAGAGAAACACGACAGTGAGAACAGACCTCGCTTCTGGCAACCTCAACTCAGTTAAGGCTGAGATGAACGGACCTCAGCTTCCGGCTGCAGCTGGCAGAAAGAGGCACAGCGCTGGAATTAGGGTAAGGAACATCCGTTCTCACTTAAGTCACTGGCCGTAGCCAGGTGGGAAGCTTAAAAATGCCAACAAACCAAGGATTTGTGTGTGGTAGGAAAAATGTCCAGCAAGTGTGGGAACCAGTGATGAGGCACTTACAGAGGGAAAACCAACCAATGATCAGAAAATTTAGACAGCGTCCTGGGGAGACCAGGTCAATTTCAGAAAAATCACTGCTTACTTTGAAATCAAAAGTGTAATTGGTGTAAGGCATCAAGTTGTTTTCGTAGGCGCTCTTGAGCTGGAAGCCATGTGTAATTCTTCCTTCAGAAGCCCCGTTTTTTCCATTGCCACTGAAGTTCATGAGACACTCATTATAACGCAACTCCTTGAAGTCCTTGTGGTTGTCAGCTACTATGCCATTGCTTAAGTACTCCACTACACCTGTTTGCAAAGGAAAGGATTCAGGGAGTCGCTTTGAAATACAACATTCAGGGAACGTTGGCCTTGGAGGTAAACACTGAAACACCAATAAGACACTCCACGAGACTAGAGAAGAGCTTTCCACCTAAGAGGAAATCTACACAGCAGCTGTCTTGCCCGTGTCAGAGCTGTACGCACCTTTCTGACAGGCAGGCAGGGCACTGAGGATCTCCATGGGTTTTGACACCACTTTTTGAGGATCATAGTGAACGTGCACGTACTGTAGTACGCATGGGACGGTGTTAGGCAGCTTTTGTACATCTACCGGACGTACAGTATCAAATGTCATCGTTACTAAAGCAAACCCATCTCCTTAGAAAGTTTTCATGTTCTGAGCGCAAACTTGTGTCTTTCCTACTTACTACAGCTGCTCAAGGTGTGAACATTCATTTAATGATTTATTTAAGATCTACTGTGCTTTTCCACCTCTTTGTAGGTGTAACCAGCTTTTCTGGAGTGTACAACTCACGACAAAGAACAGTCCACTGAACCCGAGGACTTGCATTCCCTTCAGCCAGATTTCACAAGACAACTGTTACTCAGAAAGCTCTGATCCATACCTAGCTAGGAAGTGCAAACCGCCCCATTGCCCCCAGAGGAAAAGAGGATTGAAATGTTCCCAACGGTTCAAGTTAAAAAGCCAAAACCAGTCTTACCTGAATCAGGCAATGAGTTGAGATCCGCACACAGCACCAGAGGGATAGAGTTAGGATCTGCTGTTGGGCTGCCAGGCCTGCTTGAGGCTTTCTCCAGGATATTTTTCAGTTCTGAGACAAACATCATTGTCTGAATGAGTTTCACATCTGAGTATTCGGGGTCCCAGTGCATGTGGGCATTGGCCACTATAAGCAGCTGCTTGTCCACATGAAGCGATTTCATACCTGGATAAAGAAATACATTCTTATCAGTGAAAAGCTGGTGTGAATAGGGCAGATTCCCCCAGCTAGTAAAGACTCCAAGTCAGACACACCAGCAGATGACTGTCCTTTAATTGCTGGAAAAAACAGACATTACCTGCACTGCCTCTCCTTCCTATCTCAGCAGCATTTACATAATATTACATGACTAAATCTCTCCAATATGGGAAAGAAATAGCCAGCCTAACCTGATATTGTAACAGTTGCATTCCTTCTTTACCACTTAAGCTGTCACTGCCTGACCGTGTACTGCTATTCCATGTTCAAGGCACAAGGGAGGTTCCTGACTCTCAGCTGCCATGCAAATTGTTCCCCTGGGAAAAACTCAAACCTGCTTCAGTGAATGCAATGTGAACCTGGCTGCTGCAAAACACCACAGATGGTTTTACTATTTGAGAAGCAGTATTCTGTAAGATGGGGCATAAAGTCACAGGTAGCTGCAATGTAGAGATTCTCCTCCCCTGACGGGTTTCCTGGCAAGAAGCAATTATAAAAATGGATGCACAGACAGAGCAGAGTGGCAATTTTAAGGATGTTGAAATCATCTACTGCATCTGATCAAACTTAATGAGACTGTGACAGTCAGTCAGTAGAGCGGCATGAAAAGATACCAGATAATCTCATTCTTTCACATTGGTAGATTAGCACTGTCATGTAGTCACTGAGGGAGGATGGAAGGATTCGATCAAGGGGGAGAAAAAGAGTTGAAAAGAGAAGCTGAACATTACTGACAACTACCGGTAACAGCATATGCATGTAAACACACTGATCTTGGAAAAGCTTAATTCTCCAAGTAGAATTTAATGGAGTAAGTAAGCAGGGACAAAAGCTTGAAAGGAGAATGCTAAATGCTGGGCATGTGGCTGCAAGTACAACCACACCGGGAAATCATGTCACCTGTGTCCCGTCTTAGCCACCAATGGGCTGTAATTTCCCAAATAAACACAGGGAACGGTGTTTGCTCATCTGTGAGTATTTGGTTATCACTACCAATGGTAATAACACTATCTAGGTATAACTCATGTTCTCACTTGGGGCTGAATAATTGGTGAGAGAATCATGATCATACTCACTTGCTCCAAATAATTCTTTGTGCACCTCTAACACCACAGCAACTCCGATGTTGTCCTTCGTCATCACTCTGTTTAACATGGCCTCTGAGCCTTCGGAGTTAGCCATGGCCACCTGGTTGAACTCCACCGTGTGCTTCTGCACCAGCGTAAATCTGATCAAACAGAGAGAACTGCCTGTGAGCACGTGTGATGTACAGATACCTGCAAAGACACCGTTTCTACCTGCACCCCAGTCTATCATGGCCAAGGAGAGGGACATTTCTTTTGTCCTCTTCTTTTATAGAGGTAAAAAGAGTTCTAAGAAATAGTCCCCCCAGTCAGGACAGAGCTCTTGGTTTGGCAAGTGAGATACTCTAAGCGGAGACGAGACACCTGGGGTTTAGGAAGTGTTTACTTGTTTCAGCACAGCACTCTGAGAGGAATACTTAGAGCAACTCTCAGAGGTTATCGTACCTCCTCAGGAGTATTATAGGCAAAGAAAAAGAGACGGTAATTATAAGCTTGCCTTTTACTTTAGGCAAACGCAATATTAAAACCCAGCTTCTTTCAAGCCACTAGCTACCACCATTAGTTTTGTGAAATAGGCTTTTCCTTCCTTTCAAGCCTAAGCATGCCTCAAAACACCTTGCTTCAGGACAAACTGAAAGCTCCTTTGGGAAAAGTTTGGTTTGTTTTGTGCTCTAAACAATTTTTTATGAAGGTATCATTAGTCCTCTGCTTTCATCTGTGAGAGTCACAGAGTAATCACCAGTTCTCTGTTTACTCTTGTCAGTTTCAAGGTTTGAAAAGCATCAGTTGTTTTAACAGACCTTCTCTATTCAAAACCATTCCTGATCTGAAAGGCCTTGTTTTGGTTCTGGAAGCAGTGGAAACTCTGAAAGGGAGCAAAGGGTTTAGGAAGTTTCCATTCTAATTACTGAAAACTGTTCTGAGGGAATACTCAGAGCAACACTCAGTGTGGTACAACCCGTGAGCAGTTTACACAGACGAGAAGTGTGAATGCCAGCACCTCTCCTACATGCCAATAGCTTCATGCTTTTAAGCATAGCAGAACTTTTTGCATCAGCTATTCAATAACGTAATGTTTCCACTCATTAAAGCAGAGAATATTCTGTGATCCTTTGGCAGCAATACTTTTAATACCTGAAGATAACTCAGCACAGTTTATAGACCTTTAATCTCAGAAGGGTGGAACTTGTCAAGCAAGGCTTAAGTCTGTACAGGTGAGGTGTTTGTTAGTTCTGCCAAAAAATGTGCACACAAAGCATGTAAGTTTTTACTCATAACTAGCTCTACTGCAACTTCCATGTTGCTGAAGAGATATCTTTCTTTGTAGTCTGAAAGGAATGGAAGACCCCAGTTGCAACCAGAGCAGCAAAAGGGAAGGGAGGATCACTCTTTGTAGTGAACTTGAGCTTTTGTTTTACAGCACAGTATTTGGGTATCATGCATCCTGAGAGAGGAAAGTTTTCAGACTTAAATCAAGCTGGCTTTAATGTATTTTTCAAAAGCTGCTTCTGCCCCTTACTTTTCAGTTTTGAAGAATATTGCACAGCCATCCACATGCTTTTTCTCCTGCTCAGACATGATTTTGGCACGGGACTTGGGAGAAAAGAATCCATCATATCCTCGTTCTTTCAAAGCTGGCAGAAAAAGGGTGAAGTATTGCTCTGTTTCCACTTCCTGGAATTGAACACAAATGTCTTAGGCTAAAAAGTCAAGGAAACCCTTCCTATCGCTGTATAGTAACTTGGGCCTGCTTTGGCTTGCAGTCAGCAGCTCTCATGGAAGCAAAAAGCTTCTGTTTGCACAAATCCTGTCACTTTATAGATTAATGGCCTGCTGGAAACAGGTTTGCCTTCCTGGATATCCTGGAATCTCCTCAAAAGACAGGTGTATTTTGAATAGCTATAGATTACACCTGATATTTTTGACATCTGAATGCGGGTACTGTCCTAGGTGAAAACTTCTGAGGTCAACAGATATCCAGCAGCCATTAATATTTAACCTGGAGAACTCTTTCAAACAAGGGTCTCTTGCTGTTCTGTAACATTTTGTCTCCAAGAGGATTCTGGAGGTTTTCAGACCATAGTAACTACTCTCTTCTCATGCAACATTTTTGCCTACCAGAACTTGCTTTAAAAAGTTTAAAGTTCCACTGTTCTCAACACCGGCAATAAATTTGTAATAATACAGCAGGATACATGTGCCAATGACAACTGATGCTTAACTTCGACCCTGAGAGCCCCCATGTTTGTCAGTAAGAGTATTTTTGAGACTTCAATTTTACACCAAGCAGGAATGGACTAGGAACAACGAGATTTGGGGTTATAGTCTTCTACATTCTCCCCTTATGCAGTAAACCCTGTACATTCAGAGGGAAAGTATTTAGGATGCTTATCTGAGAGGGAAAAGATACAGATCTTCCAATGCAAATTACCTACTAATTTTATCTCTCTTTGTCTTGTTTCACAAAACACATGCCAATGGTGTAAGCAAGGAGCTGTACACACAGCTTGTATTGGTAAGGCCCAGAATTTGTTTAGCAAGCAGATAAATCTGGTGTTTTCGAGGGAGTGTTTCATTCTGAAAGTGGAAGTTAATGTTTTCTGTTTCTGATGGAAAATATAGTTGTTTTCTGATTACCTGAAGACTAATGATATCTGCATCACAGTTGACAATTTCTTCCATGATTCCTTTTTTTCTGTACTCCCAGTTGAGTGCCCAAGATGGGCAATAGCCATAGAGCTGCCGGGTGGCGTATTTATCGCACAATACGTTGTAACACATAACTGTGAATGAAGCTGAAAAGAAAGAAAGGAAGGGGAAGGTTATCAACCTCTGAAGATAACAAATGCTGAACTTATTCAAGCCAAAATACTAAATCTTACATGGTCTATTCTGGAGGTCCTACTGGACACAAGTCAGCGGGCTTATTCCACTGCTGAGCCCTGCTGAGCCAACTGAATGCTTCCTGAACAAAAATCAGCATTACTACCAAAACTGTGTTACATCATGTGCCTAAAAAGCAACGTAATCCCATTCTGCAGGTAATTCTTTATTCCCTTTGAGGATGGAGAAGATCTAAGGGTCAGAAACAATTAGGAACAGTCTCTCTCTGGATTTTGGAGGTAAGAAGAGGGAAAGGAGTAGCCATTTCAGTGATGGGAATCAAAACTCTGTGTTTATTGCATGAGATGCCTTGACACAGCAACTCCAGGCTTAAGTGACCTGGACAGTTACAAAGCAAATGCAAAACCAAGCTGCTAAAGAAGCTGTTATTGCATCACAATTTCACAGCAGCAGACAGAAACGCTGCTTTAGAATGTTTCATTTTGGGGCAATCTGATTCCAAACCATTTGTACAATTTTCCCAGCAACTGTATAACGTTCCTGTTTATATCAAATTGTATCTGTGTCTATCAAGCCTAAGGGTGAGAGAGATAACTGAGTGAAGGCAGAAAAGAGAAAGGAAGTTATAAATTAGCAAGTATCTAATACATTATGTGGTCATATTTTAAAAAAAAAAACAGGAGATGTCAGCATGCAGCTCATCAAATCGTTCAACTTGAAATACACTTCTTTCACACAAACTTCTCAACTCCTTTACATTTTACACCAAGAAAAAAAGATAGGTAAATGCAACATCCTAGCACCATGACACTGGAAAAGACAGCTCAGGGAAAGAAGTGAGGTTTTACTGTGAGGTTACCCCACAGCTGCATTTTTTTATACTCACAGTCAACGAAGATTTCTGTCGTTAGGTTTTTTTTGATTTTGTAACAACCAATTGGCTTGTTACAGTTTCTGCCATGAAATATTCCACAGCTCACTCAATTAAAACACTATGCTTTCTAATGACTTATGAATTCTGTTTCTGGGCAGGAATTTTGCTTTAAAAAATAAACCCCAAGTCTTTAAAACTCCACTGAGATACTGATTTGTAAGGGAGTTTGAAACAGAAATGCAGAACTTAAATGTTATGGTTGCTTAAAGGACTTTTGGCATTTTCTATTTCTTCCTTTTTTTTTCCTGGTTTGTTGTTCCTTAGTACAGAAAAAGTGACAGATGTTCGTAACTGCAACATCAGCTTGTCAAACATACAACTGAGTTACATTTTGGAAATTATCTTCAAAATGGTCTTTTAAAAGTACCATCTTCACACTCCTAAAGAGAAAAAAAGTAGGGAGGACTGCCCTTTATTCTTGCTGGTTACTCATCTGATCTTCTGCAAGAACAAATGGCATTCTTCTATATACAAGCTGATTGATGCTTTTGGAGGGCTACATTCAGGATATGCAGGGAAAGAAGAGCCACTGGATTTGTTCAGCCTGAAGGAACACTGCCTCTTGCACTTTATGAAAAGCAACAATAGAGGGCACTAAACTAACTTCAGTACCAGGCACTCCACATGTTTCCTCGCGGACGGGAACTTCTCTGTCTCAATTCAGGCAGCCTGTGCGTGGACAGGGCGTTTGCACACCACTATTTTACAGGTCTTATTGCTGAGAAATTTTTATTTTTTTAAAAAAGAAGCTCTTCTGCTTGGGCACCGGGCGCTGGAACTGTTATGAAAAAGCCTAACATGGGAAGGAAACGGCTGGCGTCCCATTCCAATTCCAAAAATGGTATTTATAGCACAGCCACATTAATTGTTTTAGTACAAATGAAGATAAATTGCTATTTTTAATTTGATCCATGTAAGGCAGAAGACTTCTCTCAAAATAAAGCCAAAGACAAATTTTTCAGCTCATCATTGTTTGGACATAGGAAACAATGATTTACCTGAGGGCAGAATTTGGTCTCGTTCTTTTAAAGTAATCCATGGCCTTGGAGGCAGCTGCTCTGGATGAACTGGAAAAAAAATTAAATCATTGTTTATATTTGTATGTTACAATTCCTAAGCCAAAAATGATAGCGGAACATTAATGTTCCACACTGTGACTTGCAATCCCAACTCCCCAAGACTTTTGATGCTCCAGGGGAGACAAAAATCATTTAAATGGCTAGCTGTAGTAACAGCAAATTTGTCAGTTGTCTTGCTTTCGATGTAGAAGTACCACCAAAATACTCCTGCCATACTGCTGAAGAAGGAGGGAGAAATTCTGTAGTGGTTCAGCCATCCTATATTTCCCTTCTCCAAGAATCTCACCCTATATCCATCCTTCCTGAAATGTTTTAACTTAATAGATATCAAGTGGCAAAACAGAAAGCTCAGTTACAGGACCATAGAACAGGATTTAAGTCAGATACTGGATATTTGCAATTGCTTTGGTATTTCTAGATCTAAATTTGACATTATGCTTGCAGTCAGATTATAATTTCTAGTGGAAAATATCAAAATGACTTCAGCAAGGAAGATTTTTCAGTGTTTCAGTAACTGAAGAGTTTAAAACAGAACAGTGGGAACAACTGGCTGTAACGTGGGGAAAGCTTAGAAAATATGTCAGCCTCTTCCACCGTGTGCATGTGCATGTTTGCGCGTACAACTATTTGACAAAAACACAAAAGCAGTTAGAAAACACTCTCCTTTCAGTGGTTTAGATTTGTGTTTTAGCAGTAAATATTGTCAGAAATGCATGCTTTTAAACCACTTCTGTCAATCAGATTTGTAAAGCTGTCACCTGCTAGATTGTCAAGCATGTAGTTCAGTAGCTTTCGAGTTCCATCTGGGTCCTGGTAGAGGCTGAGAATATCTTGTGATAAAGGATTGCCTGCCAACACATAAAACAACTGGGTGATTAGCTGCCCAACTTTCTTAAGGCTTGCCAAGCAAAGAAAATCTGCAATAATGAGAACAGACAAATTGACTCAGAAGATATTTAGGCTGCTTAACTTGAACTGTAGCATACCACGGTAACAGATGCTATAGAAATAGCTAGCACACACTGACTTTCTTCCTTCGACTTCCCTCAGTCAATAATACAGTAGGTTCAAGGTTTTCTTCACCTATCTACAGATTTGAAACAGGCTCACAAGGAAGTTTAATAGCATTAAAAAAAAGCATTGTTCATTTTTGCTACAAGCTTAATATCTCAAATCAACTGGAAGAAAATGTTGATGTAATACAGAAAGCTTTTGAGCCCAACCCCCTCAGTAATTTAAGAGTACTGCTAGGAATACTGAACTGTAAAGAACTCACCTTTCAAACCTAGGGTTTGTAGCTGGAAGAGCCGTCCAAGTTCATAAGGCAAAACCCGTAACAGATTGTTATTTAAAAGCAATTCCCTGCAGCAAATGCACAAACACTTTTGATGAGTATCACTTCAGAAGAAAACTCTTAGAGCACTATATGCCCCTCATCTTCAAAGATGACTCTTCTCACCCTGAATTTGTTTGTATTATGGAAAAGATATGCCAATCTTCCTATTTCAAAGCATGACCAAAATACTTTCATTAGGGAAGAAAAAGCCACCAAACCCCCAAAATGAAATCAGGAAGAATTTAAACAGCAGGCAATCACCAAGTCTCAAAGAGTGTTTCAGAGAAGACCATGCTTTCAGACATATATCTGTAGAGATTGGAAAAGAAGGGCCATAAACTCAGTATTAGAGTCTTGAATTTTAGTCTTGAATTTTACAGAATTATTTAAAATACAAGAATGGAAAGCAAAATAAAATTCTCCGTCCCAGTCCCAGAGCACAGATTTTTGAAAAGTCAACCAGAATAATTTCTCTCACCTGAGAGATACCATGTTTCCTAGTTCTGCTGGTAAACTTCTGAGTTTGTTGGATGATAGATCCAGGTAAACCAGATTATGAAGCTTGGCAATATCAGGTGGAATGCGAGTAAGATTATTGTCATTGAGGTGCAGAGTGGTCAAGTGTGTCAGCGACCAAAGTGATGTACTTAAGCTCCGCACTCTACCTAAAAAAGAAAAGCAAAAAACCCCACCCCTTCCATCAGATTTGTACTCTCAAATTGCATATATCACATATAAACTATGGGGGATGGCAGAATGTAGGATTTCCAGGGTGGAAGCCTTACCACTTTACTGGAACACTCTGGGATGCCTGCAGAAGATACCTTCATGTATCTTGTCTACCAGCAGACTTTGAATAATTATCTAACCCTCTCAGTTAAAAGAGTAGAGACAGATAGTTCTAGGGAAGCCAATGTGCCACCCAAAAACTGGCATCCGATTGAGTTGCTGTTTTAAATAAACTGGGCTGAATGTGACCCAGTCAAGCTTGAAGGCAACCTGGTAAGTCAGCTACTCCTCCTCCCCCAACCCAGAAAAACTGCCTTCACAAAAGGATTCCCTGTCTGAAAGCAATTCTGGGGCACCACCAACAATGCCAAACCAAAATTCAAAACCAAGTCAACTCACCCGAGATCTCTAATTCAGCCCAATGCGACTTCTTCCCATTGGCTACCTCTTCTGCTGACATGATGGTGTAAATTCTGCGAGGATCTGGAGGATCATATTTTTCCTTTGGCATCCCTGTTAGTCTGAAAGACCATTGCAACCGTTACCGTCTGCCACTTGACAACATTTCTTCAGTTCTAGCCCACCAGGAGATGACCTTCCCCAGTATCACTCCACAAAAACACACACCCTGGAGTTCATGTGCAATAAATATTATGCTGACATCAGCCTAACTGACCTCAGCACATGGAGGGAAGCAGGTGCTCAGACCTTTGGAGAATACGGGCCCCTAATGGAAAAGGGCATTTCTTCCTACACAGCTTGGGCTTCTGCAGCCATCCACAGTGTTACCTCGTACTGCCCCATGCAGACCTCTGGATTTCCTAGTTTATCCCATGGACCCATGTAATCACTGAGTTATTTGCCAGGTGCAGAAACTGCAGACAAGGTGACAGCACACGGATTGCTCCCTCCTGGAGTTTTCACAAGGAAGCAATGATTGAAGGGAAGGCTCTTCTCTTTGTTTTTACAGAAATTATTTTCAAAATACAAAGTCCCACTTTTGCACTCCACTTATATAAGACTTGAAATTGCAGTCTGAAGTGGAATTAACTCAACTTCTCCATTGAGTTTCAATTTCTCCTAGTTTTTCTGTTTTGCACTTTTCAATGCTCAGTATCAGTCAAGACCTTTTAACTCCTTATGGCCTAGAATACATAAAGGGAGCTCAGGTAAAATTTTCATTAGCGTACAGGGCTTCAGCCCAGTCCAAAACTTGAGTATCAGATGCACTCATGTCTTAAGGATGAGCTTGCACACACACAAACTCAACTGATCTAATTTTCCAGATCCTTGTCAGAAGAGAGCTCCAATGTCTTGTTCAAAAATCATACACTTTCCAGATGACACAGGGAGAAGTTTCCTTCTCTAGCTTCCCAAACCGTTGTGCTGAGAAAGGCTTGGGAGGGGGGAAAGGGGTTGTTTGGTTTAAAACCATATGGTTAAGCTGAATTTGCTGTTCACTGGTCTCTTTGTCCCCGGACATACAAAATACACAAACCTTGATTTTATACAAATCCAAAGCAGCTGGTCTACAGCATGCATTTTCCCCTCATACATACATCTCTACCACAACTGGCTGCAATAGCTCTGAAGCTCTTATAACAACTCTAACTCATATGGTTTGCTGAACTAACAAAAGAGAAAACTCTGATGAATATGAGACTAGTTCAGGTGGCTTTTTTCAGGTAGTCTAACTAAAAGATCATGTCCCCTTTATGAGCTTGAAGGACTGTAGTTCTTTCCAGCTGGTGCAGATAGCCAGAACAGTGTTCCAGCACTGCACAGGAGCAGGAGTTGCCACGGCTGTTCCCTGTGAAGGGTCTCAGTTACAGGTCTGGTGCTTCCTTCCCGATGAACGCCCAAGGAAATTCCATTCACGTTGAACTAAGGCTCCCTGCTGCAAGCACAGGGCAGATGCAAGCCCCAGGTCTAATTATAGCCAACTTCTATTTACAGGTGAAGTCACACGGCAAGGAAAGCCTACAGGGTTAGAGGATTCTGCGCTCATGCTGCTCAGCTGTAGCAATTCAATTCCAAGCAATGAATGAAATGAATTACTTAAGGACACAGAATTAGACCTGAAATCCTTCAGTACTTGCTTCAGAACCCCAAAATCAGGAATGGTACTTCCTGCCACAAACAGAGTTACAGGCTATACCTTGGGAGGGCTAAATCTCCAGTGCTGGATTTATCTTCACTGTAAAATACATTCACATGCAGAAGCAAAGAGAAGCCTCAGCCCCACGAACAGATTCCTCACAGTCCCTGCTGCAAGCCACAGGAGCCCTATTTCACCTTTTCTCCCAGACACCCTTGCCTTTAAATGCATATGAAACTAATTCACATTCCAGTGAGGCTGGACAGGGCTCTTGGACTTTGCCAGATCTCTGGAACAGCCCAGAGACATCCAGCAGAGCCGTGAATCGCTGCTGAGGCCGGGGGGGGCCCAGCACCTGACCACTGGGAGAGCTTGCAAGCCCTGGCAGCTGCTGAGAGCATAGTCTCAGTCCTAGTGCCCATGAGGAAACACATTGCCATGCTGCTGCACATTGTATTAAAGCCTAATTGCCTCAAGTAGCACCCAGTATATTCTCTAGCATGCTACTCAATACAGATTTTACAAGATATATGCTCAACTCAAGCCCACCACCCCAGTATTGCAGACACAGCACAAACGGAGTGAGCCTGTCTGCCAAAAGCAGCAACCCAGTTTTGCAGCAAGTACAACTGCCACATTACTGTCACAGAGTTTTCCTACAACAGTCCTTTAATAGAAAATCAGATTTTATTATCTGAAAATAAAGCAGAATACCAACAAAGGATTAGGGGTTTATGGCAGAGGGCAGGGTTTTTTGATCTTTAAATCTTAATCACTAAACATTTGAAATGACAGAGGATAAGTCTCATTTTGCTCTTTGAGTTGTCACATCTTAAAACAGTCCACACTTCTATCACATCTGGACCTAGGACATCACAAACTTGGCTGTCTAATACTCTGCATCAGCATTTGGGTGAGTGCTCTGTGAAACATACTGTGCGTACCAGGTCTTTACATTCTTGTTTTCTACAGCATAATGTTACAGTAATATCAGATCTAGGCAGATTTACATGTCAGTTTCCAGATACTGAAACTCCTTGCTGCCCTGTCTACTGCTGGCAAAAGCTTTGGCCATGGTTGCTTCCTATGTGCTTCTCAAGGTCCATTTCCAGCTAAAAAAGCAAGCAGGAAATTATTTTTATTTCTGCTTGCTATTTCATCGCAAGCCAGACACAGATGGCTAACAGCTCAGGAGGGCTCAGTCCAGGGATTCAAAGGCCTGAAGTGGCAGCGGTCTTCTCCAGCTGCTGAGGAGTGAGGCTTACTGTTCCCACTGCCAGATCCCAGCAGCTTCACCCCTTGCAACAGGGCAGAAGTTGGACAAATATCCTGGGGTCTGGTGATGAAGTCTCTAAAACCCCAATGGTTAGGCCATTGAGTCACCCCATAGTCGTCCACACCCGCCCGCAAGCCAGGAGATGACCACTGACCGGGTGACACCATCAAAACCCTTCAGAATTACAGTTTCCTCCTTGGAAGGGAACCCAATTAAATTATGGTGAAATATTGCTCATTAGAAGAAGTGCTCTAACAATTTAAAGCAATTTGCGGCAGTCAGAGGCCCTCCAATGAAATGAGCCTTGAACTGCCAGTCAAACGACACACACATTTTTCATACATTAGTCACTTTCATATTATTTTGAAATACTGGTGAGTCAAACAAGCATCAGTGTAATTTCCACAGTTACAGAAAAAGGAAAACAAACCTAAATCAGTTGGTTTTTTTCCTTCTGCGTAAAAGCAACGTTGAGCAAGACTTAAAAGCCACCAGATGTATTTTTTTTTAAGCAAAAATGAATTCTGCCCAACTCCTCTCATTCTCATCTCCTCCTCTGCTTGTCCTGGAATTAAACCAATATCCAAAAATCCCAACCTATTTTTGCTTGGTCTTTAGGGAGCTACACTGAGTTCCCTGATTCAGTCAACCCCAAACCTGGATGCATATTAGTGCTGTTGCAAGGAACAAAGCAGGAAGACCCAGCCAGAGACGTGGGAACTGAAGTAGTACTGATTTAGGTCAGCCTGAGCTGCTGCAGAGTTGCACCCTGTGGGTTCAAGCAAAGCCTTTGCTAAAACTCAGTTAAATATGCAGAATATGTGGACTCAGTTTCTTTACTTTTTAATTGTGACTCCCCCAAAAAAATTCTTGATGCCTTTTCTATTAAAGAGTTCCCCTGGAAAATGTTGATGCTATTAAAACTTGCCCTCCACTACAAATAAAACCTTCATATAAGAACATCAGTGCATTAGCAAGAACTGAATTTATGCTCTGAACAAACTCCAAAATCTGGGGATTCCTAACCATATCATGCTTATGCACTAACTCTTTGGCTATTAAGTCCATCCTCGAAAGCCTAGAGATGGCTGGCACAGCAGAGTTACTCAGCTGAAACCTTAAATATGGTCCCAGGTGAGCTTAAGTAGTTCTAGCCCAGCTGCATATCAGAAGGACTAGGGTAAGATTACTTGGTTTGGAAGTGTTGCAGGCAGTTGATCTGGAGCTGGCTTTTAAAAACCTACTTATTTATTTATTTATATTATTTGCTGCTTTTTGTATATGGGGCTCACTGACTATCAACTAAAGCCTCAAAAAGGAATAATGTAGCAGTACTGAAAATGTGAAGTGTGTCAAAGAAGAAAGTCCTGAGCTACTGGGCTGTACCACAGGCTTTTGCTCTGAAGACATCAGTTTTAGGCACCAAACAACAGGAGCTTCTTGCACTCACAGTTTCAAGAAACCAGGTAACAACTGAAAAGAGCACTGCTCTTCTGTACAAAACTAAGAGCTTTCCAAATTGTACAAGTGTGGAGAAAAGAGATAGAGAGGATGTGGTTAGCAGTATGAAATAAAAGACTGTGATTTTTTCTTAGGGAGAAGCTGAAATCAGCCCTAAAAATTGTATTAACATAAAACAAACAAACAGAAAGGGACTCTGCTAGCGATTAAAAGTTTTTTTGTTTGTTTGGGTTTTTTTTGTATGGATGGGGGAAATCAGCAGCAACTGTGAATGTAGAAAATCTCTACCCAGCACATCTAAACACACCAAAGGTACCACCTCAGGGTCACTAAGAGAGATGAACTGCATCACTATCATTTTAAAACAAGTCATATCTCTTTTTCTGAAAGCAAACATTCTTCATCAAGCAGAAGGCTTAAGGTATGTTCAGCATAAATAGAAAATTTTCTCAAAGCTGTCCAGATGATTTGGCATCTATGTTGCAGGAAGACTTGGAAGCCAGATAGGTCTAAGTCTCTCAGAATTATGTGTTGCTGCAAAGTAATAACCAGTCCCTTCCTAAGAGAGGTTAAAAGATGCATTTCTCAAATTACAGTGACTACAACACGGTGTTCTGTTTAAGCAGTTTCATACCTCAGTGCATAAAAGAATTGTCTGTTTCTAACAAAGACGCAAATCGAAAAGAGCTGCAACTTCATCTTACTTCAGCCCTGTGTTCACGGATGTGTTGGCACAACTCAAACTCCTTGCCTCTAGCAGAGACATTCTTTGTGAGGGTATTTTTTTCATTTTTCAGTCTCTGTATATAGATGAGTCAAATTGCCAAAGCATTTTGAAAGCTATCCAGCAGACAGACCTGAATCACTCCTCCTTCCTCAGTGCAATAACAGTTTACTGTCCATCCACTTCCATATGGTGATCCCTTCCAGGATTGAAAAATCCTGCTGGCTGAGGAGGCCAGAGTGTGTGCGTGCGTGTGTATGTGCACAGGCACATGTTAGTTAACGTGGGAAAGCTGGACCACAAGCTGGAAAATAGAGCCATTTTTATCCCTGTATTTTGTCAACAGGACTTAAATGGTTGCACAGGGAGGAGAGGAAGGCTACTCTGTAATATCCGTGCTCTGTTTTTCTAGGAGTATACGACAAAAGTCTCCCCATTTCAGCCTGCTGAAGGAGAAGTACAGCCAAAACTCACAAATCCCAAAACTGACCTGGGAGAGGGAGATGAAGACTCAGAAAATAAGGTGATTGTTTAAGAAGATGTTAAGGAGATTTTAAAAACAACCCTGCTAATACTAGAGTATGTACGTATGTGTTAGCTTAAGGCAAACTACCTAGTATGTCAGTGTATATGTACTAGCACAAAAATATGAATGGGGCATTTTGGTAGCCTTTAGCTTGGATTTGAATTTTCTTCTTTGTCCTTTCCTGCAGGAGCATATCCAATCACCTCTGCATAGGCTTTCTCTATCAAGCAACTGTGAATCTGCCAACAAAGGTACTGTCTCTTTTCAGTTTCTTATTCCAAGTAACCTGACTGGGAATAGAGAGTACCAGTGAAACAAATAAAAATGCCTCATCACAGTTTTTTATTAAAAGGAGAAACTAAGCATTTTGTTACTGTCCCTTCCAAATACTGAGGTTTCAAACAATCTGTGAAGAAAGTATAATATATGTACATAAATAGATAGTACTTGGACACAAAGAAGTGTTCTACCATCAGGAGGCTAGTTAGTAAGTGGAAATAAACCACAAAGGAAAAGATGAATTTTTAAGTGAAATTTCAGGAAGCACAACTAAAATTTCAAGCTTAGCATCATGGAGCTAGAAACAAATTACAAAGTCCAGAAGTACAACTGAAAAAAAATAATGCACAGGGCAAGGTAATACAGAGTTCTTCTTGAACCATATCAGTTTTACACCTAAAACTAAAGGTGCTCAATACAGCTTCGTTGTTCTTAGGTTCAGTACTTAAATTCCTTAACTTGAAATTTTTAGGAATTATCCACACATATTGCAAGCTGAACATATTAATAAAACTGCTATCACTTCTACATAATAAATATTAGATGTAGAAAATATTTCAACAAAAAAAGCTTCAGAAGTAATTTGCACAGTCCTTCCTTGTACCTATCACAAAGCATATCTCTTTCCAAGATTACAGCTTTATATTACAGTTTATGTAGGTAAAATAAGCAGAACTGGAAAGGCCTGAGTAGTGGGAACTCTATATTGATGCTGAGAGGATGAAAAGCTGTTTCCCTAAGCTCTAACTGGTCAGGAGGCACATTTGTGCTGAGAAAAAGGGAAGAGATTCTACGGTGCTGCCCCTGCCTCAGTTTTATCTTTGCCATAGTTAAGGGAAACTCTCAGCCATCCACAAGGTTTAGAAGAAGGTTGCAGAGGGAGAAGGCCTCTCCATCCATCTTCATGGAGTAATTTCAGGGTCAGGAAGAAAGCATTACCGCTTGATAAACTTGGTTGACAATTGGCCAGGTGTTACAGTCCTTCCCGGAGTGTTGACAACCCCGTAAGAACCTGCATGGAGGACTTTGGGCTTATACTCACACACTGCAGCTAGCAAACCCAGAAGTGTGGTGAAAAGGACATGTCAACGACAAGCACAGAAACAATACGATGGAATTTGTCCAAACCTTACTCTATTTTTTTATTCCATGTGGTACTTGGATTAGGCTGAGCAAGAGGAAGCTATTTAAGTTTTGCATGTTCAGTTTCACACAAAATCCCCTCTTTGCTTGTTAGCAATTTCTTCATTGTGTGAGAGGTGCAGCAGTTCACAGGGATCTGTTACAGGCTGTTCTACAAAGGGACTGTTTCCAGGGACTGAAAACACAGTCACTGCTACCTTAACTACGCAGCTTTCTCCCTTTCCAGTAAGGAACTGGCTATGCCTGGCACACTGGCTGGGGTAGCAGCTCAGCTGCCATGGAGCTGCTCGTGTGCTGTGGGCCCCTGTAAGGCAAGCAAAACAAGACGTGTGACCAGCTGCAGCAGTGCTCAGCAACCACATCCTGTCAAGCTGCTCGCCTCCTGTGATTGTCTTGATGTATGGATCAAGCCCGAGCATAGGGAAATTCAAGTTGGGAGTGGGAATAATATAATGCAACTGTGGTGGTGAGATCCCAGGGGGCTTCATGTTATCGCTTCAGCAAAGACCATAAAAGCCCAGAAAGGCATAAAAGAGTCAGAAGCAAACCCTGAAAGAAAAAAAAAAAAGGCAGCAAAAGCCAAGGGGAGGAGTGGGAAGGGAGAGAACGAGCTGTATTTGACTAATTCTAGGGCCAACTGGCACTCAATTGATGGAAATGCTAATTGTCCTACTAACATACACCCACTAGTTACTTCCCCTTGTCCCCTCATCCCCTCTAAACGAAGTACAGAGTATTTTCTTAAATCACAGGTAACACAAGAATATCCAGCTTTCCACCCTTCCTTTTCCTCTGTGTCACGCTCCCACTTACAAGAACAGATGAACTACTTACTGCAAAGTATGTAGCATTACACTGATATTTCCGATTCCCGTATCTGGTAGGCATTTCAATCTTTAGTCCAAAAAAAGAGTTTCTGTCCTGTTACCTGGGCTGTAGTTAACTGTTACCTCTCTTGTACATGGCAATTCTTGAGTATCTGCATCAAGTCACAGAGCAATACCTGTGTTTGTCTGCAGATGCCTTTTATACTTACAGCTCTCAAAGTACCTCTTAGGGGTTAGTTTACATACAGATAGAACGTAGGTAGCTCCTTAAAAGCAAAACTCTGCTTCACAGAAACACATACAAGGGATCTGTTACAGGGCAAGAAGAATTTCAACAGACAGTCTGTAAATAAACCTAATTAGGAGCCCCCAGAGGGATGGTTTAAATAGTACATTTATTTACATCAGTATCCCAGTGCAGGTTCAAAGCAATGACCCATTTGCAATGCTGACCCTTCCCCTGGAGAGCACTGGTCTTCTAATGAGATGCAGGACAGAGTGGCTTAAAGGATTAGGAACTGAAGTCCCCCGGAGTCTGGGGAAAGCAGCAGCCAATGCTGGATCAGTAGGAAGCATCGACAAAATGCTGTCTTGGGCTGTAGGCACAGAAGAAAAGGAGCTGTGAGTGGCTGCAATGTAAAGCAGGAGGTTTTCTTAGTACTGGTTTGACAGCAATAGGACCGAGGAGACAGAAAACTCTCAACACCAAGAGCTAAGTAAGCTTACCATGTTGTGGTGTGAGAGATCCCTCTGAGCCACTCAGCAAAGAGCTGCTTTATTGACAAACCTAATCTGACACCTCAGCTCATTCAGTCACTCACTTAGAAATGATAAAGACCTGGTTCAGGTTGCCCCAAGCCAACACCTTGTCTCATTCAGCTCCTCAGGATCAATAATGGGAGACAAGCCAGCTATCGACCTGTTTTTTGAGCAAAACTACACCAGAATTATTAATTCATGCATGCCACTGCAGCAACTTGGAAGCAGTCTTCTCAATGAACACTTCTGCCTTTATTTAAAATACAGTTCAAATCATCAATAACCTTTCATCCTTCAAAGAAAAATTTGTGCCAGGAGAGAAGAATAAATGAGATTATTTCTGTGGCTACGATGATATCTTGCCCTTTAAGTGGGAGGCTGCCAATGCTTTAAGAAAATAGGCAAAGCACAACAGCACTTGAGCTAATCTCACTCTCTGATTGAAAGATAATGGTCAGCTTATCACTCACAATCTGTTCTTTGCTGCAATAATTAACATCAGGAAAATGTGCGACCATAAAACTTATTTCAAATAGCTTGAAAGTTACAAGGCCTGCCCTGTTCAACTACAGATAGATTTGGATGACTCAAAGCTCAAGATTCTAAAAGAAGGGGCGAAGAAAAGAAGCCAGAGGAAAAAGTACACCCCAATAGTGGAAACTGTTTTGCCACTGCTGGCACAATAAATCAACCTTTTCATATTACAGCCCAGTTTCAACAGCTATAGGATGCTGCACTAGTGCTCAAAGCAGCTAGGCTTGTATGCTCAAAAAAGGAGGGGAAAGAAAAGCGATCTCTTTAAAATAACCTCCTCTGTACTTGTTTAATCAAAGAAGTAAAAAAGCTTGCCTGGTAGCCTGAGAAAAGCATTTTATTTGGATATGGATAGTTCAGCTGCTTCTGTATCAGATTATCCAAATTGTTTCTGTGTGCATGTACAGCAAACTTCAACTTCCAAGCACTAGATTGTTTTAAAATCTATGTTGTCATAGTGTTAAAATCTATGTAACATCATCTAGCTGCACTCCAGCAAGGTGTAAATGAGAAACTACAGCAACAGTAGCTCAAAATAATCTTTGAATGACCAGGAAATTCACCTCTAACAGAAAAGAGAGATGCAGATATCTGGAGGTTAATTAATTCAGTATGAGCATCTATGAAATATGACCACAACAAGGCATAGGAGAGCTGTGATCTGCAGGTAGGTCAAGATGCTACCCAATGCAGCAGGTATCCTGCCTCTAAAACACAATTAGCAGAAGACTAATTATGTTTCCCAGAATGATCCTTCTAACATTTTATTAGAGAGTAGGAGGCCATATGGGAACAAGCCCTGAGGTTTACATTTGCTGGCAGGTCATGGCCAAGAGCTGACAGGAATTGCGCCTGTTCCTCTGCCAGAAGACAGGTTGAACTTGGGTGCATTCCTCTCTTCAGCCACTTGAAGGGATTTCATTGAAGGGTGTGCATTACCTAACCAAGCAATACTTTTGGCAATTTTTGCTAGAGTTTTTCAAATAGCTCAGTTTTCTGTTATTCCTTAAACTATCAAGTGCTAGCTTATTTGGGAGTTACCTAATGTCTGCATTTGCAAAGGCTTCCTTGTGGTCTCCTGTCCTTCCCCATCACGGTGACTTTTGGTCACAGCCCCTTGCTGCAGATTCGGAGTTATGCAAGCCACTGGGCACCGTCGGAAGAGCTGCGGCACAAATGCTCGCTTACAGGGCACTGAGATGCTGCAAGAAGGGCCAAGAATTCATGATGCTAAGTGTTGTATAAACCTGCAAAGAAGATCATGATCTCTGGGAGGAAGTTCAAGACGGGAAATATAGTCTGAAGCACCAGTCTGAACACGCGTCACTTATTGCTGAGTTGCACGCACACGGTTGCTCTACAGAAATGGAGCCTAGAGCAAGAGCACAGACACAGTGGGTATGCGGAAGAGGCAGGTATGGATTCAGGAATGCTGTAGCATTGTTGACAGCTTGAGGTCTTAAAACATGTAATTTTCCAAGTAGAAATACTTCTGAGTTATACTCATCTCCTTGAGTACATGTCTGGGGTTGTTCTGTCCATACCTGAAGCTGCCATGAAATAAATAGCCATCTACTTTAAAAAGAAATGGTTCCACCTTTACATGCATGGGGACCTTAGTTTGGCAGAACCTCAGGGTTATCACAGTGAACAGACAAACATCGTGCAGTTCATCACAGAACTACACTGTGCCATCCTCAAGTCAAGCCATATACCAGAAAAATACATCAAAGAATGAAATGGGTATTCTAAGGTCATAGCCTCACTCAGGCTTTACTATGTAAGTCTGCAAAAAGGCTATATAACCTTGTAATCTGAGACATTTCAAAGAGATCTTAGTAATATTAGAAAACCAAACCCCTTTTTCACAGGTCCCAAATACTTAATATATTGTCCTTCTCTAGTCCACTCCGAATATTCCTTATTTACAGGATAAATTCCTCTCCCTAACAATCTTTCACTCCAGGCTTAGGAGAAGGAAGAGGATCATTGCACAGGTACAAAAATGTGCCTAGACATTGAACTACTCCCAGTGGTAAGACATAATTCGTCTGGAGGAAAAAAAGGCAAACCAAGGGCTGGGCCACCTGACAATCTGAACTTAACTCTTCCTGGCACTTGTGACTATATTCTGGTATGTGAGAAGTTGTCTGGCCCCATTTTCCTTTTGCCTTCTTAACTTTCCAAAACAAAAAGGGATTAGAGGAAAGGCGTTCACAATTGGAAACTTCTGCTGGGTGGATAATTCATCCTGTGCTAGCTCTCTCCCACTTCCAGGGCCAGTCATAAATTCATGTAACAGAATAAATACAAACTGAATTTTAAGTTACAGAGAAAGTAGTAAGCATTTTTCTGGAATGACATTCAGCACTGCTCCAAATGGCCTTTTCCTGCCTTGAGCTGCAAGTTCCAGGTCTCCTGAAGAAAATGCGAAAAAGAATGTTTTCTTTTACCTGGAAAGCAGAGTTTCTGACACCTGTTCTGCTTTTATATCCCTTGCAAATCAGTTTTAAGTTTCCTACCTGTATGAGCAGGTAGCTGTATCTTGCAGCAGCTGTCATGTGCAAGGGCTGAGCAGTGCATACTGATACGTACTCTGACAAGAAGCTAGTGAACTGACTCTTTCCAAAAGGGCCAGAAAACACTGGCATTTTACAGCCCTGGTAGCAGTTCCTATCTGTTTTTCTCCCCATAGATGACTGGGTGACATCCCTACACTTTCCTCTGTGCCTTCTAATTCTGCTCCAGCACTTGGCCTGAAGCAACAAGAAGAGCAAAAGATATTCTCCAAGTGTCAAGGCTGACTCAAGATAAGACATTTATCTGAAGGAGATACACCTCACACCTTGTGTCACCAGGAAGTTTGACTTCACATGAGTACATACAACAAGCAAGTCTCAGGTGTATGTTCACCTCCATTCCCCAAGACAAAACTCCCCAGGTTACATGGAAGAGACAAAGTATATTACAACTGCTTGAATGAGACCTTTCCATCCACAGAATAACTTTTTAGGCCACGAAATCATAGCATTAAGCACCAAGAGCAGGAACGGCTGCAGGCCACAGAGCTGAGAAAACTTGCAGGACCTCTCTATTCTGCTATTTACAAAACACAGAATGGTAACAGCAGCAAAGCATACACAGTGTGTTTTTTGCTTTCCTCCTTTCTCAATTTTCCTGTGAGTTTTTTCCATGGACAAAACCCAGCTAGAAATCTGCCCAAGGAAGTCTTCAACATACTTCTCTCTATATGTACTTAAAGCCAAGCCAGAACCTTTTTACAGAGGCTTTAGATTGATTCCTTAGGAAGCAAAAAAAAAGCAAAACTAATTTGTGATTAGAAGGCAAAAGATGTTCAGTCAGATGGAAGCATTCCTGAAAAGCAGGGGAAAACTACCCAGTCGATTCATTCAGCTGCCCTAAAGGGTAAACAGCAAACTAGAGCACAATCTACATTTCCTGACTGTTATTAACAGCTAGACCAACAGCAGATGTGTTTTGTAGTTATCTTCCTACTTGTGAAATGTAATGAACTAAAAAAGTGTCCAATGGGCCCTCACACCAAAGCTAAGATGAAAAAAAGAGGGGGTCACTTTCCACTTTTGCTCCCACTGTGAGGCTCAGATGTCCCTCTCAGAAGAAATTTGCTAAAGAAATGAAAACAGGAGAGGCTTTCTGAGTCTCAAATCTACCCTAAGGTATACATCTGTAGCATTCACAAAACTTTGCTTAGCAGTCCATAAAAACCTCTTTTTCAAAATGATCTGTCAGTAAGGCAGGTTTATGGAGTTATCAAAATGTCTTAAGATGACAACAAAAGCCACTTTTTCCATGGAGGAAGCTTCCTTTTCAGTCCCGAGAGCCCATAAGGCAAAGGCTACATATCACTTCTGTCTGTAGCATGTATACAGTTACACATGCTACAGCTGTACCAAGTGTATTGCTAAGCTGAAAGCAATTCTTTTTCTCCCATCTTTCCTGAGAAGACCACCTTCTCCCTGCCTATCCTAAAAGTGAATGACAAAACCTCCCTCCACAGCAACACAAGGCTAAACATTCCTTTATTTTCTGCAACTTGCAGGTCTGCCTCAGCCTGTGAATATTTCTTGCCTTTAAAAAGCATTTAACTGTGGTTTTGGTTTTAGTTGTAGGTGGTTTTAAGTAGGAGACAGGGGAGCTGTTGACTTTCAGTAGTAATTGTGGAAGAACGGATGGCCAGGATAACAGACCCTTAGTTGGGAGCTTTGGTTGGCATTCCTCACTCAAACTGCCTGTGGACAGCTAAGCACAGGTGGATGCTTAACCAGGGAAGGGCAAAGGCCCACAGGCTCTTCAGAGGAGAGCTGCCTCTGCTGGTTTCCCAGCCATAAAAATTCCTCCTGCTCCTAGATGAGGGCACAATAGGTTTTCCTTTACGCTTCATTTAGGGTAACAAATAATCCTGACTCACAGCAGCAGGGATGATGGCAGGGTGCTCTGAAGGTCCATTGGTGTCTGTAAACAGAGATTTACCAATCATCAAGCTGCTAGTGGCGATGCGGAAACCTCCAAAACTAAAACACCTTCTGAAGATCCATCATCTCATGGACTCAGAAAGTACCAGAAAGTACATCTTTATTCCTAGACTTTTCCCTCAGTGGACCTATTTGAACTGGAGGCAGGCAGTATTGTCACTGTTTTGATCCCAAGATCGCTATTTTTGACATGACCACTTTTAACCATCAGTGTCACAAGCATGCCCTGACATGCTTGCAGCAGTGAGGCAATGAGCAAAAAATCCCTCTTCTTCCTCTCCTCTGGCTCTTTTACTGTTGTTCTCACCCACCTGTTTAGTTTTGACAAAAATGGCAAGAGTATCTAATTCTCTGCTGCTGTTGTAGGTGGTCTGAGCACCTTTGTTAACAGAATGTGTTGCTTATCTGTGAAATCTGCCTGCAGACAACGTACATGCAGTGTTAACTTTATTTGAAATATGTACCTATACCACAGACTTCACATACCAGGAAATCTGCAGATAAAGTCCTACGGCCCTTTTAATCTCATTTTATATACCTTTCTCAGAAAATAACATGAAGCCCCTTTAAAGGCAAACAGAAGGTGAAACAAGAAACCATTTAGATAAATGCTAAGAATAATCAGGTACCATGCCATGCAATCATAAAATGCTATTAATTATTTACATCAGGAAACGCCGAAGTAAGGGTGAGCACACACAACTTTATCTGTTCCTTGTGTACACATGCAGGTTACAAGCTTTAGTTAAAATACTTGTGTGCTGGACATGCAATGGCTAAATGGAATTCTGTTCCTTGGTCCTGGGTGCTGACTTCGTATAGCTTAAAAAATCTCAGTATTCACTGACCACATGTGAGTTGTAGCTAAAATTGCTTGGAGCTGCTTTTTCTTTATCTTGGAGCACTTTTATCAGCACTAATTTAATGTCTCCCCTTGAAAGGGATAAAATTTGTTTCTTGTGGAACATCATAAAACATATTTTTGCCTACTTTTAATCATACATTCAATTACTACCTCTCAAACTTCAGAGAGAAAGTCTTCTGTTGCAGGCAGGTGTGACATAGCCCTTTTGTGAATTTACCCAGTTTCAAACAAAGTCAGTTTACATGTTCAGCTAAAGGCCTTACACGGTCCTCTCTGCACCCTGCTCTGAGATCTCTTCCAGGACACTCCTGAAAGAGGCATAAATGGATTCTGTAAATCCTGACATGGACCTGAGATGTGTAAACCTTGAAAAATTGGTAAGGGGAGCAAGAGAATTCCAGAAACACTGTCATCTGCTAAAGGAACATCCTAAGACAGTCTTTCGTTTATCATTACAAGTGAGATAGAGAAACTCCATCAGACAGATCATTGAAACCCAAGGAATTAATCAAAAGTTGAAGTTATACAGTACTGCTACTGCTGATCTAAGAACTGCCACTTTTAAAATACATTAACACCCTGTAGCCTCCATTTCCTTTTGTTTATCTATCTACTGTCAGGTCAGCAAGCATAACTGGTTCAACACAGGGTCTGATGCGTGGCAGGGCTGGGAGCAAAGCAGCACTTTCCCTTCCGGCACCGGCAAAGTTCAATCATCTCAGCTGGGACAGTTGCACCATCAAAACAGCTTGCCGCATGTTTTGACATGTACATTAACTGATAAATGGAGGAGAATGCACAGCTCTTGGATTTCGTCACCATTTCTACACAGCCTCTCTGAGCAAGGGAAAACCTAACAGCTGGGAGTCCCAAGAGCTGTGTTAGAACTGCTTGCTCCCCTAGCATGAGCCACCAGCAACACACAGGGGACATGGACAAATGCAGAGTACAGCCATCTATATCTTTATGGCACTAGGAAATCTGCTTGAGACAGGAGAAATGCTCTGTCAAACTGAAGAAAGCAAGTAACAAGTACCCAAGTCCTGATTACAGGCTATCATCATGAGAACCACAGAATTCAGGGAAAAAGAAAATTACGAGAGGCTTAGCATTTAAAGCTCCAAAGTAGCAAATCTCAGCAAATCCTCCTGAGTCTAAATATGCCTAAGGCATATTTTAACTTAATTTTTAAAGTTTTCTCAAATCTTAGACTCCCAAACAACTAAGCTATACCATCACATTTGCTTTCTCAGCATTCTGCAAATCAAGTTACATCACTGTCTCAAGTGCCCTTTTAGCACCCCAAAAGCTCTTTCCAATAAATAATAAGCAAGCCATTTATTCTTATTTATCTCCCCCTTTAAAGCTTTAAACCCAAGTAACCCAAAAGTGTCCAACGGATTAAAGCTGATCTAAGTAGGTGTGTGTCTTTTGGCACTTAAAGTTTCTACTAAAATCATGCATATTACTAATTTTACCACTTCAAAACAGAATGCACTCAGAAAGATTTTAATAATAATAATAATAAAAAAAATACACGTCCCTATTTGTGCACATTGACTCTGAAAAAAAAAAGACACTGGCTACTATGATTACGTAAATGCAAGCTTATATTCTTAGTGTTTTAGATTTCAATTAAGTAAAGACTTGTCCCAGTGTGGAAATTAATTAAATTTTCTCCAGCAGTGCTTTCATTTTACTACTGGAGTCCACACACACCTTGGGATTGCTTTCTGGCTTATTTCTTGTAAAACTGGTGTGTAAGCTAAATATTAATGTGCTTGGCAAACTTGGTCAAAAGCCTGCCTCGCTTTTTACAAAAAGAAGATTGTTAATGGAAGCACACCACAGTCCACATGAGGGGGAAAAAAATAATCCCAGTTCATTACTCGAAATGGAAGTTTATAAAGACTTTTGGATGGAAAGAAAATGAGTTGCAGCCATTACATCACTTACTTGCACAAGAGAATTCCCACCGCAAACGTGACCAAGCTCCTACAGACCGTGGATGGGAAGAGGAGAACCACACACAGAAAATACACCCTGACCTGTTGTCCCTTCCAAGCCAGGAAAATAAATGTCTGGTTACACTACATCCCTGGGAGCACACTGCTTTACTGGCAGCAGCACTGCTACCAGGACAGGGAAAAACACCCTTTAAAAACGAAAACAAGCTATATCAGTAAAAGTGCGCTTTTGCAGATAACTGCTTCTGCAGCTGGGACTTCTGCTGGCACAGCTATGTCAGTCACGGGTCACACTTCGTCACAGAGCTCGCAGACAGAGCTGTGCCAGCAGAAGTTTGCCATATAGACCTGGTGCGAAACTCGACAATGACTAAAATGAATCTGCAAAGTTTTGTGGTTTTCATGCTGCTGCCAGACTAAGTTTTTTTAACAGTCTGATGCTGGGTAGTCTTACTGCTGTGCTGCTGACAAGTTAACGCTGTGGTTTCCGAGGACAAGAGAAACCTAAACTTATCTCGAGAACATGGTGATATCTCACAGTCATTTGTACTTTATCCTTCAATTAAATACACAAACTACATTTGAAAGAGGCCCTGGAAGGAAAAAAAAGATAAACCAGACTAAATTAAATTTGGCCGTACTTAGCATTCTGAGTAGATCACTCTTACTTTTCATAGTAAGAAAATAATGAAACTGAAAGTGTTTAACGAGAGCAAAGCACTGCAGAATTCCCACCATTCAGTTAAACTGAACAGTCAAACTGTAATGGGGCTTTTGTCACCTTCAGTCATCTCTGAAGACAGCGGGCAAGGAGATTTAACGCCCGAGTTGACGCTCAAACAGTAGTTCTGTTTGGACGAATTGACACGATACTGCAGGTTGTGTGTACAGTGATGTGTATCGTTATTCCAGAGCATAGAGTACCAAGATGTCAAAAGCATGTGCTGGCCAATCTGCTCTAGAGCAAAATTACAAAATCAAGCTGTAAATAAACTCCCACCACCCTCCACGGGGAAAAGGAAAGCTACAGGCAAAAGCTTCAGTGCCTCTAAACCCGCTTGCGTTCAATAATGAATAAAGCCGTACGAAGCACAGGGCTGTGGAAAGGAGAAGGGCTAGAGACAGGAAGTCTGGTCAGGTTGCGGCACTTGCACACAGCACAAAGTAAACTTCAAATGTAAAGCCTGCCTTGAGATTTTGTGAGGAACCGCCAGCACGTGGCCGTACCTAAAGCGGGCTGTGTTTAGGAAGAGCAACATTTGTCAGTACCACTTTCACCACCACTTCCTATTTTGATAGGGACAACACAGAAAGAAAATCGCTGTCAGTGCTGTGTTTGTAAAGGCCATGCTCCACCTTCGTCGGAGCTTTCTGGCCCTCCAAATTGGGATACAGCTTCTAGGAATTCCTTGGGTTGTGTCACAGGGAAGATTTTGCTGTTAGAAATAACACTTTTTTTTTTTTTTTACAAAAAAAGAAAAAGCACCAGGGCAAAACATCTCAAAGGAATGGCAGAGGCTAAAAATAGACACATTATCATAACTTGAATTATCAGCCATGTCTACACACACAAGAGGTATAACCGTGAGCAACTTAAGGATGAGGTGTTTTTCCTTCCAGGTTAGTTTGAGGTTGTGGGGGAGTGCCTTTGTGCTTGGCTGGGAGGATGGCACCCGTATGAATTTAGTTGTAGCAAACCCCATTGCTTAAAGAAGGCCTTCTAAAATTCTTATCAGCAGACTGCCTTATGAGAAGTTCTAACTCCCCAAAGCAGATTCTTAGCCTATTCAAAGTTTCAAAAATGGCCTTATAAAGGCTACTCGTCTAAAGATTTCAGAAGGTCAGATAAAACTCGGTGCAGATGTAAAAAGGGCAGAAAGCAACCAAGCCCTACAATGCACTTACCAAGAGTACATAAGTTTAAAAAGCAAGCTCCAAACTGTATAACAACTCTGTGTTTAGGCATTTTCAGGTAGTGGTTAGCACCACTACCTGAACTTGAAGCCCAGCTTTTATTGCTGGTGACATTCCTGCCGTCTTCCTCGCATGGGACCCACGTCTCACCAAAAACACTTTCGCCGACCGCACTGCCGGGTCACCCACGGCGCCAGGAGAAGGTCCCATCACGGAATGCTGCCGGCCCGGAGGGTATCGGGGCTAAGAGCTCGCATTCGCCCCATGGCTGCGGTTGTCCCCACAACGGGTTCACACCACAGCGGCAGTTGGCCCCGCTGCTGCCGCCCGCAGCCAGGGCTACGGAGTGAGGCTGGCATCCCCGAAAGCAGTTCGGGGGGTGGCTGCCAAAGACCCCGCGGTCCTGCCTCCGGGTACGCCCCACCACCGGGCCCGGGATCCCCGCTCTCTCCTCACTCTCCAGCCCCTCCGGAGGGGCCCTGTTTCCCTCCGGGCCGCCTCTCGCCGGTGATATCCCCGCGGCCCCCTCCCCCACGCAAGGATCCGTGTGTCCGTGTGTGCGGAGCGGAGGCTTGCGAGACGGCCCAGGCCGCGGCTGCCGCCCCGGGTGCTGGCCCCGGTCCTGGCGGGGCGGTGGCAGGGCCCGACATGGCGGCGCGGGCCCGCTCCCGTACCCCCCCGCCCCGCTCCGTCCCCGCCAGGCCCCGTCGGGCCGCGGCGCTCACCTGCATCCGGCGCGGCGAGGCGGCGGGGCCGGCGGCGGCAGGGCGGCGGGGCGGCGGCGGCGGGCAGCAACGACATGCAGGCGGCGGCCCGCCGGGGAGCGGTGCCGGGCCGAGGACGGAGCCGCGGGGCCGGGGCGGCGGCGGCGGCGGCGGGCAGAAGCGGGCCGGGGCTCGGGCGGCGCGGAGGGCGGAGGAGACGGAGGCGGGCGCGGGGAGGCGGTGGCGGGAGGCGGGCGGTGCCGGGGCCGCTGAAGGGCGGGACGGGCCCCGGGCACACGCGGGGCCGTGTCACCGCTCACACCCTCGCACGCGCCGGGCCCTGTCACCCCTCGCGGCTCGCGTCAACACCTGCCCGGGGCGGGGAACCAGGCACCGCTGGCCCGCGGGGACACCGCCGTCCCGGGGGGACACCGGCAGGGCCCCGGAACGCCCGAGGAAGGGAATACACCCTGGTTTTACCTCATGATTTTGTTGGCAGTAGCTAGGAGCCTTCTCCAGAGCTGGAGCTGAAGAGGCAGTTGTCCTCGGGAGGGCCAGCGGCCTGAGGCACCCCAGGGGACGTGACGTGGAGAAGACTTCTCAGGAGCCTAGTTGCCCCCCTGATTCTGGACGGGAGGCGGTGAGTAGGGGACAGGTCACCCCCAGGGCTGAGGGCCAAGAGGGAAATGGCCACTGGTGAAGCAGTGGAGGCAGACCTCTTATGTTCAGCGTGGGATTTGAGGGTGCAGCTATCTCCTCTTTGGTGTCACCAAAATCCTTTATGTGGCTGTTTCCACATTTGATGAGGAGAAACATGGGCCTTCCATGAGGGACAGATGAGATTGAAAAATGAAACTAAAGCATCGGCCAGGCACGGGATGTTGGTCTTTGTGCAATGACGCACCTGTGGGACAGCCCAGGTGGGAAAATGGTGGTGGAAAACCAAAAAAACATCAGAAAGATGCTGGGAGGTGTCCAAGGGAGCAGCATGTGACAGCAGGGGCAAGAGATACGTCCAACAGCTTTTTCTTCAAACTTGCATTTTTCTGCAGCTGCCTGGACTCATGCTGGACTGAAAAACGTCATTGATCATCTGAGTGGGAAGTGCAGAAGGAGCCTCTGTGATAGAGCAAGAGGATTTGATAGGAAACAGTCTTCAGAGCAAGTGAGTAATGAGGAATGGGTGCACATCAACTCTGAGCCTGCATTTCCCTCTCATGGCCCAAATCTGTAATCTACAGCGGCGACCTGGTGTCTGACAAGTCAGAGGCTCATATGGGGACTGAAGAGTCATGGAGGAAGACTGTAAAGGATGCAGGTTGTTACCTGATCACAGGTGCATATTAAACAGTCACATGCGAGTCTTGTGTTACATCTGCCACCACTACAGGAGACATACACAATGCCCAGCCAAAAATAACCCCTTCCCCCAAACCCGCTCTGCCTGTGTTTTAATTCATGCTTTATCACTCCTTTTTAACTGAGGAAGGCTTTTTTTCCCCCTTCCTTTCACCTCACACCCCCCCTTCTCAATCCTTTCTGAGGATGCTGAGCATAGAGTTACGTTGTACAACTACATACCAGTTTTGTTGTGACTCATTTTACATGTAAACATACATTTATTTTAAAAATAATGATTTTAGCTGAAGAGACTCCCTGCCATAAGGGGCAATGCCAGGTCAGATGTAAACAGCCAACCACTGTGCCTGTACTCCCTACAGACACAAATGCTGAGACTTCTGTGGAAAGCTTCAATCACCTTGTACCCAAAAAATCCCATATAGTGCCTTTGCTAGTCAGGTATTTTACAGCTACTTCCAAGCAAACCAACAGACAAGAAGAAGCTGAGCTGAAGAGTTTCGAGAAGGAATGGCTTGGCTGGACTGGGAGAATATTCTCAGACACAGATTCATCAGGAAGGGGATGAAGCTGGGATGTTTCTCATCAAAAGCATGCCGGTGGGGAATGAATAGGCCCCCTTAACGAGCATGCATATAGCTGGAGGCAGGATTATTGTTTGTGACAGGTATCTGACAGGCTTAGGACCCGGTTAAGCAAAGTCCTTGGGGGTGGCTGCTGCCACCTGGTTTGTAGACTAGGGGCATTTTTTCCCAACCTATTTGCAAGGGAACAAAAGTGATAGCAGCCTGAAAAAAAGAGAAATCTCAGTATTGAATTACAGCAAAAAAAGCCATTAAGACGGAGCCGGGCAGCATTAACCCACGCAGCTGGGTTTTTTTCAAGCGGGAAGATGCCGGTGTGTGAGAGCAGCGGCTCTGGCTGCCCGCAGCACGCGCCGCCATGCTGCCTCTCCCACACAGGCCCTGCCCCCGAATGCCTTCTGTATGTGTGTGGGGAGTGTGCTGACACCGCTTTTGTACCGCGGCCGCGTTTCACACCGTTAAAGAACCGAGCTGGAGGGTTTTAATTAGGCCCCGGCAGTGCCACCCTCACCGGGCACCAGGCACAAGCCGGGCAGGGCTACCCGCGTATCCCCGGAACGGCGGGCCCAGGCAGCGCCGAGCGGGGGTGGGGGGCAGTGGTAAGAGGACACCGCACAGCGCTTCCGGTCGCCGCCAAAGGTCCTGGGGCCCGCCTGCCGCCGGAACGCATCTTCTCCTGAGCGAGGGGGACGTTATCGGCGCTGCACCGCGGCGGCTCGCCAAGATGGCTGCGCCCGTTGGCCGCTGCCTGTGGCGAGGTGAAGGAGTTTCTCTGTCTCGCTCACCGTTGGGAAAGCGCGGGCGTTGGTTACCGCCTCTTCTCTAGCCGGCAGCTTGAAGTCCCGTTGCGGGGGCTCGGCCTGAGAGGCGGTGGGGTCTGGCGGGCAGCACCCGGGAAGGTGAGGGAGGCCGGGGCACTCGTCTGAGGCGATATTTGCTTTTCCCTCGTAGCTCTAGCCCCGCGCTGTAGATGGGTCTTCCCTGGGCTCGACCAGCGCCTCACTGCTGCCCCTGCCTTGGTGACCACCGCCCCAGCCGGCCGGCCCTACGCTGCGGCAGCGAAGTGAGTGCGTCTCCTTCCATCCGAGGCATTTCTCTTGCTGTCGGATGTCCGGGTGATGGTAGGGGGTGCGTGCTTGGCCTTCTCTCTGTCTTTAGTGTTTTTTTTTCATCGGCAGTCGGTTTTTGGTGGCATCTTGCTAGCTCCTAGATAAACAGCCTGGAGAGAGACAATGTGAACAGGACTAACAAGGAGTATTTTCTGTTTGTAGTAACAAAAGTAACAGTTGCAGGGAAAGACTAACTTGATTTTTTTGGAGAGTGTATTAGGGTTACATTTTAAGGAGTACTGTCAGTATTGAAGCCGGTGAACGTATGGAATGGGTTTCAAACAGTTCCTGTACTTGCTTGAGATTGCTTTTTATTGTTTAATTTGTTATTCAAGTGTAAGTGGGAGAAGAAAAAATGACCTCTGTGTCAGTTTAGTGTGCTGTACACTGACTGTTATGGAGTGTTGCAAACTCTTTCACTGTAGTAAACAGAGGAATGGAATTCAGTTGTGGGTTTGTTTTTTTTTTTCATCTGAGCTGAGGGCCTTTGAAAATGGCTGGGAGAAGGACTGGAGACAATGTCTGTTCCCTACATGCAAAATGATACAAGAAAAGGAGTAGAAACCTTTTTTGAAAAGTAGGATTGCCATGATGCCCAATAACAAGAAGAAAACCCCTGCAGATGTTAATCCTTCTGATTACTAGGAAGATGTGTGAGATTTGCTATATTTAAAAGCTGCTTGGGCATGTTACCTGCTGTCAGCCTGTGGAAGGGCCAGACCTGCAAGAATTGGTGTGTTATCTGGAACCGGTTTTAGTTTGATACAGTAGAAGGTCATAAACTTGGTTCTGTGTTGCACAAATGTGGCTCTGTAGTGTGAGGAGGTTAATTTGCCTTCAAAGTGTTTGATTTTTGTTTTGATCATCTGAGACTACTAACAGGGATGAATTTAGGGATGCTGTTCATCTGTGTGTAGAACCTTCCTTGTAAAGCAATTGTTGCTTAATAAGCATCTCCTTTTCTGTCTTGAAACATGGGCCCAACTCTTCATTTGATGATCTAACAATGTTTCTTGTCTTAGAACTACAAAAAAGGGTTCACAAAAGCAGGAAGAAACAAAAAAGAAACAAGTAACTAGGAGGCGACCGCTGCTGAGCAAGCCCGTGGACGATGTCTACTTGACGTGGTATTATGAGCGGCCATCCTATGATGTGGAAGAGGCTGTGGGCATGCTAAAGAAATTTCAGGAACTGGATTTCACTCACCCCAAACAGTTTGTCTACATTAATGTATTCCTAGATATGGCACTACAGAAGAAGGTAAGCTGGAAGCATGTAGAGATTTTTGATACTTTTTTCTTCTTAAAGTTGACAAGCTGTGTTTTAAGTGCAGAGCAGATGCTGCTGTTGGCCTTCTCAGCTGTCTCTTCAGTTTCTCTGATTGCCTGAATAATGTGTGCATCTCTAGGCAGCTTTGTGCCTTATAGGTGTAAAATTACTAAGCATCTGTCTTGCTGAGGTGAAGATATCACTGTTGAGGACTTTGAAAAATGGCTGTTATCTGCCTAAAATCAGTGTCTGGACACAATTGATCAAACTAATCTTTACATCCAAGTCATGTGTGTGTTTTGTTCTGATGTGATTGTTACAGAGAGAAGGGTAAAGATAAGTTTCTTCCTTCCTCTGATCTTCACCTTGTTTTGATTTCTTTCAATAATATTCCTTGAAAGTAGGCTGTTGTTTTTACGTGTATGACAATTTTGATTTCAAGATGTCTATCCTAGTTTAGTCATTCCCTAAATCTTGTGCTTTCCTGAGAAGTACAAAACAGTCAGGCCACTTCAGAATCACTTGCTTCACAGACATAACTAAATACCGGTTTGGTAGACCAGGGATCCCTTAGAGCTACAAAATGAGTTGATGCTAAAAGGGATGTGGAACACTTGCTCCTGCTTTTGGGAGGGTATGTGTTGTTCTTAATGCTTGGTGAGAGACACATTCCTTGCTGAAAGTTTGCATTGGCCATTATATCAGAAAGGTCACTTAGATAAGCTGCAACTGCAGCACCTCAATGTTATTGACTGTACCTGAGCCCGGTAGCAATCCTGCACTGGAGTCTCTGATCTCAGCCGCCCCTCTTGGGCAAACTGCAGTGTAATTCATTCATGTCTCAAGTTTAGATTTGGTAATATACAGAATGTAAGAAAGCTCACGAAAGGTGAATTGGATGAATGGATGGTGAGGTGGATCAAGAACTGGCTGAATGACAGAGCCCAGAGGGTGGTGATCAATGGCACAGAATTGAGTTGGAGGCCTGTGGCCAGTAGGATCCCACAGGGATCGGTTCTGGGGCCAGTCTTGTTCAACATCTTCATGAATGACCTGGATGAGGGGACAGAGTGTACCCTCAGCAAGTTGGCTGATGACACCAAACTGGGACAACTGGCTGACTCCCTAGAAGGCTGTGCTGCCATTCAGCAGGATCTCAACCAGCTGGAGAGTTGGGCAGAGGAACCTCATGAGGTTCAACAAGGACAAGTGCAGAGTTCTGCACCTCAGGAGGAACAACCCCATACACCAGTACAGGCTGGGGACTGACCTGCTAGAGAACAACTCTGCAGAGAGAGACCTGGGAGTCCTGGTTGATAATAAACTAAACATGAACCAGCAATGTGCCCTCGTGGCCAAGAAGGCCAATGGCATCCTGGGATGCATCAAGAAGAGAGTGGCCAGCAGGTCGAGGAAGGTTATCCTTCCCCTCTGCTCTGATAAGGCCTTATCTGTAGTGCTGGGTCTAATTATGGTCTCCTGGTTCGAGTGTTAGAGATCTTTTGGAGAGAGTCCATTGGAGGGCTACCAAGATGCTGAGGGGACTGAAACATTTCTGTCGTGATGAAAGGCTGTGAGACTTGGGGCTATTAAGCCTGGAGAAGAGAAGGCTGAGAGGGGACCTTACCAACACTTAGAAATAGCTAAAGGTTAGATGTCAAGAGGTTGGGGCAAGTCTTTTTTTTTTTTTTTTTTTCTGTAGTTCCCAATGTCAGAGCAAGGGGCACAAGCTGGAACACAGGAAGTTCCATTTGAACATGAGGAGAAACTTTGCTGTGAGTGTCAGGAGGCCCTGGCACGGGCTGCAAAGAGAGGTTGTGAAACCTCTTCTAGAGGCTTTCAAAACCTGCTGGAAGGGTGTTGCTGTGTAACCTGAGTGAGATGAACCTGCTTTAGCAGGGGATTGGACTGAATGATATCTAGAGGTCCCTTCCAATCCTCACCATTCTGTGATTAGATAGAAATTATATGATAAAAAAGCAGTTATAACTTATGCATCATGTGTGTTTGTTATAACCTCTGTGCAAAGAAATTAAGATTACTCTTAAGGAGACCAGTTCCATATGATTGTATAACTTGCTCTTCAGTCCTGACTTAATTTTTGTGGTTGTTTTGGTATTTTTCATTCCTATTAGAAAACAGTGGATCCATTTGCAAGCATTGTTCTTCTTCCATATCGCTTTACAGATGAAACAAACAAGGTCTTGGTTTTCACAGAGGTGGGTAAGCCTTGATAACTTGCTTTATGAGTGCTACACATCTAGCATGCTCTTACACACAAAGGTTCCCATGCAAGTGCTATACCTTTTGTTGAGAAGACTTTGCCTTACAAAGCTCTTGAGTCTGTCTAGGATTCTTCTTCAGCAGCTTCTTAATATATTAACAAGCATTTTACAGGATTTCTTTCATCTTGCTAGGTTTATGTACATGTAGGTTATTCTAGCAACACACTTGGGGAGTAAACATCTACAATATAAATATGACAAAGGAAGAGGTGGTTACAGATCATTTATAGAGTAAAACCTTTGTCAGTGGTTTGTAAGACAGGCAGAGTGTTTAGTGTAGCAGCCACATCCAACCCTATTGTCTTAAGCTTTACTAGTCAGTGCATATTAGAGGCAAGTGTGCTGTAACAGGATATCTTTGGGAAAGAGGGGGAAAGTAACTTCTCAAAAAACCCTGAACAACTTAACAGTCCTCTGCCCCTAACCCTTTGCCTCCTTTCCTAAGAGTTCAGTGATGTGGTGTGTAGAGCAGTTATAGCATCTGTATGAGACTAATTCCAGCCTTTTCCACTGTCCTTCAGCAGTTATTAATTCTAACAGAGTAGACCCCTGTATTGCTGTATGAGATTATCCTAGAGAGCTGTCACAGATTTAGTTGACTATCTTTTGGGCTTAATTTTTGTTAAGTTCTCTATCTGACCTCCAAGGTGGGAATTCTACAGAACAGAGGGCTGGCTGACAAAAGACTTTGAGCATGGCAGCTATATTGGTACTGTATCTCACAACGTTCTGTCTTCACTCATTCACATGGGATAAGAGATCCCATGCCTCGTGAAGGTGTATGTGTGAAAGAAGGCTGAGTGACTGGAATGTTTGCTAGTGCTTTTGGATAGAAGTGTGGAGCTATTTGGTTTATTGTTGTGGGGAAAAGTTGATTTTGGCTTTGAGTCATGAGTTTTGCCTTTGACAAAGCTTGACAAAACTGATGCCTTTTACCTTTCCTCAACTGAGACTATTAAAAGAGAAACTGCAGAGGACAGATGAGATTAACTTGTAAATGCTCTTTGAAACCCAGGTTTAATAGCACTCTCAAAAATTGTTTAGCCTGATTGTAACAGTGGGTTTTAGTAGTGTGTTCTGTGCTTTTTTTTTAGAGTAAGGTGTTGGCTCCACCCAGTGGATGGTTCGTTGTAGTTTCTAGGGGATGGCTGTGTGAGAGAAAGGGCTTTTGATAGAGCTGCTCGCAAATGGGATGGGCTTTTGGCCTCCTTTTCCAGTAGAGATCAACCAGAGTCTTTAATATAGCTTTTTATTGGAACCTAAAGGGGAGTTGTTGCTCCCATATTAAATCCCCAGCATTAGGTATTTTGGGGTTTTGATTGCCTTAAATTATTCTTTCATTTTTAACCTGTAAATAACTTGGGCATACATCCAGTTGTCCAAGGTAAATCACATATTCTGTGCTGTCGATGTAGACTTAATTAGTAGTACAGATATTACTAACTTTTTTTCCTTCTCAACAGAATGAGCAAGAAGCTGAAATAGCTCGAGAGAATGGAGCTGCTGTTGTGGGAGGAGTTGAATTAATCAAATGGGTATCTATTTTTTTAAAGAATAATATATGTATATCTTAATAACTGAGGGTGGGGGAAGCAAGAAACCTCATGTCTGGTGAACTCTAGCTTGAAGTTAGCAGCCAAATGAAGCGAGAGATGGGTTTCTGTGCTTGCGTGTGCCTGTAGGTCAGCTTGTATACAGAGGCAGTTTACTGTGTTACTAAATATGTTTGGTTTTTATTGCAGATTTTGGAAGATGAAATCCAAGTGGACTTCTATGTAGCTGTTCCTGCTATAATGCCAAAGCTAATACCATTAAGGAGCAAATTGAAACGAAAATACCCAAGCACAAAGAGAAGTAAGAAGCAATTATTTCTTATAAATCTCAGTTACTGTACAAGATTTAACTCTAAGGGTGGCGCTAAAATATTTTGATGAGGATGTATAATTACATTGACTGCTAGACTGTTTGTGACTGAATCGTTTGTTTGGTCTTAAGTAAGAGTAGCTGGGGAATCTAGAGCTGTGCTTTTCTCCTACAACTTGCAAATGTAAGATTAGAGTCCTACCAGTTGTCCCTATGCTTATTAGCGTGATGAACCATAATAGTATTGGGAAATTACCCAGGAAAACAGAAATAACTTGAAAAGATGTAATTACCAAGATTGTTTTGCTGTCATTGCAATTGCTTGGATTTCATCTTCATGACTGCCACTGCTCCTTGCTGCCTGTTCAGTACTACTCAACAGTGGAGTTACTTATGCTTTTCCTTACTACATCCTACTCTGTTATCTGTGTGGTCTCTCCTCTTTCATAATGCACAAGACACTTCCTCTTCAGGTCAGGTTTTCACAGCCACAGATTTCGGTCTCTCCATACGTTTCAATTGCTGGCCTAGTTTAACTATGTGTCAGAGGTCTATTTCAAATAGTAAAAAAAAAGAGCTGTTTTTCAAACATGGAGCCTGTGCCAGCTGCATGAAGTACTGACTCTTGAACTGTATCTCTTACTTCCCTGCACTAGCTATTTTAACTTTTACAAGCTGCAAGCAGTATTTTAGGCTCCTAAACATTTGAGACAAACCTATTAATCTGTCCAACACGTTGCAACAGAAAATACTTCAGATTCAGTTTCAAACAAATGACATCTGCATGACACAATTATGAACTCACTTGATTTGTAGCTCATCCAGGACCAATTTCTCTTGAAGCCATCAAAAGATATGTGGGAGAAGTAATGCTTGTATTTGAAGCAATTAAATGATGATGTAAATATGTTGATTGAGTCCTTACAGCTAAGAAACAGCTGTCCTGACTTGGGGGAATGGCTAGATGGGGCTGGTATGTTCCAGATAGTGAGTAACCTTGCTATTGCATGATGGTAGAATTATCTTTCAATGAAGACCTTGAGCTTATCCTAAATCTAACTCAGGAGGTTTTGATCTTTCAGGCTGCTTTAATTGAATTAGGTAATAAAACTTTGGGGTTTATGTTTGGGGTGTTTTTTTAATATCTATAAAAATAGCTTTTTATTTGTAGTGAAGCCTTTGTTAGGTTTTCTACTGTATTAGCTCTTCATGTGTGATGATTAATGAGGAAGGAGGGAAGGAGAGAAGACAGAAACAATCTATATGATGAGGACACTGTTGTCCATGAAACTGCATTTTGGTATAACTGCCTTCATTGAAAGATTGAATTAGTTTTTTACTCGTACCACACTTAGCCACACTAAGCATTACTCAGACAACTTCTTGCCTTTTTTTTTTTAAATTAGATTCCCTGGGCCATGATATTCCCAAAATGCTGAATTTCTTCAGAGAAGGTCTTGAGTACGCAGTGCAAGATGAGCGTGTAATCAAGACAAGAATAGCAAGAGTAAGTTTTATATTTCCAGTTCTTAATTGTAGTTCTGCTCACTAGAGAAAACTTGGTATTAAAAGGGGGAAAAACATGTTTTTTAATCTGTGCATTTCCAAAATCTTTAACTGTGTTCTTTAACTGACCTGTGAAGTAAATGGAACTCCTACTCTTAGTCTGTGACATCTTCAGCTGATTTGAGCCCTGTATGCTGCTAATGTGTGTTCATAGAAGATGGCTGCTCTAAAACTGAGAACGAGGCATCCCTGATGCTAAAAGGTTAAGCATGCCAAGAATGGGATCTGTATTTACCACTCTATTGGCAAACAATCATAATAATGAACAAAATAGGATGAAAAAGGTGCTGTTCCTAATAATCTCCTTGTGAGTTGACTTCTTAACACAGATTTCCCATTCCTCCTGCCTTACCCAGCATTCTTCTGTCAATAAAATGAAGCTATTTGGTTTTAAGTAAATAAATAATGAGTTGCAAGTCAAGTTATACCATGGTCTATGTGCACAGGTGTACTAAAAAGTGTTTCCTTTAACCTGATAATTACTCATTTAATTTTGATAACTTTAGTTCTGAACTGGAGCAAAAAACCAAGAACAGTTTGCATGAAATCTGAGTTTGTGCTTCATATTCATATAAAAATATCTTGGGTTTGTTTTGTTTTTTTTTTTTTTTTTTTTTAGTTTTCCCCTGCTCTAAACTAGTTTTCATCCTGTTTGGTCTCTTTGTAATCCTGCCTAATTTCTAGTTTTCCTTTAACTGATGCTGTTAGAGAAATTAATTGTACGAGATACCTAACCCCTGAAGCTTTGTCTGGTGGTGTTAGAGACAAGTAAGTTTATTTAATTCTGGCTGGTGGTCAGAACTGTGCATGTCAATTTCAGGGGCTTGCTTGTGTATATGATGCTCAAAGCTGAGATTCTTGAGGCTACTCTGTTCAGGTGTGTCATATTGCATTTGGATACAGGCAGGGAATATCCTTAGCTGGTTAAGTTTTATGGAGTGTGTGAAGTGCCTCAAATCTTCAGTCTTGGTTTCAAGTATTGTGACTCTGTTCCTTCTTTGCTTTGGCCTGCTTAAACATTAATCACTTTTTACTGCAGATCAGCCTAAAAACACCTGCAAAATAAACTTACTGTAATGTTTCCTCTTGTAAAGAAGATAAATCAAGTTTTTAGTAAAGGATTAAGAAACCTGATGTCTTGACAGCATTTAGTGCAGTTGGTTCTGTTTGTGTCGTGTCCTGTGACTGCAGGTAGAATTTGTGAAGTTAAAACCATGTTCTGTTACTGATGTAAGGTGATGTTACAGCTTACCTCAGATTCTGTGTCTAGAAAGCTCAGCCTTTCAGTTCCATGGCACTTTTGAAGATGTGGTGCAGCCAGAGATGTCACACTCTCCAAATGCACAACAGACTCTTGTGCATGAGCTCTTCAGCTTGGATCAGGAACAGGATGATGAGGGTTTACTTACAGAGTTAATGGGTGCTAGATGCATGTCAGCTACAGAGTGAAGGTGACTCCTTATTGCTGCAGTGCTCTGTCACTGTGTGTTGAGCTGTGTGCAGAGGGATGACTTGGTGGTTACAGGTTCTGTACAGTGTCTCCACCCTCTTTAGCTACTATCCTTTATGTGACCTAGTTTTCCTGCTGCTTGCACAAGTAACCTTGAGCAAGGCTCTGGGAAGCTGTGAGAATTGAGTGGCTATGTGTATCTGCTCACTACTATATCAAGAGCTTTGTAAATTTAAATCTTGTCAGTGAGAAAATATTAATTTCTCAATTACACAGAAGTATGAAGATCTATTGCTGTATTCCAAACTGATGTCAGTGCTTCTGAGAGTCTGCCAAGCAGACATTTCTCAAGGAGATGTTTTCCCTTAAGTGATCTGCTCTCATGTTGCCTGCTCGTTCAATTATGACCAATGGCTTGATAAAATGCGATGCTCCCACCAGCCTCAGTGGTGTTTTCTTAGTAGTGATTGAGATGTCTTTGAAAAGCCCAGAAGTTGGCAGCAGTTAAGTTTAATTAGTAGATTTGAATTTGTGAAACTGAGAATGTAAAATACTCTTTTAAGAAAGTGCTCTTTTAAGACGAGGAGTTAAAGGAGAAGGGAGACAAATGAGGACAATTGGGATATCTCTTTAAGAATCAATCTGTCTGCAGAGAGCAGCTTAAAGTTTTGGTGGGGTTTTTTTGAGGGTTTTGACATAAGTCTGGAGTTCAGAGAAAACACTGTTGATCATTGCAAAATTTTCTTTTTCCCAAGTTGCGAGTTGTCTTTAGAAAAATCGGTCTAAATGAGACACCAGGAAGGAATTTCTAATGCGTCTTCCATCTGTACAGAACGCTGTCTGCAAAATGGTTCTTCTGTGGAAAAGAGTGAGATGGCTTCTGCAAGGGGGTTGGACTAGATGATCTCTAAAGGTCCTTTCCAACCCCTATCATTCTATGATTCTGTGGTTTCAAGAAGTGAGACTTAAATGTTTGTTTGGAAGGATGCCTGTTTTCCGGAAGGGACGTGTTTTCAGGAGCGCTGTTTTATTCAGAGTTAGAAGTATGGAGAGATATGTGCTGAACAGAGATCTCTCAGAGTTGGTGCAGAGTATGTACAGGTGCAGGGAAATGAGTTTAGGCTGAAAACAGAAATGCTGGTTTGCGCTAGAGGTAGCATCCACCTCCTTTGGCTCTTAATAAGATTGAAAGCCCAAAGTGTCAGTGTCCTTTGAAAAATACTAATGAGCCTTAAAGAAGAGGTGGGGAGGGAAATCTCACAGTTAAGGAAGGGTTGTTAACTCTTGCCACCTGAGTGCTTGAGAGTTGAAATATATTAATTGGGGAAGGGAATAATGCAAAAAACATAGGTTGTAACAGTTGTCTTCTGTTACCTGTTTGAGCTGTTTATATCACATGGAAAGGCTTGCCTGTCTGCAGTGCTACTGCTCAATTATTCCAACTTTTGACAAGTCAGGATGAGAGACATTCAGCTTTAAATTATGTATCTCAGTGAAAGGTGAAGGTGTTGGTAGGTCCTGATGATATGTGTTGGACTGTACCTGAATAATGACCCAGTAGTCTTGTACTGGCAAAAGGCTTGAATTTGGAAGAAAACTGGACTGAGGATGTGGAAAAAGTTGTAGGAATTTAAACCAACAATAGGTAATGTCTCTTCAAAACATAAAAATGTCCTTATTGAGGCTGTTGTAGTTTGTTGTTTTTCCGCTTGACCCCCCCTTCTTTTTCCTGAATGGAGAAGTGCACCTGAGTGCCACATGCAAAAATGCTATCTACATGATCTGTGTTATTAGGAGCTCCTAGATAGAACTCCTTTGTTTTTTCCCTTATTCTGACCTTCTGTGAAGAGCTGTAATAGGGGACTTTGGAGTAGTTTTATTTCAGGAACCACAACTACAAGGTGCTTTGAGAATTGGTTTAGTTTTCTGGTTGAGTGGTTGCTAGGCAGCCTGAGTCTTTTACATGCCATGAGATAAAGCCATAAACATTCCCTTTCCCTTTTGGAATGAGTAATCTTTAATGACTGCCTCATCTTGTATCTCTTCAGAAAAGCTGGTGTTGGAGTTCTGAATGAAGATGCTAAAAGTTGTATTTTACTGATTCTTGCAGCCTTTATTATAGGAGTTTTCATGATTTCATGTGAGAAACCCTCTGGTGAAGAAAAGGCTGGCAGAAATATCGGTGGATCAGTGGTAATATATATGTGTTTTGTTCTAGGAACTTCCAAATGGGTCAGGAGGGAAGAATGGAGAACTTGTTCAGGGAATAGAATGTGAACTCATCTGCTTTGCTGTACCACACGTTATTTTAGGAGTATACGTTATCACATAAATTCTTAATACTATTGCTGTGGGTGAAATATAGGCTCAAACTTTACACTTCTGAATTTCTTGGATGTGGTGCAGGCTGCAATTCAGACTGCTGTCTGCACAGAAAGGGCCTGTTTTGTTAGCTATGCATTCAGAAAAAAAAGGCTGTCTGTCCAACTCCAGGGAGAACCGGGTAGATGAAAACAACATGTTCATGCAGGTGAGTTTTACAAGACTCTCACTGGACACAGGAATAAGGAAAACTGGATTGACTTACTCAGAATTTAACTGTTATTTCATATTTCTTATACACCACCTAAGTTTACGAGAAATGCATTTGGAGTCATCTGCTTTTGTCGTCTGTGGAGTTTTCCTGCTGATGTAGGGGTGTGATAGCAGTTAAAAATAGTTTTACTTACCTTTAAGGTTTTTTTTTTTATACAACTTTTAAATATGTTTTGTTTGTTCAATAGTGTTAAAATGCTAGAGGGGCTAAAATGTTAGTAACTGAGACAGTCAAGTACAGTTCCCTTGAATAGCAAAAAATAGAGTTATGTGCCACTCATAAAAGGAGAGGTCATTTCATTTTTCCTATTGCATTTGGTTTGAAGCTGCATGAGCTTTTGGTTATACTGGGATTTTTTGTATATTGGATAGTCTCATCTGATTTTTGGTTAAGATGTTGTCTATTTCTTTAGAAAATTCAAGTGTTTGTTTTGGGTTTTTTTTCAGTGGGGTTTTTTTGAGGACCAGTCCTGGCAAATAAAGTGTGGTAGTTTGACCCTGGCTGGATGCCAGGTACCCACCACACCACTCTATCCCCCACCTCTTCAGCAAGCCAGGGGAGAAAATAAGATGAGAGTCTCGTGGGTTGAGATAAAAGCAGTTTAATAAAGAAGCAGCAAAGCCGCGTACGCGGGAAGCAAAGCAAAAGCAGATAAAGCTGTTACTCTCTACTTCCCATCAGCAGCGATGTCCGGCCACCTCCCAAGACGCAGGGCTTCAGTACGCGTAGCGGTTGCTTTTGGAAGGCCAAAAATAAATCTTGCCTCCTCTTTCTGCTCCTCTCCCCCCGTTTATATTACTGAGCTGATGTCATATGGTATGGAATATCTCCTTGGTCAGCCTGGGTCAGCTGTCCTGGCCATGGTCCCTCCCTAGATCGTGCCCAGCCACAGCTCTTGGTGAAGGTGGAGGAAGGAATGCTGGAGCGACAGCCCTGATGCTGTGCAAGCAGTAGTCATAATATCGATACCAACAGTAAGCACAGCACTGCAAGAGCTGCTGTGGAAAATCACTACCATCCCAGACCCACTACATAAGTGTTTTTGGAGAACGCACTAAGCAACAAAAGTGCCATTCTTGGTTAATTTGCATTAGCATAGGTTTTGACTTCAATGTAATGTGTAGCAGAAGTCACTTCTTGGATTGTATGATAGATAAGTCAGTAGCAGATAGCAATGGACATTTGTAGATACATTAGTCCATGCGTGACCTGAACTTAAGAGCAGTCACCTTTGGGGTTTTTTAGCCCACATAGTGAAACCATTGTAAAACAGGGTATGAACAGAATAAATTGACACAAATTCCTTTCTCTGTTAGCTTTGTTTTGATTCCATTAATTTGGTGTTATTCGGTCTTTCTTTTTGATGTATTAATGATGCATCCTGGATTTCACTTCATTTTATTCAAGTTGTCTTTTATTTGCTGGTTCCCAGACCGTTAAGTATCTTACATAGTAATTGCGCATGTCTCGGATCACTCCTCTCCCCTACATCCAGGATCAGGGTGGGGCTTTTGTATGCTATGTAGAAGATGAATTATTCTCTATATATAACCTTTGCATCTGCAAGACTTTGCTGTCTCACTCTTTTTGGAGGGAGGTTGCTCACGCCCTTGAACTTGAATGTCTGAAATGCTGAGTTCATTCTCCACCTAACCTACTTTACCCCACAGGCTGTGCCTACTCCATGCTGCGTCTGCCATGTAGAACACTTTTGCCATGTCTACTTGTGTGTTTTTCTTACTGATTATTTTCTATCTTTCTTTTCCTGCCCTCTGATTCTTAAAGCATTGGATTAAGTAGCTGGCAATAATCATGTTTTGCAGAATGTTAATTGCTTCATGTTAATCATTTCTCATCTTCTACCAAGTGTTCCTGCCCCACCATGGTATGTGTTACATTCCAACTGCCTGGTAGTTAGATCTGCAGTACAGTTTCAGTGCTTGGAATAATCTTGTGATACAATTTTCTAAAAACAATTTAGAAAAGCAGTTCTGTAGTTACAGCTAATGTTTTAATAGCAGGGCATATTTTTGTTCTTCATTTGCATATTTAGCTAGCAAATCTGAGTGGCTCTTCTCTGTGTTCAGTTGTAGTCTTCAAAAAATTCCCTAGAGGACGAGAAGCATTGAGACTTTGAGAATCAAGTTTTAAACATGATCTAGCTTGGTGAAACTTGTGCAGTGCTGAGTATTAATAGGCAATTTCCCACTAGAATTAGTGGGAGGTGCTTTTAAAGACAAATAGAACATATGTCTGTTATTTGTTCCCCACCTGTTTTTTTTTCTTTTTAAATAACTTCCCTGAACCATTTTACAGCTCCTGTGCTCTTCCAGAGTGGTGTCCTAAAGTTTAAACATTAAGCTAGATACTACAATCAGAACACAGAGATGAATTATTATCTACTGTCATTTTCTAAGACATTCTGTGGTTAGGTTGTATTTCTACAAAATTTAGTAGAAATTGATTTACAGTTGCTCCCTCAGCAGGCATGGTTATTCTTCAGGAAGGCTTTGAGATATTTAGCTCTCCCTGCAATCTGTCTGAACAGAGTAGTTTATACAACTGATCCAGAGTACTTTGATCAGTTTGGTGAAGATTTGGATTAAACTAAATATCGGTGTGCTAATACACAGGGACTGTGTATACACAAGGATTTACTGTAGAGTACTTAATTGAGAGCTGGAATATTTTTTCGTGTGTGGAAGCTATTTTGAAATATTTGGAATACAGAGTCACCTGTCTTCATTATGACGCTGTTGCCATCTGAAGTAAATTATGGTACGTGATCTCTTGGGATGTGTCATGTTTTCTGACTAACTGCAAGTCACTCCTATTTTTCTCTCTTCACAAATACAGAATATTAACTAATGTCTTCACATTTTGAGATGGGTCTTGTCTCATCACAGAATCACAGCGAGTTCTGTCTCTTAGACTTACAGATGATGAAAGCCAGGTAGCTCACTGAAACTGTACAACTGAAGGTTCACTTAGGTCCTAAACCTAATGTGAGGTTTGGAAGCAAATGCTATTTCAACTGTCATTTGAAGTGTAGTTTCTAATTGGTTAATATCAGTGAGTTATTTTGTTTAAATGGTTCTGAGTACTCCTTTATTTTGAATTCAATACAGCGTGGTGAGTCTGTCAGCCAAGTGGAATGCTCAGCGTTAACAAACAGATTTTTTACATCTGTTAATTTATGAATGATTAAGTGCATTGTAATTGGCAGAAAAATTATAAAGACAAATGTCTCTGGCCTGTGTAACAGAGGAACTACATTTGGATTGTAAATGTGCCAGAAGAGCATAAAGAGAGATTAATGGACCAGATCTCATAGGAGAGTAGTCAAGTAGAACAGTATTTCTACTGTGAAGTAATGCATACATTTAGACATAGCTGAGGTATTAATAAAATCTCCTTATGCTACCTTGGGAGGTGGCACAGAGGAAGAGGACATCTCAGTGATGCCTGTACGCTCTCCTGAAATGGAGCTAGTACTGTGAGAAGAAAATGCTATTTTTCAATGAATTCCATATCTGAAACAGCTAGAAAAAGAGCTTAGTACCTAAACTTAATGTGATTAACGTCTTAATCAAAAATAACTTCGTCTATATCCTATGTGACCTGATCTAGGTGAACCTGCTTCTGCATGGGGGTTGGACTACATGATCTCTAAAGGTCCCTTCCAACCCTACCATTCTATGATTCTATATGAAAAATTATGTGATGTGGATGACAGCAAATTAAATAGAGCATAGCAGCTAAACATGAAATCTGACAAATGCATCTTAAACTCTCCAGGAGCTGAGAGGTAGGTCAATCCTGACTTGGACCCAAGGGTACTCAGGTTGCAGTTTCTTGAAGAGAGTCCAGACAAGATGAATAGAAGTCGTAGTTTAAGGTGATTGGTATATGAGACAAGATGGAGGTATTAATTTTTTGACAACAGTGTTAGTTCCTTTCCAAATCTCTCTCATTGGTCTAATGAAGATCATGTATGTGTCTGAAGTGCTCCATTAAATGAGGATGCTGGGCAAAGTGAGAATCCATCAGCCCCTAGTTTTTGTTGGAAGGTCAAAATGCAATACATGGGAACGAAGGTGTAAAATAGGGGGTGAAGAAAAGGGAAGAAACTTTCCCAAAACTAAAGTATGAAGTTCAATTTCAACTGCTTGTGTTTCCTGAGTTCATCTGTTTTGTGGCCTTTGACAGATACTTCTTGTAGTTTTTCCTCAAATACTTTTATTTTAATACATTTTTTTTGTGAAAACACTTCTACATATATTGGGTTTTTTAAGACTTTTTTACCTCTTTAAGGATAAGTCTCGTTACAGAGACATGGGAATTTAGTGTCATGAGTAGGAATATGGAAAGTAATGATGAGCATATAACCATGTATAAAATACTATTTTCTTTCTCTGAATCTTTTGGACTACTAGTGAGATTTGTAACTTCTTAACAGGAAAAACAGAGAAACAAAATCTATCAAAGTGTTGGATAAATATTTACTCGGTGCTTTCAGATTTATTAATCTAGGCTTTAAGTATCCCCGTGGCTAACTTTGCATTATCTTTTTTCAGCTGGATATGCCTACTGAGCAGATAGTTGCCAATCTTAAAACAGTTATTCATGATATCTGCACGTTCAAGCCATCGACTTACGGTAAGTAGCTGTTCTTTTAATGTGATAGTTGAAGTTAGAGCACATAATATGAAGAAATGAATGTTCTTTACCAGACTGTCATTAAATGACCTTATTGCTTTGTCTGCCTTGGGACAGGAGGGAGCTGTTAAGCATGTTGTTAAATCAAGACCTAAGAACTTCACAGCCTCTAAGTGCATGAGTAGCATCTGCTCTTACTGATGTGAACTGGTTGCACTGCAACACTACCTATGTGACTGTGAGGAAAAGAGAGAGATGTTGTACAAAATTAAGTTCACAAGCTTGATGTTTAAATAGATTAAAGCCATATAAGGAAATCCTTCTGAGAAACTGAGGTCTTCAGTGTCTGTGTGCTCTGGTTTTACCCCCTAATGTAACCCTGTTGTGGCTCAATGCAAAGAATCCGAACCTGAAATCCACCTACAGTGTTTGGGGGGCTTTGTTTTGTTTTGTTTTGTTTTAAATTCCTCAGTAAAAGGATCATGAGGATCCTTAATCCTTTACAAAAGAGTAAAGGTGTGAATTCTGTGTTGTTTCTGTGGGTTCTGCTTACTTCTGAGCAGAGAATGTGAGCAACTAATACCCTATCTATTCTTTGTCATAATGAAGTAAACTTTAAAGACACATCATTTGCTTAGCTGGAGTGGAAGTGGTTATTTATGAATGTAATTTTATGGAAGAATAGCCTTGATTAAGCCAGGAAAACCTTTTATCTTAGTATAGTCTCAATGTATGCAAAAAGAATCACTTTGCATCTCTTCCAGTGATGCTGTTAATAGTAATTGCTGTATGGAGAAGAGACCATGAAAAGCCAAGTACACATGAGTTTAGTAGCATTTCATACTAAATAAAAAATATAAGGGGTTGGTTGGCTTAAAATGCAAGTAAATAGAAGCAGAAAGTGCTGATATTTGTGTCTTTTATGAGTTTATATGTCAACTACACCAACCTAGTTAAGTAAGAGTGAGCTCTTCTGGCCAGAGTAGCACTTCTACTAATTTTGTTGTATCAAGCTTAATTCTTGTAGTGGCTTGGTTAAAAAAAAATGTTGTTTATAGTAAGCAAACTTTATAACACGTCTCTACAACAATGGAGCCTTGCTAACTGTCAATGACTTAAGACAACTAGTTATACATACCTATTCTTTAGTTCTCTTCAGAGTTTCCATATGTAATAGTATATCTTTGTGCAGCTGTGTAGTTATCACTAAAAAAGCATTCCTCTGTCAGTCACTTGATCTAATTCAAGGCTGAAAATACCACCAGGCAAACGTTCTTCGAGTACAACCTACCTCTCTAACCTCCATAAAGAAATCTGACTGGTTTTGCAGCTCTTCTTGACAAAAGATTCCCATAGCATTTCATGGTAGGATGCTGAATGAGGAATGATTCTTTAGTGCTCTTAGTCATATATGAATATTGGGATGATCAGCAAAATTCCACCCCCCCACCCCCAAATCTTGCCAATCAGGACCTTTTCCCAAAGCAAGTTCACTTGTACTTCATTTTTGGAGGAGCATGTCAAGGTTTACTTGCATGTTCTAAGGCCCAGGGGCACCGATGCTGTCTGTCATCTGCTGGTGTGGTACTGAAAGGATAGAGTAGTCATTGAGTTAATACATTTTACAGTACCAGAGTGTAAATTGCATTTTGAACCCAATCTGCCAGGGTGGGTGCTAAACTCTCTGTGCTTAAGTAATGTGTCTGCATGTATAGTTCTGATTCTAGTCATGTGCTTGATGCAGCATGAGGTACTAAGATAAATCAGCCTGGAAACATGGGAACTGGTAGAGCAACTGAATTGATGGTGTGTTTTGTTTCCTAGATCCCATTGTGCAGAAGTTAGTTATTAGATCTTCGAGCAGTGAAGGATTGCTATTGAACCTTGCTGAACTTCTGCCTCAGGTGGAGAAAGTAGAAACAGAAAAAGAAGCAGAAGAAAAAAATACAGAAGATAAAAATGCAGAAGATGATGAAGAAAAACCTGTCCAAGGATCTGTTAATACCTGATGTCTTCCTGTGTAGATTTGATGATCAAACTTGGAAAGCAAATGGTGTCATTCAAATCATACTTTATGAAAAGAAAAAATAAATCTAACTTGTGAATTTCACTTGTAAATCTGTGTAACAAGAAACTTTGTCACAAACAGAAGTCTGTTGTCAAAACCCAAGACATTTAAAATTCCATTTATTAGTAGCTGAAATTTCCCTAGTTTGTGTGTTGGGTTTTTTTCTTTGCACACAACAGTTCTTGGGAGCTGGTTAGTGTGGGTCAAACAGAATAAGACCAAAACACCGACCCTTTCTTTGCAACAGCCGGTCTTGAGTGTGCTTGTAATGCAGTCTACCATTCTGCCTGATTTAGTTCAGACTCTGGCATTCACAGAATCACGGAATCTTAAGGGTTGGAAGGGACCTCAAAAGATCATCTAGTCCAACCCCCCTGCCAGAGCAGGACCACCTAGAGTAGGTAACACAGGATCTCATCCAGGTCGGTTTTGAATGCCCCCAGAAGGGTGACTCACTGCAACTTCTTGGTTTCCTCCAGCATAGGTCTTAAACATAAACTGGAGACCAGCATAAATAACCTGCATCTTTTAACTTCCTGTTTAAAAATTAGTGGGTTCTACATTGCTGCAGTTTCTTTCCCAGTTTTCCCACATTATTTCCAGCAGATGGCATTCTGGTTCCCCTCCATAGAGGTGTTAGGAAAAGAGTTTCTCAGTGGCGTGTATTTTTGCACTTTGTTGCCACCCTAAAATGTAAGCTGATTCCAAAAAGGATTAGCTATTTACAAAAGGGATGAGCTTATTGAAATTTGTAGGAGTGGTTTGTGTTAGCAGCTTTAAATTGTTCCTGTTATTAGAGGCTCAGTTTTTTAAGAGGTTACACATACTTGTCAGTGGAGAAATTCTTGTACCTCTCATCTGAAGCATTTGACTGCTGTCATTCAAGGTGCTTGACAGATTGCTGTCACACCACACTGCTGTATTTTTGATGATGTGGAGTGCTTTGCTCCGAGTTTGATCAGAAAATAGGGGTAAAGGAAGGTTTGCCACTGGCTTGAGTAAACTTACTAAGTAGTATGTGGAAAAAGCCTTGCCTGTGCACTTGAAAACCACCTGAACACTTTTTTGTTGTTGGTTTTTTTTGAGGTGGACTATTCTCATGTGTCCAGTAGAAAGAAGAGAAAATTAAATCTATTGCTTCACTGCCCTTAACATCCCATTTGGTCCAAATCTTCTTACATCAAGGAATTGGTGATGAGAAGGCTGGTAATGGCAGCCATTTCTAAGGATCTTAAGCATAGATAATGCCTTTTTCTTTTCTCTCTTCCTCCTTGTGGTTCTGCAGAAGTTCACGTGGTAGAGTAATGCTTTGTCAGCTCCTTAAGATTGATGTCTGTTAACTTCTGCTCTGGAGCACCAGGCAAGTTTCAGAAGATAGGTGAGGGAAGGCAATCAAGAGGAAACAGGTTGGTTGGTTTGGTTTTTTTTAAAGTGTTTCAGATTTGTGGGGTTTTTTTTTTTCCCTTCCACCTTGTGCCTGTAAGTGATTGACTGTCCTGATTATTGATGGTGTGTGCTGGCAAGTCTAGTCTATGCCAGCACAGAATGAGGTAGCAACTATAATCAGTCTGCAGCAAAAGGCTTGATTGCTTCTGACAAGTTTTACCTAAATGTTTTCTTTTTTTTCTAGTGAAAAAAAAAATCAATCACATTGCATAAGCTCCTCATCTGGAATATGTCTAGCTTCATTAGCTCAAGTACAGCATCCTCTGCAAATATATCACTTAGGCTGTAACCTTTTCTTATTTGGAGTTTGTGCTGAGGATGCACACTTGCAAGAATGGAAAAGGTCAAGCCATGGGAGTGCTCTTTATTTTGAGGATCTGGCTCTGAACTTTTGTGCATCTCAAATAGTCACCGCAGCTCAATTAATGATCTGAATTTTAGTAAAAGGCAGAATATTGTTTTACAGGAACATTATTTCACCCTGCAAGTAATGTTTTGCACCTGTGTGTAATTGAAGAGTATTTTTATTATTAATGAATTGCATATAGAAGGAATATTATTATGAGATTTTGTAATAGTTACGTGCTGTTTGTGACCTGAAAGGAACGATGTGCAGGTAAATCGCCTGTGGGTGTAGAAAAGCAAGGCATGTGATATTGTTTGCATAGGTTAGTTGGTATCTTCTCTACCTTTTTTTTTGGGGGTGGCTTACTTCAAAGACTTTATCCACTATGGGAAAAGGTAGACTTGCCCTTTCAAAACAAGGGATGCTTAAGCATATACAAGTGAACATAAATCATAAGGTCCCAGACTGCTGAGTATACTTGAAAGAATGAAAGTGTGGAATAATAAAGATTCCTGTAGAAATCCACACACAGGGAAAACTTGAACACTCGTAAGAATACTGTAAACCTGAACACCTACAAGTCAGGTGAGCAAAAAAAGGTAGTAAACTTAGCAAACATTGGGCTGCATTTGTTTGGATCTAACTCTGCCGTTCTGAATACATGTCAATATACTACTAATGGATAAAGTATTAATGCCCCTGGTCTGTGTAGTGCTGAAATAGCATTACACAGACTGTTAAGTATATTTTGATTTTTATCCTTAAATGCTTGATTGACACAGAGGAGAGATGAAAGAGAGAAGGCAACATGTTAATAAGCTTAGTCACAAAACACGTGGGTTGGGAATTGTACATGCATTTTATGTGCCCATATGCAGTAGAAACCAGTTTAATTGTTATAGTAAGCACAATTAAAATGGTATTGCTGGCTTCTAGACATTAATACTAGTGTATCTATTGCAGAGCATAAGGTTGCAATGCTTCAGTGGTTTCTGATTAATATATAAATAGCTTATCTGTCCTGAATGGTTAAGTTGCTGTAAGTCCTGTTTAATAAGAGGCCCCCTTTTTATTAGAGTTTCTGTTAATAAGTGCTGATGCTCCTTCAGTAGGTAAATAGAACACAGATCTATCAAAAGCAAAGTGGCAGGAACCCAGGACCTGATTACCCAAATACATGGAATGAGAAGGGATGTGTTATAAGCCATCGACCAGTCCCTACTAGATGCTTTTGTGTGATGTTTGTTACCAGCAGTAAGTAGAAACTTATTTCAAGTATGTTATTCCATAGTGAAAGAGACCTTTCAGGTAGTTGTAGAGAGTGAGATAGTCTCCCCTCAGCTTCCTTTTCTCCAGGCTGAACACCTCCACGTCCCTCAGCTGCTCCTCATCACACTTGTGCTCCGGACCCTTCCCCATCTCCATTACCTCTCTTGATACATGCTGTGCCCCAGTTCTCCCCCAGAGAGTTTTATCTTTTTCAGTGTATTTACCCTTCACTCTCTCCTGGCCAATGTTTAGTGGCACAATCCAAGCTATGCTCAGTTTGTTTGGCAGCTTCATTTCAACCAAAAATATTTCTCGGGGAAGTATCAGATTATGGCATTTGAGGTCGCAGCCTCTTTGCCTCTAAAAGTGTGTTCTTAGTGATGGGAAGAAAGCAGGCTTGGCATCCCCATTGGTTATGAGTAGTGAAAAACCTCAATTAGATCCCTAGTGGAAAAATGGGAGTACTGTAATGCAGATGATGTATGATTGCTTTTAAAAATGAAACTGCTGTTATTTTAACTAAGGAGAAGCAGGCAGTGAACTCGGATTCACTGTTAGTGCATACAGAAACATTTGCCCAAAAAAGGAAGAAATTGCCATAGAGACATGCATGGAGTTGTGGGGAATGAAGGGTTTAAGTTGACGCTCAGCTTAAACCTGGACTTGTCTAGGAATTAGTTGTACTTCAAGGAGCATTGAATCTTTGTAGGTCAAACTGAGTTCACAGGGCTTTTGCTGTAAATTATGGCATGGAGGTAAGGTTAGAGGAGCAGGACAGGGATGTTAGAAACACCACAGTCAAAACTGCTGCAAGAAAGCTTGACTTCTCTGTACCCACTGTGGGTTTCCAAGGGTGCCAGCAGTTACTTTGCACTAATCCAACAGTTCTTGTGCTGCTGTACTGTAACGGAGCATAGTCTTGGAAATGTCAAGTGTCATCAGCCCTGAACAATTTAACTAGTCAGGTAAAGACACCAATTTTAATTTTCCCAGCACTTGACAGAGGTGCCAAGTGCCTGCCTCCACTCTGAAAGTTAGGCTAGTCTAAGATCTCATACCAAACTGCTTGGTGAGATCTGTGCTAAGCACATAGCCTATCCAGATGATATCACTGATGAGGTCTGTTGTGCCTACACAGGGTGAGATGTTTCTAAATGCAGAGACAGGCATTGTGAATTATTATATTCATGTTGTGCAGTACCATTGGTATTGTCAGCCTCAAAACTTTGAGTGAAGCTAATACCATAGCTTGATTTCTCTCTGCATGGTAAAACTTGCTTTGACTTAAATAGGACCCAGTTACAAAAAAAGCTAAGACTGACAAAAAGTACTGCTAGGGATAAACATGGGTTCTTTACAAATCTTAACTTCTGTCAGTACCTCAGCTTGCAGGTGAATGGTGACTTCTTCCCACAACTACATGAAAGGAGTGTTGTCAGAGTCAGTTCCTGATGTTGTACCTTGCAAGGCTAGCTACCAGTCAGTGCATGTGTAAGTGTTTTAATGTTGGAGAGAGTGCTGCATCATTCAGGTGGATGCTTGGTTTGATAGGAGAGCTCTGCCCTTACTTCCTATCACTGTTCTTAGAAAATAGGAGTTCTATGTCATGAGGGTAAGCAGCATGGGAATGAGTCCATCAGGGATTTGGTTTAGCATCCTGCTTAAGAGGAGTAGGTTTCATGGGAGATTTGGGTACACTCATTGACTTTCAGTGGCCTTCAATATAAGCTACTTATTTTTAGGATTACCTTTACCCCTAGTGGGAGGCATTCTACCATTTAGCAAAGGTGAGTACTTATTTGTGAAGGCTTTGAGTACAAAGATCGGGGTTTCTGCTAAAACGGCATGTGAAAAATGTGAAAGTAATGTAAAAAGTATTGAATTTCTCAGAGTCAAATCCTATTAAGTTAAACATGAAGTTCTTTACCTCCAGGACTACTTAGAAAATGAGGAGAAAACCCCAGTCTTCTAAAATTGTCAGGTACTGGGAAATGCTGGGTTAAGCTAAGCTATTATTGCACAACACGACTATGCAATGCTCTATTGATTTGGTCCTTGGCTGGAGGAGTGTATGTCAGGAAGTGTGGCACTGGGAAACTTTGGTGTGATCCTCAGTAGGGTAGCAAGTCTCCTTCTGAGCCTGTATGTTGTTTTCATGGACATCTTTATATTAGAAACCCATGATGGTGATATTTATTTGCAACTGGAGTTGTAGAGGTCTTTGTGTTGTTAAAATGGAGAAACACTGGAGGAACTCTTCTCTGAGCTTGAAGAAATCTTGAAAAAAACTGAACCTTAAGTGTTCTCAGTAAAAAAGGTAGCAATGAAAAATACTTTGTTCTTTCCTGAAAGCTTCCACTTGCCAGCAGGAGTCCTCCTGTGACTGTGTTGCTTGCAGCATGGACTCTGAGTCACTCGGGGGAAAAGTGGCTGGTGTGGAAATTACAAAGTAAGGCAAAACTTTTTTTTTTTTTCTTCAAAATGCCCCTTGTACAAAGTCTGATTAACTTTTATTTCCTGGTATTAGTAGTATTGGTTATGTGAAGATAACTTTGTAAGTGACCTGTATGCAGGCTGGCTGCCATTCTGATGGCACGCAAACAAGGTAGACAGTGACCTTGTGCTAGAAGTGCCCTGTGAAAAATCGAGCTTTATTTCACAGACTTTGGGAAACTTTAAGCAGAGACAGGGTTCTCTCAAGCACACCTGCTTTCAGGTCTGAAGGTTTGTTGAGCATGGGGCTTAGATTTTGAAGACTGTGATAGTGAGAGATAAGAACATCACCCTAGTTGAAGCTAAGTAGACACGAGTGCCATGTACTAGAAAGGCATTTACTATGTCTGATGTTTCTGGAAATGCCTGCTTGCTACCTATTTGCTGCTTGATGGTCTTTGTACTTTGACTGCAGTTCTGCTACAAAGCTATGCTGCAGGAGTACCATCAATCGTATGCTTCCCCAAAACTAAAGACCAGGTCTGTGTGTGTGCTGTGTAGATGAGATGGCAGGGAAACCTCAAGTTCTTCGTATTTTGAGAACACTACATTTAATTTTATTTTGTTTCTTTTTTTTTTCCAAAATCCCTTATGAATGGATAGTGGCTTGAAAGGGATGCTTTTTTAAAATGGCCTAATCTTACTGTGTTTTAAAAATGCTTAATAACAAAATCTGTAGTACTATATATAGTGCATAGAGGTGATGTCTTATTCCTTGCTTGTGTGCAGAGACATAGGAAAACTTTGCATTTCCTTTATTGAAGTAGTGATTTGTGATCTTGGATGTTATGTCAAGAGATGAAATGTCTACTAGATGCAGAGCTTCCAGACTCTTGAAATACAGACTCTCCTTAAACTATGTCAAATTGTCATTTCCATTCCAAAGCTTCTGTAAAAAAGGTGTTGTAAAGGCTACCTAGGAAGTTGGAGAACTTGGAACTAAAATCAAGGCATTATATCCTAGTGTATGTGTGTTGAGCTATAGACACTTGAGTATTTTGAAAGTAAATGTAATGTTTCTGAGGGAGATTGATCAAGTAGGGAGAAGGTCAAATTAATAATCTTGGAAGATTAACTTTAAAGGCATCATTTCAAAAACACATCTGTCCTCTCCAAATATATATTATTGGTAAATAAAGCAGTTTTACTTACCTCTAGCAAGAGACTGGCTGAAATCCAATACGTAATTGTCCAAGATGCCTGGGGTATATAGGGTTTCATGCAGCATGAGAGGGTATTTCATCTCCTGGCCTTATTGCAACATCAGAACATTACAAAAGGAAGTTGTTTTCTCTTTGGCCAGATAAAACCTCTCAAGAGCTTGATCTCACACTTAGATTAGAAAAAAATCCTTTAAAAAATGAAATAAATCTTTCATCCTTCTAGGTAACGCAATACCATCTGTAAACAACCACAAACACATTAAAGTCAAGCCAAGCTTCTAGTCAATGATAATGTCTTGACATGTTAGGGAATGAGCATTAAGCCCTCCCCAAAAAGCTTGTGCCACTTCACATGGCATTTGTTTACTTTTCATTTGAGATCTGTGAATTACTTTGGGCACAGTTGCAGCCTCTGGCACACTATTGTTCTGTGCCAAGTAAAACATCCACTGCTAGAGTTTTTCATTGAACTTGCTCAGAGTTTGCTGCTTGAGATTTGGCAAAGCACTGTTATTAAATATGAATTGGTTTTGCCATTTAATATTGATTAGAAGACTTCTATCTGGAGTGCACTTTTGAACTCCAGGAGAGAGAAGGTGGTACAGTATAATTTTGTTGTTCGTGTATTGTTTGTACCTTACTTTACCCTCAGTTTTCTCTGTGGAGAAAGCCATCTACTTACTCTTTTTCCTCCCAGAGATGGTCAGTGCAAGTGAAGCACTGATATTGTTACTCACAGAAGAAGGGCAGTGCTTATATCACTCTCTGGACTTCAACAGATCAGCTTATTCTTAAAGAAGACAGAGCAGAAATAGACCCAGATGCAAAAAAAACCAAACCCTCAGCTATTGCAAAATTCTGCTCACACGATGGGCTGGAAATGTTAACAGTAGAAGACATAAAGGCTGTGCAGAGAGTACATTCTTGCCTCCTATTTATTTTTTTTCCCTCAGAAGAGCAATGAGTAGTTTGAACAGAAGTTGGAAGTTCAAAGTTATTACATGCAATTGATACATACAGAAATAATTTATATAATTCATTTCTGTAATGTAGGAGCCTTAAAGGAAGAAGGAGTGCATGTGTACATCAGGTAACATTTTGAATAATTTGTAACTGTAGGAACTGAATTATCAGGGATTCTGGAAGTGTGAATTCACAGAAAAATCCATTTCATAATTGTCTATGTGTCAGGGGCTTTTTAAATTGTCTCACAAAATACCTGACTTGCTAGAAGATAGGCCTACATCTGAGTTTACTTCTGTCTGACAGGTTCCTATGAAGGTCACAATCTTCCCTGCAAGGCTTGACCCACAGATTTTTGAGTATGGGCTGAATTGGCTAAATTCTAAGGAACTGAAAAGATCCTGAGATGAGACCTCAGCCATGAGAGCTGGAATGAGATGCGTCCTTTTCAGAAACATGTTTCTTCAGCTCTTATGTGTGAGTCTGTGCCAGCACATGCCCAGATCGAAATGAACGTAAGATATGTCTGGCTGAAATCACTCAAACCTGTGATTTACATGCCCAACTGAGAAACAGATCCTTAACACCCATATGATGGAAATTGACCTCTGCCTACAGATTTGATAAAAGGATGTTTCAAAATGGTTCATTCCTACAATCTCAGTAACTTTTTGGGCCATTAGTTCCGAGATAACGTGGCTGCAGTTGACAGTTGGGTCATTGCTTGGCAAGATGCACCCTTCAAGCTTTTAATTGTTAGAACCACCTCATATTTCTCCAGACAATCTGAAACTTACTCTGTAATTTTGTTTGCTGTTTACTTGTAAATAGACTCAGAAATGCTAGGTTTTTTTGTTGATTTAGGAGTTTTAAAACAAAAATAAAGCTCTGAAGGACAAGACTTTAAAAAAAAAACTTTGTATTTCTGTAACTGTGTGCAAAAGACCTTGGTGCAAAAGATGGGGTTTTTTCCTGAGGGAAAACCTCTTCATATCATGGAATGAGTAAACTTCCAAAATTATGTGAATTATGGATCTTGCGTTCTTCTCACTTTTAACAGCTTCTTTAGAACAGTGTTAATATTAATGTAAGTTACTTTTACTGTCATCTTAAATATTTAAAACCTTTAACAGTATCTGCCTTGGCAGACAGTGACAAAGTGCCTATTTTCTCCATGTGATAGGAAAATCTACTTTTTCTGGTTTGTTGAGACCAGGATGGTGTGAATTCTGACAAAGAACAGTTTTGCTTCTCTGTGTGAATACATTGGTGAAGCAGGAAGGAATTTACTTCAACCTTTGCAATTCTCCCATGTTGCACCAGGAGTTCACATTATCATGAAATAGTTGTGTGTAGGAATGGATTCACTTGAGGCTCACTCATCTTCTATTGCTCAGCTTGGGTCTTTCTTTCCTTGCCTGCTGACTACACATGACTTAGAGGTCTCCCGAGCTTCCTTCTTGAATCCTTTGGTTTCTTAAAGGGCTTTAAGGCTGGTAGGGTGTAATAATAAGGCCTGGCAGGACACAGCATGGAGGGGTAATGCATTGCAGTGGGAGGGTTAGAGCTGATGGGCATAGGCAAGAGAGAGTTATTGAGGGAGTGACTTTAGAAGCAAAGAGCTCCTGCTAAATGGGTATGCATGTAGGTATTGCTAGTGAAAGACACATAAACTGTGAGGAAGCATAGCAGATCTGGCCTTCTTAAACCTCAGTTCATTTGTTAAGACTGTTGCTTATCCTTGTTGCTTTATGGCTGTATAGGGTGTCGGCAACTGTGAACTGTGCAGCAGGACCTGTTGGAAGAAAGCTAGAGAAATGACAAAAGCAAGCTGCTGGTGTGGCCATAATGAGAAGGTCAGTACTCAGGAGATGGGGAGAAAAGAGAGATGGAGTATCGAGCTCAGAACAGCAGACAGGAAGGTAAGAGAAACAGGGAGGAGGAGGCTGCAGCTGGACAATGGAAAAAAATGAAAAGCATAGAGAATAGTAGCAGAAAGGCAGATAGCAACATAAATTAGTCAAAAAGTGTGCAGGTAAGCCATTTGTTTTGTGACTTCCCTATGTACACATAACACCAAACTGGGAGGACTGGCTGATTCCCCAGAAGGCTGTGCTGCCATTCAGAGGGATCTCGACCAGCTTGAGAGCTGGGCAGAGAGAAACCTCATGAGGTTCAATAAGGACAAGTGCAGAGTGCTGCATCTTGGAAGGAACAACCCCATACACCAGTACAGGCTGTGGATTGACCGGCTAGAGAGCAGCTCTGCAGAGAGAGACCTGGGAGTCCTGGTTGATAATAAACTAAACATGAGCCAGCAATGTCCCCTCATGGCCAAGAAGGCCAATGGCATCCTGGGATGCATCAAGAAGAGTGTGGCCAGCAGGTCGAGGGAGGTTCTGCTCCCTCTCTACTCTGCCCTGATGAGGCCTCATCTGGAGTCCTGTGTCCAGTTCTGGGCTCCTCAGCTCAAGAGGGACAGGGAACTTCTGGAGACAGTCCAGCACAGGGCCACCAAGATGATCAAGGGACTAGAGCATCTTCCTTATGAGGAAAGGCTGCGGGAACTGGGGCTGTTTAGTCTGGAGAAGAGGAGACTGAGGGGGGGATCTTATTAATATTTACAAGTATATAAATGGTGGGTGTCAGGAGGTTGGGGCATCCCTTTTCTCGATGGTATCTAGCAACAGGACAAGGGGTAATGGAAAGAAGCTGGAACACAAAAAGTTCCATTTAAACATAAGGAAAAAACTGGTTTACTGTTCAGGTGATGGAGCCCTGGCACAGGCTGCCCATGGAGGGTGTGGAGTCTCCTTCCTTGGAGGTCTTCAGGACCCACCTGGACACGTTCCTATGCGACCTGATCTAGGTGAACCTGCTTCTGCAGGGGAGTTGGACTGGATAATCTCCAAAGATCCCTTCCAACCCTACAATTCTATGATTCTATGATATGCAAATCCTTCCCCTGAAGAAACAGGTGGAGGGATAATGAAATAGATTAGCATGCAACTGAGCACAGCAAGGAAAAATACATGAAAATAAAAGATTATGGCAACAAGTACAGCTGCCATTGCTTATTTCATCTTTCTTTCTATCTCCTGTAGTAGGGAAGGACATATCTTGCTTCTGTTCATGCACTAATAGGAATCACAATCTCACCAAGAGCATGAGCAGGTGATAATTTTTCGTTTCAACTGTTATGAGGAGTGATGTCAATCAAAAATACCTTATCTTACTAGATTATGCTGTCTCTTGGAGCTTTTCTCCTGTGCTGCCTGAAACACACAGATAGTAGAGGCTGTTTCTACATCTCTTTAGATGATCCAAAGCTTACAGCCAGTGGTAATTTGAAAGGAGCTGTGCGTTCTGGCAACGTGGTTATATGACCGAAAATACTGGCAGTGCTGTCTTCTGTTGCCTTGGTTTCACCAGTAGTTAGCAGAAGGTGAGGACAAGAAGCAACTAGAAGCGTTTCACTGAGTTGCTGTTTTATTGAAATGAACTTGTGGTAAGAATGACTCCACGTGGCAGGTGTCTCTTGGAGTTCACACATTTATTAAGTTAGTGAACCCTGACTATGTCTGACTCTTGTTATTTTTACCTGTTTTGCCCTGGTAATGCTCTTTTGACTTTGTTCAAGTTGTCCTGAATTTCACTGGAGACCTTAGAAAGGAATTAGTGTATTTATTACTTTCATAATTTCTACCGTACTTGAAATGAACATTAGATATTTGTTTGGTTAGTGTTAGTATGTAGTGGTAGTTATTTTCTGTTTGCTCCTATTTTATAAAAAGTGCCTCCTGCTAATAGCTAATGAGTATTAACTCAGTAAAGCACTGAGAAACTCTTGGTGCAAATTGCTGTTTGAATCTTGGACCAATGCCATGATGTACATTTCACTTCTCACATTCATTGCTGGAATTACAGTCTAGTAATTAATGGCATGCTATCCTGAGAAAAAATTTGACCTTAAACTTCGAGTTCGAGATGGTAGTGTTCATAAGTGAATCAGAATTGGACAGATGGAATTACCATGAGCAGTTATTAATAAATTTAGTTGGCACAGTTGCATTTAATCAGACAGACTTTCTTTAAAGCCAGCAGGAGAAGGTGGCCACTGCAGTCCAGCCTTGTACAACTTTGACAAGGTAACTGGGATACCACTTGAAGCAGGTACATTGAAATCAGCTGGAAAAAAAAACCTGTCATTGGTAAACTGGTAAAATTAGGATCACTTTTCTAGTTCATTTTGATTTTATGTTTTTGGCTGTAGCAATTTCATAGTTTCGACTTCCAAACTAGTGGCTGGTTTTCTTTGTCCTGAGACTTCAAAGAACCCAACTTTTATATTGTGGAAGCACTTGGAAAAGTTGGCTCTAGTATCTTCTGATGAGTGTGCAGTGCTGAAGGTATGAAATAGTACATTTTTAATGATTGGCCAAGAACTGGAAGGTACTGAGGGAGCGGGGAGTGCATGAAGAAAGAAAATAGTCTCATGGGAAGAGCTGAGCTCAGCCTTTGTGGAGTGCTTGGTAGTTTCTGTTAGTTTGAATGCTTGATTGTGGTTGCCAATGTTTCAGTGTTCCTCGAGAGGAAATGTATAAAATGAGTGGAGAGCAAAGGAGCTGAAATGGAAGGAAAAAATGGAAAGATTCTTTTCAATATGGACCTATGTGACAAGAAAAAAGTCCTTGTAGTAAACAGACCCATGCCTCTTGAATACATGTTGTTTTGAGGTTTGTGGTTTTTTTTTAATCCTGCAAATAAAAGTGAGATCCCAATACGACTCATCCAAAGCTGGTAAACCCCGAAGAGACAACGACTTCTTCAGTTCCAGGCCCCCTCCGCCCCCACCTCCCCGTGCTGTGAAACGGGTCAGTTCCTGCAATGCTTTCCTCCACAGACACATTTGCTTTGCCTAATCGTCGCACAAGCGCCTGCCACTGCAGCCACGGCGGGTTGTTGCTTTACCATGGGCTTCTGCTTCCCCAGGTAGCAGCGGGGGCGGAGGAGAGGCTGGGCTGCTCTCGCACCCACCCCAACGGCACGACCAGGGCTCGGCTGCGCCTCCCGCTCCCCGTGAAAGGTGCCGGGGGAGGAGGGGGAAAACGCTGCCCGAGGCGGGGCCGGGCGGGGCGGAGGGCGGGCTACGGCGCATTTCTTGTGGGGGCCGCCGCCGCTTTGTCTGCGGGGAAAGTTTGGCGGCAGGGTGGGGGTTGAGGTGCTGCCCCAGCACCTGCGAAGGGGGCCACCTTCTTCCTCCTCGCGGCGTCTCTCCCGCAGCCGGGGCCATGGGCGCCCTGGCCGCCGCCTGGGCGACGCTCTGCCTTTGCCTCCTCGGCGCGGCGCTGCCCGCCGCCGCCTCAGGTGAGTCCACGCGCTGGGCCCCGGCCGTGGCCCCGTCCGGCAGGCGGTTGGTGCCCCGAGAAGTTCTCCGTTCTCTCGGGGGAGTTGGGGTATCTCTCCCTGCCTCCCTTTTTCTCCCCGTCCCGGGCGGGGGTCTGCTTCCCGCCCCCCCCGCCATTTTGGCGGTTTCTCCACAGGCGGAGCGAGGGGGGCCGAGGCGAAGCCGTGCCCGTAGCCAGCCCCTCCCGCATTTGTCCCTTCGCTATTCCCGCTCGGTCGTGGCGGGGTGCCCGCCAGATGCCGAGGGCTAGCGGCCGTTAATTGCCGGGGATGGAGGAGCGTGTCCCGCTTCGACCACACGGGAAGTGGGGCTGGGGGTGCCGCCGATTGAGCCGAGGCTGTGGGGCTTTCTCTCACGCTCTGCACCGTTTCATGGGGGCCGGAGGGCGAGGAGGCAGCCCAAGACAGCAGTAAAGCCCCGCTAAGATGAGGCTGAGGTTACCTAAAAAGGCTTTAGTGGGTTTTAGTTTTCCAAACCCATAGAGTGCCCGCATGTGAGGTGAGCTGGGTCTGTCAGCGGTAGGGCCAAGGGGTAAGCCGCTTGCCCATAGGACCCATAAATGCTGTGGTCTGCTCTTGTATTCTGCCGCCGAGGCAGCCTGGGCAGCCGTAGTGGGACCTGTGGAGAATAGGCAGCAACTATCTGCCTTTCCGTGATTTAGAAGAGGGCTGAGTTCAACTCGATGTGAAAGTGCCCTAAGAGTGCCTTAGCAGGTGTTGAGCATTGCTTTCTCCTGTCATTAAACAAGTGTTCTGGATAGGCTTGTAGAAACTTCAAGGTTATCTTATGATGCTGATAATGTTTACTGGTGTTTTAAGTTTTGAAGTGTAGTGTGGCTGTATTTGTGCACTTTGGTTGTTTTCCTCTGACAATGTCAATTTCCAATGACAATGTCAAATGTTGGTTTCCAAAGTGGGAACTGCTTTCACTATAACAGTGATTCCCATTTGATATAGTTGTTTCAGTGAATAACAGTAGTTAGAAGTAACTACATACCTATGAGCTAAAGAGTTGTTAGATATGAAATTTGGATATTAACTTATTGGACAGTACCCTGAGAGACTTGTATTAAAAAAAAAAAAGCCCTCACAGCAGAAAGCTACCCTACCAACCCCAAAATTGCCAAGGCAAAAAGTCCGGAGACACACTTGTGACTTGGAGTTGCACTCACAGGGCACTAACAAAGAGGGATGATGCTTAACATGCGTCATGCAATGTCCTCAGCTCAGAATTGGGAATAACAAAATAACTATAAAATATATTTGGGACTAAGGATTTTCAAAGTCCTGTAAAGATGGCTTATCTCCTAGTATCCCCCTTGATAACTTGTGTGGGAGTGAAATGTATCTTTGCTTTAATGGAGAGGAAGAATGAAGACTTTCTGTGTTTGCTTTCTAGTCTCACATGAGCTGGGGTAAGCTCTTCTCTTGCAGATTGCAGTGGAGGGAATAGGCTGTAGAGCTAGAGAAATTGTTGAAGGTCTATTTCATTCCTGTTGTTGCCTGCTTGGTCTATTTGAGGCAGCTGCTCTCACCCTGCTGTCTTGGTCCTTACTCTGTACTCTGGCCCCATAGGTGATGAACTTTTTGTCACACGACTGCTCTTTCACTGTGTGTTTGTAGTGCCTGGCACAAAGGGCTCCAGATGTAATTACAGTCTCTTAAAGCAAAAATAGGAAATGCTGATATTTTTGTTGTCATTGATAGATTTCCCCCGTCTCTTTAACGTTTTCATATCCTCACTGGGGTCTCTGATACCATATTTCACACTTCTGTGTGTCAAACTATTGTTAGTTTGTTAGCGAGCAAAAAAGAAAGGGCAGCCAGCCCTTTTTTAGGGGTAAACTGATTTAGTTGTGCTGGTCTTAACTAACTGGTATTAAGTTCTTTGGGGGTTTTGCTGTTGTTGGGTTTGTTTTTTTTTAATGTGCTTTGCAATAGTCTGTGACCTTGTGTTTTACACTGAGTTTTGAGGTGCGGCTGGATGATAAACCTTGAAATTATCCTCTCTTGCTGGAAGAAGAGTGTGGGGGAGGAGAGAGATTTGGGGGGCAGAAGATTAATGGTGTTCAAAAATCAGTGTAGTAATATGAGGTCAAGGTGTGATCAAGTGTTTAGTTTTGATGTTTTTTTTCTTTCTATAATCATTAATTGATATGAAAATGAAATAAACAAACATGTAATTGTAAGAGTCTGAGTCTTAGTTGTGTTCCAGTAACTTGGCACCTCTGTGAACATACAGAGGTTACTTGTCAAATGTGACATGGTTAACTGTGCCATTTTTTGGGATGACGTGTGGGGGACTGTGCGGATGTGAGAGTGAGCCCCCCTGTTTTAGTGTGCTAGTCCTAGTGCTAGTGTTCAGTCTGGGCATGCGAAGGGTAGGGCTTGATTTGTTTACTATCAATATGAGTAGAAAGGTATCTGCTGAATTTGAGAGAAACATGATGGGCTCCCAAGGCTCCCCTTCTTGGCAAGGGAAGATAATTCCTGATGCTGCCTCTGCAGCCTCTTGTAGCTCAACTAAAGACCATCTCAGAGGAGGAGCTTTTGATTCAAAGCAGTGTAGCTCTAAGGTTTTCTCTACAAATTTGTCTAATCTGCATTTTCTGGGAAACACCAGTAAGAGGAAATTCTTAGTTCTCTGGGTGGTCCCTTGAGGGAGCTTTTCCTGCATTCTCCTCTCTTTTCATCTTTGAGTTTCTTGGGTTTGAATTTCACATTCTTGTCACGTTTTCAGTAGAGAGATATGTATAGTTGTTTGAGAACAGCTGTTTCCCAGAAAATCAATGAAAGAACTGTCATTCGACTTATTCATGATTTTATTTTCTAACTCCTTATTTGATTTGTTGAAGTAGAATATATAAAGGTTGCTTGAATGGGTGTATATCTCTGTCACTTGCTTGGAGAACCTTCCTCTCAGCTATCAGTGTTGGTGATGAGGACTAGGAAGGCTGAAGCAGGATAAGTCCCATGAACCTGTCATTAGGTGAAATGTGACCCCTTGACCATGGAGTGGGAATGGGAATTGATGCTGGCTCTTCTCACTGTGGTACAGTTTTTATGTGTATATTCATGTGCCTATTTGCTTCTCCTGTAAATGGTAAAAGGATTTATAGGAGCCCAGAGAAGAGACTGCTCTTTAGCTTGCAATTTAAATGCTGTGTAACCCTAAGGACCATATTTTGTCCTTGAATGGCTATGGCTTCCCTTTAGTTCAGTGAGAGCTGAGGCAATTATTTGAAGTTAAAATTCTGAGCTTCACCTTAGGTGTGTATTGTGAGAATTCTCATCTTACTGGGGACAGGCTTTGCAATGGCAGAGGGAGAGAACATATGCCCTTTGTGCAAGTGACACTAAATGTCTGAATTTCTCAGTCCTCTGAGAATGGGAGGTGATTGTGGGAATGGGTTATGATACTGGCCCTGTTAAAAAATGTATGATTATTGGTGACAGTGTGGTCCTTGCAAGGTTCATGTTTACCTTGTTTTACTGCCTTCCATTCTCCCTCTTTCTTTGATTGTGATCTGCGTCCTTCACTTCCATCTGAGGAAGACTGGGTAACTTCTTGCAATTATAATGCTGTGATGCTTCACCAGTGGTCTGGTGAGGTGCTAACTCTTTCTGAAAGACCAGCTGTGTTATTTTGCCTTGTTTGTGTGTTCTCCAAGTTTTTGAGTTCATCTTGGCCAGAGTCCCTGTTGCTGCAGCCTGAAGCTTACCTAGAAGTCGTCCTGCTGCACCAAACCTGTATTTGGTTTATTGCTGGCAAGTGCACGGCCAGAGGTGGCTGGCTGCTCAATGCTGCTCGTACTGTTATATACTAGAGTCACTGGACATTGTGCTGGTGTTACTTGTTTCTAATCTCATTTCTAATGGTTTATTTGTTTATTTTGTCTCACAGGTGCCTGTGTCTACCAGGGCTTGTTGTTTGAGGTAGGTGAGCTTCATTTGTTATTCTGGGAAAGTGTTTGAGAAGGTGCTGTTGAACTTGATTTGAGTTCCTTATTTGTCACCCCTGTAACTGGGAAGACTGATCTTGAAGCAAGTCACAGAGCTGTGAGCCTTCAGCCTTCTGGAAGACATCAGCAAAATAAATATTGCCCTCAGAGAGGTTAGAAATTCTACCTTGGATTTTGAACCTCACCTCTTTTCTTCTCAGCACGATGCTACCTGCTTCTAACTGAGTTTGTGAAAAGACGCGAGAGATTTGAGAGTTCTTGGAAGCCATATGAATCACAAAAGTGCTATCCTAGTCAGGATAGGGGTTATGTTTTGTAGTGCCAGGATGTGTTCTGTGGGTTTTTTCCCCTGAATTAATAAGGTATTAATGACAACAAACACCTTTTCTTCTCAGCTGATTGTGGTGAGTACTGTGTACCTTAACTCTTCTCTATAAACCCAGAGTATTTTCTTTTATAGTCTTCCTCTTTGCATGTGCATAATCCATAAAAACTTTGTACAAGAATCACAGTTTTAAACAATTTATAACTGATGTTTTGCTCTGTAACACTTGTCTGCCTTGCTTCGGTGCTCCAGGCTAAAAGGAAATGGCTGAGCAACTTTACATTTCTGGAGTGCTTCCTTACCTGCCTCCAGGCCCACAGCAGACTTACTCAGGGATTTGTTGCTGTAGGCTGGGAGACAACATGCAGCAGCTGTTGGGGAAAGCCTGGGATTTTATTTCCCTCATTGCTCTCCCACAAAGCTGGCTATGTATTCTACATGTGTGACATGTGACCACAGAGTATCTTGTAAATAACTGGTGGCAGGTGGTTCCTTTGGCCTTCCAGCATGGAGTCAGGGTCCTGAAAGTTTTTCTGCTTCAAGCAGGGAATGTAGGGGGAGTTGCTGAAGGCCAATGTTTTGGGTGGATGGCTTGGAAGCTGAAGAAGGCTTCAAATGGATTTGCTCCTTTTAATAACACAAGGTGGAGCATCAGTGTCTTCACAACAGCTGGAAGGTTTGTCTAGATTCCAGCCTGAGCGAACTGTACCAGCAGGTCGCTACTGATGAGCATTACAGCTCAGTAAGGGCAGTATCAGAGCTGAAGGGTTAGCAGTGATGGCTTTCATCTGTCACCAGTTATTTTGTCTCTTTTTTTTTTTTCTGGTGTTCTGAAGTGTTTTTTTTCTCTCCTCTTTCTTTCATTGATGTGTTTGAAATGCAGGTGTGCGTTTATGTACAAATGCTACAGCAATATATTAAGGACTGTGCGATATTCTAAATTAGATGCCTCCTGTTTAAAGAACTTGCTCCTAGTATCCTTGATTTTATCTTTATATTTACAAGAGTATTGTGTTTTTATCAATAAATGACTTTTATAACTGTAGTAGTTTTCACTAGCTGTGCAAGAGGATTGCTCTGCAGTAAATCTCAAAGCAGACACAAAATGGATGCAGGTATACAGCCGGTATTTATCGTGATGTAGAACTTGAACAGCGCAAACTTGTTGATTTTGGAACAAGGACCTGTCCTGTCTCTTGTTCATTGTCATATCCAGAGATGTGGCTGCTTTCCTAAGTGATGTTTGCTGTGGAGACAGGTTTTTGCATAATTTTCCACGAGTATTTGGACATTTCTTCCATTTTGTGTGTGCCAGTGTAACAACTTTTGATTACTCTTTGGAAGGTAGAATGTAAGACAGACTCTGTGACTTTAGCTAGCAATCTCAGAACAGGTTCTAAATTCACATTGTTTCTGGCTCAGATGGGGAAAATGTCACATGCAATGCACCAGACCTGTGGACTAGGTGCATCTTCCTCTGTACTGCTGCTTCATGAGTTTCTTTGTGTGACTATTTTCCCTAAGAAAGCAGGAACTACACAGGCAAGCACAGGAACTACAGATGGAAAAAAACTTTTAGTAGGACTTGTTCCATTCTCTGGTTTGTGCCAATACTGACAGCAGTATTGAAGGTAGCTTGGTTGAGTGTGGCAGAAATCAAACTCTAAAGGCAGCATGTGAGGGATTTCAAGGCAGTTAGTACTTTTGGGTTGATGATGGTGTGTAGCTGTGATAGAGCTGCAGAGTTGTTGTACCTTTTAGAAGGCTACTGTCTCAGGTCAGTTTTGAAATGAAGGATGACCAGAAGAGCTATCTTGCCACTGCCACCATTTCAGTTTGTGCAGTTTCCCTGGCACAAAAGAATGAAAGTTTCAGATTTCATATTTTTTGAATAGACTCATACGTGAGACATTTGCTGTGTTTGTTCAACTTAGTGATTGTAAAGGATTGATGCAGCTGTCTCTCAAATGAAGACTGGGAGGTATTGCCTCACGGCTTTGGTGTGCAATTGTCCTTACTGCAGCTGGGGGTTAGGGTCTTTCTGAATCACCAGTTTGGGATTCTGGAGGTGCAGTTTGAAATGTATCTGTTATCCTGTCTGCTTAATGAACACGTTTATTTTCCTGCTTTATCCCAGATCATGGGAAAAGTAAAATCCTATTCTGCCTGTAGTCTCTGTCTGTGTGTTACTGTTTAATCTCTCTTGTAAGACTGATGGGAGCTGTGATCACTGGTCTTTTTGTAAGGGCTAGTGGGCAGGGTGTTGACTTGATGGTGTGCTTAGGATGGTACTACAAGGCAGTTCTGCCAGCACTTACAACTGACCTTGCTGGGAGCAACATGTGCATCACTTAACAGAAATGTCTTAGGGGTACACATTGAGCTGATGAGCTTGTAATCTGCTGAACATATCTCTCTATCTGTCTTTCTGAAATAGAGATGCTTGTGCTGGCTGTAGAAAACTGGTGCTTCTGTGGCAAGTTCAGTCTCCTTCAGTGTTGTTTGTGTACCTGTGTGGTAGTACAAGTGAAGCCACCTGTACTAGAGCTGAGAACAGCTTGGATCTGCTTGTTCTCCAAACCATTGCCCAGCCTCCAAGTGTAACTGGTCTTGGATTTGAGGTTTTCATGTTGTTTTTATTTTATTGACTTGTTCCTTTTAAGTCTGTAGACAAGGAGAGAGGTGAGGAGCTGGTCAGCAGAAACAAAGAGAAACAAGTGGACAATTATATCTTCAGAAGATAATGAAGCCTCTTGTGCATGCAGCAGCTACAAAAGCAGCCTTAATACCTTGATTATAGTACCATGAAGAGGAAGGTGATGGTAACATGCAGTCACATGTTAGTGAATGTGAGGGGTAGTCCTGTTATCAGTTAAATGAAAAAGAAAACATGAGCACAGCTTCAAGATATGGCTTGATAAAATTGGGCTATTGAGATGGCATGGGGAAGGAATTTCATTCTGACATTTCTTTCTAGCAGCTTTTCCTTTATTGTGCCAGAGCAGTACATGATTGATGTGCCTTGTGTGGCTGAGTTGGATGTGAGTGACAGGAGCAGACCTGGCTGACTTTGTCTGTAACTGAGGCGCTCTCAACTCTGGCCTTGTGAGTTGGGCTGTACTCTGAAGAGCCAGTGTGTAAAGGGAGGCCATGTACCAGCCTGAATGTGCACCTGCTCACAACTATTGCAGCTCAAAGGGAGCTGAGCTGGGCTCTGCACCACCTTGCACAACAATGCTGGACTCTGACTTAAGCTCCTCTTGCTGGTCTTCTCTGCTGTTGGCTGCATCATGGGCTAAACTGAATCTTATAGGTTTGGGGTCCTGACATAAGAGAGCACAGATGAATGTGACAGCAGAATTTGTGTGTGGGATTCCTTACTAGTGGTGCTGCCGTGTGCCCAGACTGGAGCAGAGAAACAGACTGGAGGATAATTTTGTGGGTTTAGCATTTGTGTATGATTTGGGAAAGCTGCACATAAAAGAATGCGTTCAGAATGCTTTTCTGAATGACAAGACACCGGGCCAAACATTGCAACCTTACCTGAGCAGCATCACAGTGTGCCTTTGGCACTAATAGAGCTGTTGACAGCCTCCAAGAGAAAGACATAGACACTGTTTTGTTTTAAACTATGGTTAGAAACACTGTTTCCTTTCAGTTCTTCCTGTTACTCAGTGTTTTTCTCAATATTTCACGTGCAAGTAGTTGTAGGTGAGCTGTTACCAGGTTATTGCAGGAATGCTATTTGTTGCAAGTCTTGCTTTATAGCATTTGTCTGTTTTGCTTGCTTCTCCTGCAAACCCAAACCCTGAAATCACTTGAAAAATCCCTAGTGCATAAATCAAACATTAAAGTGTGGTGAACACAAGCACTGCAGAGTTATTTGAATTGTTGATGCCATAAAATTTCTGCATCTTGCTTAACTAACTTAGCTGCTTGTCTGTCAAGGGTCAGCTTGTGCTCGTGTGTTTCCTCTGAGGAAAAACACATCTCTGATTTCCAACTGTGATGAGGAGGTTTGTGTTTCTCCCTCTGTTTTCACTTTCGATAGAGTTTTTGTATCCGCACAATCAGCACAGCCACTTCCTTTACTTGGCAAAGAAGAAAATACAGATTACTATTTTTCTCTGAGCTGGACGGTGGTGTTGTTGGGGATGAGGAGACTTTCATGCCACAATTTAAGTGTGTGGGAGGTATCGATCAAGCCTGTATCTGCATCTTTCTGCCAGCTAGCTGATGCCAAGAAGAGTTTTCAGCCTGGGAGAAGGAGAGGGTAAGCATGGGGTTGTGAATTAAGGTTGAGAGTTGGGTTGGAAAGAGTGACTTGATAAATGACACCACTTCTGGTAGACACTACAATAACGAAGGACAAATTCAGCTAAGCAATCTCCAGTAACTTTTTTTCCTGTTTTAAAACATTTAATACCTATTGTTTAAATATAATTTCCATCAACTCTATTATAAATCAGATCATCAACTTAATGTATGTATTAACTGTAATTTTTTATAAAGCCTTGCAAGAAGATGGTCTGGTAGGTGAGAATACCAGCAAAAGAGGAGGAGATGAAATGGTGGAGGCATGGGGCTGTGTTGTGATGGAGGTGACTGCTTGCTCAGCTTCAGAGATGTGTTTTTTACATAATTATGTTTGGATTATTGTCTCATTTCAATGGCAAGTGTAATCAAAAGGGGAGAAACAAAGTATCACTTTCAAGTTTTGTGTCTGAAGGAAAAAGGTGCATGAAAACATTGATGCTAAAAAGCTGGAAGTTTGTGACAATAAAACAATTTGAAGTATCTGACCGGACTGCATGTAATTTGTTCTCATTCAATAAAAAGTATCTCTTTAAATCATCTGATAAACTTGGTAATGTCTCACAGTTACATGTATACTTTTTGTTGCCAGAAATTTAAAGAAAACCTGACTTGATAGTGTTAGATCAGATTTCTGTTTCCATCTGTAGTTTGTGCTGAGTCAGAAATGAAAAGGGAAATAAAATAAATAGATTTTTTGTTTGTTTGTTTTGTTTTTTCACCAGAATGTTAGATCTCCCACTCTTGATAGCTTCTGTTCTGAATAAATTTAGTGTCTATTTCAAATAAATGTTAGCAAGTGCAGAGCACTTCTGGCTAGGGAATGTTTCAAATTAGGATTGAAAAGTGAGTTTCACTTTAATTTCTTTAGAAGGCTAACAATTTACTACTGAAAAGTGATGTCGGAATTTAAGGTTTTACTTGTGAGCTTTGACAGTGGTCAAAATGTTTTTGTCTTTTTCAAATAATGTGATTTAAATGCCAATACTTAGCCTGGGGGTACATCCTCAGCTCCACCAGGGAACAAAGCTATAAATTTCTCTTTATAACCTGCATATAACACTGGGTACCAATAAACTCTACTTTACAGCAGCATGAATCTCTCTTCCAGAACACTTTGGTATTATCCAATTTGCGGGGCGAGAGGAAGGGGAAGGGGGCAGATGTTCCTCTTCGAGCAGACCACAGTCTGCACTCTTGATTTGCTCTTTTGCAGTCTCCCACTGCATCAGTAGTAGGGAGGTAATGAATTACTTGTGTTGCATGATTGAGGTCAGATTTTGTCTGCTATTGCAGGGTGAATGTATTTCTTGTAGGCATGATTTGACTAATATCCTATATATGATGATTTTTATTTATTAACAGATAAAATTGGGTGCTCTGACTCTCCCAGGTCTTCAAAGGATAGTGATTGAAAGACATAGGGCATTTGGTGCAGTTGGAGTCTGATTCTACAGTCTTTTAAGCCTGTTTAGAGCAAAAGTATAACACCAACTAATTGTTTTATGAGACGTGCAGGGCTTCATATCCAACTTATGGTTGCTTTGTGTGACTATAAATGGAAGTGCAAGGTGAAGGAAAATAGACCTTTTAATTTATGTGAAAGGTATGCAGGTAAGGTTTATTAATGTAATAATGAGATGCTTCTTATGTAGGAAGGCCCTTCCACTTATGGGTTCTGGAAAGCATGAAATAACTTAAGATGAACAATGAAGACAAAAGTGCTGTTTGAATAAAGTCTGTGCCACATATGTGTCCCTTCTTTGTGTTCCTTGAAAATAACAGTTTAATATCATGAGATGAAGATGATTCTCCAGAGGATTGTAGTGAATTCATGTCTCTTCATCAGTAAAAAAGAAGGGGTTTTTTTTGGTAGAGGCATACATTTTAATATGTAATAATTCTTCTTTTATAAGTTAGTGGTTCTTGTAGAGAGAATTTCTAAATGTCATTTCTTTGGTCTGACAAAATGAACTCTCATTTTATAAGGAAACAGAACACTTAGCAGAGCTGAGAGTTGATATGTTCTGGAATGATCACATTCATTTAGTTTTGTAGCAACTTGAAACTTGTTCTGAGCACTATATAACACATGATGACAACAACAAAACTTATTTGTTGTTAGTTTTATGTCTCAATATAAGGGGATTTACATAGTACATGCAATCAGTACAGTTTGTATATCAGCATTTTTAGTTCCTTGTTTACTTTTACCTATGAAAAGAAATTCTGTGGAGCTCTAACAGCCTTACACAACTATCAGCTCTATTATAAACTTCTGTAATGAGGAATGGCTGAGAGTTGGGTGTTAAAATCTCTTAAAGACCCAGAGTTGAATTACACCTTAGCTGGAAAGCTATGGCCCTGATCCAGAGCTTTTTAACAACTCTATAAGCCTTTCATGGCTTTTCACATTTGCAGAGTGCCGCAAAGGTGTTGACATATCAGAAATGAACTGTGCTTCTACCCCTGGAACGATAAATGCTGTTGCTCTCACTTGTTACATTTGTGTTTCAGTCAGGAAAGCAGCAACTGGCACAAGTTGCAATTTGAAAGACCGATTAATACAACACAAACTTGTTCAACAGCTGACTCTGCATAGCCCAGTAATGGATGCAGGAAATGAGCATTGGGAGGGAAGGAGGGGTCAAGGGTGGCCAGGCACTTCTCTCCTACAGCTTGAACCTGTTGTTGGGCTTGTGGAAACAGCATCTTTCATCTCCCCTTGTGCTGAGTGAGAGTTTAGGTCCCCACAGCCCCTGTGTCTGGGAGCAGCAGTTTCCATCTGCAGGACACCTTCTTGCTATCTCCAGACACTGCTCGCTAAGAGTAGCTATGTCTCTTCCACTAAGTATCTAAACAGTGCTGAGGCAGACTTTTCTATATCAAGCACTGTGCCCTAACATCATGTGATACAAATGAAGCGTAAAGTTGGTGTCTTTACTTACCCTAAGATGATTTATCTGCCATACTTAACAGAGATAAGTATGCAAATATACTAAATTTATCACCTGATTCCCTTCTCTTCACCTTTTTTTCTGCATATGTATGTGTCTGTCTTTTTTCATATTATACTTGCTGGTCAAAAATTGTTCTTTTTTCTGTCTGTGTAAATAGAGTCTCGTATTCTAGCAGTCCAAAGCCCAGTGAAGTCTCAGTCCTTCTCAGTTGTCTGTGCATGTTTTAAGAGTAGCCAAACCCCTTTGCCTTCGGGTTTAAACCTGTGGGATGCTCTTTCTAAACATGCTGGCACACTTGGTGTTTGTGGCAAAAAGATTTTTGGAGCAACTCATCTTTTCTTTAGACAGCACAAAAGAAACATAGGTGAATTAATAAACTGAAAGAGACAAGTCTGTGGGTTGTGAGGCTTTTGAGCTTTAATCAGAGACTCTGGGCTGTCCCTAATGACTTTCTGCGTCCTGTGGGGTTTTTCCTTGAAGGTGTGAGTGTCTCCTGGCTGCAGTATTCTGCTTCAGGGGTCTTTGCTCCCCATCCTTGGTCCTGACTGGTGAAAGACACTTGCTTTAATCTTCACTGTCTTGTGGGATGTGGTGTGGAATCAGCCTTTCTTGGAGATCAGGGTCTTTACAAGAGCTGTCCTGTTCTCCATTTTCCGTTTCAGTGATCTTCATGGATGGTAGCTGTTCACCCATGAACACTGACTTAAGTAGACAATTAGCATTTAATAACACAGTTACAGGAGCTTTATGCCAGAGCCTTGGCAGATGTTGGATTTTTCATGGATTCATTCACCAGGACAACAATTTAACAATTAACCCAGCCTTTAGAAATTTCACAAGTCATTGTGCCTTTCATCTTTCCAGATGCATTTGAAGAGCCTTGTTTAGGAAATATCATCTTGTAATTTGTCATTTACTTTTCCTTTCTAAATTCCCAACATGAAAAATTCCTCATTAGGTCACTTCCTCATTCTTTCCCACTCCTCAACTCTATCAAAACCTTGATTGGGTTTGCCATTTGCATTTTCTCTTTAGAGTAGAGATTGCAATGTCAAGTTAAGTGGTAAGAGAAATTACAAAAATCAGGTTTTGCAAGTGGGAAAAACCTGTAATACATTAAAAGGGGAGACCTGTGGATGGTGCAAAGGGATGTAGGTGTAGAAAGATGACAGCTTACATCACCTGGGAACCTGTCTCAAATATACTTTCTCACAGAGCTGCAATTGACAACAAACCATTGTCATGCTGGTGTGTGTGACTAACCCAGGCCTTGCACTGAAAACTTCCCCGTCCCTGGTTTGGGAGCGCAGGTGCCAGCTTTGGAGCTGCCAGCAGTGTCCCGCAGCTGCTGAAAGTGTTGGGAGAAAATAAAATAGCTATAGTGGATTATGTGATAAATGCAGAAATGGAAAACAGTAAGCAAATCTGTAGATTTATTATGTTCTGCTTGTGCTTAAGCCAACACTGTTCAATTATGGAGCAGTGAAGTACATCTGCAGTTTAGGTCAGAAGCAGTTTTGTTCAGAAGGGTTAGGAATGGTAGATTTAAGTGCATGAACTAGACTTTGAGTCAAATACGACTTGAGTTTTGAACAATCAGCCCTTGCTTTGCTTTTCATCTTTCTTGTGTGAGTTGTAAGTGTCAGCTCCCATGAAAACTGATTTTCCCTCTTTTCAGCACAATTAATTTAGAGCTGCAGAAAACACCCGATGGGACACAGTTCTGGAGACAGTGATCTTACTGATTTTATGGGCTACTTAGAAACCTGTAATTGTATTCCAAGGATGTAACGTTAATGTTCATCAACTGACTTTTAAAGGTCTTTGAACTGATCAAGAAAGTCAATATCATTTTAATTATCCCCAGACAACATTTTACAGAAGTAGTGCTTATGCTCTGGATATATGTGTACATCAGTAGCTTTAGAAGAAAGAAAATGAAGACAGAAGGCAGGAGAATTTGCAGCTCCTAGTTTGTGTTAGAAAAGAGATAAAAAAATCTGAAAGTGCACTGTCATGAAGGGAGCTCACAGGAAGGGACTTAAGCTCACTTGCCTGTAGCTGGAAGAGGCAGAGGGATGTAACCTGCAGCCAGAGAAGTAAGAGTAAGTCTGTTTTCAGTCTTGCTTCTCTGCTAGCATCCACATGCCCAGGCACATTTGCCAGTGCCTCTGGGGCAGGTCCTTTGCATATGTCTTTCTTGTTGGCATATGGGGTATTGTGACTGTGACTGCAGCATACACTGCGATGACACATAGGTATATCCTGCACTCAGCAGATGTAGGAGGTTTACTGCACCCTGAAGTGAGAAAGGAGTTTCGTCTGGTGTTTTCTGTGCTTTGAGAAGGGATCACCTGGGCAAAAGAACTTGAGATATTTGCTATCTTTATTTGCTGTGGGTCACTGGAGCAAGCAGTTACCCTGACGTATGTGTCTGAGATGTTCTTCCAGCTTCCTAAATATACACAGATTCTCTCAGTGTATCACCCTGCAGATGTGGGCAAGTCCTGTTGAAGGCTGTTGTGTTTTGGGAACTTGGGCTGTTTCCTTTTCATATTGATTTTGGAGTGGGGTTGCCAGATAGTGAATCTGAAAAAGATGCTGTAAATGCCAATGCAATTTCTCAGTTTTTTTTTTTTTTTTTGCCACCTGATAGCAGACAAGCAAACTTGATTGTGACTATTCCATTTGTTTTAATAGATAAAACCAGAAATTATGTAAGGAGGAAAATAACCCTAAGACCGTTTCTCTAGGAGACAAGGCTGATTTCTCATGTAATTGCAGTAGTGTCATGTCTCTTTCTTCTGTTGTTGCCTGCGTCCTTGGTGAAGCTGAGCAAGGGTGTTCCACAGGAAACTGAAGTTCCACCCTAACGTTACTTGCTGCAGGGCACCTTAGAAGATAAACATGGGATTTCTTTGCATGATAACAGCACATCTTTTTCTGGCAGCTCTGGATTCTGTCAGTGTTTTTAATTTCTGTTGTAATACCTACATATCAGACGTTTATATCATAGCTATGAAAGATTTCTTTCAGATGACACTGGGCATCTTAGCAAGGAATTTTGTGCTATGATTTTTTTTGTAGTTTGAGAAATAATTTTCCCTGGATATGACTGCCAATAACTAACAGAACTTTGTTGTACATTTTCAGTGATTCCCAAAGAACTTTTGGATTGAATTTGTATGATCGCAGAATCTGTAAGGGTTGGAAGGGACCTCAAAATATCATCTAGTCCAACCCTAGACCTCCTAGAGTAGGTCACATAGGAACTCATCCAGGTGGGTTTTGAATGTCTCCAGAGAAGAAGACTCAACAATCCATCTGGGCAGCCTGTGCCAGTGCTCTCTCACCTGAACAGTGAAGAAATTCTTCCTTTTATTTGTTTGGAACCTCTTATGTTCCAGTTTGTACCCATTGCCCCTTGTCCTATCATTGGACATAGTTGAGAAGAGCCTGGTTCCATCCTCCTGACACCTGCCGTTTACATATTTGTAAACATTAATGAGGTCACCCCTCAGTCTCCTCCAAGCTAAAGAGCCCCAGCTCCCTTAGCCTTTCATCGTAAGGGAGATGCTCCACTCCGTTGGTCATCCTTATGGCCCTGCACTGAACTTTCTCCAGCAGCTCCCTGTCCTTCTTGAGCTGAGGGGCCCAGAACTGGACACAATATTCCAGATGCAGCCTCATGAGGGCAGAGTAGAGGGGGAGGAGAACCTCTCTCGACTTACTGCCCACATCCCTTCTCATACACCCCAGGATGCCATTGTCCATGCCCTCTTGTCCATGAGGGCACGTTGCTGGCTCATGCTCATGTGCTGCCCACCAGGACCCCTAAGTCCCTTTCCCCTACACTACTCTCTAAGAGTGCATTCCCCAACCTGTACTGGTACATGGGGTTATTCTTTCCCAGACGCAAGACTCTACACTTGCTCGTGTTCAGTTTCATTAGATTTCTTCCTGTCCAACTCTCCAGCCTGTCCAGGTCTTGTTGGATGGCAGCACAGACATCTGGTGTGTCAGCCACTCCCCCCAGTTTAGTGAGGAAAGTGGATCCCAAACTCTTGTTGGCATTGGCTAGAAATTGGTCAGTTTCTAAGGGTACAGGAAAATCATAGAACCATGGAGTGATTTAGATTGGAAAAGGCCTTTAAAATCATGGAGTCCAACCATTAAATCCTGGTCTTAATTGTTGGATAGAAACATTGAAGCTACTAGTATGTATCAGCAAAAACCATTTTCCCTCTGTACACAAAAATAAACCTGAACCAAGCTGGTTTCATTTAGAAATGGAAAATAAATTGTTAGTACAAATCTTCTGTCCTTCCCAGAAAGCAACTTTCTGTCTCATTGTGATATGGTATCCATTGACACAAAAATGAGTCAAGACAAATGAAACTGCCAGGTTTAGATGGATGTAATGCAAAATGACACCAAATATATAAAAGATAGTTTGGGTGTGATCTGACTTACAAAATACTGGACAAGGCTGAGCTTTGCATCTGGATAGCTGAGCAGTCATGTAGACAGCAGAAAGGGCCTTTAGAATTCAAAAGCAGGACTTGGTACGCTCTGGTTCAGGGATCAAAGTAAGACTTACTTGTACTGGTAAAGCATAGGAATATTTGTCCTATGTCCTGTTCCTTTCAAGGAGACTGCTGGGGGAAATTGCAAAAGCGATGTAGAAAGATTGCTGATAGGGTATTTGTGGGAGTTCTCTCTGCTCCTACATTCCAGAGAGCTCATTGGAGAGGTAGCTTTGCTCTATACTCTTACCAGGCTACACTTACACATTTGCCAGACTAGAATGTGTTTGAGATCTTGTTCTTTGTTCTCAAAACACCGTGGATGAAAAAGTTGCGAGGAATTGGCCAATGTCTGTTTAGTCTGAAATAGATTGCTTGTGTTTTAATCAATCACAAACCTTAGGCAAAATTGGACTACTGTGTCAGGACTGCTCTCATGTGCAATTTCTTATCTTTCAGATTGGTTTCATGTGTTTCTTTTTCATTTTTCTTTTTTTTCTTTAATAACTCATGTCCCCATCTTAAATACCAGTGTGAAAGCCCCTCATTGTTATAGCTGTTGCACAGGCATTTGAAATTAATTGATTCAAACTTGTCCAGGATATGTCATTCTCTGAGCCTTTTCAGTAAACATTAGCTCTCTAGTCGTTGCTACTGTAATTGCTGAACTTCACAAGGAGCCTAAGATGCTTCTTGGTCCTTTCAGGAAGACATACAATAGATGGAAAAAAATCCCAAATACGAAGCTTTTCAAGATGGAGTGCATTGATTTTATATCACCACTCAGACATGTCAACCTTGAAAGTGGCTGTAAAGAGGGCCACATGATGCTCTGAAATTTATGATGTTAGGATGTCTATATTTCTGCCATGCATAATAAATAGCTTCTGGGGGAATACATACAATAGACTTCCATTGGAAGACCACTGTAATTCAGCTAGTGCTGTGATTTATTGTTGAGCTGTAGGTTAAGGAAACCCATTAGGATAAAATACTCTCTGATTACTCAATTTTGTAATCATTTTAGCTACTTCAGAATCATTCAGTAATGAATCCTTTAACTAATCCCGTGATGTCCACCTCAAAATTATCTTTCTATTATAGTACAGGTAAGGGAGAGTCCTAGGCATTTTCAGACACCCTTAGCTGTGTTTCTGAGGATCAGTGAGGGGAAAAAAAGCTGTTCCTACTCCCCTAAATTATAAATTCTGAACATGACTTGTTCCTGTCTTTATTTGAAGAATCGTAAGCCAGAGGTTTTATTACTAAAAAAACTAAGAAGTTTCATAAAGTGTTTCTTGTGTGTTTTATGGAGATACAAATTAAACTTTTTGCAGGCTCAAAATTGGGAAATTTTAATTTGTTCAATACTGAGCATGAATTTTCAGTGACATCACTGGAAACAGAAAGTTGGGGTCTTGCAGTGAGATGACAAAGAAGAGAAACTTTGGACCTTTCAGTTATATACATACCCCTTAATTTATCCCAGTTACCAAACCAGAAATCTTATTTCTAAAGGAAATGCAGTTTTCCTGAAAGTTTGAACCTTTCCATTTCCTGGGAATTCATCTGTTGTCCTACATTAATAGATTTGGTCATAGTCATGTAGGAATAATTACTTTTGGGTGCTTTGCCAACATGAGACTAATATGGTGTAAGTTAGGTGTTCTTTTGTGGTTCATGAGTATTCATATATTTAGAGGAAATACAGGGTTGATTGTTCAGTTATGAACTTGAAAACTTGTGCTGCTTTAGGCAGAGTTGTCATTACTGACACACTAATAGCCAGTTCTGAGTTAGTGGGTGCAGTAAATCCTTTCACGGATTGAGCCTAGTAGAGTGGTTTCAGGTGAAAACATGAGCAAACTTGTTAGCAATTTCTTTCCCCCATTTTTCTGAGTTTTATAGATTCTTTTCTGTATTTAAAAAAACCTGATTTTCTTGAGTGTTTAAGAAATTAATTTAAATTCTCAATATTAAACAGTAAATGTAACTTGAAATGTTTTAATTGCAGCAGATTTTTCTTTGTTTGTTTTAAAGAATCAGAATTTTAGAAAAGCTCCATTTTGAAAACCTAGGTTCGATTTTAAATTGGAAGCATTAAAAAACTGCATCTACTCCTTTCTGTCTCAATTTCTCAGTGAAACTGTAGGATCATCATGCTTATGGAAAGGGAACCTAAAAATCTCTCAATCTTCAGTTGTGGGGAAGTCTTCCAAACTAGAAGTGAATGTTGTGCTTCCACAGAATGACCTGAGGAGTAATTCCTAAGTCTCTCTTCTGTATTTTATTTAAAGCAGAGATTCCCAGAATGAAACAATAAACTTAATGAAAATCTGTTTAAAATTTAATGAAATCCTTAGGACAAAACAAAGTCTAATACATTACTTTCAAAGACACCTGGAGACATCATATTAGATCAAATGGAACTAATTAAAATACAGCCATTATAATATAAATTGAGCAGAAATTGTCCCAGAATTTAACTTTGTGTTACCTTGGCAAATAAAGTGAAATCTCTTTACATGCTTATTACAGACAAAGCTTGGTAACAGAGTGTAGAAAAACTGAGAAGCAGCATTACAGGGCAAGAGACTTAAATAGTCCATCATGTGCTCCCTCTACCATGAGCACTTTCTACATGCATTTGGTGCATGGGTCTCATCTGTCATCACAAATGGACTATGCAGGAGGGAAATTTAGTTCTATCTGCCTTATTTAGTGAGGAATCTCGCATTACAGACTTTGCTTTGAGAATGAAAACATTATCAGAAATGTCTTGGCTTTTCTGCTAGAAATTACAGGCATTGAAAGCCATAGTAAGGCATTGTGATGGAAGCACAGTTGTATCATGAGGTAGCACCAAGAGCTGTATTTTGCCTTGACAAGTTTCTGAATGAGAAGGCAATCCTGCTTCCTACAAGAGAGAAGATTTAGGTGTAGTATGTTGGAGAGCTGCAGATCTTTGTCTCTTCTATGTTCTTGCCATGTTACATCAATGACATGTTCCATGTGCGAACACCTTGTCCTGGCACAAATCTATACATTTCTGGTGTCAGCAGAATGCTGTCATCATAGTCCTGTTAATATTGGGCAAGTTGAGAGTGACATGCATTATGTAACACGATGTAGTGATTTCCTGTCAAGATAAACGGACGTGGCAATAAGCCCTTATCTGACAGTAGTACACCTTACAACTGCAGAAATTTAGCCCTGATTCCAGTGTAGTCTTTTGGCATTTTTTTTTCTAAAATGCCATAATTTTTCTTCCTAAGAGATTTTTGGATGCTTGAGTGTAATCTAGTGAGTGATCTTGAGTATGCCGTGTGTGACTGACAAGGTAAAGAGGGCGTATCTGCAGTGATACAGGATAGCTGAGACACATTGACATGGTGAAAAGTAGAACTGAGTTTAAAATCATTTACCTTGTTCATGTTGTGGGGTTTTCTGTCTGGTCCATTAATACTTTGATTATTCTGAGCAGACTTAATTGAGAAAACAGTTATCCTACTGTTTCTTTTGGAAGATGATCTGGCTTAACAACCCTGTGTATGTCCTGCTTTGGTATTGTGCAACATGGCATTTCTCTTCAGAATTTTATCAACAGCCTGGCCCCATCAGGTCACAAGATCATTCATATGAGTTCCAGAAGGATTTGTTGGCTGTAGAAGAGTGATGAGATCTGCAGAACTCCTCACACTTTGTAGAGGAGTGTGCTGGAGTTACCACAGATACTTCCCTCTCCTGTGACCTGCCCTTACTGCAATGCATAAATATCTTTTTGTGTGGGAAGATCTAAGCTCACAAGATGTAAGGGTGTCAGTTCTCCTTCTCGTTTCAGAGAAATATCTGTGAGATCAGAGGCAGGACTCTTAAAAGTCCAAGGAAAAAACATCATCCATGATATTTAGCATGCTAGGAGTGGGCTGTGCAGTTAATCTGCTTTTCCTGCTATGATTAGTATTCTGTGTTCCAGTTCTCCACTTGGCAAGGAATATCTGTCTAGTAGTATTTAGATATGGGTACCTGGTGTGCCACACTCTATGTATTGGTCCAGGCTGTGAGAAACATTGATTTGTAATATGAAGCTTTCTCATCAGCACTTTAAAAATTATTATGATGATGTTGATTTCCCTAATAAAAATAGGAAGCATTAGCATCAAAAATAAATTGAGAACGATGCTTTCTAAGCAGAATATTTATGTTGGACTTGTGCTATTTATCAGCAAGCAGCGCTTTTGACTGTGTGGCTTTGTTAACAATATGCAAGATTGCAGGCAGCTCTGATTTAGAAAGTGGACTCAGACTATCTGTTGTTAGGCTCGTTTCAATTTAGAAGCTTAAGAATTCTTTAATAGGTGAAGTGTGGTATATTAGACCCTTGTCTAATATTAAGTCTAGCACAGTGGACCACAGCAGTTTGTTAATATATGATCATTTCTCTCCTTTTAGTTGTGCCTGCGAATATATTTTTTTGGTTTGCAGGTATCAGCAAGGGGACTGATCTGCTCTTCAAGGTCATATTTTTTTCTCAGTGTCCTGTTTACACAAGTGCTTTCTTTAGCCTCTGCAAATAGCTGATAAATCCACATATTCAGACCAGGAAGATAATAATTTCTTAAAAGATGGCTTCAATAAGTAACCTCCTTGTTAAAATCAGCAGTAGTGCTGCCTATGTAACGGCTGCAATGAGGTCTTTATACTTAATATGTTCAGTGCATTCTGTATGCTGCCAGCATGTTTTTAATCTTACTGAAGTAATTTTGTGCTTCTTTAGTTCACTGGCTTTTTAGTGTATTTATAGAAGCTATTTTTTCAAGTGCTGCAGTAGAAATGATGAGAGCACCTGGTTAAATCTGTCATATCTTGTAGAACAACCTCTTAAGGGTTATTCTCAGTTTGATGAAATAAGAAAAAATAACCTTGGTAATTGAGCCTTTCCTCCTTTAGATGGTTACACCAATATTTTAAAGGCTTTAGATATTTAATATTGAGTGCTATAAGTGTCACCACTGTGCTTTTCTGCGATGAAAACCGCATAAGTTAGCTATGCGAGCTGTAAAAGCAGAGACACGTTTCAGCTTACACTTAGTTCCAGAGAACTCTACTTATAACCTCTTGTTTTATTGTAACATAGTAAGGAATGTATCTGTGAGCTTAAATTTTTCTAAAGACAGTTTCCTTTCTGTTTTCAAGACACCTCATTTCTGTGGCATTCCAGACTAGAGTGTGCAAGCAGATCCACAAATGGACTGAATTCAGCACCTCAGTCCAGGTCTGTGACAGGACTATGGGAAAGGGTCTCACGTTTGTATAGGAAGATAGTGATTTACTTGGGTTTAGGTTAAAGCCATCTAAGGGTCCTATACTAAGCTGAAAATTGGGTAAGGATTTTGTTCTCTTAGCAACATTATGTCCCTTTCCTCTCCTGCTGCAGCTAAGGAACAGTTTGATGCAGATGCTGACTTTGCATTGCAGAGCTTCCCTCCTCCCAGGGAAATCCCTGAGTTGAGTGGTGGCTGGCTCACTGAGAATGTGGCCTTTCCCATTATTCCTGATTGGGAGTTCCCAAATACCCATGTTCGAGGTTGGCAGATTTTTGCGGCTGTTGGAGTGACCGATGCTGGGACTACATCACTGACCAGAGAGCAGAGGACATCTGAGGGAGCGTAGTCCTTTAATGTTGCTCCACCTGCAACAAGAAGCCTGTGGTGGTGCACTACCCTGTAAGGGTGCAATTTGTAAGGATCTAGTCTGTGTAATCTCTGTAATGATACAGTTTATCTGGTGCAGGCTTGGGTGCCAAACAACTTTGTCGTGTTGTATGCTGAAGATGCTTTCTGGTATTCATTCTGGTATGCAAGCAGATTGTTTTTCTATAGGCTTACCCTGGCCCTTAACTGTGGGATGATGTGGAAGCAAGAAGGCTACGGTTTGTTGATATTCATATTTGGAAGCCTCCCTGAGATGGTGTTGGCAACAGCAGCATCTGTCTGGAGTGGCAGAGCAGGATTGTGTGAGGATTGTTAAGCAGATCAGAAAGCTGAGAAATATCCACCTCAGGCTGGCATGGAGAGTCAATCTCCTTCTTAATCTTTCAGTCTCTGGAATGTGATGGCAGAGTGATTTAGGTGGTGACTGTAGACTTGTTAGTTTGCAGTGCAGAGAAACTGGAGATGAGGCCAGAGTCACATATGGAAATGTGGTCAGTATACCTCTATTTGGGGAGCCCACATTCCTGTATTCTTCAGCTTCAGAGGGCTGAGTCCTCGACTACTGTAAATGGCTTTAGCTACTTGGATGAATGTGGAGCTGGGCATTTTACCAGCTGAGCATTTGACCTTAACGCTTATAGTGTGCCTTCAAGCCACTGAGCTTGAATACATGAAACAAGATTGCAAAATGGTTTTCAAAGAGAGTGTGGGTTTATCTTTTAACTTTACTTGCAAGAGTAAGCCCTGCCATTACTCTGTCTCTTATTCTTACCTTACCTTGGCCCTACATGCGAAATTTTGGCTTCTTTGAGGCAAACTCAGATGTTTGCATATAAAGAAATTATTCAGCATTGGATAGAAGTAAGTGGTTATAGAGGAAGCAGGCCTTGGGGAATGTGTCAAAGCAGATGTAAAGATGATGGAATTGAGATTCCCTTCTCTTGGCCATCTTCAGACACTGCAACATTCTGCTACCCTTGTTGGGAATGGAAGTTCCCTGTGTTATGCTTATTCCCTAAGTTGTGCTTATTAACCATTTATGTGTGCCAGTATGAAGTGAGGGATGGTGATAACTGTTTAGGATACTTGTGGTTTTTGTGGTTTTTTTTCCCTCAAATCAATTACAAGTATGCTTCCAGGATACACTCTTACTTGGAGGCTACTGTAGACTGACCAGTCTGTGAGATCTGTGAGAAGTTATTCATTAATGTGCCCCTTCTCTCTCTATGCTATTTACTATCCCTGTGCATACGAAGAAATCTCACTCTAAAGCCTGGTAGGTTTAGGCCAACTAATTATTTTCTTAAATCAATCAGTGTTGTGTTTCTTCTGTGTGTCATGAAGAAGACTGTTTTGCAGTATTCAGGGTATCTGAAAGCTCAAGGTTAAGCCAAATGCAGCAACATGGACATTCATGTTAGATGAGGTGGCTGACGATTGCATGCAGATGGAGACTTGGGGGCTGGACTCCTTTGAGATGCTTTTGGTGTTACCCCTCTGTCCTTTTTAGTATCATCCATGAGCTACTGGTGTGTGTTGAGATCTGAGTTACTCCATACTCTGCATTAATACTGGAGCTGGTGGCATGTGCTGGGCAGCATGCTCTGAATCCAGAGGTTATAGTCCAGACTGGAGTAGGGGAGACCCTGAAGCAAAGGTGTTGGGTGCTTTGATAGGCCCTTCTTTCACCCACTGCAGTGTCCTCAGCATTAATACAGTCTGTGTTTTGCTTTGTGATTGTGTGAATTTGACAGAAGGAGCCATATTTTGCGCTCTGTGCATGTTTCTGCAGTAGTTTCAGTGGAGTTAATCATACTCTAATCAAATATGATTATCTTTGTCTTCCCAGGCACTTGGAGGGTGGAAATCCATCCATGCTTTGCCTCTGGCTTTGCTGGGAACAGCTCCTGGCTCTGCTTTGTATTCATGTCTCTGTTTCCTGGCATAGCAGTTGCTGTGACTGCTGAGAAGTCAAATGAGGTCTTTTATTGTGGTTTATTTTTAAATTGACAAAATCATTTTAGTCTCTAGGAAGGTGATGATCCATATATGGAATTGGAAGTTAGTGTTTCAGGAATCCAAAGAAAACTGCATTTCTGTCTTTCCTCCCCTTCATTTCCTCTTTCTCTTAATCATCATCTTATATAGACTTCCAGAGGATTTTCTGATGAGCTTTTGGCTTCCTTGTGTTCCAATTGCTAGTTTATTGACTGCATTGTCCATATGGTGACCTTGAAATGAAAGCAGTAAAGTATAACTGGCATTCTGGAGTCTTTTGCTATCCTTAACATGGAAGAGAAAGTAAAAATTTATCAGTAATTTTTTTTTTTAATAGGGAAGTGCTTGGGATCTTTCCCTTCTCTCATTCTCTTTTTCCCTGGCATTTTAATATGAACATGTATATGATTACATAAAAGTTCCTGCAAGCATCGTACTTTTTTGCACAGTACTTATAAAGACCTAAACTTAGAGGACCATGTTTGCAACTGTATCAGATTTTGTTATAGACTTAGAGGAGGAAGAAGCCTCTCCACTGCTACCTTTGGATTTGACACACTCATTGGAGGCCAGAGTTTTAGTCCTGTAGAAGAGGGTAGATCAACAAAAGGACATTGTAGTAGCACTTGTTCTGGATTCCTCTAAGAAGGGTACCCATGTTAGGAAGAGTTCATTTGCAGAGTTGAGTATTTTCTGCACATTCATGCCGAAATGCTTCTCAGTGAGCTGATTTGCAATTGTCTTTCAAACATCCATTACATGATTGAAAAAAACACATGGCTGTTGTGTGAAGGTGCCAGCACACCAGGGAATTCAAACTCACCAAAGCTGATTTTTGTTCTCAGAGCCTTTTATTGCAGTGCACGTTTATGTCTGCCGTAAGTGCTGTCGGAGAGAAGGAGACGCTATACTCAGCTTCAGGTGAACTTTTTGACAAGGACGTCATTTACAAAAACTACTGCCGCGCCTGGAATCCATCAGTTAGCAGAGGACCCTGACTATCACAGTCCTAAAGGCCAAATGTGTAGGTGCTCTATCTAATCCAGCTTTTATTTTGTAGTTCTGGGGAGTATTTTGACTGTATGAAGGTGTTCTGTAGGACCTTGTTGATGAAACTTCCCTGTGTGCAGAAGGTGAACTTGAGGCCTGTGTGTCACGTAGGTCCTGTTCCCTGTTCTGCAAATTTCACATTTTAGGGAGACCGAAAATTTTCTCATCCTCTGGGTTCCCAGTGTGACTCCCAACTGGGTGGGTCTGCTGTGAACAAAAGCCGGGGCTCAGAGATGTCCACAGCAGGTGACTTGCGTGAGGGTAAACAACTACCCCGAACCTTTGAAGTGTTAAAAGCAAGTATGTGCATCATGTGCCAAATTTTTTAGAAAGTTGTGTGTACACTTTAAAAAACAACAACTTGGAAGCTGATTAAAAAGGTGGTTGATTATCTTTTTGTGCCCCTAGGTTTACTGGAGATTTATTTTCTGCCAGGTGTTTTGCTGAGCTTATTTTGTGTGCACGAAATCAGAATTGTGATTACTTGTAAACCCTATTTTGTGTGGTTCCGTAGAAAAACAAGTCACCTTTGCTGCACTTGCCAAAGAGGCCAGGTGCAAAATACATAGAAATGGTCTGCAAACATGGATGGTCAAATAATTCATGTACTTCTTTCTTTCCTCTTCTGGGAAAGGGGAAGAGAAAGAAAAGGAAAGAGTAAAAGGACTTCGTGCCTGCCATGACTAGTAACATCCAGCTTGTTTACAGCCTTTTCCAGTGGGTCATGTTCTCCACTGGCTGGTGTGACTGGCCAAATGAATGCAGAGAAGTTACAACGGCATAAAACTGACGCAAGATCAGAATTACAGAGGTTATAGCTTGTACCACATTAGAAACACAGCTTGCAGTAACAAGCTGTGCAGCATTCTAGCTCCTGGGAGGATTAATTACAGATGGTAGCTGTGACAGCTAAATCAAGTACCTATAATGTTGTGCAAATTAAACAAACTTGGTAGCAGTGCTGTAATCTACGGGAAATGGGATAGGATGACGACAGTAAAAAAGGAAAATACTCTGTAGGACGTTTAAAAAAAAGTCTTCAGTGTCTAAATCCACTGAAGCAATTTCTTCTACCTCTTATGCTTTAATGGTAGAATTTTCAACCACAAGCTTTTAAACTTCTTATCTGGTAAAGCCCTTGTAGCCTGAATTAATAACAACTTTCTGCTAATGTCTGCTGAGTTCCTCTTAGTCAGCAAGTCCTATTTTATCTGATATGCTAAATCCTTCCTCATATTCTGCAGCCCCCTGTATTTGATCAATTCTTTCTTGCTTGTGGAAATCTGAGAGGAAAAAAGCAGAGAAGATCAATGTCATTGTTGCTGCTATGGTTGATTATGATGTAGGGTTCATAGGAGGCTTTGGTTCTGACTTTGGCTGCAAGTTCAATTTTCAATCCAGAAGTTAAGCGTTTCTGTATGTTGATATCATAAGAAATATTTTTTCATTTAAAGAAAAACCCAGCATATGCAAGTTCACCATATGGCAGCTGTCACCAGTAAAGTGAGGCTGTTGTTTAATATTGCATGAATGGTAGGTAATGTACTGCTGCAGAAGGGGGTGGCCACATTTTTCCCTCCCTCTCTCATAGTCAGAAGCCTGAAACAGGGAAAAGAAAACCGTTCTGATGATTTAGTAAGTTGAATCTGCTCAGCAGAGGGTCCCATGAATGTCAGCGCTGCTGCTAGGAAGCAGGGCACAGAAGAGGATGGGTCAGGGGAGAGAGATCTCAATAGAGACCACAGTGGGATTAGTTCCTCTGTAACCCAGTTAGTGCAGTAGTGAGGAACTGAAAGGCAAATTAAATTAGAACTGAGCTCTTACTTTCCAAACAGGGAGAATTAACAAGGAGGAAAAGCCAAGCTTCTAGCTTTTAATGTATTGTGTCTTGGTGGCCAATGCAAAAAGTTTATGTGCTTGTTTAACTCAATTGTTTGTTTGGAATTGAAAAGCTGGCCTTGTATTAGGCATTTTTTACTACATACACTCACTCTTTGCCTGGTTGAAGAGTAAAGCGGGTAGGAGCTTGTCCTTAAAGAAATTACATTATATCCAAAAAACCAGGGAGTATTTTCTCCTAATTCTCCTTCAAAGTAACCCAACTGTCTCTTCATCCTCTCTCAAATCATTGTCTATGAACAGTTGCTTTAGTGGTGACTTATATAGGTCTTTCAAGGTCAGGAGGCTACAGCTAGGCTGTGGATTTAGGGATCTTGATTGTGTCTTGATTTTTTTATGTGCTATTTTAGCTCTGCTTGACTTGCAAAGGGTCAGCTGAATACACTCTTTTTGGAGAATAACACTAAACGTTTTGATGCATAAATTTAGGCGTGGGAGCTTGACTTTACTCACCTGTTTTGGAAAATGTTGACTTTTGAAAATGTACGCTTTCTCTTACAGTTTGGGAGGGCTTAAAAGAGAAACTGGTCTGGCCTAGTGTTTCTGTTTGATACAAAAAGCAAGTAAAAAAGTTTTATCATTTAAATAAATATAAGTTTTGGGCAATGAAATGAATTCAACTTTCATATTGGCATTAAGTCATAGCTTTTTTAAAAATGCATTTTTGTCTTTAAAGTTTTCTTTAATGAATCCAGGACTAGAAGGCTGACCCTGCACTAGCCTGTAGGTAAGGAATTGTCTCTGGTCCCCACAGTTTAGAGGTAGTTTGGCCTCTGGGCCTGATCAGATAACATGATATAGTCTCTCTGTTTGACTGGTCAAACACAAGTCTTTAGGGTAAGTGTTGGAATTTTTATAATTTGTCATAAAACACCACAAATGACTTTTTATTTTCCTCTAAAAACCTTTCCACTAAGGGGAATCCTCAGTCCTGCTTTAAAAATCCTTTGTAGCTGGTTATGCATTGCTGCTTTCAGTAGGAAACACAACACAATAACTAAACGTTGCCTGTTCCTTCCCTCCCATGTTCTGTTCTCCTCATGTTCAGCCCAGGAAGTCTGCATGTATTTTTTGCCCTGTTGATTATTACACTTGAATAGTTTTACTAAGCTGACAAGTGGAGTATCAATGGGATCTCTGTTAGCTCCTTTTTCAGCAGGGAGGGACGACATGTCTTTCCTAAGACTGTGAATTAGGCAACCAGCCAATCAACTCGAGTACCAAAAATAATAATATCATGCAAGTCCAAACCCAGCCAAATTGCAAACAACTTTGAATGATCTTGAGCTTTAGCCAGAGTGAAGACAGATTTTTCTTCTCTGGATTTTCACCACTTTTTCCCCCATGGCCTACTTCTGTAACACATATTACTGTCTGCAGACCCCATTTCAGGAGAGACTTTTTATATTCAAACTTTACAGTAAGACTTTTCTGTTGTATTAGACAGACAGATAAATAATGCATTTTTGCAGATTGCAAGGTAGGGCACATTTGCCCTTCCTATAAAATCGCATACTCCTGTGGTCTGTATTCAGTTTGCCATCACAGTACAAAGCAGGCGTTCAAGCTGTTTTAGAGGTGACATGCTGAGATGCTAAACCATTTGCCCAAAGCCACTTTACAGTTCATGATGGAGCTGAAAACCTGTCTCATCTAACTTCTGGTCCCATCTACAGCCTTCACGCCTATTTCCTTGAACTTTTCCACTCAGAATTGTTACAGCTTTGTCATTTCTGTGCATGCGTGCGTGAAATGATAAACTGCTTTCTGGCCCTTTTCCCAAAGGGATGAGGGATTTTACCTTTCTCCTGGCTCTTGCTGTTTCATAGGTTTGCAAAGCCTTCTATTTGTTTTTATAGCACATGGCACTATGGTGTTCTGCAGTATTAGTGCATGATCTCTAGGCACTGCAATAAGACAGATTGCTCTTAAACAAAGCTCTTGCCTGGTAGAGATTGTCCCTTTGTAATCATTACTTCTAAAACTGATGTAAAATTATATGTTTCTGAGGTTAACAAACAATACAATCCTTGTTTAGAAGTGCAGGAGATAATAATGACTTGAACTACTGTCTCTTCCCTATAACCACTAGCTAGTACTTGACATCAATAAACATCAAGAGCAGAGACTGTTTTATGTGAGAAAAATAATTTGAAATAGTCTTAAAATTGCAAATTGCTCGAGATTGCAAGTTTTCAGAGCAAGAGTTCTGCTGCAATAAGTACTTTCTAAACTGTGGCTGTTGAATGGTTTCACCAACAGCTTTGCTTTAAAATTCTAAGCTGTTTTTACAAGCTGTAATGATCGAAAGATCTTTATTCCTTTTTTGTTTATTTGTTTTTAAGAAATAAAACTTTTTGTTCACCACAGGGATAGTATGTTTTTTTATGAAGTTTCAGCAAAAAAATCACCCTTTGTACCAGAGTAGCATGAAACACGATTGCCCAAGAAATATGGGACCCTGGCAGGGCTTCATTGGCACAGGGGATGTTAAAAATGGCTTTGCTGATTCTTTTCCATAGTAGTCTGCAGTTCACATTACTTCTGCCTTCTGCTCTGGGTCCAACATGTAGTTAAACTGTTCGAGTGAAGTCTGCATTGACCTGAAGTGGGCAGGGGAACGGGCAAGTGCTATGTGGGCACTCTCTGTAGGTCTATCAAATGATTCTTGAACAGAGATAAATTCTTATGCAAACTATGGATGGAAGTCTGTAGGAAAGAAATGAGAATTCTGACTTTCCATGTGTTGTTTACAAATTTGGGGATTATAAAATGATTCTGTTCTTGGCTCCTTTTCACTTAGGCATACTGGCAGATACCAGAGATGTGATTGCGAGGCTGAAGTTAATTAAAACATATTTAAGGCCATTGTGAAGAAACCCCATAGCATTTCAGATGCATGTGGACAACTAAATTGCTTTCCAGACTTGATCAAGTTATGTGTAGTTTTAAGATTTTTTTTAAGGAGTTTAACAGACATGTCAAAAACTGACTGGATGAAAGGTGGAGTGATAAAACAACAGAAAGGAAGGAAGGAAGGATCCAATTCTGACACTTCAGAAGTCCACAAGGACAGAGAGGAAAGACTGATAGATTACGTAGGAGATGTAAGTGTTTGCAAATTTCTTTTTTTGGTGTACTTTCTAAGGACTAGGGGGAAACTGGAGTGAAAAGCTAGTTTAGACACTGGTAGGAAGTCTGACACTGGTGGGAAGGGATGGAAAATACCAGCATATTTTTGTCAAATGTTAGTGACTGGGTACCTACACTGAAATCTTGCCTCATGGTCTGTTGGATGGGTGGATGATCCTAGTTGGATGAAGTTGTTTTATCACAGAGAGCACTATGTGGTATGTGGGGCTTTGTGACTGACCTGCTTCCTTAACACCACCACTGAAGGTACCAGCCCTATTTGTAATCATTACAGAGCTTATAAACGATGTTCTGCCAGCTTGGAAATGTTCTGTTTGCCTTCTGTCTGCTGTCAGCTCAGCTGATTTTACATCCAGTATCAATTTTCTGAAACCATACTTGCATCTCAGCCCTGTTACATAATTTACTTGGTGACTTGTAAAGTTTTCTCAGTATCTGTAGCTGCTGGAGAAAAAGTCTGTTCTCTTTGGTGGCTGAAAACATCTGAGAGTTTAGTAGCTGTAACAGTTGGCAAAATAAAGTACATTTCTCATCTGTCAAACTGAAAGCAAAAGCTATGACCTGTAACAGGCTTGTTTGGTATTCAGGAATTCATGGCACCTTGTCTCCTACCTGATCCAGCAACTTACTGTGCATATGGACTTTTTTTTTTTCTGATTTTAAACTTCCTACTGTTAGGAATTGTGAACATAGACCAAAAATCCCCCAAGAGGGGATTTTTATATTAACTATACTTGCATACATGGACATAATGTAGATTTTTAAACAATATGCAAAGGAATAATTGTACTTACCTAAAGGATTATTGTGTAGAATTACAGTAACTTGTGCTAAATGCTGCAAAAATCTATCTTGGATCATTATCCCTTTTCATCTTATCATACCTCATTTGTTAAAGCAAGGAATGTGTAAGTCGGCAAGGTCAAAGACTTGTTCTGTCCAGAGTTGATCTTGCTTAGGTCTGGCCATCTTAGAGTGAGTGCATCCTGTTGTAACACCGGTGCATTCCCGTTTGTCAAGGTATTTATTTTGCATGTGAGGCCCAGTAAATACTTTTATGCAGAAGCCCTGAAAAGAAACATTCCTGGAGAAATCCTGTGGTTTCTGGTCATCTATTTAATACGTTTTCCTGCCTGTTCCTTGGAGTTACCTGTATCAATGTGAATTGTGCTTGCTCAGGAAAGGTCCAAGAAGAGCATGTTCTTGTACTGAAGTTAATTATTCACAAGAATTGCAGAGCTTGTTCTGTATTTCTGTTCTCATATCAACTGCCTCATCTCAAGGTTCTTTGCAGTAATAGAAGAATCTTGTGTAGACCTTACTTAATTTTTTGCCAGTTGCTAAATATGGTATTTTTCCTCAAAGTAGGAAATAGCTGTTTCTTGTGAAATACGAGCAGAATATTTGTTATATGTTGAGAACCGAGGCTCTGATTAGGAAACAGGAACCACACTAAGTGATTTTTGGAGACTTCTCTTTGTACAGAGCCATCAGGTCTAATAAATTCTGCCTGTTGCTTGCACTTTGTGAAGGTACTTTGTGTGTAAAATGTCTAGTGCAATTAGCAGATGACAGAATGGTGTAGGGTCAGCTTACAAATATTGGCATCTCTTCAATGAAAAGCTGAGACATAAGTCACCATCTGGGTCATACTGCAGCCTGCTTTTATTAAGAGTTGTGAATGGGATCACAGGTAGAGCTCTCCCATCCGGGCAAACACCAAAAAGGGCAGAGTGCCATGCATAGCTGATTTCAGTGAGACATCTAGGGATAGCTTGTCCTATCTTTTTCAATCATGATTTATCACATTTCCCTGTGAAAGATAATTCTCTTAACATTAAAAGAAAACTTAGCTAAAAGCAAGGATTTTCCTGATTTTGAAGTGGAAAATCTAAAGCTCTTCTTTTTATCGTAAAGAAAATGTTTATTTTAGGTGACTGAAGAATAAGTCAGATTTACTGAAATGAGGATAATCCTTTTACACTGAATCAATTTGTGCTGTCTTGTGTTTTGAGACTACTCTTTGATAAGAGTAAGATTCAGAAAACTTTGCCTTCTCTGAGCTATTACAGGACATAAAGCAAGAAAGCATCTGAGAGCGCTTCTGTCTTTCACGACCACCATCTCTGGGGATGAGCTGCATAAATCTAGAAGAGTTTGGTTCATTCAATTGACTGATGGGATTGTTTTTGTTTAATTAGGTCCTGTTATAGACCTTTTTCCTTGGCAAAGCTCACACTGAAAGGTCATCTAGGCATTAGCAGTTAGTAAGAATAACTCTACTTTTGTTGTCATTCATCTTTCTTGCCTAGCTTCTTCTTTTGTTAGCAGACCGTACATGTGCTTCTTGTGAAGTTCCTTTTACTTTCCATTTTTTAAAATGTCTTTTAAATTTCTTTCTTCTTGAGATGTCTGTTGAATGTCTTATTTTGGGTTTACTTTTTTTATTCAAGTCTTTTTAGAGGAGATGGCCCTGTTGTGGTGCACTGCTGAGAGCTGTATTTCTCCCTGGAATTTCTTTGGATTCTTGCTGAAGAAGTGAGTCTCCATGCACATGCAGTCTCCAAACCCAAATATCCACTTCAGCTTCCATTGTAGAAGGTGTGCTGCAGCAGAGAATAGGCTGTTATGAGTGGGATGGGAGCTGATGGAGGCTGGAATGTGCAGGGTTAGATTTTGTCAGGAGAAAAGATTCCGCCCTTATTTACTTTTGATTCTTCTTTGTCTGGAAAAGGAATTTGTGTGAGAGGAGAGGATTCTGTGGCAAGAGATAGATGTTAGCAGAGGTTATGCTTCACAGTGGGCTGTGACTTGGATGTCTCTGTATCTGATGTTTCCACTTGGTATTTTCCTGGAGATACTCTTGTTTTGAAACAGAGTAGTTGTTGCTACAGATAGCTACTGGGTAGTACCAAAATCTCCTAGATGTAAAAACATTGTATTTTTGTATAATGCTTTTCAAATTGATGAGTGCCAGAGGATCTTCAAATTCATCATGCTACCAGAAACAGGTCTGTAAAGACCATATCTCTGATTTCAATGATGTTCTGTGGTTCTGTCTGTTAAAAATCTCCTGTGCGTCCTTGCCAGAGGGAAGCCTGCTGTCAGACTTAAGGTCTCACCTTATATTTTGATCACAGAGCATATACAGGGAATGGAATGTGGTGAGTATCAGACTTTATTTTCCCATCTGTGTGAAAAATCCTGTTGAAGTTTGAAAGGTGGGAGGACAGCAGTGAGTGTAGATCATTGTTTCATAGACACAGAGAAGGGTACACTGGGACTAGCCAGACTTTAATGTATTGATAGGGAGGCAAATGCTGGGAAAATTCCCATCTGAAGTTGAGATCTCAGTCAAGATAAAGTGCTCCCCACCTTATCACCCCTAGAAAATGGTAAAACATGGAATTCTTTGGGAGGATTTTTAAATATTCCATTGTCAGGACAGTTTGATATTGTTCTTATTTTTTCTTACTTTAAGAAAACTAAACTAGGTTTTATGGCCTTCTAGGTAAACCTCACCTTAATCTGCATCCCTCTTACCTGGATTTGACTATGGGAAGCTTCAAAATATCACTAATTGGGGGAAATGTTTTAAATGAAAAGCCATTTTAAATGTGTTGTTTCTGACGAGTTTTGACACTAACACTCGTGCTAGGAGTGGGAACTTTAAAGAGTACACCATATGTGTGCTCTATGGGGCTGAGTAACTGGAGGGGTTGGATGGGTCTGGTTAGCCACTGGAACACATTTTGCAGCTTTGAGCACCAGTGAAATTACTGTTGACTCTCTATTTTTTCACAACTTTGCATGGTGGGAGTTAACAAATCTTATCTGCTGCACAGGAATGGAGAAAAAAAACACCTCAGAATCTCAGGAGCTGCTCCTTGACTTAGAATAAAGCACTAGCTGCAGATCAAGCCTCTTCCCTGGAGGCCTGCTTTAGGTAACTCCTCACCTATAACCATGGAATTTGATGAGAAAAGGTGAACTGGGTTATTTTGGGGACTTTGCAGCCAGCATAGAAAGCTGTTTAGGGGAGATACTGGCTGTCAGTGTTCAGTACTTTTCAGTCAGTAGTATATGGTCTTGGAAATAATCTTATTGATTGATCAAGTCTACACTGTTTGACTAACTTCAAATCAAATTGACCTGTGCCTGCCTTCCACATAAATTGCTGAGCACTTAATCAAATGAAATTATGAGTGCCTGTTTCAGCACTAACAAGTTTGATAATGAATGTTACAACTGTGATTGATGTGATATATTTATTTGCAACTTCCAGCAAATAAATGACTTTTAGATACCACATAAAGGAATTAAATCCTAATGGCCTGACCATATGATACAAAGCCCTGTGTCAACTGGGTGGATGGTAATGCTTCCCTCAGTCTCTGGAGATGTAAACGTATACTTTGCACACCATTTTTCCTGCAACTGTGCTTTATCTCTGCATGTAGTTGAAGGATTAGTTGTCCTGGATTTAACCAGATATGAAGAGTGAATGAGAGAAAAAGAAGACAGGAAGCCTGTACTTGCTCATGTGTCTGGAAAATGCTGAACACACAAGGACCAAGTAATTGAGACAAGCCAAATATTTATACAGGGGCATTCTAGTGCCCTCATCCTTAGCAGGACTGAAGTTCAGTTTGCCTGGAGGTTAGGATGAAATGACATGATTGTAGACCAGAGACTTGGTTTATTTTGTTTATCTGCAGGAGAATCAAAACAGGGCAAAGTACAGCTTTGATGCAGGGTCAAACGTGGGTTTTCTTAAGTGCAGCTTTTGTTTTTGGTTCATTAGCTGGAAGTAGAGGGAGGAGAGAGCTTGCCCCATGAACACCAAAAGGAATAATTGTTCTGCTGGGAGAAAATTCTAACAGTGGAGTAAAGGGTGCATTTCTGCTGACTTAGTTTGACTCCAGTATTTAAGAAGGGAGGAATGATGGCTTTATTTCTAGATTGCTCATTGACAGATGCTAAAAGGGCTTTCAGAAAGGCAGCTGTCTGCCATTACTGGGTCCCTTTTAAAGAATTTATTGTGGAACACCTCTTCATCTTTACAGTCTTGCTCAAGGGTTTTTTTTCTGAACTAGCATAATGGAGATCCCCTTGTGAGGGTGGTGATTTTGCTCAGTATTATAAATTACCCCCTATCTGATAGAACTTTGAAGTGTTTCAAAGCGACACCCCGTTTGTGCTCAGGTGTGCTGCACAGCCGGTATTCTCCTTGAGTTGCCAACAAATAGAACTGTTTCTTAGAGACAGACTTTGACGATTTTGGAGATGTTAAGCAAGATGTGTAACAGTATGATAGTAAATAATCAATGCCTAATACTTTTGTTTAAAAAAATACCAACAAGGGGCATATTGCAGCCAAAACTTCCATAGATAGCTTGGTTTTGGCTGCTGCTGTCTGTTTTGATGAAAACAGTTTGTGGGGGTCAAAGAGCGGTTCATCCTCTTAAAACTTCATTTAGTTTATCTATTTTGCTGGAATTATCATTTCAGGAGACACTTACTTCCAGATGTGATTTAGACGTGTGACCATGTAGGAGTAAAGCTGACACTACCAGCTTATTTTATGAAGGCCACCAAACAGCAGTGACCATCGTTCATTACCAGCTCGCTGGAACAAAAGTGGAAAGCTCTGCTTTGCTGCCACTTTCCTAAGAAATATGGTTCCCTGCTGTCTCCTTTCTTTGGATTTGTGCAATTTGCCGTTACATTGGAGCGATGGACAATGTATGACTATTGTGTGTGACAGGCTGCTGCTCCTAAGGCTTCCATCTTGCATAAAACACTTGTCTTATGCATCTCTATAAAATTTAAATGACATCTGGAAGGAAGGGACTTGCCAGACCCATCTACCTGAAATATTAAAGTTGTTTTACATTACATTGGCACTGCTAAAATCAAAATCTAAGTGCTTGGGATGGGATATGTGTGACCAGCTAAAAATGAGGGCACAGCATCCATGGGAGACGTTTTGGAGAGAAAAAGTAGTTGTTTGTTTGTTTGTTTGTTTTATCCTAAGTGTGAGCAATGACTACTTGCATTCTTTGAGTTTTGGGTTGGCAAAACAGACAGTTTTGAGTCAGCCTGACATTCTGATCCATTAAAAAAGAGGCCCTGGCTGCCAGCTTTGACAAGTAGGATGATAGCAGTGGTTACCTTCAAGCTGCTTGCATTTTTTTGTGTGCTATTTGAATGAATAGTTGGCTGCACCAAAATTGTGGAATGGTTTCAATCTAGGAACTGAGGGGTTTACCACTGTGTTGTTAGGTGTTGATAAAGTTGCATATAACACTGTCCAGTTAAGTTTTGGAAACAAATGTTTTCATAAGATGATGATTTGCTGAAATACTGTGTTTTTCCTGAGGCATTTTTATCAGCTCTAAAATGTCATCTCCTTTCGGAGTATTTCTACATTCTGGGAAAATTTTGAAACTTAAAAATGAAAAGACTCAGAGACTTTGTAATCTGAACATTTTGAAGAAATATGAATAATGAGGTGGGACTAAGATGTCACATTTGGATTTTCCTCTTGTTATGATGTGACTTTCCACAGCCAATACGGTTTTGAAAAGTTACAGAAAATATCAGAGCTGACCTACAAAACAAAACAATTGCAGGGGCAAGTGGGAAAGGGTAGATGAAGTAAAATGGCCTGAATATTAAGAATTTAATGCATGCTGTCAATAAGGAATGGGAAATAATAGCAGGGAGAAGGAAGGAAAAATGATAGGAAAGAAGGACATTATAGGAAGATGTGGAAAATGTTTTCCTCTCCCATGTTGAGAGCATTTGAAGTAACTTCTGACATTATTGGTTTTCTGAAGGTACTTTGCCTTTTTCCAAAGCAGCACCTTACCAGGCATCTGAATTTCAGTGCAGTTCCTTGAATGCACATAGCAGGGCTTATTGCTGTCACAGCATAAGGCTGGATTAACATTCTTGACAAGCTCTCATATTTGGGTAGTCTACGTGATCTTATCCCTGACTGTGTGGTGGGAACCATGTGCTGATGATTCCTAGCAGATGATGTAGCTGGAGGAGATTATTGCCAGTCCTTTTTCTTTACCCTGAACATGGCTTGAAGAGCCAGCAGGGAGCCTGGGACCTGGTTGCTGTCCTTCTGCCTTCACTTTTCTTTCTTTTTACGCTTGGAGCCAAATATGTTCATTTTAGTGTGGCAACTGAGTAAAACTCCATCCTTTCCTGGCATGACCTATTTTCATGATGCTTGCAGACCCAATGTGTAGATGCAGCATATCTGACTCTGCTACAAAAGTTATACTAGGGTAGCTAATCCTCTTCCTAGAGAGGAAATTTTCTTATTTTATAAAAGTCTCTATTCACAGTGCAAATTGTGGGGTGGGGAGGGGTGAGGTGGACACGATACAACTTGTGCATGTAGCTCATGGGCACCTTAATCTTGGTATAGTGTGTCTGCAGACATGGGAGTGGTACAGTGCACAGGCAACAGTAGTAAAAAAAATCTGTGTGTTGGCTTGCTTTCAAGCCAGGTATACTCGGAGCTAAGCTCTGAAATTCTGTATCTCTCTTCCTCTTCAGGGGATGGGAAAGCTCTGCAGATTGATAATGGGATAAGAAACAATTTTTTTTTATCCCTCAGTAGATCTGTGTTTCCAAGCACAGTGTCTTAAGTCTTGGCTGTCTTAATGTGTCAGCCCTGTGGGGGTTGGTATGGGCTGGGGAATTTGGGATTTCCCTTGAGCAATCTGCTTTTGCAGGAAGAGCCCTGGCTTTCCTGAAGCTTTCATCAAGCATCTTTCATCACCCCAAAGAAGTGATATTGCGTGCAGTCATCCTCTCTCCCTCAGTTACATGCCATGCTTTGCAGGCTTCAAAAAGACTGACACCCCTTTGAAGGTGGGGGAAGTTGAAGAATTTTTAGCATGCTGTATTGAGAAGAGTTTCAGGTTTGCTTTCAGTAACCCTCTGTGTTTTTAGGAGTCTCTTCTCAATCCGAAGCTGCCTGTTGTGTGTTTTCAGGGGGAGGAAGCTAGATGGCTGTGTTCATGCTTCACAGGTGCAATTCCCGCTTGGTCTAGCTGCTATTTTAACATGTTCATCCTGGAAGGTGATAATGCCACCACTTCCCACTCATCTGTTACTGCACTGCCTCTGTTTAACATTTAGGTGCTTGTACAAGAATAGTCGTGTATTGCTACAGATATGAGACAACCATAAAATGAAACTGGTAAGTCAGTGCTGCCATCTGTGTATGTTATAGCCTTTTGTACCACTAATGCCCAATTGTGCAGTGTCATCACAGCTGATTCTAAACCAGTATTATATGGACATACAGAAACTTAATGTTCATCCAACTCTAGGATATTAAATGGTGATCTTTAGGGGTTTTTTTACTAGACAGAGGAGATTTCTGAAACTCTTTGGCAAAGGAATAATGACAGGGACACAGCCCTGAACAAAAATGTTCTTGTTTAGGCTGTTTCCTGGTAATTGGTGATGGCTACATTTATGAGATCTTCTTTTAGCTTGTAGAATAAACCTATAAACCAATACTTCAGATCCCGGAACTTGAAAGTAAGATTAATAGCAGGACTTAAACACCTATTGGGTGGATTTAAAGTGTAATATTTGCTTCAATATAGAAGACAGCACTGAAATACTTGATGTTCCCAAGCCATTGAAAAACAGGCTGTCTTGCCATGACTATACACTACGACAGTTTCTTTCCAGAGCTCTAGACAACATTTTTCATGGCTCTGAGTAGGAAGCATTAAACACAGGTTCAAAGCTGTAACTTGGGCTGTGCTTTCCACTGTTGCTTCATATACTCTGAGCATCTCACAAGCAGCAAAGTTTCTTGAGTTCAGAATTAAAATGGCCACCTGAAGAATGTGACTTGGAGATGAGAATGACCCTCTGTTTATGAAGACATCTAATACCACCATAGCTGTCTTCTTCAACTGGTTGGTGAGATGGAGTGGCTCTGGTGTTGAAGTAAGATGGGGGAAGCATCTGATTTATGTTAGTGCAGTCCAAGAGCTGTGCTGCATCCAGGCAGTACTGAACCAGAGAGCCATGGCTGTTTCCCTGCATGCAGGAGAGGAGTAAGCCTGACTGTGAGCTTCACTCCAGTGACCCATATGTTTCTTTTTTTCAAGATAAAACCAACTGAAGTTGCAGGGAAGAATGTGGCCTATGGAGGTCAAATCAAATAACGAATGTAGATATTTGGCAAATCCATCATGCTGTTGTGCATAGGCCTCATTAAAGTATGGCAATGTGGAGGAGTGAAAGAGCAGTGCCGGAGAGGGCATTTTGCTTTCTTGATTGTCTTTGATGTCAGTCTGACAAACTTGCTGTGGTGTCTTTGAGTTCAAATCAACATGTATTTGTGCATTGAGGTTTTATTTCTCCCCTTCCAGATTATCAGGTAAATATCACACAGAAAGTTATGTGAATTCATTAGTCTTGGATCTCTCAGTTCAGTTTTATTTATTCGCTGAAGGAAAAAGGAGGAAGAAGGAAAAATACAGAAAATTTTTCTAAATCCTCTACCCATTTTATTGTCAGGTCGTTATTTACGTGCTGCTGAATTAAAAAACATGGAAAGTAACATGCAGACAGACAGACAGATACATGACAGTATTAGAAGCACTGAGGCCTTCATGTGGGGAACTCCCATCACCAAGGTCTTAGGGAGAGATAGTTGAAACAAGGCTTGTGGTCCAAACTGCTGAAAGTACTTGTCAGGTCTTGTAGTTCTGGGAATGTTCCTTTGTGCTTGTCTGCAGAGTTCTTAGATTAGGTATTGTGCAACAAAGGATTAACCTAGTTTTCCTCTGCAGGTTTGCTTTGTTATAGCTGAGTTCATCCACACCATCTGATAGGTCACATCCATACCTTTTGTGGGATTCCTATAGTTCTAGGAAGTCTTCAGGCTCACATTTGTGGCACAGTGTGAATCGGACAAGGTGATGGTGGGAAATAATCTTTCGAGACTTAGATCTGTATTGGGGAGCCTCTCCTCCCTCCCACTGTCACTCAAACTGGCCAGGACACCAATTAAACCCAGAGTGGCTTTTGAGGTACGCTATTCAGAGAGCCCTTAAGAGCCTGCAGAAAGCAATATGTACTCACGTTTCAAAGGAAGAGTGCTGCATTCATGCAGCGTGGATCACTTACTGCTGGATGGAAATCATTGCTGTAGGAAGTCTTTGAAGCTGACTGTGTGCTGGGATTCCAGAAAGGAGTCAGATGTTTTATGTGGCTCTTGAGCTACTGCAGCTAGTGCTGATCAAACTTCTGAAGGGGTATGAAATCTTGTACCTGTTGGTTTAATGCCAGCCTGAGCTACTAGATGTCCAAGTGGGCCTTTGTGAGAGGCAGATGTCTACTTGCTGCAGGGTTGCTTGTACTTGCCTTTGGACTGTCCAGTGCCATTCAGTTTCTGAGTTGGACTGACCTCTGCATTTCATTTGCTGGTTATGTTGGATGACTAAACCTTCTCAAAAACAGTATTCCAGGCCATGTCGCACCTGTCAGCCAAACAAATCATTTTTGCCTGGAATAGGTGACACTGTTATAGTGTCACTGCTTGGGTGCTCTGTACTACCCAGTTAGCAGAAACTTGTATCAGGAAGAAGCTGGCCTAGACTTGAAAGAGAGATACAAAAAAAATGCAAATAGATTTATTTTTTTTAAAATGTGTATTGGGGTAATATTTCCAAATTTCTTATTCTAAGTATCTGAGTACTGGCAAGATGGGGCAGTCATCTGTGCAGCAAGTGAATATGCCCAGTTTTGTCATGACTCTTGATAGGATGTTATCCATTCATGCACTTGGAAAAGACAGCCATGAACCATCTACACACCCTAACCTTTTCTCAGCAGATTATAATCTTTGGCAGTGTGTGTTTTAAGTGCAGGATCCTCTCTTTCCCCACACTGAGAAGAAGGATGAGTGTGTAGTTGTTCTGCTTTGTGACTGTCTCACAGCCTATGATTGGCTGTGGTAGAGGTGCAAGGTAGATGTAATGCCCCACATTCCCTACAGTTATCTTCATTGTGACTGAACTGTACTACTCCCTGGGAGAGCAGGTGGATAGGTGAGAGGAATGGAGGATGTTGTTTCCATGCTGGACTTCTCATTCCTAATCCATTCGGTAGAGACAACAGTTCCCTAAAGAGGATTTCTTATGTTGTTTTTTCCTGAATCTCTTAATTCTTCAGGGAAAATGTGTGACTCATTCAGGGGATTGGCAGCAATCAAGCTTGGGATTCTTCACAGATTTTTCTCAAAGTAGATGCAATGAAGGAAAGCAAAAAATCTTATCCAGATTCTGCACAAACCTAGGGTTAAAGCATTATGAAAGTATTTCTTAAGCCCTCAAAATCTCAAAAAAAAAAAAAGTCTTTCTTCAAGAGGAAAAAATACTTAAAAATACCTGGACTCTGTAAGAGTTTATCTGTTCCATACCTTCTTTAAGAGGGAGGAAAAAAGAAAAAAAATGGAAGAGAAGAAAATTGCAAAATCGAGTTATACCATATCACAGTGTCATCATTAAATTTGTAATGAGGCAGCAATTATTTCTAGCCAAGCGTGAAGTAGCATGACAAGCATTAGCTCACACCATGTCAGTGAGCAATCTTCAGACTGGCAAATATCCGTGGCAGCACCAAGAATGATGTGATGAAAGCTCTCTGTTAGCCTCCTGTCTCTGAATGCCTGTGGACATTGATGCCTGAGGCTTTATATACCCAAGAGATGTGCTTTGAAAAACACATTAGCAAGCATTCATTTAATCTTATTAAGGATCTATAATTCAAATGGTTAACAAAAGCAATTTCTCAGGTGTTATTTTCAGTAATATTCAACCTATTCTTGCATGTCTGAGGATGGAGAGAAGACGCCTTTTCTTCTTCAGCCTGAACTTTAAGTCTGCATATGTTTTACCTCTGTTAAATATTTCATAGAGCAGCTTCTGTAGATTAAGACAGCACTACAGTGAAGGTATAAAGTGCTTTGATATAAAACTGTCCCTTTTTTAAACGATGAGCATCGCAGAGATTTAAGGACCACCCAGTCTGTTTTCGAGAGTCTAAATAAAGTGCTTATGCGTGTGCTCTTTCTTAGCCTTACTGCTCCAGTCACCATTATGGGCTTGCCATATAAATTGTTCCCAGGCTTTTACCACAGATTTATTCTGAGCAAGACGTTAAGTACTGAGAAGGAGGTGAGAGAGAAAAATCTATGTGCATGAGCTGTAGAGATTATGGTAATCTTGGTCCCTTAGCTTGCTGCTATCTGGACAGTCAAATTTTGTAAAATTGGGTTTTCTGTAGAAGAAAAACTGTAGTAAAGGGAGCAAATGAGAAAGATGTGCAAAGCACAAATTGTATTTATTTTCAGAGCAACTCCTGCCATCTCCCTGGCATTATAATGGAAGAGCAGTTCATAGAATCAAAGCATTATGCATTCTTATGCATTGAAAAAAGAAATAAGCTTTAGATAGGATTATGGTGCTTTAATTTTAAATAAATATCTTTCACCATGACCTTTAATGCACTGCTTCTGAATAATGAAAGCAAAATGAACTGTTCCGACAGGAACCTAAAGATGTCTGCAATTCATTGCCTGATAAATGCTGCCACTTATCAACAGATAATATGATTTGTTTCTGACAACCAATTATGCTAATTAACACAATGGTACTTCTGCTGAGACTGACCATGCCCTGCTTTTTTGTTTTTCTCATATCTGTCTTACGAGAGGGAGTTTAAATGCCTTACACAATGGTTTCTTATCCCTGCCTCCCTGAAAAGCAGTGCTTCTTGATTCATCTGACCACCCTTCCCAGCACCATAGTTATTTTTTGTCTCTGCTGCATGTGCTGGCAAAGGCTTCTCCCTCGTAAACATTCTTCAGCAGGTTTTGCCTCTACTCCCTCAACCTGCTCACTCCTCTTTAACCTTTGTTGCATTTTCTGATGCTAAGTACCTGCTGCCAACCTGCTATTGAGGGTGTAGACCAGGTCTGGCCAATCTTGTCAGTTTTCAGTATCCTGAGTCAGTCTTTCTTGATTTTGTTTTTAGGGAAAATCTTGATGAATGGCAGTTTTTTCATTGCATAGCTGACAGGTTTCATAAGAAAAAAAAAAGATACTTGGCATTGTATGTGGATGAGTTAATAATCTTAATAAAGAACAACCCTGGGTTTGCTGTCAGTAGCCTGTTGGACTGGAGTACAGTGGTACTGAGTGCCCAGCTGAGGTATGGAAAGATGGTTCTTGTCCTGTTGAGAATCATCATTTTAGAGTGAAACTGCAGCAAAGTGAACATATTTCTCTGCAGTGGTTTTGTCTGGGCCAGGTTTTGGTAGCGGGAGGCTACAAGGGTGGCTTCTTTAAACAATAAGCTACTAGGGCCAGTGACAGTCAATTCTAAGATGGACAGATCATTCACTAAGGCCTGGCCAATTAGTGATTGAAGTAACAACTCTATGAATAACGTATTTGAGAAGAGGAAGAAGTTGCTGTGCAGTTGCTAAATGGCGGCAGGAGCAGAAGGGAGTGAGAATGTGAGAACATCTCCACAAACTCCAAGGTCAATGGAGAAGAAGGGGGAGGAGGTCCACAGGCCCTAGAAGAAAGATTCCCCTGTGACCTGTGGTGAGGACCACTTGCAGCCCATGGAAGACCCCATGCTGGAGTGGGTGGATGACTGAAGGAGACTGTGTGAGAAGCCCACACTGGAGCAAGTTCCTGGCAGGACCTGGGAGCCATGGGGAGACACGAGGCTGTGCCAGAGCAGGACTTGTGATCCTGTGAGAGACTCAGACTGGAGCAGTTGGTACCTGAAGGACTGTTCTCCCAGTGGGTGACCCACATTGGGGCAAGGTGTGAGGAGCTGCCCCGTGGGAGGCCCCATGCTGGAACAGTTCACAAGGAGCTGCAGCCCATGGGAAGGACCCGCAGTGGAAGTTTGTGAGGGACTGTCTCCCATGGGAGGGACCCCACACTGTGGCAGTGGGAACTGTGATGAGGCCTCCCCCTGAGAAGAAGCAGCAGCAACTGTTACCGACTGTAACCCTTATCCCCCATCCCCTTGCCACTGCTGTGGGAAAGGAGGGAGAATCCAGGGAAGAGGGAGGGCTGGGGGGAGATGCTTTAAGATTTGGATTTATTTTTCATTTTCTCCACTCTGTTCTGATTGTTCTGTTCTGATTGTTCATTAATAAATCAAACCATTTCTGCCCAAGTTGAATCTGTTTTACCTGTGACACTAATTGCTGAGTGATCTCCCTGTGCTTATCTCAGCCCACAAACCTCTCGATATATTTCTCTCTCCCCTGTCCAGTTTAGGAGGGGGAGTGATAGAACAACTTGGTGGGTATCTGGCACCCAGTCAGGACTAAACCACCACAGCATCATGATGATGTTTGTACATTTCTGTCCAGGAATATCTTTCACTATTGGTAACCAGTTGCTCACAGGAGCAATTGCCCACTGGGGTAGGCAGTTGGAAATAGTAGGATTAATGCTTCTGTTTGACTAGACTTTTTGCCCATCTCTCACAACTGAGAGGTCATAGGGAGAATTAGGCCTAATCTTGTCCTCTCAATAGACCTAAAGCCAAGTAAAAATTACAAATAGTACTAGTTCTGCTTCTTGAATCATCAAGGATGTATTTGTTATTCCCTATCCCCTTTTTGTGCCTTTACTGTCTCCCATGTTCAGTTCTATTTCTCACTGACTTCTGAGCCCATCATGTGCTGTTGCAGCAATGCTCGTGTGCCACTCTGCTGAATATACCCTCCATCCAAATGAGGTATTATGCTTTTGTTTAGTATCAGCTTGAATGGAAGATTTCATTATGGATGCTCGGCAGTGGCTTTTGTCTGAGCAAGTGACATATTGCTCATTAGTTGGGTTGTTGCTGAGTAAGGCAGTGTACCAGGTGATAGTCACTGCTCTCTCTTGCTTCAGCTACCTGTGTCTGAGAGGCTGTGCTCTTGTCTTTTAATAGTGCAATAAAGAAAGAAAAGTTCATAAAAACTCAGTAAAGAGGAGGGGAAGAATCTAGAGACAATAAACAAAAATGCACTGAGCAATTCCCTGAGCAGGGCCTGGTCTCATCTCATTAGAGTTCAGTAGCAAAAACTCCTGTTAGCAGAGATGTGTAACAATTGCCATCCCAGTGCGTATCTTGGAAACGGTTTGAACTACAATTACAGATGCATGTTATTTTTTCTTTAACTACTGAGTGTGCTGGAGGAGATTATTGCTTTCATTGTGGTATATACCATCTGCATAGCCCTTCATCTGAGGGATAAGGACAGGGAAGTCTTTCTTTGTGTCTTCCCTTCTTGTCCAGCAGTAATCTTTCTGGAAGTTACAATCTGAAATTACAGGGGGCCATTTTGTTTCTTGAAAATAATTGTCACTAACAATCGATGCTGGGTTTTGTTGTTGTTGTTGTTTTTTTAAAGTCAGCCAGAAACAAAAGCTGGTTTTGGCATATTTCAAGGTGAAGTGGTTGTGTGTAATGTTTTCCTTCACACTGTGCAGACAGTCAAATGTGCTGATAATGCAGATACTGACTGAATGGATGTAATCCGTAAATCAAACACTAATGAGAAAAAATGGCCTGCTGGAGGAGTTGTTTTTTGTTGCTGTGATACCAACCTGTCACAAGGTAGTACCTTCATCCACGCCAATATTTCCTTGCCTTTGCTTCTAATCACTTCTTTCATTGTAGATACTTAGCTGATAATTTGGCAAAACTATATTTCTCCATTGGCCAAGGCCTTGAGATTTGTTCTGCTGCTGCCTTCTGCTGACACTGCCCTGTATTTTACTGCCGTATTTAACACTCTCTGTTGCTATTGCAAATCCAGTTACTGTATTTTGGCTGAACAAAGGTGAATTCCTCATGATAGTCCCTCTCTGTGGGAAGACAGGAGGAAAAACCACTTTGTGTTACCTGATTAACGCATGGGGAAGAGGAATGCAAAACATTGCTCTAAAGAAAGTTTGTTATGAAATAGAGAGGAAATATGGCAAAAGAGAGATAATATGAAGAGTTTATAAAGCTCTCTTTTATTACATATATATCAAAAAAGGCCACAGAGACCTTTTCCTTAATAGAAACACAGAAATATCTATCATCTTTGCCCTTTTCAGGCTATTTTAAGCCAAATTTGTTTTTCAGCCTGTATTTTCTGTGTGCCAAAATCAATTAATTTAATCATTTGTAACAGACAGCAACACAAAGCCTGTGCATTGGAGTAAAATATTAAGCCTTTATATACCTTTTGCTGCTTTTAATTTAAATTTTTTTGGTCGTAAAATTATCACCTTGTTAAGTCTTCACTGCTACCAGTGAACCAGAGGATCTTGAAGCAGTAGTAGCAGACATGAAGACAGCCTGCAGCATCTCTGTTTCTACAGGCCTTTCCTAATCATTTTTGTTCAGTAATGAAGTCTTTGTTCACAAAGATTAATGACTCTGCAGGACTTTTGCAGGGGTCCCCTTCCCCCTTTGAAGGAAAGAGAGAACTAGTTTATTAATCTGCTGCACAGGGAGCTGAGATAGAAGATAAGGACCATAAAGGGTTGTATTTTCTGGGAGCTATTTGAGAGATTACTGTGCTTGGATCCACAGTAACAATAGTAGGATTCGAGGTGTGTAATTTCTTGCTTTGCTCTTTGAAAAGATACCTCCTAAATATCCAGCTTGGAATTGGAGACACCTATATATTTGCTGAAGTGGCTTGCAGAATTGCTCTAGAGTGTATTGTTGCCTTCAAGAAGTAGAAATAGAGTTACGTTTCACCCGATACAGTACTTCTGAGGGCCTATTGCAAATGACTTTTACTGAAGGATATTTTCTTTCTTTGCTGAATCAGCTGCCTGAGCTGCAATAATTTTCATGCCCTAATGTTTTTTTGTTAGAAATGGGATAAAAGGCTTAGCCTATCTTGTTCATTCTGCTTTGGCTAGATACAGTTAACATTGAAACATTTGGCCCAACATAGCCTGCATTTCAGCAGCACAACAGGATGAATTTGAAATTATGCATCCTGCTGGCAATATTACTTCATCACTTGACATATCTATGTTGGGACTACAGTGGATATTCCCTCCTCCTTTTAAAAATGTAAAAAGAAGCTTAAAAGGCCAGCAGTGTTTCCTAGAGGATATAGTCAAGCTGTGCTCTGCAGGGCATCCCTTATAATATGTGCACTGGATTAAGTTACTTTAATGGCCAATTTCAAATCTGTGATTTATTTTTTCCAGGCTGTGGTTCTGTGCATGCCAGTTGACAGTGGTTGCCTCCAGTTCTGCAGCCTTCAGTGTTTAATGTTGGCTGATAAAGTCCTGGCAGCTGTCAGATTTGGTTTTCAAACAAGCAACATGGTTTCAAGGAGGCAGAACATCACCTCCTTGGTGCTCTTGGATAGCTGAAGTTGTGCTTTGCCTTAGCTACACCTGCACACTTTGCATGTACACCGGAGCATTGCACAGTGGAGATTGTGACTCCTGCTGCTCCAGAGATAGCCATTATATTGTAGTAAATGCTATAATTAAAGCCTTGATCAATTTTAGGTTACATTAATCCCTTACCTCCCTTCTTTTCAACAGCTGTTCAATCAAACCCTCTGGGTTTGATATCCATTCAGAAGCTATTTTGGGGGAGGATGTTTGAAATTTGCCAGTTTCCTAAGGAGAATTGCTGCTGTATGTGCTTCATCAAATTTAACACATGATTTGGCATGGAAAAAATTCTCAGCATAAAAAAATGGAAGAAAAACAACGCTTTCTTGTTTAACGATCATCTCCCCCACATTCCCTTTCCAAGTTTATTGCAGCAAAGGCGTGTGCATGAGGGGTTTGTTTGTGGCCCAATGGTATCAGCAGGGTCAGACATGGATCAGCAGCACTGCCACTTCTTGGCTGGCTCAGTTGAGCTACCATGACATTGACTCCTTTTCCAAGCATTAAGATCAGAGCATGTGATGGTGAATGCTGGAGGAGGGTATAAGAGAAGCTGGTCTCAGTGCCAGAAATTCACAACCTGGGTAGACAGAGGAGGGGAAGGGCAGTGCATGAATGGAGAAGAAAAACGTCTTGCCTGACATCTCATTAGTCATCTGCAGAAATAGGAATTGAGTGTAGGTCTTCAGGTTTTGCTCTTTCTTCTCTATGTTTGCTCCTCTCCTGCCCTAAGCTGCTGGCCAGGGAAAATCCCTATTCTTTGCAAGAATCCAATGTGTTGTCATACCATCTATTTGCCTGATCCCTGATTTTGTCCCTTTTTCATAACAGCACAGTGCAGGCTTTACTTATCCACAGGGGTGATGGGGTTTTTTGTTCCATGTATGATTAGGCACTAAAATTTTGATGTAAGATGTCGAAGCTTAAAGTTTACATGAGTTCAAGGGGAAACTGGACAAATTCACAGGGCAGTAAGCCATGAGTACTATTAAATGCAGAAACATGACTTCTGACTTGGGAAGTCACTGAACTGTAAACTGCATGGAAGGTATTTTTTGAAAAAGTACCATATTCTGTATTTGTATTCTGTGCTGTCTGATTTTGGCTTCTGTCAAAAGCAAGTTCCTTGGAGAGGTTGGTCTTTGCTCTCACTGTGAGGAGCGATGTTAACATTGTAATTGTTTTTACTATTAGTTGTTCACTGTGTCATTTTATAGATGAACTCAATGTGTGAAGAAAGTTCGCAAAGAAGCTACAAGCTGTTTTGGGCAAGGTTTTTCTGCTCCTGCCACATTATTGGTGCTTAAGGATATATTTTTAAAGCAAGTTGAGAAAAAACGGAGCTGTGCAAAAAATGACTTGCCATAAAAATTCACCATAAGAGTTGCCTTATTATTAATGTCCTGAAAAGAGGAAATAATTTGTGATTTCAGTTTAAAAGAAAAGGAAACCACTTCCTGCATCTCTTGACTGTGAGTAAAAGCTTAGAAATTGAACCAACTTTGTACCCTCCAGGACACAGGAGAAAACCAATCTTCTAGTTTGGGAGACGTTAAAATCGTGAGGTTTAATCTTTTTTCTTTCTAAATTCTCTGTCGATTTACAGAGGAATGATGCATACAAGTTATACTTTTATTCAAGTGGGAAAGAGGACTTGATTACATGGAAGGAAGTATAATCTTTAGGCTTTCTGTGGTTGAAGTAATGTTTTCAAGTTGTGCATGTTCCCAGATAATAAACTGAATGCAGTGCTGAGGGAGAAACTCAAAATTTTTTATCATTTCTCCTCTCCTGAGCTTCTGGTGCTGATTTTATAAAAGGCTTAAATGTTCCTGTTTTTTTTTTACACCATAACCATAAATATAATTTAAAATTACTGCTCCCAGAGAACAGATGAAATAGAAAATATGATAGCTGGAAAAGGTAAGTCCTTGCTTAAGTTTAGAACAGAGGTGTGGGAGAAGGGAATGTGAGTGTGAGAGAGGGAGAAAAGTGTTAGTGTGCTCTTCCCAGAGACCATTATTTATTGGTGCTAGTGTGGAACCTGTGTTTAACATACTGTCAGACATTTTCAAGATTGTGCCACATATCTGTGTATATAAATGTAAAAGGGATTTAATAGGGAATTGGAGCAGTAAACTCATAAATGAAGCGACGCAACATTGGAGCAGCTCGCTTGATTTAAATCCGATTAGTTTTGAAAAAAAAATGTACTTGAAATGATGACACCCAAGAGGAAGGCTTAAGCATATTGTAATTTAAAAAAATAATGTACATTAACAAGGAAGAATGAGCAGAATGTATTTCCAGACATTTTTTAAAAGTCAATCTGTTGAGCTTTTGTGGGTTTTTTTCGATAAATGTATGGAATGAGTGCAGCACTATATCCATTCCTGACAGTAGTAGCCTTCTATGCAAGGACCAAGGAAATAACTATTAATTTCAGTATACTTGAGCAACTTACCCTTTTCTCTTTAAAGCTAACGGTTCAAAAACATGGAAAAACCCCACATCTTTCTTGCAATGATAAAAACCGGGCTGAGATCTACTAGATGTAAAAACATAGTGAGATGCAACTATATTACCTTAGTTGTCATTTTTAAATGCAAAATGTTCTCCTAAAATTATTTTCCTTAAATAGCCCTCAGACAGGAAGTTATTTAACTAATAAAGATCACTTTAGAGATAGTACTACTGTTAGCTTTTCATTGTAGAAATGCTGATATGAATTTCGTAGAAAAGAGGAGCAATATGTAAGAATAAGAATAGAGATCCAGTAAACTGTAGCCCCTTAAGCAATGATAGATAGCAGTGTTCTTCCAGTCAGGCCAAAAATGAAGCACAGTGTTTAGTATGAAAGATATATTGGACTACAGATGAATCGACTTTAACAGTGACCAATCAGAAGTCATTAACCTTTATAGAGAAACACTGCTACAGAAAAACAATTGACTTGTTGGTCTAAATAAAGATTTCTGTGTGCTGGTTTAAATCATGATTAGAGCTAATGATTTTTTAAAATAGTTTTAATTTATCTGCCCTCTTTGCTTTGATTCATCTGAGTGCTTTCCAAGTGACTGCCTTTCTGTCTGTATGAAAGAGAGGATAAAGCTTACAACAGCACCTGGGACATTTATGAGTATTTTAGCATATCTCAGTCTTCCCATCCCTGAAGTAGCTTAGGGCTATTGGGAAATTTTGTTTGTAGCCTCCTGGTTTTTGCAGAGCTGCTACAACTGGTAAAAGTCTTAACAGAAAATGTAGAAAACCATCAGACTAATGAACCATGAAGATAGTACCTTGTTTTAATTTGTGTAACTTTCTAATTCCCTAGTTGGAAGAGGAGAGAAATAGTTCCTGATTCTTGAACCATCGTGTTCCTATTAATGTGCTGTTCATTAAGCTGTACACTGCCTTAACTGCTCTGTTCTCTCCTAGGAGTGTAGGACTAAAACTGTTTCCACTCAGATGAGCTGAATTTCTATTTGGATTCAGAGACTGAGACCTTCCTATGTTGTTCTGCTGTGGGCATGCTGGAATAAGCCCGTTAAAAGCCCATTTCCAAGGGGGTTTCATTATATGCAAGCACATATCGGATTTGAAAACATATTCGGCGGCAGCAACAGCTCCCTGTTGCAAAAGATGAAACATAAAGTCTAAACCCGAATGGACACTAGGAATCCTTTATGTGTCTCTGAATTACTTTCATCTCTTCATCGCTCCATTAATGGATATCCCCACAGACCACGTAGTGTGCTTTCAGCTTCCCTTACATTTGGGTTTATTCTGCCAACTGCCTGGTATTGTCAACTAATTGGAGCAGAAATGATAAATGAAAGCAGTGTTAGTGAGCTGCCAAGCCTTCTCACTTGGCAGCTGGCGGGTGATGCTGGTAATTGTTACCAAAAGTGTAATTGCTCAGGGCTCTGCCTACATTTTCAACAAAGCAGCCTGGTGTTCTTCATCTGAGACATCCAATACCTGCTTTTCCTCTGTTGTCTCCAGCAGAGGATGACTTGTGAAGTAAATCTAACCCTACGCTCATGTTAGGAAGCACTCAGACTGGATGCTCTCTTGGTACGTGGCTCCCAGCAGCTCTTCTCCCCATGCTGTCGGCCTCCCCACTTCCCAAAGCAAGAGTGCCACCCTCTCATGCATCTGGAGGCTGGAGCAATCCCTCTGAAGGCTAGTTGCATGAGTTTTACGTGTTTTTCATAAAAGCAGGAAAGGTAATTAGTAGAATACGCAGTAAGCAATAACAACTACTTTGGTTTTGGCATGATGGTAAAAATTTCAAGCTTGATTCCTGGCTAATATTAAGGTTTCAATTGTAGACTGCTATTTTCAGCCAGCTCAGTAATTGCAGCAATACTGCTAGCCAGATGGCCAGCTTTAAAAGTTTTCCATGCTATAGGGGACAGTCCAGCATCCGGTGACATTTTATGGATCAACTGAATATTTTCATGAAGCATTAAGAAATGAAAAGGAGGCTTGGTGAAGAAGGCAAACCAGCTGCTGGGTGCTTTGTATTTCCCCAGTAACTGCCCCAGAATAGAGCACAGATTGTTATCTAGTGTGATGATGTCCCATCTTAAGCATCATCCGATCAAGTTACAGAGGCTTTTGACGTATTAATAGCTGACTGATTATTTTTGATTTGTTGGGTGTTTTTTTTGCTGAGGAAGAGAAGGAACAGGTGCAGCCATGTGAAGTTACGATAGCCAGTCAAAAAAGCCACGGTCAAGAGATTTAGGTCTTTCTGTGCTCCGATTAATATGACAGTGTGGCAGCAGCAGACCATGAGCGCTCACAGCTGCTCCAGGCTTCCACTTCTGCAGCTTGTCTGCTCTTTGTCTCTTTAGTTTATTCTTTACTTCAACCCTGCTTTGATTCTACTGCTGATTGCCTTCTTGCTTCCTTCTCTTCTTAGCCTTTTTTTAATGTGCAACTCTTTTGCTCTCTCATGACTTTTTCTAAATCCTCATCAGTATTCTCTAAGCCCTGTACGTGATTGCACCGTGCTCCGTTGTCTTGGGTTTTATCTTGTGTCTAGATATCTCTTCATGTAGCGTGGTGGTTTAAAATTCAGTTGAATTAGATATCTTTTTTTTTAATGTAGGGAAATCCAAAGAATTAATAAATTATAATGGCACTACTTGGTGCTTAAGGAGTGCTTTCCATCTTCAAAGTGCTCTGTGCAAGGTATTTAATTATGTATACTGTTAATTATATTAGTACTTGTAAGGAAAAAGCCCCTTAAGTTGTCATTGATAAAAAAATACACTCTTAATAGGATAGGAATTCAGCACTTAAATTGTAGCAGATAATTTGTCCGCCGAGGTACAGTGCCTTGGAGAATATGTAAGAGGGATTCACAGCAGTTTTATAAGCGTCTACCAAAAAGTCTTGCTTTATGTTTAAAACAGTAACGCCTGGGAGATTTGTAGTGTCATGGTAAATGCTGTCTGAATACTAACAGAGCCCTACAGAGCACAGGACAGGTAGGTGGGATCCTCATTCTGCACTTGGGTGATTAGTGTCTCAGTTTCTATCTTAGGAGGCTCTTAGCAGCCTTTCTTACAATACTGGGGCTTCTGTGTCACTTCTAACCATATTACCCCAGCTTCAGTGAACCAAGATCTCACAGTTAGCTAGGGGCAAAACTGGTAAGAACATTCTTAAGCTGTTGGCCCATGTTTGGTTGCCTTAGCAATAGGCACATTTCAAATCTAAGAAAGAAAAAGAATAATTAAAATACTAGCAATCTGCATCCTTCAGGTCATAAGAGCTGTAAATGTACACTAATAAATCTTTTTACGATTTTCTCTATTAGCAGCTGTCAGCTGCATGCTTCTGTGTAAACAGGGAACACATTAAACTGAGTTTGAAATGGGATCCTGAAATAGTCATCACCCGGGAATACCACCAGAAGGAATTGTTGCAATAGCCTCACTTTTATGTATTTCCACCATGTGTATGAAGTGCGTGTGCTGCTTTTCTCTCCCATCTCAAAGGAATTGAATGGCCTTGCACTTCAAATGGCCCACAGCCAGAGCATTGCATTTTGCTCAGTTTACTGTGGTGGTAACATTCAGGCATTTGGTAGCATTGCAGAGAATAAATCTGCACCTTTCTGCAGAGAAAATCACTAAACTTAGTTGTTGCCAGACTTCTCCAGTTTGAGTTTAGGTCTTTCATAGCCGGGAATCTTAAGCTAAGTGTTGGAACTGTCAGAAGAGCTGAATGCTGAAACGGGTGTGCTGTGTCGAAAACTCTCACATCCAAAAAATCAGGCAGCAGTTTCCTGACTATTAACTAGATTCTGAATTCTTAAAAGCTCAGCAGAGATGTGTTGGTTTTGATCTGGTATCTGGCAAATGGAAATCACTGACTCATGTGGATGCTTCCAAGTGACTATGGTGTGAATTTAGAAAACGCTGATTTGAGCCCACAGATAGGACCCAGCATGCTTAGACCGTGATGGAAAATAGGGGAGGGAGAGGACCAAAGAGGGAGTTTTCTTATTAGAAACTTGAGGCCAAAAATGTGAGTAGGAATGACTGTGTGTTGACCTCTTGCCATGAGAGTCATTTGGCCATTATTCTGCCATGCATTGGTTTAATTTTATTCTTTTAGTACAAGAGGCCACAGTGTAAAGATTTAGGAGAGCAAAGTGATGAGGCACTAAATCTACTCTCTCCCTTCCTGCTCCCTGTGCCCAGTGCTTACCCCATGTGTGGCTTCTGAGGCAGCAACCTCACCCTGCAGCAGGCCTCAAGATTAAAAATGCAGACTGCTCTTCAGTGTTGGCATCATTCTTGCACAGATTTTCTCCTTTGCCACCCACTGTTGTGGGATTGTCCTTCCAGCTGGAAACAAAAAAAAGGAAGGAATAGATCAACAGATATGTCAAATGGTTTCGTCAAACAGATTGAACATCACTTTTTGCCAGTGGAAAGATGTTAGGAGCTCTGGCTATTAGCATGATTTTATGAGCCTTAGGGTCGATGTGAGTACGCTAAAGCTTTGTTAAAGAGAACAGAATGAGTTAACTCTGATATGTGTGTTATCTAAAGCTTGGCACACACGTAATTAACCTGAATTTATTTTGCAACTGTACCATAAACCTGCTGGCAGAGATGAAGTCAAAGTTTCTGTTCTGTGGCCATGGCTGTGTGTGAGAAGAGAACCAGCTGTATTACTATCTCCTTTGTCCTGTTGCTATCTTACCCCAAGTGACCGTATGCTTAGTGCCATCTCTTGCTGTTACTACAGTTAGTGTTGCCACCATTGTTACATTAAAAGATAATTTCCCCAAATTTCTGATGTTGTAGAGTTTTGTTACCCGTGCATGAATTTTGCCTCGAGAGAAGAGCGCGGTTTGATGTGAACAAAATGCTTTATTAAAGCAGCAAAGAAGTGCAAGGATTTTTGAGCAGGATTTCTGGTTGTCCCACTGTTTGCACGTTTGCACTCTTGATCCAGCAACATGGAGTAAGCCATTTTGTTTTCACAAAGAGCACAGTCTCAGAAGGGAGACAAACCAGCCTTTTCTACTTGACAGTAGATCCTGGATGCAGAATGAGTCAAAGAAGAGAGACCCTTTCCCAATGCCCTCTTTCAGTCACACAGAGGTGGTGAAACCTTGTCAGACACCTGTGAACCTCCTCTCCTGCGGCTTGTGCAGCCTGGTTTGTAGTGTATCGCATTAACTTTTCAGAAGAGCACAGCACCCAGCAGCTTCTGCATAAGTGCCTGAGCAAGTGGCCAGATTTGTCAAGATTTTTTTTGCTCTCATTAAGCAATCTAATGGGCCTTTAGGCTCATTTCAGTGTTTTATCATTATGCTTAACAGTTTTAGTAGTTACCCCTAAATGTCATCTTAGTAGTAAACTGTTAATCATCTTCTCGTATCTTAATTTGCTGAAGTTGTACTTTACACTGTGAGTGAATTGCCTTATTGGAGTAAATCACTACATCACATAAAAGGCTAGCAAAGTCTGATTATCTTCCTAATCAATTAAAAATGAAGCTTAATGACTCAGATAACAACTATCTGTACTACACATGAAAATTTCCTGTATGGCATAAATTTAGCTTAGTGTATACTCAGTGACATAATGGAAAACGGTTTTTCAGATGAGAAACTGATCATCTGCTTTTCATTTCCTTTTGTGGATTTAACTGCAGGCTTTTAAAAACAGATAATGAAATAGCAATTAATTATCAATAAGTAGCAATTGTATCCCTTTGGACTACCTCTGTAGGTATTTACTGGTTGCTTTTTTTAAAACTACCAGAGAAAGGATACTTGGCATGGTTGAAAGGATACTGCAGGGGAGCTGAGTGCAGGCAAGACATTTTCACAGGAAGAGGAGTGACAGGCAGTCTTGGCTGCTTCTCTGGGATGCTGCTGCTGCTGCTGCTGCTGTTTGATATCAAGATGGCTGGAAGTCAGCGATGAGCAGTAAAGAGAAAGAAGGCTTTGTTTTCCAAGCATCCTACCGAAAGTAATGAGTCCCAAGTGGTTGCTCAGACCTTGGAGAAAGTGGTGGGACGAAGTCTGGCAAGTATCCAAGCAACTAGATGCTGCCTTATGAATGCATGGTGGCAGCGTGGGATCATGACCTCAGTGTGGAGGGAGTGGAAAGGGGTCAAGCAGGAATGGTGAAAACTTTTGCAAATTAGCTGTGGATGTTCCAGTTGGGTGCACTGATCAAGTGGTGACGACAGCTATTTCCAAATCTGTTGGACTCTCTGCTTGGTCAGGGTCCCCTCCATGACATTTTGGAATAAATGTGGCCAGGTGGAGCCCATTCACACCTGGCCATGCATTCAGCATTTCTTACTAAATCAGTTTAACTGCATCTTAGACTCTTCAGGCCTTTCCTTCCACCTTACAGCCTCACATAATAAACACAGTTTACATCACGGTTTTGATACTTTTTATTTCCATGATACTGCAGACTGTAAATTTTGACTGTGATAGTCAACAGCTCTTTTGGATCCAAGCATGTCCATATTTACCTGTACTCTCCATCAGTACATGGGGTGCTGTATGGTGCCACAACTGTCTGTCCAAACATGGATTAGCCTCAAAAGAAGCTCAAGTGCCTCAGCACAAGCTGTGTTCATAGCAGTAGCTGCAGTCTGGACAGTCTGAATTTCCCAGTGATACTATAATCACCTTGAGGTTATCTGATGTTGTGTCCTACCAGTTATCTTGCTGATAGAGCCAATTATTTGCCATACCTGGCCTGGTCTTTCAACTGTGTTTGAAGTTACTGAATGAATAGTACCAAAGTTGTGCCTGGTAACCAGAGAGGACTGGTCTGTTGCAAACTTTACTCTTCCAGTCTGTCTGTGTTGCGCTATTTGAGCCATTTGCTGTTGTGTAAAATTGTGCACGCCTTGTACTGTATGGGTCTAATTTAAAACTTATGTTTACTTGCAGAATAACACCTTTTGGAAGCCAGATTCTTGCCAAGACTGCCATTGCCATAGCAATCTCGTCACCTGTGAACCAGTCGTCTGCAAAAACCCACTGTGTGACTTTCTGAAGGTAGGGGCTGTTACTATCTGAATGCCAGCTGGCCTGTTGTGTGTGGTGGGAGAAACATTAGGTCACTCTGGAGTTCTTAGCCTTCCCCTGCCTTAAAGCTCTGGAATAGTTACATGTCAAAATGTGTGTTTGGGTCCACCACACTGTGTTACAAGTAAAGGAATGGTGGGGACAGTGGACTACTCTGTAGTCCACATGGACTGTAGTTGTTCCTACAGTCCATGATGAAGCAAAGCTCCTCTGGTATTATGAAGGACACAAAAAGAGGATACAGCATGAAGTATTTCCCTGAAGGAACTGGCAGAGGTGAGCTGGTTGCTTATCTTTGTACACCATGGTGACAGCTGCCTTATCAACCTTCTGGACTCAGCTGCCTCCTTGCAGCTCCCTTTGAAGACAGAAGATCTGACTGACAGCAGGATTTAAAGGAGGCAAGAGAGAGCAGTGAAATCCTATTTTGCCTCCCAGAGTGTGTATGAGTGCCCAGGGTAAGGTACAGTCTCTGTGCTCCTTCGCTTCCCGTCGATGCAAGCCTGTGCAAGAAACACAGGCAAAACCCAGTATGTGAAGCCTTTGTCTCCTTCACAGCACTAAGAGGCATGGTGTTGAAACAGCTTGCAGGCTGCCTGTGCCCCAAGGGCAGTCAGGTCCCCAAAGAAAGCCCCTGAACTGGTCTAGGACTTCCTAGGACAGCCCAACTTTGGGTCACCCTTCAATTTGAAGGTAGTGCTGGGTCTCCCTCAAAGACGCAGATAGATGCTTTCCACTCTGATGAACAACAAGGGAGCTGAGATTGCCTTTCAGTTTCCTCTGCCTGGTGCTGTTTGTTGAGCTTTTATTGTCTCCTGTTTATTTTTCTGTGTCTGAGCCTTCCTTAATGGTTGCAGCTAATTGGCCACAGAATTGGTCTTGCATTAGCATCTGGATTACTGGGGTAGCACACATGAATGGCAATGAAATTCAGTATTTTAAAGAGGTAATTATATGGCTTTATGAAGCAGGTTGAAATGTTTTCCAGTGTGACAGCATTAACAAGGAAGTAATTTTGATTCTTACTGGATTTCCTCATCATCATCATCTTTATTATTATTATTGTGTATCGATTAGAGCAAGACTGGAATATTATGCATTTTTGTGCTAAAGAGAACTAAAAGAAGAATGCTGTCACAACACACCTAATAATGAGTTGGCTAGATAAGATGATGTTCATTTTTAAAAATTGGATAAATGAAAAGGTGGCAACTTTAAAGCTCATAAAGGGAAGTGGGTTTATAGTGTGAAATGAATATGAAATTATTTATGTATGACTCCTTATCACGGGTAATCTTCAAGACAAAGAGTTCAAGTTTGCCATAAAGGTCCAGCTGTCTAAATGTTGAAAGGGATCATCAAGGATCTCAGAAGAAAAAAAATCTGAGCATCCTTCAAGCATAAACCTTGAGGTCAAAAATTGCCATCTCTCTCCATGGTTTATTTCTTATCTGTTTATTATGAGATTTATGCTAATATTGCTGATCTTCTTTACAGCAACAAGGCATAAACAAAGCCAGGCTGTTTCTGCGAAAAGCATACCCAGTGGTCTTCTAAACATTTGTATGTAAAACCTACTGCTATGCATACTGAATGTTTTGAGTAGATGGAAGATAAGCAAACATTATTTCTGTTGTGTGAACCAAAACAACTAACAACCAAGAACGGTTTCTCCACAGCAGGATCACAGCTGAATAGGGTTTAATGATTTGAGCTAAATGAAATATTTAATTTTGTTTCTCACCTCCTAAAAAACAGCACATTGAAGGAAACCTTGAAGTGAGAAACTTTTCAATTTGAAAATCAAAATGTTTCTTTTAGAAAACAGAGAAGGAAAGCTTCTGACATTTCAAATGGCTCTGGTTGCTTTTATCATACACATAAAGAGGTGAAAGGTAGGAGATTTTTTTGGCATCACAGCATCTTCATTTTTTATTATAACAAAACAAATAATGACTCCCTTTTGAGCAAGAATCCCTTAGATGTTGGCTGCACCCTGTCAAAGTGGAAAGGATGGAGTGTGTCTCTTGAGAAACACCTTTGCAATATCTTTAAGATGACCTAATGGATAAAATTTTTCTACGTTTCACTTCTCAAATCTGACATGTTCTTCTCTGATTTTGGTTTCCTGTTTTCTCCCTCTGCAGTTACTCTGCTCACATCGGTAACACTGTTTGGTCCCTTTTTTTTTTTTCCTTCCTAGGGGAGGAAAATACTGAGATCTCCAGTACTTCAGGTAGTGCCCAGGGCCATCAGTGAGACATTCTTGCAAAATATGATCCTGCCACAGCTGATGCTGTCTTATCTGTGGAGTGTATGGAGTTCTGTGCCAAGCCTGAGGTGTTTACCGTGCAGCTGGGAGCAACATGAAAGCGTTGCTTTGGAGGGTCTGCAGAGATGTTTTCAGTGATTGGAGTCCATGATCCTTCCTGGTGTCAGCTGATGTCTTTACTAATACGTTTTGCCCTTTGATGAGTTGCTTCTGTCAGCGTCATCTTTTTCCTTGCTCAACTTTTTCCCTATTGCTGAACAGAACATAGCAAGTGGCCAGCTTGCTAAGCTCCTGGAATATGCAAAGCACAGTGCTAGCAGCATCCCCTGACTGTGCTGTGGTTGGGATTGTCAGTAGTTTTGAGTTAATTTTAAAGCAATGATATTCAAAAAGAAATGGTGATTGTTAAGCCAAAGAAGTACAGTTAATGGATACACATTCTTTCCTCCTGCCATCTACACTTATGGTGCAGCAAAACAGCCTGAGATCCGTCCTGTACGTGTAGAAAACAAACTGTTGAAAAAACTACATCTATACGACATTTCTCAGAGGTCCTTCAGTGAGTAATCTTGGGTTTTGACTTGAATAAGTGCTTTCTACTTTCTGTTCTGGTTTGAAAACTAGTTCAGTTGTGGACTTCCTAATTGTGCTGTTAAAGGTGTACATTTTCCAACTGTTATTTTGATGGTAAAGTGTCAGATACAGCAAACTGATGTGCAGCTTATCAGCAAAGGGATCTGATGTGGCAACATTATGTATTTCATTTAGCATGTTTTCTCTCTAAACTAAAAGCTCTGGGTCCAGACAAGCTCCATGCCTTTACCTTCATCTTAAAGTTTCTATTTCATGTGAACTGTTTATTGAATTGTTCTGTCTTTTTAGGGAGAAGTACTCCAAATAGCCCCAAACAAATGCTGTCCTGAGTGTGCGTCCCGAGCTGAAGGATTTTGCCAGCATGAAGGACAGATCCACAGCGTGAGTGCTCTGTCACAGGAACAATCCTTTCCAGTTCTTAACGCTCTGGTTGGTTCAGTTCTTAACGCTCTGGTTGGTTCACGTCAGTGAAGGATGCTTAGCTGACATGTGGGAGAAAGATAGTTCATTGAGCTTATATTTTGTTGCTACCAGATAATGTAATATAATGGGAGTTTGGTCAGCAGGGTTTGCAAAAAGGGAATGTGTCGCTGAGCAATTGCATGTCCCACTTGGCTTAAGGGGGGAAGAGTTTCCTACTCATTCATTCACTTGCTGTTTCTGTGGATGACTGAAACAATAAAGAATTTCTTCACTGTGAGGGTGATGGAGCACTGGCACAGGCTGCCCAGATGGGTTGTTGAGTCTCCTTCTCTGGGGACATTCAAAACCCACCTGGATGAGTTCCTGTGTGACCTACTGTAGGTGGCCCTGCTCTGGCAGGGGGATTATACTAGATCTTTTGAGGTCCCTTCTACCCTTAAAATTCTGTGATTCTGTGATTCTGTAATGTTAAGAGGGGAGCAAAACAAAATTATACCTGACTTATTAGCTATCCTGAAGGAAGACTTTTCTCTCAGCAGACATCTATGCTGGTAGAGATTGATTGCTGTTATGCAACCTGGGTTATATATTTTGTAATCCTGAATTATTCAAGAAGGAGGTTCCATGATGTAGTTTAACCTGGGGGAGCTAAAAGGCCAAAACAATAAGAATAAATTTCTGCAGAGGAGAAAAGAAGTAAAGATTCATGGGTAGTAGTTCATGAATCATGTCAAACAGGAGGCAAAAAGTAAAAAAATGGTTTAACAGTGAACCCAAGTCCTATGTCTGCTTTCTTACAGACTTTTATTTTTAACAAAAGGCAAATCAAGTCCAAATCTTAAGAAAGATGCTAAAATGTCCAGATGCATTTCAATACCTAGACCTCATACTCTACACCCGAGGTGGATGTTTTAACCCTCTGTTTCAGTGTGAAGCATGACCAGCATGAATCTATTATGAACTAGACAAAGACGCGAATAGGAGGGATAGCGCATCCATTCTCTTCTCATGTTTCTTTGTGCCTGTGATTTGGGTGATATTGTATTTTATCATACTACATTATATTTCTTCTTCTTGTTTCTGTTGCTCTATTTTGCTTTGTGGTGTTCTTGCTGCAGCTTTTATCTTTTGGCTCTCAGTAAACTTGTTCTTTGAGACACAAGTCAGGTGAATAAGTAGGCATCCCCAGATGGATTACAGACATGTTTGTACCTGCAGTTGTATATCTCAGTTCCACTGTGAGATGGTCATTACATAATTTTTTTGTCATGCAAAATCTCATCCTGATGGTAGGCACGGATTTCCCAAAGAAAGAAGTTTTCTTTTTTGTCAGTAAACTCCTGTAATGCTTTATAACTTGACCTTCATTCTACGAGTATCTAGCTAGCAACACTGGTCCTAGTGTTAGGTCCATCAAAGAAAATCTGCATCCTCTATCTATCAAGAGCGTTTTTACTCCCTCTCTAGTTCAATATTGCATGTTCTGTAGAAATAAAAATTCTCTATTTGTTGGAGAGTGGTGCAATACACCAACACATTTCTTCTTGGGGACAGTTTTTCCTCCCTATGCCTTAAGGTAGAGATATTTGTTTCTGTGTTAATGAATAAGCAAATTGAATGAGTTTTACTCATTGTGAAGTGCACTAACTACGTGGGATGGGGATGTTCACCTGACCACCTTGTGTGTGTTCAGGCTCATGTTGGATATTAGTCTAAAGAAAACATGTCTCTACATTTAGAGTTTGCCCTACAGAAACTGTAGAAAGGGTATATCCAATAGGCTGTGTCTTTGGCAGTGGGTTGGTCCTGGATGCCATTCTGCAACAGGAAGAAAAAGTAAGCTGATCTCCAGATTTGCTACTTTGCCAGTATTGACTTGTTTTTGCCCCAAAGGTGCAGCCAGGAGTAGGGGCTACAATTTGCAAAGATTGATTGGGCCTGCAGAAGGCTAAAGTTAACACTAGTCTAGAGCGGCTTAAAAAGGGAAAGATGTATTTACAGGTCTCATCAGCTACTGGATTTATACATGTGTTTTCTCTGCCCTTACTTATGTTGTGTACTGCAGCACGGCTCACAGTGGGACAGCTCTGGATGTGTCCAGTGTTCCTGTGCCCATGGGAAGGTGAGCTGCACACCCAGGATCTGCCCAGCTCTCACCTGTGGACAAGGGGAGCTGCAATACACTTCTCAGGGATCCTGCTGTCCCAAATGCGTGGGCCGTGGTGGTGAGTATTAAGTGTGCATGGGACATTGTCTGGCTTCACTGATCAAAGCAGTAGATCACTGGAAATCTTTTAGTCTCAAATCTGGAATGCTTCTCTTGTTCAGTTCTGCTGAGAAGACACTGGAATCAAGTGTGTCTCTTAATTATCCTTCTGTCCTCTTACCATACTTACACTTTTAACAGTTTCATCCATACGCCAAGAGGAAGTGATAAACCTTAAGCAGCATGCAGATATGCCTATTATATCCTTATTTTGGGGATTAGAATCTGGTAAAAAACGATACTAATATTTCCTATGTACTTGAGGGTACCTTTGACACTTGCAAACTCAGACTGCAAGCTCCAAAAATACCTGAACTATTGGATGTCAGTGGGGGAAATGTATGCAGAACTCTGAATTCGTGAGTCTAAAGCCCTTGAAAATTGGTGTCGTTACTGGCATTACTTGCTTTGACAAACCAGAATATTGAATTCTGAGGTGCACAAAAACCTGTTTTAATTATGGGTGAAGACAAGGGATTAAAAGGCATCAGAAAGGAAAATGATGTATTGTTTTCGTATTTCTTAGAGCCTTGTTCCTTTGATGGACACTTATTCCAGGATGGTGAGGACTGGCACCTTGGTCCATGCTCCAAATGCATCTGCAGGGATGGTGAGACTCAGTGCTTCACAGCTTCCTGCCAGCCTCTACTGTGCAACCAGGTCAGGATCCATTGGCATTCTCAGGATATTGCTCATGACTGTCTTCTTTGGTAACGTCCATTTCTCATGCAGATATACAGATTAGCTGGCAGATCTTCTGTTATGACAAGTGGGCCATTTGGAAAAGGGAGTTTTGATCTGTGGAAATGATGTGGAGTGACATCTAAGTCTCAGTATACATGTGCTGAATTTCTCTTCCCTAATATCTTCTTTTACTCTTATCATGCCTTTGCTGGCTAATTAAGTACAAATACTGCCTAAAGAAACTGCTTTTTGTCTTACACTAAAAAAAAAATATGACGTGGGGTTCATGAGGAGATGTTGCAATTTCTGTGAAGGGACAAAATGAAAACAGGACTTTTAATGGGGATTTTTCTTCACAAATTTCAGTGTTTGGTTTGCACATCTATTTTACTTTTTTTCACAGGAACTTGAGAAATACAGCTGAAAGTAGTCAAATGTAAATGACTTAAAGAGTTTAGAAATGCATGACAACTTCAGCTGAAAGAAAAGCCTCACAGCAGGTTCCTTACATGTGTTTGTGATTAGAAATCAATAAAATCAGTAAGATAAGTTAGGCAAGCTCAAGTATTGACTCATGATTTTAGTCCACTTGAGAGAAATGGGATATTTCTGTGTCAAGCTTCTTTGCTGTGGACAAACAAAGAGTTCTTAGCTCTTCTACAGTGATCAACCTAACTCAAACACTACAAGATTATATACAGTGTGAACACAGTGGTTAGTAAAGGCAGCAAACTATACACAGGATTCCACAGTCTATACAAATGATTCCATTTTTTTAAATCTTGGTGTTATATTGGAAGTGCTTCAGAATCTAACTGTGCTCTGGATTTCTTTTCACTGGGTCCATTGTACCTTCTTTTTTTCACACCTTGGTGTACTCCTTTGCAACAGAATGCCATGCTAGGGAAATACAGGAGTGGCCTCCCTGGAAGTCCCTCTTTCTGATCTTGGCTTTATGTTTTAGGAGCTGCTGTTTCACAAATATTTTTTAATCTATTACCACACTCCAATGATGAATCCAGAAGCTTCCTTGAAATTCGTGCTCTGGCTAAGCACTGAGAAAAACAAAAGCAGTGTTTATAAACTTTCCCCTTTGATGCTTGCCCAGTTTTCTATTACTGGACCAGATGTTTGTGCAATTAACGTATTTTTGATAGAAGGAAAGCCCACCTGTTCATATGCGTGCTAATTGTGTTTTCCTTTGTCCCAAGATACTCAATTAGTATTCATTGACTAAGTACTGTGCATTAAAACAAATTTATGATTACTTTAGATTTTTCCTTTCTCACTCCAAATGGACTGATGTTACCTGCTGACTGATTGCACTAAGGTTTAATCAGCTAATCATTGGGATTTAATTTGTGGAAACAAAAATGACTGTGTTGTTGCTGTGATGTGTCTGAGAATCGGCTGAGAGCATCAAAGTTAATGCAGCAGAAACCCAATTCTGATCATGTTGCAGATATTTCTTGCCAAAGTGCCTGGTGGAAGGGTCATTAGCAGGGTGTGTGAGGAACCCGTTCTGCTCTCAAACATACGTAAAGATGTCTGGGCATGTGCCATTATCTCTGTCACTTCCCTCATTCTCCCCTCCATGTCAAAAGCAAGTCAATGCATTCTTCCACTACTAAACTCATTTTCCGCCTTTCAGATAACTGTGCACTTTCCTGGGTTCTGACAACTTCAAAAATGCTTGTTGCATGCAGGGGTGCATCTAAATGTCTCACCACATATCCCACCAAAATCCATGAAAGCGTTCTTTTAACTCTTGGGAAATCTGTCACTGAAATTTTGTGCAGGTCTTCCACTCTTTAAAAGCCAGTGATTTGACTAATGATGAGGTAATAGCACTTGGCATTTCTACACCACTTTCAGTCCACACATTAGTCTTCTGGTCATCCTGATGTGGCTGGAAAGAGGTGCTGCTGAGCAAAGCTATTCCAAATCGTTGAATGTACGTGGAATTGTAGCAAGGGAATTGCAGACACATTTTGGATGGGGGAAGCTGAGGCATGCAGGAACTGTTATATTGATGTGAAGTGCCAACATATTCCAATGTGATTTAAGTCAACCATAAAAAAAGTTTAAATTGGAATAATCCAGTTTTACGCATAATTTGACACATGTACAGGCAATTATGCTGTATAGATTTAACTAAAACAGTGCGAATGGTCAAGAGATAGTGAGTGTAAATCACACATTCAAAACCTGGTATGTAGCAATACCAGGAAAAAAGCCTCTTCTCCATCTCGTACTTTGGTGGGCTTGTCCCTATAGCTTTATTTATACTTTTCTGCATTGTATGTATTATATGTACTTAATCTCGTGTGTGCATATGTGGGTCTTTATCTGCATTTATATACCTATCTAAGTATTTGGACCTCAGTTGCCATTCAAAGAAGCCTAAAAAATAATACAAAGGAATTACCTTTCTTTCTAGCTTTCTACACTGATCTCATTCTATGAAGAGTGCTCCCAGATATTGGAGCCAAAATAAAGCCTTGACTGACTGTGGGTTATCACACAGATACTAAATGCTTGGAATTCCAGGAAGTGATGCTGAGTTAACTGTTCATGGTCTTATTTTACTTGTTTCTCCTGCTTTCTGTTTAGGATGAAGTTATGGTTATGTCTCCTGGAAAATGTTGCCCAGAATGTGTTCCAAAGCCCTGCTCGGTGTCAGGAAGAGTGTACCAGGTAACCTTTGGCAAGCTGCACCAAAAGGCAATTGTTCACAAGTTCTGGCACATCTCTCCCTTCTCCCTGACAGCTGACTTTCTGCCAGCACTGATAGCTTAGTACAACCGTTGCTTTTTTTTCTTCCTGGAAAGCCAGAAGAGCTGAAAGAAATTGGGACTAGATAAGAATTTACTGGCAACCAGCAAGGAAGTTTGCAAGGTGAAGCAGATTAGGCACTTTCTTTTCACACTTTTTTTGAAGGAGGAGAGCAGAAAGCACTGGTGAAGGTCAAAGTATTTATAGCTTTCATTGTATCATCTGGAATTAATGTGATGCATTAGTTAATGCATGTATGTATGTGGGATTTCCTGCTAATGATTATTTTTTGCTAATAATAGTAGGTAGAGCCTTACCAATGACACTAGCTTGTAATTAATGAGAAATACACACCTAAGTGTCATCTAGACCTCATACTTCTTTTTCCTGTCTGTTGATCATGTAGAGAGAAGCATTTTTAAAGAAAAAAATATTGTTGGATATAGATAAGCAAAGAGCCATCATATTCCTTAAGCAGCACAGATTTCTGGAAAGAGTTTAGTTATTTATGAAGAGTGTTTAACAACTGTGTACATGTTCTTTTGGAACAGCATGGTGAACAGTGGGAAAAAAATGCCTGCACTGCGTGTACCTGTCACAGAGGGGAAGTCAGATGTTTGAGAGAGGCCTGTGACACTATTAACTGTGAGAAGGTAATTAAAGATCATTAATCTCTGATATGCTGCCTGCACATGTCACTATGCCTGTGCCAGTGGGTTCAGAAAGTCCTGCTCAATGGTTACTGATGTTTTGTAGGGGCAGAACAAAGTGCAGCGTCCTGGGAAATGCTGTGAGGAGTGTGTGTCTTCCAAGGGAAACTGCTTGTATGATGGCACTATCAGATACCATGGTGAGATGTGGAATAGCACTCACTGTGACTTCTGCGTCTGCGACGAAGGGCAAGTCACTTGCCGGGAAGCAGAGTGTGCCAGAGTGGAGTGTGCCAAGGTAAGAAAGGGATTTTTCTTTCTTTCAAGATGTATTTGTCAAATCTTGTGATATTTTTCCTCCTTTTTTCTTCTTTCTTGACTGACATCTTGAGACACTCAAAGAACCTGCTCTTCTCTCAGGGCTTGTTTTGTGCAATTACCTTGAAAACACTTCACAGGAAAGGAGAGTAAACGTCTGACTTTTTGTGCAAGGTTGACTGCTCAGTGGGCTTGCACTACAAAGCAAGCCGGTGTGAATCGCCGACTAATTTAACTTGGATTCCCTCCTGCACCGTTGCCTACCTGCTGTAATGGAGGATCAGACGCTCAGTGGTTTCAATGACCGCCAGCTTTACCAGGAGCTGAATGTGGGGAGAGATGTACAAGTCAGAGATAGTTAAAAGCTTAAGAACTATTCCTTATATCATCATTCTGTATGCTACAGTGGGCTTCAGTAAGGTAGTTGGATATGGCAGTGGGTGTTCCACTTTTCTCCATTTCTTCCATGCCATTCTTGATATGGAAGTGAAGCTGCTAAGGTATTTTATTCCCAGTGCTGTTTACTGCAAAACTAACACACTCACCTCCCTGCCTCTGATTATGTTATATTTGCTTTATAGTGGATGTGCAAAATGCATTAGATAAAGTTGAAAGTGTATGTTTGTTCATCTTAGATGTGCCTTTTAAATAGCCAAATTGCATTGAGTGTGGGAACCCAAACTCTTGTTACTGGTGTACTACTGCTGTTGATCATCTGACCTTAAACTATACAGAGAGATTTTACTGGGTGGAAAGTCGTGGTTGTCATAAAGTCTTGTGCACTTGCATCTGTTTCAGTCAGCTTCCTGCGTGCTTATGGCTGTAAATTGGATCATTTACACTAATGATGGTGGCATGCTGTCATGGCTCAGTAGGGAGAATTATTTAATATTCATGCTCATATCTTAGCTACTGACAAAGAATCCATTATTCAGGAAAGCCAGGCATATTTTACAGAACAATAGCTGAAGCCGTTAAGATGTAGGGTTCAAAACTGAGGATTTCAAAAGTGTGCAGCATTATCACTCATACAGCAATTTTTCAAACGCAGGCTCTCAAAGGTAACCACCCATCTGAAAGCCTAAGCAGCTGAAAAAGTGACATTATCTGTCAGAGTATGAGCTGCTGCAGTTTTGAATTGAATAAAACGTGATTGCTAGGAGGACAGAAGGAGAAAGACAGTGTCCTTTGTTGTAGACAAGAGTTATGGTCCCACTTGGTAAAACATATGTGCCCTTGGTTTTATTATTCTGCATGGCTTCCCTTAAAATAAACTATTTTCCTCAAGTTACATACAATCATAGTTTACCTTAATAGTATGAGGTACACATTAGTCAATTACAATAAAATATTTACTCAAAAAGCAAATCAAATATTTCTGTTTTCCTTTTTGAGTTGCAGGTCTGGGTTTTTTTGGGGCACCTGCATCAGTCAATCAGAGCTATGAAGCTAGGAGCATTTAGATTCATCTCTTCATTAGGGCACTATTAATTTTCTGGTCACATCGTTCTGTTTAAAGTATAATGAGGCCACAGATATGAACTGCAAATTCTAGACAGCTCAACGTAGCATAGCAGCGTTACGTGAGGGGATGGTAGAGGTTTAGCTTACAAACCCTTTCAGACAAACCCAGCCAGCAAAATGACAAATGACAGTGGCTGTGGTGAGTTCAAAAAGCCATTTTCAGCAGGGTATCAATGAGCTAGGAATACAAGGATGTGACAGGCTGGGTTAGCTATGGATGGTGAAGTGAATGCACTCAGCAAAAACCTTTCAAACTGTCAGAACATCAAATAATCCTGTTTGCCAGCACCCCAACTAGGTAAGCACGCTTGTGATGACCTTCAGAGGTGGGATGAGCCATGGGTACTAGCAGGGGGTGCTACAGCCCACCTCAGTAGGCTTGGCAATGAAATATTTCTTCTAGCAGCCCTGGCAGCCCTAGAAACTACAGGATCAATAAGACAGTTTGCAGGGTGAAGTCTTTCTGGTATTGAGAAGAAATGGAGCTGGGAGCTGAGAGTTATGGATGATGAATGTAGGTGTGTAAATGTTTAAGGGAGATCATATAAAGCATTTTTTTTTCTTTTCTGCCTCCTGGCCCATCGTGGTCTTTCAGTGTTCTCAACCTGGAATATAAATCTCTCCTCAGCAAAACCACAAGGTACCTCATACAGCCACTCTCTTTTCTGAGTCTTGGCAGAGCAGCGTGGTTGCATTGTTTTGGCTAGGCAAGCCATATTCTATGGCTAGTTGTTCTCAGTTTTCCTGTAGTGTGTATTTATGTATGTGAGTGGGGATGTGGACAGGGATGGGGCTGGGAGAGTTTACAGTACATAGTAATGACATGAGATCCAATCACTGTCAATAGCATTTTGAAGTAATGATTTAAGAGCAAAAAAATATAGAACCAGCAGAGAAAGATTTAGGCTGTGTGTGGTCCTCAATGACTAAAAACCATGCAATTTCTCATCTCATAGCCATGCTCTGAAATGCATTAAAGTTGTCCAAGTATGGCCTGGATTGATTGTGGTGCAACTGACAGTAACTGGTGTTGTTAGTGCCCCATGTATGTCTAAAGTAATTCACATACACAAATTGGTAAGTGTGCCAGTGTGGCACAGTGAAAAATGTCTTTGAGTGCCTGGTTGGTGTAAATCAGCAAATTTGGTAAACTTGGCACTCAGATGAATTTTATAAGCCATGAGAAGGAAGCAACAACCCAGTGAAAGGGAAACCAGTGTGATCTGTGTGAGTTTGTTGGGTCTCTTGCAAACATTTAACAAACTATTGTGGCTTCTCTGTTTGTTAGAGGTAAGTAATCAGCCTGGTTCTGAAGTGAGGAAGATTGTGCCCATGAGATTTGGGATGGGTAGCAACACTGACATTTGAGGGGCATAGGTTAAACAAGAGCTCAGTGCAGATCAGCACTAAATCTAGTTCAGTCATTCATTTGTAGCCTTTCCATTGTAATGATTTTGTATACATATGTCTGTTTTCTAACTAGTAGGTATTATCTTGCCACTCTTTACAGTGGCTGACAGTTGGGTCCAGAAGAGCTACTCAGGTCAGGAAATCAAAGCTGTTTCTTCTGAGCTGTTCTGGTTCCCTGGGACACAGTCTCTCCCTCTTTTCTAAATGTTCCACTTCCACTTGGGCACAAAAAGTTGTGATGAATTACAGTACTTTATTCCCTTCTCCTGCTGCTAAATTCTTATCTTTATAAACTGAAGTTGTTGAAGTGGACTCTGAGGAGTTGTATGGTTGTAACAAAGTAACGAAGAACAGGCTTTTTCCATCTGGGATAAATAGAGTGTGTGCCTTGAAATGCTTTTGGAGAAAAACAAATGGAACATTCAAAAGGAAGGTAACCTTCTATACACTGAAATCTTGCCAGTGGTCCACTAAAATCCTAGTGAACCACAGTAAAAATATGGCATTCCAATTCTCTGTACTCGCAGTGAGTTATGGTTGGGGAGGGGAAGGGTCGTTCTCTGCAGGATTTAGGGATGAAGTAATGACCTTATCGCTGAATTCCCTGGCCCGTTCTGAGGTTTGTTCTGCAGCTACACTATTCACTAAGCGCATTTTTCAAACCATGACTACAGAGATGAAGTAGGATAGAGAGAAGATAAGGTGAAATTAGATATTGAGGATTGCATTCCAGGGCAAGAACTGTTCTGCCTCTGCATTCCACAATATTTTTGGTGATGTTGATTCCATTTGAATTGTTGCAACCTTTCTCTTCACAGGGTGAAAAATTAATTCATTTAAATGGGAAGTGCTGTCCTGAATGTATTTCAAGTAATAGTTACTGTGTTTACAAAGAACATACCAAAGCTGTGAGTATCCTCGTACTTTGGAGCACGTAACCATGAGTTCTGCTCAAAAAGATTCCCCCTCTCCATTTCTGAGAACAATATCATTTACAAGTGTAGCAGAAAAATAATCCATTGATATTGTCTGCAAATTGCTTTTCCAGTTTACAGAATGCACTTGTTTATAACATGTGCATCTGCTGCAGAGTTTAAGTTTGACTTGCTTTCCTTTGTACAGTTTAATCAATCATTTCTCCTTAATATTTAATATACTTACTCATAGGTTTCCTGCACATCTCATGGAGTTAAAGACACCTGACTTTAGTTACATAAGGTAGAGGCTACAGAGCTGGAGCAATGTATAGCTTTCTGCCTAGGTATCCCACTGATTAAAGTTTTTACTGCAACAGGAGTCCATTGTTTTATGGATATTTTCAAAGAGCTTTCCTTCTAAAGTTAGAGAGAAGGGAAGTGTTAAGTGTCTGGATTTAAATGTATCAGTGATGGGCTTTTCACTGCTCTGACAGACGAAGACTGGAGCTAATCCCTGCTGTTCGCCAACAGATGTGAGAAACAGGAAGTTTAATACTGGTTTGGGTTTTTTTCAGTGCTAATACTTCTTTTTCTTTTTTTGAATCTCTTTCTCTGACCCAAGTGAGGTAAAACATATTAAGGTGTCAGGTTTATTCCAGTTTACCTGGCATTTAAATCACTTGCTGTCTTTCTTCTGCTTTTTTCATTTCTCATGTGGTGCTCAGCTGCTGAGGGCAACTTTGATGGCCTTTTGAGCAGACCCAGGGATGCAGTTCATGGAATGAGAACAGTAGATGCAAGAGCTCTGTCCTCCATCGACTGGTAGAAGTAGACAGGTACCAGGCACAATGGATAGCTTTGAAGAAAAGCTGGTGATACCTCTTCATCTCTGTGGTGTGCCAACCAGTCCTTGATGATGAAGAACAAGGCAATAGAAAACAGAAGGAGAAGAACTAAGATGCTGTGAAAGTTAGAAAGAGATTTCAAGCATGACAAAATGGTTATTATGCAAAGACCTAGATTCAGATAGAGGACAGATTGCAAGTATCTATCTGCTCAGATACAGAGCAGACTCAAGCAATTGTTATCTGGCTGTGAAAAAGAAGTGGACAAATGAGGCAGCAAAATTTGGTGACAGGAGAAAATGCTTTGAGTCAGAGAAAATAAAGGGAGGTGAAGAAGTAGAAAGGACTTACCGCTAACTGAAAAACACCCTGTTTTGAAGGGAGTGCCAAAAAAGGAATGTTTTCAAGTGTTCACAGGCAAAAGACTCTTCTCTGTAGCTGCCTTATTCTGGAAAGGCAAAGAGGGCAAAAGGATTAATGGTGGAGAGGCACGAAGTCCCATGTCAGCAGGCCTCGGTGCTGAAACAGTCCCATAAATGTTTAATTTGCTGCTGGCGCTGCTGTAGCCTTGCATCTCTGTGCCTGGCCACTTTGTGCAAAGGCTCTCCTTTGCTACTCATGCTGTTTCTTGTGCAGGATGGAGAGAAATGGGAAGAAGGGCCCTGCGGAGAATGCGAGTGCCGGGCGACAGCAGTGACCTGCTTCCAGCGTTCCTGCCCACCTTGCCCACCGGGCAGCCTGGCAGTCAGAGCCAAGGGTGGCTGCTGCCCACACTGCCAGCCAGGTACAGACGTAGTGCCAGCCCTCTCTTACCCTCACTCCTGTTTGGGGGGAGCGTGTGTATCTCGTAGACCTTTGTCACAGGGGTTGTTGCGGCATCTCTGCGGCCCTCACTTCACCAGTACTGCTCTAACCCCTGCATTGAATTTTAACTTGTCTTTGGTTTCAAGGTGCTAATTAACTGCTTTCTGCACAATTTAATTAGGATTCTTAAAGAGGTTTAGGGCTCCATCCAAAGGCCTTCCCCATGCATTGTTTAATCTAGAAAGGTAGATGAAGGGAGCTATGATCACCCTCTACAGCTCCCTGAAGGAGGTTGTAGTGAGGTGGGAGTCAGTATCTTCTCTCAAATAAGTCAGAGGACAAGAGGAAATAGCCTCAAGTTGCACCAGGGAAGATTTAGATTGGAGATGAGGAAGAACTGTTTTACTGAGAGGGTTGTTAGACACTGGCACAGGCTGCCCAGGAAGGTGGTGGAGTCCCCATCCCTGGAGATATTTAAAAGCTGTGTAGATGGAAGTGCTGAGGGACATGGATTAGTGGTGGGCTTGGCAGTGTAAGGGAAGGGGCTGGATTTAACAAGCTTAAAGGCCTTTTCGAACCAAAATGATTGTATGATTATATGAAATGTTAGCTTTCTTTTGGCAAATGGTTGGTATTTTGGAAATGTTTTATCCTTCTCATTTTTCTTCAATATGACTATTATAAGGCAGGGGAGACTGTTCCTTTCTGAACTGTGACATGAGTTTTGGAGTTCGTGGACTCCTGATTATTTCTTGGGAGTGGGAAGAAAAAAGAACCTGTTATGCCACAAGTTCTTCTGGCTACCAGTTAATAATTGTTTAGAAAGATTAGAATAGCCTTAGCTTATACATTAATTTTGCATATAAATCCATTTTTCTCCAGGACATAATCATTCTCCTTGATTTGCGTTTCGTACTTGGTAGGCTTTAGCTGTGGTTTGCCAGTTTTTCGTGTTGGTAGCTTTTCTTGTTGCATTCATAAAACTGGGTTTTTTTCTGAGTGCCCCAGTTAATGTTTTATCTCAGTAAAAAGAAAATAGCTTCACAGTTTCATTATAGTGTCATTTGCAGGAGTGCCTTGGCACTTTTGCCATATTAATGTTTTAAAGCTTGTTATTTACTGCATGCTAATAAAAATGCAAAGCACTGCAAATTGAAAAGTGAGGAAAATGGGTTTTGGACAGTTCAGATAAAATTGTCCTGGATTTTTGAAAGGGAAGAGCATCTGCACAGGTTTCTAAGGAGGGAACAGATTATAAAGCACTCTCAGTACCCATCTGTTCTTTTTCTTATCAAGGAGTGCCACTGTGTACTGGTTACCCTTGAAAATCTGGCCTCTTTGTTTAGCTTCAGTAATGGTAACATTTTGGAAAATCCAGGCTTTGAAGTCATGGTATTAGACATACAGAGCAAAACTTGCATTTTTGTGCCCTAAGAAGTAGATACTAATTTCCTTTCTTGAACAAAGCCTATGTTTTTCCCTCTATATTTTTGTGTTTTGCATTGGAGGGGATGAGAAGCAAATGCAAAATCCAGCCTGCAGCAGTTCAATTTGTAAGGCCAGACCATCAGCCCCTAACACATCTGCTTCGTTAAAGCCAGTAAAAAATTCTTGCTGCTTCTCACAGATGTGCTGGGGAAGCAGGCAGAGAGAACTCGTTCATTCTCAGCCGGTGTAAAGCATATAGCCCTAAGCATAGCTATATTTATGTTAAAACCAGCAAATATGCCCTCTCATTGAGCACATTCAGATTGTAGCGGAGGGAGATTTTTGTACCTAGAGACAAATTTTCCATTCTGTACCTCTCCAAGTACTCAGTCAGTATCAGACTGGAAGAATGGGGCAACATATACCTTTGGAAACTTATTGGAAAGAAATTGATAGAGTCAGAGCCTCCTATTCATTCCTTCTGTTTATCAATGTGGATTCGTTGTTATCTTCAACTATGTCTTTTGTAGCTCTTGATTCCTGATTCTTTCCTTAGGTACATCTCCCTGGAAACTTGCAGGTTATTTAGCGTAAATGAAGGAGTATTCAGCATTGAGATCCTTTTTGCTGACTTGTCAGGAAGGAACAGACAGCTTTTCTTCCAGCACACAAAAGTAGCTCAGTAGTAAATCAAAAGTAGTCCTTCTCTTGGCCCCTGCAGAGAGAGCAGCCATGCCATTTGAGAAATACAGTGCAGTGACATAAAGCTTTTGACCTGGCATGGACACAATCTTGACGTATTGCAGGGTTTTGACTGAAGGAAACTCAAATTCACGTTGTTTCGAACCATTAATTCCTGATGATTTTACTGCTGAGAAACTGTGTGAACAATGAATATCATTTTTATCAGTAGCCTAGAAAATCTGAGTCTGTGAAATAACTTTTCACAGCAATATAATATTTAGTGCCTTTCATGCAATCTTGGGACAAAAAAACACTCCAAAGCTAATACACTTTGAACCACCAACAGAAAGAACTAATGAATTCCACTTGGATTTTGGAGTGTACGTTATTTTGTGTTTTCTCAAATGAAATCGCTGCTGCTGGCTTTCACCCATGTCTTTTCTTTGTGACAGTGGAGTGCCACCCAGACTGTCTGACCTGCTCTCAGTCCTTTGATCACTGTAACGCCTGCCGAGACACACGGAGGCAGCTGCAGAATGGGCGCTGTGTGGAGGCGTGTGAATCGGGCTTCTACCAGGATGGGGGGACTTGCTTAGGTAATTTCTGCAAGGGATTATACCCTGTCAGATGACTGTCTGCTCTCTGTCTGGCTGTGCTTTTGTTTGTGAATCTCACAGGCTTATCATAAAGAGAATGCCAGGCTTTGTTTGAACAAGTATTCAGGCACATACTGAGTAGCAACGAGTGGGCTTAACATTTCAGGAGGCTGCAAGTGGAAGCCCCTGAAAAATGCAAATTCTCAAACTCTCTTGCCAGAATGAGGCAAGATTGTCTCTTTTTATCAGAGCAGGGGAGTCTTGCTGTATCAGTTGGGATTAATACATCTTTCTTTTCTATTCCTTCTCTTGGAAGCCTGCAATGAAACATGCTCAGCCTGTACCAATGGATTTGAGTGCTCCTCATGCCAACCATCCCTGCTAATGAAGAATGGGCAGTGTGTGACTTCCTGTGGGAAGGGATACTTTCAGGATCAGCTCGTCTGCACAGGTATCTCAAAAAAAAGCTGCAATACTTTGTGACAGGGAAACAGCAGGCAAAAGCTGTGCCCGAGCTATTATTGGATATACTCTCTGTTGAGGGATCTCCTGTTGACATAAGTGTTAATCTTCACTCTAGAGTAAAGGAAGGAGTGAACAGAGGGACTAAGTCATACAGTGTGAAATTGATTACTGCTTGTGGAAATATTCATTAAAATTCCTCAGAGAATCAGTTCTGTGGGTCTAAACACTGTGGTTTTTCACTACTGTCCTCTTTCAGTACAGAATGCTCTTTTGGAAAAGGAACTGTATTTTGTGGTGCTAAGGGTGCAGAGCAGAACGTATGCAATAATATTACTAAGGATATAACACCCTGAGCCCTGCCTTGCAATCTGATCTGGGGGGTAGATTTTGAGTTCAGTGCAGGCTAACTGCAGCTGCTAGTGCCAGACCTTTCAAGAAATGGCACTTTGACGTGCGTAGAAAATTACTTGGAGGGATGGGAGATAGATAGGATTCAGCAAAACTCACAGAAAATACCTTTTGGAGATGTTTTTTGCTTTGTTTTGCCATTCATTTGTTTCATATGGTGCACTCTTCCTAAAAGTTGTTTGAACTAACTGTTCTCGGGAAGTGTATTTACAAAATGAAATTAGTGATTCTATAAAACACTGAGATATGTTGAAATGTGTTGAAATCTTAGCAATTGAGAAGATTGAGAATAAGATTGGGAAGTTACAGTTTTCTCTTTGATGGAACTATGATAGTGCTTTTATGAGCTTCCTCTGCTCCTTTGAAATACTTGTACTTTTCTCATACTGTAAGGCAACTGCTTTTTCATCATGACAGTTTAATTGTTTCCTCCAAAATTAACACTTTTCTCCTCTTAATGTCGGTCTTTTTAGAAGGCCATCTAATTATTTGTGTAGCTCTAATTCAGCAAAGGGGTGGAGAATATGCTTAACTTAGCCACCACATGAGTTTCTTTGGAACTAGCCCTCCTGCTTAAAATTAAATACAATCTTAGGGGTTTTGGCAGATTTCAGGGAAAAGCCCTTTAGAAAGGAAGTCCAGCTTCCTTTTCTGAAATGGCTTTCTTTGAGGAGCTGACCATTTGTTTTAGGTTTTGAAAGCCTGAAAAATCTCTGTCCTCCAGAAGTGGCTATAGACTAGGGCCTCATTGTGCATGTATAAATAGAAAAGACAGACCAAGTCCTAAAGAATTTATAGACTTAAGTATCGAATAATCTTCTACTTCATTTGGCTTTATTTTACCATTTCCTTTCCACCTGCTTCTAGTGTTTTAATTGGCAGTGCCCATCTTCTGCTGAAGCAGTAGGGAAAGGCTAATGTTTCATTTTATTACTGGTTTGCAGATTACTGATTGTACATTCCATCCAAATTTGCAGTCACGCATGCTTGTAGCTGAAAGTTGCTGGGAAAATTTGTTCCTATTTCCTCAAGGGAATTAAACCAATTTGCTTTAGTTCTGCCTGGCTGCATTTTCTGCATAAAGTCAAACCAGTGGAGAAAGTCTTAAATTTCAGATACGGTCCATAATTCATTGCCATTCACTCTTATTTTCTATCCTCTTTATTTTTACAAATCTCTAATCTGATTGTCCAGATGAGCCTTAGGCTGTTAAGAAATACTTTTCTCATAATAGTTTTAACATCTACAATGAGCATGTTCCAAAATCACAAAAAGGATGAACTAGACTGTGTTAATTGCTATAGATCCAGTAAACTTCCTCTTGAAGAATTTGCTCCAGAGGTGAAAAAGACTTTTAAGACCAGGTTTCTTACTTCATCCTATTGCTGAAATGCCATTGTCTGCATTGTAACAAACCACAATGAATTAGTCTTTCCTTTTGTTCATGTTTTATAGTATCTGGTGTAATTGAATCCATTTTCAGTTTCGGCATATAATTGTTTCATTTCTGCCCCGTTTTTATCTTACACCACAGTTGTTTCCTGCCCCCATCCCTTCACCTGTTTCTGTAAAGTATGAAAACCATTCAGAGAAATTAAAGTTGGGAATAAAAGATAATAGGTTCAGTTATGTAGCTGTGTATTTAAAGATCGTGGATCAATTTGTATTGAGCTTAGAGCAGAGTAATAGATGAAGTCTTCCATATCAGAAATAGGCTATGGAAATAGTTAAGGAATGCCCCTCCCCCCCCCCCCCATGGCAAAGCGAAGGGAAGTGAAAATAAATGATGGTCTGCTTGGTAGAACAGAAGGGCTCAAAGGACTTGCAGTGTTCAATGCTCTCACTGCATTTTTCTAACTTAATTATTTATGTTTGCAAGATTATTCAAAAGCCTAGGCAGAACTCAAGTGTTTCTGCTTTAATCTCCTAAAATGCGACTGTTGAAATGTGTAACCTGACACTAACAGACCCAGCTCACTCTGTAGCAAAGCACTTGAATTTTCATTCACGACTTGTTGTTTTTCTTTGCGCTGTACCTGACTGCAGAAACTCACCTTGAAGATAAGCAACTGACCACAACTAAGTTGAGCTTGTCCAGCTCATGATGAGGAGGGCAGGTTAGGAGTGGTTAATGGTATGATGCAGCAGGGAACAGTTGGACCCCATCTGTCCTTTCCTGAGGCTATGCAGTGACTTCTTACTGTATTCTTACCTGGGTGCCATTTGCATTTGCCCTCCTGCTGTTGGCAGACCTGGGGATGTTTTACCTGCAGTGGTGCAGGTAAGAGACAGTTTAATGAGTGGATCTTTAATTGATTTCCTGACTTCTGGTCAATTCTGAAAGGACAAAAACATCACTTTGTCAGACCTCTCATCTTCTAAAAGCCTGGGCTTGTGTCACTGCTTCGTGACTACTACATTAAACTCCTGCAACTCCTGACTAACATGGCAGAGAAAAAGACCCATTGGCTTAGGAACCACTGTAGTGCTCTTGCTTTAACCAAGAAGTGAGACCATGGAAGTTTCATCTGTTTAACATTGATTTTCTGGAAAGCTGTGTAATGAATACTATTGTGTCAGAGTCATTGCACACCCCATTGCAGCTTGAAGGTCAGCTATTTTCTTTTGAACATCTTTCCTTCAGCAGCAGTGTTAAGATGCAGGGTCTTGTATATAAGCCCAGTATCCACACTGAACAGAGGAGGCAGTGCAAAACAGCCCCTACAAATCTGAACTGAAAATACCCAGGACAGGTGGAAGGAGTTTCCTGGCAGTACAGTCACTTCTGTTGATTTATTTTCACACGGACACTTAGTTGTTGTAGGCAAAGATGTTTTAGCTGACGGTGGCTCATTGAATGCTTCCATTTTTCCCTCTCTTTTTCCAGTGGAGTTGGTGACTGGCTATTTTGGCAAGGAGCAGCTGTTGAGTCTGGCAGCAATCCAGTGTTGAAAGAGCCTAAGCTTCTGCAGGCAGAGTGTATGTGAGTGTGTATAAACACAGGACAGAAATGGGTTGGGGCTGCTGTTCCAGCCCCATGAACCCGGGTCCTACATGTTGGGGACCCATCACTTACAACTCCAGCTGCAGTTGTACCATCTGATGGCAAACAGACTGGAGATATCAGCTGGGATTTAGTTGCTGCTGGACTTATGACAAAAGAGTCCTCAAGACTTGTGAAAATAAATTGCCTGGTGCCTGTCACTGCAAGCACGAGAAATGAAGGATTGTATCTGTAGGAGCACAAATCAGGTTGTGCGTGTTTGTCATTTGGAGACTGGCAGCTGATAACTCCTGGAGGCACTTGCCACCTCTCATACAGAAGAAATGGCTGTGTCAGAGGAGTCTGTGAAGCCTGTTCTCAGGGAGGGCTTGCAGGGCAGAGCTAGTGATTGGAGCAGCACATCAGAGTGGAGTCTCGTGCTGCAAGTGGGTTTTTTTCTTGGTCAATCTGAAAAAAATTGTTACTGATCACGTACTTGGAGTCATTTGCACTGCTACCAGATGCTAGATGTGCCTGTCTTGCTAAAATTGGATTCTATTCTTTCCTTCCTTCCCCTCAAACTCTGCATCTTACATCCCTACTCTTTTTGTCTCAAAAAAGGCATTTGTGCCTAATCCCTGCCTACTAGCTTACAGTTCAGAGGATCTGTTTCGTATCAGTTTGCCAAATTCACTGCAGCTTCTCTGATGACCTCTGGTAGGTTGTATTTTTTTATTTCTCTCACTGTAGCCTTTCCATAGCTGAGATACCACAGAGGTCATCCCCTGTCTGGGAAGAGGTGCAATTTTAACACAACAGCTGCCTTACTAGAAGACTCAAAAGCTGCTGTGATACCCAGGAGTGGATTTGCAGGATCTTTGCCAAGGGCCAGTAAGAGCCAACTGGGAACTAGAGAGAGAAAATGAAGATCTTAAACTCTTTCAACCTGCAGACTGTGCTGGTTTGGATCCTTACATGGTTTGAGGCGAGACATTACAGGTCTCCCCACTAGGAGTGCTCTTAGCCCACCTTGTCTGAAACAGCCTTCGTTCTTGTCTCACTCCCTTTCTCAGTGGCTGTGTTTAGAGGAACATTTGCGGTGAGTTTCTTTTGTCAGCAAAGAATGGCAGAGTGGGCTGAGCTGGTCTGGCCTGTCCTGCTGCCCTATTAGCCCTATGGCCATGTGTCTGTAGAAAGGCTTAAGAGAGCCAGTGCCAGAAGGGAAGGCGAGGTGGAAGGGAAGGTTGTTTGTACCACAAGTAGCAGTGGGAAAGACCATGGTGGTGGTGACAAAAGCTCAGTAGATTGGCTAAGCATAGACTGTGACAGAGAGGGAATACCACTGGGCACCATCTCCAGAGAAGAGCCTGAGACGTGGCCCAGCCATACCAAAGACCCTTCTAGCCTAGGTATTGTTTATGGCAGGCTTACATCCAGTGTGGCTCTGGTGGGAGGTGAAGACATTATTTTGACCCACGCAGAGGGACAGCTTGAGACAGCTGCTTCAAGGAAGAGACTGAGGGGAGATATGCTTGTGAACACTTGGTGTAGTGCAGGCAGCAAATGGTGCGTGGTGGGAGCCAAAGCACGTTTGCCCAACTGCAAAAGTGCATCAAAAGTGCAACTTTAGTACAGCTGTGTGTAAGACTGCCTGTTTAAAAACAGAGTCTGGAGACTGGGCTGCCAGGAGAGGAAAGTATCTCTTAGAAAGGAGCAGCATCTCCAGAGTGAACTCAGAAAGTTTGCAATGGTTATGTTCAGATGTATCATATTGAGGCAGGTTAACAGCGAGGGGCCCCAGCTGTGCTGCAGGAAGTCTGTAATTAGAGGACCTGAGTCCTGGTGCCTGCTTTTTCAAAAAGATGATGAAAGAGTGAGCTCAGAGAGGAGCAAAACAAGTCTGGAAGGTGAAGCGAGGATGTTTCGGTAGTTAGGAATTTACATCATGAACTCATACTTTACAGTTAACTTTGGAGTGTAGATGTGCCCTGAGAATCATCCAAGCTGGAATGAGATGCAGCTTTTTATCAGCAAGGGAAATTATCAACCAGAGCAGAAAAGCATGTGCACAATCTTCACCTCAGGATGGGATGTTTGGTATTCATTTTGATCCAACCACAATTAGATGTGCTCGATGGTGGTAACACCACTTGCCATAGGAGTCAAGGGGAAGATCCTTTCAGGTACAGAATGCCCAGTATCTTTATGAGACACTCTTCACACAAGAGTGCTCAGGAACAAGAGGAGACACAGAATTCTAGAGAGATCAAGAATAAGGCAAGGGCCAGGGGAAAGATGCAGGAAGATGTTAATCGAAGAAGATGAGAAAAGGGAAAATAAACAGAAGTGGAAGTGTGGAGCAGGAATGTCCAGAATGTCCAAGGACTGTGTGCTAGGCATGGACTCAGATACCCTGTGTCTTGGCCCTCTTAACACTCCCTGTTCTAAACTCGTTCATGTCACGTCACGTCTCTGTGTTTCAGTTCCTTATGTATGAGATGGAGATGATAACACTTTACTACTTTGGGGAACAGTCAGATCCACTAAGATGGAGTGTTTATCTTATGCAGTGACTCATATATAAGCACAAACATAAGTGCTCCATCTTGTTAATTAACAAATCCAAGAGCAACTATGGCCTCAAGCAGACAGGAGAGGCACAGAAACCATGCAAAGAGTGAGATGAGAGTAGCAGTAACCATTAGTTTGCTGTAAACTTGCAGCTACCTCGATTGCAAACACTTTAACTACCACCTGTTGTTGGGGAGAAGATGAGTTTTCTCTCACTTAAGGGATGTATTTTGGCAGGAAAATGTTTGCTTTTGTCAGTGTTCTGTATGTAAATGTGCTCTTAGTTATGTGATGAGCTGCTGCTGTGTCCCCTGGCTTCTGTGTTACACTGAGACTACTCACAGATAAATTTTTCTTGGATGGGTGAAGCTTTAGACACGTTTGCAGAGAGACAGGACAAATGTTAAAAGGTTCTAGTTTCTCCTACGTGCCATGGTCTGGGAGCACAAGCACATGCCTGCCTTATTGTGAAATGATTAATTTCAGAACATCTTTGGAACATACTTGGGTGTAATAGAGAAAAAAAAAATCTAATAGCTAGAAAACTGTAATATTCACAGGGTATAACATGAGTCTGCATCACACATTTCATGAACAGTAGGCTGAATTTCCCCCACAGCTGAACTTGCACAGTTTCAGATAAGATGTCCCAGTCAGCAGCTGTTTGGAGAGGTGGATGTGCTCTTTAATTGCAAGACATTGTCACTCTCAAGGATCACTCTGTTCTGCCTCTGTATTCCCATGTCAGATGTCACAGAGGGAATTTATACTGCCTGCATTACAGCAATGTAATATACTTCAGGAATATCTCAAACATTACATGGTGGCTCACCCAGACAGAAAAGTAGCTGGTGTCTCATCTCATGGGGCAAATGCCTCTTCTGCTGGTGATGTCAAGGCGAAGGTATGCAGTGCCTGCTGTACTAGACCTGGGCCCCACTGCCCACCTTGCACCAGGAATTACTCATCTGAGCATGTGAGGATTTCTGCCCTGCTCAACCAGATGGGACTATAGCCAGAAATTGGTTCTTTCTGTGCTGGTGCAGAGTCATGGAAGGGCAGAGCAGGAGTTGTTTCTAGAAGTTGGCTGTCTTGGTTTTAATTTTGCAGGATCTTGATTGCAGCCCTGCAGTCTAATTCTGTGTTTGTACATGGAGCTGGGTTAACGTCAGTTCACACTCAAAGGATCTGAGTGCGGGTCTGTGTTTTAAGAGATGGGGTCTCTTCCCTTTTCCCTTTGTGCTTGTACAGCCCCTAGCACCAGGATAAGCAGGATTTAACAGTGCTACCAAGACTCGTCCTAGTCTGATTTACAGCTAGAGAGGCTGCTCTGGTGTATGCTGCATGTCATATTACACATACAAAATGAAACTGTAAATTGTACCCCTAAGATGGCTCGGATGATAGATACCAGCTCAAGAAGAGCAGTGTTTATTTGTTGTATTTTTGTTTTCTGAAGCAGTGAATGCCAGTGAATTTAAGGAACACAATTGCAAATAAAGTTAATTACTTCAAACTCTTCATTTTAAAGAGATAATTGGAAGTTGATTGTTTGTTCCTCTTGCACCTTTCTTTCCTGCAGCTTGCCATGACTCCTGTTCCTCGTGCTGGGGTACTGCTGAGAACAACTGTTTGTCCTGCAAAGACACATCACACGTGCTAAAAGCCGGGCTCTGCGTGGCCAGCTGTGGACAGGGATTTTATACAAGGGATGGAATCTGTAGCGGTAAATACCTGTTTTCTTCTTGCAAGAAGTTTGAGAAATGCTCTACAGAGAAGGAATCAATACTTCATTTAGCTCTGCAGCAGCTGGGATTTTATTTGTGTCTAAGAAACCAGATGCAGCTTGTGCATAAATATCAGATGAGGAAAGCTGCTGTTTGTTTGTAAGATTATGAATTCATTTACGCTAATCAGATGCTGAAAGGTTTAAGGTATTTCCTCTTATTGAACAACTTGAAAGCCTGAGTAGTTTCTGATGGCTTGACAAATCCATTTGTCTGCGCAAAGAAAAATGGCCTTTGCCAGCAGGTTTCTGTAAATTTGATTATAATTCAGCATCACAGTAACTAATACCTGCACAACAGATGAGACTTGAGAGCTGGGAAGGTTTGCTGAGAAAAAGGGAAGAGGTGGCTGGAGAGAATTAAAAGACCTAAGTCAAACAGGTCATGAAAGGGGAAACAAATCTCAAACAAATAAAGAATATAAAATTTGCCACAACCATTCAGGTCAAGTCTGGGTTTCTGCTGGCAGCCACCTCCAGCTGCTTTGAAGGACTGTCCAGCATAGTCGGTAGAAATGATGCAAGGCTTATCTCTGTGCATATGTCTGAGCCGCAGCTAGCTGGAGAGGGCTTAAAACCTGGAGCATGTTGATAAAATTGTTGCTAATCTGGCCATTTGTGGATGAATTTTGTGTATTATATTCACAGTGAAAATCCTTCAGTTATCCATAAATGTTACTCACCTGTGTTTTGAAATGTATAGGCTTAAAATCTTACGTCTGTAAGTTACGTCTTACGTCTGCAAATCGTTTAAGCTCGAAAGGAAATTTCACTTAGATGCAACTTGAGTTTCATAGCGCTCTTAGATAACAGGTTAGTTACCTTCAAAACTGATAGCCTGGAAGAATATAGACCATGGGAATTAATAAGAAACATTATCATACTTGATTTTAGATCCATTTTCACATTTAAAATTTTGACTTGGAAGAAAAGGAAGGGTGTGATGTTACAGTTTTTTTACTCGACTCCTCTTTCATCTTTTACTTCCTGAACAGTTGGATAACTGGTGCTTGTTGTACAAAGATATGTAAAGATTTCTTGAGATTATTTTCATATATGAGATTATTTAGAATGTGGCTTCCTGTTCACAGACTGTTGGTGAACATGAAAAACATACTATGTTACCTGGAGGGGGTTGTGTCAGGAGTGAAGGAAGTGCTGGCTTAGAATTATTTCTGGTATTTGTACTTCCTCAGAGTAGTCCCAGACAGGATACAAGTCAGTGGATATCTGTCTGCCCTCACACATCTACCTCTGTGAAAGTCACTGGTTACTCCATGGAAGTGCAAAAGGTTACCTGTGTTGGGGAGGAACATTTAAAGGTGCCTTTCTGACAAAGAAAGGACAAGGCATGGTTTGGCTTACTTGATTTTATTGTTGTGGCCAGGTTGATGGCTCTATTGTTCTTTGCTTATTGAGCTGTCTTCTTTGGCAGCTTGTGACCAGTCCTGTGAAACCTGCTATTCAGACCAACCCAGGTGTTTGACCTGTGCTTCAACTAAGTTGTTATATGATGGGAAGTGTGTCTCAGAGTGCCCAGATGGATATTTCCCAAGTAGCAATGGAAGATGCAGAGGTAAGAGGCATATTTACATGGGCTTTTCTAAAGCTCTCAAGGCACTCTCCACATGTTGTCCTCTTTTCCCCAGATGTTCACTTGTGGGGAGGGAATGTTAAGAGCACAGAAGTGTGAATGAGGTCAGGGAATTTGATTTTTTTGTTTTCTTTGACTCACTTGTGAGAGATTGTCTTAAATAAACTCTGCCTTGCAAAGCATATTGAGATGTGCCTAGATACATATTGCAAACACTGTGTGAGTGAGAGTTATTACTGTTATTACTACACATACACTTCTACTCTCATTAGTTCACATAGCTGAATATCATGCCAACTGAGAGTTTTCATTGTTGGCTGGAAGAGGCTGTCGTCAGCAACACTCTAAAGGAGAAAAAATGGGATGTTTCAATTCTGTGCTCTGTTTCTTTATCAGCTTGTCACAATTCATGCTCCACATGTGTGGGACCTCTGGCCACTCACTGCACCTCCTGTTCCTTTCCTCTGGCATTGCACCGGGGCCAGTGCCTGCAGCACTGTGGAGAGGGTTTTTACCAGGATCACGACGTCTGCAAGGGTAAGCTGTGTACTTCAACCAGCTGCTGCAAACCACTATATTGGCTTTATGGTGCTTAGAGTCCTCAGCTATGATGCTGATTTTTTATTCTATGCTGAACTAATCAATGAGTAATTCCTATGTATTCCTGCTTATCATTTTCTACTTTAAGAAAAAACATTTTTTCTCACATACTTTCTGCATTCTCACCCTCAGGATTTAGTGATTTTGGGGAGTTTCTTTTATTCTTCTCTATACTGTTGAAAGAAATTCTTTCTTGACATGAATTAAGAGGTGGATAAGATTCTACAGACACCTAGTAGTCTTGCTAAGACTGAGGTCATTTTTACAGCAATGGAAAACCTGAAAATTTGAGAGATAAATTTGTGCTTCCTATGAGCTCTTCAGACTGTTATTTCTTGCTATCTCTCCTAGTGAGATGGTTGTCACTGTAGCAGTTTCAGAAATTAAAGGAAAATTGACTGCCTGTGGCACAGTGCTGCAGTTTTTTCCCAACATTATTTGTTCATCAACTTTATTCAAGAAAAGAGCTGTTATTTGAGGGTGGAGGGAAAGATGTTCAAGTATTTTTCTAAAATCCCTGTTCTATTATAGGAAATACAGCACCCTATCTGTTTATGGAACAGATTTGCTAGCTGGTGAGTTGCTGCAAAGTGTACAATCTTTGCTTCCTCTTTGAGTATCAGACTGTCTGCAGCAATACAAAACTGGAAAGAGGGATGAACAAGAGGCTCTAGACCAGCGTTTCCTCCCCGTTCTCTCTCTCATTTATCATCAGATGCCCAGGTTATTGGGCCTTGTCGTTCTCTTTTAGCAAGCTGTCCTCAGGGCTGCAGTTCTGACTGCTCTTTTGACCTGTATCCAGGTTGCCACCCGTCCTGCCGCACTTGTGTCGGCCCAGATGCCTCTGGTTGCCTGCAATGCAGGTCACCTACAGACGTGCTGCAGCCTTATCAGCCTGTGGAAGGAGCTGTACATGGCCTGTGCCTCTCCCACTGCCAAGCCCAATTCTACGTGGATGGCACAGGAGTCTGCAAACGTGAGTAAAGGATGGGAACAGCTGTTCAAAGCCTTCAGCACAGGGCTGCACTGCATTTTAGGTGTTCAGGGTGATCTTGTTCTATGTTCAGTTCTTACATGCTTTCAACTCCTCTGTTTTCCTTGTGAGAGTCATGAATGTTTAAACTCAATAACTTTCAGAGTGCCATATACTAGTACTTTTGAAAGAAATTATACTATACATATAATATTTGACTAAAGTATATTTTCAAAAATGATCTGCACAGCTTAGCTTTCTTTTCATCAAATTTGAGAAGGCAGTTTTTACCACTGTCTTATTTTGAAGCAGGATTAACCCTTAAATCTTTCTCAGAAAAGTCTGAGCTGTTGTCTTATTAACCCTTAGAGCAGGTCAAGACATCCCACAGAAGTCTTGTCTTTTGAGGAAACTCTTCTAATATGTGCCCTGCAGCACACAAGCCATCACTAGTCTTGCAGTACCAAGTAGGAACCATTTCCATGAAGGCTAGAGTTTGGAAAATAGGCTAACGTGAGATACATGTAGTTCCTCATCACTTTGAGAGAAAACTGTTGTGGACTTCAGTGACAGATGTTTTCTGGGTTTATCAGCAAGCCAATCTGTGTATCTGTACAGAGCTTGTGGCAGCTGGTATGGATGTCTGTATGATAAACATATTGCAATGTCTTGAAAATAATACAGATGGGAGCAGGCTCAGAGGTTAGACTGAACATCCTGTGCCAACACAGCCTACCCTAAGCCTATGGAGAAATTATACTTTCAGAAATGGCAGTGATTTTGCTCTGTGGAAAGACCAGTCATAGAAACAGTGACTCTACAGTGCTCAAGTAAAGTAATGGTTATAACAATAGCAACAATTCTACTGATGGCTGTTTCCTCCTGTTGAAAAAACATTTTTTTAAAAGTGGACAGAATTTAAAATCCATTTATTTTGATTTTATCTCTCCATCTCAACTTGATGGAAAGAGTCTGTACAAGCTCTTTTTTTTGCCTTCAGGGATTTTAAAAAAGGAAGAAGTGGCTTTTTTTTTCTGGGATGATTCTGCCTTTAACAGTGACCTACAGGAGCCATAACAAATCCAGTGCTTTGGATTAGTTCCTAAAAGAGTTAGTGTAGAGTCTCCAACACACACAGTGACTGTTCCTTGGCAGATAATGAACTTTTTGTCTGAGTCCAGGTTATGGTACAGAACCCAAGTGAACAAACCCATATATCCCAGCTTCAGATGGGTGAACAGACCTGTTCAAACAGGCCTGAGCAGAGTTCGGTGGCAGCACTGGATTATGTCACTGGGTAAGAATGTCGGCACAGCCCCACAAGGGGTTAGCTCTGCCCTAGTAGAAATGCCATTATAGTAGTAGTTTTGATTTATTGCAGGAGGGTGTGAAGATTCCAGGTTTCTAACTTTGAGCTACCTCTGTAAAATAGTCATGCAAAGTTTGCAGAGACATCTTTTTGTAAAAGTAAACCCACGACATGTAGGCACATTAACTGTGCAGAAGAGGAGCACCTTCCTCTGTAGGTTAAAATGCTGGGTTTGAAGCTTTTACCTGCATGGTTGTGAGTTTCTCACCAAATCACAGAAATATTCCTGTATTTTTATAATGCTTGAGAGTTCCGTGATGAAACTAGAAGAAATCTCTCTCTGAGATGATTTGAGTTGCTTGAACCAAAGATAGTTCTAGAGACATTGCATTTGTGACGAGAATCCCTGACTTCCCTCACTGCCTCTGTATGAATTATTTTATTTTATTTCATTTCTTCCCTCCAGCCCTGTGTCTGTCTTGCCTCTCTAGAGGGCAGGAAATCTCTCTTTATGTTCACATACACACAGAGACTCACACAGTGAAACCTGTGGCCTCAAGTCACTGCTCTAATAAATACTAGGCTTTTAAATAATGAATTTGTGTATTTATTTAATCCGATTACTTAGTTTAAGATGACTTGGTTTAGGGACAGTGCCAGTGAAGGTGAAAAAGTCGAACTTTTTAACTGCACTTTTCATTCTTTTTGAATCATCCTTGTAAGGGCATTCACTTCACTAGCTATGAAGTCATGTGGCCAACCCACTTCTAGGTATATCTGCCCTTGCTGCTCCAGAATGGCTGATGATAACCATGCACTCATGCTGGATAGAAAATCCTTCCTGGAGTAACTGTAGGGTGGTAGTGAAAGATGATTTCAGAATCTGGTAGGCTTGCAGAACCTCAGTGCTCTTACATGGAGCAGAACAGTGTTACACAGCATTGTGCATCTCAGCCTTCCATTTCAGTAATTAACTGTGTGAGTGCAAAGATTAAAAATGCAGATGTCTGTGGTTGCTCCTCATCTTCAAGAAGTGTGCTGTACAGCCTTTGTACTCCTGCCCTTTCTACCTTTCTCAAGCAGAGAATCCTGTAAAGGAAATACTTCCCTGTCATCACTGGGGAGAAGGCAATCTAGCCCTACTCTAGTACCATAACAATCAAGATAAGCTAGAAGTAATTTGGCTCTCTCTGCCTTCTTGTTTTTCCCTTCCCTTCAGATTGCCACTCCTCCTGTGCAGGCTGTGTGGGGAGCACTTCTCAGGATTGTACGGCTTGTCTGTCTTCCCACGTCCTGCTTGAAGGCAGATGCCTCTCTGAGTGCCCAGAAGGGCTGTTCAGCCACGAAGATCACTGCTACTGTGAGTGCATAGTGCAGGCACCTGCAGCCTATACTGTGAAATTTCATTGCATGCACGTTTTGTAATGCCTTTCTCAATGTAATTAGAGATGCTGTCAGAGTTATATGAGGCTATTTAAGCATTTTCAGGGAAGAATACAATAGTCCAATTTCAGGAAATGGAATCTCCTCCTAATAGGACGGAGGTGTACACATTGAATCATAAATTATAATCAGTTTTGCTCCTCTGGACTGCTTCTCTGAAGAAATTTTGCATTTCATTTCAGCAGGCTCAGACGATGTTCTTAGCCAGCACGCTGTGGCACAAGAGGTCTTTACTGGACCACACTGAAAAATGATCTGCTTTTATTAGACTAGATAAGCATCATGTCCATATTAATTAGCTTTATTTTTACTCCAGTCCTGGCTGTAGCACTGGGTTTAGAGGGAAGGAGTTCTGCATGTACAAGAGAAAAGCTATTATTACAACTATGAATATTCCTGATTGATAGTGAGGATGGCATTATTTCTTTGTGCCTCAGCTGTGCCTACCGGTCAGCAAGTGGCCTTCATTCAGCTTGTTTGATCTCATCTAAGCAGATTACTCTGACCTTCTGAATGGCTGCAATGATTGAACACTGTTTGCCACTGGCAGAAAATATTGGCCTTTGGGGTATGCCATTCATTATGAGCTACTAAGTACAATGGGTGAGGAAATAACAGACATTAGAAATCTGATCAGTCCCTTCAAGGTCATCTCAAAGTTGTTTGCTGTTTTATATCTATATCTATCTATCTATATCTATATCTATATATGTATACAAACTCATTGAGTCAGACAGCCATGCATCTGTTTTGACAGTAGGAGAAATGTACTGGTCACTTTCTGGGAGGCCTCGAGTTTAGAGAGAGAAAGCTCTTCCAAAGTCCATTGCTCTATTTATTCAATTTATTAATTCAAGGAACAATTATATAAATACATTTATTTGTCAGGTTGTTGTAAAGATTGATCAATTTAGAGGTTGTGCACTGCCACCTTAGAGCTGAGGTAACTCCTGAATGTTGCATTATGCAGTTTCAGACTTATGTAAATGTCTTAGAAACAAAATTCCAGTGGCAGGGAAGTGGCATCTTTCTGTATGCTGCCAGTTTAGACCTCCTGCAGTTTTTGAGCAGTGACACTCAGTTAATATATGCCTGTCTGGAAAATGGGTTCCTCCATTTGAACACTGAATTCATGAGCATGATTTCAGAGGAGCTGAGAGAAGGTGGTGGGACATGACATAGTAGGTCTTCAACACTGGAGCCTTATGCTGTGGCAAAATGCCCAGCTTCCATGGAGCAATTGTATGTGGCCTGCAGGAGTCCTGAGGTGGGAGGTTTTTGAGGTTGTGTGCTTTTATTTATAGAGGAGCTTTAAAGCTATTTTAAAAGAAATCTTTGCTGATCTTTAGCCATAGCATTTCTGTCACTCTCAGATCTGTAGCTTGGAAGTCTTGGAAACACAGCACAGTCTTTAAAGATGGAAGGATAAAAAACCAGTCTGAGTGAAAAATTTTTGACCAAACTTAACCATTTTCTCTGCAATCTTTTTGTTCAGCCTTTATCAGACAGAATAGCTAATGAGCTGGCATGGCATTCAGGTGTTATAGGTTTCAGTTTGGGAGGGCTTTGTACAAATATAATTCCTGGATTTTTCACTTGTGAATATCAAACTCGTGCCACTACCATGTTCATACAATCCCAAGGTGTTTAATTTATCTCCCCTGTGCACAAATGTGTGTTGGAGGGAGGAATAAAGGAGGCAATAGCTTTACATTTTATAATTTTTGTAGATCTATACCTTGTTTAATGCAGAGAACAAATCACATTCTTAAATTGACAACTCATTTCTCATCTTGTTTATTCAAAATGAGGATGAAAGGGCCTTCCAAATCATTACTCTGCAGTCACTGATGCTATTATATCCACATTTTGTAGGAATACATTATTATTTTAGAGACTGGCCTTCTGGGGAGGGGAGAGTGTAGAATGGACTATACAAAGTGCATAAGAAGTGTTGATTTTTTTACCCAGCCTGTCATCCATCCTGCAAGACATGCCGTGGCCCTTCTGATTTGGAGTGCTTAACCTGCCATCCCCATGCAACTCTGGCTAGTGGCAAGTGCAGGACCAGCTGCAAGGAAGAACAGTATCTCAACCTGGTAGGATATTGTGTGGGTAAGTAAGCAGAGATGGTGTGGCTTGTACCGTGTGGTGATCTTTGTGAGGCATTAGCTAGATACTTGAGCACACACTGTGAAGAAATTAAAATGCTTCTTATGAGTAAAATATCATATAGATGAAAATACCATGAAGAAACTCTGCAGTGTGTGTAGTATAAAGCAAAGCCACTTGCCAGTCCTGCCAGCCATCTCTTCACTAGAGCTGTGTGAAGTCAGTTGCAAATTGTGTAAGGCAGGCAGCAGGGAGAGGGAGACATGGCTCACCTCTGCCAAGCTTGCTGCTGCAGTTTGGTGTGAAGGTTTGAGGTCACATATATGGACCAGTATGTCTGGGAATCATCAGAGCATTCATCTGCTTATTAGTATCATAATGAGCATGCTCTTAACACCAGAGTGGGCTGCAGCTCTGCTCTATTGAGTGGCAGTGTGCTTGCCTTTGCCAGGCCAAGCCCTTATCTGGGTCTCGCTCCAGTCTGGGCTTTACAGCTTACTGCCTGTCCCTGTGGAGCCAAGCCTGGGGGACCCAGAGCCAGGAAGGCTGCTTAGGTCCTGCACAGAGCTTCAGTCGAGTGACTTAAGGAAACAAACGTGATTCAGAGAAACAGTTTATGGGCCCCTGCAGAAAAATCAACACAGCTAGCACTGCTGTATGCATTTTGGGGAGGTAATAGGATTTTTTATAGGAGTTATGATTGTGGGTGCTTGGTGCCTATGCTTAAGCCTATCATCAGGAGCCACTGATTGCATTTATCTGTTTAAGAAAGAAAAATCGCTTTTAATCCGTCATGCAGACGTGTATAAACATACCCTGGGAACTGCTCCAGCAGTTTCTGAGCTTTATCAAGCCTTTTTCTTCTTTATCAAAGAAAAAAAAAAAAAAGATATGCTGTGTGAGGTTTAATCTAGACTGAACAGTTCTAAATGAGATAAGGAATCCCAAGAAAAGGGGAACACCATTAGATTGTTCTGAATGTAATATAGATGATTCTCCTTCACAGAGACTTCTTTTTGTTTACATTTATGTTGGGGTTTTTTTATGAAAGACTCACTTCTTTGCTCTCCACAGGTTAATTCTACAAACCATTTCTTTATCTTCCTTTTAAACAACAGTTACTGTTTTGTCTGCAGAGACAAAGAGAAGGGGGAAAGAAAGCATCTGAGAAGTAGAAAGTGATCCTATAAGTATTGTGCAGTTCCTTAGGTATACAAGAAATCACAGAATCATAAAATCTAGATGTTTCATACAGTTAAGTAGTTAAAATAGGAAAATGATTCATCATTTTGATGTAAACAGCTCTCTCCACCCTGTAAAATTTCAGGGGATACAGCAATACTTATTAATGTCCTATCACCTCATAGCTGCATGCACTTGATTTCTTCCACCGTATTTTCCAATTGCTTTGCATTATGTCTGCTGTGAAAAGGCCCATGGAAATCTGGTCTTCTAGCTCTAACTGTCATTGGAAAAACTTAGTACCATTTATCATGAACCAGCATCCTTTCTCAGGAGAGTTTACTCTGCTGCTTGCTTCATGCTGTGTGCTGTAATTATCCCTTCTAGATGGCTGTTACCTGTAGTTTGGTAAGGTGTCATGGATCAGTAAGTGTGCTTCCCAAATCCCAGGTGATTAGGTCAATGTCACAGTGCCTGGCAATAATGACGAGCAGAAATTGGAAACAATGGGCTCACTCAGGCAATGTGAGGGACATGGTTAGACCTCTAGACACACTATACTGACAGTGATGGATCATCTGCAAAGAACCTTGCCTGGCTTTCTCGGCTCCGAAGCAATTGCTTTGCAATTGCAATCTGATGATGCATCCTTTCCTTGCAAAACAGTAAGGTTTATTTCAAAGTCCTGTAGGTTGTGAACATGGTCTACTGTTTGGAGACTTATTCTCAAAGTAGAAACATGTTTTCAAGGCTTGGTTCACAGTGACTGGCATTACCTGAGTGTTGATATTGAGGGGTAAGATCTGGGCCCTCAAAACAGGAGAGAAGGCTTTCTGGGTGCAACATAATAAAAACATAAGGAGACACCTTTCCTCCTCTCAACTGTGACCTTAGTCCTGCTGTGTGACTCACTCATGTCAGCCCTGCCTTCATGACGCCAGTAAGATAGTCCTTGCAGCATGAGTACCCTTAATGTTCATGTGATCTTGCACATCAATGCATTGATATTTCATTGTCTAACTGAAGTTTTGAAAATCCTCATCAGGGAACATAGTTATTCACCGCCTTTAAAAACAAGCTGTGCTTTGTTCTCAGATCTGTAGTCTGAAGTGTGTTGCTCTTTATGCCAAGTTTATTTCTGCTGTTTAAGCAAAGGATGTGTGCTGCTCATTCTGCTAGAGACAAAGAGCTCCACATCCAGGTTGTTAAATTTCACTCATTCTTCTCATTCAGTGCTGATTGAAATGCTAAATTTGCCCTTGCAAGTTATTAATGACCAGTTAAAGAGCAGCTGTCTCATAAAAGAGAATGTTAAAACCCCTGACACTTGCATAATATATGAATTGCATCAGAATCTAACAAAGCTTTTTCCTTTACTTCCCAAAGCTCTATTTTTTTTACAATTATCTTCCCATTTATCTCTAATTCCCCACCCTCCAGGCAGAACTGTTACGACTTATAGGCGCTGCTGTGCGTTATAGCCACCTGTCATACTTTATGGACCTCCAGGGGAAAATCTTTCATATAGGATGGAGAAAACCAACTGTCACTTGAATCCATTACCTGTGAATTGATGTTGTTATTGTACATGTTACCTGAATGCAGATTGAACGTTTTCCTTGTTAAGAGGGAAAAGGATTTGTTTTCAGCAGTTTATCAAATAAGCATTTCAAATATAAAGGAAAACAAAGACGAAATGGTCTCACGTTTCAAAAGATCAGTGAGTTTCTAAGCTGTGGTCTGGGCATGTTGAATTTGTGCCAATTTTCTCTGAATGTTAAATTGATTAATTTTGTTTTATAGCTAAAGTGTATGCCCAGGAATGCGTTTGTTGCTTTAGCCATCAGCCGGTGAATCTCAGCGCTTCTGAGGTTTTTATTTTCCAAGTTTGAAAGTACTCTTTGATTTCCCTCTCTCTCTTATCCAAGACACCTTCAGCTTCAGGAAATGTTGCAGTCACTAATCTCAAAAACAGCACCATTACTAAAACTGATGTCCTGCTCATAAAACCCTGCCCTTACTTTTCTAATTTGAATAGATCATATGCCTGTCTTGAGACATCCTTGTTGATCTTGAGGCTTCCTCATTGATCATTTCCTGACCTGATGGAAGGACAATTAGAAAAATGTAGCGGGACTGTGCAGTGCCAAAGCAAAGAATTCACAGCCTGAGCTCTACTGGCTGCTCAGCTAAGACTGAGCTAAAAGGATGCAAAGGACTGCCTACCAGAATCAGTAGTAAGGGCAGCTGGTGGGAAATTAAGCTCAAAACACCCACTGATACAGTATCTTCCAAGACCAAATCTTATCTTCCCGCTGCATCTTCCTTGAAAGGGAACTTCCAATCCCCATGTTCAGCTGCTTAGGCCCTTGCTTTCTTAGGCTGTGTGCAGTTGCAAAAATGTTCAAAGATAAACCAGAAGAGCTCACTCAGGAGGATGCCTGTAACAAGCCTTTCTGCCTTGCTCCTAAAATTCCAGAAGGGACACTGACAACAAGAAACACATTCAGCTCCTTGTAAAATTAATGAGCTGTTGCCATACTGTTAGAGAAACATTGGTATCATCACAAGGAGCTGGAGTTTTGCTGAGCAGAGCAAGAGAGAAGCTGGGGGCTTAGCTCCTCTTAGTCACTGGCATGCAGCCTCCTACAGAAGTTAACAACTGAGCTGCCAGAGGAGGAAGATAGAAAATCATTTTCTTACTTCGGTCTGGGCTCATTTGCAACAGGCACCATCCAGCTGGATTTCCCACCTTGTGCTGCCTAGAGAAGCTCCCACCCTTCTCAGAAGATGCAGGCAGATCCCTGCAAACTCTTGATTGCACTTCACCAGGAGTTCACATCGCTTTCTTGTGTGACAAGTTCCCTTTCAGGTCTTTTAATGGAGAGGTAGAAAAACCCAAACAAATCAAACCAAAAATCCTGGTCAGTGCTAGGTGTTCCTCTGAAGCAACCCTACTGTTTTTCTTCCTGGATTTACCATAAAGTGCTTAAGACCCTTTGCGCACTGACGTGCCAGTAAATTGTGTGGTGTTTGAAGTACTGATTAAAGTAGTGCTCTGCTGTAAAGCTCAGCCTCACCTTAGAGTAGGAAGCTTCATCAGGAAATGTTTTTCTAAAGAAAAAGAATAATTTGTTTTCTAAAGGTGATAGATATTTCACTTGCTTAGCAAATGGTGGAACTGAGAGGTAGAAAGGCCTCTAGTTTCCTTTGTGAGCATTCAGAAACATTTTAGAGATTATTTTGTCCCCTTTCTTTGTTCTGACAGGCAAGGGAACAATATATATTAGGTACTTTCCATATAAGAAGGGCACTAATTTCTTTGTTTTCTTTGCTTGCTAAGAGAATTGTAAAAAGGATGTGGAAGTGACTCTGGAAATGGAAATCTGTGTATGTAGTTATATTGTACTTTACAGTGAAAGTTGCTTTATAGGAATATCAGTGAGAGGCAAAGTGATGGGTTTTTGGTTTTGTGCAGAGATGAATTGGCAAGGAGGAAATTGAAGCCGGCTGAAAGGGTAGTGAGAAAAGGTTTGTTCAGGCAGTGGGAGGCAAGACAGTAGCCTCAGGAAGATGAGTAGGCTGGCATTGGAATTGTGAGCAAGTTCAGGGCTTGCTGCCCAGAAGAATCCAATCTGGAGACTGGAAGAAGTCTAAGGGAATGAAGTAACTGTTTTGCACTGACCTGCAGCATGTGAAGCCTCTGAAAACTCAGAGTCGGTAGGCAGTAACTTGCTGGCTAGTTGAGCTGGAGTGAGGATTGACAGGGAGAAGGCAGAAGCAGGAAACAAATGCAGCTGTCTGGTTTTATTGAGAAGCATAAAGAAAACACTCTGCTACTGTTAGTCCTCGCTTCAAAGAGAGCCTGCTGTGAGAAATTTAAATAATCTTTTCCAAAGCAAAGCACTTCTTCCTTTACTCTCTCACTAGTTCCCCAATGTCCCTCAATTTCACCATGAGCATCAGTTAAGTTCTTCTCTTTGGTAGTGTGTACTCTTTGATCTCCGGGCTTGCAAAAGAACAAGAGAGGCATGGGGCTGATTTATCCTAAAACAGTAGCTGAGAAAAATAACTCTTTCAATATGTAGGAGAAAACATAGAGGCTGTATGTAAGGAGAAAACTGTACTGTGACTGCACCTAGTTTTGTAGATGCTTAGCTTTTTAAATGTTAGTTTGGGAGAGTCTAGTTATTTACAGTACAGAGTGGTTATTTGGACACCCTAAGTTTTCTCTGTCTCATTTTTATGTTCTGTTTACAGAAACTATTGACCATACACAGTGAGTTTGGTCAATTTTTATATTTAGCCAAAGAGGTCTTTAGTCTTAGAGGCCAGTGGCTCTGGAAAGAGATTAAGCTGGAGGAGTATTATTTTAGCAATAAAGAAGTAGATATGTTGCCAGGTAAATGTGGGAGCATCACAGAATCACGGAATGAAAAATCACAGATGAGTGAAGAATCACAGCATGAGAAACTAATTGTATTTGTGTTAATTTTATTGAATGTAAGTGCATAAAATGCCTCACCTCCAGCCCCGGACATACAAATTACATATGGTGCTCAGAGCCTTTTGGATGAGATTTCAGTCCTTGCTTTCTACACTGAGCTGCATGTGACCCTTTCTGACTTCAGTGAGGCTGCAGATAGATGGCAGATCTTTCCACTCTGTCAGCACAGGTTTGGGATCTTTGGCTGTGAAGATTCATGAGATGATGCCTCGGGTATTGAGTTCTGTGCAGTCAGAAGCTTCAGTACAATAATCTTTGTAAGCTGCAATCCCTCCAGGGAGATTTTGAGGTTTGTTACTGAGTTTGGAAGCATGACCTCGTGCTGCTTTTCTTACCACTGTCCTGAGAACCTACAGGATCACCGTCTTAAGCATAATGTTTCTTCTTGCATACCTTTACATCTCCTCTGGCAGTTCATTTGCCATCTGCCAGTTTGAGAGTCTGAGGCAGAAACCAGATAGATTATGTACTCTAGAAATTCAGGAGGTGAAGGAGGCAGATGCTTTAAGGACCTTGAATCCCTGCATGCAATCAGAATTGCATTCATTTCCGAGTGGCATCTGTGCTTTTCCAGTAGCTCTTGGTAAGAATCATCTATGCGTAACATACAGAAGAAGTCGTGCTAGGGTTAGACTCCACTTAGTATTACATTTTTGCAGGTATGGATGTAGAATTCTCCTGGACTCTGATGTAAGCCTGTCTTCAGCTTGTAAAATTAGATTGCTTGACAATCTGTAGTAATGCTGTCACAAGAGACAAAAGATAGAAAGTTGAACCTTCAGTAGAAATCTGACAAGAGGCCAGGTACTCAAATCAAGCCTCATTATTACATTTCTTTCAAGACAGTTGTTGTTTCCTTTATAATTTCCTGAATTACCATAATGAGGATTAATTTGGCTTCCAGGTTGCCTTACATTTCACTGTGGTGCATACAAAAGGCTTGTTGTAAAACCTTTTGAAGCACCCAAGTTCAGGCTGAGGTCAGGAGACACAAGCCTGTGTGCTGCTGGGGAAGAATGAAAAAAAGGAAAAGGTTTTCAGGCACTCTTGTACAACTCTCAGTGCCATTGTTGGCTTGGCTTTGAGGTCTGCTGTGACCTTTTCAGGGTGTGGATGTTGTCTATGTGGGAAAATCTGAACAGTAAGAACTACTGGAGAGGGTCATACAGGTGTACCAGTTGTGCTCTTTGTTTTCCAATGGTGAGTGCAGAGGGCAGGGAATGCTTACAGCTGCCAGCATAGTTTATTAAGGCAAACTGGTAGATAGAAGCACCTAAAATCAGAAAAAGTTTTGAGGAAAGTGAAGAGCTCAGAACTGGCTTTCTACAAAGCTTTCCCAAGTTCCCTTAAGGGTTGGAAGAGGATGCTTGAATTGGGCAGGAGAAACGTGGTGAAAGTGGTTGCTGAGGACATCGAAAACATTGTGATGCTCATGAAGAGTACAAGATGAGGATGAGGACAAGAGGGAAGGAGAGCTCTTTGCATGTAGTAATTTCTGGTCAACTCTTTTGCAGACATCTGAAAGTGCAGTGTTTAGCACCTGATCCCAGCCCTTGTGCACCAGATAGCAGGAAAATAGCTCTGAAAGTTGCATCTCTAATGTCTTCCTTGAATTCTCAGCAGCATGTTCTGGTGTGCCTGTCTGTGATCACAGTGTCTGTTATTCCCTGTTTCCTTTAGACTGCCATCCTTTGTGCCGTCAGTGTGTTGCCAACCTGTGGGACACTGGCAGCATCTGTCTGAAGTGCCAGAATGCCCGTCACTTCCTCCTGGGGGATCGCTGCATTCCTGACTGCCCAGTGGGATCTTATGCAGAGAATGGTGCCTGCAAAAGTGAGTAATCCCTTCAGATGCCTCAAGTAGCTGCAAGGGACCACCTGGATCCTTGCAAGACGTTCCATGAAATGGTTTCTATTTAGTAGAGAAGCTTTGTCCAGCTGGCAGGACAGGATACTGCATGAGGAGCTAGAGATGTCCTTCCTGCCTAATAACTCTGCCAGCTGGCTGGGAGCATTCTCTCTTGCTCTCCCTAATCTGTGTCTGTTTTCAGACTGTGAGTTTTTTTGAGGCAGATAATGCTGTACTGTCCTGAGCACATGCTGAGGCTACTGGGACCTAGTCCACTGTTATGATACCATGTGGTGGCACAGAAAATAGGCTAATGGTACACTATGTCCTGTGTAGCTACTCTGAGATCACTCCTAGAGAGAGATGGGCTTCTTAAGCACAAGAAAGGATAACTTCAAACAGAGGCTTTTCACGTGCCCATCACCAAGTCTCCAAAGTGTGTGGTACTGGGACAAGTCTAGGATGCTAACACTTGAAAAGTGGGTTTGAAAGTCTGTTCAACTTGTGCTCACAGGAGGCAGAACTCTGAGAGCAACTTCTCAGGAAGTTTGCAAACTGACACAGAACATCGTCCTAGCTACAGTCTCTCATTGAGACTCACCTTGCTACAGTAACGGTCCATAAGGTAATTATTCGTAGCAGCTTCTAAAACAAAGAACCAATTTTGTCCAGCCTTTTAGGCTGCCATAATAGATATAGAGCTCCAGCTGCATGGGTGAAGCTGCACTGATAGCACATTTTGTTCTCAAGCCTCTGTGCCTTCACCTATCCCTGGATCTCCTCCAGATTTTGTTGTTGATGTGGTTTCGTATTCTGATTGTTGTCTGAGCTGCTTTTTATTTCTTGGACTGTTAGAACAAAGTAGGTTGCTTTTCTTGTTATGGTTGACAGAGACATGTTGAAGCCCAGTGTGTCTTACACTGAACAAAGGGTATTGCAGTCTATTTTAAGAGAAAAAAAATGAAGAAACTCTGCACACTGGAACTAAGATATAGCCTCTCGTTTTGCAGAAATTGGTGTTTCCTAATGCAGTCTAACAGCTAATGGTAAATGTTTCAAAGCTCCTCGCAAGCACTCAGGGAGCTATGTGTTTGTTTACTTGCTTTTGACAAGTGAAATCTCAGAGATGTGTGAAATATACTCTGTGTCATTTAATTGGAAAGACCCCTGAGAGAGATATTTTGTCTTCCTGGAAATTTAAGCCTGGGGATAACATTTCTTCATTTTGGTATAAAGGTTTCATTTAAAAGAAGTTTTGCATTATTCAGACTGTGTCAAAGCTCATATTGCAATTTGTGCTAGCTTTGAAGATCTCCAGCACAGCAGAATGCAGTTGCTTCTCTGATTTCTTTGTCCACTTTCACTCATGTTTAATATGGCATGATAGGTGTGATGGCATCAATCTTTAGGTAGACACCTATCAAGAAATAAAACAGAGTAATAATTTTATGAGGATATATTCTCTTTGGAGAATTAATAGGACACAATGGCCTCAGCCACTGTGGTATTCAAATCTGTTCTATCAGACTAAGAATCACGAGAAGGGGAAGATGAAGGGATGGGAAGAAAAGAAGACATGTGACATTAAAATATCACTTAAAAATGCAGGGAAAGAAATGGATAATGATGTGTATTTCCTTACTCAAGGCTGTCAGTGGGATTTCTGGCCATGAAGAGTTGCAGAAGGATCTCTTAAGACTGAGTGTCGGGGCAGTAAAGCAAGAGGTGTAAGTTTGGTATAGGCAGATGCAGTGATGCATAGAGGGATACCAAGTTCTAACCTCCCATACAGAATAATGGCATCCTTGCTGTGATCCTGAAGCAATGGTCAATCAACCTGTGAAAATGACATCCCAGTGTTCAGTGTCGGTGAAAAGGCAAATCAAATATTAGGTACTAGTACAAAGGGGAAGAGGAGGAGAAGAATTCTTTCTGCTGTCTGAGAGAGCTATGTGCTGTGAGCAGTTCTGCCTATCTCAAAAGGGAAGGGCAGCAGGACTGAGTGTGAGGAATGGAGAGCTTCTGTATAATGAGCAACTGAGTAGAACACAGTGCTTCAACCCAAAAAAACAGGGGACCTTAGAAGGGGCAAAATATGACAGAGACCCATAAAGTTGTGAGTGAAATGGAGAAGAGGGTGCATAGAGATTGACCATTGCTTCTTGGACTAGGTAGGAGCTGTGTAACTCCTTCAAAGGGATGGATGTAAAACTTCAGGGAAGTGTGCAGCTGTCAGAAAAGCACTTGCTAGTTCTTAAATAGACAAAACACATCAGTCTCAGGAGAGTCTGAGAATGCACGAGAGGAGGGTACTGATGTGTGCTTGCTCTGTTCTTACGTTTCTCTGATACTGGTAGGCAGGTCTTGCATGGATCCTGTAAGGTTGTTCATAAAGGGAAGGGAATGTTGAAAAGAGAAATGGGTAAGAAGCGAGAAAAAGGAGAGAAGGGGAGAGAAATAGTGGGCATGGCACACACAATACAAATAAACATATTTAATCTGTCACAATCTGAGTTGGCTGTGTTTCTGCTCCTGAGTGCAGCAGCAAGGGCTTTGATTTGGTAGGAACTGTGGGTACTCCATGTCACCATGCTCAGTCTCTGAGAGTGCTTCTGCTGAACTTTGTGCAACTTACTCGAAGGTCTACTTTTGTTTGAACAGAAACATTTGTTCTTGCTGTCCCTGCAGGGTGTCACCCCTCATGTAAAACCTGCACTGGCAGGGGTCCTTTGTCCTGCTCTTCCTGCAACACCAGCCTGGTTCTCTCCCACAACAGCATGTGTGTGCCAGTCTGTTCCCCAGGATACTACAAGGATGACAGGCAGACCTGCAAACGTGAGTGTCTCTGCAAACCATCTCTCCTTTCCACAGTGTACTCACCAACATGTCTTCTCTTGTTCCTTTGCTTACCGTTCCTCTTGCCAGGAAGAGAAAGATTTCAAGTGCCTACAAATTCGATGTGAGTTGACAGAGGTGATTAGCTGCCTTAGAAACAGAGCCTAAAGCATGATTTAAATTTGAACACAGTTGCAGTTTTGTTAGCGACTTCAAAGACAAGAGGTTTTGGATCCCACAGTAAAAAGCTGCAGGAGGATTTGTGTAGTCTGCCTTGTTAAGCTGTCTAGGTGGTACATAGAAAAGTGGACAAAAGTACTGGTGGATTCTGGGGTTTGTGAAAACTTGACAAGCTGGTTTTAATCAATTCTTACTCAGGCAAACCCCCTCCCTGTTGCACTACCTGCCAGTACCTGCTGTGGAAGCTGTATTAAGACTGTAGGATTTATGCTACATTTTTTCCACATGTGAAGCCTTAGCAGAAACAAGAAACAGCTTGGGAGGCACAACTCCCACTGACTTCAGCTGTGATATTTTTACCTTCTAATGATCTGATACAATTGATCCGGTGTTAAGTCCAGTAATGCTTTATCCTGCTCCTGCTACCCCTTGTGAATCTCTCAAGGCTTCTCTTTTCCTTTATTATTATATGTTCACCCTGGCCCTGACATCAGTTGGGTTATTCCTCACATTATTACTGAGCTTGATGTTCCAAAATATGAAATTATATGGCCCAGGGACATAAAAAATATTAAAAATCCTGCTTGAATGGACCCACTATAATACACACACCTAAAAATGAGTGAGTGCTTAGGTGGCAGGGTTGCCGTGGACCTGAACACTCGGATTTAAGTCCTGCATGAACCTGATTTAAATTATCCTGATTTATGATAAAATAACTGTTGCACTGCACTGAGTATAGACATCAGTGTCATCCTATCTAGATGCAATTTCTTTACTGATGAAGTTCTATAGGAGGCAGCTGATGTGGTTGCCAGCTTTACCTGCTTTTTGTTGAAATTTATGGCTCTCCTGAATCTATTCTTTCCATCTTATCAGAGGAAATGGAGACACCTTGCATTAGTTTAAGGAAATACGTGGAAGACTTTGTACATTTCTTCCGCTGACAGAGCTAAAAAAAAGACTATTAAATAAGAATGAAAAAAGGAAAGTAACAAAAAAGATGAAGGGGAAAAAAAGGAAATCATGGGATTGCCACTGTCCTGGCTAATTTCTTACATACTCTACAAAATATTCACTGTTCTCACCTGCAGGATGGATTCTCTTATTGCTAACTAGACCAGAATACCTCTCTTCCTAATAAAAATACCCTTTTCTAATGAAAACTTTCCTATTGATAGTTCCTCCATCAGGACATCCTGGTAGGAGTAGGATATTGCTGAGCACTGTACCCTCAGTGCCTCAAATGCAAATAGACTTTTGCAGACAAATTCAACTACCCTAATCTCCTTATTGCAAATGGCTTTTAAAGAAGTGTATGTAATCCTTGTGGCAGGACGCTCAAGGCAAAGTGTGTTGGTGCATTGAATTTTTGTCATTCCAAGTGTCACTTGTGCCTTTTCAAGTGAAATACTGCTGATAAACCATGTAGTTATAAACTGTTCCAGGCTGCTGGAAGAATACCACTTAGAGGTAATGAAGAGTGTTTAAACAGAAGTTGACTGTTAGACTGAGAAAGTTTGGTCTCTTTTCAATGTTTATTTTAGTCGCATTGCACTTTTGAGGAACTCAGGTTTGGAAGGAACTTCAGAGAGATGCTGAGTGCGTGTATGAACTCTCAGAGATACTTTTAAACTCAGTGGCATAGTGGCTGAGGAACAGTGCAAAGCTTAATATATTGAAAATGGAATCAGGCTGATAAAACAAGCAGATAAGATTGCTTTCAAATTCAGTTTTTGCTTACTGTTCTGGCTTGTGTCCATAGGTAACCTGAGTTCTATAGCTATAGACCTCATGTGGAATGTTTTACCACACTTTTAATAGCTGGCTTTTAGTAACACTTACAAATAGTATTTCTTCCGTGTAGTATTCTTAAGCAAAATCAGACTGGCACCAGAGCATACAAAAACTGCTACTAGATCCTTTAGGTAGATATTTTGTTTGAAATCACTTGTACTTCAATAAAATACAGGCTTTCTGGGACATTTTTGAAAAAAACTGTGAAAACAAGTAGCTGTTTCAAAGGGCACTGGCTGCTTGTTTCGATGAGAGCAACATGACAGTTTTCACAGTGGCTTTGGTATTGTGAGGTTTCGTAGTTATAAAACTCAGTCTTGAATTAAAAGCATTTGAAGTGGATTTCGACAATTAGGATATCACTAAATTGGAGTTAGACAATTTGCACACCATGACATGTTTCTTCAAGTAACAGGTCTGTATTCAGCACCTGAGCTGTGGTTGCACTAAATCCTATGAGAGATTTTGTTGTTTTTTTCCCATGAAAAATGGCCAGCTATGCTTTATTCTTTAATTTAAACACCTGGGACTGTATTTTCAGAGCTTTTTTTCTCATTTATGGTAAGTATAGAATTGAGTTTAGGCAAAGATTCTGACTCTGTATGGATTTAGCAACACTCGGAGTAGTTGGCTGGGAACTGAGCGATCCCTTTTGCACACGCTGTCGTACTTGCTAGCAGGGCAGTTAGGGTTGTTTGCATAAAGCAGCCGTGTGAACCTCCATGAATTTTATGTGTGTCACTTCTGTAGTTTTGTCTAATCAGAACAAGAGCAAGCTTTCCAGTGCATAGGCAAAGGGCTACAAAATATTTTTCAGTCTTTCATAGCAAATTGTTATTGAATCTTCTGCTGTGAATTAGCCAAGAACTCTGGCATCAGCACTATTAGAACAGCCTCCCGAGAAGTTTAAATCCTGGGCATCAAAGAATTGAGTTGAAGTATTCTGAACCTTAGGACTTTGATCCCAGATTCTGTAAATCCCTGAATTATTTTTTCCTGACATCTTTATTTGCTTCCTACAGCTCCAAAATTTCACACTGTGCAAATAAAAAGGCAAAAACATTAAGTGAAATCGAATGGGCCTTTGGTCCTACCAAGGCTTGCTAAGTGCTTTGTGGCATACTCTGGTCTCCAAATTTGTGTGTTTATGAATTAAGTCTGGAATCATATGAAACAAGTTGCTTAAAGAAAATAAGAAAAACAGAGGCAGAGAAAGCTGTTATTTGGGGATCCAAATTCAATGTCAGTGTTTAATCCTGACCTCTCCAGAGGAAAGTAAGAAGCAGTGTGGGGAGACATAAGAGTCTATTCCAAGTGGAAGGAAACTTTTGACATTTTGGAGGCTGTGAAAATGAACCTAAGAAGCAAAAACTCTGAAATTTCCACAGGTGTGTCTCAAAGAGGTCAAGACAAGTATCAAGCCTACAATAATAGCTTTTTTACCTGTATAGTTGGCTGGTGCGTCAGTAATTACAGTCACTTTCTTTGTCTTTCCACAGCTTGCAACAGCCAGTGCCTGAGCTGTAAATCAGCTGCCAGCTGTACCTCTTGCAGAGATCCAACTAAGGTCCTGTTGTTTGGAGAATGCCAGTATGAGAGCTGTGCTCAGCAGTATTACCTGGATTTTTCCAGCAAGACTTGCAGAGGTGAAAAATACATTACTGGTTTTAAAAACCTCAAAACATAAGTTGCAAGCACCTTGGCTAAGAACTGGTTATATCACAGTAGGATCTGTGCAGGTGGCCTACTTTAAAAAGTATGGATGAGGGGGGAATTGTTCAGTGACAGGCTACTTGCAAGGATTTATAGGTTTTTTCTCTTTTTTGGCTGTCTGCTGTCACATACTTCAGCCTTTTAGTGAAACAAGATTATTGCAAGTTCTTCTGCTGTAAGTGATTTAGTAAGTGAGCCAGCAAACTTTTCAAGGGTCAGGCCCAGCAATTCATTTAGTCATGGGTCAGCTGAATAACAAGTGAGCTTACCAGGCTAAATCTGTTTTAGAGTGCTTGCAGGGCCTTGTGTACTTACCTGTTTCTCTCTGTCTTATTAAATACTGCATCACTGCATGGCTGCAGAAACAACAGTTTGGAGTGATTTAAAAGACATGTGACTTGAAAGTTTTCCAGAACACCCAAGGAGAATGTTCCATGAAGGAGGATAACATGTCTTTATTGCAGCTAACACCACTAAGACCAGGATATAATACAAACGACTTCTTGTTCAGTCTTCATTTGTAGATGGCTCTCTCAGTACCTGAATGGAACTTAACAGAGTAGCATCTGTCCCCTTAAAGCTGCCGTACTTCAAAGAGGTGACATTGTCTGGTGTTCAGGGTATTGGAATGAGGCAGGACTCCTGTCCTGGAATGAGGCAGGAGTCTTGTCCTGCCTTGTCTTGGATGTGCTGCGTGGACTAGAGTAGTTCTGCTCACCTCAGTGAGTCCTTGTTTCCCCTCCTCTGGCTCACCAGCCAAGCATATCTGTCATTAATTGCTTATGTGGATCTTTTATGTGCCACTATGAAACAAACAGTAGTGTTGGCAGTCTGAGTTGTCCTTAGGCACATGTGCAGGGTTGGGACTCTGCTGAAGACCGGAGGGGAGACAGTACAAGAGCATGTGAAGGCAGATCTGATCCCAGCTGGGTCCAGTGTGTTGCTTGCCAGTGGGCTTGCCAGAGGGATGTTTGGACTGTGAGACAATGATTTCATTTTCTTTTAGTCAGAATCATTTGAAAGCACGAGATTGATAAAGCAGGGTGGGTAATTGCTAATGAGCAACAAACTCAGTGCTGGCAGAAAAGGAGAACTACTACTTATGAGACAGTCAGGCTTTATGGGAAACAAAACCATGCCAGTGTTAGAAGATCTGAATGCTGAATAAGAGCCAAGCCTACTCAAATTCAACATAGACCATATTAAGTCCAAGGGGGGGGGGAAAAACCCCACTCTATCTTGAGTTGTAATAAATCACTGAGTACAAATCATGCTTGCTTTATTTTTTAGTGTCTCTTTAAAAGTTTTTACTGTGCTCTTTGCTCCTAGGACTTACATTCCCATAACTTGTAGACAGCGAGTGCTAAGCACATGTACCTGGTGAGCACCCACGAAAGGGCTGCCCTGCATTCACTTTTTTATCTTCCAGAGTGTGACTGGAGCTGTAATGCTTGTAAAGGTCCCCAGAAGACCGATTGCCTGCAGTGTATGGAGGGCTATGTTCTCCATGATGGAACTTGTGTGGAACAGTGCCCCGCAGCTTTCTACAAGGAATCAGACACATGCCAGAGTGAGTTCTTCTGGAATGTAACTTCTAATCACTGCTGACAACATGTTTCCCTCTTTGTCTCCGGTTTGTGTGCACATCCTGCAGTCAGGAGGCACACTGTAACTTCAGATCCCTTACTGCCCTCCAGCAAACACAGGCCGTAGAGCTGTGGTTCCTGCGAGGTCTTACAGCACAGTGCAGATAGCAGCATTGAGCTTAACTCTTTCTATATGACTTTCAGGATGTGATGAACACTGCCTTCAGTGTCACCAGCCAGATGAGTGCAGCCTTTGTGAAGCCCCGTTTTTCCTCTTGGATGCTCGTTGTGTTCATGAATGCGGGAAGCGATATTATGCAGATCTTGCACAGCAAAAGTGCACAGGTAAGCAAAGTCAGTGTCATGTGATGGAGAGGGACCAGGATTGTAGTTTATGTTCTATGTGCTGCTTTTTTTCTGCAAGGCTGAGGTGAAGAGGAATTGCTTAAATGCTGTGTTAAATTTGCTGTTGAGGTGATGCATTCACCTGAGAATTAGTTAACAGTCTGTGTCTGCATTTGGACGTGCCTAATTCTGGAGGAATGAGATGCAGTGTAGATAAGCTACTGGTGTGTGTGCATGTGTGTACATGCTGTATACAAAAAACCCCCCACGATACTAAACCCATCTTTTTAGAAAGGTTTCAATTGTATTTGTGGGTTTACAGACTGTATAGGTCTTGAATTTGTATTTGGAGTACTTTTTTCAAATTGGTATAACAGTTACTTAAAACCTTTTGTTTCTTCCATTTGGAAGATCATCTCAGGTTGTCTGTAGTCAATGGGAAACAGTGATCAAATGAGGAGGGAACTTCTTAACAACTCTTTTATCTCAACTCTTTGCCCTTTGTTTTTGATTATTTTTGACAGGTAGGTAAGACACAAATAGCAGTGGTGTTTCTGTTCTGACCTCCGGGACAGCTCTGAGCACCAGCAGCTGCATTGTTTTTGCAGTGTCTCAATGGAGTTGTGCTTTCCATTCAATTCAGCTTGTCCTTCTGGATGCTTGGAGTGTGACAGTGACAACCTGTGCCACCTCTGTGACAGCACAACGTTTCTGAAGAATAAGATTTGTGTTTCCGCCTGTGGCCAGGGTTTCTATGGCAATGTGTGGACCAGAGAGTGTGAAGAAGGTGAGTGTCTTTGATGACAAAGCAAACAAGCTGACAGATTTCCAGCAGATTTTAAGGCCCAAAATAGCCTTCATTCGGTGGCATTTTTGGAATTCACTTTTGTGCAGTTTCATATGGACTGTTGAAAGCTGACAATCATTTTTCTCCAACATTTTTGTTGAATAAAATACGCATGTATGTGATTTTCTACGTGAAGTTATTTACTTAGGTATGGAGGCACGTCTTTCCAATCACAATATCATAAGGGGAGATCCCTTACTAAATCACCTGTACTTTTTTTGGTTCTAGATGAAGATTTAGTAGTCTGTCTGCAGGCCAGGCCAACGTGTGTTGGCTTTCAGTTTTGTGATGGGGAGCTCAACATGGGAAGCGACTTGTCCAAGCCTCTCAAAATCATAGTGGAGATTGGGATGAATTGCAGTTCTTCTTGAAATGGTGGTTGTCCACCTAGGTCAGTGATGAACAGGGCATTATGAAGGTCAGATTTGTTATCCAAAAGATGATAGTGACAGACAAGAGGCTAACATAACCCATGGCTGTAATTCATCCAGTAACACTTTTTCCTTCTTTCTTTTTAGCCAGCAAGCATCCCTCAAGCTTCCGTGTGAGCAGTACCCTCACAGTAGGAATTGGTGGGGTAAAGCCCCTAGACCTTTCCTTACTGGGTGTGCATGGTTTGGATGGTGACACAGGACAGCTCTTGTTCCATATTGACAGCACTCCCTCCAATGGCAAACTGGTGATGGTGGTGAAAGGGAGAGAAGTGCAGCTGAGCAAAGGTGACAACTTCAGCTACAAGGATGTGAAGGAGAAGAGAGTCCGCTTTGTGCACAGCAAGGAGGAGCCCAGGTGACTGTGTTGAAACTCTTTTCAGAGCTCTTGCCTTAAAAAATGTTGATATATCTTGAGAACAGATATTTCCTTGTTCCTTGGAAACATTCTTACTGTGAAGCACACGTCTCGCTGCTGTTAAATACCTTACCAATGTGCTTATCTGCACCATAGTATAAATGATAGTACAAAACCTCCCTATTTATGGTATAAGAGGACACTGTGATCTGGCTACCAAACCTATTGTGCTTTGGGGGTGCAGGAGTCTATCTCGTCTCTGGGATGCTCTAAGGGGAGCTTAAAACTGGGGTATTAGTTTGGTTTTTACATCAATTTCCTGATACTGCCAGAAAGATACTCAAATGATGTCACCGCTATGCTCTGTGGTATAATCTGCATCCAGCCATTACTTCTTTGCCTACAACATGAACTCTGTTATTGTCCTGGGATAATTAGGGCTGACGAGTAGCTGGCAGTGCTTACATTACAAGCATGATGCAAGGAAGCGGATTTTTCCCACTGCCAGGCAATAAGCCAATCATCCTGCCAAATTTCACACTTGGTTCCATCACCACAAAGCCTTGGGACTACTCTGATATCAGCGGTATTGTTCCCCATTTCTGCCTATATATATCAGGGTGTTCTTTTGTCTGTTGTTTTCAAGAAGGCTTTCAGGGTGTCCTTCTGATGCTAAGGATTAGCTCATGTTCACTAGACTTAAGGCATGTTCCTCATCATACTTTTTTTTCTGTCTGCCTGGTAGTCACAGTGAAGTGTCAGGATCTTGTCTTGAGAAACAGCTACTTGATGTTCAAGGTTATTGGGTGGCATTATTGAAAAGGAGCAAAAATGCTGCGAAGTGGGAGCTTATGTTCTGAAGCCAGATAAGTGACATTTTTCTGTAGCAGCAATTAGCTGACATTTAGAACCTGTACTTTTATCTTGGAGGTGCCATCCTATGTGCATAACATTAGTTAAAGGGAAATGGGAGTATGTTATTACATAGTTAGAGGTATTTTATTACTTATTGTGACTGTTCTGAATCTTCACGAAAAAGTACTATAAAAACATAATTGAAAAAACTTGAGACAAAGCTTCTGTCACTAAGCAGTCATTTTTGCTGAATATATAATGCTTTCATCAGAATTGAGTCCTGCAAGAGCACTTCATTTATTTATATTATCTTATATTTTGGCTTGCTGGGGACTTGTTTAGGAAAGGACAGTTTTCCTTGAAGGTCAGCAATCAACAAGTCTTCTCCCATCCTGAGGTGGTGAACGTTCAAGCATTTTCAACACAGGTAATGTAACAAAGCTTGGAAACAGCTACAAATTTTGTACCATTTGCAGCCCTGGTTTCTTGCAGTGATAACAAAATAACTGGGTGGAATCTGAGCTGGTGTTCAGGTCAGGCAAATTAGACTCAACTCTCACTTAATTGAGAGACAGGCAAGATTCTCATGGAAGAGCTGGACTTGGGGTAAGTGACTGAAGAAGTTGGCCCATGTAATTTCACTTGTGTGGGGTGTAGCTGTGCAGTCATTGAGCAATTATCAGGGAGGGCTAAGGAGTCCCTACTGTTTAAATTATTCTTTGGATCTGTGGATGGTCTAGTTCAGTCTCTTGCTGTAGGGCAATTGAACGATGATTGATCGCTATGGTAGGGATGCTTTGACAGTCAAGAGCATTTACTTAAATGCCTTCTCTGTTCTAGGGCAGCTGGGAATTAAATCAGCATGAGCTATTTAAACTGCTCACTGCTTCTAGGCAAGTTGATGCTACTGTCAAGAGTCCATAACTCTCATATTATTGTTATTTAAAGTTTGTAGCATGATACTGTGGAGAGGCCTCACTCAAGAGATTGGCTTTGGTGAGGCCACACCTCAAATACTGTGTCTAGTTTTGGGCCCCTCTCTATAAGAAGGACATTGAGGTGCTGGAGAGAATCCAGAGATGGGCTACCAAGCTAGTAAAGGATTTGGATCACGTCTTATGTGAGGAAAGGCTGAAGGATCTGGAGCTGTTCAGCCTGGAGAAAGGAAGGCTCAGGGGAGACCTTATTCACCTGAAAGCAAGTTGTAGCAAGGCAGGAGTCAGTCTGTTCTCCCTAGTGATAAGCAATAGAACAAGAGAAAACAGCCTCAAGTTGTGCCAGGGGAGGTTCAGGCTGGATATGAGGAGGAATTTCTTCACTGACAGGGTTGTCAGGCACTGGAACAAGAAGGTGCTGGAGTCACCGTCCCTGGAAGTGTTTAAGAGACGGGTGGATGTTGCACTTAGGGAAATAGTCTAGTGGTTGATAGGGCTGGGACAAAGGCTGGACTCGATCTTAAACGTCTCTTCCAGCTGAAATGATTCTGTGATTCTGTGATTCTGAGAGATGTATACAGATAGTACATTTAGGCTCTCTAAAAGATAAGGGATGAAGAGATGTACAATACACACATTAAAGAAGACACAATATTACAGAAAGGAACAGTTGTTCACATCCCTCTAGACAGACTTTGATTCCCACTCAAGCTCCAGGGCTTCCTCTGAGGCTGCTGCCAGGACACTGAATGTGCTGGAGCTGCCTGGCCCAGCCTCCCACTTGCTGCTGGTCACCCTGGCAGTGAGTTCACCATGGACTGACTTTGATGGGGTACAGGTTTGTAAAGAGGCCTTGCAGCCTGCACTGAGCTTTTTCCATTGTCAAACTGTCCAGTTGAACATTCAATTGGATAGCTTTGGTTGAACTGATTATGGCTATTTGGCATGTTCTAGACCTTCAAAAGTACAAATGAAAGTCTACTACTCTTAAGGCCCATTTACATCCTCAGAGAGGCATTAAATGGCCTGATCAAACTGAAACTGGAAATCTAGCTATCATCCTTTCTCTTTTAGCGCTGACTCCTTCCTGCCCGAAGCCTGACTCAGCATCTATCCTCACAACAAGTAATTTAAGAACTGCATTTCTTTTAATCATTGCAGTGGTAGATGAGCTTGTGTCTGAAGGTGCTGGTTCCATTCTGTGCTTCATGCTGGGTGCAGTCGAAATATAGCCAGCAGCTCAAGAACATAGTGAGCTCCTGACTTGCTCACTGTGCTGGTGGGGCTGTCGGGGGGTCTCCAGTTTGATGTATTTAGTGTTCCATATAGGAAACAATTCCTCCAAAGATGGATAATTTCTGTGCTTCTCTGGCCATCTTGAGACTTTGCACTGCTTGTCTTTTCTAGATTGGGATCCTGCTTCAGAGTTACAAATTACAGTTTCTTTTAATTGCACTTTGTTGCATTTAATCTTTGTATTCCATATTGGTAATTCCAGAACTACTAGAAATTTAAGGTGTAGTTTGTTCTTTAGTGCAAGACAAACTGTGGATTTTGATCCTGTTGCATGTGTATTGATTCTGACTGGTGCTGAAATCTTTGCTCAGTCTAATCTCTTGTTTACCTCAGTAGGACGTTCACCTAAGTAAGGAGCGGCAGTCACTGCCTCAGAATACGTAAGTGAGGTGTAATAATAGGAATTTTGCCTGCCAATCCTAAATAACCCTGATAAGTTGTTGTACACAGATGAGATGGCAGCAGTTACCTCTCTGATGAATGTTCCCAGGGCTTTGACTTTGTCTCTGTGGGATCATCTCCCTCCTGAGGCAATGGATTACCGATGGTAAATGATGTTCATGGGGATCAATAGAGACTGCGGATTTAATCTTTCGTGATGACAAAGAGCTAGACAAGTAATTTCAACCAGCAGAAATGTGAACTCTAGCTGATCTTCATTCTAGTATGAATAAGGCTGTGTGGGGTCCTTGAAAATAAATAAATAGTGGTGCTGGTAAGACCCAGTTTTGCTGACTTTGAGAGGTGCTTTATCAGTTTGAGACAAACAAAAGCAGATCCTTAAGTGTTAGTTGATTCACTCATTCATACTTAAATGCATTAATTCAAGCTTTTGCCTCTCTATTTCGCTCACTGCTATTAGTAACCTGTGTAGATTATTCTTCCTCTCCTGGCATTTTTCCTTGCTCCTTTCTTTTCCTCTCTGCAATTTATTTTAAGCAGATAACCTGGGCACACAGATTGTGTGGGGTCTTACTCTCAGGCATCAGTGCTCTGAAAGATGTTGTAGCTGTAGGTTATACCCAGGGAGAGCGCAGTGTGTGTCCATCCTCAGCCCACCCTAAACGAATTATTCACAGACATAAGTCTTCGGCATCTGAGGTACCTGGTTCCAGCTGGGACTGTGGACATGCATATAACATGCAGACCTTCCAAGATAGCTGGGGGTTCATGTTTCCATTTGAATTTCTATGGGTGGTAGTAAGGCAAAGCTGTGTCCCTTGTCTCTTACCTGAGCAGGCAACAACAGGCACAACGGCTCTAGCTGATAATTAAATTGCTTTCTATATAAATTTCATAATTTTTTTCCTTTCCCAAGCTTGCTGTGGCATGAGAATCTGTCTAAACTGCTAGATAGTCTTAGATCTGCCTGCTGAGGGGGAAAGCAGAGTGAATGATTTTCTGATGCTAGAAATAGGATATTTCCAGGAATGAAGTGAGCTAATTTCCTTAACCCCACATTTTTTGTTCCAGACTTTGATTATGATCAAATTGCTAAGGTTTAGCAAATACCTAAGAGCTGCTTTTGTGTTTCAGGCCCCCTATGTGTTCAGAAATGAGGCCCTTCTTGTGCACAGAGGGGAAATTGGAACTATAACAGAACTGTTGCTTGGTGTGAGAGACAGTGACAATCCTCAGGACGTTGTGCTGATGCTTTTAGAGCCTCCACATCATGGGCGGCTGATCACACCTCCTGGAGACACAGCTTCTGCAGTCCACATATTCCACTTGGATGACCTTGCCAGCGGGCTGCTGCGTTATGCTCACGATGGTTCTGACACCCAGGATGATGCAGTTGTCTTGCAAGTGAGCGATGGGTACCACTTCCAGAACATCCTGTTCCACATAAAGATTGCTCCTAAGGTATGTGCTGTGACATAAACCCTCGCAGGCAAATTAGAAGTCTGGAGAAGTATCACTGTGTCCCTGAGGTGTCACTAATCCTGCACTACTGATGGGCTGTGGTCAGAGGCAGCAGAAAGCAGTGGATTGATTGAGTTTTGGAGGTCACCTGAATTTTTGTTTTGCAATGAGAATGGTTCAGCTCAAGTTGTGCAGCTTTGACAATTCAATGTCCGTAGATAAAAGGTGAGATTTTGCACTGCTAAGGGCAGCAGATTGGAGAATGAGTGGATGGTGAGGAGAGAGGGCTGATGAGACAGGCAAACCAGTCACTGTGCTGATGGTGTCAGGAGAAGGATTGTACGTGAACAAAACAGCTTGACTAGTAAGATGTATCACTGGTACTTTGGTGCTGGTGGTGTCTTCCAAGGTCAGGGGCTTTGCTGTTCACTCATCATTGCTCCATCGAAATCTTTCACTTGATGCATCTTTCTGTTTGGTAGCTTCCCTAAGGGCACAGATACAAAAAAATCTGAATTTATTAACAGCTATTATAATTTTTGTTTCTTACTTTTGTTGCAGTTAATAATGAAATAATAGTTGCATTTGGATATGAAGTGGCACTTTGTGTTCCATTTGATAGAGACTGCGGCAGCAAAAGTAGAAACAGTGGTGCTTGTCCATGTGTTTATGAAACAAACCTCAGCCAAACAAAGCATGAAATACTTACAGTATGTGTGGTGGAGCCTTGAAAAAAATCAAGTTGCTGAAATGTTTGCAAGCATTTCAGTTCTGATTTTGTAATAAAACAGAAGGGAAAAAAGCTGAAAAATTCCTTATCACTTGGTTAATGTGAAAGAGTAATGAAAAACAGAGCTCTCAGAGAAGTCCACTGTTTGCATCTCAGAATTACACAATCTTTAAGTGCTTCCACTCTGTGGAAAGGAGTTAGGAGGAGATGATATTATCACTCTCTCATCTTAGATGTCTTTCAGAGCAACTTGGCTGTGAAAATTCTAAGTAAGGTTTACAAGCATTACATGCATCTGTGTAGTTAGCTGAAGGAGCAACTGATCCCATTTGGACCCTCCAGGTGCTCATAAAGCTGTGGTAGTAATTAATGATAATTAATGATAATTAGCGACATGATTCACACACCAGTCTGGGAATGAAAAAGGAGTTGCTTCCAAGGCTGGTGCTGAGTTATTAGACTCCTTGAATAAGAGAGCCTTGCTTGTGGTTTCTTTACCCAGGACACTGATGTGGCCCTAAGGAACCTGTCTAGGATCAGAGGGACTGCAGAAATGCTTGGACACCACTCTGTGGTGTTTGTAGCACTTTTTTTTAATTGCTATTGATTAAGCAGGTTCTTATAAATGCCAGTGAGAGTGAGTTGCTGAGTATAGTTTCTTTTATTAGCCAGTTTTGTGCTGCCTTGTCTCTCATTGTCTTTCCAAGTCTCTCTGTACAGTGCTTGGCTACAGAGAAGAATGAAGGTGGTGACAGAGGTGAAAGAACAGCTTTTAGTATGAGGGGAGAGCTGGCAGATACTCATCTGCTGCCTCACCCTAATTATCAACTTTGTGGAGTAGCCTTGGGAGCTGAAATGCATGCAGGGTTTGTTTCTGAGAAGGTGCTGTTGAGAGACACGTGCAAAGATGCCTGGGTTTTTAACTTGGTTTACATCCAAGGATTGCTAAAGAACCAGCTAGTATCTTGGCTGGAGATGTGGGACTTCAGGGCGTGGATTTTTAACTGTGTTACTTAACTGAGCGCACGGAGCTTGTTTTATATCTTTATCAATTATCTGGGTGAGGGAATCATGAGTACTCTCAGACATTTTGCAGATGACATCAAGTTGGATGGTAGTATTGAAATGCTTGAGAGCAGGAAGACCCTTCAGAGGGACAGAGTGCATCGACGGGCCAAGGCCAGTTGTACAAGGTTCAACAAGGCTAAGTACCAGGTCCTGCACTTGGGTCACACCAACCCCGTGCAATGCTGCAGGGTTGGGACAGAGTGGCTGGAAAGCTGCCCAGAGGTAAAGGACCTGGAGGAGCTGGTCAACAGCCAGCTGAATGTGAGCCAGCACTGTGCACAGGTAGGCAAAAAGGCCAATGGCTTCCTGGCTTGTATCAGCACTAGTGTGGTCAACAGGACCAGGGCAGTGATCATCCCCTTGTGCTGGGCACTGGTGAGTCTGCACCTCTAGTGCTATGTTCAGTGCTGGGCCTCCCACTCCAAGAGGGACATCGAGCGGCTGGAGTGTGTCCAGAGACAGGCACTGGACCTGGGGAAGCATCGGGAGCACAAGTCTGATAGGAAGTGGCTGAGGGACTGGAGTGTGTTCAGCTTGGAGAAGAGGAAGCTGAAGGAAGACGATCACTCTGCAACTCCCTGACAGGAGACTGTGGCCAGCGGTCTCTTTTCTAAAATAACAAGCAATAGGATGAAAAGAAAAAACCTCAAATTGCACCAGGGGAGGTTTAGATTGGAGATTAGGGACAGTTTCTTCCTCGAAGAAAGGGTTGTCAAGCCCTGGCACAGGCTGCCCAGGAAGGTGGTGGAGTCCACATCACTGGAGGGATTCCAAAGCCCTGGGGCTGAGCATTTAGTGGTGGCCGTGGCAGGACTGGATTAATGGTTAGGCTCAATGAGCTTAAAGGTCCATTCCAATTTGAATCATTCTATGATTCCATGATTCTGTAATGTGCTGCTGGGTGGTTTTATATAGTAAGTCCTGATGTGAAAGGACGTTTCTAGGATTCCTATTCAGTGAGCACAGACAATATGATTCTCAGACATTAATCCGTAGGAGCACTGTGGTGGAAATGTAAATGAGGGACAATATAACCTTTCAGTTACTATGAATTGGAGGGGTTTGTTTCTTCACAACATATATGCCTTGTTTTCTGCAAGGTGCTTTTTTTAGTCCCTTTAGTTGCTAACATGCTAGCATGCTTTTCCCAAATTGCCTCCATCCAAACACTTTGTTTGACCTGCTGCAGTCTGAACAGCTGGCCTCTATTTTGAGAGCTCTGAATAATGTTTTGCACTGCTGTATGTTTTTGTAGATGTTCTCTAACAATTATAGCCTCTGTGAAGTTAATTTGAGACCTACTGGTGCTCCATTTTTGGCAGAGCAACACCAATGGTGCTCCAATGGGGACTAAGGACCTCATGCCCTAGAAAATATGATCATAGGCTATGTACTGTAAGTCAGAAGAGGTCAGTCCTACCCACATGTGATCTGCCCATTGCTGCTGGGATGTGGAAGACTTTCTTTTCTGAAAGGCTAGGGTAATGCAGAAAAAAGACAGAGATGTTTATTTAAGGGGTGTGTTGGACGTCTAGAGGAGATCCAGCTAAGGCAAGTCTCCCAGATATTTGCAGGGCACTGCACCTTGCCTTACCTGAGAGTAAGTAGCTGAAGCATGGACCAGGGAGCATGTTAGCATCCCCAGGCTGTCTGAAACACTTTTCCTGTGCTGTGATTCGTTCCCACAGTTTGCTTACTGTCTGCTCAGATATCAGTAAAAAAAATAGATGTAATGTGATTCTAGCTGTTTTGTTGAACACAAGGTGAACACTCAACTCACACAATAGCTTGTTTGTAAACACATTTTTAAAAAGATTGCCAAGCAAAAAGAGCTGTCTCACAAATGTGTTCTTAATCACAAGCAGGATCACAGCATCAAAGCCAGGCAGAAACGACATTACAAAATGCCAGTCTGGTTTAATGTGTCCAATGAAGGAACTTTCAACCATTTATTTAACAAAAAGCTGGTAAATGATTTTGTTTATAGCAAAATCATGAGCTTGTTCTTAATTAGCATTCACTTAGAAATGTTTTCTTTTTCATACAGTGCATTGTGCCTGTCATTCTAGTGTGGCTGCTCTCTCTTTTCTCTCCATATACAATAAATCCAGGGACCTTTCTGACCTTTTTAGTAGTATTTCCCATTCCAGGGTTATGCTTTGCTAGGCCTTTGTGTGTCACGGTATGATCAATTTGATAAGGTCAGAGTAAAGTTATCATAGATATTGGCAGGGTTCTCTTGGCTGGCACAGGGTCTGGTTTTCTTCTTCACTATTCTTTAAAAAAGGAATTCTTGACCTTACATAGTCTAAGATCATGCAACATTTAAAAATCAATACTGTGCAAAATAAGTGTAGTACAAATTAAATGTGCGAATATTGCACAGCAGATGTCAACATGGAGGTGAGGAATCATCCTTTAATGTGATTCTTTTCCACAAACATCTTTTCATCTTTACTGGCTCATGAAGTTCAACAAGGACAAGTGCAGAGTCCCACAACTGGGAAAGAACAACCCCATGCACCAGGACAGGCTGGTGGTAAAACTACTGGAGAGCAGCTCTGCAGAGAGAGACCTGGGAGTCCTGATTGATAATAAGCTAAACATGAGCCAGCAATGTACCCTCGTGGCCAAGAAGGCCAATGGCATCCTGGGATGCATCAAGAAGAATGTGGCCAGCAGGTCGAGGAAGATTTTTCTCCCCCTCTACTCTGCCCTGGTGAGGCCTCATCTGGAGTTCTGTGTCCAGTTCTGGGCTCCTCAGCTCAAGAGGGACAGAGAACTTCTGGAGAGAGTCCAACACAGGGCCACCAAGATGATCGGGGGACTGGAACATCTTCCATACGAGGAAAGGCTGTGGGAACTGGGGCTGTTTAGTCTGGAGGAGACTGAGGGGAGATCTTATTAACATTTACAAACATCTAAAGGGTGGGTGTCAGGAGGTTGGGACATCCCTTTTTTCTATAGTAGCTAGCAACAGGACAAGGGGTAATGGGATGAAGCTGGAACACAAAAAGTTCCACTTAAATATAAGAAAAAACTATTTCAGTGTTCAGGTGAGGGAGCCCTGGCACAGGCTGCCCAGAGGGGTTGTGGAGTCTCCTTCCTTGGAGGTCTTCAAGACCCACCTGGACATGTTCCTATGCGACCTGATCTAGGTCAACCTGCTTCTGCAGGGGGGTTGGACTAGATGATCTCTAAAGGTCCCTTCCAACCCCTACCATTCTATGATTCTATGTTTCAGATTGAGAATATAATAATGATTTGTTTATCAGTTTGAGGGTGACATATGATTATGCAGAGTAGTAAATAAGGAGGAAAATATCAGTTCTGTGGAACAGTGAGGATTTTGACCGATTATACAGTTCACCACAGCCAGTTTCAAGGTGAATCTGCAGAAACCAATAACAGAAGTCACATTTACAGCAACTGGACTTATAAGAAAGAACCATGGTGCCGAAGAAGTCACAGTGATTGTGTTGGCCTATCCAGCAGATCGTGAACTAACAAAGTAATTTAGAGCCAAAAAGGGCTAATAAAACCTTTGAATACCAGAGTATTGTTACTGAAGTATATCAAAAAGGTCGTGAAACTATTATTGCATCCAGTCCTGACATCCACATTTGAAGAAACTTGAATGAATATTGGATAAGTATTTATTTGGGGGAAAAAAGAGCCAGATGAATAATCTGAATGTTAGAAAACCCCCAAAGTAGTGAAAGACTTTGAGAGATGCTCAGGCAGATCTCAGTTTTACAAAAGTGGTTAAGGGATTACTTGACCATGAAGATATTTCATCTAAAATACATTTGATATTCCTGCACATATATTCTTTTCTGGCAAAACAAGAAGCAGTGTGGTTTTGGTACGGTATTTGCTAAGTGAAATTTTTCTAGCTAATTTCTGAATGTTAAACTGCTTCTGTTCAAGCAAAGAATTGAAAACTGCTGTAGTTCATTTTTCTGGCAAAGTTTAGCATTTGCATACCCTTAAGTTCAATTTGCCTTCATCATGTAGAAGAGCATGAGGTTGGTCTTGAACCTGGATTTGCTCACAGAGAGGTGATAAGAGTTACAGATGTGTTTAAATATAGTGGCGTTGCTGTAGAGGAGTACTTTTGAATGGGTAAGAAGCTGTTGAAAGGTGTGTGTTTCTAGAAATGAAAGGAAGAGACATGAGAAAAAATGTGGATCCAATCAAACTAGGGTAGTAGGCTGGGGACTTTTTTTTCAGTTGTTGATAGCAGTGAATTTTCCACTATGCCATAAAGATAAATTCTGTCAAGATATGTCAAAAGTCAAGCAGAGAGAGAATAAGGATGGTGGTAAAAGACAAAATAAAGTCAGCAACAGGAACTTAGAAACGTTGGAGGACAAGGTCAGTTCTACAGGGGGAGAACTGAGTCCAAGGGATATAGATGAAGGATGCACAACTGTTTCTTGAAGCAGACAAACAGATTTGAATTTGTAAGATTCAAAAATACTCTGCTTCATCTTTCCATTCAAAAATCTGTTTCTGTCAGTGCAGCATTTCAGACATTCATTTAAGCCCTTTTTCTGCTGTCATCCTGCATGCAGAGTGACAGAAGCCCTCAACTGGTGACAAATTCCCTGGTCTGGGTGCCCCAGGGAGGCATGCTACAGATATCCAAGACAATTCTGCGTGCCAAGCTACCTGGTGCCCGTGACTCCGATATAACCTACACCATCATCAAGGACCAGCCAAGATATGGTAAGTATGTATGGAGTTTTGTTGTCAAAAAGCTGCTGTAGGGTATGTTGCTTTTCACCTCATGTGCCCCAAGGACTCCATTGACTAAATAAAAGTGCAAGGTTCTGGTTGCTTCTGGGGAAAAGGATGTTCTTATATACCTATGAGAATGTGATTCTTCCATGGTATTTTGGCCCCAACAAACAGCATTTGAGGGAATATTTCCTTATAACACTATATGGAATAAATACTGGTAACCTCATCGGTTTTCCAATTCAAATGGGCATGCAGAGTGATGAAGCACTATTATCCTGCCTAGTAATCTGAACTTCTGCAACTGTTTCTCTAGTGGTAGTAAAATTCTGGTGGATTTACAGCCTTGTGAATGCAGAATCTGAGTCACTGCCAAAAAGATAATATTCTGCAATGAATGACTGCTTTGAAAGGAGCATAGAGTAGTCTCTGCCTCTAGAAACCACTGAGCAAAAGTCTACCTTGAAGATTTGGAGAACTCCCTAAATTCCATGACATTTGATTTAGTTTCTAGTAACGGAGGAGCTAATTGACTCAGAAATTGGTGACATTTGCATCCATTTATAATTCTTGTCTCCAAATTTCTTTTGAGAGGTTTTGATCTCAAGTCTCAGAGTAACAGCTTTCACAAGCAACCCCATGTGTAGGACTGCAGTTTGTAGAATATCTTCTGGACCCAGGCCAAGGAGGAATGTGGAAGGCACTGGGATTTGTAGCACACATAGAAACTGAGAGAAACTGGATGGACAAAAGAAGACTTCATATGCAAAGGGAAAAAATATGGACAGAAAAGAGAAATGTTATTTTCCTGCTCAGCATCACCATTTTCTTCACTTAGAACCATGTATTTAAATAATATGTTTTGCACTTTTATGAAATTATATTATTGCTTTTAATTTGCTAAGCTGGATAAAATGACAGGATTCCTTTAACAACATCAGTGGTGGCTGTTTGCCTTTTGCTGTAAGGGTACTCTGGTTTCCATAACAGCTGCCAGCACTTGATGGAAACATAGATTATGTTATTTTTGCAATTTGGAAGAGAAGTAATTAATTTGTATTCCCCCTTCAGTTTTCTGCAGATGAAGGACTGTCTTCTCATTTTTAATAAGCATTTACATGAAAACAAGAATTTTTCCCTTGAGGAGCTTATCTCCTGCTGCCTAACCCTAACTAGAATTTATAATCCTGTATTTGTATCACCGTAATTATCTCTACTGTAATTAATTGCAATAACACAAATGGGTTTATAGCTGCAGGTGAAGAGTAAGCAGTAGAAATCAATGATTTTCAAAATTCCATCTAAAATATTCTTTCACAGAAAGGGAGGAAAAAAAGTAAGACAGAAAAAATGTAGAAAATGGGTCTTGAATCAAGTAGGGCTTATCTGCCTATCTAGTAGAAAAGTTATTCATACCTGTAGAAAATATGTAATTTGATTTTTAAGTAGGAAAGAAAACCACTTTAGAATTAGCTGTTACATTTCTGTTGCACAACTACGTGGACAAAGAAGGTTTCATGCCTTTTATTTGAAGACTCTGAAACCAAGCAAAGGGGGTATAATTAGAGAAGGAAGATCCAGATCCCCTCCTTCTGCAAGGCTTCATTTGTTTCTGTACTATTGGGCACCAAAGAACGGTTGGTCTTTCTAAAGATCTGTATGCAAGACCTCCTATTTGGTCCCTAGAAATAGAACCAGTGTCTTCCTTGGCTCTCCTCCCATCACACAGGATGCCTCAACATAGCTCTCTTATGTGGAAAAAAATACTCACTTCTATATGAGTAGGTATTGTTATATCCTAAGCTGTTCCATGTGACATACATTCTTAGAAGATGAAATTTCTAAAGCCATTGGAAAATGATCCAAGTGTCTACTCTTAAAATGAATGAGACCACAGTGCCTGAATCCTCTCAGCAGCCCTGGAAATGGCAGCTGCATATTCTCCATATGTTTAAATAAGTTACCTGAACGTGCACAAGTTGTGCATTCATGTGTGTAAGCTATCAACAAGTGCTTTCCTACTGAAGTAAAAGAAAACACTTCAAATGAAACGGTAACCATAAACTATATAAGTAAACATCACAGACTTTTCCTTTTGATGGCGCTAAATATGAATTCATAAGAAGACACATAGATGTTCATCTTGCTTCAAGCAACTGTATGTTCTAATTGTTTCTTCTCTTACTTTGGAAGGGATGAACAACTTGCAGGCCCTAACTCCTTTGGGTATGTGATTAGCATCTTCAGAAGTGACATGAAAGATTAAGGTGGTAAAGTCCCGTGAGCAAATGCATAGGATTAGGAATGTAATTAGGTCACTGATAAGGGAATATTAGCATAAAGTTTGATGGTAAAATGGAAGTGTGATATTTCAGCTTGCTGAATTATTTTTTTTTGTTACTCCAACTGTTTGAGGGTGGTTTTGGGAAATGAGCTGGGAGAGCTTATGATGGATACTTTGCATAACAGAACGATTAATGCTGTAAGAAGACCTGAAGTGATTTATAATAGATGTGGCTTCTGAATTAGTAGCCATGAGCGATACTTGCAAAGACTAGTAGAAAAGCACAATATGCAACTAACTAGTTATTTAAAGAGCAGCTAAATTATATGTAGTCAAGAACAGTAAAGACAGGGAAGACATATTCTCTATTTCACAGGTTATATGTAAACTCCAAAACAAGTAAATTACATTGTAGAATAGAAAAAAACCCCCTATTTATTTCAGTAATGTAGCTCTTTTTCAGGTTTCAATTTTGTTTATATATGTGGTTAGGAAAAATGTCCACATCAATGAAAAGGATGACCCAAGTTTTGAAACCTTTCTCTTAAAAGGTAGCGCTTGGCTTTTTGAGTAATTTTGTCTGTTGAACATAAGCAGCGACATCAAAATCCAGGTGTCTGTGAGGAAAACTGATAACCAGTGGGACATGCCCCCATCCTGCTCTTCTCTGTCACATCTGCAATGAAACCAGTGATGTTTCAGTCCAGCTGAGAATCTATTTCTAATACCAAAATCAGGAATACTTTGGACGTTAGAGGCATAAAAGCTACGTACTCTTTGGAGTAAGAACCACAAACCAGGGCATACAGGCTTCCTATACAGCCTATGATACAGAGGTCCTTTACCATATCTGTTCAAGAGCTCTTTTTCAGTTGAAGATTTCTTTTCAGAGAAATCAGCTGAGTATACGTTTTGGAAAAATAAGTCCCCAGAAGAGCTAGAAAAGAACTGACCTTGGAAAAATTAGTATGCTGTATTCTGATACTTAACTTGTACCCTTGAGGGGAAGATGGATAGTCTGCTGCAATGTTTTTTAACCCTGACTGTGTCTCACCTCTCTTGTCACTTCACAGGAGCTCCAGAAAGTGAGATATGTCCTTGGCATCTGTTTTTCTGCTCAGTTTATGAAGTGGGCACATTTCAAGGTTGTAATGGGCTGATCAGTGAGCAGAACGACATTTTAGGAGTTTAAATTACAGATCCTGTTCTTTTCTTGACCATCTATTTCTTCTGTGTACTTGCATGAGTTACTTCATCCACCCTTTCCCAAAGCAGGAAATAAAATTTCCCTGTCAGTGAGGTGTTGCAAGGTCCATTAGTTGTTTTTAGAGCTCTACTACTGTTTCTGTTAGATGAAAAAACACCCAAGACTGGGTGTACATTTGTCTTGGATGCTCAATAGTTGGTGAAAAGGCATCTCTTCCTCCTTATTTTCTCACAAGTTGTGCCCTGGCTGTTCATCTTTGCTTTTCACAGGTGAAGTGGTGCTTCTCGTCCCAATGCCAGCAGACAGCCCAGCAGACTCATGGCAGCTTTTGCCTGATGGAAGAGCAGCCTCACCTACAACCTCTTTTACCCAGCATGACATCAACGAAGGCATCGTGTGGTACAGGCATTCTGGATCTGAAGTAGAGAGCGACTCCTTCCAGTTCCAGGTACTCCTCCTCATGTTCATGAGCAGGTCTCACAGCAGTCTTGCTGGCAATTTTCTCTGAGATTACTTAGTCTACTATTCCCCGTTTCTTGTGACCCAAAGTTTTAATAGATAGGCATACATGAATACATGCATGCACCCCACAAATACATGTATAATATGATTTGTGTTTACATACAGACTTAGGTGTATATTAGGTGCATGTCGCTTGCCTGGGGATGAATATGCATGTGCTTATGTGTCAGGCTGGATGCAACCCATCATTGTGTTCCTGGGAGACTTACTCAGACACAAGAGAGCTTTTGCTTGCATGGGGATCCCCAAGTTTTTAATCTGTGGCAGTGGAGCCAGCCAGCCAGCTACTCATGGTGTTGAACTGCATGCAATGGCATTAACCTTCTGATTGTCAAAGCACCAGCCATGTTGGAGATCTGGATAAAATTGTCTTTCAAGTAGCATCTAACATTTAAGATATTATATTAATAGCTGGCCTGATTTTCTGTAGAACAATTCCATGCTAGGGAGGAAAGGGTTTTGTAGAAAAATAATGATGTTGTCCTAGTGATCCTAGAGATCAAGAGTCTCCAGAGTGAATGTGCAAACAGATCTGCACTTCTAACTCCCACAGGAGGAAACTAGCAGTCTTGTAACTGTCCCATCAGGATGACATAGTGTGTCCACAGCCTGATTCATGCTGTGACAGTAATGCCTCCTCCATTGCCTGTTTTGCCTGTGGGGGCAGGATTGTAGCCTGAGGACACACTACTGATGTACTCAGGCTTGCTTTTGCAAGTTGGTGGTATCTAACTTGTAACATCAAACCTGCAGTACTGACATATACAGCAAATAATAATAAAATTTTAAAAATTACAAGGACCAGGACCAGGAAATGGGGTTTTTTTGCTGGTAGTCCTTAGAATAGGTAACAGAGGATAACTCCCACCCATCTTGTAACTTACTGCCTCCTTTCCACCATTCTTTGAGATGGGACTGGTCCCAGGGAACAAGGGAAAAAGTGAGGAGGTGGGTCCAGGTAGCCATGCATTTGACTGTCCTGGAAATCCTCCATCTGGGTGCTGAATACCCATGAGGAGATCCTTACAGAGGTCCTCTGCCCCTTCCTCTCCTAAGGCATCCCTGTGATCCAGAACTCAGTGAAAGAATTTCCCAGTGTAAGGTGTGTAGCTCATATCCTGGCTGTTTTGATGCCCCATTTGCTGTTCAGACAGGAGGTTTGACCCTTTGATATGACGTGGCAAATACGCTAGCCTTTCGTAAAACATGGAATATTTGGTCCAAGTGCAAAATGTGACAAGTGCCTTTTTAAAAATTGTTTTGCAAGCTCCAAACCCAACTACCTCTCCTACTTTCTGCAGTCCTCAAGCTAACAATTCTGTTCTTGCTACAGAGTACTTCTTGCAAACAGAAGAAAAGGTGCGAATACTCCCCAGCAGATGTAATGCTAAAATAAATCCCACTTCCTCCCAGGTCTAACAGCCATAACATTCCTCAGACAGGTCCTTGCTCTTTACTTGGAAGGTTTAACAGCTTCCCATAATGCTAAGCCTACGTGAACACTTGCATGCAGTATTTGTTACATCTGGTTTCCAAGTCAGCAGCTATTACTGTAACACCAGAGAGGCAATTAAGGTAATTTCTAAAGTAATTAACATAAGTGATAATGAGGCGTTTGTGAGCGTCAATGTTGAACAAGCTAATCTTTAGCTTAATTGCTACATTCCTCTCACAGAGTATGCATTTTGTTAAATGTTTGGGTTTAGTGTCTTGGAGCAATAGCAGTAATTGTGTGGAGAGCCCTACTGAGAAAGGAAGCCATGCCTGTCTGGGTCACATCAGGAGACTGTAACACATCTGTCTGGGCCATGAAGCGTGGATTGGGGCATCTCAGAAAGGGCTAGCGTAACATTTTCATCAGTGTTTTGGCAATTACCATTCAGATTACAGCAACTTAGAACAAGTCCAACAAAGGGCTACAATAATTTCATTTGTTTCAGCAGAATGTGCGTTTTTATGCATTTTCTTGACATTAAGCTTGTGCTGAGGTCCATTCTTGCTCACAAAGTGCTCTATTAAGTTCAAGTGCCAACTTCCAGCACTAAAAGATAAAATTGTAACTAAGTATAACAAAGAATGGGGTTGTATTTCCTTGAGTGCTGGCCTTATCTCAGGATTGCTGTGAACACTTGCAGGCTTATCTCTAGGGGATGGTTTTGGTCCTTGGAATTTTTACAAATTTAATATTTTGTACTGTATATTCAATATATTGTACTTTACTGCAGCTTTGCTATTTCCAGTTAGATACTGTTAGTGACTTCACTTTGGTGTCTCAGTGACATTTGGAAAAATTTTATGGGTCCCTGTGAAACGTGAGCACAGCGTGTCCTGGAAGATGTTGAAATGGCAGGGAATCACTGCCAAGCCAGTGCCACTGTTAAAAGACCAGTTTTTTTCACCTTGTCAGCACAATTGATGGTCATTTTGAGGGTGGGAGGAAGGTTTAAAAACCCATTATTTTTTATGTTCCTGTGATGAAAAATTCCACTAAGCTCTACAGATGGTTGGAGTAACATTTGGCAAAACTATGGCAGTGAGAGGGAGAAGCAGGAATGAATAGCAGGTAGGGAACTGACAAACAGGTGTCTTTCTAAATGTTAATAAAGAAGTAAACCATTTCTAGTTTATAAGGACAATAATGGAGAAACAGGTTACTATTTCAAGGCCATAGTTCCCATCAGCTACAGTTCAGGTATGCTTTAGATTGTTATCTGCTGGAAAGGTGTGTGTTTGCCTTTCCAGACCAGGAGGAAAGGGGAAGGAAAGTATAAAACTAGTCCAGAAATGCAGTAGGGTCCTCTGTCAGATATCTGTTCATGTGATCTTTCCATCCCAGGTGTCCAGCTCTGTGAGTCCTCAAACCAGCTTGGAAAACCATGTGTTCAACGTTGCTGTTCTCCCACAGACACCCAGAGCACCTCAGCTTTCCCTCGGCTCCTCTTTGCACATGGCTGTAAGTGTGAAGCGACGCTGGCAACAGATGGTTTTTGTGTCCCTTCTCTCTGTGCAGCAGGGCACAAGCCCCACGGCCTCGCATAGAGCAGTAGCCACTCGGTGTCAATTCCTGTACTTGCTATTGTACTTGATTCAAAGATTGACCTAAATCTACAGAACAGGGTGTATGCACCAGATAGATAACTGGAGTAGAAATGGAATAAAAAGACAAGTTGGCAGAGTAAATTGCAGAGAAGCAGAAGGAAATACCCATAAAAAGTTGAAAAACTCAGTTTTAAAAGTGATGAATGCATAGATGGGAAAGGAGATGGAGAGAGAGAAGAAAAAATATGTTTAATGTCTTTTTATGGAATTCTTACACTTTCCTGAGAGGCCATTAGGTATGACAGGAGTGAAAAACTGTGGGTTCGAGAGACTGTAATGAATAGATCTTGCCAGTAATTCCACTGTAAACTTTATCAGAACTGTAGTGCACTGACATTAGAAAGTTTTCATCCGTCATTCTGACATCAGGAACACAGACTATAATGTATGTGAATAATATTCAGACAAACCCATTATATCTGCACCCGTGGAACTGAGCTACCTGTGCCTGCAGCATCAACTCTGGGAGTGACCATTTTAATAAGAGAGGTCTCTCTAATGTAGTTATTTCATAGAATCATAGAATGGTAGGGGTTGGAAGAGACCTTTAGAGATCATCTAGTTCAACCCCCCTGCAGAAGCAGGGTCACCTAGATCAGGTCACATAGGAACGTGTCCAGATGGATCTTGAAGACTTCCAAGGAAGGAGACTCCACAACCCCTCTGGGCAGCCTGTGCCAGGGCTCCCTCACCTGAACAGTGAAATAGTTTCTTCTTATGTTTAAGTGGAACTTTTTGTGTTCCAGCTTCATCCCATTACCCCTTGTCCTGTTACTATCTACTATAGAAAAAAAGGATGTCCCAACCTCCTGACACCCACCCTTTAGATATTTATAAATGTTTATAAGATCTCCCCTCAGTCTCCTCTTCTCCAGACTAAACAGCCCCAGTTCCCACAGCCTTTCCTCATATGAAAGATGTTCCAGTCCCCTGATCATCTTAGTGGCCCCGCACTGGACTCTCTCCAGCAGTTCCCTGTCCCTCTTGAGCTGAGGAGCCCAGAACTGGACACAGGACTCCAGATGAGGCCTCACAAGGGCAGAGTAGAGAGAGAGAAGAACTTCCCTCGACCTGCTGGCCACACTCTTCTTGATGCATCCCAGGATGCCATTGGCCTTCTTGGCCATGAGGGCACATTGCTGGCTCATGTTTAGCTTATTATCAATCAGGACTCCCAGGTCTCTCTCTGCAGAGCTGCTCTCCAGCAGTTTGACCCCCATTTCCCTGTTGTTTTAATTGAAAATATGAACTTGAAGTGTAAAGTTGGTTTTGTGAGCTCTCAGGCTTTGGTGCACATCTTCTCCATTTTTCTCCATCATGTATGTGGGTGAAGTCCAGCTTTCCCATCTACTTCTCCTGTTGTCTCCTTTTCTATGATTCTGTAGGAAGGGATCCCGAGTACATGAGCTAAAGGGGAGATTGTGGGCTCTGCACCCAGGTCACCTGTTGGGATGTATAGAGAGCCAGGGAGCTTGATTTAGGTATCACCTTGGCCTCGTAGCTTTATGGGGCTTTTAGAGGGGAACAAGGATCATAATTCTCTGAGCAGCAGTCCTGAGCAGAGACACGGCATGCTGTGATGAAAAAGCAGAGATGAGGCCAACCCTTCAGATAGGAGCTGCCTGCAGGGAGAGGGAGAGCTGGGTCTACAAACCTGAACATAGCGTGCATTCATCTTTGACATTATTCATTCCTGATTATTTATTTAGATCGTGTCAGGTGCCAGCAGTATGCTCAGCATTATCAAACAGAAATCCTGTATCTCTGGGCACTTTCTGACAGACAAAAGCACACTGAGAGGCTCATGCAGTGCAGGAGATCAGATATGGCAGACCTCCCAGAGGCAGTGGGTCCCTGGGAGGAGCCGCCTAAGGAGGGTCAAAGGACTTGTAAGCCAGCACAACCTGTCAGGAATGGGACCAGGAAAGGCCATGGCAAGTGGTAGGAGAGGGATTAGAGAAAAGTCCATGGCACAGTGGCCTTGTCAGGGTTTAAAATAGTGGTGACCTTTCACAGGCAATAATAAAATATGCTCTGAGTGCTGCTTGGAGCAATAGCCAGCAATGTATCTTTCTGCTCTTGACTTTTTGTTGTTGTCATTATTGACAAAATTGATGTGAGAGATGTCTGGCTGAGCCATGCAGTGCTGGATTTTATAGCTAATTACACACCACAAAATTCAATAGTGCCATAAAAAATGTTTTATTGAAGGGTGCCTCGCAACCTGCAAGTCTTATCTTTGGGGTAGACAAATAGGCCTTGGAGGCAACTATGAAGCAGCCATAACCTTAAATCTTTTCATCGTAAAATTGCACTTCCTTGCGTCAATGTGATTGAGTTCTGTTCATCCATCTTCAAACTCATTCAGAATTAGTCTGGTTTCTCTGCTGAAGATCAAGCACAAAATGTTAATTCTTCCCATACCTCCAGCCTTGTCTTTGAGTGTCCTCCCGAGAAAGGTCAGAAAAAGTTTGGTGACTCTTTGGCAGTTAAACTGGATGTAACGTCTGTATTGCTTTTTCTCCAATCAAGTTACCTGTTCCCTCCATATTAGTAAATGGAGCCTGAGCTTCACTGTAGCTGAATGCAAACTGAGATTTGGTTTGTGAAGTACAGAGAATTTTGTAAGCATAGAGAGGTGCACCTCCCTTCCCAAAGCAGCTGTATGAAAAGGACATCACTGTTCATTTTAAGCCTGCCCTTTGCATACAGATCTGTATATAGCAGTGCTAAGAAAAAGAAACTTTGTGGATTTTGGTTTCAGGTTGATGTGAAAGTGTCACATATCTACCTGACAAGGTTTATTTACTACTTCGTAACAGTTATTCGTAGGTTGTGTTTTCTCATCTGAGTTGTTTGGGTGAAAAACACTGGAGAGAGATGAGCTGGGGCTTCAGTGGCACTTTTGGTGTTCTGAGCTGTTGTCAGGAAGCCTCATCTTGCCGGTGACCAGGCCCATGTCAGTCAGTGACCCAAGGCCAGCAGAATGAGACACAGGGTGGCCTTACAGATGTATATCCAGCACGATTCAGTGGGCTGCATTTGATTTGTGGCCAGTGGAAATCTGTATTTTGTTCCTAAAATTGATTATTTCATGTTCCAAAGAAGAGGATTTAATTGCCTCTATCATTAATTTAGCCTGTTCTCTCCATATTTAGTTCGTGATTATGAAATGAGCTGGATGTGTTTCGTACCCAGATGAACTATTTAGTTTGGTGATTTCTCATAGCTGTTAATTCTGCAGGATTATGATTGATGAACGCATGCAAGTGAACTACTTTTGTGCACTGAAGTCTGTTCATGCAGCACCATAATTCCTGTAACACACTGCCCGCCTTGCCTGATGATAATCTTGCAATGAAAGGATCAGAACATTTTTAGACAGATTTAACACAAAAGATAAAGCTTTGATTCATCTATGTTCCAATGGAAATGGCTGAGTCATTTTCAGGATTTCTTTAAAGGGCAAATCCAGTCTAGCCATACCAGACTGTACCATAAAACTATGTAGATGATGAATTTTATCTTCATCCAAGGAGTTTTTGATCAAATTATGTTTTCTTTTATCTCTTCTTGATTGCTATAGGTTAAAAAAGAAACTCTCCACCTGTGAGTGTGGAGGTTCTACATCTGCAGGCGATAGAGTGAACTAAAAACACCACCACTTTCCTGGACAGCCTGAAAGTGGGGATAAACTCATAGTTGTATGAAGGAGGAAGTGTTTTTTTCATAGGTTTATGAGCCCCTTCTGATTTGCCAAAAAAGAACTTAACAGAGGTGGGCCTGTATAGAGTTTTCTTGTGTTGAGCATGATAGTGCTGAGCTTCTGCTTTACACATTCGGTTTTGTTTACAGGTGAGCTGAAAGTGAGTTTAGGTGGCCTGTAAGGCTCTAGCAAATTTTCCTCATTTATCAAGCTTTACTGTCCTCTGTAATCTCCTCCCCAAAGTCCCTATTCTGTACAAGTTTGGGAGATGTGGTAAAGGTTTGGCTCATGCAGCACTTGTCAGTTTTAGGTCTAAGAACTAGGCCTTTAAATTCAAAGACTTTCTTACATTTAACTAGAGCAAAGCAAATTCTCTTTCAATGCATTTTTTGGTGAATCTTCCCATATCTCTGACCCTGATGCTCATGGTCTAATGTGTTTATTGAGGTGCTGGAGGACCGTGTGACAGTGATTGAGCCCCATCACCTCTCCTTTGTAGACCCGGAGATTCCCAGTGAGAAAATCCTGTTCAACGTGACTGTCCCGCTTCTTCCTGGCCAAGGCAAGTGTACCTATTGGGAATGTGGCAGCTTACTGCCATTCTTTCTGAGCACATCTAATTTTTCCCTCAGGGTATTATTCTGTGGAGGCATCTGTTAATCTGTTTGGTCTCCTTCATCAGCTTTCAAACACCTAGTTTCTTAACTGGATTTCTTTGGCTTATTTAGGAGTGAGACGCAGAGCTCAGACAGTTTTCTTACTAGTGTCTGGAATATATTGAAATGTCATACCCCAGAGCTTTCTGCTTTCCACCTCTCTAGTGAGAAGTATTTGAAGAAATGTCAAAGTGAGGAATCTGTGTTTAATTTCTCATGTCCCAAGAACTCATCCTCAGTGCAGTTACAGCCATCTGACTCATTCAGGAACCACTGAAGATGTAAAAAGAAGTATCTGGGCAGAGAAGCAGCAGCTGTGGCCTTTGATATCTTGTTTTAAAAACAGAATGGATTCCTCCTGCTAATACTGAGTTCCTTGCTTCTTTAGGTATCGTGGAACACAGAGACAGGCCTCTCTCCCCTGTCAGGTATTTCACCCAAGCAGATATAAACCATGGCAAGATTGCTTATCGTCCGCCAACTGCAGCTCCTCACTTGAGAGAGATCATTGCATTCTCCTTTGTGGGTAAGGATCTGAATGTTCTTTGTAGTGTTGTGGCACACTGGTAGAGGCAACTGGACTGCTGATTTTCCTCCAGTCCTGGAATGACTTCCTGGTTCTGTCCATACTTGTGAGAGTGTGAGGCCTGAATGACACAAAGAAAGTAGGAATCTGCCTTGAGGATTATACCGAGAGTGCACCCATTCCTTGTGACCTCACCAAGGTTTTCCCCTGTGGTTTAGTACAGCAACAATTAGTGAATTAGGGGGATATGACAGTATTCACTGCAGCATTAAGCATTGCCAATACTAGTACTGTATGCTGTACTGGGCAAACTACTGGTCTGCTCTCTGGTTGGGAACTGTTGCTCCTCCCAGGCTTGGGGACCTTTGATGCACAGGAGATTTAGTCCTTGAGATTGAGACTAGAATTGATAAGTATAAACTGGATCAATCTAGCCAGGATATCAGAAGATTTCTACCATCAGAGGAGTAACAGTCTGGAGCAGGAGGTAGAGAGGCAAAACCAGGACAAACATAAAGCATGTTTGACCAGTTGATGCACAAGGTTGAGTGATGAAGTCACAGTATATGGTAGATGCAGTTCCATGCATCACCATGGTCTCTGCTGACATCAAGAGGAGTTTGGAGAAGGGGTAGTGTCTCTCATTACCTGAAGTAAAGGCAAGGAAAGAGTGTTTTTTCTTGGTGAGGAAAGGCTCTAGTTTGGTTAATGTCAGCATTTGCATTCTCCACAAGTTGTTCCAGTCCACGTCAGTATGTGCTTTCCCATCCCGATCACAATTGACTCTGCACTTCTGTTTGTCCCTTCAGGTCTCCCAGAGTCAGTGAACTTCCGATTCACAGGTATGTGAACCATTTGCTCGTTCCTAGCCAAAGTGATTTTTACCCCTGTGCCCCTCACGTTGCCTGTTACTCCTTGTCCTTTCTTCTGCTGTAAGCACACTTATGGGCACTCGGGGGTTTATGGAAATGTTTGTCCCTGGGGAATATTAATTAATCTGTATCTCAGTGGTGTTTTATACAGGCTAAGCTGCAACTTGGTAGAGACATCCTTTTCTAGTAGCTGACTGGAATCTGTCCTAAGAGCCTGACTCAATTCTTTTCCCCTGGTGTGAACAAGAACATCCAAGTTTCACTCTGTGTTTTTTTGGGGTAGGGGGTGGGTTGATGTAACATAGAATCATTTCTGCAACTAAGTTACTGATGATGAACTGCTTGCTTGTTTAACACATCTTCTTTCCATGTGCTTTCTAGGATAGGTATGCGAAGTGACTCATCAGCAAGGAGAAGTCAATGTTCTGACTTATGAGTGCGTCTGATAGATAGATGAAAAATAGTATCATGCACACACACAGGCTTTAACAAGTTACATTTTTCTTGCTAGGAATTGAATTAGGGGCAAAGGTTGGCAGATGTGAATTGTGTGTGTATATCCATAGACAAAGGTGTAGATGGATAAGCTGGGAGAGAAGTCAGCAATCTGGGGTGATGATTTTGTACAGAAAGGTGAATTCTTCAAGTGAGTTCCTGAAAACACATCCCTACGCTCAGGTGTGTTTTTATCTGTGCCTAGTGTCTGGTGGAGAACACACAACCCCAGAGATGGTGTTTGTCATTCATTTGCTCTCTGAGGAGCAGCAGCCTCCAGTCTTCCAGATTGCAGCTCCCTTCCTGGAGGTCAGCCAGGGGGGCAAAGCCACCATTGGTGAGTACAAGGGAAGGGATGGGGTGTGGAGCGGAGCCTGAGGCATGGTGTTTATTGCCAGGAAGCCACGTGGATGAAGCAGAGAGGTTTGGTCTCACCTCTGTTCATTTAGCTAAGGAGCTATTCTTGTGTAGGTGTAGCAGCAGCCACTGAGAGAACTGTGCAGTGGTGCCTCAGAAAAGTATCTGGGGATATGGCAATAATCCTCCAGTGTATGGCAGGTCTGTTCCTTGGCTGAGGCAGGATCAGAGCCCTGCTGCTCCTCTACTTTTATCCTACTCTACAGTTGCTGAACTATTGGTTAGTGGTGTGATCTGGTACACTGTTTAGGAAAATCACTTTCAGCTTGTGTCAGGAGGTCCTCTGGGGTTTTTGTAGATACCTTCTGGCTATATGAACATGTGCACATCTCTCATAAGCTGAGAGTTTGCATAGCTGTCATTTGTGAATCACACTAGCAGTAAGTTCTCTGATACAGCCTCTGATCTGAGCATCATCAGGGGATTAATTATTCCCATGAAACCGGCAAGCTTTTGGGCTAGGGCAGCTACAGAATTATTTTACTTTTCATATCCTAACTCAGTTACAGCTTTTTGACTCCATTCACAAGAGCACATCACAACACTTAAGGGATATTCTCAGAGTAGTCTGAGAAGGCTGAAGCCAAGCTCTCTTTCCCTGGCACAGGGATCCAGTTAGCTGTGAGTGACACGGACACGGCTCCTGAAGGTCTTTTCTTTGAGCTTGTGAAACCTCCTCATCATGGCATCGTGCTCAAGTACAACACAGGTGTGCAGGAGCACATGAGAGCAGGTGAGTTGAGCAGAGGTCTTTCTCAGCAAGGGAGAGGGATCAGCATGTGCCTGTCCACAAAGCTGATTCGGTAGACCAGGAGAAGAGAGATGTCTCTGACATATGGCTGCATCCACAAGTGTGGGAGTTTTGTGCCTGGAGGTGTGTGACTGCAGGAGAGAGTGCGTGAAGGACATTTTCACACTTGTTTAGTTCCTGGCAGAGTCAGCCTGTTTCCTGTACTAGGTAAGTGTGGGCTAGCTGACAGCCACTCTGTTGTGAAAGCTGTAACCAGCTGGTAATCAAAAGGGTTGTTTACATGCAAAGTTATGTCTGAAGTAATTTAATGAAGTAATAGAGTGAACGTTTCTACTGAAGTCCGTGAAACCTGTTATGATCCAGCAGTCGAAAGCTCCTGTTGAGTTTTACTGTTGATTTTGGTGACAACGGTTTCCAGTGTGTGATCAGATCAACAAATATTATCTGTAGGAAAGCAGTGCAAGTAGAAGATGTGGAGATGGAAGCCTTATCTAGCTATGACAGGCATGAGCTTACAAAGCAGATGAAAGAGAGGAGAATCTGTGCACTCCTTGAGAATTCTGAAGAGTCACTGTTTCTGTGTGAAACTGTGAAGGTTACAGCTTTTCCTCTGCCCTGCATATGTACTAACTCCTCCATAAAAGTCTTCATAACTCACATCCCTGTAAGGATGGTATTAAATGCCAGTTTAGTACCAAGAAAAGTGTGTCCAACAGGTCGAGGGAGGTTCTTTTCCCCCTCTACTCTGCCCTAGTGACGCCTCATCTGGAGTCCTGTGTCCAGTTCTGGGCTCCTCAGCTCAAAAGGGACAGAGAACTGCTGGAGAGAGTCCAGTGCAGGGCCACCAAGATGATCAGGGGACTGGAGCATCTTTCATATGAAGAAAGGCTGTGGGAACTGGGCTGTTTAGTCTGGAGAAGAGAAGACTGAGGGGAGATTTTATTAACATTTACAACTATCTAAAGGGTGGCTGTCAGGACAGGACAAGGGGTAATGGGATGAAGCTGGAACACAAAAAGTTCCACTTAAACATAAGAAAAAACTATTTCACTGTTCAGGTGAGGGAGCCCTGGCACAGGCTGCCCAGAGGGGTTGTAGAGTCTCCTTCCTTGGATGTCTTCAAGATCCACCTGGACATGTTCCTATGCAACCTCTAGGTGAACCTGCTCTGCAGGAGGGTTGGACTAGATGATCTCTAAAGGTCCCTTCAAATCCCTACCATTCTATGATTCTATGATTAAATCTTTTGCTAAATTGGGCCTTAGGTCATTTGAATTGGATTATTGCTCTGAAAAAAGTCTTTCTGACTTGTGCATTTTCCTTTGGGGAAGGTGACACCTTCAGCTATGAAGACGTCACTCGAAATGCTCTGCAGTATGTGCACGATGGTTCGGCAGCAGCAGAGGACAGCATGGAAATCTCTGTCACCGATGGTGTCACCACAGTGACCACAGTGCTGAGGGTGGAAGTGTCCCTGCTGGATAACAACGGTCCACAGCTGATCCCAGGCTGCCTGTTGGCAATCACCGTGGCTAGTAAAAGCTCCGTGACTCTCTCTCGTTTGCACCTCGCTTATACCGTGAGCTTTCATCTACTTCTAAACCCAGCAAATGCTTCCCTTGCCTTATTCCCCCACAGACTTCTGGTCGCACACACCTCTGCAGAGGTGAATTCTTGGTAGAGAGCTCAAGTTTTCACTGTGTCCCAACTACTGCTGCCAAAAAGGGGATAACAGACTCTTTCATCCAACAGGGTTTTAAAGTTGTCCCTGTTTGACTGCAACAGCAGTGAACTGTGATGCTGTACATGAGAACTGAGTTAATCGCAGATTTTTGTATCAGGCTTTCTAATAAAGCACATGGATTTTGCTAGGTGATAATCCCTGGAAAATTTCAGCCACCTCACCCTCCTTCTAAAATTGCCTGGTTCTTTTTCTGGACATCTTTGAAGGGAGGATGTTTAAACAACCCCAGATGCTCACTCCTTGGTGGCTTGGAGTTAGCTGTAGGGATTGCCTAATGTACAAGAGTTATCTTGCTGATGAAATTCATAAGAAAGATTTTTCACTTCTTGCATACGATTTAGCACCAAATGCACTAGCAGTGGATTTCAGTTATACAGATATGCTCCCCTTAGGGAGGGGAGATCACAGTGCACATGCGAGGCTGGAGACACCTAAGGTAGAGGCTCTCAGAGAGATGATTAGGGAACTGCAGGCTGTGAAGTAAGATAAGAAGGCAGATGAATGTTTTTCCAAGGGATCAGTCTGGATACAAGTCTAGGGTCTGTCCTGTACTCCTCTTAAGGAGGAATGCTGGCAAGGAAGCTGTTCAGATTTAATTTGAGTAAAGAGGACATCTAGGGAAATGAGGATGTAATTCCTGACTCAAATGCTGAGGATATGATGATTTCTGCTTTGGGTCGTATCTTTCAAGCAAGTAACAGAAACTTTTAGAAGAAAAGTGACATCTGAGTTGTGATATTTTAGAGATGATTGTACTTAATGTAGTTAAGAGCAGCCAAAATTGGCTTTTAGTTTATTGTGAATTCTGGCTTTTGCAGCATTGCTTTGCCTTTGTTTTACTAAAAACTTAGCTCTGGGTCTCTATCTGAAGCACTGGTGGGCAACATTTACTCCCTGTGCCAGCTATCAGCTGAATTTTGGCACACTTTATCTGGAGTAAGGAAAAGCATTTTACATAAATGGTTGAGCCCACCAGAAGTGTAAAGTGATGTGAAAACAAAAATGTCAGGTTTCTGTCTGGGAGATTGTGTTGATGTGATACAAGGACACAAAGATGACCTCTCTGAGCTGAGAGAAAATGAAAACACATTTTATGGTAGATTCTGAAAATGTCAACCCCATTGCTTCTCTTCTCATCAACAGAGATTCATTTAATATTCCCCAGCTGTAGGTCTGACCCAGCTAGCTTGATATCTTTCCCTATAAAACATTTTATTCCTCCTTGGATTTTTAGCAGAGAGAAACCAAAGCTAATCATGCCTTGTTTTGATTTGGTTTGCTTCTTCATGTTTAGGACAACAATTCTGCTGACTCAGAGATAAGAATCCAGTTAGTATCTCTGCCTGCGTATGGCACCCTCTTACGGATGTCGGGTGATGGAGAGCTTTCCAAGGTTTATAATTTCACCATGGAAGACATCAACAGCCAGAGGATCAGGTATCAAAGAGCTCTTCTCCTTCAAGCCGTGCCAGTTAAAAGCTCGGTAGGCTTTCTGCAGGGATCTCTGGGCAATGTTAGTGCAATGTATCAAAGATGGTTTTTTCCTTTCCTGGCTCTTGTGTCCTTTGAGATTATGAATGAGAGCATTTGCTGTGTGCAGAATTAGGTGTCTGAAGTGCCAGTAGTTGGCATCGCTTCAAATGATGGTGCTTTTTTCTGTGTTCACAATGTTATGGTGATCCTTTAGGTTGGCAATACCTAAACCAGTGATTTAAAAAAACTCAGGGAATGATCGTGAAGGAGAGTTGGGAACTGAAATACCACCTCCTTTTTCAAGAGGTGTGTGTTCACCTCTAAATGCAGGGGTGAGATGCATTTGTCTGGTTGTCAGTGAGACTTTCTGACCTGCATTGTGTTATGACATTCACAGATACTCCACCATGTTTGAGACCAGCAATCAGCCAGTTACAGACATCTTCCACTTCACTGTTTTTGATGCTGACAAGAACCGACTCGACAGGCAGATGTTCACCATCACCATCACGTCTGCCCAGACAATGCCATCACTCATCGCTTTTGCTGACCATATCACTGTAAGTCGCTACCCAGGATACTAGGAACAGTGACAAGACTGTTGTAGATATGGGGAACTGAACAGTTTTCCTGGACTGAGGAGATATCACTGAAGAAATATGTGGTGTTGCACATGGAATCCTGTGAGTGCAAAGGGTTAACTAATTACTTGGAGCCCAGAGGAGGCTGACAGTACAGCTGCACCCCTGAACCTCATCTGCTTACCTTTGTTCTAGTCATCAGCTGGGTTCTCCCTAGGGTGTCCTGTTGATATCAGTGGAAGATGTCTGACATAGTCCTTTTAATATTTTGCCCCTTAATTCACCAGCTTGTGTGTAAAAGATGAGCAGATGCAAGCCTGAAAACATCTGGTGCTTTGAACTGATGCACAGCATTCAGTCTCCTTATCAAAGCCCTTTGAAGTCATCTTTTTCCTTTCTAGCTTTGCATTCCCTTTCCCTTGCCTTCAAAAGACTCTCTGCAAGAAAAATGTAGATCTCGTCTTCAAGGAGGTCAGCATGACTCTGCCAGATCTCTTCTTGCCCTGAGAAAGTGCTCACAGGCTCCTCCTGGGGGCCAGGCAGGCTTTGTTCTTCTCATCCCACCTCACTTCCCAGCTGATTTCATACTTAACAGATCTAGGGGAATATGGGTCAGGACTTCAGAGGCTGGGCAAGCATACTCCTTAGGGACAGACCTGTTCAATGCTGATTCACATGGTTTTGTACATTGTGTGTGTTGGCAGTATTTTTGTCATAGGCTTTTGCTTTCCAGGTGGATGAGGGGGGCAAGGTCCCGCTTGTGGCTCATCATCACTTAGCTGCTGATTATGATACTGCTGCCAAGCAAGACTTGAAAGTCACTGTTATCACTCTCCCTATGTATGGCTACATTGTGAACACTAAGACAGGTAAACTGTTTGACTGTCTCTTCCTCCTGCTGGCTGATGAAAGGCAAGGTAGTAATTGCCATGCTGAGGCACATTCTCACCTGTCCCACTACAGTTCCTCTGTGCATTGCTAGTTGGCATCAGTTGATCATAAAGAGTTTGTAAGGTGAGCATTATGAGATAAATTGTCTCTGGGAAGTATTTTCTTCTAATTCTCCTTTGTTGGAGACTGGTCTATGTTGTGAGACTGGAGCATTTCAAGACTTTTCAAGCCCATTTGTTGTATTAAGGACATGATTTCATGATGGGCTTGGCAGTGTCATGTTCATGGTTGGACTCAATGATCTTAAAGGTCTTTTCCAACCAAAACAATTCTATGATTTTCATCATGTTTTATTTGGCTGTCCTTGTTACACAGAATAAGCTTTGCTAAATTCCTCTAAATGACAAAGCCAGCTTTAAGGCTGTGTGACCTGTGTCAGAGCATGGCTGGAAATGTTCTCCTATCTCATTGTATTGTCAAGAAAAGGTAGGATTTATCCTAAATTGCTCAAATATGTTAATCGAGGACACGTATCTGCTTATCTTGTGTACAGTCCTAACAGGAGCAGCATATATCATTTTACTTAAATCACGACTTGCCTTTGCAAATGTGACCCTGTTTTGGCTGATGTAGTGACTTGTTGCAAGAGCAATTTTCTTTCTTCTGGAGAGCACAGGTTGCTAACCATTACACATCATTCCTCCTAATTGTGCCCTAGGAACGAACCTGTTCTTTAACTATCGCTACCTGTGGGCATGGGGAAAGGAGAGCATTCACTGGGAAGCTCCCTTTTTTGTTACCCCTTTTGCTATTGTGTGGTTCAGTTCCAAAGAGCTGAGCAACTAGTACCTACCTGCAGTGACAAAGCAAAAGAGTGTCAAGTGAAGGCTAGTGTCGTGTTAAACCAGTGAGGGATATTTTGTTTGTGCCATTGTGGTAATGGGAAGGCGCTCTCCTTGGACAGGAAATGGCTGGGTGATTTTCTTGGGTTTGAGACTTAGTTTTACAAGGTGAAGCTTGATGTAGAGACTGTGTTAAGGCCAGATGGCACTAGCCATTGTCTCATGTCTGAAGAAAGCCTGCGAAATTCTGGGATGTAGGATTGCTTGTACTGTGCATAAAGCTGCAGCTTCCCTAAAGCCTACTCTAATGCAGCAGATATTGCTTTCTACAAACTTCACAGGATGTGTGAAAGCCATGTTGTGAGAACAAGCATCTTTCTGCACCATTCACAGTATGCCATTCTTCTCCCAATTCACCAGCTCTTATTATTAGTTTATCAATGAATGGAACATCCTTTCACTAGTGTTGTTCTGGCTTGCAGGTGAGAGTTTTGGCCCGCAGAGTGAGTCTTCCGTGACCACAGACACATCTTTTTCCTTTCAAGATGTTCTAGAGAATAGCATTTACTACTTCCAGAGTGTCCATGAAAGCATCGAGCCAACAAGTGATGTTTTCAGCTTTTATGTGAGTGATGGCTTCAGCCAGCCTGAGGTGCAGAGCGTTAACATCACAATTCAGGTATGCCTGTGCCAGAGCCCTCTCCTTTCACAGACAGGTGACTACTAAAGCTCAGCCTTTGCTCACACGTAATTCCCCTGGGACAGCAGAACAGTTGTGCATTGCAGCATCTTCTCCTGTGCTTATGTCTTTGGTGTCTCCTCCCTCTTAGAAGCAGTCATGGTGCTGTCTAGATTTGGAGCGCCCGGTATAGCTGCTTAATGGATATCGGCACCCACAGTGTTGTTTGGTAGCTTGTATTTAATTCAGGTGGGCAGCAGTCTCTTCCTCTTGGCCATTAACCTTTTTTGACTGTGTGCCTTTGGGACCCATGCAGCGGCAGAACGATGAACCCCCAAAGATGGTGCTGGAGCCTGTCAGAGTGCACAAGGGCTCAGGAGTGGTCGTTACCAACGCTTCCCTCAACCTCCAGGACTTGGACACCCAGAACAGGGAGCTTGTCATCATGGTTACCAAAAGTCCTAGGCATGGTAAGTCCTGACAATCTGGGGAAGGTGAGAGTGTCTTTGGACATCTGTGTCTGTGTGTCTTTATATCTGCATGTGTGTAATAGCCCCTGACGTGAGAGAGGAGCCTGGCATATTTGTATAAAGTGCATTCAGTCTGTGTTTGGACCAGCAGCCACACTGTGCTTCAGAGCAGATCTGTTCTTTAACTATCGCTATCTGTGGGCATGGGGAAAGGAGAGCATTCACTGGGAAGCTCCCTTTTTTGTTACCCCTTTTCCTGTTGTGTGGTTCAGTTCCAAAGAGCTGAGCAACTAGTACCTACCTGCAGTGACAAAGCAAAAGAGTGTCAAGTGAAGGCTAGTGTCATGTTAAACCAGTGAGAGATATGCAGCCTTTATGTGCATGTGAGCTCATGTATGTAGCCAAATTCTTAACAGCTTTGGCAATAAGCAGATGATTTCCTTCCATTTTTCTCATAAGGCTACGTCTAGCTCCGTGCATCCCACCAAGAGCTGGCACGGAGAGAGTCCCCAACAGGCTGTCTTCTCCCCATAATTCCCATCCCTGTGTCGTTTGTCAGGTGATGTCCGCAAAAGGCAGGCTGCTGCGGAGCCCCCGGGACACGGGCATGTGCTGTCCGTGGGCTCGTCCTTCACCTACCAGGACATTTTGGATGAGCTGATCGTTTATACTCAGAGCAGTGCAGCAGCACAGACGGACGAGTTTGGCTTCTCCATCACGGATGGTCTCTACACGCAGACGGGCAGGCTGGAGTTCCTCATGGAGCTGCCGAAGAAGCAGCCACCCACACTGGCTGTCAACAGGGGCCTGAAGCTCCCAGTTGGTACGGGGAGAGGGAGGAGAATGGTATTGCTTGGTATTGCTAAATGGTCCAGTCTAAACTAGTCGCTTAGCTGGATTGGCTGAAGGTGTTTGTGGACTTTCTTTCTCTGGTCCAGGCTCTGCCGCATACCTCACAGAGCAGCACTTGAAAGCAGCAAGTGTTTATTCAGATGACACCATGATTAGATTTGTCATGAAGAGGGATCCCAGCGTGGGCCATCTCCAGCTGACCCAAATTGATAATCCAGTCCAGATCTCTGTCAAAGGACCTGTCAAAAGTTTCACACAAGCTGATATAAGTAAAGGTGAGAGGGCTTGATTTTAAATCATTGTGACAAGTAAAATGTGGCCAGTTTAGGAAGTTCCACAAGTTGAACTCTCTGATCCCTATTGGGTCCCTTCCAACTTGAGATATTCTGTGATTGTGATCTTTGTAGGAGAGGAAGATGACTTGAAGTAAGAAAGGGAAATAGAAAGAAGTGTTAACAACCTTATCATTAAGCAAGTGTTAAGAGATCTCTCTCAGCAGGAGAAAGAGAGTAAAAAAGTAACAAAATGCAAATCCAGGAACTCCTTTGAGCCCCAAGTCTCTTGGTTTATAGAGCTAGCCTCATTCCAAAGTAAGGATTAAATGATGCAGCTTGTCATAAGCCACCTCTTTTCTCCTTTCCCTCTCTCCAGGGCAAGTGGTGTACCGTCACAAGAAAGGGGATCGTGGTGGACGCTTTGCCTTCACCTTTGATGTGATTGATGCAGATGGCAACAAACTGATGGACCAGGTTTTTTATATTAGTGTATTAGGTAAAAGATAGTGCTGGAATTACATTTTCTTTGCTGCAGAGCTGAGGCCTTCATAGATTGCCATCCCACATGTACTGCAAGTTAAGATGTAATTGTTGAGATGCAGTTTTTATTTGCTGTTAATTCAAAGGCCTTTCAAGTTTGGGGCATGGGAAGAGTTCACAAATGTGGGGATTAGGTTTTTTGGCTTCTGACAAACTTGCTGAAAAAGGTAGAAAAATTCCCCTTAATTTCCTCATATTATCTAGACTGTCTTTAAGATGTTATGTTACTTGCTGCAGAGGCCCAGAGTACCTATATTGGAATTACCAGTCTGGAAGGTGTTTGTGTGTATATTATCTTTGCTTCAGCATAAGTACTCTGTCTCCTAACTCAGCTTTGTATTTAACCCTTTCAGAGGACAGACTTCCCCCCTCCATCATCACCAACAGAGGGCTGGTCTTGGATGAGAACTCAGTGAAGACAATCACGACCCTCCAGCTCTCTGCTACTGACCAGGACAGTGAGCCGAGTCAGCTGCAGTACAAGCTCATCAAGCAGCCACAGCTGGGGCACCTGGAGCATGTGGCATCCCCAGGTTAGCAAGAGGTGTTTACTCAGTTGGGTGCTCCTCGCAGCAAAGCACTGGAAGGCTTTTGAGCCCTAAAAATTCACTGTGGGAAAAGTATGCTTGGTGGTAGCACTACAGAACTGTTTCCCATTAGAAATCAAATGGTCATTAGCCCAGAGACATGGACAACAGGGTGAGGGGAGGTGAGGCAGTCCAGTAATCACAGATAAGGATTTATTAAGCCCCTGGGTGAGTTTATGCTCCATGGTAACCTTGCCCCATGGACTTGGCAGATCAGTCCAGCTTGCCACTACGTGAATCTCCCCTTTCAAGACCTATTGCAGCATCTGCATGACAGGCAAACTTTCAGCCTTTTCTGTGACCACATACAATACGACACCCAAAAGGATCCATTCCCTAATGTCTATGGTAATAGAGCCCACCTTGGTGATCAGACAACTTGCTTTCAGTCTCCCTCTTGGCCAGTATGTCGCTTGATTCCTAAAAAGTTGTGCTTTGGAAGGAGGAAGGGAACTATCTGCCAAGTTAGTTTAAAAGGAAGCTATGTTGTGGTGGCCAAGAAGGCCAATGGCATCCTGGGATGAGGCCTCATCTGGAGTCCTGTGTCCAGTTCTGGGCTCCTCAGCTCAAGAGGGACAGCGAACTTCTTAAGAGAGTCCAACACAGGGCCATCAAGATGATCAGGGGACTGGAACACCTTTCATACGAGGAAAGGCTGTGGGAACTGGGGCTGTTTAGTCTGGAGAAGAGGAGACTGAGAGGAGATCTTACTAACATTTACAAATATCTAAAGGGTGGGTGTCAGGAGGTTGGGACATCCCTTTTTTCTATAGTAGCTAGCAACAGGACAAGGGGTAATGGGATGAAGCTGGAACACAAAAAGTTCCACTTAAACAAAAGAAAAAACTATTTCAGTGTTCAGGTGAGGGAGCCCTGGCACAGGCTGCCCAGAGGGGTTGTGGAGGCTCCTTCCTTGGAGGTCTTCAAGATCCACCTGGACACGTTCCTTTGCGACCTGATCTAGGTGACCCTGCTTCTGCAGGGGGGTTGGACTAGATGATCTCTAAAGGTCTCTTCCAACCCCTACCATTCTATGATTCTGTGATATGCTAGATAATGAATTCTGGTAGTTCAGAGAGGGGGGGCTTGGTCAATCCTGTGAAACTCAGAAAATAGTTACCTGCAAATGTGATCTGAGTTTTAGAGTTGCCTTCAATGCCCAGTGTGTATGAGTGCCCTACCGCTCTCTGATAAATTAGTCTATGATGTCATATAATGTGCTCATGTGATGCAGATTATACTCATCTAAGGTTATATTTCTTCTTAGAATTCGATTTCTCATTAACATGAGAATAAAGTGGAAATATCTGCTGTGTGTTTTTGAGATGCAGACATTCCCTGTACAGCACAGTTTTAGTTTGTGGTTTGCTTCATCTTCTCCCAGTGTAAGATGTCCTCTGGTAACCATGTTGAAAAGGTAGGAATAATGAATGGAAGTTATAATAAGCAAACCCCTTGCTGGGAGAGAATTAAAGACTTGCAATATTATTGTCTAGATTACAAACAAAACCATGAGTCTTGTCCTTTGGAGACTTGAAAGAGCTGGATTAAGGATTTTTTTCCTCTTGATATTTAAAAAGTGATGATTCTGATTTCTGTGCTTTTTCATGTCTGTGATGGACTAAGAAAGATACAGAGTCACCCACTGTGAAAGAGAGCTTCTCGTGATTTAAATGACCTAAACCTAAGGAGAGCGTACTGGAGTGTTCAAAAGAGAACACAAACATTTAAAGCTAATGAGCTCTGAGGAAATCTTGGCTAATTAACCAGTTTGGGCTCATTTACTTCTATCAGATCCTGGTATCTTTTGTACTGTGGCGAATACTTGTCAGTAGCTATTTAGCATGATAAACTGGCAAAAAGTGTTTTTTGGTAAGAGCAGCAAAAACTATCAGACGCAGCACTGAGACTTAAAGGCACAAGTGCTTTTTAAAGTGCTTGTCTGTGTCACACCTAAGGACCTGTAAAGATGTCACTATAAGTCAGTATTGAAAATGGGGCTTAGTCTGTTCTAAATGCAGAGGTACAAGGAGGTAAAAAGACAAGAGTCTTTGAAGGCACTTCTGAAAACTGTTGTGAGGCCAGGAAACCTTTTGCTCCTGCTCAGTGATGCCATGGTAAGATCAGTCCTGCACAACAGTGAAAATCAAGTGTTACATCTGCCATTTTTCTCTTAGCTTCTCTCTAACCCTCTGACCTGAGAGGCCCATCTCAACAGGGTGTCCTGACAGTGTATGTGGGAAGGTTCTGATTTACATTACAAAGTTTATACTTCTTCTTAGAATTAGGTTTCTCAATAACATGAGATTGAAGTGGAAATTTCTGCTGTGTGTTGTAAACTTGTAAGTCTGGGAAGAATTCTGTACTTCTTTTTGCAGAAGGGGTGCCACCATGTTAATTGAAGAGTTGTTGAGGGGAGTTTTTGGGAAGCTATGTGATAGCTAAATCCTGGCTCAGTTGAGGTTCGTGGTACAGCCTGGATCGGAGCAGAACAACCAAGACTGAGTGCTTATGGTTAGATATGTCCAGCTCCCTATGTTTTACTGTGCCTCACTCGTTCTATTTGAGCATTTTCCCCTATCGTTCTTTTTCTAGGGACAAGAATTAGCTCCTTCAGCCAGGCAGACTTGGCCTCTCGCAGCATCCGGTACGTCCACACCAGTGACGTTGAAAAGCATACGGATGCCTTCACCTTTTCTGTATCTGATGGAATGAATGAGGTAAGTCCCAGCATGGTTTTTTGCCTTAGTCAGGGCAGGCTATTGATTTTGTAGGATGAATTGGGAGTCAGTTTTCCTCTTGCATGCTTGTGAGAGACAATTATGTGTGGTAAATGAAATGAAACAAGGCACACGTGGGCTTATTGTTTGGCAATGTTGGATGCTCTTATTTCCACTGCTGGGAGAGATCTTAAGTACCATAGAGAAGGAAGCATGCCCTGTGAAAGAGGAGCCACCTGCAATGTAGCCTCATGAAATAGACTTACCAAGATTTCAGTGTCTGCTCTTCTTCTGCCTACCAATTGCTCCTGGAGCTCAGTTTTGATCCAGTACACTGATGATGTACCCAGAAGCACAGTTAGACCCCTGAGAGGTGTCTCTTCCTACTTTCTGAAAGAGAAAAATCATACCTGAAAACAGAGAGACACAAAGTGAATGAGGGAAGGAAAAGCAGATGTCCATAACTATCACAGAAAGAAGGAGAATAAATTAGTGGGAAGGGATGCAAGAGGTCACGTGCATGTGATCTGTGCTTAGAAGCTCGTGTTTACTGATAGACAAGGCCAAACCAAAGTGATACAGACTCTGGATCACTGTGATCTCCTTTAAGCATTATTGTTTCAGTGGAGTTGCACTCTCGGCAGACTGAATTCATCAAGAGAGGCTTTTTCTCCTCGTCCAGGTGAGCCAGACATTTGACATCACCATAAACCCTGTGGATGACTCCTTACCTGTAGTCCAAAGCCTTGGGATGACAGTTCAGGAAGGGGTGAGAAAAACCATCACGGAGTTTGAGCTTAAAGCAACAGACGCTGACACGGAGGTAAGGGAGACCTCCTCCTTGCCTGCTCCATTCCTTCTTCTGCGGCACACCTGGGCTACCAGGAAAATGGCCTTTTGTTCAAAGAGAGAGATTATAGTGTCATCTCTCCCTGTCAACACACCCTCTCTGATCACAACATCAGACAAACAGCTTGTGGGAGGCCCAGTTTGTACATAAATACGTGACTGAGCGTTTGAGCAAAGCTAAGCACTGGCTTGAGAAATGGCTTTGTCTGGGATGTCTCTCAGACACATAATCCCCAAACCTGAAAGGAAAACCTTTGGAAATTGTGATCAGAGCTAATCCTTGCCCTATCCCACCTTCTCTCTGAACACTCTGGATGTGAACTGAGCTTACGCTAGCCTTGATACCAAGTTTATACCTAGCACAGATGAAAATGACATTTCCTCATCCTGGATCTATCCAGAGGCTAAGTGGTCTCATGTTGTCTCTACCTCACTGAGCTGCATTTTACTTGCAGCAAGAGAGCTCCTGGCTGCCTCTTATTGCCCTGAGCCAAAAATCCTGCCTCAATGGTTATTGCTGCTTCCACCTCAACAGAAGTGACAAAGGGCCTGTCGCATAGAATGGCTGCAGAATGGGAGACTGCTGTGTTCAAGGAGTTGTCCTGAGGACAGGAGCCATCTCAGACCAGCCAAACCAATAGTTCGATGTGATGAGTCTAGCCTAGCTCTCCCTGACTGGGGCTGCCACCTTGGGAGAGATATAAAGACAGGTCAGGGCTCAGGGTGAATCAATTCAGTGTGCAGTGGCCGCGTTTCATTCAGCCCCTGGTTGGAAACTGGACTAGGAAAGCTGTCTGGGCATAGAGTCCCACTCCAGACCTCTTGAGCTGGAAGGACATGCCACTCTGTCTTCTTGGTGCAGGCTGAGTCCATCACATTCACAGTCGTGCAGCCCCCCCGGCATGGCCTGATCGAACGCACCAGCAACGGGCAGCATTACCACCAAGCCACCACCTTCACCATGGATGACATCTACCAGAACCGCATCAGCTACAGCCACGATGGCAGCAACTCGCTGAAGGATCGCTTCACCTTCACTGTGTCTGATGGGACCAATCCCTTCTTCATTACAGAGGATGGGGGGAAGAAGGTAAGGGGAGGAGAAGGAATGTGAGGAAGACCTTCTCAAATAGAAAGCTACCTCCTCTCAGAAAGGGGACACTCAGCTGCTGTTGCTCCACTGAAGATAAGAGCTGAGTATTCTCAGCTGTGTGATGCTATTTACTATTCCCTGGTGTATTAGCCTTTGTGTGTGCAAACTCACCACAGGACCTTGATGACAAGAAAACTGAAGAGAGCAGAACTGGTAATATGGCCTCAGGTTGCACCAGTAGAGATTTAGATGGGATATTAGGAGGAATTCTTTCACTGGGAGGGTTGTTAGACACTGGCACAGGCTGCCCAGGGAGGTGGTGGAGTCCCCATCCCTAGACCTATGTAAAAGCCATGTAGGTGAGGTACTGAAGGACGTGGTTTAGTGGTGGGCTTGGCAATGTGAGGTTAGCGATTGGACTCGATTATCTGAAAGGTCTTTTCGAACCAAAACAATTCTGATTCTATAATATAGTGGATGAGGCTCAGCCTCCCAGAGTAATTGCCATCTCCCTGGACTTTTGTCAGGTTGTGACAGCAGCACCGCAGCGCTTCAAAGTGGACATCCTCTCTGTGGATGATGGGACACCCAGGGTCGTCACCAACCTGGGTTTGCAGTGGCTGGAGTACATGGATGGCAAGGTAACTGCCTGCCTGGGTTCAGCTTAGATTATTTCTCAGGCAGTTCCAGGAGGAGGAGCTTCACAGAAGAACTTCTTGATCCTTCACAATTTTTGTGACAGATACAGGTGACCCTCTGTGCCCATGAAGTGCCTTGGAAAAGGCAGAGGTGTGCAGGGATGCCTGCACTGCAGCTCCATTAGCTAAACAAGGCATCCTGGCTCCAGGGCACTAAATTGCTTCCTGGACCATCCCCTTCCCTTATGCCAGTGGGACCAACAAGCCTGTCTCTTCTTGGCTCTTGCACAAGCTGTACAGTACAGTGCAGTGCAGCCCCTGCCCAGCTTCCTAGGCAAACACATCCTACCCCTTTTCCCTCCTCCCTGGCATGTATTTTCAGCCTTTCTCAAAGCAGAGAAGTCTTGATTATGCCCCAAGGCCACCATGGGAGAAAGTGATATAGGGATTTCTTGTTGTGAGATGCCTTTTGAAGTCGAAACAAAATCCCAGGAAACTCTCACATGCTCATTTTTGAGGACCCAGTATTAACTGCAAAGAATTGCTCTAATTTGTCCCAGGAAAAGAGGCTGGAAGACACTGTTCTAAGGATTGTATTAAGAAGTGGCTATCTCAGCGCAAATTCCTGACTTCAGAAAAAGCACTCCAGCTGCCCAATTCTCTCTTTTTCTCCTGCTGTTAAAGGTGTTTCCTTTTTAAAGAGAAAAGGAAACATGGTGGACCAGAGGCACATTTGTATGAGTTTATTCAAAATAGGGCCTAGTGCAGGCTCCCTGAAGCAGCATGAACTGTCCTGAGTGAATCCTTCTACTTGAGGCTGTTTGCAAATGTTTTTGTAAATCCACCTGAGCATCAGCACGGTTCGTAGAGCAGTAGTTTCCCAGTGAAACCAAAAGATTTCTTGTGGCTTTTAGCCCCAGCTAGATAGGGCTGGGCAGCTTGTCTGAATTTGTTTTTCTTTGAACCACAGTATTTTTATTAAACAAACCAGAATTGGAATCCTTCCTGTCCTCTTGAACCACCTTGTGGGGCATCTGTCTGTTCAATGCCACACTGTGTGCTCTGTGCTTTTACATCCCTAGCTTTTCCGTCCCCAAGCCCTGTTTGACAGAGGGCTTTTTGGATGAACAGTCAGTCAGGCTTGCACTGCTGGATCCTCCAGAGTTTCACCTCCTTGATTTGGCTTTAATCCAGGCAACCAATCTAATCACTAAAAAGGAATTACTGACGACAGATCCTGACACAGATGACAAACAGCTGATCTATGAGATAACAACTGCTCCCAGAAATGGTTATGTGGAAAACAAGCTGAAACCAGGGACACCTGTGACCACCTTTACACAGGGTATGGAGTTGGACTGTGTTCTGTTGCATTTTTCCTTCAGCTGCTTCACTTTATCAAGATTGTTTGTGTGGGAGGTAAAAAAAAGGTGGGAGGGGAGAAGACAAGGGGCAAATCTCAAAGGTGTCAAAAATAAGAATTGGACTTTGCTCCCAATTGCAGAAATCCTATAATTTTGTATAGAAGTCAACATGTCCGCTGTAGCACACCCAGGTTCTCCAGACTTGCTACAACTGGAAATTTGACTTGGGACAGTAAGGAGCTGTAGATATTGCATGTGGATCTAACTGTCACAAGGTCTGGTAGATATTTAGCCAGCAGTGCAGAGTCAACAAGGTGTGGAAAGTTCACTCTTGCAGGACCGAGGGGCCCTCCATTAGGAAGGGAAGGTTGGAGAGTTAACTGCTTCCTACACCGTTGTGCTCTTTCTGATTGCTGCTCCTTCCAGACTCCCCTGGGCAGGCTGAGAGTCTACTCGTAGCGCAGCCTTTTTTTAGCATTGCTGCTGCAGTTGGCAGAGCCTCACACCACACTGCATTAGATCCTGGATAAATGCGGTCAGCAGTTCTGCCTGCCTCTTCTCCTGCCAGCCATGCCTGGCCTCCTGATTGCTCTGAACAAAAAAAGGAAATAAAAAAAAGATAGAGAACTAGAAGGTCAGAGAGCCCAAACCATCTCAGCAGTGAGAAGGAACCCTGTTAGGACATACCAGCTTATAGAACAGAGCTGAAATATGCACTCACCAAGAAAAGTCATATTTCTTGCATTTCATCAAAGCTTCTTTAAATTTACCTTGTTTTTAAATATAAGCTATTATGGACAAAGACTAGGCAAGGGAATGTCTTGTCACAGCTTGTAGGCTGGCTTCTACCACAGGGAAGACTACTGGAGTTAAAAACCTGCTGCAACCGTGTGAGTGCTTGTCACCACACTACTCATCTGTAAAACTGCTAATGACTTTCTGTGTTGGCTCACTGAGTGTCTCCTCCTGGCAGAGCATGTGAACCAGGGCCTGATTTGGTATGTGGTGCATGAGGAGAAGGTTCAGGAAACAACGGACAGCTTTCAGTTCCTAGTAAAGGACAGCAAACCCAATGTGGTCAGTGGCAACATCTTCCATGTCCAGTGGTCTCTCCTCAGCTTTACATACACCAGGTAAGTGACATGGAGTTTACAGCCCTCTTCTGATAAAAGGGGTCTTATCTGGAGGGAGGCAGGTTGAGTTCTGTAATATGTGATTGGACCTACAGCATGGCAATGAAATTCTGGGGCAGTTACCATATTTTTTTTCCTGCATTTCACTGGCATCTCACTGGAACCGAGGTCACGCTGCTGTGCTGTAGCACCTCACATGACATTCCTGTCAAATTAACACTGTTGATATCTTAGGGGGGGTGCAACACTAGCCAATATAGAAGTGGGAACTCATGTATGTGTCAGTGAGAAGTGCCTGCTGGGCCAAATCATAGGGCAGGCTTGCTGAATAGCTGCCACCTGCTCAAATCCTGGATTGTTAGTGTTCCTCGGATTTTCCATGGAAGCAACAGCCAGCCCGAGTCTGTGGCTCTCGGTGTTGGCATAAACACATAGAGTTTACTCCTCAGCCTGTTATTTGTATCTGTTTGATGTGTTCCCAGCTACGAGGTCAGAGAGAGCACGGGCTCTGTCAGTGTGGCGGTGAGGCGGATCGGTAACCTCAACCAGTACGCCATTGTCTTGTGCCGCACAGAGCAGGGAACCGCCACCTCCAGCTCCAACTCGCAGCCTGGGGAGCAGGACTACATGGAGTATGCAGGGCAGGTAGGTTGGAGACACTGAGAAAGGGGAGGTCTGACCAGGCATGCCATCAAGCCTGGATGAAAGAACTGATAAAAACACAAAGGCAACTGTATTTCCTTTCTAAACAATTGTGGTTCATTTGCTTTCAGAAGAGGGTCTGTGTTGTCGTCAGTTTTTTATGTTGACAGATACACTTTGCAGCAGTGTTCTGACCACAAATGCTATGGGCTTGCCTGAGTAGGAATTTCATTGCTGATCATAGAATCATAGAATCATTTTGTTTGGAAAAGACCTTTAACACTGCCAAGCCCACTGCTACACCATGTCCTTAAAGCATACAAAGGGCTAAAATCATAACTGAGATCAGAAGGGACGGGGCCTACACACTGCATTGCTGCTGCCTTTGAGCTCTCCTAGGCATTCTAGAATCATAGAATTGTTTTGGTTGGAAGAGACCTTTAAGCTTGTCAAGTCCATCTACTAAGCTCATAACTGTCAAGTCCACCACTAACCCATGTCCCTCAGCACCTGGTCCATGTGGCTTTTACATAGCTGCAGGGTTGGCTTCTCCTATCACCTCCTTGGGCAGCCTGTGCCAGTGTCTAACAACCCTCACAGTGAAAAAGTTCTTCCTATCTCCAATTTAAACCTCTCCTATCACAACTTGAGGCCATTTCATCTTGTCCTGTCACTTGGGAGAAGAGACTGACCCCCACCTCATTACAACCTCCTATCAGGGTGCTGTAGAGAGTGATCCTGTCTCCCCTCAGCATTGTCTTCTTCAGGCTGAACACCTGCAGCTCCCTCAGCCACTCCCTATCAGACTTGTGCTCCAGACCCTATCCTAGCAACGGTGCCCATCTCTGGACGTGCTCCAGCGCCTCAATGTCCTGTTTGTAGTGAGGGGCCCAACACAGAACACAGCAGGCAAGGTGCAGCCTCACCAATGCCCAGCACAGTGGGTTGGTCCCGTCCGTGTTCCTACTGGTCATGCTATTTTTAATACAAGCCAGGATGCCCTAGGCTTTCTTGGCCACTTGGGCACGCTACTGGCTCATGTTCAGCCAACTGTCGACCAACACCCCCAGGTCCTTTTCCACCAGACAGCTTTCCAGCCAATCTGCCTCAGGCCTGTGGTGTTTAGTCCTTGACCAAGGTTGGTGTCTGCTGCTGCCCATGCACAGGGTATACGATTCAGGCAAGGGTAAGGCAGGAAGGACAGAACATTTCAGAGCCCAGGCCTAAGAGGGCAGGCCACTTACTCCCTTCCAGGTGCAGTTTGAGGAGCGTGAGGACACCAAGGCCTGCACCATTGTCATTAACGATGACAACATCTTTGAGGGCACAGAGAGCTTCACCGTGGAGCTCAGCATGCCAGCCTACGCGCTGCTGGGGAACATCACTCGTGCCACCGTCACCATCACTGACACAGAGGACGAGCCCACCCTGCAGTTCGACAGGAAGATGTACCACATCAGTGAGAGCGCTGGTGTTCTCTCTGCTCCTGTTGAAAGGAAAGGTGGGTTGAGCCAGGCAGAAGGACGTTCTGTGCTCCATGGGGCTCTGCGGTGTGAAAGGGAACGTGGCTTCGCAGGCATTGCTGCGGGTGAGACTGGCAAAGGCTGAACACACGTGGCAGAGAAAGTGGACAGGAAGCCCTAGAGACTCTGGCCAACAGTAGTGGGGACAGAGAAGTGGGCAGACTGTGAAGTATGTGTGGCTGCCTAGGGCTTGGATTTTTGTTCTGTACTTTATACATAATAGAGGCAGTTTCATGCCTGTATTCTGCCATCTTTTACCACATGACTAGGATTACTGCAAAGGTGATGAGGGGCCCTTGCAGTGTGTACCTTTGCCAGGCCAACATCTCTTTCCTGATGGAGGGCAAATAACAGCAATCCCCAGAGCAAGTGGTGTTCCTCCAGGTTTGCTTGTTTACCAGTTTAGGGTGATTCTTGTCTATTTTGGATGTAGCTTTGTGACACAACTGAAATTACGAGTGTGTTGGTTTTAGTTGTGATAGAGCTCCTTACTTTTGAATTCATTTGCCCTCCCCTCACAAGTAGGGGTAAGCCCTCCCTTGTATTTATTTGCTACTTCTCTGTGATCTAAATACTGTGTTTTATGTGGACCCTGTCACTGTACTGTAATTCTTGAATAGGCAGGTGCCACCTGTTTCCTGATGATGATCACTGAGAGTACAGGTTCCAGTATGCATGAAAGTCAGATCTAAGCCAGCTTTCATGCAAGTTTAGGGGGAGGGATGATGTTCTGTTTTCACTCCCCATCCTCTTTTCTGAATGCAACTTTGTTATTTAGGTGGATGATGTCTCCACCAAATAAAGTAAAATCATTTCCTCAGAGTTATGGGGGTTTTATTCTATTGCATCTTAGGGGATACCAGCAGCACCGTGTCAGCCGTCTGCTACACTGTTCCCAAATCAGCCAAAGGAAGCAGCCTCTATATGCTTGAATCTGGCTCTGACTTCAAGTCCCGGGGGCTGGCAGATGACAGCCGCCTCGTTTTTGGTCCGGGTGTCACCACGGTGACGTGTGACGTCGTGCTGATCGATGACAGCGAATACGAAGATGAAGAGGAGTTTGAGATCATGCTGGCCGATGCCTCGGCTAACGCACGTGTTGGCAGCCGGGCCTCAGCCAGCGTCTTCATTGGCGGGCCCAACGACGCCTCCACCGTGTTCCTGGGCAATGCGACTTTCACCGTCAGCGAGGCTGCAGGTGAAGAGTAGCAGGGGGCTCCCCCAGGGCTGCTCCACACTGCCTTGGCGGGCTTTCACCAGGAAGAGTTATCGGAAGGAGCGATTTAGGGCACAGTAACAAGAGTCGTAAAAGATCTACAGTGGGTTTCTATTCTTCCCTCTGCCCCTGTGGGGAAATCTGGGGGTTGTTCTCTGCAATAGCCTGTGCTCGGTGCGGGAGCAGTGGGGAAGGGAGAAGGACATGCTGAAGGGAAAGGGATGGTGTTGTGGTATGTGGCTGCTTTCTCATCTTGGTTCTCTCTCATGTGCAACGGGTGATGCAGGAAACATAGAGATTCCAGTCCTCCGCCAGGGACCCGATCTCTCAACCCCCGTCTCGGTGTGGTGTGCCACTCGAACGTCAGACCCACCATCTGCCAGCCCGGGCATTGATTATGTTCCCAGCTCCAGAAAAATAGAGTTCAGATCAGGCAAGACAGAAGAGGTGAGGAGTCACTTGCACTCCTGATGAGTCTGCCCTCTCTAGTGACACTTCTCTCTTGTTTATGTGCATACTCTGTATTTGCCATTTGCCTGTTTTGAAAACCCTCTTGAGGCCACTTGAGAATCATTAATAAATCTGCTAGGCACAGACTTCACATCTGATCAGCACTCCAGCCAGAGAAGATGCAGTCAAGCTACCTCTCCCAGGGTAAAGATGGTGCCTATCCTTTGAAATGATATGCCAGACTTATCTAGAAAACTGTTTCCATTGAGTAATGAATTCAGAAAAGGCCTGACATAATGACTTTGCACTAGACTCCCAAATATGCATGCTGAGAAGGGTGGAAGTTTTGCATCTCTAAAAGCAGGGCTTCTGCTTTCCTTTTAGTTCTGCACTCTGACCATACTGGATGATGCTCAGTACCCAGTGATAGAAGGGCTGGAGACATTTGTTGTTTATCTCAGCTCACCCCATGGAGCTGAGTTAACAAAGCCATTCCAAGCAATTGTGGCGATAAATGACGTCTTCCAAGATGGTAAGTTACCCGTGGCAGCTCTGTCTGATCCAGCTTAGCCTTTTCTTAATGCTTCCATGCAGCAGGAAGCCAGTCCAGGTTAGGTTATTTCTAGGCTGAATTTTCCCGTTTTCCTGGGATCTTCAATTTAGCTGCCCAGTTTCTTTCTGTGCTTCACTGCCTACAAGAGCTTGGAGTCTTCAGAAATGCAGAAGGAATTTTCCTGTGGCATTCTCTCACTTTGAGCCATGCTTTGCCTCCTCTGCTCAGAGCTCCATCCTTGTTTCGTGCTTTCTGTGAGCTCAAGTCCCACTTTACTACATGAGAAAGTCTCACTGCATGCTTACTTTTTCTTGCCTCTCATGTTTCCTTGCCAAAGGAAAGCACACACCGTGTAATATAACTTTGTAGTAGTCTATCATCATTTTTGCCTCTGTCTCTTTTGCTGAGGTCTGTCCTCTTTGCTGCTATTTGCTAGCTTCTATCTATCTGTGGAACTTCAGTGCTGTTTGACTTTCTCGATTACTTCCTGTAGTACCTAGCATGCAGTTCACCAAGGATACGTACACAGTGAAAGAAAAGGAGGGCACTCTTCACATCCCCATCTTCCGCACTGGGGACCTGAGCTACGAGTCTTCTATCAGGTGCTACACCCAGAGCCAGACAGCAAAGGTCATGGAGGACTTCATAGAGAGAAGAAATGCAGAGGAGTCTCGCATCACTTTCTTGAAAGGGGAGAAGGTGAGTTGAACCTGGTTTATACTGCCTTATTCCTCTCACTACAAGAGGGACATTATGGGCTGGAGTATGTCTAAAGATGGGCAGCAGATCCGGGGAAAGGTTTGGAGCACAACTCTGATAAGGAGGAGCTGAGGGAGCTGGGTGTGTTTAGTCTGGAGAAGAGGAGGCTGAAGGGAGACACAATCACTCTCTGCAACTCACTGATAGGAGGTTGTAGTGACGTGAGGATTGGTCTCTTCTCCCAAGTAACAAGTGACAGGACAAGGCACCAGGGGAGGCTTCAATTTGATATTAAGAACTTTTTCACTGAGAGGGTTTTTAGACACTGGCACAGGCTGCCCAGGGAGGTGATGAGAGACCCCATCCCTGGAGATATTGAAAGGCTGTGTAGGTGAGGTGCTGAGGGACACGGTTTAGTGGTGGGCTTGGCAGTGTGAGGTTAGTGGATGGACTCGGTGGTCTTAAAAGTCTTTTCCAACCCAAATGATTCTATGATTCTATAGGGAGAATAAAGAACCATGGATGGGAGAGGTTCAGATCTCCTCAACTCTATGTTGTCAGAGGAAGCTGACAGACGCTGTCCCAGCTGCTTACGTAGATGCTTAAAGTCACAAATTCCTCTGGTCCTGGAAGTATGACGTGACTCTGAAGAGGTTGCTTGTTTCACAATAAAACTGGTTAAAATATGAAATGTCAATCCTCTGTGTCAGTAGGACCTGGGATTCTTGTAGCCAAGAGCTGTCAGTTTGTGAAAGTGGGTGCATCCACTGCTGTGTCTCGTGTAACTGTGTGGTTTTCCCACACTGAAGCAGCAGCCTTAAAAGTACAAGTATTTGTTCCAGGGCTAACAGTATTTGGACATTAAACTCTAGATAGTGAAGTATAGTGTGGCCTTCCAGTGGCTTACAAATATTTTGCTGCTCTCTCCTGCTTACGTGGCCTTAGGTGAAGAATTGCAGTGTTTATGTCAATGACGACTCTGCCTTTGAACCAGAAGAGCAGTTCCAAGTCTACCTTGGTAGCCCGCTTGGAAACCATTGGAGCGGAGCTAGGATTGGGAAGATGAACGTGGCAACCATAACTGTCACTAATGAGGAAGATGGTAAGTGAGGACACTCAAGGGTGCAGCTGTACACATGTAGGATACAGTTCCAAAATGGTCAGCACAGTCTCACCAACAATTTGCAGTTTAATGTACTACATGTGAATGCCTTCAGTCACATGGACACGGCTCTGCGTGCAGGTCGCTGATGTGATGGCTTTGTGCACTGGACTGGTCCTAAGGGAGGGATCGAGTAACAGTGTCTTGAACCCGCCATTTGTCTGATTTCCCTGCAGTTGCCTGGGGAGTTGCTGTGCTTCCCCTGGGAGATATTGCCTCCAGTTCACAATGTCACAGCCTGGAGAGATTTGTGGGGAAGAAGGAGGCCAGGTCCTGCTGGTGTGACTGCTGATGGGGGCTGTAGCACCATCACACGGCATACATCTGAGGGCCTGTGATTACATGGAAGGCAGGGGATGGAAGAATCATTTACCATCCTCTGTAGCCCAATACATGTGTTGGATTTTGTCTCACCCCTTGCCCTCACATCCAACCCTTAGAACTGCAGTTTTGGCCCTTGCTTTGAGGAACCCCTTGCTCTGAAGATGTGTAGAGTCTAAAAGGAGCCAAGCTTAACTCACCCTAGTTGAGTGCCCTTCACCTCTAAAGAGTTAGCTGTTGTGCAATCCTGGGGCTTTTTCTTCACTGCTGTTTCTTTAGCACCCACCATTGAGTTTGAAGAAGCTGCATACCAAGTTCGGGAGCCGCCTGGCCCAGAGGGTGTTGCTGTATTAAATATCAAGGTGGTGCGGAGAGGGGATCAGAACAGGACCTCGAAAGTGCGCTGCAGCACCCGGGATGGCTCAGCTCAGGCCGGAGTGGATTACTACCCCAAGAGCAGAATGCTCAAATTCAGCCCAGGTAAAGGCTCTGTGGAGGGAAGGTTAGAGGCGGTGGTGTGACATTTTGTGTATGTCAGAAAGGAGCACTGAAAGGAAACATTCAGGAGATTTGGGAAAAGCCACGCTTTGCATGAGGTTTGCAACACAGCACAGGACAAACTGCTCCCAGGGAAGTGAGCTGCATCAGATAACCTTAGATTTTTGGGATTTGATTGATTTGATTTGATTTGGGGATTGATTTTGGGTTCATCGCAGGCTTTGTGGGAAGAAACACCTATCCAGCGCTTCAGTGTGTTACAGGTGAGGTGCAAGACTTTTCCCCTCACCTTGCATTAGACATGTCCTTTCCTCTCTCCTTTTCTGGTTGCCTAATCATTCTCAGTTCAAACATACTGGTGTGCTGAGCACCAGCCCTCTCCTCTCAATAAGCCAAGTGCCAAACTGCTGCCCAAGCAGGAGAACAACAAAAAGGAGGAGAGAATGAAAGCCTGGAGGTGGTGAGCTCTTTACTGAGCAGACTGTAAATGCCTAAGGACACAGAGAAGTGGCTGAGACTTTCTGCTCACTGGAATGAATGTCACTAGAAAAGAAAAGGGAAGGCCATCCCAAACCTTGTCATGTTTTCTCTTGTGTACATTTCATCCCTTCACAATGCCCTGTTGGATGAGGAGCATCTGCAGTTTGGTTGGCTTCTTGTTTTGGAGTTTTTTTTCCTGGTTTCTTTTTTGTAAAATATTTTCAATATACTGCAAAGGCCACTTTCTATGCGTTCTTTTTGGAAATGTGACTCTTGTGGGCCACAGCCTTGCACTTTGCTGTGGCTATAGTTTTGTTGTGCTAAAAGGCTGACCTGTTAAATGAAAGATGATCAGAACAGAGGAAGAAGCACTAAGCATCTGGCAGGCAAGAGTAAGGTGGTCTTCAGAGGATGTAAGGCTCAGCAGAGATCTTTCTGGATCAAGTGGAACAACTCAGACAGTGCTGCTGGACCAAGAAGCCCTCACCAAACTGTTCTGCATGCTTGTGTGAGAGACAGCAGAGATGCTCACAGCAGGGGTGGGAATGTCCTTTGGATCATAGATTTTTACTGCTGACAGCCCATACAAGACAGACATTATTAATCCTCAGACAGCATCTGCTAGTAAATCTATCACCTGATCAATTGGATCAGTTGTCATAGCTGGAGTTTTATGTATAGAGTATACTCCTGTGTGGTGAGGGCTAAATTATTAGTAGCAATGAGCAGAAATAAAATTTATAATGCATATTTTATCATAATGTCTCAGTGGTCATAGCCTGGGCCAGCTGTGCAGGTTTTTTGAGAGAACTTCAGAGCAATATCTGGTGATGAATCAAGTTCTCTTTGCTTCTCTTGCATTTCCTCTCACAGGTGTGAACCACATCATGTTTAAGGTGGAGATCATGTCCAATGAAGACCGGGAATGGCACGAGTCCTTCTCTCTGGTTCTGGGTCCAGATGATCCGGTTGAAGCTGTTCTTGGAGACACCAGCACTGCCATAGTGACTATTCTGGATCAGGAAGCCACAGGGAGCCTGATTCTACCAGCACCTCCCCTAGTAAGTTGCACATTGCAATGGATGTGATTTGGCACCCTTCCAGTAGAGACTGAAAACCCTAGTGGGGTTTCTGAAATAGAATTAAGAGCTGCAATGATGTGGCAGCCCTGGAGTTCAGAGGAAGCATTGCCTCTTCAGCCCCTCCTCAGCCTCAGGTGAATGCTGCCGTCTTGCATCCATACAGGTTGTCACCCTGGCTGATTACGACCGGGTGGAAGAAGTGACCAAGGATGGGGCTAAGAAATCCCCATCCCCAGGCTACCCTCTCATCTGTGTCACCCCTTGTGACCCTCACTTCCCCAAGTACACGGTGATGAAGGAGCGCTGCAGCGAGGCTGGGATCAACCAGTCTTCAATACAGTTCAGCTGGGAAGTAGCAACCCCCACGGATGGGAACGGAGCCAGGTCGCCTTTTGAAACCATCACTGACAACACACCCTTCACTAGTGTCAACCATAAGGTACGTGGCCAGGTACTGGGGTGGCAAAGCTGCAGGAGCACGTGGCATAAGTCAGCTAGGGATGGGGGCAGTTCTGTCAGTCTGTGTGTTGTGTGATCCCTCACGTGTGAAATTCAGTTGTGTTCCTGCAGCCAAAAAAGTGGCACCTGATAAAGTGACTGTGCCCTCTGAGAGCCCAGCACCCTGATGTGACCTCTGTCACTGGGGTTTGACTGTGGGCTTGGTTCCCTCCCGCCCTGCTCAAGTTGCAGGGAGGGCGTAGCTCAGGTTATCATCCCATGTTCCTTCAGGCACTCATTTTACGGCATTGCTCCATTTGTGACCCAAGATCTCTCTGTCCCTGGACTTTCCATGTCCTGTCCCACAGACAGAATTACTGTTTTCCTCTGGGGACTTGTCCCAGGTGCTCCCAAACTGTGATGTCTCCACTCTTCTCAGGCATCCAGGTGTGCTTCTAGATCATGTCTACTCGTACATGAGCCTTGACACTATTTTTTTGGGTAGTGTGCATTTTAGTTACACAGAGATTAAAACCTAAAATCTCCTCAAATTTAGGGATTGGCAAGGCACATATGGATGCTTCTTTGGGGACTTTTTTTTCCTTTTGGCTTCAGAAAATTTAACACTGTTCTTTGCTGAGCCTGCTAAAAGCACCACTTCTATTGATGTGGGAAGTAGCTGTGAGCATTCAGACACTTCAGTAAATCCCTGGTGGCAGGAGATGGAGCCTGACAGATCATAACAGCTCAGGCTCCATCTGCTTGGCCACACACACACTCCTAGTTTGTGTGTGCCTCACCTCTGTGCTGCCTCAAAACACCAGGATAAAATGGTTTTGAAACACAGTCAGATGTTGCAGCACCAGTGTCTTTGACTCACGTGCGTGACATCCAACCTCATAAGATTTAACAAGGACAAGTGCAGAGTCTGCACCTCAGGAGGAGCAACCCCATGCACTAGTACAGGCTGGGACCTGCTGAAGAGCAGCTCTGCAGAGAGAGACCCGGGAGTCCTGATGGATAATAAACTAAACATGAGCCAGCAATGTGCCCTTGTGGCCAAGAAGGCCAATGGCATCCTGGGATGCATCAAGAGTGTGGCCAGCAGGTTGAGGGATGTTCTCCTCCTCCTCTACTCTGCCCTAGTAAGGCCACATCTGGAACACTGTGTTCACTTCTGGGCTCCCCAGCTCAAGAGACACAGGTAACTTCTGGACTGAGTCCAGTGGAGGGTTACCAAGGTGATCAGGGGACTGGAACATCTATCTGATGAGGAAAGGCTGTGGGAACTGGGGCTGCTTAGCCTGGAGAGACTGTGAGTGGACCTTATCAATGCTGATAAATGCTTAAAGGGCAGATGACAAGAGGATGGGGCTAGTCTTTTTTCTGTGGTGACTGGTGACAGGACAAAGGACAATGGACACAAGCTTGGAATATAGAAAGTTCCACTTGAACATGAAGAGAAGCTTCTTTGTTGTGAGGATGAGGGAGCTCTGGCACAGGCTGCCCAGGGAGAGTGTGGAATCTCTTTCTTTGGAGGTTTCCAAACCTGCCTGGACATAATGTGTGTGTGACCTGATTGAGGTAACCTGCTTTAACAGGGGGCTGGTCTGGATGAGCTCTGGAGGTCCCTTCCAACCCCCACCATTTTGGGATTCTGTGATTCTGCATGTTTCTCCCTCCTTGTTCCCTGCAGGTGCTGGACAGCATTTACTTCAGCCGGCGGTTCCACGTGCGCTGCGTGGCCAAGGCTGTGGACAAGGCTGGCCATGTGGGGACCCCTCTGAGAAGCAATGTGGTTACCATAGGCACAGACAGCGCCATTTGTCACACTCCTGTGGTTGCAGGGACAGCCCGAGGATTCCAGGCACAGTCATTCATTGCCACTCTGAAGTACTTAGATGTCAAGCACAAGGAGCATCCCAACAGGTATGACCCCGGAGAAGGGAAGAGAGCAGTCCTTCACTGGGCCCCCAGGGTTTACAGACCTGGCTTGGGTTCAGAATGGAATGTGCATCTAAAACCACATCCTTCTGTGCAGTATGCCCTCTTGAACAGCTCAGGGTAGTGTTCCTGCTCTCTTCCTCGTGCCCTTTCCCCCAGGACGTTGTTGGGACAGCATAAGGAACATATGTGTGGATGGGGAAATGTAGCCAAAACAGCATCAGTGTGCCATTAGTGGGCTCCTGTGCCTGCCAGGGCTGCTTTCTTCTGCTGCCTCACCTGCTGTTTGTTCCAGAATCCACATCTCAGTGCAGATCCCCCACCAGGATGGCATGCTGCCCCTCATCTCCACTCTGCCACTGCACAATCTGCATTTCCTTCTCTCCGAGTCCATCTACAGGCACCAGCACGTCTGTTCAAACCTGGTGACTGTCAGAGACCTCAGAGGCATCTCAGGTAGTCTTTAAAGCCAACCTTTTCTTTCTGAACTTGGTGGTAGAGAGAAGCCAGTAAAGAACTGCAGACGAGAATGCTTTATTTTCCTCTGGGCTCTCTTGACATGAAGGAAATAGTAATTAATACTCCTCTACCAACAGCAGTTAACAGAGTTGCCTGGTTGAAGATGGGATGCGATGAATGGGAAGGTTTAACACATAATGGGGTTAAGCAGAGTTGCTCTATTTGAGGAGATTGTAGGTTTCTGCTTTTCAAATCTGTTTTGTGATATCCATGTGGTTGGGGGGGATCCACAGGAAGGAGATGCTGTGTCTGTGACACTGAGGTCTCCCATGTGGCAATGAGAAGCAGCAAAAAGAAATTCACTGCTGAAGTAAAAGCCAGAGCTGAAGAAAAAAGGCATTTTGTGTCTCTGATGTTTAGGGTAACATGATCCATGCTTGTTCTGTGGTGAGCAGGGGATTATTGTACTTCATTCTGTTCATTTCGTACCCAAGCTGTTCTGCATTTCTTAAAGACTAACTTTGACCTTAAATTATTAGGTCAATAAGGGGTTTTTTTAAGGATTCTTACCCCATTCCTGTAACATTGTCCCCCATGAAAACCTGTGCATATTCAGTTTGACCTCCAGGATAATGAGGGGAGAGGAGACCATTAAGTCTCTAATACAATCAAAGCCACTGATGTGAGAGTGAAAATGGGACTTCAGTACTTGTCGCCAAGCTCTTTAAAATCCCGAGTGACCGGTGTCCTGATGTCTCCTAATCCCAGAGGCAGGGTTTCTGGATGAAGTGACCTATGACAGCATCATTCTGGGTCCTGGCTATGACCGCCCTTACCAGTTTGACCCCACAGTGAGAGAGCCCAAGACGATCCAGCTCTACAAGCACCTCAACCTCAAGAGCTGCATCTGGACTTTCGACGCTTACTACGACATGACCGAATTAATCGATGTCTGCGGGGGCTCCGTCACCGCCGACTTCCAGGTGGCATGCTGGATCCTAAACTCTTCCTCCTAATCCAGATCTTTCACAATTCTTAGGCAAAGCTCCACTTGGTGTTGGTGTGTATTTGCTGCTCTGCTCTGTACAACTGGAGCATGGCTTTTTTCCCCTTTTACATACAAAAGAATGGTGCTTTGTGAAATGCCTGCCCTTAATTAATATATTTTCATTGGGGTAATGTAGGTTTTATTCTTTAATCTTCAGAGCACCATTAATTTTATTTTTTTTAAGTACAAGGATGTACTGGAAATACAAAATGTTCTCAGCTGTGCTGTATTCTTTCACAACTCAGGCTGTATTCTTAGCCAGTGTAAATGGGCAAAGAACAAAGCAGAGGCCCATCAGTTCATACTATGCAGAGGAGCAAAGTCATGGGGATTTTGAAGTAATTTCTTAATTAACTTACTGGCAGAATAAAGCCAAAAATGTTCTCGCATGAAATAATGGCTTTTGCTACTAGACGTGCCTCACTGCCCTCTCAGGGATGGGCTATACGTGTACATCCCACTCGAGGGAATTATCTGTGTCATCTTCATCAGGTTCTTGTGTTAAATTCCCAGTCATGATGTTACAGCCAACATGATCTCTTTTAATTCCTGCCGGCCTGGAGTACTTTGTTAGCTTTCTTTTTATAGCTCCAATTATTTGCACAAATCCAGAGAAGCTGCTTGAACTGAACAACTGCATAATTGAGTACATGGAGGCTGGCACCAGCCGATCTGGAATGTCTCTCTGAGCTCTCACGGGGGCTGGCAGAGTACAGCTGTGCTCTGCAGATAATAAATGGTGTATATATAGATGAGGAACTGTGCTATTTCAGATACTCTCAAGGGCCAGTCCTGAACAAGCAGAATTGTTCCTTTTTAAGACACAGAACTGGAAACTGTGGGGTTTTGAGGTGAAGTGGTGAGCACAGCTCCTTTTGTCCCATGGCACCTGGGTGCTTTAGCACTTACCCTTATTTAATGGGCAAGTTTGTCATAAGTACCTATATGTAAAGAGAAAGAAAGTTCAGTCATCTCTGACCTAATTGTAAGAGTTGTGTAGTATGTGAGGAGTGCCCTGTGCTGTACTTTTTCCTAGTAGTTCATTATTGTTTTTCAAGTGGCAGTCCAGCAATAACTTTTGTTGCCAATCAGCTCCCTGTTTGATAATAGTGCTCAGTCTTTATGGAGCAATGACATTATAGCCCCTGCATTAGCTTCTCTCTGTTTAGGACATCCATGGTTGAGAATTAAAAAGAAATCTTCTGTGGCAAGTACTCTAGCTTTTTTTTCACCACTTGCAGAGCAGAAGGTGAATGCAGTGGGTGCTGTGAGTCCAGACCAGTGTCTCTCCTATGGAAGGTGCATAACCACCTTTTTGGGGGTTTATTGACAGGTACGGGACTCCGCTCAGTCCTTCTTAACAGTCCATGTCCCTCTCTACGTGTCCTATATCTACGTGACAGCACCGAGAGGCTGGGCTTCTCTCGAGCACCACACGGAGATGGAGTTCTCCTTTTTCTATGACACGGTTCTCTGGAGGACGGGTAAGTCCCAGGCACCTGGACAGGTATGGGAGAAGTGTATTTCCCGTTGTTGAGGTTGCTCCCTGGGGGATACTTGGAGTCATTTCTCAGGCACTCATCAGTGATTCTTGTACAGGAGCTACAGACTCGTTCCTCAGCCTCCTGGTCCTCACAAATGGACTTTCTCCTCCAGTATCCCTTTGTTCAAACTGTGGTAGTCCCAGCAGCGAGCCCTAAATCCTTCCTATCCGCTGCTGCTGGTAATATCCAAAACGTTACATCCGTGCCTCTATCCTGTGCCTGCAGGTCTTCTGTTTCCAGCTTGTTAAATTTCCTTTCCCACAATTTTTGGAGCCTGTGTATTTGCTGTGAAGCCAGTGCCTGCAGCCTTGAGCAGTATTTGCTGCCCAAAGGGCCATGAGGCACAGACAGCGCCTCACCTTGTGTTTGATTCCAACAGCGGTGACACTAAATATTGCAGGGTAGGCACTCAGAGAGCTTTGTTCGTGGAAGGCCACTCGGGAATTAAGGCCAGGAGTACCCAGAAACAACTGTCCACACTTATTATGTAAAACAGATTACATCCACAGGCTAATCATAGGAGGGAACTCAGTGTATTTACTTCCCTTATGCTTGAGTGAGACTTAGGCAGCACATGTGGCTAATGAAGGCTGTGTATAGCTGACTGACTGGAGCATGATCCCACACCTTTTTGGAGCTCCTTGAAATGCTTCTGGAACTGCATGGGGTTGCCAGAGTGTGTCTGAGGGCCGGCTGTGCTGCGTGGCCTGCCCCGTGACTCTGTTCTTGCTGCACTGTGCAGGCATTCAGACGGACAGCGTTCTCTCAGCGCGGCTGCAGATAATCAGGATCTACATCCGCGAGGACGGACGGCTGGTTATTGAGTTCAAGACACAGGCCAAGTTCAGAGGTGAGAGTGTTAGTCCTGACAGAGGAAGAAATTGACCTACGAGTGCAGATCTGTTCTGAAAACACGGGTAGCAGAACAAGGAGCCCCCCTGTGCTGAGGGGTGCACTGTGTGCTCTCCCTGTACTCTTGCCTTACTTGTCACCTCTTTGTCCTCACCCCAGGGCTTTTTGTAATGGAGCACCACAGCCTGCCAGATGTCAAGTCTTTTTTAATGACTCCAGACCACCTGGGAGGGATTGAATTTGACCTGCAGCTGCTGTGGAGTGCTCAGACTTTCGACTCTCCCTACCAGCTTTGGAGAGCAACCAGTTCCTATAACAGGTGAGGACTGGATATTCAGCCACTTTCAGCAGTTCCCCACGGCACAATATTCTTTGTGAGCAATGAATGCCTGCGTAGTTAACAGCAGCAGCAGAGCAGCTTTGAATCCAGCTCCGAGAAAGGAATTTCTATTGCCCTTTCAGCAGTCACAGTCATAGAGTGGAGTGGTCAGGAGACAGCCTTGGCCAAAGGCTCAGAGCTAGAGCAGTCAGGGAGCTGCTGTCAGGGCTGAAAACCTTCCTCTGCTGGTTGTGTAAGTGAAGGGAAAAATCACTTCATCTCTGTAAGGGCATTTTTCTATCAATTAAGCCAGTGGGTAGGTAGATACCAGAGGTGACAATGTATTCAAGGTTGTTTTGTAGTCTGCAAGTTAAAAGCAGGACTTCATGCCCATGACTGATTGAGTTGGTAGTGCTATGCTGAGTGGGTGGAGGTGGGTATATTAACATATAGAAACACTTGTTTCACTTTTTAAGAAAATTCCTTGTCATTACTAGTTCTGTCTGTGACTGTTTATTCTTACAGTCTGTGCTCCTTGCACAGAGGGTCAAATTAAAAAGCATGGGCCAAATTTGTCCCTCCCATGACTGCTAGAGTAGATGGACATTTCTGGGGCAAAGGAGAGGTCCTTCTATGAACTTTGTCTTGTCTGCTTACACTAAGTAGGAAATGGTGGGTGATGGGCGAGCACATCAGCTGGATGAACAGCTCGGAGTCTCGTTGGGTGAGCACAGTGTCTCTTCTCTGTTCCCAGGAAGGACTACTCTGGAGAATACACCATCTTCTTAATCCCCTGCACTGTACAGCCCACACAGCCATGGGTAGAGCCTGGAGACAAGCCTCTGCCCTGCACGGCTCATGCTCCTGAGCGGTAAGGAAGCGCTAGGACCATTTCAGCCCATCTGGGCTGTTTGTGTGGTTCCAGCAATAAACTTACTTCAAAAGTTGCCTTTACCTGTGTGCCTGCCTTTCCTCTGCCACCTCTGGCTAGGCTGTGGACTCCCAGAACAAGGGCTGTCCTGGGCTATTGTATATGTCAGCCAGCAGTTTTCAGCCTTGGGGCTGCAGAAGCCCATGTAGCCTTCCGTTGTCAACAAGAAAATCAGAACTCCTGGGAGAAGGCATCAGCAGGTGGTGCAGAGCCCTGCACTGTTACTGGAAAACTAGGGCAGGGTGAGGGCAACAAGCCATCTTGGGCAGAGTACCACTATAGTAAGGGCTGGCAGACTCTAAATAGTAAAGATGGAGGGAAGAAAGGGGAATCAGGCTGTATAGGTCACCACCATGTCACTTCAGATGCGTCCGAACTAATGCTCTCCTTTCTCCTTTCCTGCCTCAATTATAGATTTTTGATCCCGATTGCCTTCCAGCAGACAAACCGCCCGGTCCCCGTCGTCTACTCCCTAAACACAGAGTTTCAGCTCTGTAACAACGAGAAGGTGTTTCTGATGGACCCCACCAAATCTGAAATGTCTCTGGCAGAAATGGATTACAAAGGGGCTTTTTCAAAGGGTAGGATTTGTTTTCTTTCTTTCTTTCTTTCCCTTCCTGCTGGTGCCTAATGTTTCTGTCTTCCACTCCTCTGAAAGGGAAGGGTAAAGCCCAGGTTTGGCTTTCCCTCTTTCACAGCAACAAATGGCATGTGGAGCAAGTCAGAGCCCTGTAACAGCATGAGAAGACAAGAATGTCCTCTGGCACAGCATTTTGTCATCTGCACACACAAATCAAAACCTTTCCAAACCCAGAGCCATATGCAGTTTGGAGCCTTTGGCTCTAACAGTGGTTCTTTTGTTGTGAACGGAGAATTTAACCTGACTATTTTCCTCCCAACCTCCTCAGGGCAAATCCTGTACGGCCGTGTGCTCTGGAACCCTGAACAGAACCTCAATGCCGCTTACAAACTACAGCTGGAAAAAGTCTATCTGTGCACAGGCAGGGATGGCTACGTGCCTTTCTTTGACCCAACAGGCACTATCTATAACGAGGGGCCCCAGTATGGCTGCATTCAACCCAACAAGCACCTGAAACACCGATTTCTCCTCTTGGTACGTTTTCTGCTGTGACTAGAACTGCAATGTTGAGCATTTTGTGCAATCACATCCAGAGAAGTCTGGTCTCTCAGCCTCTTGCTGGCATGACAGACCTGGGAACTAAATGGCCTTCCTACTTTTGAACTTGCACACTGGGACTGCTTGGGGCAGAGTGACTGGAAAGCTGTCTGATGGAAAGTGACCTGAAGGTGTTGGTCAACAGCTGGCTGAACATGAACCAGCAGCATGCCCAGATGGCCAAGAACACCAATGGCGTCCTGGCTTGTATCAGAAATGGTGTGGCCAGCAGGGACAGGGAAGTGATTATGTCTCTCTACTGGGCCCTAGTGGGGCCTCACCTTGGCTGCTGTGTTCAGTGGTGGGCTCCTCACTCCAAGATAGACATGGAGGTGCTGGAGCTTGTCCAGAGATGGGCACCAGAGTTTGGGAAGGGTCTGGAGCACAAGTCTGATGAGGAGTGGCTGAGGGACCAGGGAATGTTTATCCTGGAGGAGGCTGAGGGGAGATAAAATCACTCTCTGCAACAGCCTGATAGGAGGTTGTGGTAAAGTGGGGGTCAGTCTCTTCTCCCAAGTAACGAGTGATAAGAGGAAAATTGCTTCAATTTGTGCCAGGGGAGGTTTAGACTGTAGATGAGGAGGAACATTTTCACAGAATCACAGAATCTTAAGAGTTGGAAGGGACTTCAAAAGATCATCTAATCCAACCCCCCCTGCCAGAGCAGGGCCACCTAGAATAGGTCACACAGGAACTCATCCAGGTGGGTTTTGAGTGTCTTCAGAGAAGGAGACTCCACAACCCATCTGGGCAGCCTGTTCCAGTGCTCCCTCACCTGAACAGTGAAGTTTTTCCTTGTATTTCTTTGGAACCTCTTATGTTCCAGCTTGTACCCACTGCCCCTTGTCCTATCATTGGATATCACTGAGAACAGCCTGGGTCCATCCTCCTGACACAATGTTCCAGGTGTGGTCTCATGAGGGCAGAGTAGAGAGGGAGGAGAACCTTTCTTGACCTACTCACCACATCCCTTCTAATACACCCCAGGATGCCATTGGCCTTCTTGGCCATGAGGGCACATTGCTGGCTCATGCTCATCCTGCTGCCCACCAGGACACACAGGTCTCTTTCCCCTACACTACTCTCTAACAGTTCATTCTCCAACCTGTACTGGTACCTGGGGTTATTCTTTCCCAGATGCAAGACTCTACGCTTGCCCTTGTTGAATTTCATTAGATTTCTCCCTGCCCAACTCTCCAGCCTGTCCAGGTCTTGTTGGATGACAGCACAGCCTTCTGGTGTGTCAGCCACTCCCTACAGTTTAGTATCCTCAGCAAACTTGCTGACAGTGCCCTCTGTTCCCTCATCAAGGTCATTAATGAATATATTGAACAGTACCGGTCCCAGGACCGACTCCTGAGGGACTCCACTAGATGCAGCCTCCAACTAGACCCTGCCCCATTGGTCACCACTCTCTGCCTTCTTCCGTTCAACCAGTTCACAATCTACCTCACTACCTGATCATCCAGCCCACACTGTCTCAGTTCTGCTGCGAGGATGCTGTGGGAGACGATGTTTCACTGAGAGAGTTGTTGGATCAGGGAGGTAATGGGAATCCCCATCCCTGGAGATATTTAAAAGTCATGTAGCTGAGGTGCTGAGGGACATGGTTTAGTGGTGGCCTTGGCAGTGTTAAGTATGTGATTTGATTCGATGGTCTTGAAGGTCTTTTCCAACCAAAACCTTTCTATGATTCTGTGATTCTATTAGCTTTTTTGGTCCATGTGTTCTCCCTAGCCTGAGCATCCCAGATGACATAGCACTGCTGGGTTTTGATTTGACTTCCCCAGGCCCTCCCAAACCCCACAACATCCTGCATAGTTTCCAGTCAGACCCTGTTGCCCTCCCCGACACAGAAAACCAGAGCCAGAACAAAGCATAGTGCCTGTGCTAAATGCTTCCCTCATCTGGGCAGGCATTCAAATGTCCTCTGCTTCTGCTTTCAGTTGAGTTATTTTCCCCCAGTACAAACAGATTCTGACTGCAAAGGGATAAGAAGTGAAAATGTGGTGGATTTTTTGCAGTACTGGGCAGACAGGTGCAAAACATGAAACAAGATCAGTTTTTCCTCAGCCTTTATCTGTGAGTATTTCTTGGTCTAAGAAAAAAGGAAAAAACAAACCACAAATTAGGAAGAAAAAGAAGTGACGTACCAAACTCTTAAAATTTGCCTTGATCTCTCTGCTCAGGCCACAGCTTGGAATTGACAGGACCAGCATCATATGAAGGGAGATTTCTTTCCCAGTTGTGCAGGAATACTTTGTGTACAAATGCACAGTTAGCTCCCCAGATGTCATTAGCATTTGCGAGCGTCCTTGCTGGCAGCCCTGTTACCACTCATAGGACGGGTAATATAGTACTGGTTAGTTTGAGCAGGCTGGTTAAGCTCTTCTGATCTTCATTTGTACAAACATGATGTTGACATAGTCAGCCCTAAAACAGTATGAAGCATCTCCAAGTCACATACATCAAAAATATTTTCTGTGCAATAAGCTAAATGTCCCTGCCTACGCGTACGTGTGGACACTGGGCATTGGGGTTGGGGTTCTGCAGCAGCAGGCGGGTGTTGTTCAGCGGCCTGGCTTCCCTTCAGGGAGATGGTGGCACACGTTCCTCTTCATGACACTTCTCTCCTTCCCAGGACCGACACCAGCCAGAAGTGACAGACAAGTATTTCCACGACGTGCCATTTGATGCTCACTTTGCTTCTGAGCTGTCCGAGTTCCACTCAGTCAGCAGCATGCCCGGAGTCGATGGATTTACTCTCAAGGTGGATGCTCTCTACAAGGTACAAAACCAAGTGATATCAGTAGCCTAAAATTCACTTCTCTGTCCAGGATGCTCCAAATACTTCGTGAATTGTAGGCTCTGGGCCTGACACTGCCTAGGGAACCCAATTGACTTGCAGGTCATACTGTAGCAGCCTCTCCTCACTTTGCCTGGGTATAAACATGAGATGAGAGATCAGAGCCTCTGTTCAGCAGCAGAGTGCGTCAACAGGGTCATCCCTCCCTCTGAAGGCAGCCGGAGCTCAGAGCTTTCCGCAGCCCTTCCTCATGACGGAAGTAGGCAACCTCTAGGTCCAGTCCTTTCTGCACAGAGCCTGGCAGTAGGAGGCTCAGAAGAGCCCAGCAGATTATAGCAGAAATGAAACACACACAGAAGAAGCTCTCGATTGAGGGCAGAATTGTATATCCTGACTTCTGGGCTTTTGTGTCCGTCCACAGAGAGGCCATCTTTGTAACTCACTGACCTCTGTTTGCTTTAGGGGCTTCTTGGCATTGCCAGGATTGTGCCATGAATTAACAGTAGAGCAGGTTAAGAAGCAAATTCCAGCTCAGAAAATGGAGATGAGGAATGAATTCTGGTGATGAATATTATATTATTTTCCAAAGCACTCAGGAATTAAGCTCTTTAAAAACACGTTGTTAATGTTCCTAAATTAATAATTGCAGTTGCCAAAGTCAGTAAGGCTGAACACCTGGCTTAGTGGTAAATATTATCACAGGTGCTCATAAAAACACACTGAGTTTTTGTTGATATATGCATGAGTCAAGAAAGGGACAAAAAAAGCAACCAGCTCTACCTTAATGAAATTACTCAACAGTTAACATTTCCTCACTGTGCATGTTCCCTTCCTTAAAGGTGGAGGCTGGACACCAGTGGTACCTTCAGGTCATCTACGTCATCAGCCCAGAGAGCAGGGCAGGGCCTCGCGTCCAGCGATCCCTCACTCGCCCCTGGAGACGCAGCCGCAGGGACTTGGTCAGCAATGACGGGAGGCTGATGCTGGACGACTCCTTAATCTATGACAATGAAGGCGACCAGGTCAAGAACGGGACCAACATGAAGTCGCTGATCTTGGAGAGGGAAGAAGCCGCCGTCGCAGCCTCCTTATCGCAAACGGGGGCGTCCCTGGGCAGCGCCTTTGCGGCCGTCACCCTCCTGCTGCTGGTGCTTTGCGGGGTTTGCCTTCTCGCCAGGAAGTGTCGAAAGCGGCAGAGAAAGCGGGCAGCTGCCAGGTCCGCCCTGGAGGAGCATCCCCTGAACACCAAGGTGGAGCTGCCCAGGGGCACCCAGAAGACCCTGGACAGCCGGTACTGCACAGTGAGGAATGTTAATATATTGAGGGAAGGCGGGAGTGTCTGCGAGGGGAAAGGCAGGAAGGTTAAACAGGTGAACTTGGAGGTCAAAGTCCACAGCAATTTGCACGACGGAACAGAAGTTTAATGGAGCACACCCTTTGGTCTGGGAAAAGCTTTTTATAAATTGTAAAAAGAAAATATATATAAACAATCCAAAAAAGAAAAGCTGAGAGAAGTTATAGTGGTATTTTTATACTCATGTGAGAAGAAGTAGCCCTGGCTCACCTCTGCTCCTCCCTGTGCAGCGGCTGCAGGGCTAGGCGGGTGAGGGGTGCAGAGGTGCCGCCTCGGCCGTGCTCCCCCTGTGCAGCGGCTGCGGGGCTAGGCGGGTGAGGGGTGCAGAGGTGCCGCCTCGGCCGTGCTCCCCCTGTGCAGCGGCTGCGGGGCTAGGCGGGTGAGGGGTGCAGAGGTGCCGCCTCGGCCGCGCTCCCCCTGTGCAGCGGCTGCGGGGCTATGCGGGTGAGGGGTGCAGAGGTGCCGCCTCGGCCGCGCTCCCCCTGTGCAGCGGCTGCGGGGCTAGGCGGGTGAGGGGTGCAGAGGTGCCGCCTCGGCCGCGCTCCCCCTGTGCAGCGGCTGCGGGGCTAGGCGGGTGAGGGGTGCAGAGGTGCCGCCTCGGCCGTGCTCCCCCTGCGCCGACCCCGGGGCTGTCTCAGGCCTGCGGAGCCCAGCACCTCCCGCGGGCCAGGGACAGCTTGTGCCCGGGCACGCAGAGGAGGCTCTGCAGGGGTCGGGGGCTGTTCCTCACCTCGCCGGGGAGTAGAGCAAGAGAAGCAGCAGCTCCCAGTTCAACACATGGCCTTGATTTGCATCTTAAAACGAGGCAAAACCCTACAGGAAACCACAATGGGCTCTGGTGCTCGGTACTGGGAGGTTAATGCGGGGGCAGTGCTGGCTGTGGGAGGGGACACGAATTGTCACAGGGAGTGTTGACTGTCCCGAATAAAGTTTGAATACAAACCCAACACAGGGTGTGACTGGACTGTCCTTTGCCTCCTTCAGCCCCGGGGGCGCTGGGGGCTGCGTCGCCGCGCTGGGGGACAGGGATGTGCTGGGTGTGCCCACCACGGCGGGGCTTCCCAATGGCCTCGGCGGGCGGCCGAGGAAGGTGTTCAGCCCCCCTTCCAGGCTGCGGCGCGGGCTGTACGGCCGCCGTGCCCGCAGCCGCCCACCAGATGGCGCTGCGCTCGGCAGCGCTGCTCCGCCTCCGCCAGAGGGCGCGAGCATTGTCGGGGCGCGGCCGTTGTGCCCTGCCGTGTGGCGCAGCGTCCACGAGGGGCGCTGCCATCGGACAGCGTGCCGGGGCCAGGCGAGGCTGACGGCACAGCCCCGCGCATGCGCACTGCTGCCCCGCGCGCGCGCTCATGTGCCCCGGCGGCGGCAGGCGCGCGGCGGCCCCACAGGCTTCGCAACCCACCCACGGCCGCCAGGGGGCGCCGTCGCCCGAGACTCAGCGGGGCCGCGCCCGGCTCGCTGCAGCTTCCTCCGCACGCACGGTGAGCGCCGCTCTGCTGCCGCTGCTGCCGCTGCTGCCGCTGCTGCCGCTGCTGCCGCTGCTGCCGCTGCTGCCGCTGCTGCCGCTGCTGCCGCTGCTGCCGCTGCTGCCGCTGCTGCCGCTGCTGCCGCTGCTGCCGCTGCTGCCGGCGCCGGGTCACACATGGGCCGCAGCCGCGCTGTGCCCAGGCATCTCGTCTCCCCGGAGCGCCTCTGGGGCGCTGCCGTCGCGGTCCTCATGCCGCCGCAGCACCGCCGCTGCTTCCGCGGGGTCTCATGCAGAGTCCCCGGGGCACCTTGTGCAGGCAGCCGCCAGCCCCGGGCGTGGGTTTGGCAGCAGCAAGAGCTGCCGGCTCTGCCTGCGCTGGCAGTCACGGGTGAGGCTCAGCTTGTTTCGCTTTCTCCCGGGCCAGGACCCTCCACAGGGGCCCAGGCACTTTGCCAGTCGGGTCCGGCCCCAAGGCAGCTTCTTTCGCCCAGGTCCTTTGTGGAGCAGCCGCCAGCCAAGCAGACCCCTCAGCCTGACGCTGGCTCTGCTGTAGCTGGGGAGAGCTGGGAGCAGTGAGTGTGGGAGCTGCTGCAGGAGGACACTGGTTCCCACTGGTGTTCAGCCCTTCGGCCCTGCCCAGTGTCATCCTCACAGGGGATGCCCCAGGGCCGGAGCTGGCAGTGTCGGGCACTCTGGGAGGAGCTTTGCTTTGACTGAAACCTTCCTTTTGAGCTCCAGACACGCTGTGGTGGGAGCAGAGGCTGCTCTGGGGACTCCCACCGGCTCCTGCAGCCCCAGCAGCAAGACAGTGAAGCCGCCTGGCCAAGCACAGGTAGTGATGCCGTCACGGTGCTGCTGGTGCCTCAGGAGGTGTTGGTGGCCCAGGTGGTGCCGTGTGGCTTGTGCTGGCATGTGGGGAAGGCTCATCCAGGCACCTGGATGGGCAACACGGCTCCAAGGTGATGAGCACCAAGTGACACCAGTGGGGACGATGTGCCTGCTGAGGCGAATGCTGTGACAGTGGCCAAGTACAGCTGCGCAGAGGGACCCTGTTGGGGTCGAGTCCCTGCAGGGTCCCCAGGTACAGAGAGGCAGGTGGGGATCCTGTCTCTGGATGGGGCAGTGGGGTGCCAGGGACTGCTGGTGCTCTGAGGGCATCAGGACTAAGAGAATGTGAAGGAGCCAGGCCTGGAGGATGCTCAGGGAGCAGTTTTGTGCTCCAGGCACATTAGCTTTGTCCTAAGCACAAATCCACCTCAGGCTAGGCCCAGACTGGTCAGTGCTGTGTGTTTGAGGAGGTGACAGTGGGTGCTGGCAGGGTCAGGCCCAGACCCCCCTGGCATGATGGCTGCTGGTCATGGGTCTGTACCGCTGCTGCTGTACAGATTTGGGGGCGTTTCAGCCAGGTCCTGGCTCTCACTCTCCCAGGACTGAGACCTTTCTGGTGTCCTGTTCCTGTTTTTCCCTCCCCTCCCATCTCAGGTGTGCAGTGCTGTGTTGCTGCAGGGTGCCCATGCCTAGGAAGCAACAGGGTCTGTAGGGGCAGCAGCTCCAGGGAATCTGGGCCAGGCTGTGTGGAACTACTGGAACCTCTGTTCACATCTTTCCTTATCCGTAGGTCTCATCTGGAACAGAGTTAAACCATGCCATGAGTTCAGGGAGGAATGGATGGATGGCCAGAGGACCCTCAGCCAGGCTGGGAGCCATGTGGGGCATGGAGCCTCAGGAAGGAGCTGAATTGCTTGTGCTGAGGTTGCCACTTGCGCAACTCCAGCTCTGTGCAGCTTCAGGTCGGCTGTTTTGGACCCAGCTGTTTCTGTTTATTGGTTCAGACTCCTGTTTGTTTCAGTTCAGCTCTGGGACAGCTCCAGTTCAATTTTGGCTCCTGTTTCAGTCAACAGTTGGGTTTGTGCTCTGGTCTGAGGTCCATCTGGTGGATAGCTCCAGCTTATTTGCAGGTCCATTTTTGTTTTCAGCTTCAGTTCACCTATGGCTCAAGCTTATTTGCAGCCTCAGGTTGGTTGTTGCTATCCCTGTTCATTTCAGCTTGAGCTTTTTTTTTTTTAGTTCCTATTCATTGCCACCTCCAGCTCTCTTTGCCCCCTGTCAAGACTGCCTGGTGGACTGCTCCACCTTGTGCTTGATTCCCATTGGGTTTCGTCTCCCATTCTAGCTCAGTCCAACCTCTTCCTCTACAGTCCCAGTAGGATTCAGCAGCTTTTCAGTTCTGCTCCAGCTCATTCTGCTTGTGCTCCTGCCACACTGTAAATCAATCACTGTCGTAATTTGTATATGAATATGAGTTGTCATCACTGCAGGTGCACTGCCCAACAAGGTTGTGTTTATTGTTCAGGAACTATTTGGGTGCATCGACACCTCTTAAATAAACAGTTGGAAGCCAAGATGGCATGAAAAGTGCCTGTTCCCCCAGAGCCTATATCTCAGGCATTTAGTTCAGTCTGGTACATGGCAGCCTCCCAAACTGCACAGAACATGACCAGGGCCCCACACACTCCCTGCATCCCCCTTACCCATGCACCTCAATACCCTCCCAATTCCCCCTAAACCTGCAACCACCAACGCCGCCCCAGGCTTTGTCCCCAGAAACATCTGAGCTGGTCTCTGTTTCTGAGCCGAATGATTCTATGACTTTTTGTTTCTCGTCCCCAAAACACAGGACTTCTGGATCTCTCCTGCCCTTGAAGAGCCTGCTGTCATGCTCCTTAAGACACGGGACTTAAGTCTCCAATTCTGAGCTCCAAATCTGGCTAAGGAAGCTGGAGTCAAGCCCCAGAAAACAATGAGTGACATAGTCTCTGGTTTTGATTCTCAAAATGCGGGACTTGGCCTCTCTTTGAAGCCCTCAAACTGGCCAGAGGAGCATGCTGTCACACTCCCCAGACACAGGATGTGTCTGTTTCACAGCCCCAGGACTCATTTCAAGTCCCAAAACTTGGACTGGTCTGATGAGCCTGGCTTTAAGAGCGCAGGACCTGGACTCTTGTTTCTGAGGCCCCCCCAAAATGCTTGAGTTTTACTAGTCTTAACTTCAGGGCCCTAAAACTGGCCAGATGAGCCTGCATTCAAGCCCCAGGAAATGAGTGACATACATGGTTTCTGGTTTTGATCACTAAAATGCTGAACTTGGTCTCTCTTTCAAATCCTCAGACTGCCCAGAGGAACCCACTGCCACACTCCCCAGACACAGGACTTGGTCTCCGTTTTAGTCCAAAAAGCAGCAAGGTGGGACTGGTTCAACGGTCATCCCCAGCAACACAGACCTTCTTAGGCTGTTTCTGAGATCACCTCCACAAAACACAGGACTACCTGTGATGCTGAAAAGAAGGCATCATTTATTAGTCTGAGCTTCAAAGCCCCAAGAGTGGCTGAATGTTGCTGGTGCCAAGCCCCCAAAACACAGGACTGGGTCTCTGTTTCCAGGACGGGAAGGTGCCCAGCTTGACACCAGCCCGGGGTGCCCACTGCTGAGCGCCAAACCCCACACGACTTGGTTTCCTCTTTCCCAGACGGGTTTTGGGTTTTACGATACCGAATCTAGCCCCGGGTTCTGTGTCCCCAAACACCCCCGGCAGAACCCCAGAGCCCCCAGCCCAAACCCGCGCGTGGTGTCGGGCCCGGCCCGGGAGCTCCGGCGGTGTCGGGCGCTGTCGGCAACGGGCCGGGGACACCGGCAGGGCGGGCCCGGCCCCGGGTGGCTCGGGCGCGGACAGAGGGAATCGGGCTCCGGCCCTCCGGGCTTTATTCCGCCGGCGCCTCGAGCCCAGCGGCTCCTCCCCATCCCACCGAAGCGGCCGCGCTCGCCCGCACACCCCGCTCCGCTCCGGCCCTCGCGGCCACTCCCCGCTCACCTGCAGCGGGCTGACACCGACCCTCCGCGGCTCCGCCCGCCCGCGGCTCCCGCGCGGGGCCGCACCCCGCACCCCGCACCCCGCAGCCCGCACCCCGCACCCCGGCCCCGGCCCCGGCCCCGCGGGAGCCGCCGCACCCGGGTGAGATGGCGCCGCGCCCGGCCCCGCCCCGCGCACGCGCTCGGGGTCTCGCGGGGGGGCGGCCGCAGGGTCCCAGCGCCCGTCCCCGGCCACGGGGGACGCCGCGGGCAAAGCCCCGGCTGCGGGCACTGGGAGTTGACCCGTGTCTCGGAGCCCGTCCGTTCCCCGCTAAGCCTGTCCCACTCGCCCCGAGGCCGCCCCAGTGTCTCTCCTCCCGTCACTCGTCCCATCCTGGTCCCATTCCCACCCTGGTACCAGTCCCGTTCTTTTTCAGTTCCTCAGAGCAACGTGGTCTCAGCGGAACATTCGGAGCTCAGCTTTTCTCCGCTTCTTTTTCTCCAGTTCCCTCCAAAAAAGAGTCTCCTGCGAACACTCATCCCCTGCCTGTGCCTGGGTGTCCCTGCTTTCTTTTTCCAGACGTTCTGATAATTTCTAAGAAGTGCGGGACAAATCTCCCAAGCACTTTACAACATTCCCTAAAAATCAAGCGATCACAATTGTCATTTAACAGGAAAAAGTACTGATGAGATGCCGTTAGAGCATATAGAGAGGTCAAAGTCACCATGATTCAAGAAGTGCAGTTAACTATGAATTAACTCCTCTAATGTGCCTGAGGATCACCTGCAGCAAGACCAGAGTGTGCTTCAATCAGCAAAAAGCCTTGTAAATCGTGCTCACAGAATTACAGAATCTTAAGGGTTGGAAGGAATCTCGAAAGATCATCTAGTCCAACCCCCCTACCAGAGCAGGCCACCTAGAGTAGATCACACACGAACTCACCAAGGTGCCTACCATCCTGCTGCCCACCAGGACATGCAGGTTGCTTTCCCCTACACTACTCTCTAAGAGTTCATTCCCCAACCTGTACTGGTACCTGGGGTTATTCTTTCCCAGATGCAAGACTCTACACTTGCCCTTGTTGAATTTCATTAGATTTCTCCCTGCCCAACTCTCCAGCCTGTCCAGGTCTCACTGGATGGCAGCACAGCCTTCTGGTGTGTCAGCCACTCCCCTCAGTTTAGTATCCTCAGCAAACTTGCTGACAGTGCCCTCTGTTCCCTCATCGAGGTCATTAATGAATACATTGAACAGTACTGGTCCTGGCCCCAACTCCTGAGGGACTCCACTAGATGCAGCCTCCAACTAGACCCTGCCCCACTGATCACCACTCTCTGCCTTCTTCCCTTCAACCAGTTCACAATCCACCTCACTACCTGATCATCCAGCCCACACTGTCTCAGTTTTGCTGCGAGGATGCTGTGGGAGATGGTGTCAAATGCTTTACTGAAATCCAGATACATCACATCCACTGCACTACCACCATCTATCCATCTGATTACCTCTTCATAAAAGGCTCTCAGGTTGGTCAAACATGACTTCCCCTTTGTTAAACCATATTGACTGCTCCCATTGACCCTCTTATCCTTTAAATGCCTGGAGACAGCACCAGGATAAGCCATTCCATCATCTTTCCAGAGATGGAGGTGAGGCTGACCAGTCTGTAGTTACCCAGCTCCTCCTTCTTGCTCTTTTTGAAGAATGGAGTGACATTTGCTTTCCTCCAGTCCTCAGATTCTTTCATATATGAAGGTAATCGAGGGCAAAAGTAATATTTGGGTTTTTATTTGTATTTGAGCCCCTAGGAGTCCAGTATAAAGATATGGTAATGGGGTTAGGAAAGCTAGGCAGGATTTTCCATCCTGCTGTCTTTTTTGCCATCCACGATGGAGACACCTCAGCAAAGCCTGGAACTGCACACCTGGGCTGAGCACCAGTGGCCACTTCCTTTGGCTGCTCACCACCTCCTGAGGTTTCAGGTAGTTTTGTACCTCAGAAATGTTTTGATTTCATACAAACTATTTCTAGGTAAAGCGAAACAGAAGCCGTCAATGGCTCAGCCACTGCCAATGCTGTGCCCAACCTCTCCTGGCTAGTGCTGCCCTCAACTGCTTCAAGTTGCCTCAAGGTTTGAGAGCTCGAGAGCTGCAGCCACCAAAGGCAGATAGCGACAGGGCAGAGGAGGGGATCTGGAAGCCCCTGGGATGCAGCAAGGTCAGGCCAGCAGCTCCCTGGTGATCCCACGTCCAACAGTCACTCCCCCATGAGCCCACAGCAGAGGACAGAGCCCACCCGCTATACTCCAGCACCAATGAGGTCCCCGAACACCCACCTGTCCTGTCCCGCTCTGCTGCTCCCCAAACAGCCCTGGTGCCAGGGGCAGTGAAGTGGGAGCCTAGCACCAAGCAGCTTCCCCCAGACCATGCAGAGGGATGGTGCCACCATCCTCCGCAGTTGGGTACGGTGGGAGACTGGCACCACAAAATGAAAGGCAGAGACTTTCCAGCATCACTATGTTTATTTTTCACTCCAAAGCAAGCCACCTCAATTCTACAAACATTTTTCTGGGCAGTCACCTGCCATTAAGGCATTTTTAAAAGATATATAAACCATTTTCTCCAGCTGCAGCTGCGGTTCCTGGGGCTGCCTGCACCCACTCCCTCAGCGCAGCGTCACCAGCTCTTCGGCAGAAGTGGGGTGAATGGCCACGGTGTTGTCCAGGTCGGCCTTGGTGGCCCCCATTTTGACGGCCACAGCAAAGCCCTGCAGCATTTCATCACAGCCCAGCCCTTGCATGTGCAGTCCCACCACCTTTGGGAGAGAAGCAAGAAGCCAGATGGGACCCAGCACGGGTGAAATCGAGGCTGAACACTGGTCTTGGTGCTGGGGAAGCTGGAACCCTGCCCTAGACCTAGTCTGAGCAGGTCAGACAAGACATGAGGACACCCAACTATGGGTGCGCATCACCCCCCTCCAGCACCCAGCTCTCCCTCTGGGTTCCCTTCCACGCACCTTCTCCTCCTTGCCAGCGCACACCAGCTTCATGACACACTTAACCTTCCTCTGGGTGACGGCGTGGTACAAGGGGGTGAAGGAGGTGCTGTAGATCTTCACGTTCTCCCTCCCGTGTGCGGCCACGGCTTCATCTGCAGCAGAAGACACAGCACGGAGGTTAAGGGGATGCGCTGTGCACGTGAGGCATTTATAAAGATGGAGTCAAAGCCCATTTTGCAAGGCTCAGACTGCTTGCCAGAGACTGTGTCCTTGAGCATCTAACTAGCAGCTCTGAGCCACAGTGTCCCCTCCCTCTTTGCCACCCTGCACCTTGTCTGTCCCCACCTTCGGTAAGGCCCACAGTGCCAATGGGTGGGTGGCTGAAGACGACGGTAGGGATGTTGTGGTAGTCCAGTCGGGAGTCCTGCTTGCCCTCAAAGAGCCTGTGGGCCAGCCTTCTGGCAGCTGCGATGGCCACTGTGGGGAGGGTCAGAGAGCCTGAGCGGTGGCAGGGTACAGCACTGAGGGGTTGTAGGGAAGGGGAGCACGGCCACAGTACCTGGGGTGAGAAGGGCTCTTCCACAGACATCTCCAACAGCGTAGACCCCTCTCCTGGTGGTGTTCTGGTACTCATCCACCACCACGTGGCCCCTGGCATCCACCTGCACACCCTGCCACAGGAAAGGGCAGCCGTCTCAGCATGCACCCCAGGAGGGATGGGACACGCACTGCCCACAAGGGACCTCTGCCAGCTGGAAGGGGCACGGCAGGAACATCATCCAGAGATCCATGGGAGCCTCAGAGACCCCCAGGCATCCTGACACCAGTGCGGAAGGGACGTGCCATCTCACCACTCGGTCCAGACACAGCCCCTCAGTGTTGGGCTCCCGTCCCACGGCCCACAGCAGGCAGTCCACGTCCTGGATCACTCCCTCTGCTGGCTTGTGGCCAGGCACTGAGGAGGTCACCGTCACATCCAGCAGCCCAGAAGGGGACTTGGTGACTCTCTTGACCTGTGTGGAACAATAGAAGCCACAGGGGGAGAAGGTGCTGATGGTTTTTGCCTTGAAACAAGCAATGGCAGCAACAGTGCAGAACCAAGGATGCTGCCAAAGCTGTGGCCTGGTGAGCTGCACCCAAAACAACGGCCTTCACCCAGCCCTGCCTCTCCTGGAGGGATGAGGCAAACCGCAGGGCTGCTCTGCACGTCCGTACCTGTGTGTGCTTCCAGACATCCACCCCGGTGTTCTCCAGCTCCTGGGTGCAGTTTGTGCTGATCATGGAGTCGAAGGTCCTCAGGACCTGAGCAGAGACCCACCAGTCCCACCAGATGAGTATCTGCAGGCAAAGGCACTGCCCGGCAGCCCCCTCCACCTGCATTTCCCTGTTCCCGTGCCCCATATGGGCCCAGAGAGGTTTGGGGTGCTTCTGCCCCTGTACTTGGTGCTGGTGAGGCCACATCTCAAATATCGTGTTTGGTTTTGGGCCCCTCACTACAAGAAAGAGACAGAGGTGCTGTAGCATGTCCAAGGACAGGCAATGGAGTTGGGGAAAGATCTGGAGAACAAGTGGAGCTGAAGGACCTGGGAGTGTTTAGTCTGGAGGAGACTGACGGGAGACATGAACACTTTCTGCAACTCCCTGACAGGAGGTTGGCGTGAGGTAGGGGTTGGTCTCTCCTCCCAAGTAACAAGAACAAGATGAAATGGCCTCAAGTTGCACCCAGGGAAGTTTAAATTGGAGATGAGGATGAACTTTTTCACCGAGAGGGTTGTTTGTTAGCCAGTGGCACAGGCTGCCCAGGGAAGTGGTGGAGTTCCCGTCCCTGGAGATATTGAAGAGCCGTGTAGCTGAGGTGCTGAGGGACATACTTTAGTGGTGGGCTTGGCAGTGTGAGGTTAGCGGCTGGACTTGATGAGCTTAAAGGTCTTTTCCAACCAAAATGATTCTATGACTTCATGGTTAATGATAAAGTTCTCTATGTTTGTTTTTCTTCTTTTTTTTTTCATGTTATGACTTGACCCAAAGCTCAAGGCCCCAGGCGCAGCGGCACGCACGGCTGCAGCAACGCTGGGGTTGCTCTGAAGCCTCCTGGCAGCACACCCACACTCTTCTCACTCCATCTGCCCCTCCCAGTCCCTCCTTACACCCATCAGTCTAACACCCCCGTCCTCTGCATCGTCATTTCCACCCTGCAGAGCCTGCACCCACTCAGACTCTCCTTTCCCAGCTCACGGGAGCCGGTGACCAAAAAACCCCATCAGACTGGGACGCAGCCGTGGGGCGGGAAGCGTGGCAGGGGACAATCAGAGACAGTGCTACCTTGTCCTGGCGGATCAGCAGGGATGTCTTGGAGCCCAGCATGGAAAGGATCCCCGCCATCTCCACTGCAATGTAGCCAGCACCGATGATAATGCTGCGCCTGTGGAGAAGTGACGATGCTGTGTGTGGGCACATGGAGCCGGCGGTGCTGGCTGGTGGGGGGTGAGCCCCGCTTTACCTGGGCAGTTCCTCCAGGTCAAAGAAACCATCGCTGGTCATCCCCAGGCTGGCACCTGCAAAGCAGAGCTCCTTTCACACCCATCACTAGCCCCGCTTCCCACTTCTCCAAACCTGCCGCGCTGTGGCAGACCTCTCTCTGGGCAGCCTGGGGAATTTGGTCAGGCTCACCAGGAATTTTGCTGTCGGGGGGCACGGCCGGCCGCCCACCCGTGGCTATAAGGATGTGAGGAGCCGTGTACTTTTTTCCCTCCACTTCGATGGTGGGCTCAGGATCAGCAGTGAACTTGCCATAGCCTCGAATGATGTCGATGTTAGCCTAAGGCAAGTAGTAGTTATGTGATTAACCGGAGGAGGTCTAAGAGCCAGCTAACAAAGCCAGGGTTCTGCAGACGAGAGCTTCCACAGTCAGAGAAGGGGACACGCATTAAGGCTGGAAAAGCAGACGAAAATCCCTTCCAGCTCGTTTCCCTGCTCGACTCACAGGATAAACACATCCTCACCTTCTTTAAGTTATTCTCATAGATGTCGTTCAGGCGCCTCACGTAAGCGTCGCGCTTCTCTTTAATTGTTCTGCAACAGAGCAGGTGCTTATTGTCACCTCAGCAAAAGCCATTCAATACGGGGCACCCATGCCACAAAATAAAAAGGCCCTGAGCTACCCAGCAGGCTGAAGCCTTCCCCGATGACATGAGGTTTTTGTGCCTGCCTTCCCTGCAACAAGTCTTTTTCCAGAGCCCCTTCCCACAGCTGGTTTGCCATCCCTCCTTTCCAAAACACAGCGGGAATCCTGACCTCAGATCCAGCTCAGCATCCGTCCACAGGAAGCCTCAAAGCAGACAGGGAACCCTTCAGGCTGGCCAACAAGCCCCTGGGCTACGGTGCTGCCCTGTCGTTGCTCCCTGTGGGACACGTGCCCAGAGACTTGTTTCCAACCATCTCTTTCCATACTTACCTCCAGTTGAACCTGACATCGGGCGCTTCAAAGCCGTAGTCGGCGTGATCATGGACAAACTCTGCGTGAACAGCCGCGTTCCACATCACCTGCCCGCACAAACTGCAACTTGGCTCGGGAAGAATGCTTGGATTTCAGGAAAAATCCTGCCACACTTCCCAAGGCCTCATCTCTGCCTGGAGCAGCCCACAGGACACAGGGCTGAATGCTTCACGGCATCACGATGGCTCAATTTGCTCCAAGCCCGTTTCCTCCCCACTCCCTGTGCCAGCACCTCCCTGCAATTTGTCAAGCATCCACGCCAGACCCAACCCAACGGCGCCGAGGTGCTGCAGGAGCTGGCAGCAAAAGCACCCTTACCTTCTTGGGCACGCACCCAACATTGACCTAGGGGGAAATAAGAGCAAGTCTCAGAGTTCAAGCTGAGGTTTTCAAAGACGAGGCTCTGGAGAGTACTTGATGTCAGGCTGGTACCAAAACCCAGGAAAATAAAGGCAGGATTCTGTGTTTCTGGCACCAGAGAGCTGTAACAGCCTTTGGTGCCTCAAGGTCCTGCAGTTCACCCATTTTCTTTCACTTCCTCGAAGGAGAATATGGAAGGTGCACACTCCTCACATGCAAGGGTTTCTTTCCATGCACATTTAAAAAGAGGTTTCCTAGAAGGACGTTTGCCATCTCTTTCCTGCACTTCTAGTCCTGATACAGCAACTCTTCCAGAGGAATGTGCTTAAAAGATAAAACTAGAGCCACTCCTGCCTTGTTGCAGGAACAAGTTTGGTTTTCTGTTTACTGGCTCTCTATGCCCACTCGCTCTACTTCCCAGCCTTTCAGCAGCAACCCAGTTTGTTACAGACCCAGGACTCAGCCTCATCCCTTTACCCACGCGATAACGGCCAGAAAGAACCAGCATCCCCCTGCACGGGAGAGAGGAACCAGCCCCGTCCCCTGTCCACTCAGCATGACAAGGCAGGTCCTTGCGCAAGCGGGATGGTGGCTCCTACCCTCCGGCTTCCCGCACCGGCCCCTGCGGGGTAACCGATCCAGCCCCAGGGGAACCGGGACCAGCCCCGGGGAGAATGGGGAAGAGTCGCCGAGGGGGCCGCGGCCTCGCAAGCCCCGTGTCCATTCCCCCGCCGCCGCCACGGGAGCTGCCCTCCCCACGCGCGGCTGTCCCCGGGACTCACGCAGGTACCCCCGAAGCGTTGCGGTTCCACCAGCGCGACGCGAGCGCCCAGCTCGGCTGCCCGTCGGGCCCCCGCCAGCCCCCCCGACCCGCCGCCCAGCACCAGCAGCTCGTAAGCGGCCGCCGCCATAGCTGCGGGACTCGACTCGGCACGGCTCGGGGCCGCCGCTCCGCCCCGCCTCGCCCCGCTCCGCCTCCGGGCCCGCCCCGTCCCCCTCCGCCCCCCCCGCGCAGCACAACACCACGGGCTGGGGGCTGACAATGGCAAGTTTATTGGTTCAGGTACAGCGAGAAGGATTGCAAGCACTTCCAGGACAAATATACAGAGGAGAAAAAAAACCTAAAGAAAACGAAAAAAAAAAAAACCCAACAAAAAAAAATGCAAACAAAGAAGGCAGGATCAACATGGAGGGGGACACTGAGCTGAAAAGGGAAGGCTTTTATCCCTGGTATGACAACGTACTCCCAAGCAGGAATCACTTCCTTTCTCCAGTTAAGTTGATGGGTCTCTCAATAAAACGAAGAGCGGTAGGGGAAGGACTTAGTGTGTGCATTTCCCTCAAAAACAACCCAATTCATGCTAGTTAAGCACTAGAACTAAAAATGTACAAAGAAGCATTGAAGGAGATGGAAGTGTTATTGGAGTTACCTTTTCCTCTCTGAACAGTCCAGAAGAAAAAACAATGACTACAAATACAGCAGGCAAACTGTTGGACCGATGGGTATAGGATAGACATAGTGTTGGAAGGAATTCAGTCTCAAGTTGTGCTCAACGCTCTTCGTCCTCTGTATGGCACATTTTGGTCCATGATGGGGATTTTAAGTTGAGACGAACCCTGATTTCTTACAGAAACGTGTAAATATTGTTGCTCTTTAAAATGCCAGGTGGACTTCCTTCTACAAAGGTTAGGAGAGGTTTATAGGAAGTAGTCTGGGGTACGACGGGTGACATGGGGCTCTCCACGACGAGGTGCTGGGTCAAACTGGAGGCTGTAGGAAAGAAAAAGGGATCATTTTCCAGTCTCCACAATGTCCTTCCCGCCATAATAAACACTGGGCTTACTCTCCTGCTGCTATGGCTTTACTCATCCCAGTTGCTCTCACATAGAATGGTCCAGGTTCCAAAAGAAGCATCCGTGGGAGTTAGGACCTATGGGCCAGTGGGAATGCTGCTCATGTGGTAACCACCTTCCAGCCGTCAGTGCCTCAGCAGCCCATTGCTGCCTTCACCCCAGCTAAGCTGAACGCAAAATTCAGCTGCTCTCACCCACCTTTACAAAGGCTAGTGCTACTCAAAATAAACTTGTAAATCAGTCTGGCTTTACTGTCTCCATGAAGCTTGGGCAATAGAGGGATGAAGAAAACACAGAAGCTCCAACTCTCCAGAGCGCCAGGAGGAAGATACCACACGGTATACAAAAGAAGCTTTTAACGGCTTAATTCACTACTTATTTTTAGATATTCCTGCAGGTGGAGCACATGATGTTAATTCCAGAGTGGTTTGAGCTGGCTTTTCACCAAAGAATTCCTTTGGAAAGGATCAGACATGCCTCACACACATAATGGTCACGGGGAGAGGACAGATCAAACCAGGTTACTACTCACAAAGAATACTTTAAAGTGTCGTCTAGTTCCATGATAGCAGCCTGGTTCCCACAACGGTAACAGTAATTGGGTGCACTGAAAATGGTCACCACATTTCGGTCGTGGCACCAATTATAACCCTGCCAGGAAAAGAGGAAAAAACAAGGTCTCTGTTAAACCTCAAACCTCATCCCACCTGAAGTCCCTTCCTCTTAAATCGTCCAAGGCATTTGTGAAATTGCAGACTTCCCATCAGTATTTCCATCCCACGTGAACTGATTTCAAAACAAGTTCTCTGCCGCAAGAGCAAGCGGCAGTTACCTTGCAAAACCTGCTTCAGCCACGAGAGAGATAGAGACCGGCCACTCCTCACTTGTGTGTTCACCCCCTTGTGCACAAATTGTGGACCCTGGACACGTTCAGGTTTGCCTTCAGCTTTCACTCCCTCAGAATCGCCAGCCTGCCTGCTGGAGGCGAGCGCCTTCTGACACACAGCACTACTTAAGGGATCTACTTGAACTAGATTTTAAAAATACATCTGCTCCACTGGCCCACCTGGCCTTTTTCCAGCACGATGTACCACAGCCTATCGGCAGCCCAAAGCATGGCTTAATCCCTGTCACATCTGACAGCTGCTGCTCACCGCCGCGGCGGCTCCCGCACAGCAGCCGGCATGGAAGGAGGCAATGATTTCCACCACCAGGCTGAGGCAAGGTCCCTGTGGCAAGCTGCTTGCACGGGGGGAAAGGGTAGAAGACCCCCCTTATTCACATATAAAGCAGAGCACGTTGTTTAGTGTTGCCTTTTGTTTTCAGGTGATGAACATCCAGCTTTGGTATTTACCTGCGTAATGTTTAGGTGGCTTACACAGACCCATCAGCTCTCTTAGAGGAGACAAGAACTGGCACCTGTGTTTTGTTAGCCCCATCTAACAGAGCACTTGCCCTACCTCCATGACAAGTTGGTGAGCCCGAGAAACCAGCGTGAGTCCATTGGCGTGGTTAAATGTTTCAGAAATGTCTTGCCCAAAGGTGTAGCCAGCACCACGTGGAGATATGCCCCAGCCACCACGGTCATCCGGATCCGACCACAACAGGTCGCACATAGGACCCTTGAAAAAGAGGAAGCGTTCTTCGTTAGATCACCAGCAAGGCTGTCACAAGAAAAAGCCACTTTTAGAAGACTGCGTGCATGTCCTTCTCTGCACAAGGCCCTCGAGTTTAACACACACACACATTTATTGTAACAGTCAGCAGCCTTCTCAAAAAATAAGTACCTACACCGAGAAAGCAGTCCATGTAGCCAAACACTGGTCCCACCTCCTCTCCCACCATTTACCATTCAGCTACTCAGAGACACAAAGACACAGAGAGCAGATTTACACTCTTACTCCTGACTCTCCCAGTGTCGTAAAAGAAACCTCATGAGAAGGCCAAGGAGCCACAGTGGGTTTGCTGTCAAGCTGCAATAAATTAACCAAAGGGTAATAACCAGTGGGAGATTAAGAATCAACCATTCCAGACATTGCTGTTAAGCCTTCAGCAGCCCTTCTGGAAAGGTATTAATAATTTAATTTCCTCTCCTAAACAGTCTCTTGTTGGACTGGACATATAAAAATCAAACCTTGTGCACATTTTCTAACAACGCACAAACGAAGCAGCTTTTCTTGTTGAGCTACTAAGGAGCTGTTTCCTACTCATCTATCTGAGCTCTGTAGGAGGGATCACCCTGACTACACACTGAGTTCCTCAGGACAGGCACATTTCAGCAGAGGACTGTTGAAACCACAGAGAAACAGTATGTTACATCTAACTACAGGTAGATGTCCCACCAGGACATCTACCTAATTTTCCTAATTTTGGAAGCCACTTAAACAGTTTATTTGGGGGTTTTGGAAGGCCTGGGCAGACCTGACTGCGTTGCTCTTGTTGCTATACCAAATATTTTGCAGGCCAAGCAGTTTGCTTTCATCAGGGAACATTCAAGTTTATTTGTAAGCCCCAACCACTCCAAGACAGACCAGCGATTTGCTATCCTGGGAGCTCAGAAGGTGGTTTCTTCAGTCCTGAGGCCCCCAGTGAGGGATGAAGAAGGTGAAACACCACAGAGGAAAGGAGTGGCCGTGCAGGGTGGACAGTGACACAACATGGCTTCACGTGGTGAGTGTCTGCAAGCTGGTCTGTGAACACCTTCCCCTATCAAATACTATTCCTTGCGTCAGCGTAACGGTCAGAGGATCCTGTGAAGAGGAGCAGTGAAAACCCCACCGTTCTCCTTTTGTGGGCTGCTATAATCAAAGCAGTCTACATGAGCATGGATTGACTTGTGTGTGCTCTGCCCTAAGATGTGTTCAAAAGCTCTAGCTCTTTGAAAGGCAGTAAACAGCCGTGTGTCTTGCTGTTTAAGAGGACTTCAACATGAGGCCACATTTACGTTTTCCCATGACAGTAAGTTTACAATGCATTCCTGTTCTCATTACCTCGTGTGGAACTTCCTGCAGGCGGTCCAGAGCCCTGATATGATCCAGTGTATCTATGGATGGAGATAGGCCACCGTGGAGACAGAAAATCTGTTCCAGAAAAACAGAGCAATCCGTTCAGTGCATGTTGTTACAGGATCTTGGAAAGAGCTGGTTTCTACTCTTATCATTCTTTTACAATTACAGCCCTCTCACTCTCGCAGAAGAGAAACCAAATTTAATTCCCACAGAATGAAACAAAACTAGAAGGCTGCACCTTGCATACAGAAATCAGAGTGACAGCAAATATAGTAAGCTTTCCCTTTTAAGAATACCTTACCTGATGGCCACAACTCAACTTGCATCTAATGTGTCATGACGAGATCCTCACTTGTTTAGCAGTCACTTAAAATGGACCACACATGCAATACCCTGCCATCTCTTTGGTGGCACAATCAAAAGCCTTCCCACACCATCGACTTGTACTGACATCTCACTAAATTATTCCCTTAACTCACAGTAAGTAGCCCATCTTTAAATAAATTCAGATCCCAAGTTGAGGGAGCTTTGATACCATTCCTGTAGAGATCAGACAATACAGCCCCCATAACCATGAAACACAGCATTTTCCCTCTTCAAGGCTTACCTGGCCATCTACTAGAGCTGTAAGTGGAAGATAATCAAAGAGATCTGTGAAATACTTCCAGACATTGGCGTTGCCGTACTTCCGCAGACATTCGTCGTAAAAGCCATACACCTGTGTAATCTGTCTGCTTTCATGGTTGCCCCTCAGTATTGTAATGCGTTCTGGGTAACGCACCTAGTCACCAAGAAAACTCTTCTTTAATACAATAATTGTACCATTGATATGGAAAGAAATAGTAACAGAGTATTTCTAAAAGCAGTCAAGCATTCAGCTCTGCACCCACTAACACTTCAATTTACAACCATCTAGCCCAAGCCAATGGCATCATCAACAGAAAGAGGAATTCCTTCAAAACTCCCCCGAAGTGCGGTTTTGCCCAAGGCTGCTGCAGAAATGCCATCAAACTGTACATTCAATGTCCCCCCCCCATACCTTCAGCGCTACTAGAAGAGTCACTGTCTCCACCGAGTAGTAGCCTCTGTCCACGTAATCTCCCATGAACAAGTAATTTGTGTCTGGCGACTTCCCACCAATTCTAAAGAGTTCCATAAGGTCGTGGAATTGGCCGTGGACATCTCCACAGACAGTGACGGGGCAGCGCACCTCTTGCACATTTGACTCTTTTGTAAGAATTTCCTTAGCCTAGCAAGAAAAAAAACCAAACCACATTTAGGACAAAACGCAGGAAGCTCCTCTGTAAGCAGGTCCTCATGTCATTCCACTGCACTTGTGTTGGAATCTCAACTACTCCAGTAGCCCAAGTCGACCCCTGGAAAAACAGTTTGCTGGGTGAGCAAAGACAGAGTGCCATTTGACAAATTCCTGTGCCCAAGCAGCAGGGGGTTTGCTACCATGAGGCCAGGTGATTAAGATCTTACTGTACCACAAGCATTAACAAACAATTTTGAAGAAGCCCCTGAAGGAGTTAATTTCCAGCCTTTCCTGCAATGAAGCAGTGTGAACATCAAGACTTGTACTCTATATACCTTGGGTTTCAATCATGAATCCTGTGCTTTCTCCAAACGTTTCTCAACTGCAAAGATGAAGCACTACTCCAGTAAGTTTCATCAGCATCATGGGCAGACACTACCTTCCTAAGTACAATTGATTATTTTTTAACATACAGATTTTGACAGATTTCTCCATCTACACGCTAAACACAGCTCAGGTCTGTCCATCTCAGACTAGGACAGGACTCTGCGCTCTAATCTGCCAGCCAAAGCCAAGTGCTCTTCAGTTCCACAATACCCAGAAGCTTTTACCTCAAGAACCACAGCCATCCACTCAAGTTTTCACATTTACTCCCAGCAAGAGCCCAGTGCAAAACTGGTGTGAATAGAGAGCAGTCAATACTCTTGGAGTCTGTTGTGAGGGCAGAAATACCAGAGGAGATGTAGCACACCACTCAGGCAACTACTATGGTATTTGCCAGAGCACACATAAAGCTAGATACTATTCTGCTTACACTAGCAGGAAAACTACGACCATGTGGACTTCTAATCAAAGTCATTTGACTTGCAGTGATGTACTTACACACTGACTCCCTTCTGCCACGTTTTAGTCTGACTGCCATCTCAGTTGCTCAATGGATTGCTCTCAATCCCACGCAGCAAACACTCACGTTGCCACCCCCACTGGCAACACAGCAGCAGGCTCTAACAACTGCACCACCAGCTACTCCTCGCTGCCTTCCTCCTCTGGGATCCCTGTGGCTTCCCCTGGCGCTCTGGTGCTCTCTCAGGAGCAGATTCTGCAGCAGTAGGGCTGTGTCATGGAAACAGCACTTCAGACAGCGTGCTGCCTGTGTGTGGAGGGAGATAGCTCACAGTGTGATCCCTGAGTGGGGAGAACATTAAGAAAAGTTGCACATGACAAAGGGGCTTATCTGACAAGACACATTGGGCAACCACCATGGCACCAGATGAGCCAAGCTGTAGTGCTCTGCTAAGACAAAAGCCAGCCATGTTGCTGGTGGCTGACAGGCTGCTCTCCAGAGTTGCTTCGTTGTGCCTAGTATGAGATGTCCAGAGTGATGTATCAGGAAAGGGAACCTTTACTTACACATTCCCAGAACTAAGAAATTCATTTCCCTTGCAGAGGGGTAGATTATTTCTTCCTGCTTCAGGTACTGAGGAAAACAAGTATTCCCAAGCCTCACCTCACTGACCTGGCACAGAACACCACTGTATACACAAGAGGAGTTTCTCTTGCCCAGGGCACTTTCGCTGTCAAGATTTCCAATACTCTTACAACCACAACAGTTGTAACAACTTCTAAAGGCTGGTCCCATACAACTAGAAAAGCAAAGTCAGAGGCAATTTAAACATAGAGAGCCACAACCAGCTTCTCTGGCCGTACCCAGCTGGCAGCAAAATGACCACAGACAGAGGGATGGCATCCCTGGACTTAGTCATCTCTTCCTCTCCACCCAGAAGTTGTTCTGCTAATTACAGTCATGTAATGGAGCCTATCTGCATTACCTTATTATTGTTATCAAATTCCATGTTTGGTTTGCTGCCTCCAGCTCATGAATTGATGCAGATCAACACTCTGGGCATAGAGAACACCCACAAATAGGCTCGGCCCGATCTGAACAGAAGGGATGAAGGATCACCAGCACTGAACAGTCAGCAGCAGGTGGTGATCTGGCTGTTCATCGCCAAGTCCCTCAGCTCACAATGATCTAACTCCCATCTGCCGCTACCAGGAAGAAGTCACTTATCAAGGACACCCGTGTCCATGCTGACTTCTCTCTTCCAAAGAAAGCCCATATTTGGAAAGAGTAACTAAAATCCAAGCAGCCACAGGGTCTGAAAAGTACCCAGAGTGCCCCCGGCATGGTACGTAACCCAAGGGATATGACTCTGATCCTCAAAGACATGTCCTGCATGTCAACTCAATGGCACGGGGCCTACCTGGCAGCTCAAAACTGACTGGAAACCGCTGAGCGTGCTGTATCGTTGGGTGCAAGAGCAGTACTCAGATTCTGTTTGCATATCTTTAAGAGCATCCATAGTGCCTTTTGAGAGCTTCAGCCCTCTGGCAGAGAGAAAGAAGAAACTGTCACAAAACAGCTGCTCAGCACTTTCTGATTGTTGCACAGAGATGTAGATGGGGTTTTGTTGCAAGCTGGAGCTAACTTTACCACAAAAATGGGAGGCATTTTCTGCCTTTTCCTATCATGTATACTGCTCCCCTCCCAGAAGAGAAAGAAATACACTCACTTCAAGTCTGAGGAGAAAAGATGCAGGCCACTGTACAGATACCACACACACTCACTCACCAGTGTCTCTGCCACCTCTGTGAACTCTCACCCTGAGAGCATCCACAGCTGAAGCAGCACAGACAACAGAAAAGAGCTCCCGTTGTGCTGTAACGGGGCAAACAGACTCATGTTAAGTGCATCCTAGGAAGGTGGGCCTGCTACAGTCCTACAGTTTTGGTACCAGGAGCATCTAGAAGGTTCCCCTCAGGAGAGGGGAGGAGCTAGCAGCTGAAAAGCAGCAGCTTCTTAAGCTGCCTACCAGCTGTTGCTGTGTAGCTTATTTTAGCTTGTTATGCAGATAAACATACATGCACATCAATAGATTGCACTATTAGTTACAATATAAGTTCACTTCAAGCTTGGAAGCTGAGCATGGCTGGCTACAGTAGTTCATCCCAATGTGTCTTCCTCATGCAGAACAAGGCCTTTAAAATCGTCAGCATCATTAAAAACACCCCAGAACAGCAACAACTAACCAGAGCACTTTGACTGCATATACCACTGCACAGAGCTAATGCTCAAATGACTTAAACAACAAAAGCATCATTACAAAACAAGGGTAAAATTCTCTGCTGCAAGTACATTGCCCTGCACTGTCATCTTTAACAGCTTTCTTAAGTAAAGTAACTGTGACAAAGTCATAGTTTTCTTACCTACCTTTGTTTCAGAAAATGGTTGCTAATGTTATCAGCTTCCTAAGCAGGTGCCCCTATCGTTCTGGATGAAAACGATATCCAGGTCACAACAAAAAGAAGCCATTTTTAGGTATTTTTATTAAAAAAACTATAGTAAGCACAACAGTTACCATATCTGTGCTCAAAATTACTCTGAGAGGAGCACTACTTGTCCCTGTGAGCTTGCCTAGAAACCTAACTTCCGTTTCTTTCCCAGTTTTTGATTCTGTAGATCACTTTCGTAGACTGGAACACATGCTTGTCTGCTGTCCAGTCCTTGGTCTCCACGGAGGGAGGCTGAAAAATGCACATCCCAATAATTTATTGTGTTGTTCTCTCGGGAGGAAACCAAGGTGTCTCAAGGCTTGAGCACAACCATTAATGTGCTGCTCCAGAAGCCGGGCTGCTGCGCTGGTTCTGAGACTAGCACTGGGATGGCCAGGAGACCAGTCCCTCTGTGAGCGCCTCAAGTCCACATCAGGCTGTGCAGATCTGCCTATGACAATTGTTTAGGCCAATACCATAGGTGAGATTATGACCCAACTAGGGAGTATATCGGCAGTGTCATGCTTTCTCTAGAGAAAAACCCAAAGACCCCAAGTATCTGCTTCGCATACAAGACCTGTAGAGCACAGAAACTCATAGCCATGAAGATTCATTCACCACATCACGAGCTCAGTTGGACCTGCAGGAGCTCTTACTTCAGGAATCAGAGAAGCCAGACACTAAACTTCTGATCAAAATTCAACTAAACCATAATTCATTCCATCAGCTGCAATAGACCAACGTATTATGTTGACAAGTGTGCTGAGGACATTAAAATCTCAAGGAGCCTGGTCTGAAGAAAAAACAGCTGGATTCTCCAAGTGAACATAAGCCAGCAATGTGTCCTCGTGGCCAAGAAGGGCAATGGCATCCTGGGATGCATCAAGAAGAGTGTGTCCAGCAGGTCAAGGGAGGTTCTTCTCTCCCTCTACTCTGCCCTGGCGAGGTCTCATCTGGAGTCCTGTGCCCAGTTCTGGGCTCCCTCAGCTCAAGAGGTACAGGGGACTTTCAGAGAGAGTCTAGTGCAGGGCCACCAAGATGATCAGGGGACTGGAGCGTCTTTCTTATGAGGAAAGGCTGTGGGAACTGGAGCTGTTCAGCCTGGAGGAGACTGAGGAGAGAATCTCACTAGTACCTACAGGTATTTAAAAAGGTGTTTGTCAGGAGGATGGGGCAACGCTTCTTTCTCTAGTGTCCAGTGACAGGACACTAGATCATGGACAAAAGCTGGAACACAAAACGTTCTTCTTATGCTTAAGGAAAAAATTCTTTCCTGTGAGGGTGAGGGAGCCCTGGCACAGGCTGCCAAGGGAAGATGTGCAGTCTCCTTCTCTGGAGGTTTTCAAAACCCATCTGGACACCTACCCGTGTGACGTGATCTTGGTAGATCTGCTTTGGCCTGGATGACCTCTAAAGGTCCCTTCCAACCCCTACCATTCTGTGATTCTGTGAAATAAGACGGAAGCTGGAGGGATGGAGTAGTCCTGCCCATCAGCAGTAAGGCAGCAGAGGACACCCTGGAGCCCAGGAGTGACAGGGACTATCACAGTGCACACCTGCTCCTCCAGGTACCAGGGCCAGCATATCCTGGGGTGAGTGTCATCACTGGAGAGATGAGAGATTCCTGGCCACGACTCAACACCACACTCGGTATTTCACGTTTGAATAGTGTCCAGGGTGCTACTTGGCTCCATTGCTCAAACTAATTTCACTAATTTGTGCAGGCAAGGTTGCTAACTCATTCTCCTGAAATTATTCTGTGGTGAAATGATATCAGAGGCAGAAGCATCGTAGGTATGTGCCAGTAACAGCACTACTCCCTGCGGTATCAACTGGCTCCTGCTGCGTGCCTTGAAGAATCAGTTTACAATGACCATGTCACAACCACACAAGAAATACACATCTTCCTTAAGTGATTAGAATCCTTTTCCTCCCAACACTGCACAACACAAAGCTCTCAAGCTGCTCACAGCAATGAGACTGTAACCCTTCTTACACATCCAAGGAATGAGGATGGAAAAAACAGAAGCCATAAAGACAGACGGATATGGAGGTTGCTTGCCTGTGTTTAATTTGAGAGACAGTCTTTTACTTGCTGTCCTTCATATTCCACTCTACTACCCTGGTGAAAAGCCATTTTGCCTGGCATAAGCACAATGGCTCTTAACTCCCTCACTCACACCAGAACCTGACTTGAACTTTAAGATGACTTTTGCTGATCTGAACTTTAAGATGTAAATGTTCAGACATTTCCACGTCTAAACCTGGAATGCTTCCTATTAAAACCAATCCAACTTCTTAGCCTTTTAGCCTGACTTCAGATGTCCAAATTACAGGTTACCACCTGTCTGAGTTCAAAGGCAGTTCAATACAGATAGCACTACCCTGCTATCAGGACCGGAGTCAACAATTTCACAGCTAGCATCAGCACAGAAATCTGCCCTGGCACCTCTGTTGTTGTGCAGACATAATCCAGGGCAGGACACAGATTTTTCACTCTCTGTCTAATGAAAGTGGAAAAAGTTTTTTAGCAACCTTCTGCCTTAAAGCAAGTCTAAGACCACGATGTTAAGAAAGGTAGTATCGAGATGCAAGACACTTGATGGACATTTCCCCAACATGCTGGAACATTTCCTGCTCTTCTACAAGCTCCAGCAGTGACCACACTTGGTTGTCCTTCTATTATCATTTACACGTCAGCATGATTTTAGCTAGATTTCATTTGAAAGACCAGCAGAACGGGAAACAAGTGTTTTCACGTTGTCTTGAGATGACATCTTGATTAACTGCGTGAAGAGTACAAGACTGATTAGCTGTCAAAGTGATGTCGTAACTGGGCAGGTGAAGATAGAACGTAATTTTTATAGGTGCAAATTTCAAGCATTTTCAGAGTGCTGAATAATTTGTTGAACCCTCACCAACCTAGCTACGTCCAATCTTTTCCTCATTACTGTCCATTATACCAGCAATTAAAACCAAGAATGACCCACACAGATAAGTCTGGGATTTAATTCTTTGGGGCTTCCTCCCCCATTTTGATTTAAGCTTCTTTATTTTACCAATGAGCTCTTCCACAAATGTACATCTGAGGCAAGAGGCAATGTTGTGCTTGGCCTCTTCAAAATCACACAAAAGGGAGCACTAAGAAGGAAGACATGGTTAGCATTTGGAGAAACCCTTACCATCTCAAGGAAACAAACTGAATCAGCTTTCTGGCAGGGTTGCTTCACACCAAAAGCAAGCTTGCATACCCAAAAGTTTTTGTAAGCTCCTTTCAATTAACAGCTAGGTGATACAATCACTCCCCATGATCTTAAGAATAAGCCAAGTAAGAGCATTGAAGAGTATTTACTCCATCCCCAAGTCACTTCCATCAGTTGTCAGCACCTGTGAAGACCAAGGTGCTGGGACAGATGACGTCTGTCTCAGGACATGCACCATAGGTTCAGGGTTTCTACCCATCACCTGTATGACAAACCTCCTCTACACCTCTCGCTGCAGGTGATGTGCTGAGCTGCCCCTCTTCCTGCTTGCTGTGCCAGCCCTGATGTACAGTCACAGTCTGCTGGAATTGTCCTCCAGCTTCTCAAAACACAGCAGTCACAGCTCCTTAATTAACAACGCTGCTGGAGAAGAAGTGAAATGGTTTTCTGGAACAGCTTGCTGGTTACAACAGCAGTTCCCAAGCAGCAATGCTAAGAGCAGGGCATGGATCACACCAATAAATTATATCAGGTTTATTAGACAGGCCTCATGCAGGAGACAGCATAGTCACAAGAATCTCTTACTCTTCAAGATGTATCTACTTTTCAAGCCACTGCTGTCACTCCCTGCTGCAGCACCAGCCCTTTTCACCACACGCCCCTGGAATTGAGGGAGCTCTGGAGAAAGAGTCACAAAACAAATGGACAGTCCCTGCACAAGATAAAGATTGAAAAAAAAAAAAGAGTGGGGGGAAGGGGGAATGAAAGCCAAGGCTGAGTAGGGGTTAGCTAGACATGGGGATCACCGGTGAAAACAACTGCAAGGAACCCAGAGCCTGGCATTCTGCAAGGTCTCTACCTGTGGCACTCCAACAAACAGCTCCTACTTTTCTGATGAACACCCCTGGCACGTTACGAGGTGCTCAGATCTCATCCCTGGGGCAGTCTACTGAGGAGCCAATAGATGGAAATAGAAGTTTAGCTGCTGTCCAAAACACATTGCCATGAATAGGTATCAGAAAACACGTTCCACTTGTGAGAGAACTGAGCAAGACATGTGGGTAATAATTTGATAACGTCAAGTTCACCATCAGCAACACAATGATAAAGTGAACACTGAACCAATTACTCTACTCCGTGCCTGATATTTATCAGTGTGGCCAGGAAAGGAACCTCAGAGTTCTCTGGACTGCCTGATGCACAGGAATGGTCTCTGCTGGTCACTAACATAAGCAGCAAATAGAAAGAATAATATTTGTTGCTACGTTTGTTCTCACTTGAACACTTTAACTGTCACAGCTTGCCAAGTCTGAGAAAACCCTAAGTTTGCCCCAGACTGCAGTTCTGCAAGAGCGCTCACACAGAGGTGCTGAACTGCTCCAACAAAATCCAACCCAAGTATAAAGATGGGTCTCCTCATGGAAAAAAAGAAAAAGGCTCTTGACAGTCTACACTAAACAAGTCCAAACAGGAGCCTGCCAAAGAACTGTCCAAACCACAGTCCGAAATAGCAGACTGTGTCCTTTAGCCTGCCATTTCTCATTCTATTTTAGTCTCCCTCAGCAGCTTGTAAACCTCTGTTTAGGTTGGCACTACAGCTTATCTCTTATTCCCCTTTGCCTTCCTAGATTACACATCGATGTCAGGACATTTCCTCACTGATTTAGGGTGGACTTTTTAGTACGAGGCTAATACACACTACGAGACACAAGGGAGAACTGCAACGTGAGGCCGCTGAAAGGCAGAACACGTCTCCCTGTGCCTCGCCCACAACCGAGATGAGGCCAACACCAAAAGGCAAAACCCACGCAATTATGTATTGAAAACGAATTGCTATAACCGCGGCATTTTTTACGCCAGAAATATATCGCCACTGTCTCCAAGAGAACCCGCTCCCAGATATGTTACAGGCAGCACCGCGCTCTGACAGCGAGCACAGGGAGGAGGAACGACACCGTTTCCCTGCAGCAGCATCCTCCGCTCTCCCGCTGCCATTTTCGGAGCGCCCTGCCCGCGGCTCCCCGGCGGCGGGGCCGGGCTCCCGTAAGCCCCTGCCCCGAGCCCGCACCGTTCCGGAGAGCCACGGGCTCCCGCCACCGCGAGGAGCCGCGCCCCGCACGGGCTCTGCGCTCACCTTCTCGCAGAGGCTGCGGACCTGGCTCTCGCTCAGCTGCCGGCACTCGTTCAGCTGCTCGATCCACTGGTCCAGCTCCTTGGCGAACCCCTTCTCCTCCATGGCGGCCGCGCTGCGTGTGGCCGGGCCGGGCCGCTCGGCGCGGGGCCCCGCGGCGCTTGGGGCCGCTCGAGGCCCGGGCCCGGCTTAACGGCGGCGGCGCTGGGCCCGGGGGCGAGGCGAGGCCTAGAGCCGCTCCGCGCCGCGCCGCTCCGCGTAATGGCGGCCTCCGCCCCCCCGGCCCTCCCCGTGCTGCGCACTTCCGGACACGCCCACTCCGCCTGACCGCGCGCACGTCCGGGGCGCCGCCGCGCAGGCGCCACACGCAGGGCCCCGGCCCGCCGGGCCCCTGTCCCCCTGTCCCCCTGTCCCTGCCCTCAGGCGCGGCGCGGGCGGTCGCCTCTGCTGACACACGGGCGGAGCGGCGCGGAGCCCTTCAGCTTGCAAAAGACCTTTAAGCTCATCGAGTCCAACCACTAACCTCACACTGCCAAGCCCACCACTAACCACGTCCCTCAGCGCTTCAGCTGCACGGCTCTTGAGGATCTCCAGGGACGGGGACTCCACCACTTCCCTGGGCAGCCCGTGCCAGCATATAACAACGATCCAGTCTCCAATCTAAACCTCCCCTGGCACAACTTCAGGCCGTTTCTTCGCATTCTGTCACCTGGGAGAAGAGACTCACCACTCCTCTGGCCACAACCTCCTGTCAGGGAGCTGGCTGAGAGCGAGAAGGTCTGCCCCCAGCCTCTTCCAAGACGAACACTCCCAGCTCCCGCAGTTACTCCTCATTAGACTTGTGCGCCAGACCCTTCCCCAGCTCTGTTGCCTGTTTCTGGACAAGCTCCAGCCCCTCAGCGTCCCCCTAGGAGCGAGTGGCCCTGAACTGAACACAGCACTAAAGGTGTGATCTGCACCTCACCAGTGCTGACTACAGGGGGACGGTCACTGTCCGGTCCTGCTGGCCACGCTATGTTTGGTACAAGCCAGGATGCCATTGGCCTTCTTGGTAGAAGGGAGGCGAGGCGTTCATGCGTATTTATGATACATGGCATCTCGCCGCTGCTGTGGGACAGGAAACAACCACTCTTCCAAAGTGGCTTATGGTACAAACTGAAGTAAACCACAGAAAGCAGGTGCAACTTTCACCCTGTAAAAGGCCAGCACAAAGCGTGCGCATGATTTTAAGTCCCACTGAAATCCTGAAACAGGGAACTTCACACTGACAGGGTGGCTGCGTTCTCCTGCACAGCCATCTACTCCTCCAACAAGGAAAACTTAACAAGGAGGAAACTTGATGGAACAGAGGGAAGGCACCCCTTCTGTTGAAGCAGACTGAGGTGTCTTCCACCCTTTGCTGTCTAATTCAAATTTGGGTTTTTATCTGAAGGCAGGGATTTCAGCCATCACCAATTTGACTTTAAAGCTGTGTCACTGTTTTGAGGGAATTTTCCTATATTTTTTGTTTCTGCTGGGACTTCTAAGATGCCAGTTCCATTCTCTGCAGCTGATAAGCAACTTTTGACTTGCTTTGCTACTTCCTCTTTACCAGAATGTAATAGTAATATAGTAATATTAATTAGTTAGCAAGTAGGTAACTATTCCTAAAAGCAGGACAGGATAATTATCAACTTCATAATAGTAAATCTGGAAAACCTTGGTGAGAGAAAATGAAGGCAGGAGTCTGCAGTGCCACACTGCAATATGGATGTTCGCTATGAGCCTAGCAGAGGGAAAACTCACCTGTGCGAGCTGCAGGCACTCGGCAGCACATCCTCCAGACGTCCTCCCCTGCAAAAACCTGAGTGTAAGGTCTGAACATAGTTCCTACTAGATCACACTCTCATTGCTGCTTACCATGTCCTCCGAGATTCCAGGGCAGACCGAGAGGAAGGCAGTGGTTAAGAAATGGGAGCCAGGATACTTAGCTTGCCCAGGATGTGGCTTTGCTGCGATGGTTGAAACATGTAAAGCTTTGTCTGTGTAGAAGATGGCATACATCTCTTCTCTCCATCTGGCAAGAGAGGATTTTGAGGCTGCATGCTGATGGCCAAGACTCAAAGATCCCTGTTTCGCTGCCGGGCAGGTTGTCTGTCACTGCCCCATTTACTTTGCAGCAGCAAGTTTTACTCCAGTTCCCTGCATTTGGTGGGTGGGCAGTGAGAGGAACAAGTGCCTTCCTCATGCACAGACAAACTTCATATGCTCGATAGTCTTCCTAATTTTTACAGTATGAGCAATTTTCCCCAAATCTTTCCTGGGGATAAATTCTGAATGTCCAAGCAATCCCATAAACTGGTTGTGTCTGTTGTCTAGCTGGCTACCTGGTCAAGTTCAAGGAGAACTTGACCTCAGCAGCCTTTTCTGAAGACATTCTTCTACCTTTCCAAAAAATCTTACACCTGCCTCAAAAAAGATATGTTCAGGGCCTCAATACCTTTGGGTTCATGGATGCACAAGTCTTGGTGAGGCCATTTTAGCAGAGAGCATCTCTGTTAGGAGATAGGTGACTCTGGTGGTTGCTTTGGCCTCTGATTTTTGGAGAGCACTAGGGGAGCCCCTACCTCCCTGTCCAGAAACAGGGAATTTGCTCAGGGTGCTGGGTTGACTTTCTTTTTTGAGAGGGGCTCATTTGCCTGAAGATCCCTTAGGCAAAAATCCCCAGCCACTGTTTAGGGTAGATTTTCTACCTCCTTCTCTAAAGTCTAATAATTTCTGTGCTAAAACCCGAAAAGGCTGCTGGTGAAAGTGAGGTAAAAGGATACAGGAAAAAAAAAATGTGGTTGTTGTCACTTGAGGGAATAAAATCCATGAAGAAAAAAGAAATTACTTGAATTTGCCTTTGTTTCTTTTCCCCATTAGGGCCCGCTGAGACTGTAACAGCTCCTGGTGCCATGGTCATCGTTTCCACAGGTAGAGGGGTGGCTGGATGGCTCTGAGATGGTTCCAGTGTGACCCATTGTGGTCACTTGCCCTGCAGATGGGTGCAGGGGAGCACTGGGGTGCCCCCCCACTGTCCTCTTCTCCTCGATGGTCCCCCGACACCCACCCCATATTGCACGTGCACCTTCACCCTGAGCTCCCCCTCCATGCACCCCAGGGCCTTACACATGAAACCTGGGGCTCCACACACCCCATGACAGGGTACCTGATACTCCTGATACCAGACACACATGCCCTCACCTCGTCACTCCCAGCACAGCATTCTGTCAAGTTTGGTGACTGAATTTTGACAGATACAGACTCTGCTTAAATTGGCATTTCTCGTGCAGGGTGAGGTGTGAGTAGGAAGGACGCCCTCGGTGGCTGTGACGGTAGCACATGGGCAAAGAGCAAAGAGTGGGGATACTGCAGCAGAATGTCCTGCTACACCAGCCAGGGATCCAGCTGCAGTAACCGAACTGGCTCAGATTTACCCTGAATAAATTCTATCTGGCAACAAAACAGACTCTTCTCTGTATTTTCTGTGTGTTACAAGGGTGTAAGACACAACAGTTTCACCCTACGTTTTTCTTCCCTATCTTTCCTCTGGTTGAGAAGGTCCTGGTAGTGGGCACTGAAAAAATAATTGATTATAACAAACTGGGCTGTATACGAAGGAAGATTCTGCTATTTCAGGCCTAATAAGATCACTAGAAAACACAGCTGGATAGCCTTGGAAAAACTATTAACAATGACTTAAAAAAACATATCTGACTGACATTTCTCTGTTAGTGCTGAAATAGAATGAAAATAAATAAATATGTGCACATATATATATCCCAGGGAGCTGGGTTTTAATTGTAAATAAGATTATAAAGGAATGATAACCGTTAGTTCAGTGAAGGGACCTCCGTGAGTGCTGTTCCTCTTTGTGCAGCCCCGGCAGTGAAAGAGCATGAGCCATTATTTCTACATTGAACACTTGTACATTTTTATTTAGTTAAATCAGCCATTGTACACATTGCAGCTATGTATTGTTAGTGTTGTATGGTTTGTTTTTTAATTTTTAACTAATACATGCCCTCATAGATATATTCAATTAGTGTTATCACCATGGGAACAAGATGCTGATTCGTCAACTTAAAATTCACTTCTTCTCACAGTATTCAATTTCTTTGATAACACAGCAAAAAAATCAAAATAAGAGGTGAATAACCATTATGTTGTTACACAGAACATCATCTGCACCGCAAATAACACAACATAAATGCATTTCTTTAGAGCCCCGTCCTTGAAGATCATCCTGTCTTGTCTCTGACGGTAAAGCCACGATGCCTTGGGAAATGGTTCATCATGGGTCTCCTTACATTTGGCTGCCAAAACAGGTGTTTTTGTTGTTGTTTTCTGGTTTTGTTTTTTTCCCCTGCCTGCCAAGAAAAGCTTTAGCATGGCACCTTGGGTTGTTTTGCCCCCAGGAAGCCAGCGCTCCCAAGGTGTTTTCGTCCTTTTGGCATCGTTACCTTAATGAGGAAGTGCCCTGGTTCTGAGCACTGAGTGAGTCATTAAAAAAATCCCAAACCCTGTAATTGCAGAAGGCCGGATAAGCTTGGAAAAAGTGTTACTTCTAGAGGAGAGGATTCATTTTACTCTGGGCTTGAGTATACTATTAAAAAAATCAAAGAGCTGTTTAAAAATATTTAGTTTGTGTCTGTGTGTGTCTCATATGTGCTAAAACACTACAGAGCTCCCTCCATTAAATATTAAAGAACACCCAAAACACCTGATCTCTATGTTCCCTTTTTTGAAAATAAAAGTGCAGACATGCTATCTTGGTTTTCAGAGGGTTGGTTTAGAAATATATATATATTATATATAGATAACAAAATATGAACAGAAACTGGCTTTCATGGATTGTGAGCACTTTCTCTTTAAAAAACACTCGACTGGAAGATAAAAACTGCTCGCTCAGTGCTAAGAGGGCTGACAAGCTGACGTGAGGACAGGAGGGTTGAGTTTTGACCTTCAAATGCCACATGCATGTATCAGATAGGAGGCAATCTTGAGAAACAATGGTGAATTACTGATTCTCCCGGTATAGCGGGTAAGTCTCTCTCCCACAGTTATCTACAGTGCAGTGGCCAGCGGGAAGCACCGCCAGCACAACGGTGGGGTTTGCTAAGCGGTGATGAGAACAGGAAACTACTGTAGTGATAATTGTTTAATACGCCCTGCCACGTGTCCAGATCTAAACAATTTTTATACTGTATGCAAGTGTGTCATAGATATAGCTGCTAGCAAGTCAGTTACCTAAATGGGTATTCTTTAAAAAAAAAAACAACTATTCTTTTCTTTTATCTGGAAATCTTTAAGTGGCTGTCCAAAGGTCTTAGAAGTGTGAATGGCCACAGTTGGCTGTTGCTTCAGGAGCACAGCAGAATTTCCAGGTGTTTAGCCTGACTCTTAGAGCCTTTAACTATAACAGATCCCTACACTGGAAGGCTTACGGACGCAGCAGATCTGCAGTGCTTCCTCCTCGGCCAGTCTGTGCTCGCGCTGGGTTGCGTTACTGTTGTTCTATTAATCGCTGCTCAGCAGTGTCAGCAGACCTTGTCATCCATGATGCTAACTGTAGTCACAGGCAGCGTGTTCTCTGCAGTCTTGTAAGTCCAAGTACTCTCGCTATGTACAGTTTACACGTTCTCTCCCTTTGTGTGGTGCATGTACAGAGTCACTCGAAGAGGCCTGTAGATGAAGTTGGCTTGACAAATGCGATTTCGTGACGCTAGTGCAGAAGCAAAGGAACGGCAAGAAGTGGCGATGCTGACAAATTCCCAGAACAGCACAAAGACGACAAGCGGGTGGATAAATCATCCTGAACAAAGGATGCTATCTTTGGTCACAAATTAGCTTACAGGGTAAAAACAGAACAAAAACCCAAAAACCAAATACGGGGAGGAGGGGGCAAGAAATGAATTTGCTGCATCTGCACGAGGGGAAATGGCAGTGTCTTCAGGTGGTTATGTCAGTGGTAATGTTTACACCCAGAGCAGATGAACGCTGCGTACGGGATGGAGGGTTAGGCGGTGGTGGTGGTGGTGGTAAGGGGCAGCAGCTTCTCACTTCGCCTCCTGTTTCCAGTCCTCTTTGCAGAAGTGTCTGAGAAGCTGCTGGAGGTCATGTTGGAGGTCATCCCGTGGTAGTGCTTCTGGCGTGTCTTCCAGCTCTTCAATGTGGACATGTTTTCCGTACCGGTCCTTCATCACAGTCCTCTTCTGTGTGCTGGCTTTACTCAGCGTTGTCCTGAAACAAAACAAATGACAAAACTGTCTTTAAAAGCCCACTGCTCCTGAAGGTTTTTAAAAAAATGCTAATTTTTCAGCTGCAGTTTTAAGGCTTTTGTATTTAAAATAACATGTGAAGAACCGCAGCTGGCTGAGGTCAGATACTTGTTAACGCGTTCTGAATACAACACACGCCATCGCCTTCACTGGCGTTTGTAATGCAAACTAATAGCAATTAATCTCCATATGCTGATTAAGGATACAGCTTTAGATGTCCAGCAAAAACATGCTGTAGCACACAGACATGCAACAGATGTTGGAATTCACACAAGACCCTTTCTGGTTGTTTTATTTAACTTCAATATCCAGAGTTGTCCTATACAAGAGTAATTTAGGCTGATTAATTTCTTGAATTTACTTCTGAGTGAGCCTCACAGCCATTAAAACTACACTTGTGGTAATCTAGTCTCCTTAACTATTCTGTTAATTACTTCCTTGCCTCATTGGAACCATCTTGCTCTACTAGTCAGAAACTTAAATCTCATCAAATGCCTTTCAGATCTGGGCAAACAGATGTGGTTGTTACAGGACAGCTGGGTGTCTCTTGCTCAGTCTTACCCAGAAGCCCAATTTTTGGACAGTGTCCTTGAGAGAGGGCCATGGGAAGCCAAGCACCCCTGGAAATTCCTGCAGGCTCAGCCAGGAACAGCTCAGTTTTTATCAGACAGATAACACTTTTTAATCTGACCCAAGTGACCAAAAGGTGCCTTGGTTAGATGGATAAGAATGTGCTTTAACAAGAATGTGCACCCTTCAACCAAAAGCAGATCTTCTGGTTCTCAGTGTGTCCTTGTGACATCGTCCCACTAACACCAAAACTGGCCCACGTTTTACAGCTTCTTACCATTACAGACACAGTTTGGTCAGGCTTTACCACCCCTAGGGCCACTATCAATTCAAGTGGTCTGAAAGCAACAAAAAGGTATGTCAAAGGCACCAAGCCTGTCCAGCCTTGGCTCAGGTTGTGTATGTAGGTACACTTGCTGTACTACAGAAGCTTTTTTTTTCCCCTCTCAAATATTTTCCTATCTGCTCTGCCTCATTCTTACACGAGGCTCAACTCTCACATGCAGGTATCTATCTATATACCCATCTCCATATATCCTCTCATCTATTTTGATGGGCTCTCTCCCTGTTCCCTCCCTCACGGCATGGTGGGGTAGGAGGGCTGAGGAATGGCTGCATGGTGCTTGGCTGCTGGTCAGTCTTTCCAAGTGAACCTCTCCTGTGCCTGTATCCCTTCCTGCAGCAGAACATTAGTAGTAACCTCTAGTACTTTTGCAAACAAAGCTTTAGATGCTGCCAGTGCTTTCACTTCAGACATTCACTTAAATCCACTCATTTATTATGAGTTTGTTAATCCTCTTCTAGTACCAGTTCATTGACATGCCAAGCCAAACCTTTTAATAATTGATCCGTCTTCTTTCACGATTTCTTTCTCTACTAAAGCGGGGAGTTGGACTTTCATTTGGTTACCTGTATAGCTCAAAGCCTTGAATTAAAACATAAACTTGAAATTAAAACAAAAACCTAGGACTTCACCCATTGGCCTGTCAATCTAACAAACAGCTTAGTGCTTGTTGGCTTCCCCTAAGCTGTTATAACATTGTACAGCAGAAAATATCCATTGTGACATTGTGGCATCTATGCTTTTATATAATCTTTTGGCAAACTAAAAAAGTTCTGGGTTTTTTTGTACATCCAAGTATTTCTGTTGCATCTAATGACACAAAACTTTTATCCATGTGAATCTTTAAGATGTTTTACACCCGTTATTCAAAGGGACAGTAAAATGGATTAAGAATGAAGTGCTATTAGTTCCTTATAGAAAAGCCTATAGTAATTCAGTATCACTTTTCTGTTACTAAAATGATCAGAAAAAGCATAAAACCAGCAAAGATGCTAATTAGCTTGGAAGCTACTTTTTCCTTTCAAGGACAAATACATCAACTTACCCAGTGAGTAAACTTTAATGTACTAATTTCTAAAATGATCTCCATGCATGGTAACATATGAATGAAAATTTTCTTTAACAATATCCACACCCATGACTTCTAACAGCTTTACTTAAAGCCTCCATGGATTTTGTTTAGAATCTTAAAAATACACATAGCTAATTCAGTAATGGTATCTTCCCCCTCCTCCCTACTTCCTATATGAATCGTTTCATAACATGGCTGAGCAGAACAATCCAGGTTTTATATGCAGTAGTTGAGTCTGATGCTCCACCAACAAACCTTTCAACAGAACCGAATTTCTCCCCAGAATGTTGTGACAGCTATGTTAATATTTGTATTTAAAAGGCATTTTTACCTCTTCAAAGTCCTCTTTGGCTGATGGAAGGTCAGTAGCTAAGCTAGTGTCCCCCAGATGTTTCTCCATCCTCTCTCCTTGCACTACAGTGGTTTTTATGACTTTGCTGACCTTCCGGCCTTCCACTGGTTCAGACTGGAACTTGGAGGCACTGGACAAAACAGCAGGCTCAGACAGGGTGACCTGTATGGTGAGAAAGCAGGAGGATACCGGGTGTGAATGACACAAGGGATACAAACACAGCTTTCAGTTGCTCTGCCCTCCCTCCCTTCTCAATCATTGCCAGAGAGAACAGGAATAAGGCAGTGTCTCACTCTCTATGGGTACGCAGCAAAGCAGAGTGTGTGCGTGTTCTCACCTGCTTTACAGCTCCAGAAGGAGACACTGCAGTATACATGCCAGTTTAGACAGCAGGAACAGCCCTGGATAACTTCCTCTGCTGAGAAGCTTCATGCTGGCAGAGTGAAAACTGCTTTGGGAACCCGAGTTAGCCTGAGGGTAGCAGGGCTATTGCTGCTCTCCATGGCGAGGAAAGCCACTGTGCTGGCTGACTGGCCAAAGCCACTGGAGTCACCCCAACTTACAAGCGGGCCTCCTGCTGTGAGTCCATGTTGTATTCACACAGCTAGTGCCAATTAGGGGTAGCAGGCCAGACTTTAATTGTAAGATAATCTTCTGAGAGATGAGTCATGCTTGTAAAACCAAGGAACTCTTACAGGAGCAACAGACAGAATTTGAGTACCATGGGAAAGTGACAAACATGATTTTATTTGCCAAGACACAAATGTAATGTATATGGGTTTCATATGACAAAGAGTAGCTCTGCAATGGTCAGCTAACTACAAGAATACTTTCTTTCCTTGTTACCCTGCTCCTAGAGAATTAGTTCTGATGATTAATTCTGGCAAGAGAGAATGGCAGTTACACTCTTAGCATGTTGAGTGATGGCTTGTTAAGTGTTGCTTTCAACTGCAGCACTGCTGAAAGCAAGCCCTGTTACTTGCTTCTGGACCTCTGACACTACCTTAATCGTGCTGATACAGATGTCTGTAGGGCTACATGGTGAACAAAGGCAGGTAAAGATAAACTGAAAAGCACTTACCTTCTCAGGCTGTTCTTCAATTACCTGGCTCTACAAACTATTTGCATGAAAGCAGTACTTTTTTTTTTTTAGCCTCTTCAAAGCAAAGAACGCACCAGTTAACTAAACCTAAGATAACTATATTGTTCTAGAAGGGATTAGTTATAGAAACCTAGAGAACATGACATTGTTTCATTACAACATTCACTAATTTTCTTATTAGAGCAAGAGGTATACTATAAATTTTTAAGTAATAACAAACACAGAGTTGCCATTAATTTAGACATTATTTTAGTATGAAGCTGCTCTCTTTATGAATTTGGTACCTCTCATAAATCACAGAATCTATATCCTAACTTACCTTTTACAGAAAACTGCCCTCTTTCCCTGCCCACCCCCACCCTTCCCTGTCTTTATGCTGAGGCCTTTCCACCTGCATGAAAACTTTTTAAAGTATAGTTCAAAACTGCCCATTGTTGGCATGAGTAAGATGTAGCTACTAAGTAAGACTGTTGGTGTACTGCTACTTTGTACCATGGCAAGGAAAGTGGAAACCTGACCTCTGACTGTTCACTGTCACTCTTCAGCACAACCCGTTTTACAACTTTAGAGTAGCCATCTCCTTCTTCAACAGTGACGGGGTTCTGGGGTGTTCCTTGCATGAGGACTTCCTCTTTTTCTGTGCCATCTGGAGTAACATATCGCCGGATGATCTTTCTAGTGACCTGAAGGAATGAAATAGAGCTTTGTCCCAAAAGAATTAACAAGAACATACTCCTTATTCTCTATATAGTATTTTCCTCTCAAAGGGTATTTTTTTCCTACACAGGAAAACCTACACAGATGGTTCAGTGTTTCAGTCTTTATCATGTATACTCACAAGTACCTGCAGTAAAGCTGCATGTTGATGCATTCACCCCACTTGGGTTAGCACACGGCAAAGCTCTAAACTCACTTCACAAGTCGGCACAGTATAGACCTTGGAATGACTCACTAGAGCAGTAGTTCTTGTTAGGAAGAGAGGTACAGTATTTCAGAGAGAAAACATAACTTTACAACCATACAATGGCTAGAAAACACTTTCAGACTGGCACTGTCAAAAAGGCTTCTGAAAGTAAGAGGTTGGCAGCTTCATTATTGAATGCTTAGAACTAGATTCACAGAGGGACTTGGACATCACATGGTGAGAGCGATGGTACTAACTACTGCTAAACTAGTGAGCTAGAATTAACCTCCTTAAGAGATTAAACTGGTGCTTAAACTTTTTAGACATTGGGAAGCCAAACAAAGAGAGGAAGAAAATTCAAGAGGAATAAATGGCTCAGGAGGATGAGCACACGTCCCCCTGATGAAGACCTGGAGCTCTACATTCTCATACCCCTTCCCAGCTCCTTTTGATGTGAAACAGTTATCTCCCACTTTGTCCCAAAGCTTACTTGCTGGGATGCTCCATCAGACTGAGTCACTAATATTTAAGAGTCACAGAGGTGGAAGCAGTGCCCTCCCAGGCACGGATCTACCCAGAAGAATACAATCATGCTCACTCTTGCACATCGTGCCCAGGAATATTTGTCTGGGGTTATTTATTTCAATATGAATTGAAAGAGCTTCCAGAGGCATCCTACCCAGCTGAGGGTCTAGGACATTTTCTTGGAAGACAGAGGGTGGAGTTTGCCAGCAGCAGAATTCAGCTACATCATTAAGCGCTGAGGTGTCAGATAAAGCAAGTGGCACAGAAGTTCCTCCTTCATGCTGTGCAAAATTCACTTTTATAAGCATGGTCAGAAAATGCTTATTTGATGAGGCCATCACACAGTACTTGCTATATTCTTTGTGCCATAAAACCTGAACTGTATGTACAGATACAGAAATTTAGTAACTTGGCCAGGCGTAGCTGAGTGGAGATTTTGAAGATCTAAAGTCTGGATTTAGAGGACTCTTGCAGACCCACCCTCCATTAGTTTAATTAATATGAGCAAACATGATCTAAGATAAATTTGTGGGTGGTTTTTTTTTGGTTTTGTTTCTGTGGGGTTTGTTTATTTTTTAAAAGTTTCTGAGAAATGTGGATCTCTGCAGAATTTTTATTGGTTCCAAGTAGGAAAATTTAAAAAATATGTCATGTTAAGTTATAAACTGGAACACAGAATGATCTTGTGAGCCAAAATAATTCTTCAAACTTTGGAATCTCTCATGAACAGAAGTTCTAGTCCTTTCCAAGCTCTACTCTCTTAAAAATCAGCTCCTTCACAAAAGAAAATGTGGTGTGTATGTGGATGCATTTATCCTTCCTTTTGTAGGTCATTGAGAAGGCAGCAAGGGGCATAACTGACAATACCTTCTTTACCACTGTGTGGCCATGTTCATCTGTATATTGCTCTTCTGTAACTGTTTCTGGTGGCATTTCAGGCATACTATCAGCCTGTATGACAAAGAACAAAGTTTTATGAAGCAAAGCCTTTGTGTGGGTAACTTTAAATAAGCAATTTTTAAATTGGTTACTTGGTTAAAGAATGACCAAAAAAAAAAGGAGAAATGTTCTGCAAATAAACAGAAAGGCATGCAAAGGAAAGTTATGCCACAACAGACAGGCAAATATGTGTTAGTTGACTGCATTGTGTATGAGGCTGAGAAGTCTTCATCCTCCCCCTGCTGAGGCATCTAATGGAATTTAGAGTTGGGTTAGCAGTGTTACTGTAATCCTCCCTTTAGGAAGAGGTATGGAACGCCTTATCCAATGCCTGTGTGTTACTCAGGAGCATTCCAGCTCCATGTGTGCTAGCAGCAAGCGGCTGTCTCAGCAGCATGCCTAAAGGTGTTACCAGGGCCTAGTCACCACAGGCTTGTGCAATCACTCCACACTCGGTACCTGAATAATCACCCGGCGACGAACCACCCTGGTAGTGACCATCTCGTCCTCGTCCGAGCTGGTCTCCAGCTCACCTAACTCCTCTGCTAACTCCTAATGGAAGCATGGAAGCAGTGCTCTGTTGCAGGTAGTACTGGCAGTACTTACAAGTTCTGTTTTTATCTAAAACCATCTTTGCTTCTAAAAATTTTTGCTTTTAGAATTTTGGCCTCTTACCAGACTTGAATCTGTGAAATACTGATGCAGAGTAGGAGGCTTTGGCCACTTGGCTGTACGTTAGCTGCTCATTATCATTGAAAAAAGAAGGATGAATCTTTGTGGCATTAATTCTATAGGATGCTCTTAATGGTCTGAGTGGTCCTAAGGTTGCCAGGGACGAGCCAGAAATTTGTGGCATGGTGTCATTGCAGGTGGACTAGAAAGTGTTACTTACACCAGATCTGGAATTCATACACATATGGTTCATACATATAATTCAAACAGATATGATTTCTGTATTAATTATACAGAAAATGATGTGAAAGTCTTTTAAACTTCCAGCATATAGACAGTGTGACAACAGTTTTTAGCTAGAGGACAATATATCAATAGCCTTGGCACTGAAAAGATCAAGAAAAATTAGTAACAAATGTTGAAGTTCTTCTCTCTCCTGCATAGGGAAGAATTAAAAATTTAAATGAAGAGGTCAGAAGGCAAAGAGAAGCCGAAAAGAACTACTTGGGAAATATCAACAGTATAAAAGCATAAAGGGGAAAATAAATAAAGAGGGAGCGTGTGTTTCTTTTTGTTGGAGCTGGTTGTTGCTGTTATTTTATTTCAATAAAAGAACTGGAGGGAAGAAAAAAGTGCATTACCTTTGAGGGCAGCCTTTCCTACCGCAGCCATATTGTAGCTAACCTTTCAACCAGAGCTATCCTACACCTTATATTTACCTTTTTGGAGAACCTAGAGGCAGAGCTCTGAAGCTCTTCATCATAGAGGTGGCACATTTGGCAACATAAACAGCAGAGAAAGAAGAGCCTGTTTCTAGGTGACTGTCAAAACAGGAAATAATTTCTGCTTAAGTAGAACTGTGCTTTCTCTGCTCTAACTTCACTGATAAAACTACTTTCATGCCTAATGATGCCTTTTCCTTTTCTACCACTCAGAACATGCAAAGCAAGCTGTTTGTTCTTAAAGCTTTATGTGCCAAGTAATTTCAATCCCCCACTAAAAGCCATATATAGTGGCTTGCTTTCACTGCCTCTTGACACCTTCCCCTCTCCAAACATTGCAATCACGTTCCTTTGTCTTCTTACACAACCAATGACCTACCTCACGTAGTTCTTGTTTTTCTCTTCCATCTCCCGTCTCTCATTTCTCATACATAAACACCCTTCTCAGGTTCTTTACTTCCAGAACATCCTTTGTATTCTGCCATGAACATCCTGGTGTCTTTTTTCCATCACACTAACTTTACAGTATTTTTCATGATGTTCTTCCTGCTGCTCTGGTCTAGTCTTGCCTTTCTTCATAAGCTTTTAATATTATTACTTTGTCTTTCATTACATCTATTTTTCAGCTTTCCCTTGTACATAGTTTGATTCCATGTCTGTTTTTTATGCTGATTCTCTCTCCCATGAATGGACACAACTGTCACAAATCAAATGACAAATACAGGTACCAGAACCAGAATTACAGTCTAGATTTCAGGATCTGTGTTTTGCCTCAGCTTTGAAAACTTCTACACAAATGACTATAGCTGTGCCCTGTAACCACAGAGGAAAGGAGAAAAGGCTGAGTTGCAGATGAGGATTAATTAGGCTCATTAAAAATATTTTCTCCTTAGGGAATGAGACATAGGATTTTTTCTTTTGTGTCAATTAATTTGAAGTAAAGTTGTTAGTTACCTTTTCTAAAGATTCCTCTTCATAGCCTCTTCCAAACTTTTCTGTCTGCTCATCAGTTGACTCTACTATGACCAGACTAGTTCTCTTTGGAGAAGGGTCATCCTGGTGGAGTTGGGGGTCCTCAGGCTCTTGGATGATGGGAGAGTCACTTCTCTGAGCAGCTGATTGGGGCTGTAGGGGTGGCTTTTCTCTCTCTTCCTTTGCTGCAGTGAAGTGTGCAGATTTTTCGCTTGCTGCTTTTCCAGCTACTGCTGCTGCAGACTGCTCTGTTCCTGGAGTTGTGATGCTGTGAATTACAGGTTCAAGGGAAGTTACTACCATGCAGTGCTTTCCATTTTCCATAAATGGGGCGTTATGCACTGATTAAATATTGTTCTGTCACCTAGCAAAGTCAAGCAATAACTGATACTGCTTGGCAAGAACTACAGATCAATCCGGCTAGGAATCCTTCTCATCCTCTTGAGCTACGAAAATCTTCAAATGGATGTCCAAAGGTTTCACCCAATTCTGCAAACAGTCTTTGTAAAGGATTTATGTGAGATTTGCCATTACTTGTGCCCTCACAAATCTACATATTACCTATGTTTTTTGGGGGGAAAGAGACTGGATCACTACAGATGGATGTGAAGTAACTGCTACATTAACCACAAGCTATACAACTGCAGGTGAGGAGAGAACAAATTTAAGCAGAATTTGCTGCTGCAAGTTATTTGAACATATTATTATGTACATGCCTATGAAACATATGTAAAGGTAATACATGTATTAAAGAAAATGCAATGTGGTATTTTTCTGTTGCATATTGGTGAGTAACAGTGATTTCAGGTATTAAGGTAACTTTCATCTGAGTTTTATCAAGTAACGTTACAACTCTGATTCTACCTTGAAAAGGTCACTTCTGATTTGTACTAACTGTGAAAACATTACCCGCTTCACCATTTAGAATCTTCTTTTGAGGCTGACTCTTCTCTTGTCATGGATACCAGTGAAAAGAAAAAAAACTACACCAAAAGTGGTGGAATTATAGTCTGGAAAATAGTGAGCCTGCAAAAATGAAATCTTCCACTGCTAAAACTTCTGAGATGCTTTGGAGCTAGCATCTATATGCTCACTTTTCTTCCTCTCTCATCCTAAAAATTAACTGAGGAATCTGTTAAATTTTAATAGTAGGAGTCCAGATTTCCTTTTCCATATCCAATCCCATGAGTAGATAACAGTAATAAAATAATTTGTATGTCAGTGGTTTTTGTCCTGATACAAGTTGGGTTTTAACAATTTATTGTGTTCCTGCAACCCTTGAAAACCCTTGAACCCTTGTTCTAAGGCAAGAAAATATTTTATTGTAGTTTAAGTTCAACTGTGCTGATCCAGCCTTTTTCTCCTATTCACTGGGCTATACACACATACTATAGTACCATTCCCCTCAGCATGGGTTCCTTGTGAGCCATTTAAGTCTAGCCCCATTTTCCTCCTAGTTCAAACTAGACATGATGTGTAGGAGTATACCCCTGTCATCACTGCTCTCATTTAGTGTTGGCAATATTGTCTCAAATGTATGAACTGTTCCTCAGAAACATTCATTTCCCCATCTAAATCACGAGGAAATATTATTATTTTTGCTAATCAGTGCAACATAATCCTCTGTCTTAGAGACTGCTTTCTGTCTCCCACACTCTCTCCTGGAGAGTGCAGCATATCTTGAGTGAAAGAATCCCCAAAAGAATCCCCAAAAGACCATTTGCTGGACTCAACTGCACTTTGCTTGTTTGGAGCTGCATCTTCACATCAAAGCTACTCACTCTTGGGAAAATCACTTCTTTGGAAACGGATCCTTGATATTTTACTACCCTCAGAATACCTGAGTCAACCCTGCAGAGAGTTCTCTGTGTGGGCACATGTTTATGGATTGTGGGAAGGAAGAAAGAAACATGATCTTTTTCAAATTCCTTTCTAAATGAAACCAACATCACTGACAGCCCCAAAACAGAATTCAAGGCTTTGCTGTGCAGGTCTTCTAAATCTTTACTTTTTGATGTGCTCTTCCCTTAAATACCTTTGTCTTGTCTCTATAAAACCCCGTTTCTATTCTTTTGGCTATCTCAAATGTACTCTGAAATATCTAGTTCCTAACATGTGGTTATGAGTTTTGTAAATAATGATTAATTAGGAAAATTTTGGCCTTAATTGAAAAAGCCATTTGAAGTTGAAGAAAGGTCTTCCCAATATTAGTTTCATTAAGTTTAAAACTAACTGTCATCTAACATGTGAAACAAATACACTGCAAGAGAATTCCACCCCTACATTATCCCTCTTCTCTGTCATATGTACTACACTAGATGATTGCTTTGTGTTCACAGTGATAAACTGACTTTCTTTCCTAATCCTAAAGGCTTCCTCCACATGGATTAAAAAGTCAAATCTGCAGTAGGAACTAATAAACTGGGGCATACAACTGGAGGGAAATTCTATTGAGTTCATATTTATATTTTACAGTTTCAAAAAAACCTGTAAAGTCCTGGTATTACACAGAGAAGAGGTAATCCATTCCACCTAGGGCTCATTCTGGCCTGCAAAACTTACAAATATTCATGTTGTGAAGTAGATGTTTTTTCTGGCACATCTTGGGGTTTCCCTGAGAATTCAGCTTCTACTTGTTCCTTATGTGCTTGTCTCAGGAGCTCAGCCATTGATACTTCTGCCTCACTCCTGGGAGTACTGTCCTGAAAAGGAGAATAACTGACAGACACGTCTTCCTCAGAGACAATAGGAGGGTGTTCAGTTGGCTCACTGTCTTTAGATAGCCTCTGTTGTCCTTCTTGCTTATGTCTTGAACTGTACAGTTCTTCTTGCAGTGCAGAAAACCCTTTAAAAAATAGAGATGAGAAATGTCATTACAAGCCTTACTACAATGCAGGAAGTCCTTTTCATTCTCCATGGGCATTTAAGATCCCTGGATGGAAAACACTATCTGACATTTTTAGACATCTTGAGTGGGAGATGACATAACTTCTGTAAGTAGCTGAAGGAACCACTACCATTGTCAAAACATGAATCTTGACAGTAACAGGCAAACCAAAATGTACCCAGAAATTTACCCAGAGTAACTCATCCTGAAACCATCAAAGTAGGAAAGAAGATTCAAAACAGTTTTTTTCCACTAGATTAGGATAGGTTTTAGTGATTTCCCCCTCTCTTATTTATTGGCTTATGGAAAAAATATCTACACAAGTATGCTCAAATGAATTGATACAGGATTCGGTGCAAGATTTATGTGCTTCAAAAAACATAAACATGTTTACTCACCCCCAGCCCCTAATCTCAAAGCAAGAGCTCTCAGTTCGAAAAAAAAAAGTAAAATAACCATTGACCTAATCTACTAAACTTTTAAACTTAAGAAATACAACAGTATCATAGCAGAATTACAATATCCTGGATATTTGAATCCAAATATTTTTCCAAAGCACAGAGTAGTTCTCCTTTTACAAATCTTGGCCAAATCCTAATGTAGCCTTCTTAACTTTTATGAAAGTACCCGTGTAAGTAAAAAAACCCCAATCTAAGTGAGTTTAAGTACTGGCAGTGATTTCTGACAACACTGCTTTATGTGTTTTATAACACTCAGCTAACACAGAGATCTTGTATCTGGTGAAATAGTGATCGGTGTGATGTCATGGTTGCATTAATTCACGTGATCTGTGCTTTTGGAATGAGATTCTGCTGCTCAGTCATAGAAGTTCACTGATCATCCCAGTCATGCATTCCAGAACAGAGGCTAGAGCTTAATAAGACAACCCAGGCAGTCTGGATCAGAAGACCTTTACCTTCACTATGGTCCAATCCTATGGTTTGTTCAATTTCTGCGTAGGTGCGAGTGCCGTGGCCCTGCATGGAGTCTATGCCGCTGGTCTCCATCAGGTGAACAATATCCATTCGGTTGATTTTAGTCAGACACTGGGTAAGATTTGTATCTGTGGCATTAGAATGACATCATGTAGCTAAGAATTTCATGTGCTTTCTCCCTTCCTTTTTGCAAATGAAGGACATACGTAGGATACTGAGCAACATAATATCATATATAAAGGGATGCCTTTAGAAGCACTGCTATGTAAAATCTGCAATTAACTAAAGGGCTGCCTAGAAAAATTACCACACTTTTTGGTGTTTTTTTCCTTTAACAAATTTGTTCTGTTTCCTCCAAAATTCTTCTGGTTAGGAAAAAGAGGCCTCAGTGGTTTTCCACTCTTCCTTTCTTGTAAGGTGCTCTGCCTTGCCCTCAAATTAACAAGATCCTACCATATATTGTGTCATACAGACAAATTTTAAAAAATTAGGTACAATCTATGGTCATTTCTTTCTCTAGCCTAAATTTTACCCAAATTTTCTTTCTGTGGTTATAACATGCATCTGTCACCTCAGCTAGCAAACTGGAGACAGCTAAATGCATTATAACTGGAAACAAACCTGTTGCGTGTTTCCCATCCCTTTCAAGCCAGTATTTGAGGAGTGCATGGCTTTGGTCTTGAAGTGAATTAGGATTTTCAATTCGGATCTGATGAATTTGCTCTTCTGTAAAATCCAGTTCTCTTGCTAGCTCTGAAAAAGAAATCCATCTCTGTAAAGATGTCTCTTTCTTTTTCCCACAGCTGTCAGCAGCCAAGGGGATTAAAAACTTTTCTGAAACAAAATTCTCTCTGCTTCCATACACCTTGCATTATATTTAGAGACCTTGTTAAACAGTAAGTCCATGATCAAGACAGAATTGGAAGTGATGGGTCTGTGCGAGGTTTTATTTTTTGTGTCTCTGTTCTTAGTTCTCAGAGGCACAACACTTCTGACAAAATATAGAAGCAACAAGCTATCAAATGATATGAAGCTGCAGAAAGAGCCCATGAGCAGATAAAAATATTTCTAGCTACAGAGCACTGTGCTCAGCAGATTCTATAATCTGAAATGGTGAGTATTTCAGAATTTTTGATCAAAATGTAGTAAAAGAATTCATTTTAAGTAATGGCATTTTGGAACACATATTAAGGCTTAATATTACTACTTCCATGGACTGGTTTAATTTAAAGAGAATTAAATGTCTATGAATTACAGTTGAAAACCAAAACCTGAAAATGTGAAACTAAGAATAACTGATGCCTTTCTGATGTAGCATAGGCTCAGGCTGCAGTCCAGAAAAGAAAATGAGTATGTAACATATCCAGAATCAGGGGCAGCTTTCTGCCATCACCAAACTAAGATGCAACTTTTGAAACAGGTCACCAACTGACTTAAAGCCACAGAGACTTTGTGAGATTCCTGCTGTTACTCCTGGTCTCTATTCCAATATAGGACTCATTCTATTCCACTTGTAGTTATCCCTACAGTTGCATGGACTTGACTTTGGAGGGCGTCATGTTTTAAACAGGATGGAGGGAACTCTAACCTCACAGGGCTTGCAAGCCTCCAGGCCAGCTTGTAAACTGGTGCAACTGTAAACTTCAACAAATACATAGTAACTGTACATTAGATTAAAATCCTACATAGTCAAATAAGTTTGAACAAAACCCAATCACTACTTTATCCCCCAAAGTAACATTAACCTTTACAGTAATCAAACTTTATCATAATACAAGACCTGAATATTTATGCATGTGCATTACCCTGCCCTCTCTAAAATGCTATAAAACATCAACGTCAATTTTGATGAGAATCTATTTTTTCAAGTTTTGTTTTCAGAACTGTCTATTCATGTATGCAAAATTTTCCACAGATTCCTAATCTGATACATTGCACAGGTCCAAGTACTACTGACTGCAAGATAATCCAAGTTGCGATGAGTGACATGTGTTTCCATTCTTCTTTATGGATTGAAACAGAGGACAGGAAAGGATGAGGTGAGTAACAAAAGTAGAACTATTAGTGATATTTTGCATATACTCTGGAGATGCTTATAAAAACAGTATAGAGACAATTTTTCTTATCAAGGAGTTTATATTTTTGCTCTGCTATACAATTCTTCGTGAACTACTAGAGCCTTGCTTATTTTAAAGAGTGTGATACTGCTCCAGCGAGATACAAAAAAAGTGCAGACTTGATTAGACTAAAAAAAAAAATAATGCTAGCTCTTTGTCACTCTCTTGTCCTTGGAGTTTTCCTTCTGGAGATGTCTAGCAAGTGTAGAGACCTTACCTTTGCAGCTGAGCTGTTACTTAATGGCCTACAGGAGTTCTAGTAACCAGACGACAGTAAATTACTGGAATGTTTCTATAAAATATCTTTAGATAATCAGGAAAGCATCTGAAAGAAATGTCAAAGAAGTGAGGAATGTTCCTCTCCTTTCTCCCCAGAGCACACACGTATTTTACCTGTCCAGCTGAATCCGAGGTGATCAGCAATGTGGGCCAGTCTTTCCTCTGTCCTTTCCTGATCATCCTGTTGATCTAAAGGTCAAAGAGAGCCACAAGTTGCCTTTTACAAGTTAAAAATCATTTTCATGGGTGATATAGCCCAAGAAGGGCGAGTGCTTGTTTTTCTAACTGCTGTGATCTAATTGTGGGCAAGCTGTTACAACCAGGTAACTGAAGGGAGGACGGTAAATCCTCAGGTTAACAAAGCCAAACCCAAAAAAGCACCAGCAAGCTTGATTTTTCCAAAACTCAGGACTATCTACATTTTCCGTTCAAAAATCAGGCTTTCGGGTAAAAATCTAAACAGTACTGAAGTGCCTACTGTGCCTATTTTGGCCAAGCCTTTTATTCTACAGCTTCATTCTAACATTAAATAGGAAGACATTAACTAAGTCAAGAGCCATAATTTTCCATGCCCCCTTAGTAAATGCCAAGGTTGAAAAACTCATCCGGACCGGTGTTTCTAGTTATGTTCTTTCTGTTGTAGGGAAAGTTTTGTTCAAAGAGTCCATACAGGTTATATTTGAGACCTTGTTAATTTAAATCTCTTTGACTCTTTCAACTAGGCAGTGATGCAAAATACTTACAATGAAGGCAAGGAAAAGTCAGGTGTATATTCGCCAGCCTTCGCTGAGACTGACTGTTCCTCTCATCCCCAAACTAATTTGAGGATGGCAGAATTTGAGTTTTGATTTTCCCTGCATGCACACACTGATTGTGATATCTCAGATTCAGAAAATTGCTTAGAGTTAGTGAGATATGCCTGTTTCATTTTAGCTACTGGGTTTCTAATGTGGCTACACAGGAGTAATACACAAGTGAGTGAGAGGAAAACCAAACACCACAAAACTTGTACTACAGTTACTGGTGCCATAGAATTTGCTTGAGATGCAGATCACCAAAAAAAGGTACATTAAAAACTTAAAAGCTTAAAACTCGTGCAGATTTCTTTGTGTAACAACCCAAAAGAAAATGAATTTGCCTTTCTTGGTTTCAATCAATGTTCACATACTTCATTATTAGTAAAACTTAAGAGTAGGGCCAGGGAAAGCCAAAAATCAAAATGTGCATGACCTGAGCAATCAGCTTAATGGTAAAACAATACATATTTTTAGAAGTGTTTTTGTTTATTAAGGTAACACTTCCCATAAACATTCATGATTCACAATCTTGAGATTGTTTCACAGACAAGAAAAATACAGACACAACACAAAAAAAACCAAACACAGCTCACAGGGGAAAAAAAATACACAACTAACCACCAAAAGCTTAAAAGAAAATGCCACACACATTACACGGGTACACACACACACACCCCAAAGAAAACAGAAAACCAAAAAGTTTAATTCATGACATGCGTCGCACAGGGAATCCCAGTCGCTGGCAAATACCTTCAACATGGTCATGGACATTGTCATCAGGGATACGTTCAATCTGAGTCTCTACAGACTCATCCCAAATGGGTCTGGTGTCAAAGATGTCTTCAGGAACTGACTGCTGAGTCTCACTGGATGGCACGTTTTCAATAACTGAAACTTCTAGGGCACTACTGCTTTCGTCATCTGAAACTAATTCTTGTTCTCTCTCTGACTGCGTGAGTCTTTCCACTAATTTAGAAGCTTCATCACTAATTTCTTCAAAGAATTCTATGGAGTTTTTGTAAAGGTCAAAAAAATGTTCCTTACTTTCTTTCGTGGGACTAAAAGCACTGTGGGAGGCTGTGGTGCTTCTGCTTTTAACTGGCAACCGTGATGAAAATACCTTGGGTCTTGCTGTTGTTGCCTCATCTGAGTCTAGCTCAAGATTCATCTCTCTCTCCCTCTCCCTGGTTTCTGCTTCTGCCTCAGCATAACTCCTAGCTTTTATTGACCGTTTAGTCTTCGGGTCCATGGGAACACTTGCATCGGATTCAGATTTACTTCGGTTATCTTGTTTCATAGGTAGCTTGTTTGTCATATCAGGAGCTTTGGGCAACTCTAGTTTGTGGACAGATGTGTCTGTGCACGTATACTGTTGTTCAGCTTTTTGGAAAGCTGCTTTGACAGGAATTTTAGACTTTGGTTTTGCTTGGTCATCTTTTCCTTCACACTGCAAACTATCTAGGGAGCCATCTGTGGGAAGGCTCTCATTTTCCCATTGTTGCAAGGATTGTGATGCAGCAGCAGCGGTCCTTACAGGGATTTTGGATTTGCTTTCACAAGAAGGCACACTCTCCATTAGAGCGGTAGGGATTTCTATCACAGATCTCTGTTCCTCTGGTGAAGAGTCTGGGGACTCCTCACCCTGCTCTGAACAAACTAATCTAGTGACTTTGGAAAAATCTAATTCATCTTCTACTGTGGACCGCTCAGGAGAGAGAGGGCAAGGCACCTGACTGCTGTCAACCATGTCAGTCTCCGTTGTGGAGAGGGGCTCAGCTTCAGAGGCAGCAGTTTCTTTCTTTGGTGATTTTGAAGCTGAAATACCCATTTTAATCGGAATCCTGGATTTAGGATCTGCTTTTGTGGTGCCTGTGCTGGCACCTTCATCTGTCATTTCTTCTGATTTATCGCTAGGCTCAGATTCTGGGGGTGAACATTTCAATGTCTCTTTGTCTTGTGTATCTGACTGCTCTGATTCTGAAGGTGAAAATGCATCTGGTGAGCAATTCAGCTTAGAAGATTCCACCTCTGCTGCTTCTTTCACTTCTTCAGATAAAGAAACTTCTTCCTGAGGCTGCTGCCCCATTTGGAAGAAGTGAAAGCTTTCATCTGGGTAGTTCCTTTTGGTCATGTCAATGGCTCCACTTCTAGTCATTTCAAATAACTTTCCTTCCTGAAAAAGAAAAGGATTTTGTTCACTAAGTGGTGTCCCTTCCTCAGTGGGTGTTCTGGCCGGTGTGGTATCAGGTGTTGTGCCTTGTGATCTCCTGTCTACCATCAACCCAAAGATCTTTTGTTCCTCTTCTTTCACTCGAGCTTCAAAAGCTTCATCATCTTCACGTATTTCACTCCATATGTCAGAATCCACATCGGTTTTAGTGATGACAACTTGGCTGATTAATTTATCTGTTTCATCTCTTATGTCCTCAAGGGCAGATGCGTCCTCTAATTTTGGCTCTATTTCCATATATACTTCCTCTGAAGAGTGATATTTACTACCTGTGTCTCTGCTAAGTAAACCTTCACCAGTCTGATCTTCTCCTTTTTCAGCAGAACCACTTTCCCTAGACAGCAGACTTCTACCAGATCCTACCGTACTTTCGGAGTCAGTAAAGAAATGTTCAGAAGACACATTCTCGTAAGGGCTTACTATATAAGGAGCACTGCTCTCAGCAGCATCTGCCACACAACTTTCAAGTTCCACTGTTTCATTGGTAAGGGATGAATACTCTGGTAAGGGTTTCTCTGCATGAGTATCTCTCTCAGATGTTTCAAAATCTGCCTTTCCCAAATGGCTTCCCAAAGCAGAAGGGTCAGTGGCACCATCTTCAGCCAGCTTGTCATCTTGTAATACAGAGTACTCGGTGGTACAGTGTCCACAAGCACTACTGCCTGCTTTCTCAAACACAGCTCCTGTAGGAACGAGACCTGTGTGTGTTAACAACACAGTGTTTTTGTCATCTTTTGCAGTAGTATCATATTGCTGGAGCGTTAGTGAGGACTCAACGTGAACTTCTTTCTGAGAACAGTCACCACCAGAGTGACACAGAGTACCCCCAGACTGTGTGACTGGGGCACTGGGACTAACTGTCTCACTGCAATCTGTATTGTCGCATTTTGATTCACTGGTTTCTGCTGATACACAGCCATCAGAATGACAACTACCCGATTCTCTTGTGGAAGCCTTACAGCTGCCCCCAAGGATAAGTCGTTCCTCTTTGTTGTCTTCTGGCAGTTTATCCTGTTCTGCTTTAATTGCAGCTATCCTGATAGGGCACTGTTTTGAATCAATGGGTTGAAAACCTGCCTCATCAGGGCTAGAACTGGAGTCAATGCTGGAAGGTAATGGTGAGGGTGGCTGCACTCGGATCACAGGCTCCATTAAGAGGCCTGAGTCGGCTTCTTTTTTTAGCTGAGTCAACTCTGGCTCGCTTTCTGATGAGGAAGAAGTTTTTCTACATTCAGCTGCAGACATCACCACTGTAGGTATATCTTTTTCCTCTACAGCCGTTGACTTAGGTACTTCAGCTTTACATGCAGCTTCTGAATCAGAAACTACGCAACAGTCACCTTGCTTACAATCCTTTTTGTAATCCCTCTTCTGTTTTGCTTCTTGTTCTAATTCATCAAATGTTTTGATTTTGGTCACCATTTTAAACATCTCTTCTTCAGGGGTGAATCTCTTTTTTGGTTCACTTTCTGAATCCTCTTGTTCTTCACTGACTTCAGGGATCACGGCTGACTTGGGTATATTTGACAGTGTCTGTGAGTCTGCTGTTTTAGGTGTGATTTCATAGCTAATCTCTTCAGAACTAGGAGTTTCAGGTGAAAGAGGACTTTTCCCTGAACTCTCCATGAGGGATGTTTGCTCTAGACTGTCATCATCAGCACTCCCCTCAGGGTCACGAAGAATCCTGGAACGCACCAATGCCAGCTCTGGGCACGTCTCTCCTTTGCTAAGAACAGACTGAAGGGGACCCTGCCCCAAAATAGCAGCCTTCACTGTTTGTTCTACAGGGCTACTTTCAAGAGAATCACAGCAGGGAGACTCTTTCATAGGACTGGGCTCCAAAGAATCAGGCGTTTTGTGTGATGAGTTATCTTCTAGCACTGGGCTTGCTTCCAGTGAGTCTTTATGACTTACAGCCAAAGAGTCATCTGCAACTGGGCTAAAGCTTTCACTATCATGGCTAGCAAGTGAAAGTTCCAATTTCTGGGGACTTCTAACCAGAAAACGGCGTTCACAGGTAATATCTTTTTCTTTCTCTAAAGCAGTGTCATGTGTTTCAGAAGACTTAATTAAATGTGCAGTAGTTGGGGATTCTTTATCCCTGCTAATATCTTTCACAATGGAAGCTGAGCTACTTCCTTTAAGTTTATCAGCCTCTTCTTCAGAGGCTGTAGGCACAAGGTCTTCTGATACATGGTCAGAATGAGGCTTACTAGTCTCAGTTACAGCATCTAGCTGCCTTTCAGTAATACCTTTTTCATCTTCTTTTGGAGAGAGTTCCTTTGGAGAACATGTTTCTGCTGTTGTGTGTTCTCTAGCTGCTTCTTGAGCTTCTTCAGTTTGCCCATCGGTTTTCTTTGGTGAGAATGAAAGGCTTTCAGGGCTTGTTTCTGGAGTCTCTGCCAGGCCCTCATGCTTGTAACTTTCCTCAGAGCTGATCTGAGGGGTTCCATCAAGTAGGCTACCTGGAGAATCAGCCACACCTTCATGTTTAAGGCTCTCTGAACTCCCATCAAAAGTAGCACTTTGCAGAGAAAGAGCGGGAAGGAATCCATCTTTCACATACTCTGTGGGAAAAGCAACACTGAAAGGACTGGTTAGTACTTGCTCCAAGTTAAGCTCTCCCTCCTCTGTCACTGAAAGGTGACGGAACTGTTGATATTTGTCATTATCCTCCAGCTCTTCTTTGATGACTTCAGAAAAGTCTGTTGAGGTTTTTCTGTCAGGGCTGATCTGGAAGTCAGTATCTCCCAGGTCATCAGAAGTCCTGCCCTTCACAGCTGCTGTATTTCTGGCACTTTGACCATCTGATGCTGGAGGGAGAGGTTCGGTTGTTTTTTTGCTGCTCTGCCCTTTTGCCTGCTCTTTACCTACAGCTTTCTTGGTAATTTCAACAGTAGGAATATGCATTTTTCCTTTTTTTGATTGTGGCTCTCTCTCTGCTTTTGATGTTGTGCTTTGTTTGTCCTTTTGTTTGTCTGTCTTGTGGCTTGGTACTCGCCTCGTTTCACTTTGTGAAGAAATTGGTTTTCTCCTGGTTGTTTCCTTCTCGGGGAGCTGTTGCTTCTGTTTGACAGATTTGTGCTCAAACAGTCCAGATACATTCTTGGATGGGTCTTGACCTGACTGGAAGGCTTTCATCAGTTCACGAACTGACATAGTCTCTTCAAGTCTTTCTGTCTTAGAAGAAGGTGAAACAGGTGGTTGTGTTTTGTGAGCTACTGTTTTTTTGACTGGTACTGGTCTTTTAGACGCCTTCTCAGCAGTGCTTTCTCTTGGTTGAACTCTGACAGGCAGTTTTGACCGTACTTTTTGCTCATCTTCCACTCGTTTCTGAAGAGCTTTAACTTTATCTTTTATTGAGCCAATAGGAGTTTCCTCTATAACAGGGGACACAGCCTTAGCCTCAGGAGCAGCTGCCACTGTTAAGCCAGGATCCTCACCTACAGACTGATCTGAAGTGATCTTCTTTAGTCCTGGCTGTTCTTCACTGCTGCGCGTCTTGCCTTCCTTTTGCTTTTGCTTGTCTCTTAATTTTGTTCTCACTGGCTTTTTAATTTCTAAAGCTGGCTTGTGTTTCTCCTCTGTAGTTACTGTTTCAGTTGTTAGGGATTTTTTCCCTTCTTTTTCAGAATCCCTGCTTATTACTACAGCTTCGAATCTCTCTTCTGCTAAGTCTTCCTGTAAGGCTTGTGGTTGTACCTCATGAAGAGAAACATATGTTTTTAAATCCTCTGCAAGGTAATCTACCATTCCTGTCACGTCTGGCTTTTTCGTGTCTGTCATTTTTGTTGTGCCTTTGTCTACCTTGACTTCTACACAGGCAGGTTCAGTGACTTCTAAAGGAGCATTTTTTCTGGCCTCTTCAATTTCTTCATCACTGACAATGACCCATTCTTCCTCTACAAGTTCTTGTTTGGAAAGGGACTTCTGCAAAACACGTTCTTCCCTGGTATAGGATCCACCTCTCAGAATTTCATTTACTTTTTCTAAGTCTTCTTTCACTCTTTCAACTATTTCAAAAGGCTCTCCCGGCTCTTCTTCAGTGGGTTTTTCAAGATCTTTCACTTTAATGGAGCCTGATTTATCAGAAGGGTCAGTTGTCAAGATGGCAGTCATTTTGATCAAATCTTGTTTCATCTCAGAAACTTCAGATAACAGATCAGGACTGGCTAGTACAGGGACTTCATTAACCAGATGGCTTTTCAGGATAGATGTTTCTGTAGATTCTGTCTCGTCATCTTTGATGCGAATGAAAAACATTGAAAGTAAAACGGAAATCAAAAATAGAGATTGGAAAATGTAATCAGGACTGAAAATGACAGTCTTTGGTTGCAGTGGTGGGAAGGTCAACAAAATGGGCTGCGAATGGTGGATCCACAAGATCTGAGGGTACAAGAGCAAAGCAAAGCTAACAGGGGGGAGGGGGGAAAATAAACCAAAACAACTGAAAAGGAAAATGGCAGGAAATAACTTGCTTAAATTTTCAGTATAGCACAACCACACATACATTATCAAAGCTGTAACAAACCAAATCAGGACGCCACTGAAAAAAAATAAAAACCACAGTAACAAAATTTCAAATAAAAAACAGAAGAAACACAGTGAAGTTACACAAAGATAGGCATCTCAAGATTGTTCAGATGTTACAGATCAATGTTCAAATAAAAATAACAAGAAAAAAGGGGGGAAAGCATTAGAACTGATTGAAAGTTGATTTCCTCTAAGAGAAAGCCAGTGTTAGCAAACTGTCAGAATAACATGGGGTTAACATTTTTTTTTTTTAATTCTTAATGATCAAAATAAAAACTTAAAAGTAATTCTGCAGTAATATAAAATGTGAGATCTGAATCAGCTGCAAACCGGCATTTCATCTAAGGGGATTTCACACCTAAACAATGGAACAAACAGTCTTGTTTTAAGAGGCATGGTCCTTTCCTTGGAACATCCTCATTGACAACTAATGAATTGACTGAGGAAAGAGAAGACAGAGAAGAAAAGGAGAGATAATAAGAAAAAACGGTGAATCAACTTAGAAGTGATTTCAAAGTTTTAAATAAATGTAATGTATGGCAACCAAAAATCAGAGACAGTCACACAAGACACATACACACAATTCATGTAAGGCAAGTTATTTCCATGCAAAGCAAAGGTGTTGCAAATGCTGTTGGGTATGTAGCTTCGGTTAAGAAACAGTAGCTTTAGAAATTAATCATATAAATGAAAATTAAAATATTGTAAAACATACTGTGGTGAAATATTTGTCTGGCCTGCGCAATCAATATACAGTAAGCTGGTTGTAGGTAATTGCCACTATGCCATAATTGCCTGCTGGGAATATTTAATGTCAGGAGGGACTGCTAGAAAATGTGCATTGAACAGAATAAAATATTTGAGGACTGAAGGAAGTTATTAACAGAGTGCAATGCTTAGGAATCACAATGGGACAGTTTTCTTTTAAAACCTGACGTATTTCTGCACCCTAGTCTAGAAGTCAAAGTAGCAATGTAAATAAGGAGAACTGAGGGAATACATAATCATCTATATTTCTTCGTAAAAAATATCCATTTTGCTACACTATCCTTTACACAAATGCTAGATGTCTGTGCTGTAATTAGAACCAGATTGCTGGGGTGATTTCAGTGCTGCTGTTGTTAGTGTGGACTGTCTAGTGCATACTGAAACACTATCAAATAATTTTGTAGATTCATAATATATATTTCCATAAATGAGAAATAGATGATTATCTCGCTGGCCAAAGAGCCAAGTTAATTATCCTGGAGAAAAGAAGCTTCAGTGGAAAGACAAACACAAGTACTCTCTGAGCCGTGTGTGCCCAGTAGCAAGAATGCTTGCTGGGGTCTCTGCTTGTTCCCTACCTAAAATAGTCTCTCTCCCACGGTCAAGGGAGTGAATCATGGACAACTGAAATTCCACTCTACTGGCTATACTATGGCTTGTCATTTCCACTTTGATGAAGTTGGTCATCCTGGTGTAAATAAAATGAATTAGAGCAAAAATCTGATACTAATAATGTTGTTAATCATGGTGAGTACTAATTCCCACCACATTATTGTCTATTTTGTCACCCTGATGTCTTTTATCCTCTAGGTGAAGCATTTTTGCTTTAGACCAAGGAGGCCACAGAGGAATGATCATCCACTTTCCAATTAAAACATGTATGCAGTACATCAAGAATAACTTAACCCTCAAAATGCAACATATTAAAAAGGTAAGACATTGCACTTTAAACTGGATACAAGACAGAAATCATTCTTTTGCTAAAGAGATGGAAGAAATCACTGCATTTGAAAACCATTCTTATTAGAGATACTCTTCAGACTGAAGATATACTTTTGATTGGCATCTTAATTAAAGGCAATGTTTGCCATTGTGAACTACTCACTCTCAGTTTCTAATAACGGCCTGATTCTGTATATACAAAGGGTATGTATGCTGTACCAAGCCTAACAGTCAAATTTCCAGTCATATTTCACCACAGTAAAGGGGGGAGGCAGGGGGTGGGGGGAGGTTAAACAGTCTGATTACTTTGTACAGTATCACTTTTCTGCATGGTTGCATTTCATTAGCTTAATGAAATATATTACAGTATGAATTACATTTTTGTTAAAAGTGATACTGTCATTCATCTCAAATATGAAGCAACAATGTGTGTCAACAAATGGACAAAACAAAAAAATGGAGGGATGAGCACCCATACAAGCATAATAGCAAAAGCAGGATCACTAGGGATGTCAAAGGAAAGTAAATGCTTAGATGAACTGTTTTATACTGTATTACTTGTTAGCTGATACATTAAAATGTATTTAATTGGACAGCTGCTTTGGTATTAAATTGTTTTGTATTACATTTTAAAAGTATTGATGTTATTAGCAGTAGCAGTTAAAGCTTTGCTCTCTTTCATGCTTATCTTTACTCTTAACCATCTTCCATACAAACTGCATTGTAACATTTTCAGACAAATAGGAAATCTTACTTTTTTCTGAAGTCATATCAACCTGGAAGAGAAAAAAAGGGGAAACTTAAAAGTTTGAATAAAGTCACCAGTGAAGTAGTACAGATTTAGTTAAATCCACTAGATGTAGAGACACGGAAACAAGAATTTACTTAAAATAATGGTAAGAGCATGGCTTAATTTAATTAGTGTTTCTAATAATGGAAAAATTATTATTATGCTATAGTTATGGTCCATACTAGATGCAAACTGTTGCAATATATTTTCTTTAAATGTGCCCAGTGATGTAAAGGACCCAAACTTTTGTGTTACTGGGTATGTTGTTACATGGTTTTCCATTTATTTCTTCCCACCTAAAGCAGAACAAAAAAAGCTCAATATGGTCATCTGGAGGCATATGTCCCATCTGGAAGGCAATTCCATCACAAGGCATCTTCAAAACTTTGCTTCTTGGATTTCATAGACCGATATTGCAATTTTAAATTTTTTTGGCAAGGGCTATGTTTTCTTTTGAATAAAAGTAATCTGTTTTTTTCTCAATCTATATCCCAATATACCCTAAAAAATCAAAAAGATGGTGTCCAAAGGGGGATCACTGCTTCCATTTAGAGGTATCAGCAGCTATTAGTGGAATCGAGCCCTACTTTGTGCCTTATGCAGTAGCAAGTCTGCAATCATGTGTGCCCCTGCTTTGCATCATCACAAAGTACAGAAGCAAATTTTTGAAGATGCCTTGTAGTCTGACTTTCTTTCAATTCTGCTAGTACAATCATTTCTCCACACAAGCAAAATAAGATGTCTGTTATGTAAATTTAGATATGTAGAAGTACGCAAGTTAGAGGTAGCACTAAACATTTCCTTTCCTATACAAATTTGTGATGGTAGGATGACTGTGAGGAATGAAAATCAGCTATGCAGTACTGCTGATACAATATATTTTGTACTTTAAAGCCTTCAAGAGAGTTTTTTAGTGAGGGTCGAAAAGGTTCTACTTGTTTAAAAGTATTCTTTATAAAGATAAATGCAATACGTGTCTCAGTTAAGATGTTATTAATTCTTGCTTTTCTATGAACTGAAAACAAACACAAGTAAATCACTGGCAACATTCACACATCCATACACATCTTGCAATCATTCAGGCTTACATTATTAAATGTCACACTTATCAGCATGTACTACAGATCCACAACAGTATGGATTCTTGTGATTCACAGATCACCCTACATGGCAACCTAGGATCCCCAGCATACTTTAATTCCCCTTACTTCAGTTTCCTTCAAATCAATCTGGAATTATGTCAGCATACTTATTAATGCCATTAACATAACATGAGTAAAGTAGACACAAAAAATTAAATGACAGGTGTTTTTAGTCATCAATGAGCTCATCTTCTTGTGCTTTAGTTTCTTATATAAAACCCCAAGCAGTCATCAATGTTGGAGAAATAATTTTCTAGTATCCCTTACACTGCTTTTCAAAGCATAGATTTGTCAAAAACAACTATTGAGGCCTTCCCTGAAAATGCTTTAACAACATTATAAAGGCTTAAATAATTAGGATTGTGCTTTTGGCATGAAATCGAATGACTATCTGATAAGAAATGTTCCCTTTGGAATGAATACAGGGGGAATTATCTTGAAAAATTTGGCCATATTTTCATCTGAAAGTGCCTATATTTCAGTGCTGAAATAGGAGTGGTAAGCATTTCTGTAATGATAATAGAAAACTGCAATCCATGAAACAAAACTTCCGAACTCTGCTTTGCAGTTGATGGAAAACGTCCATCATCAAATACTGTGATCAGTTTTGGGCCTCTCACTCCAAGTAGGACACTGAGGGGCTGGAGCATGTCCAGAGATGGCACCAGAGGTAGGGGTCTGGAGAAGAGGATGCTGAGGAGAGATGTGATCGCTCTTTGCAACTCCCTGACAGGAGGCTGTCGCCAGGAAGGGATCAGTCTCTGCTTCCAAATACCAAGTGATAGCACAAGAGGAAATGGCCTCAAGTTGTGTGAGAGGAGGTTTAGATTGGAGATTAGGAACAACTTCTTCCTCAAAAGGCTTGTCAAGCTCTGTCACAGGCTGCCCACAGTGGTGCTGGAGTCCCCAGCCCTGGAGAGATTCCAAAGCCATGTAGCTGTGCAGCTGAGGGACATGGTTTAGTGGTGGCCATGGCAGTGCTGGACCAACAGTTGGACTTCATCATCTCATGGGCTTTTCCAACTTTGATGATTCTGTGATTCTGCTTTTGGAGAGCAGGCTATTCTCACAGTGCTGCCACTCTTACTTGTTTCCAACAGCTGAACATCATCAAAACATAGGGATGCTTATCTAATGTTATCCATGTAGGGGTCAGGCCTTAACAAACACGTGTAACTGCCAGAATGGGGCTGGGAATATAGTGGGGAGTTGGCTGCATTTCTCCAATAAGATTCAATTCAGTTTATGCCAAACTCTACACCTTTTACTTGAGGTAAACTTACTTGTAACTTCTGGTTTAACACTGATTCTGTACTGGACCTCAGCAATCCAACTGAGAAATCTCTAAGATCCAGTCTACTGGATGTTATAAATGGATAAGATTTGTGAATTGCAGCCCTCTCAGGTATTATGTGGGTACAATTGCAATTATCAAATATCAATTGCAATCTGGTAGCAGACTCCCTCCAACAGTGGGGAACTTGCTGATGGAGGTCATTGTTGTGGTTATGTCTGTTCCTCTACCTCTTTTTTTCCCCTACCCACTACCACTAGTCAAAGGAAGCATATTCAGATTATGCTTCAGGGTACTGATATGAAGTATACCATGCAAATGATTCACTGGTTCTGAATACTTTACAGTGGCAACCCTACATGATTTTTAGGATGCAGGATGGCTCTCAGAATCAAAAAAACCAATTCCCTTCCCCTCTTTTTTTCTTGTGCTGCAGAGAATAAAGCTTAAAGAAATATAACTTGTGGCTCATTCTTAAGGAAAAAAAATCTTAAATTATTAAGGAACTATTTTGAAGGCAAAATGAACTATTTTATAAACCTCAAAAATCAGTGCATCTGAACCAGTAAAACTTTAACATAGTGAAAGTTAGACTCAGTCAATGTCAAAAGCGAGCCTGTGCAAGATCCTTTTAAGTGCCTCCTCTTCACTGTTTGTGTACATGGAGTTAACGACTGACATGCCCATTTCACTACAGATTTCACCTTCCAGGTTATATCTATTAGTTCTATTTTAGTAGTACACATAAGCAGAAACATGCTGTTACAGCAACATTACCTCTTCCTCTTGTTCTTGATCTGAATCTGATTCCTTTCAGTTCCAGAATGCCATGCAAAAAGAGAAGGGGAAAACAGGGCAGGCAAAATGCAAATTATTTAGAAGAGACTAGGAAAAAATAACTTCTGACAGTATTTAATAGGAAAGAAGAAAATGCAATGTGTTTCTGCAATTGATTTCTTAAGTCAAAAAGCTGCAAAACCAAACAGTCGGTTTGAAACACAAAAGGCTACACAATCAAGCAAACTACAAACACAAAAGTTGCTTCTGGGTGTTAGACTCCTAGTGATCCTTATCTGTACCAAAATTTAAAAACATAAATGCCTTTGCATTCATAAATTAGCACAAATGAATACTTAAAATAGTTAAGAGTGTTACCCATTTAAAGTATGTTGTGATGTGCTATTTTAAAATGTCACAAAAATGCTATAATAAAGATTATATTCCATGCTAAAAAGAAACACCAACAGGCAAGGTTTTGGGAAAACAGCCAAATAAACTCCTAAAAGGCATGCAGCTCATTATCTGACAAGGACAGTAAAAAATCCAAGTTATCACAGAATAGAAATAAATGAACTCTTTCTAAGGAAACCGGCACTTCTTAATATCTGATCTCATCTCAACAGAGAATTCAATTAGTCTCAATCTTGTTACTTATAAATACTAATGTTTTCCCCTCCTTTTTCTGTCCTTGATATCGGATCTTTTTCTTCTCCAGATGCATTAATGACTGTTATAACACATGAAAAATGACCATTTACATGATGTGACATACTCTAAAAATTTGACCAGATGCAGGAAGAAAAGTCTGTGTCAAAGGCAATATAACATTAAAATCTACTCTCAGAAAATATTTTTGGCACTGCTATAAACTTTTCAAATTCTAGAGCTCCAGTTTGCAACATTTTTATCACCATCACTACAGATAAACAAGGCAGTTAGCTAAAAGTGCTACTGTAAAGCCCATTAACATTCAAATTGGCAAGTGTCTTTTGCTGTGTCTTCCAAGCCCTCAGAAAATACTGTATAACATCTTTGAACACTGGCATTAAGAGTAGTAAACCCCAGACACTGGTATTTATTCTTCTTTAAAATACCCGACTACAAAGCTCTAATAATATTTTGTCCTCCTACTCACTTCTTGTTTATATTATAACACTGATGACTGTAGATCAGTATAATTTCACAGTACCTTTGTGTAAATGGGTAAAGTGATGTTTAAATTACATATGGCTTGATGAACGAGGCCTCTTGTAGATTTTGGTTCCTTCATGAACGACAGTCGTCCACAGGGTTCTTGAGTGGTGTCTCGCACCTGGTAGAGCAAACATACAGACATTTATACTGGTGCTATTTTTCTGCACCAGAAGTACAACTTACTTGTGCTACTAAAAACTATTTAGCAGAAAAAGTCTAGACATGGGAGAAAAAGTCTATGTAGGGAAAAATAATATCTTTTCTCTTTTTTATTCCTGCTCATTTGTAAATGCACAGACAAATGTATTTGTGTGTGAAAGCAAGAGAAAACACAAGCATGTACATGCTTGCACATTATAAACTCATCTACAGAAGGTAGTCCTAAGACTGTAATCATAGTCTTTAAAGAACAGAGACACTCCCATATAATTTGGTTTCTGTATCACTGAAGCAGTCTTCAAACCTTACAGTCATAACACAGACTCCTTTTGCATTAGGTGATAAAAGGAACAAAGTAATTTTCCCCCACATGGCAAGAATTTGTATTTATGCTGCTGTCAATGACAACCCTTTGCTTTTCAGTACTAAATATTGTGTTTGTTCATTTGGCTACTTTTGTGGTTGAGTGGCTGAAAAAATACCACACTTAAAATGTCTTCTCTTGCAAAATGTTTTCTTGAATACATTTGATAAATCCTAGTCTTGGAATGAAGAAATTTGCTGGAATATAAGCGTGACCATTACTACCTACAAAAGGTAAGACATCAGTGCCGATTTTGCAGTGAATCTTAGAAAAATCTTTCACACTTGTTAGTGGAAACAAGTGTAAGGACTTAGAACTTAAGATACTGGTGATGTTGTCTTAGCTTTTGTGCATACTGTGAGGAGGATTATATGCAATATCACAGAAGAAATACAACTGAAAGCATCACCTCGTTCTTAGTTTTCTGAAATGATTACATGATACAAGTAGATAAACATGTTATTAAATTGATAAGATTAAAAATCTTAGATGCAGATACATACATCTCTTTGAACACATTTTGGAAGAAAAATATGCAAAGTCAAAGGTAGGTGGTGGCATTCCAAATGGTCTAAATTAAAGCAAGTTTACAAAATATTGCTGGAAAGGTGGGAGAAGGGTTTAAAAGTTGTCTGGCAGCATACAGTAAATCTATTACAATAACAGGGCGGGTTGATTTTCTTCACTTTTTAGAAGTTTCCATTCACAGAGCATGTCTTTAAAACTGTTTTATGCACTGGCAATAATGTGCTCTGTTGTAGTTGGGACATCACAGTAAAGAGAAAGTCAGTGGGAGGAGATTTGCAGTACCTTCTGAATCTCTCTCTTCAAAAGTGAAGGTGATTGTGTCTAGCTGACAGCAGCCCACTCTGCTGCTAGAACAGAGCACAGAGGACTTTTTTGCATGACTTGTTCCCTGCAGACCTCATGAACAATGCAGATGAGTCCTGTGGACCCTATGGTCACTGGCTCTAGAGTAGGACTGAAGCATGAACGAATAGATAAGTTTTTTTGTTTTGGCTTTTGCTTACCAAACTTTCCTACTCATATAAAAGTTTTAAAAATAGAATAACAAAGTAATATACACCACAGGGATAAAATTAGGTTATGGATGGGAATATATCAAAATTGTTTACTTCCTTCTTTATTTGTTCTCAAAAATACCTGAAATATCCAAAAAGGAGCCATTATTTTTTTACTGTATCCCCAATGAAGTTTTGAATTGCTGCTGAAGGGAGGCTGATTGGTTGAAGAACAGTTACATCTGTATTTACAGTGCCATGCCTATTTACAAGTGTAGAGTCCAACAATCATATTTTGCTAGACTTATGCCAATTTTACAATGTTTTCTGACACTTTCTGTGCAGTTTCTGCATTTCTTTTCCCACAATATATTGAACCATGATATGGAAAAACAGACAAGATCAATCTTGATCAGCTCTTTAGATTTTTAAGTAGAGAACAGGATTCCTCTAAGTACCATTTGGGTGCCTGAAAGAATGCTGTGGACACACACACAGAAGAGAAAAACTTTAATAAATTTTAGGTGGCTGCTTCTTGTTGTTTCGACTATCCAAGTCAACATTTAATCCATTATCATACAATCATTTGGAAGTGTTCTTCAGTCTGCTAAGTTTATTGTAAACTCAGAAGCAGACAAAAAATAAAAATATAATCCATAGCTCATAACTTTACCTTAACAAACAGAGGAAGTCTATTTTCTTTGAAGGCAAAAAAACTGAATATATGATGTTGTCCACTCTTTGTTAGTGGCACCAAATTGCCAAAGCAGTCAACATATATGGGTTTTCCTTCTAATACCTATTGGAAATGAAAAAGCAGCAATCAATCACAGTGAGGTGGTTGGGATTTCTTCTTAAGCATAATTTGACAGTAGTTCCATTTTTTAAATTGTTAGGACTTGTCAGCATTTACCAGATTTGTTATGTACAGTTATCTAAAATCCGTGGAAACATGTCAGATTATTAAACTCCAAATAGAATACGCTGTTAATTCAGTAACAATAGTGTGACACTGTGAATGACAAAATGAGTACTCGATGTCACAAACCTGGTCAAATTATCAATCTATATTTTAATTTGGATATTTTACTGGCTCTAATTTTATCATACTTTGTCAACCTGGCCTCACTATAAGAGTCAAAGAAATGTTTTCTTCAGCAATCAAAAGTCCCTGTTTTTACTGGTGGGTTAATAAGCCAGTCTGGGAAGATGATGAAGTTGTAGAAGACCTTTTTACCAATGCCAAAACTCTCTAAATTACATTACATATGCGTTTAATCTACTTGACACAGTCTGTTGCAGCAGGCAAAGCCAGTATAAATCACTAGATTCAGCTGGATTTGTAAGGGCCTAGAGCTTTTAAAAGTCAGGTCTCAGGTAAACGCCTCTCTGAAAGGCCTACATAATGACACTGTCCATGTCTTTGGGTTGTTATGTTATGGCCCCTCCATACATTTCAATCTCAGTTCACTAGTTTTGGAGATGTTCCCTTCCAGCTGCCAATACAGTAACGTCTCAACCTTGTTTGCCAGAAATTCCACCTTGTCATGGGCAATGTCTCCTGCTTGCATAACTAGCCATCTCAAACAGACTTTATAATACTTAGTTGGCAGCAGCTGCTCTAGTTCTGACTCTGAATAAAAGAAATGCTGACACTGATACCAGAGAAAAGGACAAAGAACCTGAAACTGCTGGACTAAGTGGTAACTCCCAACTTCATTTTATTACTTGATCTCCTGGCATAAAATCAGTAGTTTCTAAGCACAACTGTCTAATACGTCCACTGTAAAAAAGCCTCTTGGGAAACGAAATGCTTTTAATTCAGTTTTGTCTAGAGGTTTTCTAAGCCTTAGTCCCATAAAAGAGCTCAGACTCAATGAGCCCAGTTCTGTATTTACTATCACCTTGAATCCAGCTTAAAGTTTCTGCTACCTATTTTTTTTTTAATTGCTGAGCCCTATCCTGAGAACACATTGGATGTCCCCTTTCAATATTGATAATGCTATAGAGAAAGCAAAAAATAGTATTACAAAAGTCAGACAGGGAATTTCTTTCTAATTTCTGATAATCATCCAATTGGATTTACTTGTGGCTGAAGCACAACCTTCCACCTTGTTCGGTTGACCCAGGAATACCCAAATGCAGCCAGCTGACAATAGCTAACCTGTCCACCAATCCTGTGGACTAAGAGATTGGCTATTCCCCTTTGAGAATAGTATTTCATTATTCATATCTGTCAGTTACTTTTTCCTTACATCTGACAGAAGAAAAAGTTTCCATTTTGCCATGATGCATGATACTGCACCATGACAGTATTTGTTTTCCCTATTATTTTTCCAAAGTTGTAGCAGGTAGAAGGCAAAAAATGCTAGCTTGAAAACAGACATTAGAAAATGGGCAAAATTGTTTAAGATTCTTGTACAGTACCTCTACATCCCTGCTTCTGGCAACCTCAGCAAAATTTTCTTGTTGTTCCAGAGTTTTGTCCACCTTGTCATCTGTCATGCAAAAGCATCTTAACCGTGCCTCAATGGGATCATGTGATTTGGCAAACACCACAAATTTAGCCATGTAGGGGACGCAGATTATCTCTCTGTACACTTGGGAAGCAAAAGTAACAGATTCCTGTGTCTGTCGACAGTCTATCAACCAAAATCTGCAAAACAAAATGAAGAGTTGTGTAATCAGCACAGAAAGATTTATGCAAGAAAATTATTATGCTTTCCCATCTTGGCAGCATCACACCAATTGTGTATGACAAGCCGGAATAAAGTGAAAGAAAAAAAGCTACCATTTGGGAAGAATAGCCTAAGAATGCTCATGAAATCATAGAATGGTAGGGGCTGGAAGAGACCTTTAGAGATCATCTAGTCCAATCCCCCTGCTAAAGCAGGTTTGCCTCAATCAAGTCACACAGGAACACATGCACATGGGTTTTCAAAACCTCCAGAGGAGCCTCAACAACCTCCACAACCTGCCAGGGCTCCCTCACCCTCACAGTAAAACAGTTGTTCCTTATGTTTAAGTGGAACTTTTTGTGTTCCAGTTTCTTTCCATTACCCCTTGTCCTGTCACTGGACACTAGAGAAGGAAGTGTTGCCCCATCCTCTTGACATGTATCTTTTAAATATTTTTAAGTACTAACGAAATTCCCTTCTTAGTCTTGGCTTCTCCAGGCTTGAACAGTCTGAGGTCACTCAGCCTTTCCTTATAGGAGAGATGCTCCAGTCCCCTGGTGATCTTAGTGGCCCTGTGCTGGACTCTCTTTAGAAGCTCCCTGTCTCACTTGAGCTGGGGAGCCCAGAACTGGACACCGGACTCCAAACACAACCTCACCTTGACCTCGCCCTGTTTGCCACACTCTTCTTAATGCATCCCAGAATGCCATCAGCCTTCTTGGACAGGAAGGCATGTTGCTGGCTCATGTTTATGTTGCTGTCCACAAGAACTCCCAGGTCTCTCTTTGGAGAGCTGCTCCCCAGAAGGTCAATCCCCAGCCTGTACTGGTGCATGGGGTTGTTCCTTCCCAGGTGCAGGACTCTGCACTTGTCCTTGTTGAACCTCATGAGGTGAACCTTATGAACCCTTGTTGAACCTCACGGTACCCCCTGGGCATTTAGGAGCACGAAGCAAAATCAACAGAGAAAGCATCTGGACCAGAACTTACTCTCTTAAATACCAGATGCAAATCCCACAGAGTCTCCTGCTTGGAGGCCCTTGTTTGCCTTTTCATATGTTCTCACTTCTCTCAGCTTCAGGTTACATGACTGGCTTTTAAAGCCTTTAAGAAGCTGACTTGCTCTGTGGCACAGTCTCATACACCTTCTCTGGGGATTTAAATATATGAACCTTTTCATATCTTTGTGTTTATGAAATACATCTATTTATAAATACATTTATAATATTTAAACAATTGTTGATGGCTTACCAAAACCAAGAAATTCTGGCAATTCCTCATAGTGTCCAAAAAATAACTCACAAGTTGGCTATGGCTTAAATTTATTTTCATCTGAACTGGTTCCTTATAGTGAGAATTTCACAAAAATTAACTCCTCTTTATTGAAAGCTACAGGTTCTTTGCCCTTTCATTGGGCCATTCAGGTCAGGATAACATTGCCCAGTAATAAACATTTTCAGTATTCCCTTATGCCTTTGTCATAACTGAATTGTCATTTCACAAAGATGGAAATTTCTACTTACAGTAACTTTACTTTTACTCCCAAAATACAACAGCAAAAACATACCAAAGATTTTACAAGGAGTAACATGTATTGCTGTCTTTCTCAGATATCCCTTCCTTTAGTTTCTCTGTGGAACTGATGGCATTTCTTTTAAATAAAATCCACTGTGTGGGTGGAAAGTATGTTTGAGTTTGAATTTTGTCTCCATAGAATGGAGACGGAAGTCAAAAGGGGTCAAAGACACCTAAAAGCTGATATAATCTACAAGGGGCTTATTACTTACTGCAGATTATATGCTATTGTAACCCACAAAATGTACCTTTCAAGTGTGACTCCTCTGGGTCTTACTCATCTGCAGTTGAATAATAGTGAATTTCATGCTGTGCTGATCTTTAGAGCATTTAACAAACACACTGGTTAAAAAACAGACTGCTGACATTTGAAAGAGAGAAAGCATGTTTGGTACAGAAAGGCTCTGTATACTGATACTTTCTTTTTCATATGTCGGAGAATTATGCTACGCTGGACTTGAGAGGCTATATCCTCTGAGAAATCATCAGATGCTCATATGTTTTGCTGTCATACACCAGGGCCTAAAAGGCCCAAACAGATACAAAGTTTTTTAAAAGGTGCAGCTCAGCCAACAGAAAACAGCTAGGCTTCAAAGTCTGCAGTTCAATGCACATGTAGTCAAATTAGTATTTGGACTTGATGATCTTAAAGGTCTTTTCCAACTGTAATGATTTTATGATTCTATGATCTCTTTCCCAAGCTCATTTTGGACAGAATTAGTCTTATGAATGGAAAAAATTTCATCATTAATTACTTAGGCAGATATACACAAGCTACTGTGAATAGCAAACAGTCAGGAATCAGCTGATTCTCAGCAGAGTGTATGGGTAGATGCACTTTTTAGGCCAGAGCACAAGTAAAGAAATACAAGATATCTTGTCCTTCACCAAAGAAGGTAATTAATTATTGACTGTAAATACATGAGCAATCACAATTTCTAACTTTAACAACCTTTAGAATCATGTTTTGGTTAAAGCAGTCTGTTGGACATTCATTTACATTAAGAAGAAGAGGCAGAACCCATTAGAATCTCTACATGGGACCTCACTTATATCACAGACCATGAGCAATAGTTATCAATTTTGATGTCATCATTAGGATTAGGAAACATTCAGCACTAACATGGATTGTAGTTCTGTAAACTGTCACTCTCACTCTGCCTGTATTTCATGTGTAGCCCTGATGGGACTTCACAATTTTAGGGACTTGGACCTCTCAAAGTTTGCATCTAGTCTCCACATCTATTCCTCTAAACTGAACACCACAGGTAGCAGATGAGAACTAAATCACACTTTAAGATCTCCCTCTTCTGGTCACTAATGTTAAAGAAAGATGTTATGCTGAACTGAAAAGAAACATACATAAGCTAAGCATCCAATTTAATGGAAAGAAAACCGTTTCTGACTGAGAAAGTATAGAAAAATAATAATTTATTTCACCTAATGTTAAAATTATACTGGATTGCAAGACCTGAACTCATTTTAACGTGGAATAAATTATTTTGTTAAATAGCAAATCTAATCTAATAGTAATAACTGCACTAAAGGACTGCATCTCCCATTACAGAGAAGGAGATTTTTTATCATCTCTGTGATATAAATCATAGGCAGTATACAAACTAAAATACAGATATACATGTAATTTTCTTGAAAAACATGTAATTTGGTTTTCAGAAAGAGAGCAGTTGAATCTCATCACAAGAACAGATGGTTGGAAGAGATTCTTCTAGACCACAGTTTGGTATACCCACAAAAATCTGTCTGATTTTTCATTTGTCGGATATTCTGTAAGTAATATCTTTTAGAAGACGTATAAGGAGCTACCCAAATAAGGGATTTCTGCTCCCATGGAAATTTGGATATTTCTGCATCAGGAGAGAAGGGGGTAATCAAAACACAACCAGATTTTTTTCTAATTACCTGAAAATTGACCTTTTGTTTTCAAAAAATAGTATGTCATTAATTAATTTCTGGGATTACAGCCGGTGCTGACTGCTAAGGACTAACAGCTGAGATAAAAATGACAGAAACACTAGTTTCTTTCTGCAGCCGGTAAGGACCATACAGCTTACAGTACCACCATCATCTGCCTGGCCTAGGAAGCTCGGGGCTTCAAAAACACCTCACCAATTGGTTCACAGTAAAGAGAAAATACCTGTGTTCCGTCCACTGCACAAACTAGAATAGCTGAAGGGAAGTGTTTGTTTAAAAAAAGAAGACATGCACTTGAAAGTAACACTGTAAAACTCCCATTTTGCCATATAGATACCTGGCAGACACATTTGTTGTGAAGGAAACACATTCATTAACAAACGTCAGAGGTGTGGTTCCAGTGATGTCTTCCCATTGGGCAGGGGTGGTTCCTCCTGAAATGAGAGATTTTTAAAATCAAGAAACTCTGCTTGAGTTGCTTCTAAGTTTCTTATAACAATTTTCGTGCATTTTAGAAATATTTTACATTCTTCTGACTTTTTAATTGCTATGAAGCCAGTAATAACCCCATACATGCTTTCTCCTTAGCTCTACGTTATTCCACTAATGCTAGCAGGATGGTATGGGCTTCCCCTGAGAAAACAACTGCCCAAGAGATTTTCAAATGATGAGTCCTGCAGCACAGCTCCAGAAATGTTAAAAGGGGCTGGAATTTTGGGTAGAGAGATGTAATTTATTGAAATGATTTTTGTTTGTTCTAGACTATTAACACATAATGAGCAGAACTGGCCCAGATATCGTGCAGCTAAACCTATATTCTTACACTTGGGAAACGATAATCATGTTAATTAGAAAGATGAGTACAATTTATGTTTTCTAGACTCTACTTCTTTTTTAAGTACTTCAAAGACTCAGGTCCAGTAGGTACCTAACTAAGAAATTTCTTTTGAATATTTCTATGGTTTTCTTTTGCACGGCCTGTGTCTGACAAGCTTCCTGGAAGAGTGTGCACTGAAATGTGCACTTCCATCTCCTTCTGTACAGCAGCCAACCGTCTGGATTTCTATCAGTCTATTAAGTGTTTCAGCCTGCTTTGTCATGGTCGTTGCCAGCATCCTATCTGGCTCATGCAGATGAAATGTGGGCACAATCTGTCACTCTTCAGCTTTGTTTTCAAGTCCTTCAATACATGTCCCTGCCTCACATTTTGGTGAAGAATACCCAGTTAGCTTCCAGTTACCTTAAATCACACTAAGCTTACAAAAAACAGAAAGAGAAGCATTCATTTCTAACAGCAGTGATGAATATTTATAAAACATATATGAAGAACTAAAGGAAAAACTATGCATAATCAGAGCTAAGCCAGCATATGTGCCTTTCCCTCCTCGTATGTACAGCTGACTTGTTAAGATATCCATTTGACCACGTAGTACTGTCTTTACACAAACCTTAAACCAAGTTGTAACTGTAAAACAATACTAATTTTCAGGAAATACCCCCTTTCTCCTTTTGGTGAAGCGCTCTTGGAACCAATTTTGAAGTTTTCTAGATGATCCTTGCAGATTTACTGTCCCTCCAAGAAACTTACTCAAATTTCTCTATAGAGACCACTGTTCTCTAATTTAAATAAGCACCGTTCCACTATCTTGGAAATGTAAATAATTCTTTGTTTCCCAGATGTTCTTTCTGGTATTTCAGCAGCTACCTATCACCTTTGCATCAAGAAACTGCAAAAGCATCTGCTCTCCAGAATGACTCATTGGCACATCTCAGTGTGTAACCCATCTTACACTGAAATCAGTGTGAAAATTAAGATGCTAATTTCTAAATGGAATAAATGCATGCAGCTCATTTCTGCCTTTTAACTGAAAGAGAAGCTAATCACTGAAGAGTTTCAGCAAGTAGAGAGTTTAACTCCAATATTTTCCTCTGGAGCATACTGCAACATTATGTGTGTACTACTTTTACTCTGTGAGGCAGAGGTATGTTGGTTCTCAAGAAACAAACTGTAAGAAAAAAGGAAAATAGCCCCAAAGCTGAAGTCTATGATTATATTACACATTTCTTGTTAGTTCAAACAACACATGTCATTTCTGCCTTCAAGAAACTGTTTGGAAAACAGTTTCTTTTCACAGCCTCTCATCCCAGTCGTCTTTTCAGCAAGCTTTCCATGTGTATCATCAGTTTAATATATTCAGCCTGCGATGACTGACCATTTCAAGATGTATATGAAAAGCTCTAGATTTGCATCCTACCTGTTATGCTGCATAGTAACCTTAAGGTGGGCGTGTCACCTCCATAACCATTCATGAGCCCATCGCTGGAGGCCTTGGGAACAGGAATTGTCATTGTGATGGGTTTATGGAACTTCCTTCTCCTGGGCTCCAGTGTGACTATAGGACTGAAGGTAGCCTTGTTGCCTAAAATCTTCTTTGTAAGCTCAGTGTGCATAGGTTGGGCCTTTCCAAAGCAAAAGACAGTAACAGAATAGTTACTTAACATAGTTTAATGAGCCATGAAACACTTAAGTGGTTACATGAAATGACATGATTTTCACAGGAAAACCTGCAGACAGAAAAACTGACAGCCAGTGAAGAGAGAAGGGAAGACCTTTTTTTCAACTTCCCAATGCCTTCCTCCTGTCCCCTTTCTTGATGCTGGCCAGACCCTTTACAACATTCATTTAGCTCACTTAACCAGTAGCAAATGATTCCCTTGTCACTTTTTCTTTTTCCCCTCTAAGAACAAGCCCTGAGTCATTTCAGTAAGCTATTCAGCTGTTCATAGGAGATTTTAACAAGCAGTTTTCTGGCCAAGTTGTGGACGCATGCAGCAGGAGGAGGGATTAGACATAGGCAAAAGACGTACCCCTCTTTCAGTAGTGAACTGTTAGGCTGGTCTACTTCATGCTGAGAATCTGTACGTTTGATCTAGTTATTACAGCATTTTGTACTTTTCCCGTGCCTTTTGTAAGAAGTATTTAAGGAACTGTTCTATGACCTACATGACCACCAAAATTAGTGGATTTTCACAAGCTCTTATAGACAGTTGACAGACAGGAACCTGAATTAACTCCAGTACCCTAAGTTTTACCACTTACTTTGACTTTTGCATTGATTTTTTTAAAAAAAACATTCTTATTAGAAGCATTCTAGACAACAACATTCAACATGATCAGCTGGATAGGCTGGTTCTCCACTCAGAGAAGTGATTTTACACTAAAAAAACCCAGACAAAGCCTTGTAATTGTTTCATTGTACCTGGAGGCCAACGCGAATTCGTTTGGTTAGAGCCCCTTCTGGGAAGACTGCCTGCACTTGTGGTACCACGGTACTGCTCAGCACGCCTCCCTCAGGTCCAATCAGGTTGCTGTCCTGTTTGATCCGGGATACCACGGCAAAGTACTGAGGAAAATCTCGGGTGATGATGCGGCAGATACGTTTCTTCTCGAGCTCCTCTGGAGTGTCAAGTACTGAGGCCAAAAGAGAAGATGGTCAGAAGACAAGAATTTTGTGGAAACAATATTGCAAATTTCAAAATGCAGTCAAGCCTTTCACAGTTTAACTGCAACTAACTGAAGTATTTTGTCTGGACACAAAAGAGATTTCTAGAGAGATCAAGAAAGGAATAGATAGACAGACTGAACAACAAACTGTCAGGAGTTGAAGAAAGCAAACTCAGAATCTGTTAACAACATCTTCAAAATCAGCAGGCAAACAAGCAAAGGAATTGCTCCAAGCCCCTTTCTATTTCACATGTTTACTCTACGACCTAGAGTAGCGTCAAGGAAACTAAACTCCAAATCAAAAAGGTAGCAAAGTACGAGTTCAGCTTGAAGTATGTGAGTTGGCTCATTTACTTTTGGTTCTTTTTTTTCAAAAGCCATCAAAATTAATAACAAATTCTGCAGATCCTAGACAGCCCAAGGCCATTCTGTTCTCTCAGAAAGTGAAAGTACCCATGACTGATACTTCCTCCCACACATGTAGCTGCTTGGAAAGGATTAGCATGATAATTGCCTTGTTTTGGAGAGATGTTTGCTATGGAAGCTTTTCATTTAACTCTGTGAAAAGGAGCAGTAGAAAACATAAGCCTAATATCTATTCTCAACTTTGTGATGGTAGATTTTGTTTTGTCCTACTAGTTTAGCAGACCATGTAAGGGAAGTAAGCATAAGTACACAGTGCTTCTGCTGGGTCCTGTACTGAGAACATGACTATGCTCCACTGTGACTGAAAGAAAGTACCTAGAGAATGTAGTATCAGAAATCCTAAGGTGGGCCAAATGTGATGTGCTGAATAGAATGAAAGGTAAACAGCTGTTACCCCCAGTACAGAAGTAATGAAGGAGCAGAATAAAAATAAAAAGTCAGGCTGGCTACCTTCATCCATCCCATTCAAGATTTCATTCAGCTCATCCTCAGTGTATTCACAGAAGTGCTCCTTCCAGCTGTCCCCATTCTCACTGCGCAGGATCACCAGCTCTCTCTCTTTCCCACGCAGAGCAGCAAAATGGGGAATCTCCACAATGACAGGCCTGGCACAGCAACACAGTGCATTAAACACACACGGGAGAGAGGAAGACACAAGATTAACAGCAACTCCATTCAGTCTGCTACAAAGTGACCTGGAATTCTACCTGTTTTGCTGAAATACTTGAGCATAACTCTAAACTAGTAGGTCACTAGCACGCACTAGATTTTTACAGGGACCCAGGAAATGCTGAAGGATGGTTTAAAAAGTGCATTCATCGCTTTCCACAGTGTGAATGATATTTGGTAAGATGACAGTACTTAGCTAGAAATTTGTTGTGCAAATTCTTAAAATCTCATGCTCATTTTAGTTGTCACTACTGTCTGGGTTAACCTGTGCGACTTCATTTCAAAGAGAATCTACTGTAATGTATATGAACAGCGCAACAAATTCTGATCTCACTTATACTAGTGCAAATCAGAATAATTTCATTGCAATCAGTGGGCATTTGTGTCCTTTGCCAATTTTACTTCATTGTATTTCTGTACATTCCAATGAATTTATTCCTGATTTACACTCTGGGAGAGATAAAGGAGGTCTGAGGAGATCATCTGGGTTTCTAAATCAGTATAAGAGATAAGAATTTGCCTTGTTGCCTTACAAGTAGATGTCAATACATGTATCAGTGTATGCGTCCATATATATATATACACACACACACATACAACACAGATGTGTACATATAATATATCTATATTTATATGTGTGTACATACTCTGAGAAATAAGAGAGAAAACACAAATCTACTTCTATAAACACTTTTCTAATTAGAGGACTCACACATGTTACCATGTACAATAGGAAATGTCACGTGTTCTATTACACTGCTGGTATCCAACATATTAATTAATCAGTCCTTGATACAAAAAACATCTTAAAATTTACAGTAGATTCCTTTTCTTTTGTTCCAGTCCAGGTTGCTTTGCTACAGACATCAAACACATAACTACAAAGATTTCATGCTAAAACAAAAATGAAGGCCACAGTACTTTAAGATACAAACATACCACCAAAACAAAATCACATACCACGAGGGTTGATAAATGGTCCACTAAGGGTTAGGTATACAAAATTTCAAATGACAGAAAGGGACAATATCATGGGCATAATGACATAAAAAAAATCATATTGCAGAAGAAGGAGAAGAATGGGGAGGTCAGCATCCATCAATTTGTTTCAAGTCTCTCCTACCCAAGGAATTTGGTCCCAGGAGGCCCCAGCTGAAGGATTCGGCTGACCAAGCTTTCTCCCTCATTAAGTGGGGGAGGAGCCGTAGGCAGATGAAGTTTACTGAGAACATCCAAAGCAGCAGTGAAAGAAAGAACATAAATAAACTTTATGTATTTTTTGTGCCAGAATGCCAGTGCCACTGTCTGGTCCACAGAGTGGAATTAGGCTGTACATTTAATAAGGTTCTGTCCTAGCAATGACAATTTAGCGATCAAAACAGCAAAATGAGTTTTATGACTTTCGGATTTTTTCTTGCTTATGCAAAGACAATGAGTTTTGGCCTTGAACTCAATGTGAACAGAAGTTGGACCTTAGAATGCATCTCTGTGAGTAATTTTGTGGCTTCACTGTCAATACAACACTTAGAAGAATGTTTGCAGGAAGGACACAAAGATCTAAGAATGCAGAAAACTGTGCCATAGTCTGGTCTTTCAGGTGAGACATTCTTGGTAGATAGAGAAACCATTAAAAAGAAAATAGGAAACATACTTAAGGTCAATTTGTGTGTGACAAAGATAATGGGAAGACTGAATGTGACAGCAAAATATTTCTTCTGGTCTTTAGATTTCTTTCTGTTTCTCTTTAAAAGTGACAAAGATGTGAAGAGAAAGAACCCTATAAAGCATCTGCCTGGCCAGATTGTTTGCTATTACTTGTGATATCAAGGAAACTTGTCTGTCAAAAAGAATGGCTGGCTTGCTCTTAGCATCACATTCACAGTATTCGAGAATTGGTCTAAGATTTTTTTACTAGATAAGAGCGAGAGTGAAGTAGCCAAAACATGTCTTGCTTAAGTTCTTCTTTTACACTCCATATAAAAGCAGTGAGCAGTTAACAACTACTAATATTTTTTTTTTCCTCTCCCTAAGCTCAAACATTTAGAGAAAGCACTAACAAAGATAGTGGCTCTGATGACTGCCTGTTATAACAGGATTTTAAAGCAACTGGTTTATTTCAAAATAGATTTAAAATATTGCTGTTTACAGAGTTACTTTTTAAATTTATAATTTCTGAATGAAGCTATTTATTGTGATAGAAGAGGTTCCTTCGATCATCCACTTTTGGATGCCACAGTGGATAGGGAGAACACTCGGTAAAACAAACAAAAAAGGTGTGGATAACTGCTGCTTTTAGCTGAAAATTACTAAAACAAGCTCAGCAGCAGACACAAATCTGATCTTTCTACGGGTTTTGCAGCATAGGACAAAGGAAATAGCCAAAGAATTCCAGGGTTGTCCTATTGCTTAATGTAGCAATTTCAACCCCAGAAAAATCAAAGGCACTGTGCTTCCCTGATAGTCCAAATTACTGATAACACAACACAGGTCTCTAAAATAAGCAGCTGTGACTTGTGTTGTATAGCTAGCAGGCTTTACATTTGGGCTTTAGATCAGTGCTGTGCTATTCATTTCTTATTCGTAGATATTATTTCAGTATAGTGTGAACTGCCTTTTCTGGATGCAGAAGGGTCTTTTCCCACTCAAATATCACAACACTGAGTAATAATTCTATCCAAGGAAGCACATTAACCTTAGCACTAATGGTTAAAATATCCATTTTCAAAGAAAAAAACATAGAAACTTTGTGAATTGTTAACTAACAACCGATTTGTATTTCACATAACTAGTCTGTTACCATATGTTCCAAACATCTTTTTCTGTTCAAGTCTGGAAAAAGGAACCATTTCAGTGCAAGTTGCAAACAGACAAAACTCAACCGAACGTTTTCCCTCAGGCCGTGTGGCACCCCTTACCCAAGAAACTGAGCACCAGAAGGTCCAACTTCGATCAGACGGCTGGCTAGACCTTCGCCTTCCACCATGGGAGGCATGGTGGCCAGCCTGTGGCGTTTCACCAGCCGGCAAGTCACTCGTGTTGGAGCAGTGCACTTCCGCGGAGGGATAATGATTCGTAGTCCGTTATGTCTGCAACCTCTCATGGCACCCCCACGAGCATCCACCATGAAACTAACTAGGAAGCTGAAAAATCAGAGAAAAAAAATTAGACACCAACCAAACAAATAAGAATTCCTTTGGTTATGTTCCACATATGTAACAAATTATGTATGCAAATATAGCTCTTTCTCAAGATGTGCAATTAGAAAAAGCCTTTCTCCCATGTGAAGCAAATTATGCTAAGATCATTTGCTAACTAAACTGAGAACTATTACCTAAGAGTTCTTCACTAAAAGTCTTATTTTACAGTGCTGCTCTTGGTAAAAATACCAGCAGTCATTATTAATAACTGTGAGCACATGTTTATATACCTACTAGAGACAAAGTCCAGTGCAAGTATCACTACTTTGTACCTGTAGGCATCCACATTGTAAAGTCGGCACACTTGAAATACTTTGCAAGAAAATACACCTTATGAAAGAAACTTATTTATGACTCAGGTATATAAAGCCAATGTTAGGGTTTTTTTTAGATTACCTATATAGTTTTCTAGTTATTTGATAAGCTATAGTTTCTAACAAAAATGATTTTAGATGAAAAAAAAATCATACTTTATCTGGAGCATGTGGATACAATTTGAAATAAATCAGTGGAGCTAGCACCTAGTTGTATCAAAAACCAAATATGTCATTGTTTTTTGAAGAGAAATTTTGGATTTTTGTGAAATGACAATAGCCACACTCACTGTATAAGAGGTTTACTTATGGTTTTTTGGTTTTCTGTGCTACTTTGCAAAAGCAATACAATGTCCCAGTAGAAGACTTACAAATACAGAAAGCCATCTACAGGGAGCCCTTTTCTAGCACAAAGTAAATGGTATTATTTATTTCTTTTTCTTGAAAAGGGAGAAAAACATTTCATGGTATTTATTTTATGCTGAACTTTTTACAGTTCCATATACAGTCAACAGGTAGATTTTGAACAGATTTGTTACAAAGATTGGGGACGTTCTTGGGAAAGGTGTAAGAAGCACTTCAATTTTTTTAACTGGTTTATGACTTGGGATCATGCCTGATGTAGGATGGGAATGTCAAGTTGCTGAAAGTGAAATTAAGAGTAGATGAGACGGAACAGTATCAGGCCTACTTCTAGCCACTAAAATAGAATCATCACATGGGTAGTCGCAGAAATGCTACTGAAGGACCTGCAATAGAGAAAAGCCCTTATAACATGAGCAACAAATAGAGGTATTTTGCCACTGTCCCCTTGAACATTCTGTGCAACAAACATTGCATCCATTCCCTGTCCACACAGCTACAAGTAATTCCACATGCTGTAAAAACACAACACTCAACACACCGTGCAAGTCAGAAAAATGGATGATGGAAAGGAGCCACAAGCGCCAGTCAGAAGCACACCATGCACCACAGATGCCAGTCTTTCTCACACATGCAGTCTCCTAATCTACTGCCATTCATATACCTCTAGGCTTTGTTTAGTGTAAAAGTCTGGGTAGTACAATCATTATCTCATTCCTTAGAGGTTGGTGTTTCTGTGGTTTTAACAAGGGGGAAAAAAAGAAAATGAAAACATTTTACAGCTTTGACTCTGTGGGGATTAGTTTAGAAAAATGGGAGCTTCCTTCATAAAAGACATACTTTATACATTTTAGAGCACAGCTGAAAGGAGAGCTTAAGAGATACTAAATGCTAAATTGTTACAGTAATGCTTTATGGCTTGCATGGCAATTTTCCTTTAACTGTATGAAGTACTGTTATCAAAGTGGTTCTGAATAATGTTTCAGTGAATTGTTCTGAGTCTCTATCATAATGGGTGTGTTAGAGGCAGTTAAAAAAGCTGAGTGTTGGAAGAACTTCACATGTTGATGCCAATACTACGAGCAACAGAAATACGACTCCTACAATTACCAGAAGGTAATGAGTGCACTTTCTGAAGTAAATTAGTGTTCACATTTTTCATTGTGTAAGTTGTCATGAATACAATTTTTAGGATTCAATTATTTGCATTACTGATGTAATGAACACTTTAACAACAGGATCACCTTCTTTTGCTGTCCATCACTGAAATATTAGTGCTAGGTAGTCTGTTTGTTTTACATCCTCCTAAGCTTATCTCCCTATGTGTTCCAGCAATGTCAAAACCACTGTTAACTGTTAGAATACATGTACACAAAAGGTAAGGCTCCAGAACAAATACTCTCCCTTCTGATCACAGTTATTTTAATACAATACTGTTTCTCCATACAGTAATTCCTTCCAGACACACTAAAAGATAAACAGAGTGCTGAAACATTAGTGCCTCCTCATAAACCACATTACAAAATTAAGATAACTAGCTTGTGGTATAGAACCAACATAAAAGCTGAAGCAGGAGTAGCCTTTGATCTTGACCATAGGTAACAAACTGGTATCTCTTCTCACATACACAATCATAGCCCCATGTTCCCACACTGGCAAAATCTGGGATCAAATACAGATCAATTAAAAATGGAGTGTAGCATTTGTTTGCAGTGAGCACTCGAGGTGCAAAGGGATAGCTGTGTGTGTGTTCAGGCCTTAAAGCAGCATCTTTTTCTTTCAGTTTTAGTTCAGTGAATGCCTGGTGAGGCAGAGCAAGGTCTGTGGACACATTTGTCAAAAGGTCTATCAGTCATCCATTATTGAAACCAACTATTGGTCCAAAGAGTGGAAAAGTAGGCAAAGACAAGTGTCATTGGAAGGTGAAGACAAAGATAACAATAGTTAGGATAAAATCAGTAGGAAAGTATTATTATTCATTGTAAACAGTTGTTTCTATCATTAAGAAGATCTGATGTATTTACTAAATAATAAGACACAATCTGTCAACCAGGAGTGTTCACTGCAAAACACACCAAAAGCCAGATTTGTGCCATACAACTGAAACAGATTCCCACATCAACTGGGAGATTCCTGAGGTGTTTGGTGACTTTTGGATGTGTTTGAAACCATCTAAGACACTCTCAGTACCTTTCAATAGCTGGATGGCAAATTCAGGTAAACATAAAACAGTATGAGGACAGCGCAGAAAGATCAGGGCTGATTCTTATTGTAAATATGGAGGAGCCAGTTCACAAAGCCAACTATACACTACTATGAAATTTATGAAAAGAAAATTTTGGAGAATTATCATGACTATAGTGCAAAAGAAAGAAACTTGAAAGGGAAAATTCATCAACTCAAGAGCCATGGCAAAGTCTGAAAGGACAGTGCACTCAAGCAAGATTTGTAGAGCTGCGACATAATGTAAAAGCATGTTCTTTTTCACCATACCACCCTGTTCTTTCACAATCTTTTGCAATATTCATTGTTTCATCCATTTATTTAATCTATTTTCTTTTAATCCTCCCCCTTTTTTTAAAAATCAGCACATTTCATATAATTTAGGATATGCACTGGAGTCAAGTCAATAAAAGCATTTTCTGAATCACAGTAGCCTCTTTTTCTACCTATTTACCACATAATACAGCATCTGGATGGTGACATTGCTGTTCCCAGACTGGAAATGCTTTGACCTTTTGAAGGACTGTGTTTAGCAATATACAAATAATTCATACAAAACTAACGTATGACATACGACATGCTTTCTGAAAAGTGCACTTCGGAATGCGAAAAAATTGTATGACTAATATAAAGGAAATGTAAAAAGTAAATTAATTATTTTGTCACCCACACACACATTATTTTTCCTCTCCCTGACGTTTCTCTTATGATATATTGTTAAATGACAAGACTGAGGTAGAGATTGTACTCAAATGAAAAACCAACTAACAGGAATAATTGGCAGATGAAGCCAATGCTCTGAGAAGTGTTACCTTTTCATTCTAAATGCCCATGGTCAAAAAGAAAATAATACATAATGCTAGCATATCAGTAACTCTCGCATCATATATCCTCTGTGAGGTTTAAGTGCGGGGGTGCTTCTCTTACTGCAGGCAGAGACTGTGTTTTGTTTTACTGTCCCTCAGAAGTATGGGTTCAAATTTTGCATTGGTCTTCCCTGCTCTGATTTCAGACTTGGTCAGATTCTCCTATTGCGGAGGGCACTAGGCACCTGTTAGCTCATGCTAACAGGTCAAAACAAAAAGTGCCTTTTGACTGCTTAGTCACAGAGCTTGCTCTGTGTTCCAGTTGCAGGAAGCACCACTACAAGCACTACCAACCATCTAGGTACAGGGAATGAAGAGGGGAAGGCTTATTCAAGAGGAACTTTATGGTTGTGAAGAGTTCCAGACGAAAAAAAAAAAAAAGGAAAGAAAAAAAGTCAATAAAAGGGATTAAGGGGATCAGAAAGCTCTTTCAGATCATCATTAGGAAAAGAAGGCAGGCATTCTAAAAAAATAGGCTGACAATTTTTCCTTATGTCCTTCCATGATAATTTATTATAGTATTAAAAATTCAAGAAAATATAAAAGAAACCAGAATAACTTACAGGAACTCCATGTAGATATAATCACTACAATTTTCAAAAGGGGTTAAAAATGGCATAGTAGGGGAAGTAAAAGCCTAGGGACTAATTATGGTTGGGAGAAATGAGGTAAAACTGAGGAGAGGGAAAAAATATAAATAGGAGAAAACTTTTGTGTAGCTGCTAAGCAGGAAAACACTCTTGTGAGCCATTTAAAAGAAGGATGGCCAAAATGAGTGAACTGATTGATCTAGCAATGCATCAAAACTATGTGTACTTTCCATCAGCAAAAATCTATTTCAGAACATGTTTTAAATGTCCTTCCTATAAATAACTTTATATAGGGGAAGCATCCTTCTTAAGCATTGACTTCAGCTTATTTCGGCAAGCCACGGCAAGAAATTAAATTTCAGTTAAGTGATGATGCCAAATCAAAGCAAATTATACGTTAAAACAGCAAAATCAAAATCTGTATGTTGAAGGTGACAAGGACAACAAAGAGATTGTCTTTCTGAGTACTAAGACAGCCTTTGAGTAAGTTTCCTTTTCTGCCAGTTTTAAAGGCTCGGTTAGAAGTAAGGCATGACACAAACATGTGACCCTGACAGTCTTGTGGACTGGATCAACACTGAGCTTTCCAGAGATTTAGTAAAGTGGTAGTCCAATACAATAGCCAAATCAATGAAACAAATCAGGTTTTGGGAAAATATTGCTTTCTCTTTTTTTAAAGAGCATGAATAGGAAATCAGGATTACTTTTTTTAAAAGAAAAAATAAAGAACAAAAGCAACTATTTTCTAGGAATAAGTTTTAGGCTGCAGGGAAGTCTACACATGCTTCTGTTAAACAGATAGTTAACAGTTAAATCAAGCATCACCAATTCTCCTCTAATATAGCAATACTTACTCATCAATTAGAGAGGCCATTTCATTCTCTTCAATTTTAGAGCAATTAAAAAAGACATTCTTGCCATTTGAAAGATAACTAGATCAAACAACATTGGCTACAGCATCCTTCTGGCTGGGGACATATATAAAAGGTCCCTAAATCTTTCAGGTTGATTCCATGCCTTTACAGAGAGCAGTGCAAACACCAATGAGTTTTCCAATGGCTCCACTTGAACAAAACACAGTCATATGCATTGGCTTTATCCACTTTAGAAGGACAAAAAATTGTGATACACTTTCAAGAAATATGTGTATTTTAGGTCCAAGCCTGAGTTATTTTCTTTGTTGACTTTTACTCATACAGAATTAGCTTGGTTTTGTTCTACATCTACGCTCATTTGAAAGATAAGAGTAGGATGAACAAATAAAAAATGGATGTGTCAACACTAGGGAGTGAAAGAAGATACTTATTGTGTGAAGAATCCCTGTTCTGTAAACAGCCTTGCAGAAGAGTCAGTTTCAGCTGCGAATGCAAGCATGTTGGCACTCAAACACATTTCTCATTCTGCAGAGTCATCTGAAGAGCCATGCAAACCTAGCATTGCCATGTGGCTTTCTACAACAGGCAACAGTTCTTTGAACACACAAAACCAGAATAGGCAAAATCAAGACACCACCACTTTCATACGGTCAGTTCAGGTATCATTATTCTTTTAAACTGGCTAGGCAGGCACACATGCTCTCAGCAGGAAACAATAAAAAGCTCTAACTAGAGCACATCCATTTCAGAACATTTAAGAATTTTTCTGCGTACATTATCTTATTTTTAAAAAGAAACTGGGAAACAAGGAGATAGCAGCATTCAGTGTTAGTCGCATTGTGAAGAAGCAGAAACAAACAACTGGAGTGCATCAGCCATTGTAAAGTGTTCAGCTGGAGAAGGAAAACTGATATAGTGTGCAATTGAGAAAAAATGCCTTCATCCAGCTACCACTGAAGTCAACAGCAAGTCATTCAACTACCTCAGTGTGCTTTCCATCAGGCTGCAACTATGTCATACATAGACAAGGCAAAATACATTTTCCAGGAGGACAAAAAACATGATCCTACACAGGAAATCACTAGAGGATTAACTTATGGTAACGTTCTTTTCACTGCATTAGTCAACTACAGAGAGATCAAGTGATATGACCTAACAATACGGGTTTGTATTTTGGGTTTTTATTTAGTCATTTAATAAGTTTGCACAGAAGAATATTTTAGATTTTTCGCCTTTCTAGGGTTATGCTAAAGGAATGAAGAGGTACTGGGCCAATAAACACTTGGTTTGCAAAGTGAAGATATCTCCTTTGAGACAGTACGGCTCCAAGTATTCTGTGCAGGATGCAATGTGCTAGTCATTCAATCGCTGATCAACTGAGGTCACACACAAAATGCACATGGCATAAAAATTTAACTATACTGGATCTATGCTGTTATTCTACTACTTCCAAAGTGGTGGCACAATTTGGGAAATATGGCCTAAGGAGTGGTTATGCCATACTCTTTACATGGACAAATGAGATTAAATGCACACTTTATAATATGACAGTTGAAACTAAACATATCTACAGTGGTTTGTATTGGATTATGTGTGCAGGGGTGTCCTTCCCTTTAATAATATTAAACCATGCCACCAAGACAAAATGTACTGTAATTAAATCAATAGTTGAAACAATCTAGGAATGTATAAGGAGGTCTTTTAAAATTTTTTGCCGTAGATTTATTCTGTGTCCAGTATTCTTTTCTTAGAGAGGACAAAGCTGATGGGAGAAAGAGGACACACTGTATAAGAGAAACAGGGCCATATGTAACTATTACCTCTAGGTCTAGTAGATTTTTTTTTACTCTTTGCTAACATGCACTATCAAAACACTAAAGCATCCTGAAGTGAAGTAAGAGAGAAGGATAAATAGGGTGGGTGAGGAGTGCAATGTATTAATGAAAGAAATTATGCAGAAGTTCACCTGCTGTTGTCATGATCAAGACATGGAGAGGAGCATCTGCAATAGAATAGATGATTTAACATCAAAAAGGAAAAGAAAGGGGAAAAAAGAATGAGTTAAAAGAAATACTAAAATATTGGAAAAAAGAAACAGATTTCTAAATTAAAGACAAGAACATACATATATATACATATTTATTCCATGTGAGGAGGTAGGAGCGAGCATGGAAAATCAGTCTACATAAACATCCTACGTCACAAATGGTTACCACTACTACAGCAGTAAAGCTAGAGTGATCTGGTTTCTCCATATATATTCTCAAACTGCAAGTCAGATACCTAAACCACACAGATTCTGAATAAACCTTTCAGAAGCAAATCAGAGGAAATGCTGCTTTGTCTAGTATCCACATCTAAAATTTGGACCATGGTATATCAAAAGCTAAGGTAGCTGAGGTAATTCCAGACAGTATTTCTGGTAACACAGTAACTCATGGTTTTCTTTTCTTCAAATTTCTACCAAAACATCCTGTTCTCCACTTTCTTCTATTTCAACATGTTTCTTGTCCTCCTTTTGTTCTGTATCACAGCATGAAAAATGTCAAAGTTTCATTTTGACCTGTTCAGGCACTTAGCAATGTGTCACATGAATGGTTAGTTTTCTGATGTTGCTTTTTATTATATGTACCTCCATTGCCATTTTCATCCACTGACATGAACAGCAATTTGCCATTAATGAAACACACCTTCTGTTTTTTCTTACTGTAGCTTTCTGAATAAAAGTCATAAAGGCCACAGCATAATTTGAAATTATTTAGACTTTCAGATTTTAGAAGTGACTATCAGCTGGTCGCTGCCAGGTCCTGTTTCCATAACTATTTCCAGGAAATCAATCTCATATTGGGGAAAACAATATTATGGATTCAAAATACAACACTTGAAATATATTTTGTTTACCTTGTTAGCAATGATCCAGCCTCCTTTTTTGCAGACATGCAGCTAAGAATGATAATTCACATTATTTGTCACAGTTTGAGCTGCCCACTCCCTTTTTCATTGACGGAAGCAAGAACTTCCAGAAAAGTAAATTCACTAATATTACAACAGTTTAATTTTGTCAGGTACAACTACCAACACACTTGTTTCAACTATTAGTCAACTAGGGACTTAATCACGTTATATAAAATAAATCAGTATCTTTCATGAAATAGGAATTTTACTGCAAGTCAATAAAATGCAGAGTTGTTACATACGTTGCTCTAGAACACAAAAGCAAGTTAGTACCAAAGCATGAATTCAAAGCTCCTTCCATGCAGTGCCGTATTCCTGATAATGTCAGATTTGCCTCTCTTCTTATCTACCATATCTTTCCATATTTGTTAGTATAACTCTTAGAAATATAATATAAACAACTAAATTGTGAATTTGTTTTCATTGTATCACCAGAACGCAGGTATTCAAACACCACAATTTTGCACATGATCTTACAGTCAGCTTTGTTTTTACCATTCACACTTAACTACTGTGGGACATAAAGACGAAAGAATATGATACTGTCAAGCAATGTCTAAATGCTGCAAGTGAAAAGATATCTTTCAGTCGAGCAGGTTTTTTTGCCTTCTAACTTGATAAAAAGATATGTTTTCTTCCACAGTAGTATATTGTGAAGTATGAGATTAAAACTGTGAAATGCATTTGCATTTATCTAGGCATTAATTCTGTCTCTCATAATGCTTCCGCAAGAAATTATTTATAATATCCCCTAATATTACCGGCAAAGTGATAAACTTTACCTTATTGGATATTTAACACCTAAACTTTTTGGCATATTCAGAGATCCTTAACTTTGCTCAATGTGTCAGATGAGATAGCATTATCAAGAGAAGCAAGTCTGATTTGCTGATAGAAAGTTTAAAATGCAGGAATCAATACTCCAGCCAATGTATGAAACTATTTGGAAACTGCTAGATTTTTAAAATGACCAGGAGATTATTATGTTGAGATTTTGAGCACCAAAAGTGCCTGCTCTTAAAGAATTATTTTCTTGTTTTTGAAATGGCTGTCAAATCTTGCATTTCTTCCCTTATTGATGAAATTGCAAACAAATTGAAACAACAGTTACATTGACTTTTTTAGTGGATGGTCACATCTTCCCCTTCTGAAATTTCCAACACCAGAGTAGTTTTGGTTAGTTATGCAAAGGCTGAAATAAATGCCTGTGAAATTCCACAAGGGAACAATTCTCAAGAAATGGATCTTTTTGCTTGGGGATGTTACACTCCTAATCACAGAAACAATTCCCTACACTAGGAGCTCAGTAGGAACTCAATAGCAACTTAGGGTTAGCCATCAAAGTAATGCAGCGAGAGTTTAGTGCCATTTTTAACTCAGATTGCACAGAATACAAAATTAAGATTATCAATGCCAAGTAAAATGCTGCCCAATACTTTGCTCATGTGTTACTTTAAAAAAACACGGTATGAATTCAATACGTTTACAGTGTCTTGGGCAAAATCAAAGCTGTATCTTCACCTGAAGCCACTAACAATGTTTATATGTGACTTCTTTTCAAATATTAAGAGTTTTTGTTTGTGACAGATATATACTACATAAATGTGTGCACCTGAAATATCAGCAGTGCCGCTAGTTGGTAAGAACCTAGTAATAGTGTGTGTCTGTGCATGAAGCAGGATGCGTGTCATGAGAAGGATATAAATGAAAAACATATTTGTCATTGTTCCAGCTAAGTGAATGCAACAGTCATGCACACAGTACTTCCACAATTGTTTCACTTTTAAAATGAGGTCTAACAAGCAAAACTCTAGTAGTCATTGTATTTTTCTAAAAAAAGAGATGTAAATAAGATGCATCTCAACAGTTTATGATAACTTAATAACTTGGACAAATCAAAACAAGATAAAAATGAAGCATTGTAGTCTTTTCCAAATGCTGAGTAATCATTATTAGAGGTTTTTTTTATAACAATATATAGTGGCAAGTCTGTTGGTATATATAAAAAGAGGAAAATTACTTGTGTCATATTAAATGTCATTACTTCATACAAGGCTGCAGACTGCATTGCTCCTAATAAAATCAGATATTCTTATCCTACCACTAGTATCCTGATAATCCAAAAAGATTTAAATATCACTAATATGTTTTAAAAGAAAACCACAAAATGAATAGATATTCAAGAAATAAATGCGACTCTTTTTAAGAGTATTTAGTCCATCCTCTGCAATCATTGGAAAGATGTACCTTTCTGAAAGTGAAAAGTAATACATCCTTTGGAAAAAAGTTCATAAACTATTTAGGGTTAGAATAAACCACCAAAACACTTTTAGAGCTGACATACTGACACATCTATAAACACATACATACTGCACACATTATGTATTTTCATTTAACTTGTTAGTTTTAGAGCTCAGGAAAAGCAAATTCAAACACCACTGGTCACAGACAAATATTCTGCTACCAGCTAACAGACCTGTCATGTATATGTCACAAATCAGTCAATTTGCAAACACAGTTATGACAATATTGCTCCTCTTCTAGACCAGGACTGCCTGTCTTTCCAAATGAGACCCCACTGTTATTGTTTTGAAAGATACAAACTGTAAGATTGTTTCAAACATATTTGAGATTAACAGTAAAAAAATATCCTTCTCCTTGTGAGAAGGAGCCATGCTGGTACAACATAGCTCCACAGAAATGCAATGCTTTTTCATGACATCGGTTTCTTATGAATTAATCTGCACATGCTTCATGAAACCTGACAGCAGGACCCAAGTGAAGAATTCGGTGTAAAGAATAAAATTACTTAAAATGCAATATGTAAGAGCAATTAATACAAATGCATTCACAGATTTTAAGGTCAACCAGGATAAGCTTTGTAAGCATGAATTTGTTTGTCTGGGCCTGCATTTTGATCAGTCTTACTCCATTTCAATGAGCTTGCCTAAATGAAAATACTTACAAAGTGTTGGTTGTGTGAACAGATTAACACTGTTGACAGGTATGTGAAAAGCACAGGATGTTTAGGTTGCTTGTCTATCATATGGTTCATATAAAATCCTTGGTTTCTTCTTTTACTAATCATGCAAACACTAGAGTTGGTGCTTACCTAAGACTACTTCACTAGCATAGGAATCAACACACACGATCTGGAGTGATTAGGCCCTTGGTCTCAGTTATTACTAACTTTAAAAAGGCACTGCATTTACTTCTGCATAAAATTCCCACAAATATGTGTGTGTACACATCAACTATCTAATTCATTCCTCTTGAACTTGACTGAAAACTCACTGACTTAAAGCAATTTCAGGGGTTAGTCTTGGTATTCAGGCTTGCTTCATTGTCAGAGCTGAAGAGATCATAACAATTTATTGACAGCTCTAGGAGGCAATGAACTAAAAGATAACTCCTAGTTAAGCGTTAGCTAGTACAGCAGGTACTCTGTTCCTATTTTCTTAGTGTAATGCTAAGAGATATACTTACCCTGAATGAATAGGGCTGGAAGAAAGAGCCACATTGTCCAAGTTTTCAGGGCCCCAGCTTAAGCGATATGAATTCCTTTCAGCTTCTTTGGCCAGAGTTGTTACCTTGGTAAGCAAAAAATCCTTCTTTTTACTACAATAAAATCAATTAATCAACCAAACAGTAAGAAGATGTATTTTGCATATTAATGCCTAACGCAGTTGAATTTTGTTAAAAAAAGAAAGAGTTTTAATAGCATTAATATATTAGAAACCCCTTACTGTAACATTTCGTACTTGCTCAAAATAATCATGTTTTAATGGTCCCAGTGAAATAAATGCTGTAATTTACCCAAGTGGCATTTTCTAAATTTTTTTTTTAACTATATGCATGCTTTAAGATAGTATTTTTGAGGACAAAAAGGTCTTGCATTCATTAGATCACCTGAATATTCTGCCAAATGGCTGTAAGCATCATTCAAAAATCAACTAAAATGGAGAACATTTTAAAGACAGTTCATCTACTATATTCACACAGCTTATCCATTTATTTTGTAGTAAAGTTTAATATTGCATAGTCTAATATGTCATTAGATATCAACACAAATTAGAGAGACTCATTTTAATAAATAGACAAAGGAGCATACATGACATGGTATCATCAGTATGATCTAAACTGCAATCTTTTCATATATCCTCATTTATCCAACCGATAAGTGAACTTAAGAGAAGCTGCGTACCTGCTGGCTGGGGATGACAACCGTATCGTCGATCATGGCACTGTCCCTCAGGTAGGAGGCATGGCTCAAAGTGTGGGACCTGTCTGAACTGAAGGATCGCAGGCTGGTAGGTTGGTAGGATGCCATAGCAATATATCAGCAGTACAGATGATGTTGTAAAGGTGTCATGATAGATCGAGTGGGAGAATGAAAAAAGCGTGCTATTAGCAATAAGATGCAGCTTCCAGGGGGAGTAGATAACAGTCACAGGGGAAAAACCAGAAATTTACAAATCTGTGTTATGCTACCTTTCTGACCAGAGGCCACAAAGCCTTTTGACAGACTTATTTGCTTCAAATTGCAGAATCTAGAGATTAATCTAAATGACAGTTTATTTTATACTCACAAATACTTTATGCTTTGCTTCGTGGCATGATAGTTTCCTTACAACAAAAAGCATGAAATTCTTATAAGTAAGGCTCTTTGGAGAAATTCTGTTTCCCATACAAGCAATCCACTATGGAAAACCACAATGTTAACACCTGAAGAAAAGCTGAAATGCCTCTTCTGAAGCTGTGTTATGATCTACTCTCTGTCCTTGAAACCGTCAATAAGTAAGCTTGATATTGTCCCCTGGAAGGTACACACAGCGAGGTGAATTGTGGCCAGCTGCAAGCTCCTGTGTACAACAAAATTCTTCCTCTGTATGCCAACAGCATCTTTAGGCAGGCTGTCCAAAAGTGAGCACTGTTTGCTTTGCAAGTACACACAGCTCTGGTTGCTGTAGCAATGAGAGGTGCAAGGCAGTAAATAAGCTGCTTCCAAGCATGGCTCAGAATGTATTACTGCAGTATCCACCAGCAAAAAGCAAAAAAAGACAAGACACCACAAAAGGACATATTGTGGTAAATGGGGTTTCTGCTACCAAATAGCACAGTTCAGTCCTTTAAATATTTTCCAGCAGCAGTATTACGATAGTGACTTTTTACAAACAGATCAACGCCCATTAGATGTTGTATGTGTACTCTGTGATGTTCTGTATCATGAGGAATACAGTAGGTACAACTGAAAGAAGCAGTTTTACTTTCATGGCTTACACATCCGTGAGTAGTACTCATCATGACTAACACACTGAATCAGAAAAATAGACCATTTATCTAGATAGATAGATGTTTCAGGGACAACTCATTTTCAGCAGTTAGCAATAGAAAATGTCTTCCGTACATTCTAGAGGTGAGATTCAAGCGCTTTCACGTCAGATCTTGCTGGAAATAATATTTTACCATCTGTATCAGACCATTCAGCCTTTTTCAACAACAGTTACCTTCACTCAATAATTTGTTTCATCTGTTTTCAGAAGCGAATGGTTATCTTGCTTTTACTGCAAATATACAACATGGAAGAATAATCCATGCTATTGATCACGGACTTAAACCAATGGCCTATTTAGAATACTAGATACATTGTACAAAATTGAAAGGAAAGAGAGGTATTACACAAATATCAGACTTAAGAAAGTCTTGAGAAAAAACAAATCAACAATAAGTAGTCTCTTTTACGTGACATGAAATGTCTCTCATCCAGACAAGTGGAAGAGGCATGACATGTAAGGCTGCTATTACTAGAATTAGACTTTTCTGGAACAAAATTTGGATTCCATTAAAACACAAACAACACTTTCGATAGGGACTGAAGTTCTCCTTAACTGTTTGCATATAACATTTCAGAAAAAAAAGTTATGACAAGGAATCTTGACTGAAAAGTACTTTGGTTAGACTTTGTTATATGAATTGGGTAGGCAGAGTATACCTTGCTTGTCCCTAACAAGAGCACTTCAGTGAACATTTGTTCTTTGGTTGAAAAATAAGCCTCGGTAGCAGACCCCATTTGCCATCATTATCCCTTATTCATTTCAACGTTGGACACTTTCAGAATTGCTTTGCTGTGCCATGCAATGCTTGTAAGAGATTCACCATCCAAGTTGTAGGTTCTGCTATTCAGCTAACATAATCTCCTGGATAAACTGAATAACAAGAAGTATGTACTAGATTTATCTGGATGGTCATCTTGTCAATATTGTCCTGCAACTACCTGACACTGCTACTACCCCTGCTACAAGTAGCCCAGTACATATCCACCTTTTAGTACCTCTAAGTAAGTTCCAGTAAATACCAAATAAATTAAAGGCACGTACGTTGTCTACAGGCAAAGTATGCATGAGCGTAACTGAGGTCTCCAGTAAATCAGAAGTTTAAATTTCCTACTAAATTGTGAAACTAAGTGTTCAGATGCCTCTCTTCTGTGTGCTATCCCACCTCAAATACAAACCAGTAGTTAAAAGGCCCGTGCTTCTGAGACTTAGAAATAAAGGTACTGACTCAAACAACCGTCTAATTATGGAAGTGTAGTGGCACTGAACAGAATTTATTTTTTATTATTGTAATAAGCCTTCAGAAATCCTGTAAAAAAAATCCCCAAATCCCAAACTAAACTTGTAGAGATAAAGTTAATGTCTAAATATAGATTCTTTCCAGTCTAGTTGATAAATCTTAAGGCATTGGGGTTGCACAGTCAATAGCACTCTACTCAGCCACAGTGACTGAACTGTGGAACCCAAGAATGTTACAAAGCTCCCGAGTGTGTCATGCTCATGTTCGGTAACACACAGGCATGTATCATCCACCTCTTCTAAACCCTGAATAAAGCTTGGGTGATATCCAGAAAACAAGTGCAGCATACTCCAGCCAAGTTTCTAATCCAGATGACTGGGAGAGTGTGTTGCAGCATGCATCTGTTTGTCAGCCTAGACAGAACTCTAACAATCTCTAGTCCAGTTGAGATTATCTCTTCTTGTGGGAAGTATACATTGTTTCAGAAGCCGGGAAAAGAACCTGGTATCATAGAAAACTCTACAAATCAGCCTTGAAAATGCTTCTCTAAAGACTGAAAGCCTTCCTCACACTTGTCATAGACCATGAAATGAATCAGTCTTTTCAAATACTGGTGATCTGATATAGCCTAAATCAGTTCTGGCTCTCACTATCCAGAAGCAGAATCTAGTCAGTGTAGTCTTTTCTCTTTATTTCTTTTTCTACCACTGTTTTCTCCACACAGAGAAGGAAAATGGCTAACCTCCTCAGCAGCACAGGGGCAGGAGAGCTACCAGTTGTTGCAATCTAGTGCAATTTCCCTGATCCTCGTGAACACTGTCTGTACAAGACTCAGGGAAGTTAAGAAGTGTCATACCATGACATTCTTAGACCTAGAGTGGTGTTGGCTCAGTATTCACCACTACACACCATACTTATTAGAGAATATAACTATCTCCAACAGCAGCATCATTCACTTGCTTCTCCAAATCAACTTTCCATCATACAGCAGGCCTTCAAAATGGATGATCAGGTGCCATAAAAGGATATAGAGACATGTGTTTTCATGCTGTGTAATACCTACCTGGGCATGGTGCTAATGAAAGCATATGAAAAAGAATGAAAGGGAGAGAGAAATAAAATAAACAGGGAAGATGGTTACAAAAGAAAAAGATATGTTTTAAAATCAAATTGTTTAATGCATAAAAATACATGAATACATGAATACTGCTGATACTATGTTGCTGGACTGAATATCTTGGAAAAACAGTCAGTATAGTGCAATGAAAACCACATTAAAGCTAAACCAAAATAATTTAAGGAGTCTTTGTAAAAATTCTTACAGTCAGTAACCTGTCAGTGACAGAAAATGAGACCATGGAGTTAGAAAGATGTACTTTTCTCTTTTGTTCTTTCTCTCTTTGTAATTTTGCTTCATTTCAATATAACCATGCATAATACAGGATGTGAAATCATTTTCATACAGCACAAAAATAAAATATATTGATCACATGCCTGTGATAATCTACTGAAATCTGGTATTTGAAAGCTAAAATATTCTAAATAGGAGCAAAAACGGGCTTAACACTTGCCTAAACCATCGTTTTTATACATCATCTTAAAATAACAAAAAGCAAACAACTGTGTTACCATTGAAGTGCATGACAAAAGGTTTTTAAAAGTTTGAAGCATTCTGAGGTAGTTTATAAACATCCTCTGAAACTTAAGAACCCACACAGTCACTTTCTTTTCAGTGGATTCTCTGGAGCTGTCTAAAGACCAACAAAGACTCCAAGCTTATAAGACTTGAATGATGAGGGATTTACACATGCTGTGAGGCAAACCGAACTATTTCCTGACATCTTTTGTTGTAGAAGCAATTCATAGCCTACTGAAGTAAACAGAATGCATCCTACTGATTTCACTGGGCTCCGGAAATGCTGCCAGAATAACAAACAAGACTGGAAAATGAGGTAGGTTAAAAATTCTTTCTGTTGCCAAGACCTCAACTTTTTTCTTTTTTTTTTTTTTTCCTCTTTAGTGAACCCCAATTCTAAAGGCAGTAAGTTGGAGACATTACTGATTTACACTACACATGGTCATTTTCAAACAGGAATGCCTGGGCAGCCTATTCTAAACTAGGACTGTGCCTGTTAATCTGCCAATCTGAGTCTACACTTGTGCTCACTAGCAAAGATTCTTATTCTGAAAAGAAAACTGTGTGGGGTTTTTTTCCACTGTAGCAACATTCTCTAAAATAAATTTTTAAAGTAAGAAAATAAAGCTGCAGGCATTATTATTTCACAAATACATTTAGACTTAAGTTCAATTTGTTAGATACAAACAAATCAGTAAGTTTTCTGTACTGAAAATGTGTTCTTTTTTTCTATTAAAAAAATATTTATTTACAACATAAATACTGTGTTGTGGCAGCAGAAGGAAAGGGATTCTCTTTTCTGCTACTTCAACCATGATGAAACAGAGTCAGCTCACTTGCTGACAATATACTCACTGCCAACCCAATGTGCAATGACCAAGTCCATTGTTCCTTTCCTTATATCTATAGGCCAGCAAACTACTCTAGAAAGTTGGCTCACCTAATGCCAAATCACTCTGTCCATCTATCTACTCATCTCTTCCCTCATGACAGGAGGAGATGGGAATGATTTTCAAGCCCTTTCCCTTGACAGTTAGACTCTTCTGGCTTTGCCTGGCCATGAGGACAATAAAGCAAACTCTGCCTTTTCAAGAAGCAAATGAGAATCACAAACAAATTCTTCACTAGACTCTGAGTACAGTATTAGTGCCAAATGTATTCAGTTCTGGACTGGGAATTAAATACTCCTCCTGACTGATCCTTTCTCTTACAAACCAGCCATGCTGACATACCTAATAAAGGAACATCGACAAGTGCATTCCATGTCTCCCTTGAGTTAAAGAACTCAAAACAGGGATTTCAAGCATTTGTAATAATAGTTGCACAGAATTATTGTAAAAAAAGAGATATGTGTTCAGGTAAATACCTGTCAGATCGGCCTCCTTCCAAGCTATACCTTAGGTAGTTCATACCATCTAAGAACTGGCTGCTTGGTAAAGAGTCATCTCCTAGTTCTCTGAGGTCTTCTGGCCTAAGGTACTCTCCTCCATCTCCTGTCATTGTGTCATCACCTTTAAATCAAACGCAGAAGAGAAAGAGATAAGCACACACACAAGTTAGATGTCATTTACATGTTGGGATCTAAGAGCTGGATGGCACAATAAATAGGAAGGCATTTTCCACTCAGGAAACACTGCAAACCACAAGCAATTAATGTATTAAAACTGGCACATCAAGCAAGATTTAGAAAAAAAAAATGAAATCAAGGTGATTAATTCATTAGACTGAATCTAATTTTTGCTGTTGCACATACTAGTAAGGGGCAAATTTCTCTGCTGCTCTCTAAAGCATGACCCCTCCATTCCTGTATCCACATTAGCTCTCTGGTCACAGTTATACTGTATCACAGCCTGACAGTTTATGATTAACTATAACCACTTACCTGACAGTAAACTATGTGCTTTCAGCTGAAAAGGTGTTTTCTGTGGCTTAATGCCTGATAGTTTCAGACCCTAATTTAAACTTTCCACTGTCCAAACTCCACATCCTATGAGGCTGTCTCCTCTATGTTCCAATATCCTTCTGTGATCAGCAAAAAAAAAATCTTATTTCCAAACCACAGCAATATCCAGAAACTGGGAATAATCTCACATGCCTAGATGGCAATGACCATTAGCCAGAAAAGTAATCCATAGACAATCAAAGCCTAAACAATCACTGGATATCTAGCACAGCAACTTTTGCATATACTCTGAATTATGGGGTTTAATTTTTTTTTTTGAGTCCAAAATTATTCTCCCTGGGAAATTCTGTCTACATGAAGTCACAGTTTGCTTTTCCCCAGCAGACTAACAAAACAGATTACATTGCCAAGCAACATGTAGAAGTTTCTGTTCATTCACATTTGCAACATAGTTTCTCTGCAGTTTCTGGAGATTTCAGTGACTTTCTGAAAGGTTAATTACTACTTCATGAACCTGCTAGAGGTTTGGTGTGACCCACAGAATGGCACAACATGACCGTAGGCCACTGCTGGCTTCAAATATTCTCATTGTCTAAGCTGCACGGGTAAATGTCAAGAACCTGAAGCTCAGTTACATCAAGGAGACCACAACTGTTGTACATTAACAGTATTCAAGGGCTACACATTCCAGATGCGGTAATTCACCCCGATACGCTGAGAAACACAAAGGATTGTAAAGATGAAGTGGTATCCTTGCTGTTTCAAATAGAATTAATTTGGGCATCAGGACAGTAGCTACTTGTGTGATTTGAAGTCTTAATAAAGCAAAATTGCAAAACCCAATTAGTTACTGCTGCTACTTCTTGTAAAGCAACTTACTCCCCCACTCCATGTGAAATGTTATTGGTATTACAAGCTCTAGGAGTGGTGCTCAATACTAAAGGAATAAATCGTGATATTTGTTTTCATGAAACAAATCAAGCTGGCTTTTCTAGCTTAATGTTTCAGCTAATAAATAATTAATTTATAATTTGTCATCTAAAACTAAATAACCTTTGGGAATGTTAAGATTTTTTTGTATACGCAAATATTACATGTAAAAATGAGGCCTATCTCTTTTCAGTATAACAACAAAAGCTCTTGAAAATTCCATCTGCTCACATTAAGAGGGAGAAACTGGGCACAGTTTCACAGAAAACAAATGTATTTAATCATTGCATGCTTCCTGTCTTCTGAACGATGATGTCTCCTGTTTCCAGAGAATGTCACATTATAAAGCATGAGGCTTAGTGAAAACTTGGAAGATATTAAGGAAATGCTGTTAATCAAACAGTACAAGGAATTTCAAGTTATATTTCAAATAAATTAGACACAATCAGCCCAGACATTCCTGGTATAATAGAAACAATGGGAAAATCTTCACCACTTTCATGGCACTCATACTCTTTAAAACAAAAATCCAAACTGTACTCTTATTTCACCTTTGGCCTCTCATCTGAAAGTTGTCAATAATAGGTCCACATGATACTAGTTGTTTTATATGATGTGAACATCTGCAAACAGTAATATGACTATCTATGAATGTTTCACGGTGATTCAGAACATTTATCTGTTGGTAACGCAGCTTACTTGACAGCAAACTAGTCTCGAGTGAGTGAACTAGAAGTTAAAGTCACTGTCTGCCAACTCCTGTGCCCTTCCATCTTTCCTTAATGAGATGAATTCCCAAAAATCAGTAGAGTCTCCTAGTATGTTAGGGGGGAAAAAAATGTATTGTGCAGCAACATACCATTTCATACAATTATGGTTACCTGAATGTCTTAATTCCTCCTGTGTAGGGTCATTGTGCCTACACAAAGGAGATGAATTCTGAGTCTGTAACAAGCACTCCTTCATCCTGACAATAACATTGTGTTGTCATTAAAAGATATCACATGGCTATATTCCCACGTCTCAGTCAACTCAATCATACACAGATATATTATCTCCTGAGAAATGACACATATAACACACCAGGAGTTTCTTAACACAGCAAATCTTAGATGGTAGTTTTGTGGTGGTAAGAGAAATTATCTCTTTTAATCATGCTGGAAATGATTCATCTGCCACCATATTCCCTATTAAATTAACAAAAGTAACATTTTCACCACTTGCTGAGCAGTTTGTGACAAATACAGCCCTTGACTTTGATGCTCTGTGATTTGCAGTGGCCATCTATGAACTCACAGGTGGAGTTACCCACTTAATGATATATCTTCTATTTACTTGAAGAACATCTTTTTTCAATAACACTAACAGACATTCAGAAGTTTACCTGACAGTTGAAAACATACCACAAAACGCTGGATGACCCTACACTTTGCCCCAGTTAAAGCATGCCTGTTTACTTTTGCTGCATCACTGCCACCGTCCATCTCTCAAATATCTCTAAAACCTCTATCTAAATCTGCATTTCTGAATAACATCATTTCTTTAGGGCAGGTTTGAAAGAAAATAAAATGCACCAGAGAAAGTATCAAGTACCTGGACTCTTAAAAGAAACATGGGGGTTTTACTGTTAAGGACACTGGAGGAAGAAGTAGAAAAAATAAATTAAATCCCCAGACCTAAGAACCTATATTTAAACAAAATTGTCCCAATGTCCAAAAGCACTTACTGCTACTGTGCTTTTGTTCTTTGCAGAGTGCAAATAACTCCCAAGCTGGCAGGTAGCTTTTCCAAAGCAAAACACACAAAGCATCATGGTCCCACTGCATTCTCAGCAATGATCTGGTTACTCCCCACATCTGTTTCCAGCGGCTAAAGTAATGCTCTGGAACAAGATGCAAGACCCCACCAAAAGCATACATTTTTTACAGGTTTGCAATACTTGAAGTTTTGTTCTGTTCTCCTCAGAAGAGGGCTAGGAAAAAAAGTGAGAGAGAGCACTTGAAGCAAGAAGATGGATACAAACGATGGGACTGGCAAAGGCAAGGTTGCAGGCAGAAGTGATCATAGAGCATAAAAGTGGCAGGTTCCAGGCTGGTTAGTAGGCAAAAATGAGAAGAAGATACAGACTTGTTACACAAGGTGATAAATATTTCTATGAGGTATTTGCCACTGAGGAAAACTATTAAGTGGCATCTTATGCAAAACTACAGGCCCAGCGCTTTGCAGAATTGGATCCAAGAGAGAGAAAGAAAGGATGAAAATGGGATGGAGAGGTAAAAAAAAAGTGAGACAGTAAACCTAAGAATCAGAATGGGAAAATTAAGCTTCAGGATTTAAATAGTATGCTTAGGGCAAGGATGGCCTGATACAGAAACCTGAGCAGGCATGCCTGCACCATTCGGCACCAGGATGTGCAACACAGGTGGCACTAGCTGGGGAGCTTCTCCATCCCACCATTTTGTGCTGTGGAGGCACTCTAGAAAAAACACTGAGAAGATCCTGAACCTTCAAGATACTGCTGCTACAGAAACTGGATTAAAACAGCAGCTTTGGCATCACTCTGCAGAGCTTTGTGGGGCCCTGAGGGAGCCTCACACATGCATAGAACAGGAAGCATGCGGTTTAGTCTGCAAGGAGCCATCGGCAAAGCACGTAGCCAGTGCTGGTACAGTTGGTCAGACAGGCAAAAGATGGCCAAAGCATCAATGGGAACCTACCCTACAATCTTTTAAAAGGCAGCTGCCTGGAGTTTTTTCTATATGCCTAGAATGGGGAGTGGGAATAAATTCCTTTGCCAGCAACTGTCAAAGCCACACAGAATGGTTTTCACAGTCTGTATTAAGATAGAGCCAATCAGCAAACTCGCAAAAGTCCACAACTAGTTAACTTATTGCTTAAGTCAGCAATATTCGTATGATGACTCTTACTGGTCTGCTCCTCTTACTATATTTTATGCTGACCACATATTATTTCTGTGTATCATGAATCCATCATATCCAAGACATCTGCTAGAAGGAAAGGAAGCACCTGGGTAGATCTGTCACTCTAACAGTAAATATTTGCCTCACTCTAACTCAGTAGTACAGAGAAACAAAAAGCTAACTTTGATGCTAATGATTTCTCTTGTTTGTACACAGCTTTTGAGCACTAGAAACTGTTGAATGGACCACTAAGAGAAACAGGCCACATGCTCAGACCACATATCTGCTCCTTCAGTGATAGTTTGGCTGAACACACAAGGCATTAAAACTGGAGACCTACATCAATATTGCTGTACTTTACTTTTAAATCCCACAAAAGATCGAGGTATGCCCTATCGATAGAATCGATTAAATTAAGCAACAATCATGAAACAGTCGGAAATCAAAGCTAGTTTTAAATGCATAGTAACATTTACAAGTCCGTAGCTTTGAGGGACCCAGACACATTAAATTCTCAGCTCAGCAATCAGTATTGTCTCACAGTACAAGTGTTTCATTAACATTTCTAAACCAGACTAGCTCTTTTTTTGTTCTGATATCAGGCAGCTATGTAAATGTTTGATCAAGTAAGCAGTTTTAAAACTTTCACCACACCATTCTGGATATGCATCTACAGAGTCAATTCATTTAGGGAAGCCTCAGCAAAGGCAGTTTCTACCATTTCCAACATAAATGTATCTTGGAGTACAGTTGCTGTATGAGAATTGCTTAGGAATCGATCCTCACAAAGCATAGAGAAAATATAAGCAAAAAGTTTTTAAAAAAAAGGCAGATCTGTGAAACTGTCTGAATTTGCTTTTAATAGATGTTTTTAAAGCTAAGTTTTTAAATGCAAGTTTGCCAAAATCATTTTTTTCTCTGCAGCATGCAGATAAGTCTACATTTAAGTGCTGGTCCTTAAAAGTAACAGATGGAGAAGGGACAGCTATGGCAAGCATAGTTTCTTATGGAATATGTAAGTCCTGAAGGATCTTTAAAGGAATGTATAATGCAGAGTTTCTCTGACACCTTCCTTGGATACCTTCACTTCCCTAAAGTCAATCCTGTATTTAATAGCCCACACACCGAAGACGTCTTCCTGAAGTGCAGTTTGGCTAATGCTTTAAATGTCTGTATTTTTAGCTAGTCAGGAAAGCAGGGTTTCATATATTGATACATTACTTAACATGAATCATGTTAGCTATTGGTAGCTAAATGCAGGACTTGTAGAAAGAGAGAAAGTTAAGCAAAGAAAAAGAAAAAACACCCCTATGTTTGCCCTCTAGGAACTGCAGGGAGGGAAGACACCTTGATTTTGTTTTCTTGAAAACTGAAATTGAAAAAGGAATTCCAGCATTTCACAGGAGGCTCCTATACGATTTATAAAGCTGTTCCACTGGATCTAGGTAACAAAGAATAAAAGCACTGTCTTTTTAGAACTGGATGAGAACAAACCCTACTTACGTCCCTAAGCCACAGAAGCCTTGGAAGGTCATCAAAACTAACTGGCATGCTGAAAAGTCTGAGGTGTGGTGAGGCTACTATGACATGCACAGTCAACCTGGGACTTGGAGGAGTCCTCTATGCAGTCTCAAGAGAAGTAATAAAGCAGACCCCACAAAAAAATTCTTGGAAATGCCATTAAAAGAACATCCTGGGGAAACTAATGGAAAGCTGATTCAGCCTTTTTTTTTTCCATCAGAACACTGCTTTCTTCTCCTGGAAGTTCAAAATTTACAGGAAATTTCCTCTTCCATATGAAACCAATCCGGTGCAAAGGAAGGAAATCTTGGTGTAGTACAACTATCCCAACAAATTCGCTGACCAAGACTCTGCATGCATTAAATGGAAAAGAGGGGGAAAAAGTATCTTCCTTCTTCCCAAGTATAGAAAGTATTTACTAATTTTGCCTTTGTGAAATTCATATGGCAAGTACTGCTCTTTTATGTTACCCTTTTAAAAATATGTTTGTTAAATGTTATGTGCTGACACACAAGTCCTCTTTCACGCTTGTGCTGTTCCAGGGAACAACAGCCCAAGACATCTGCTGCCCACAGAATGGGTAATACTCCTCAGACTGTGAGAGCTCACTTTGATTACAAAATATCTGTAAGTGCTGTCAGCAGACATAAAATCTTTAGTTAATTAAATGTAAGAGCAACTAGTTTTTACCAGTCATAAGTAGGAATAATATCCAATACCTTTAAAGACATATTTAGATCAGATGGATAAAACTAGTCAAAAATATATTTCCCCTTTTTAACATGCTGATTATGATTTACTTCTACGAATAAACTATTTTAGGTCCCTGCTATAACTTCAGTCTCTAAAGAAAATAATTCAGTGCTCACTGTTGCTCATAAAACAAAAATTTAGGAAATAATGTCTAACTAAATACAGTAGTATCTCTTAGTCATGCCCGTGCATTAATCCCTCTTCACACTAACACATGTGTGTCTAGTTTGGTTCCTGCCTACACATGTCACTGACATAATTTATTATTGTCAATGTAGCAAATTCCACTTTTTGTCAACAACAGTGATGTAAATGAAAAACAGCAGTTTCTTTAAAACTTTGGCAAAATGTTTGTGACCAAATAATAATCTCCTATATTTCATAACTGAAACGTTGACAAGTGAGAAATCTTTAACAATTCTATCCCAACACCAAAAAATTATTTCCAATGACAATACCAGATTCTTTGGTTTTTTTTCAAAAAAGCTGTATTCTCTGTGGAAGACTTCAATGAAAAAATCCAAGTAAAACTTTGTAATAACACTTTTTTTTCCACATTCTTAGCAAGAAGGTCAATAAAATTAAAGAGAAAGACTCAGCAGCTAACCACTGTATTGAGAATCGACAACACAGGAATTGAAAAAACAGACAATTTTCAGATTTCCTGTTGCATTTGCACATCTGGCACTTAGAAGAAAAAATGTTCTCATTTTGCTCAGGCAAAAACAAAAAAAGAAGAGGAAAATATAAGTAATCTCAACAATATCATATAAAGAGAAGCAACATTCCAGAGAAGAATCTCCCTTCTTTTTGGATGACCTTGTTCACATGTACCAGCAAGAAACTCTTTGTTTAACAGGGCATCTAAATCATAGAAATTTCTAAGCAACGGGAGGTAGACATTGGCATCTTTTCTGTGCACGTTATCGTAAGTAAAGTTTTAAGAATCAACTCTTACTCACCAGCTATTTCTACCTGAGTATAGACTTCTTTCTGTTAAAGAAAGTTTCAGTTAAATTGTCATTGCGTGGCTTTCAATTTACTTCCATAATCTTTGGCTACATTTTATGCTATTGGTTATAACATGCTTGATTTAGACTGTGAATTTATTCAGTGCCGGTATTCTGAGTTTGCAGTGTTTTAATATGTAGCAACAGCAACTTACTTACCAAGAGCAGTTACTGGCTAAAACTTTTAACTTCCAGGTTTAATTAAGTATTTCAACTAATTAAGCCACTGCTTCAGTGGAATTAGGTGCACGTACAACAGCAATGAATTCTGCCTAGACCTAAGTGCTCCTTTCTCACACGTGTGCCACAGTATCAGTATACTCTGCAGCCATGTGTGGAGGCACTCGGGACATTCAGAAAGTTTTAGCACTGTTTCCTGCTGTTACAGATACTACTGAGGAATTCAGTATACATGTCAAAGTGCAAGCTGCAGCTACCACAAACATGAACACTTTGACAACATAATACTCTTGGGTACCAGAGCACATTGTCAATTAATAGTAACAACAGTATTCATAACAATAACTAGGTGGCTGGTTAGTTGCAGGCTGGCGGTTACAAAGGTGGGTAAACAGACACAAGTGGCATTTTCTTCACAAGCTCCACGTTCCAATTAAAGCAGCTTATCATTATTCCTTTCTACAACTGGAAGAGTCAGATAATGGAAGGACTTCCAGAGAGTCACCTAGGAATCATGAGCAGTGCCAGAAATAAATTCCCGAACCCTATCAGATTGTTCATCTGTATAGCAGCAACTTCTCAGTTTTTTTACGTGTATTTCTGAACCAGACTTACCAAGCAGTTTGAAAGTTCTCTTGTTGATAGTTTCTCTACAGCAGAAAAAGTGTCTACACTGAAAACAACTTTTTTCAATATCAAAAAGAATTTTTTTATTTTAATTAGAAACCTGATCAGGTATGGATTAGCTGTGAGCTGCTTTCTGGAATCCAAGATCACATTTCTGATGTCCTTAAGCAGTGCAGTAATTCACATATATGCCACCTTGTCACAGATGCACATTCATGAGGGGATAACAAACTCCACTTTTACATAGATATTACTACTGTACATATGTAGCATTACAATTCTAAGTAAGCTTTAAAACTAAAAAGGAGAACAAAAAAGCAATTCTGTGAGAGGAAAAATAACAATCTGACATTGGGTCGTTATCATATGTAGGCATTCATGCATATTTTACTCTATAAATTACTCAAGGACATATGATGACATTGCTTCCATTTTTAGAAATGCTTCAGCAAATTCCATGTCCTGATCGCCTTCATTTTAAGATGACCTTACTATTTGTATAGAAAAGTTTTAAAAAAAGAAAGTCAACAACTTCACCTTGTGTCTCAATCAAGCATAAAGTTAAGTCTCCAGAAAATTTTAGGCAGGTGTCCCTCACGAAAGAGACCCTTTTTTTTCTTTGGATATTGTGATTACCATTGATTTTTGAGACTCCATTGACTATCTCCACGTGATTGTTTGCCCAGCATTTGTCTATTCCTTCTCTGCAACTGAAATGTCAGCATTAATTACTGTGTGGTGTGAATTGTCCTTTATGGTGGCCAGCTCAGGGGCATGCTGCTTCTGACAATAAGGTGTCTGAACTTATACTTCAGCTTCTCTATTGCTTTCTGCCTGCAAAAGTAGTCTGACCAAAAAATAACTTGCCAGAACAAACAAAAAGATTAATTTTCAGACAGATTACTTCTCTGGGTTGGTTCACCCTACGGTGAAACATTTGTGCTAACATAACGGAGGATGTTGGAAAGTGTGGTTTGAGCTATGACAACTTCTTGCAGCAGCCAGAACTTAGCCTCAAAGACACAGTGAAATAAGAGCTTCTGAAAATTAACTGGACTGAAAACAGACACAAATGAGCTCTTTGACAAACCAGTTTACTGGTCAGTCTTGTATCCTCCACTTAAAGTCCTATCACAGATGGGAGTCAAAAAGACAAATCATCAGCAGTCTGTACAGGTCCTGACCACAAGAATAAGACATGCAATGAGGACAGAGGAGCATCAACATGCTCCTTAATACAATATTAACATATGAGAGCATAAAAAGAAGGTTCCTGCCTTTTCTAGATTTTCCTGTGTGTCTACACTGACTCAGTCCTACCAGAAACATCTGCTTGTGCTTAATTTCATGGATTCTGTACATGTCCCTAAAAACCACTTCACTGGATGCTTTGCAGTAATTGCCCTTCCTGCTCTAAGTATCCCTCAGGTGCAAATTGTTTATTTTGCAGCAACAGCTTTAAAACAAAGAAACTTTGTAGCAATAATAAAACTGTGCTGATACACCTTTGGCCCTGATGGTGACACAGCAGGAAAGGCTCTCTAAAGCCTTAGAAGATCTGATACATGTAGGACCACATAGCACGCCTACATCAAATTAACAGGTTTTTTCTGTAATCATGTTTTTGCTTTTTTTCACATCTCCCTTGATCCTTGTGCAAAAGCTAATGAATTCAGTTTTATCTAGTCTGTTGTTGGCATGCCTGTTTATTTTTCCCTGGCAATGCACACCTGCTTCTGCACGTAACTCTGATCTAAAACCCAGTAAAAACCACAAACAAATGGAATGTTAAATAAAAAATATAATCTGGTTCTGTTCAAAGGTAAGTAATTCTGAACAATAATACAATTATCAAACATGAAAATACTGTATGAAAATTAAAGAATTATTAGTGGGACTCTCAGTCCTTTAAAAATATTTTAAATTGGCTACACAGAGCAGTACCTTACATACTAAGAGGAGCTATTTGATAGATTATATGGTCCTTTATTTTATACTGCTACGACTGCATGTTGTGCTTGAATTTGTTTTAAGACTATGAAAACTACATTATTAATGTGACAGCATACAATTCTGCTATGTAACTGCTTCCCAGGCAAAATGCAAAGTACTTATCACCAGTGATGAACAAGCTCCACAATGGGACCTAAAATACTTATTTGCTCAAGTACTCTTGTGTTCAACTTCATAATTCTGTAATTACAGCTGTCAGGTTTACTGTGTCATGTTGATACATTTCAGAATATACTGTGTCCCTTTAAAGCAGTTAAGAACACAGCATTACAGAAACCTTACTGCTAGCCTCTTACAAGGACTACACTATCACTACAAGGTTCATCCTTTTTATTGATAAACTTCGGTGGTCTTCCTGCCACCAGGTATTTTAAATTCCTTTGACAATTGCCATTAGGAATTTTCACAACATCCTGAATGTTTTGCCTCTAGAAACAGATTTTACTAGGACAATGGTATGAAGCACTTTAACTGCGACCAACCTGCTTTTCAACTTGCAGCAGGATCACTGAGACACTGTCAATGAAAGTGCTCAGCCTCCAGCAGCAGTGTCAGAGTACCTATGTCCTATCTGCTGCCTTTTGACAAAGAGTACATGTCAGATGGTAACAGAGAGCAGAGAATGTTAATTCAAAGCACCAGAGGGCATTAGTCATATTGGATGGTCTCAGTAAGTTCTGCCAACATATTTAAGATACAGCTAATAAATCTTGGGATTTTCTGGCTTCCATTCTTTCTCCCATCTTTCAGGAAACACACACCCAGCCACACTTCAAAATACATGAAAAGGAGCACTGTTAGGCATCCAGATTAAGCAAATCCACATTGCTCCAACAAAAAAAAAATAAAACAGAGTTAAACAAAAAGAGAATGTCTTACTCCACGAGCTTCTGCTAACAGCACCCGTGCCACTATATGCTTCCCCATCACTGAAGCGTTCATCGTCAGAGTGTTTAAAGGCTGTTCAACATACAAATTGGTTTGAGAAAAACAAATACCTCTATGAATCCTGGATGAGCAGAAAAGCATACTAGGATTTGTGAATTTAAAGATAGTTAAAGGGTAGTTCAACAGATTGGGAGAAAATTCAACAAAGCGAACATAAGGCTATAAGCCATTTAAAGGTCGTTTATCACAATAATTACACAAGTAGTGGAATGCTTTTGAAATAGAGAAAATGTAGCAAAAAGATGCTTGAGAGAAACAATTTCACTGATCACGATGGAGCAGAAAATAATTTCTTTTGAATCATGGTTGTTTGTTTTCACTTGCAGCTTTGCAAGCATTAAAAAAAATCAGTATCTGAGGGCTAGATGGCATATTTTCTCATAAGTGTATCTCATGAGTGTATCTCATTTATCAGCATAAATACCATCTCAAAAAGTACTACTTGCAGTTTAGGAACACAAATGCCATTAACTTCCAATATCACTTGGAACCACAAGTGCATTTGTGTTCTTACTAAAAAAAAAGCCAGCCCTGTAACTTGTGTTCCTAAATCTCTAGGATAATAAAATAGCGTATGTGAGATACAGTAATATTAATGTAGCCAAGAGGAAAAAAGAACTCAGAAAATCCTTGCAAAGGTGTGTATATTTATCAGATGTCATTATGATTAAAATTTGTAAGTAGCAGTTTGTGAAGTTTTTAGATGGAGTGCTTAGCAATGTAAAGTTGTTTAAACCTTTTAATTCCCCCAGAGACCTTTAACCTTTAGAACTCACTAATTCTTATTAATCCCTTTACAAGATTCATTTTAAAATTAGCTTGACAGATGTGAATGACTGAAACCAGGTATTCATTTGTCTCTACAGTTTTGTAGGTAATTGTTAAACATTATATGTGTTCTTTTTCTAATCTGTAGCAGTGTAGAAATCAGTTTACAATTAATCAAGAAAGAAAGAAACTGACATGGGGAAAAATATATGATTGAAAAACCTTTCAGAAAAGGATGTTTTGAAGCTACTTCCTTAACACTGCTCTGTATAAAACCACAGTAGCTTCTCAATTCCTCTAGAAGTTCACAGCCATTTTCCTGGGACTTTGTTAAGCAGTACACCGTATGCCTCCAGTCTGTGCACGCAATAGACTCGGAAACCAAAGAGTGCCAAACTTATTAGCGTGTTGCTACTCTATGTCACACTGTATGTAACTGTGACCCACGTGTGCCAAAAGCTCCTTCAAGAGAACAGGCCTTCTCACCTTCCACCTCATGCATCCTCTTACACAAATGTTTCCAGTTAGGCAGAACTCCTAGATATATGTATCTGAACTAGGTGGCACTGATCCAAAAAATTTACTGCTCAAATTCCTCTTGATGGGAGAGCCAAATCCAGCTTTGGGACATCTCTACAATTACATTTTAAAATCTGAAGTTGGTAAATGTTCTGATTTGTTCATTTGGTTCAGAGAAGTTTTTTTCTGAAAAAGATGTAGGGGTCCAGGATTTTGGTTCATGACAACTTTTGGCATCTTCAGTCAAATGCCATAACGACTACATCACTTAAAAAGGCTATTACATTGAACTTCATTTCAACCACTGCAAAACGACGATGTCAAAGTACTTAAGCAGCTATCTTGAGTCTCTATTAAAGGTTACACAAAGGATACAGAATAGGAACTTAGCAAAGTTGCTCACCTTCTTCATCTGAAACATCCAGGACCTCAGTCATAGTCTCAGGTACATTTAGCTTGTGCTTCTCTGTTATGGTCTGCAAAGACAGAATCATCAATCCTCAAATCAAACACCAAAAGCAGACGCAAAGTTCACAGCAGGATATTTTCAAGTATAACAGCAGTGGGATCTGCTGACACATTTTCTAACATGTTTCTCATTCCCTTAACTTCATTTTCCCTCTTTACTCCAGAAGCTCCTATTCTCAGTGCTGTATAAGGTAACATTTATTCTGGCAGAAAAGTATAAAAAACAAAGATAATGAGCTAGTCAGAGGAGGAAAAGAAAATAAAAGAGAGCTTTCAGTAAATTTATTTATAAATGATGCATGTAGAACAATTCAGCCCAATGTTTCCAAGATGATTTTTAAATGAATTAGGTAATGTCTACAGAAGAGCTTCAGAAAGTTGTATGTGACATATGGAAATTATTACATTGCAAAGCATTTGGAAATGAAGTTATGAATGATGTGAAATTTTTAAACTAAAAAAAGATGTGAAGGATTTATATAGATCACTTGAAACATTTTTCAACCCCAAAGTGACTACATTGCATATTAACGATATCCTTTTCATAAATCATCTATATTCCCTCAAACCCTATATACACTGGGAGGGAAAAAGGTTATTTGAAGATTTGCATATATTTTGTGCACCTGAGAGTCTAAAATATTGTGATACAAGGCAAGTATAGGCCAAGTACTGCTGGGAGGACACAGGTAAGCAAAGAGCAGAACACTGGAAGGTTTGGGTTTTAATATGATTTTATCTTTATAATTGATTTCCAGGAGGAAACAGAAAATGTTTAGGGGTGCTGAATCAAGAATGGGGACATCCTTTTAGCATAAAGATACACAGTGGAGAAGGAGATGAAGAAGGTAATGACAGAAATTGTAGGAAGTGCAAAGTGTGAAAAAGTTGACTGCAGGAAACTCTTCAGTGTGTTACCACAAAGGAGACAAAATGCCAGGGGCTTAAAAAGGAGCAATGATCAGAGCAGAATTAGTCACAGCAGGAAAACAGATACTTCCCTGAATCCACCCAGTCAGTTATCTGGAGAGCTGTGGAGGAGAGTGGACATATCACCCTTTAAGGCATGGAGGGGCAGATGTGCCCCTTTGGCATTGAGAGGAATGTCAGCAGGCTATGTGTCTTGTGAAACTCCCACAGAGGTAGTACTTCACTCCCTATGGTATCTCTCAAGCATTAAGTCAACACTGCAGGCAGAAGTTGGGAAAGCCCGTACAATCTAAGGGATAATGAATGTCAGCCAAATCCTGCATCCCTTAGGCAATATGCTTTTGGGAAAATGCCCATTGATATCAAGCAGTGAAGCCAATAGCAGTTTTTCTTGCACAAAACTTAGTAGGTGTTTCCCCATTCTGTTTTATACTTCTCTATTTCTGACAAACTGGCCAAGATAGCACTCTGGATTACTGTAAGGTAATGCACTTTTATAAATATCAAAGTTACCAATAGTGTAATTTCTTTGGAAATTTGTTTTAAAAGTCTGTTTTACATTTCTGAAATATATTTAACTGTGACAGCAGTTTCCAATTCACCCCCCCTGAGGTATAGGGAAAGAACAATGCCCTTTGCTTCAAATGGCAATCCCAATTAGGCCTTTTAAATTCACTCTTACTCATGATTCAAGACAGTTAATTACTTCTGTTGCAGTGTTATTCATAACACGTTTTGTGTTGAAAATGAGTTTATATTCCCCAAATGCCTCCACTGCTATCTCTGACTTTTCCCCTCTGCATTCCCACAGCATTCTTCAGATGGAAATGCCAGGCTACTTTTTGTATGTCTGCTGTATGACCAAAATTTATTTAAGAAAACTTGGTTCCCTACTTTAGCTTATGTATGGAATTCACTTGATTAGAAGAACACAGAAGTGAAAGGATGCTACAATTCTCTAGTCCACACACTATGAGTAGAGGTATACTGTACACTGCCTATTAACTTAGATTGGCAGACCCTAGGAACCAAGGCTGATTTATTATGACATTGATTTATTCATAAATTCTCTCCATTGCTTTGTAATCACATGGTCCCACTAACAATAACTCTAATGTAAGAAAGGGGAAAATTTGCTTCAAGTTAGACCAAAGGCTTTGGCACTGGAGACTCTTCCCTCATCTCAAATGCCAGTGACTTGAATATCAATAAAGCATCAGCCCATCTAACATCCTCATGCATCACTCAGCTACAACCTTCAAGAATGAAGTAGTTATGGTGACAGCACCTTTTTTTTTCAGTGCTAAATGCTGTGTTCTGGTTTGGCAACATCAACCTCACCATCTGGAGGACTTTACTGTAGGGAGAGCCTATAAGCGTCTGTTATTTATCCCTGCTTTTTTTGTAGAACTTGTTCTAAAATATGTTTCATCAGCATTCCCCACCATGAACACCACCACTAGAGTTTTCTTTTCTTTAAATCCCTAAGGTACAAAATTCATAGCTGAAAAATCTGCTGAGTTTATCAAGGGTTCCCACCTGACTTTTAAAAGCTATGCTTTCTACACAGTCATAGTTCCAGGGCTCACATTTCTCTTATATGCAAGCATTAGAGGTCAACTATGCAAGTAAGGTTTAGTATTTGATGTAGTCCTAAACCCCATGCATCTGGTATCTGGCAGAAAAATCCATTACCCTCAAAGTTTAGAGAAACATTTATCCAAAGCAAATAACTCACAGGTGTCTTTTCACAGTGTAATCTCTACTGTTACAAAGCATCTAATACTTACATACAACAAGGTACCAGGCTCCACAGTGCAACACAACCAGAAAGGAAGTTATAACTTGTATCAGGCATTAACAGAAAAAGTGTGCCAGGACGCAACACAGAGAGCAGCAAAGGTGTTACTTGAGGCTAAAAAAAATCTACTTTTGAAAAGATATAAATTTTCTCGAAAACTTTATCTAGGTTTTACTTTTCTGTATCTCTCAATAAATATATGTTTATGCACATACATGTGTGATGTGCTATATGATTAAACAAGAACATGAAATAAATAACAACAAAAACATTCAGTTTTTCTTAAGAGACTTCTGGAATTATGCTGGAATTCCTTGCCCAAACCTGACTCAGTCTGATCTTTGCAGACCATTAATAAATTATAGCTCACTCTATTTGTAACCTTATGCCATGTTACTTTTATTCCATCTTCCTTGCTTAATATCAGTGAGACTTGCTGTCAGCATGCAACAAAACCAAAATTATTTCCCCATTTCTTGACAAGACACTTGAATTTCTTTCTTTCCTTCCTCTAACCCTCGCCCTGCCTGTGTAGTGGCATCTTTAATCTGTTGATTTTTACAACTCTGAGCTTCTAAATGACGTGTAGATCTGCCTGGTTTTCTAGACTGCTAATCTTTCTTGCATTAAAGAATAATAAAAAAAAAAAGCAACAGTGTTTTAAGATAAAATGCAGTAATGGAAATTTCAATTAAAATTGATTTCTTAAATGTTGCACTATTTCTCTCTTCCTACCTGCCTAAAAATTTGCAGATGGGAGGTAAAAGCCCAAGAAAAAAACAACTTCCCTCCCAGAGTGTCAGAATACCTGTTCTTCCTGGCAATAGTACCACCTTGTCGGTGTTCACAAACCCTGAAGTCAAAATACAGAGTATCCAGAGTGTGGAGGACTAAAAGAATTGGGCACATAAGGAAAGATTCTTTTTGTATTTTGGAAAAACAGTATCTGTTTGAACTGAAAGTGGCTTGAGTAAAAAGTTGATTGATGTGATTCAGAGCCGTCTAGCAAGCATCATTAAGCTTGGCACCAGTCCACAGCTGGTACAGTCCAAGTGCTTAGAAGCTTGCTGTGGTGTGCTGCAATGGTTGAGCGTCAGAAGGTGTCAAAAGTGTGGAAATGTGAGCATAGACTGAAAAGGAGGGGTGAAAGAGAAACAGAGAAACAGGACAGGATCTAAATAACAATGCACAAACTTCTGGAAAGTTTGAGTTTGCAGCTCAGACCCCATATCTAGAGAAAAGTTTTTCTCTGCTTTTGAACAGTTGTTTCCATCTGCATGTAAGATTTTGTTAGCTAGCTCAATGAAGCCTGTTGCACTGCACACATTTCCACATGATGAAAAGATACACTGAGAGCATTACTGCACTTTTGCAAAAATACAAAAGAAAGGGGGAGGGTGGTGCTAAAATCAGACAAAAAAATAAAAAGGAAAGTGATACAGGGAGAGTCTGATGGAAGAAAAGAGAAAGACAACATTTTGAATAAAGAAGAGAGACATTTGAATGCATCTGCAACTCACAGTTGTGGTGGTAGTAATCTCCTCCGTTACAACCTTCAGCGTATCGACCACTGAGATATATCCCAGACGCCTTGCGATAGCTAAGGCGGTGTTACCATTCTGAAGAGAAAAGAGAGGAGGGAGAGAGAGAGCGCAGTGAGAGGGAGGATTGTGATGTGAACCAATGAGATCACTCTCAACACTGCATGAGCCAGCATTTCCATCCAAAACAAGGCACAGCCTAGGAAAATCACTGGTTTTCTACCGTTACATCTGACTCTGCCTTTGCAACTTCTTTAAGACTAAAGCCCTGGTCACCATGGTAACACAACACACATCTGCCTGCTTCTACTAAATAAAAAAGCACTGTATGGTTTAACACTTCAGTGCTCAGATTTCACTCCACAGAATGTGTCCCACTTGTATAAGTTCATGCTTTCTTTTGCACAAATAGCTCTATATCAGAAATACTCTATTAAAAAAAAAAGTATTTTAGAATGTTACAGTTTCACTTCCAGCTGAAACTGCTAAATTTTTATCAGGTGCAATTCCCATTCTGGAGAATACAACATTGCAGCTGTATTGTCCACAAACACTTCTATTCCTCCTTACAACAAAAATGCATGTTCAATAAGAAGTATACAAAAAAACCGAATGATTTAACAAACACAAAACCAGCCCACACAAGGCTTTTGGGAGGAATTAATTTCCATTTAAATCAATTTATTTGTAGTTTAAATGCCCTTGATATATAGATATGTCATTCATCCAATGGACATTAAAAGGATAATTTAGTAAGGGTTTAGGCCTATTTATCTCCTGGATCATCACCTGGAACACTGAAAATCCATGGTCCCCATGTCACTCAGCTTGGGGAGGGGACGAAGGGACATGTTTGTCTGCTTCTTTCTAAAGAGTTCTAAGCAGAATTGTATTACTTTACACTGAACCAAGGAGAATAATGTTTGCCTACTAGGTGAACTGTGGAAGGCCACTGTATTGCTCTTTGCAATGAAATGATTTGTGACACCACTGCACTGTGCACAGGATATCAGGCTGGAGACTTCTCTCTGCTTTGGCACTTGCTTCAGTTATCTGTAATTTAAGTTCTTCTGTATAAGTCTAGCTCGACAAACCTGAAGCAACAGTGTTTGTGAATTAGCACAAAATGAACAGATTAGGGTCTTCACAGCACAAATAATTTGACTGCTACGGTTACTTGCATATTAATTGCTCATATCCCACTCTCACATTTCCCTGTCAAGTGGGAAGTCTCTGTTGTCTCAAGCTAGAGGCTGTAATGTGTGGACAGGAACAGATCTAGTACCTGAGAAAGTATGCGAACTGGGCAGTAAAGACACACTCTGGAGACCTTGCTTGGATTTGAGTTAGATTTGGGCATGACAGTCCCAACAGGAGGACTGACAGCAAATAAAGAGACCTTTAGCTGAACATGCCCAGCAGTACTTACAGCCCCAGAAGGTGACTACAATGTCTCTTGCTTGATGATCTGCTGCACAAAATACTATTTGAGGTAACTTCACAGAAGATAATTAATTGTGGTCATTCCAGGGCTATACAGGACACCAGCACTGATTTAAGCATGCACAATATCCATACAGGGAAACCTGATTCACTCTGAGGAATGACAGGAGTTTTGGACATTTTGGCTGCATTTTAAGATTATCCAATTAGAGGTGACCAACATCAATGTGAAATAGGACAGCTGCAACTCTGGTTGACTGCAGAGAAGGTGTCGTGCCAGAAGTTATTGACAGTCTTTGAGGAGGCATTAACATCAGTGAACTCAGTAAGAACCTGAAACAGATCTGGTGGAGAGGGGCAGAAATTTGGGTCTAAATTTTTCAAAAGTCTAGGTTCTGATTTCCCCTTAATTTTCATAGAAAAATCCTCATCAGGGTCGTAATTTACAGATGGAAGTGTTGAGGCAGAGGGCAACTGAAGAAGCACAATGCAGCTAGTTGTGGACAGCCTGACTGCTGCTCAGAAATCACTTTCCTCACCTTACGTTTAACTTAGTGCACACTGAGTTAGATCTGATCTGAACTACCTTAAGAGGACAAGGAAAGGAGGAGGATGTTACATTTACACACATCTGACAACCAGCTGTATGAAGAATACTTTCACCAAAACAAAGGCTTGGTCTCAGGCCCTAAGAAAGGAAAGAACTGTCCAGGGAAACAAGCTCCAGTTTGCATTCACAGACTTACAGTGGTGATGGCATTGGGCTTGGCCCCATGCTGGAGGAGAACATTAATGATGTGAGTGTGGCCTTGTTGAGCAGCTTGGTGAAGAGGGGTGTACCCATTCTGGTGTCCATGGCAGTTACAATAAAAACAAACAAACAAAGAACAACCACCATCAGTAATTAGATCAGACACCTTGCTTTGTTGTCTTCTGTTCCTTTTGAGACATTTCAAAAAGAAATTTTGCCACTCTTCAATCCAAAGATAATACATCTTCAGTAATAATAATACTCCTTCCCCAGGTCAATGAAAATATAAAGGAAGATAATATATTTATTCACAATTCATTTTTTATTTCACAATATAAGCAATCTCTAGAAAGACAGATAAATCCTCATTGCCTAATCAGAGGGAGGAACAATGAGGGACAGTAAAGTTCAAGTGGCACGCTACAGACATAGAATCATGGCTGAGGCAGAGAACATTTTTCTTCCTCTCACATCTTGGTTTTCCATAGAAGCCCCAAGTCGTGCCTTTAAAATATTAGAGTCAATTTTAAAAATAGAGATTTTTTTTAGCAGCACTGGTTTGAGACTATTTGATTTTAAAAAGGCTAACAACATATACTTATTAAAAATGTCAATCAATTTTAACTCTGCCTTCACAAGGCTTCATCAAGTTGTAATTACACTTAAAAACACATACACAATGCCTGTATTAACACTTAACTCCATACATTATCTACTCCAGTGATTCATTCAAACATTTTACAATACAGAACCCTAACCAAAGTGTACTTCAGTTAGTTGATATGAAATAGTATTGTATAAGTTCAGTCAGGCAATTAATTTACAAAATGATTTGCAATTGCTTTTGAAAGCAAGCAGAGAATAAACTGGAAGAAAACACCAAGTTGATCTCACTGTACACTTTAGGTAAACTTGGGGGGCAGGCTCTGAAAGACACACTCTTTCAAAGGAGTTATCTCTTTTGCAAATGAATACATGCAAATAATACTTTGTCTCACTGATTAAATAGTCATAGTTCAGAACTGTTACAGTTCTCATATTTACCCTATGCAGGCGTGGACTATTAAGAAATTGAAGAAGGATTTTACTGTAGCCTAAAGTGAATCAGATGTCTTTTCTTAAATATTAGTACAGTCCTTCAAAACCAGAATTCAGCCACGCTATTTTTCACTGAAGATGGTACAAAGCACCATGCAAGCTTTCTCTAGTTGGAGAACAAGCTGAAATAAAGATTATTTATTGTTTAACATGTCTATCCTGAATCCAACCAGGATGGATTTGCTCTTTAAACTAAGTCCACATTTCCAACTGACAGATTGCCAGTATTTTTATTGGTCCCTAGGTTTGAGATTTTGGAAAACCACTGCCCCATACTTTCATACAAACTTGCTGACTTGAATGTAATTATTCTACAGTGAAATACCTAGGGAAATGGTGTCAGACTCTGGCTCTGTGGCCTCTTAGACATAAGGTGAGACCTAGTACTAAAGATTTAAGTACGCCTGTCCCTTTAGTTAGCCTCCAAATACCTCAGCTGAATGTCTTGGCAGCTATCATTTGGATCCTGCTAATCTGCTTTATTAATTCTTATCAGCTGTTTTTTTTCTAGTAGTGTTGCCTGTTCTTTTGGAATTCCTGGGTTTTGTCCATTGATTTTGAGTGATCTCATGAGGGATGGGCCAGCATCTTTTATTTATTTCCTTTGTTATTTCTTACCACATTGAGCTGTGACCATTGTGACAAAGAGTGCTGAAAAGCAGCCAGTAGACCACAAGCTTGTGATTGTTACAAATACTAAGCATGTCACTAGAAATGCAGTGGACTTCTTCCTGTGGATCCTAAGACATTCGATCTGAAGCTAGTAGCTGGCTATTGTCCAAATCCAGCTTTAAGTAAGCTGGAGGCCTGCAGCTCCTGAGGTAGCCTTCTCTTTCTGATAAGGGTGGTTTAATGATATCTGGGATGCAATACATTGCTGCTGTCACCAGAATCTCCTGAGTATACACTGAGAGGTACACAATTCTTGCTGCAAAATCTATTGCATTCAGCTGTGATACTCACCAGTTTATACCAGAAGAAACTGATGAGGCGAGTGGATTTAGTTCAGACTTTGGCTATAGACAGTCTGGTCCATTTCAGTAAAACCGGTCAGTAACAGTGTATCCAGATTCCCCTCAAAAAACCCCAGACCTGTCTCTGTAAACTGCATTCCCTCACCACAGCTGCTTCCTCTCCTGAAGTCTACCACCCACGTGCGCTTTGATGAGCAGTAATTCCTCCCACTCTTCTCCCAGCAGACTGGTATTACCCTCCAAGTGTCTGAAATGTTACTTACTAGCTTGGCAGCACACTGGTGTTGCACTGGTGTAAATGAGATCAGAAACAAGCTCACACTTGTTCGTAAGTAAAAATAAAAATTAAAAAAGCAAGCAATGAAATAGATATTCTCTCTCTCTCTTTTTTCATATGCCCATAGAGTTCTCTGACTCTTCTGTGTGAACACAACACAAGGAGGTGTAGTAGAGAGAAGTCATTCCCATGGCTACAAATCACCATATGTGGATGCAATAATTAGTTTCCTAGTGAAAAGGCACGTATGGTATGTATTTGCAGAGCTTGGTTTCCAAGGTCATAATAGAAAGTAAAAGTCAAGCAATGAAAAATTCTTTACCTTTGTTTTAGCATTGACGTTTGCTCCTTGCTTGAGAAGAAAATTCACCATTTTGATGTTTCCATAGTGACACGCCACAATTAAAGGTGTATAACCAAGCTATAATAAGAGAATAAAGAAATAAAACTGCAAGCTCAGTGGAACACTGCAATGGGTACATCCTTTGGCATGCTGGAGACAGCAGCCGGTCTGTGATTTACCTTTGTCTGAGCATCTTGGTTTGCACCATGTTTTGTGAGGATTTCAGCTACGTTAACTTTATCCTCTTGAGCTGCAAGGTGTAAGGATGTGAGTCCAGTCTGGAGGTGGAATATGCAAAATAAATAAGTAAAGATTAATACAGGAATAAAGCCTACTTTATATGACGAAAGAAATCTAGACTTTCCCACTTTCTCATCTTTAAAACATGAAGAGATCCTAACTATAGCTTCTAAGTATGGGTGTTGTGGAGGGTTTTTTTTCAACAAAGTAGAACTGATGTTTCTCCTGTTTTGGCTGACAAACAGTTCCAAAGCAAGTATATCAACATAAGCACTGAGTAAAACTTTCAGGCATCAATGATCACGCTCAGATTTTACACAATAACATCACTTGGGATGCTGAGGAGCTCATTAATAAATTAAAGCAGCACATTCACTGAGCTTCCCACTCCTCAGGAAAGGGAACCTTGACAACTGCAGGCATGAGTAAGAATAGAGATAATAACTCCAGAAACAGATCCCACTCAAAGACAACAAGAAAATGGATGCAGCTTTTACCTAAAAGCTCACTGTGATCATTCACACAGTGCTTGCCCATGAAGAGGAGAGGGGACAAGTTTTGTAAGAGAAATGAAAATGACCTTGTTTCCCATTGGTCAGGCAGTGTAATACTAATGCCAGACAAGAGCCTTGAGCCTTCTATTTTGACTTGTATAAACAAAAGCTGTAGGCTTTTAACCTTATATAAATAAGACTTAACATGTATGCCTGGATAAATCTGGTGACCTATAAAGATCTACAGTAATGGACAGGTTTTTTTGACAAATTGTTTTTTTCTATGAAAAAACTGTCATGTACAACCATTACAATTTTTTTTTAAATTGGAAAGGTCCTCCATAGGATTTTTCTCACTCACTACTCTGCTAATAATATTAGTTTGTTAATTATCAAAGACTGTCAATTTTGTTAAATCTACCCATGGATTTACAAACTCTGGAATTTTACATTCCTCTTCCTTTGCATCTAATGCAAAACATTGGGAGTACATGCAAGGTACCTGAGAGATGGCAAGGTTGCAGCATAGCACAAATACTATGGTCCTGCCTTCCTGAATGCTCAGACACAATTTTCTCTTGGTCTGCCTTTCCTGCTGTAATCTCTCTACCAGAGTCAGGCATTATATCATTCTCCTCCAGTCACAGCAAACAGCTGCAGCTCCTCCTGTTACCCAGTACAGGTATTAATTACATGATACAACTTAACTGATCAATCCATCTGCCAAGTCTTAGATAACCTCTTCTTACTTCTACTGTTCACTCACCTATTGTCTCTTCTGCAAACTCACAGTTACGTATAGAAGGAAGTGAAGCTGAGAATTACTGATGACATCATTCCTACACTGCAGTTTGCATCTTACTGGACACTCCCAACCATCGTACTTGTCTCCAGTTATGAGTTACCTTTGTTGCCACATGGATATTGGATCCTTTCTCCAGAAGCAAGGTCACCATGTCAGTATGACCTTCTTGGGAGGCCAAATGAAGCGGGGTGACTCCCTGCTTGGTCAAAATGTTGGTCTCAGCCCCATAGTTCAATAGAGTAGTAGCGATCTGCATCTGATTTTTCTTGGCAGCAATATGCAGTGGGGTGTATCCATTCTGGCACCAGTCGGGAAACAAAATGAGAATTAAGTTAACACAATGGCCACGTAAGCCTAAGAAGTCAGATAGCACAAATCAGTATTGTTTTATGTTACTTCTTATCATTAGAGACGAGAATTCATTGAATTTTCACAGCCAGACATGCCCCACATGGCCCTGCTGCTGTGCTGTGTCTGTTTCTTATTTTCACCATTTAAACTAGAACAAAGACAGCTCTCACTAGGGTAGGTAGGTCTGCTGAGTGATACCTTCAAATTGTGCCGAGCTCGACAGCTACATTTGGACTAACCTATGTAATAAATATTCACTTTTGACTAATGAGTGACATACTCCGTGATGAGTGAGGGCTGTACCTTCTTCATCGCATTACGCTTCTGTGGAGTGTGCGGGTAGAGGTGTGCTTGCATATAGAATTTTGATACATGTGTCAGTCATGGCACTGCCTGGAAACAGCAACAGGGAGGAGTGTTTTTCTGATCGAATTTATTTAGGCAAAGCATAATGGTGTTAGTACTTTCTGGCAATGACTCCCCTCCTTTAATTGCTTTACAACACACCGTGGCGTTGAGTTCTGGGTTACAGCAGACAGTCCCTCTGGAGGTGTTTGGTTGTTTGGTCTGTGGTTTTTTTTTTTTTTTTCTAAAAGGGAGCTTTACCAAACCATCCTACTGCAAATGTAGGCAAACTGTAGCTTTTGCTGCTCTCATACAATCACTTAAACAGACCAGACACATTTTTTGGCAGCCTTACGATAGCAACCTCATACGGGGAAGAACATCCTGATATTAACACCAATTTGCCTGCTGTTTTCCCCTTTTAGTAGCATTTGCCTAACACTGTGGTATCATGATGTAGTTCACAGAATGAATTCTCTATCAGAATACACACATCATTTCTAGTACTACACAACACTAAAGTGACTGCCAGTTATGACTAAAGCTCACAAACAAAAAAATGAGCTGAGACACACATGTATATGTGCACACACACATATTTTCAGTAGAGGTCTGAGAGAGCTGTACAGTAATTTAGGCAGGGCGTCATCCAGTCAGAGCCAATTTTGTGCTCTATGACCCTCACATGGCTCAGTGACTCACACCGCGGCCACCTTGTATGGTCCCCGCAACCCCTCTGTACGACTCGACAGCCCACCCCCTTGGGGATGTTTTATTTGTTGCCCCCGCCCCTCCCGGCCACGCCCGGCGGGGAAGGCGCAGGCCGGGCCGCCATCTTGCGAGGCTTCCCTCGGGCGCGAGCTCACCTTGGCGGTCGCGTGTGGGGAGGCGCCCTTCTCCAGCAGCAGCAGCGCCACCTTCTGGTTGTCGTAATGTGCCGCCACGTGGAGCGGGGTGAGGCCGTTCTGTAAGGGCGGTTACGGCGTTAGGCCGGCGCGCGCGGCGGCTGAGGGGCGCGTTACGGAGCCGTTAGTGCGTGAAGTGACGGGCACCGGGCGGCGCCGTCACGGGAACGGGCACGGGATGGGGACTGGGGGCATGGCGTTAGTCGGGGAGAAGCGGTGGAGGGGGGTGAATTTGGGCAGCCTGGCTGCAGGCCTGTTTTCCCGTTTTCCCCAAGCCCAGGCTAAGCAATTCCCACTGCATGGGGGAAAAGGGGCCATGACCCCGTGTGTATCCGTCTGGACTTCGACAGTTCGGACAGCTTTAACGGAACTGGCACTTCCTTTGCCAGAGAAATATTCCTGCCTGTCAGCCAGGGACCCAAACCCAACATGGTATTGTGGTTTCTGCAACCATCGCCCTTGGGGGAATGCAGCCCTAACAAAGCCAAAGCCACCATGTGAATGTAGCTGCAGCTGCCTGTCGTGGGCACGGCTCACATGGTTCTCTCCTAAGGAAGAATCTGAAGCGCTGCTGATGGTTTTTTGTTTTCCTTTCTCATCAGTACCTTGCCAGCTGAATCGGGAGAGGCACGGCGCTGCAGCAGGAGTTTTGCAACTTCCAGGCTCCCATATTTTGCCGCCACATGCAAAGGTGTGAATCCCTTCTGAAAAATTCCAGGAGATAAAAAGCAGATGTTTGCATTAAAGGACATGTCAATATTTCTATTTTATGGACTATGTATTAAGTCCTTACTCTTCAACCTATACTCTAGCTTGCAGAACCAGTAGCAGTACCTAGAAAGAACATCATCTCTTGAAAGCACTTTGAGAAGCATGAAAATACTTTCCCTTTTAGTCTTTTTTTTTTTCCTATGTACTTGCTGTCAGGCTGGCAGACATTTTATCTGATACAGACTCTACTAGCAAAACACACAGTGTGTGGGCAAGGAAGGCACTTGTTCAAATTTCTACTTCAAACCAGCTGCACTTTTTAGTTTCATGATGACAGCTTTAGAAATATTTCCTGTACCAATTGTTGCCAGTAACAATGAAACATCAACTAAACTCAGTGAGAAAAGCTCCAAACTTTAGATTCCTCCTTTAGAGTTTGTTGAAGAAGGATTTCTACTTGGGCTTATGTATCCAGATGGTCACTAAGCTCTGCTGAAGCCTCTGAACTGCAGCTAAAAATGTTATGCCTGACTCCATGGCATGCTTTTGGAAACACACTGTGGCAAGGCTAAAAATCTGGTCCTTTAAAAAGAACCATTCTCTCTTTGTTTTAATAATGCTTCTCAATACAATGCAAATGTAAAATCTATGTCAAACTAAGATGCCCTTTTCCTGTTTTCATTTCAAAACCCGTGTTGGTAAGGAAAACTCATGGATGCATGACAGTAGGTGGCAGACTGCACCACTGCCCTCACTCGGAGGAGGGACAGTGACCTATTTGCCTAACGTAAGTGATGTGCAATGTTTATTATCATTATCATCCTCTTCCATTAATCCCACCTCAAAAAGAGTTTATGTCAGGAAATCTCAAACATATCCAGTTTATGAATCACAGGTTTCTAGATAGATTATCTAGCAGATTAGTTCTTCACTTATTCATAATTATAGAATGTTCCTGCAGTAGTAAAGCAGTTGCCATAAAGCAATATGGGAAATTAGGAAAGTATTTAGTGTATTTTTAGCCATTTTGATATAATTTAACAGCTGGATAAAAGGAGAACAGACAGCACTCCCAGTAATCTGTGCATCATAATTTAAAAATTGCAGGTTTACTCTTCTAAACCCTGGAAGACATCCAATTGTTCAAAAATACATTTCAAGTTCCAACTGTAAAATCAGGGGCACTTTTTAAAGACTAAATCAATAGTGAGAATTAAGTGATTGTTGCTTAATCACATGTGATAAATTTGGAAAAGATACCTTGGCACATAATTCTCTTCACAGCTTTTTTTTTACGTGTTCATCAGTCTGTTAGGAATCTATTGGTAAACATTTTTGGCTAACAAAACAACAATGATTCTGCAGACTATTTCTTTTCTAACCCCAGACAAAACAGCCTATTGTGTCATATGACACCTCATGTATGGAACCACTGAAAATAGCTTCAGCATTAGATGCAACTGGACAGATGCTGACTTGTATGTTTCAGGAACATTCCTTTCAGCTAGCACAGACCAGAATTATTTTACTATTTAAATAAACAAAGTATTGAAAATAAGCAGGCCTGTTCATAAAAAAAGCACGTCATCATCCCCTTTTCTTTCTTGAAAAGTTTGGCCAAAAAAGCCCTACCCGCAACACACTGGGAAAGAGAGAAACAAGGACTTTGTGTACATCTTAAACCTGTTTGGACTGTCTATTTCATATAATCACAGAATGGTAGGGGTTGGAAGGTACCTTTAGAGATCATCTAGTCCAACCCCCCTGCAGAAGCAGGTCCAGCTAGATCAGGTCACACAGCAACATGTCCAGGCAGGTCTTGAAGACCAAGGAAGGAGACTCCACACCCTCCCTGGACAGCCTGTGCCAGGGCTCCCTCACCCTCGCAGTGAAATAATTATGTTTAAATGGAACTTTTTTGTGTTCCAGCTTCTTTCCCTTACCCCTTGTCCTGTCACTAGGTACATTAGAAAAAAAAAGATGCCCCAATCTCCTGACACCCACCCTTTAGATATTTGTAGATATTAATGAAATCTCCCCTCAGTCTCCTCTTCTTTGAGTAAATAGCCCCAGTTACCACAGCCTTTCTCACAAGGAAGATGTTACTGTCCTCTGATCATCTTGGTGGCCCTGCGCTGGACTCTCTCCAGAAGTTCTCTGTCCCTCTTGAGCTGAGAAGCCCAGAACTGGACACAGGACTCCAGATGACGCCTCACCAGGGCACCAAACTCCCAGCTTTAACTGACAGCAATATATGTCAAAATTTGATTAACTTCTGAAACATTACTGCAGCCTATCGGACTGCTGATGATTAAGAAAAAACAAAAGTCTACAACTAGTTCAGTTTCCCAGTGTGAAAGTACAATCCTCATGGTGCTGCAAGACAGTCATGTCTTACTTTGGTGGACATGGAGTGTGAGGCCCCTGCCTCTAGGAGAACTGATGCGACATCGACTTGTCCCTCTCTGGCAGAGATGTGCAGCGGAGTGTACCCATTAGTTGTGGCAGCATCCGGGTGGGCCATGTGCTGCAGCAGAAGCTGGACAATCTCCGTTTTACCCAAGCGAGAAGCAATGTGCAGTGGAGTCTGTTCTTCCTACAACTCAAATTGAGTAGATAATTAGCACAGGTAGAACCACCCTGAATACAACACACCCTGGCTGATGCCAATAGACCTATCTATGCCTTTATCTTGCAAAGATCATAGGAAGTAACACCACAAAAAAAGTCAGTAATGGTGGGTTCATGAGTTCATTTTTGTGATGACCTTTCACAATATTTTATTACAACAAAGAGAACTGGTTTATATTTCTGACCAAGACAGTGTTTTAGCTGTTGCTGAACAGAGCTTACCCAGCGCCAAGGCTTTCTCTGTTTGTCCTTCTGCCCCTCCAGGGAATAGGCTGGGGGTGGGAAAGATGCTGGGAGGCGACAGAGCCAAGACCACTGGCCTACACTGATCAAAGAGATAATCTATACCATATAACATTATGCTTATCAATGAGGGGGAGAGTTCTTCCAAAGCAGCCACTGCTCAGAGCCTAGCTGAGCATCAGTCTGCTTGTGGGACGTGGTGACTGCCTTTGCACTGCTTGTGGAGTGAAGGAGTTGGTTTTGTGGGTTTTATTTTTCTTTTTTCTTTCACTTATTAAACCGTTTTTATCTCAACCCAAGATATCTTCTTGCTAGAAAACCTTTTTTTCTTGCAAATCTTTCCAGTTCTCCCCTCATCTTGTTGCAGAGGCACTAAGTGGATGACTGAGCAGCCATCCAGGGTCAGCCCACAACACAACAATGTCTTTGGAAGATCTATGCTTAAACAGATTTCTGTTTTCAGAACCGATTTTAGGTGTGCTTAATACAGAATCAACAGATCAAATAAAAATGAAATTGCTCCTCCCTAAGCCCTCTGCTGCAGCTAGGTTCTTGAGTAAGAGAAAACAAAACCAATTGTAAATGGAACACCTACCCTGGCTCGGGCATCAACCAGGGCCCCATTTCTCAGGAGGCAGCGAACTACTTCCACCTGCCCAGCACGTGCTGCCATGTGCAATGCAGTTTCTCCACGCTGCAGAAAAGCAAAAGAGTTTCAGGGTCTAAACCTCCATGAAGAAACAGCTCCAATGGTGTAAATTCCACCCACGTCAGCTCATGCAGAGACCTGCCAGCTGAGAATCTGGCTTTAGCGCCAGTAAAACTGGCAGTTTGGAAGGGTCTGGGTATGCTGTGGTTTGCAAACTTGATGATCCCAAACAAATGTAATCTCACTCTAGAGGGTCAGAATGAAAATCCAGGTTTATAGAAAATCCTGCCCTATAGACTCCCCTGGTCACATATGTTCCACAGTTTTTTACATAGCTTGTGTGCTGCACAATAAGAGTATATTGAGCCTGTACCTCTCAAGGGATTGTAAGGCACACGAGCCTCAAGATGGAAGGGGATATTTTTCCAGATGGTCTCTTCCTGCACGCTGTGTGGAGCTGGCAGCATTCAAAGGCCTTGCAGTGGCTGTGCACAACTGAGCCAGCATATGAAATGTGTAAAATCTGTGCTCAGTGGCGTGGATCTGCCTGCAGGCTATGGAATGCATCTTGTTTCAAGCTTTTTGTAGCCCACAGAATTTGAGGGAAAACGTGAAATTTTGGAAAGCTGATTGAAGCGGAACTTCGGATCAGGCTAATGAAGTACAGATGATACATTCAAAGCATTTCTCTTTTATATGGGTTCGCAAAGGAACCCTGAAAGTGAGTTCTCCTTGATGATGCCATTTCTAGCTTAATTTTGTAGTGTCCAATATTCTTTGAGTGCGCTATCCTAAAGTGGGCTATAACAGTCCCTGTGCAGCTCATCAGTATCTGGTACATTGAGTACTTGGTCAGTGCTGCAATTCGGAGCTCTGTACTCATCTGTTACCTTATGACAACGCAGTAGGACTGATCACTTCTTTGTGTTAATTATTCTTTCTCCTCACTCTAGAGCTGGAGTATATTCTGTTGTATAGCTTTGACCCCATGACTATCAAGTTAAACATCAATTGCCAAAATGAATGCCCCAGTCAAGATCTTTTGCATCAGAATCAGGAATTGTGTTTTCTTGACCTTTGGCTAGATATAGGAAAAGAAAAAGCCCGAGCTTGCCTAGTATTATGAACTCCTAATTATAGCAAACTTTCTTCACCAGGAGTTTATTTATCTTGTCATTTTAAAATTAAGCTTGTATTACCAGTTGTGATTAGTAAGCAAAATCTCCCAGCCCTAGCTACAAATCTTCAGAGAGAATTCATCCATACAAACTTTATTACCTGAAGAATGAGCTGTTTAAAATGTGAATAAGGTTTATGTTTCACACACTAAAGATAAAATTTCTATAAAGACCCTTTTGTACTTGAATTAGCAAAGCAATGTGGTTTTTTGAAAGTTAGTAATTCAACAGGGAACTTCAGCTTACTCAGTAAAAGCCAAGACACCTGTAAATTGTAAATTGTAAAGTGTTAAACTCTGCACACAAATGTCCAGTAACACAATACTTTTAATTGCTTCCATGAGAATTTCCTATTGTCTTCCATATCATCAATAAAGTTTTAATGTAAAGACTGCTTCTATAAAAGAGTATAAAAGCAGTAAGAGTCTGTTCTAATGACTCAAGCAAACAACTCAGACAAGATTTCTCTAACAGAAAAACTGAGTACAGAGTACCTGAATTGCTAAATGGTTGTTTTGTTGTTGGGAACACTTATCTATAACATTATTTACTAGAAAGAAGCTGCTTTCGAAGTGCAGGTGGTCACAAGTTGAATCTTTGTTTTATACTGACAAATTCCAACAGTAAAGTATCTGTAAAATACAGCTCTGAAAACTATTCTGTTCTTTTTGTTGTTATTCTTCTTGGTAACTAGGCTATTGGTATACAAACACTGATTTCTATGGTAAGTCAGGTTCTGCATTTCGTGTTACCTCCCAAAGGTCACATTTTCTAGATTTAAGCACCTTCTTTTGAAAAGCACCAGTTCCTGGAATTTCCTGTACAAGAGGAATATCTTGAGTGTGACATTTTTACTTGTTGTTTAACTGTTGGGTTTTAAGCACTTTATACCCTAATACTGATTCAGATGATGCAATTTCATGGCAGCCAGTAAAGCTATGCAGGCAGAAATTAGAGCCATTTGGACTGAAATTGCATCCTTCAGAACGGAAACACAATCTTCCCTGTGACTTGGCTTGTAAATCAGTTTTGGATGTATTTGGTGAGCTTTTTCTGTTTCTAAGGGAAACTTCACCTACTCAAGCATTATTGAAGAATACACAAAACTGTGTAACTGTCATTTTTCCGTCTTTACAAAAGGTGCTAGAATAATTTGTCCTAAACCGCAATGAAGTCATAAAGTATCAATGAAATGTGACCTTTGTATCAGCTATATGGTAGGCCAGAGCCTTTTTGGAGGAAGTACTGCACAGATGATTCTAGTCAAAGCCATACTCACAATGTTAGTGACATCGGGAGAGGCTCCGTTCTGCAGCAGAAGGAGGACTATGTTCAAGTGGCCCATAAATGCAGCCACATGTATTGGTGTAAGGCCCGACTGCGAAACAAAGCAAGAGCAGTTTTACTCCTCTGCACAGGTGTAGGGAAGGGGCTTCTTTGTTTAAATAAAACATAAGTGAAAATGAGGCATGATAGGAGGAAGAAAACAGGAAGCAAAAAAGGGAGAGAGAGAAGGAATGTTTCTTCAGGACATGAAACATTTTTCTACCTCTGTTATAGCCTGGATTGAAGCCCCATATTTCACCAGGAGTTCCATGACTTTGATGCGATTTTTCTTGCAGGCAATGTGCAGTGGAGTAAAACCATTCTGTGCAAAAGACAGTCATGTTAGTTAAAAACATGCAGCTACACTTTCCACATAGCTCCATGCTGGCACACTGGGAGCAGAAGCGTTAGTGTACCAGAAGCAATTATTCTTTAAGCACAACAGGTTGCGAAATACAGACATCTCCCCAGAGTCTGAGACAGAACAAAGCAATACCACTGCTTTCTTCTCAGGCAGTGGAGAGAAACCCAGCTTCCACCTCCAAACCCCAAATAGAGACATGTCTGTTCTGACTTAAATGTCTGCATGTGCACATATATGTATGTGGTTCTGAAGGCTGCACATGTGTACATAAGGATGACCTGAAGTGGCTCCCAAGACTGCCTAACACAGGGAAAAGATAAGAAATTATAGTGATTACTTTGAAATCAGTTCATGTCTTTTGAAATCTAGAAAGCATTTTCTGTACCTCTCTAGGAAAAGAACAGAGTACTTCTAGATTCTAATTATTACATTTGTCTTTTTAGAATATCTTATCATCTAAGCATCTTTGTATTTATTTTTATGTTTATGCATCAATCAGCAGTATACTAGATTCGTGTCTGTGTATGTGTGTGCATTCTGTGAGGTGTCTTAAACAAATGACCACTATTTCAGCCGTGGTTTTACAATACAAAGTGTTCACTCTTCATTTATTTGTGGCCTCCCCTCTTTTACTCCTGCCCTGTGGAGTCATGAAGTGTTGTAAGCAAGATATCAGTCCTCATTTAGATTAAAATTAAATGGGGCAGGAACAGGAATGAAAGAGGGTAGGAAAGGGAACCTCTTAATTCAGGATTGTAACCTAGCATTTTATATCGTGAGACGGTAGTTTTACCTTTGTGCTCATCTTTGGCTCACATCCATTTCTTTGGAAATGCTTATTCAGTGAGGTTGGGGCCCAAATGAAAGCATGACTTTATACTCTGTGCTGTAACATCTGCTTTGACTTCAAGCTTTTTTAATGTACTGTTATAATTAATGCAGGTTAAGTGTGTGTCTAAGACTACACAAATACATCGTTTACCATATATGAACATTTTAGTGAAAAGCCCAGATACCATTTTTAGATAATGTTGAAAAACTACTATATTTTCTAATGAAAGGGATCAGTATTGCTAAGCAATCACTAGCAGTAAACAGAACTTATCAGTGACATCTTAGCTCATGGAAAGAGGCACGTGACATTACAGTCAGCTTCTGTTAGAGGAAATGTTAATTACTAGTTTATTTGGAGGTGCTTTAAAGCACAGACAAATTGAAAAAACTAGGATGTCATATAGTGCTGTATCTCCAAATCATTTTGCAAGCAATAACAATTAGTTTTCTTAAAGCTAGGTGAAAATAAATTATTTGTAAAAATGATTCCATCGCAGGACTCTGCTGAATATTACTACTACTATTAGCCTTCGCCAATTTCTAAAGAATGAATGCAAAGCATTAGATATTTTACCTCCTGCACAACATCTCTCAGTGTTTTTTCATAAGGAGTTTTACTGTTTCCGTATGTTTCACTTAATTTTACTGCCTCAATGGATTTAATTTTGCTACTTCTATTTACACAATTAATGATTTGATGGGAGA